>NC_140582.1:875146541-876483429 GCF_964204655.1 Triturus cristatus | reverse complement strand
TTTAGAGATAGGCATGGTGATAGATTAGCACCAGCAGAGCCGCAGCAGGTTCTGCTTGTGCACATTTTTGAGAAGGCACACAACCTGCTATAGGACTGCTGTGTTATTATACCCTTGGATGGCCAGGGTGGTCCCAGATAGGGAAATCAATGCCTTAAACGCTTTGACACCTACGAATAAAACTCATCTTTGGACACAGACGCAAGCCGGATACTGATCGGCTGAGGAAGCGGCCGCCGCGCCCACCCCCCTCACCTCCCCCTGACATCAGATGCCAGTATCGGCCCCGCGAACCTTCTTTCTGACGGCAGGATGCTGACTGGCTGAGGAAGCCGCAAACTTGCAGTTTTATCAGGGCACACCGTTACCCGGGAGCCTTGACAGTCAGCTCCTTTGATCTTGTAGTCAGCAGGCTGTCTTACTGCAACCGCGGCTTACGGACATCTAAGGGAAAAAGAAACAAATGTTTTTTTGCTGGCTTCGTTGGGCGAGGCGAGCTTGCCAAGTGGGAGCGCAGGTCTTCGAAGAAATTACTGGCTTGATTTCGTGGCTGTTTGCTTTGGATCTCTGGATATGTGGATTTGGGGATTATCTTCAATCAATCAATCAATCAATCAATCAATCAGTGACACTTATAAAGCGCGCTACGTACCCGTAGGGTCTCAAGGCGCTGGGGAGGGGGGGTGCCGCTACTGCTCGAACAGCCAGGTCTTCAGCTTCTTCCTGAAGGAGAGGTGGTCTTGGGTCAGGCGCAGGTCGGACGGGAGGGAGTTCCAGGTCTTGGCGGCCAGGTAGGAGAAGGACCTTCCTCCTGTAGTCGCTCTTCGGATGCGGGGGACGGCGGCGAGGGCGTGGTTGGCTGATCGGAGGTGGCGTTTGGGAGCGTAGAAGTTGACTCGGCTGTTGAGGTAGCTCGGGCCTTGGTCGTGTAGGGCTTTGTGTGCGTGGGTGAGGAGGCGGAAGGTGATTCTCTTGTTGATGGGGAGCCAGTGAAGGTCTCTCAGATGACCGGAGATGTGGCTGGATCGTGGGATGTCGAGGATGAGTCTGGCTGAGGCGTTTTGGATCCGCTGGAGTCTCTTCTGGAGCTTGGCGGTGGTCCCGGCGTAGAGGGCGTTGCCGTAGTCCAGTCGGCTGGTGACGAGGGCCTGGGTGACGGTCTTCCTGGTCTCTGAGGGGATCCACCAAAAGATCTTTCGTAGCATGCGTAGGATGTTGAAGCACGCCGAGGAGACGCTGTTGACTTGCCTGGTCATGGAGAGGGAGGAGTCCAGGATGAAGCCCAGGTTTCGTGCATGGTCTGTCGGTTTGGGCGCGGTGCCCAGGGCGGGAGGCCACCAGGAGTCGTCCCAGGCGGAGGGTGAAGAGCCCAGGATGAGGACCTCCGTCTTGTCCGAGTTCAGTTTCAGGCGGCTGGTCGTCATCCACTCGGCTACCTCTTTCATCCCTTCGTGCAGGTTGGCTCTGGCGGCGGCGGGGTTGTTGGTCAGGGAGAGGATCAGCTGGGTGTCGTCGGCGTAGGAGATGATGCTGAGGTGGTGTTTGCGTACGATGGCCGCGAGGGGGCTCATGTAGACGTTGAAGAGGGTGGGGCTCAGTGATGATCCTTGGGGGACGCCGCAGATGACTTCGGAGGCCTCTGACTTGTGCGGTGGTAGGCGGACTCGCTGTGTTCTTCCGTCGAGGAAGGAGATGATCCATTCCAGTGCCTTGTCCTGGATACCGATGTTGCTGAGGCGCCGTGTTAGGGTGCGGTGGCAGACCGTGTCGAATGCCGCGGAGAGGTCTAGGAGGATGAGGGCCGCTGTTTCTCCCTTGTCCATCAGGGCTCGGATGTCATCGGTGGCGGCGATGAGGGCGGTCTCGGTGCTGTGTTTGGCTCGGAAGCCGGACTGTGAGGGGTCGAGGGATCCGTTCGTCTCGAGGAAGGCGGCCATCTGCTTGTTGACGGTCTTCTCGATGACTTTGGCTGGAAACGGTAGAAGCGAGATGGGGCGGTAATTCTTGAGGTCGGTGGGGTCCGCTGTTGGTTTTTTGAGTAGAGCGCTGAGTTCGGCGTGTTTCCAGCTTTCGGGGAAGATGGCGGTGTCGAAGGATGTGTTGATGATGTCTCGCAGGTGGGGTGCGATGGCAGCGTCGGCCTTGTTGAAGACGTGGTGAGGGCAGGGGTCGGTTGGTGATCCGGAGTGGATGGAGTTCATCGTGCGGATGGTGTCTTCTGTGCTGATCGGGGTCCAGGCGTGGAGGGTGGTGGTGGGGGGGGGTGGCAGGTCGGTCGTGGTGTGCGTTGGTTGGTTGTTGAAACTGCTGTGTATGTCCGTGATCTTGTTGTGGAAGTATGAGGCGAGGGAGTTGCAGAGGTCTTGTGATGGGGTGATGTCGTTGTTTCCTGCTCTGGGGTTGGAAAGCTCTTTCACGATGTTGAAGAGTTCCTTGCTGTTGTGTGCGTTGTTGTCCAACCGGTCCTTGAATGCTGTTTTCTTGGCGGCGCGGATCAGCTGGTGGTGTTTCCGGGTGGCCAGTTTGTAGGAGGTCCTGTTGTCCGGTGTCGGGTCCTTTTTCCAGGCTTTCTCGAGGGCTCGGCAGTTCTTCTTGGAGCTCTTGAGTTCGTCGGTGAACCATGGGGCCTTCTTGCTGGTGGGTCTGCTGGGCGGGGTCCTCAGCGGGGCGAGCTCGTCCGCGCAGGTGGTGATCCACTTCGTGAGGTTGTCGGCGGCCTGGCTGGGGTTCGCTGAGCTGGCAGGAGGGTGTTGGCTCAGGGAGGTGGCGAGCTGGTCTGCTGTGATCTTGTTCCAGCTTCTGCGGGCGGTGTGTTGCTGGTGTTGGTGGGTCGTCGTTCTCTTGAAGGTGAAGTGGACGCAGCTGTGGTCCGTCCATTGAAGCTCTGTGGCGTGGCTGAAGTCTATGTCTGTGCTGGATGAGAAGACGGCGTCGAGTGTGTGTCCGGCGAGGTGGGTGGGGGTGGACACCAGTTGCTTGAGTCCCAGGTTGGCGAGGTTGTCGAGCAGGGTGCTGGTGTTGTGGTCGTTGTTGTTCTCCAGGTGGAAGTTCAGGTCCCCCAGGAGGATGTAGTCGGCGGAGGGGAGGGCATGCGGGCTGACGAAGTCGGCGATGTCCTCGCTGAATTGCGTGCGTGGTCCCGGGGGTCGGTAGATCAGGGTGCCTCTGAGGGTGGTGTTCGGGTTGGTGTGGATCTGGAAGTGCAGGTGTTCGGCGCTGGTCAGGGTGTTGTCGGTGCTGGTCGTGAGACGGATGGTGTTCCTGTGGATGATGGCGATGCCTCCTCCCATCTGGTTGGCGTTGCGGTCCCTCCGGATGATCTTGTAGCCCTCTGGGATGGCGATGGCGATGTCGGGAGCTGAAGAGGCGTTCATCCAGGTCTCCGTGAGGAAGGCAATGTCAGGGGCTGTGGCGTCTAGGAGGTTCCAGAGTTCGATGGCGTGTCTGTGGACGGAGCGGGTGTTGAGCAGGATGCACTTGAGGTGGTAGCTGCTGGAGTTCGACTTTGCGGGTGCTGGTGCGGGGCTGGTCCGGATGCAGGAGAACTTGCAGGCGTGGCAGCTGAAAGGTCCGTGGGTGTGTCGTGGTGTGGCTTGATGGCATTCTGGGAGTCGGCCGGTGTTGAGTGCGATGAGGGTGGCGGCGGAGTACGTCAGGCGGGTCGGTCGGGCTCCTCGGGGGCCAGGGGTCCTGGCGCTGGTCGCGGTCCGGTCGCGGACGGGCGCAGACGGGCTTACCTTTGGCGCGCCTTCGGCGCACAATCGGCGCGCCCGCTGCGCGTGACCGCTGCGCGTTCGCACGGTCGCCATTTAAGGCGAAGTGCGCGGGTGGGCGGGGCAGCTGGGAGGCGGGAGCGGGGAGGGATACAGAAGAAAAAGGGGCGGGGACAAGCGGCGGTGGCGGGAAGGGAGGGCGGGGGGTGGCGCGGTAGGCGGGCAACAAGGAAGGAGAGCGCACACTTTAAAATACAAACAGGCAAAAATAAATGACAAAAAACGGGCAAAACAGAGAAAACACAGATCGGCAAGACAAGCACAAATGCTTGATAAAACCAGGAAAAAGCGGCAACAGCACTCGCAGCGGCGGCAGCCGGCAAACGAGGCTCAACGAGGCAGCAGGGCAGGCAGGGGGCACACGCAGCAGCTGGTGGCCGTGCGGCGCGGGGGTGTCCCACAAGTGGGCCACACTCACCTGCGTCGCACGGTCGCCATTTAAGGCCAAGTGCGCGGGTGGGCGGGGCAGCTGGGAGGCGGGAGCGGGGAGGGATACAGAAGAAAAAGGGGCGGGGACAAGCGGCGGTGGCGGGAAGGGAGGGCGGGGGGTGGCGCGGTAGGCGGGCAACAAGGAAGGAGAGCGCACACTTTAAAATACAAACAGGCAAAAATAAATGACAAAAAACGGGCAAAACAGAGAAAACACAGATCGGCAAGACAAGCACAAATGCTTGATAAAACCAGGAAAAAGCGGCAACAGCACTCGCAGCGGCGGCAGCCGGCAAACGAGGCTCAACGAGGCAGCAGGGCAGGCAGGGGGCACACGCAGCAGCTGGTGGCCGTGCGGCGCGGGGGTGTCCCACAAGTGGGCCACACTCACCTGCGTCGCACGGTCGCCATTTAAGGCCAAGTGCGCGGGTGGGCGGGGCAGCTGGGAGGCGGGAGCGGGGAGGGATACAGAAGAAAAAGGGGCGGGGACAAGCGGCGGTGGCGGGAAGGGAGGGCGGGGGGTGGCGCGGTAGGCGGGCAACAAGGAAGGAGAGCGCACACTTTAAAATACAAACAGGCAAAAATAAATGACAAAAAACGGGCAAAACAGAGAAAACACAGATCGGCAAGACAAGCACAAATGCTTGATAAAACCAGGAAAAAGCGGCAACAGCACTCGCAGCGGCGGCAGCCGGCAAACGAGGCTCAACGAGGCAGCAGGGCAGGCAGGGGGCACACGCAGCAGCTGGTGGCCGTGCGGCGCGGGGGTGTCCCACAAGGGACTCCAGGTTTCTCTCCAAGAAGCGGTAAGTGAAAATCTTCCTTGCCCATCTTGGTTGAGGGTCGCTGGGAAGGTCCCATAAGGCCCCTTAAGTCCCTTAAGTAGATCTGGCAAAGGTCCTTTTTTTTTTCTTTTTTTTTTTTTTGAGCTGTTACTCGCGAAGGACTCTGTAAGTAAGGCATTATGAGAAAGCCTATGAAAGGAGAAAAGGGGATCACTCAGGCTGAGTCTCTGACTCTTGGTCAAAAAGTAAAAAAACGTGCTGTCCAGGCCGCCGCATGGTCAAACCACGCAGCTGCATTTAGGAAAGACCTTCCTCTTCCATCAGATTTTGTGGAGATGGCGGGTGCTGATGCAGCTAAACACGACCATTATGAGGTAGCACTGGCGGACTCGGACTCCTCCATTAGTCCCAGTGAGTTGGCTTCCTTTAGGGCAGACTCACCAATCTCCGTTGCTATGGCCAAAGAGACTTTAACTCCTGGAGGGGCAGTGAGGGAATCTTCAGAGGCTAGAAAGTATCCTATCTTCTTTAAGACTAAACAGGGTGGACTCGTTACTGATGCGGAGCCAGAGCAGGAAACGGAAGGCAACAACCTCTTAATAGCTGAAGACCTCTTGGACTCAGGCCCAGAAACTTTAGGCTTAGAGACTGGCAGTTATCCTTCCTCCCCCCCCTCCCTTCCATCCTCAGGTTTATTAAATCCATCAATTGGAGGAGGGCCCACGCAGTATTCTATGCTGGCGGTCTCAGAAGCCCCTATGTCAACTTTACTAGAGGTGCCTGCCCTGACTGATCAAGAGGGTCTCCAGACGAAGGGCAGATGTAATCTAAATAACATCGTTCCTCCGATAAGCAACGGCTCTTTCTCTATGCAATGGGATGCAAAGAGTCTTCTTAATTTGATTCTGGAAGAAATTTGCGACCTAAAATCCTCCCAATCTGTTGAGATCGCAGCAATAAATGGTCGTTTGATGAAGATAGAGGAAACCATGCCTCAGATCCCGGCGCGGCTCTTAGAGGCTGAAACCAGGATTTCCCAATTGGAAGATCAAATGTCATCTCTGAATCTTAAAGTTACCACCTTTCAGTCTCAGAGAACTGCGCTGGATCTTAAATTGGAGGAGTTAGAGAACCACTCTAGACGCTCAAATCTCTGAATTCTGGGCATTCCGGAGGGCATAGAGGGCCAGCAGACATTACAGTGGATTGATACCTTTATAAAGAAAAATGTCCTCCCAGAATTTAATGGGAATCTGACAATAATGAGAGCCCATCGTGTACCCACATACCTCCCTCCTAATTCTAAGTTTCCACGGACAATTCTGGTCAACTTTGGAGACTTTAGGGTCAAGGAACAGATCTTGTCAAGAGCCATTAAACAGAGACAGTTTTCTTCGGCAGAAGTGCCATTATGTCGTATTTTTTCAGATATGTCAGCTTCCGCAGCAAAAAGGCAGAAAGAATTTGTTAAAATGCTACATCTGTTTAAGGCACCAGGGGCTAGTCAAAGGCAAATTTCACATCTTCTGTAATGTTACAGAGGCACAGGAATTATTGCAACTGATTTCGATGGATAAATCCTAATGGTTATGTAATGAGTTATATATATATTTTTTTTAGGATATTCGTGGTGTATTCTATGATTGTGTCTTTGTTTATAGAGACCGATCAGGCACCCCCCACCACCACCCTCCGCTCCTGGACCACGGTCAGCACCGAAGACATCACCCGCAAGATGAACACCATCCTCTCTGGCTCCACTACTGACCCCTGCCCACACCACATCTACAACAAAGCCGACTCCATCATCGCACCCCAACTCCGGGACATCATCAACAGCTCCTTCGCAGCTGCCACCGTCCCGGAGAGCTGGAAACACGCCAAGCTCAGCGCCCTCCTGAAGAAACCCACCGCGGACCCCACGGACCTCAAGAACTTCCGCCCCATCTCGCTCCTCCCTTTTCCGGCCAAAGTCATCGAGAAGACTGTCAACAAGCAACTCTCCGCCTTCCTCGAGACCAACGGATCCCTCAACCCCTCGCAGTCCGGTTTCCGAGCTAACCACAGCACCGAGACCGCCCTTATGGCTGTCACCGACAACATCAGGTCCCTGCTCGACAAAGGGGAAACAGCTGCCCTCATCCTCCTGGACCTCTCAGCAGCCTTCGACACCGTTTGCCACCGCACCCTAGTACAGCGCCTCAGCAACATCGGAATCCAAGGCAAGGCCTTGGAGTGGATCATCTCATTCCTCGCCGGCAGAACACAGAGAGTCCGCCTCCCCCCGTTCCGCTCCACGGCCACCGAAGTCATCTGCGGCGTCCCGCAAGGATCATCGCTCAGCCCCACCCTCTTCAACGTCTACATGAGCCCCCACGCAGCCATCCCACACCAACACAACCTCAACATCATCTCCTATGCCGACGACACCCAGTTGATCCTCTCCCTCACCAACGACCCCGACACCGCCAGAGCCAACCTCCAAGAAGGAATGAGAGACGTCGCGGAATGCATGAAGCTCAGCTGGATGAAACTGAACTCAGATAAGACGGAAGTTCTCATCCTAGGATCATCCCCCTCCGCCTGGGACGACTCCTGGTGGCCCCCAGCCCTGGGCTCCGCACCCAAGCCAACGGACCATGCTCGCAACCTGGGCTTCATCCTGGACTCCTCCCTCACGATGACCAAGCAAGTCAACGCCATCTCGTCTTCCTGCTTCAACACCCTGCGCATGCTCCAAAAGATCTTCCGTTGGATCCCCACCGACACCAGGAAGACGGTCACCCAGGCCCTCGTCACCAGCCGTCTGGACTAGGGAAACACCCTCTACGCTGGATCCACAGCCAAATTACAGAAAAGACTCCAGCGCATACAGAACGCCTCAGCACAACTCGTCCTGGACACCCCCCGCTTCAGCCACACCTCCCCCCAGCTGAGAGACCTGCACTGGCTCCCCATCAGCAAGAGGATCACGTTCAGACTCCTATCCCATGCACACAAGGCTCTCCACGACATGGGACCCACTTACCTCAACAACCGCCTCACATTCTACACGCCCACCCGCCAGCTCCGCTCCGCCAGCCTCGCTCTTGCCACCGTCCCACGCATTTGCAAGACCACCGCCGGAGGAAGATCCTTCTCCTACCTGGCGGCCAAGACCTGGAACTCCCTCCCCACCCACCTTCGGCTGACCCAGAACCATCTCGCCTTCAGGAAGCAGCTCAAGACCTGGCTCTTCGAACAGTAGCGGATCCCCCCCCTCCGCGCCTTGAGACCCTACGGGTGAGTAGTGCGCTTTACAAATACCATGATTGATTGATTGATTGATTGATTGATTGATAGATGTTCACCACAGGTAAAAAGCTGTCAAATTGCTGCTTGTGTTATTTAGGAAAGGGGGTGTGAGGGCAGGGGTGGGGAGCCAATCAGCTGCACTAGGCACCAAGTCATTGTGCCTGTAGAAAGGTGGGTGGGAAGGACAGGTTGTTGGACTCTGAGCAAGGGCGGCCATCTGGTCGGGCAACAATGGGTCAAGGTAGGAGACACGGGGGTGGAAAGGGAGCATTGGGGAAAAAGATGAAAACCATGTTTTTGATTTTTATACATCCGTTCATCACTATTTAGAAAGGAAGAAGGGAGGTAGAAGGGGGGGCAGTCATTCTGCTGGTCGTTAGGTGCACATTATGTGTCAAACTGGGAACTCTATTATTATCAGCATATTTCCTATAGAGTAAATGGCAAATCGGGGATATGATAAATGGGAAATAAGGAAGCTCTAAAGGTGGTTTCTTTTAATGTAAATGGCCTAAATAATAAGAGGAAAATGAGAGCCATTGAAACGTGGATTAAGAATGAGAACCCGTCAGTCATCCTGTTACAAGAGACCCATATACTAGCGGGGAAAATAGCAGACTTCTCAATGTTGAAATCCTGGGCTGCTTATAGGGGCTTTTCTACATCCTCTGCAGCCCATAGAGGAACAGCGATTTTTCTTAGCACGAAATTTCAGGCCGAGGTAATTAACTCAGCGAGTGATCAAAGTGGTAGATGGTGTTGGGTCACCTGTAATTCAGGAAATAGATCATTGACTTATGCCAGTTTATACGCCCCGGTAGAGGATAATCCCACCTCATATGAGGAATTCTTCCAATCCTTCATCCAGGTTTCAGGAGACCTAATAGTGGGAACGGAATTCAATTTGTTAATGAATCTAACTCTTCATCTAATGCAAAAAAACAATTAAAGCAAAAATCTTTTAAATTGGTTCAAAGTTTTAGCTCAATGTGGAACATAGCTGATCCTTGGCGGGTGGCATTCCCCACTAAAACTTTTTTTACCTGTTTTTCAGGGAGATTTCATACTTTTTCACGTATCGATTATTTTCTTATTTCTAGAAGCTTGGTTTTTAACTAAAAAAAAACTCTGCAGAATGGGCTTTCGGATCATGCACTGATAGTTTTAGAATTGGAACTGGGCGAATGTAAGAAATCCTCCAAAAAATGGCAGTTGAATCGACAATATTTATTAGAGGAAAACTGGGTATCTATTATCAAAACAGAGATCAGCGAGTTCTTTGAGCGAAACTATAGCTCAGCCCCACTATATGTTGTCTGGGATTCATTTAAAGCGTTTTTTCGATGGCTTGCCATTGCTAAAGACGCGGGGAATTCAAGGGCTAGGAAGGAGGAAAAACATTTACTTGATCAAAAAGTACAAAGGTTCCTGATAGATTCCTCTCTAGCCCCTCTGTGGCAAGCCGTCGACAGCTGGATCAGGCTAAACAAGACCTGGCTAACAATTACTATGCTAAGAGTGATTCCCTATTTCAGCAGACTAAGCAAAAAAATTATGAGGAGAGTAATTATACCGGCAGATTTTTGGCATGGCAGGCAAGAGAGTTGGCTGTAAGCAATCAAATACTCGCACTGAAATGCCCCATCTCAGGTTCTCGTTTGGAGGACATGGATGTTGTTGGAAATATCATGGTTCAACATTATGAGAGGATATATGGCCAACTCCTTTCCATCGATAGGCCATCGTTGAGGGAGTTCCTTCAGGTAAATGAATTACCTACATTAACAGATTTAGAAAAAAGGAGTATGGCGAGACCATTTACAAAAGAAGAGTTAGGGGAGGTTATTAAAAACCTTCCAACTGGGAAAGCCTGTGGGCTGGATGGCCTCCCCACTGAGATTTTTCAAACATTTAGGAGTGTAATTGAGGATTTTCTCCTTTTATTGTAAAATTCAATTCTTGAAGGAGGATCTATACCTCCCTCTTTCAGAATGGGGAATGTAGTCAGTTTTTAAAAAAAAGGTAAAAATAGTGAAGATCCTAATTCATACTGCCCGATAACGCTTTTAAATTCTGACTGCAAATTAATTACCAAACTTTTAGCCAATCGTTTTAATGGGATAACTTCACATTTAATACATTCTGATAAGAATGGTTTTATCTCCGGGAGGCAGCTCGGAACCAATACACATTTTTTAGTGGAAGCACTGGACTATTTTGAGACCCGGAAGATTCCAGCTTTAGTACTTTTTTTAGACGCCGAAAAGGCATTCGATTTGGTTATTTGGGAAACTTTATTTTACATTTTATCAAAATTTGGTATACCTTCGGAAATTACTGGGCTGATCGAGAAGCTATATATGAATGCAGAGGCCAATATTATTATCAATGCCGCTCAGGTTGGTCAAGGAAAAGTTCAAAGGGGAACCCGGCAGGGATGCTCGCTATCCCCGGTTTTATTTGCTTTTTTCATTGAGCCTCTTGCGATTGCAATTCGGAACAATGGAGACATTTGTCCTCCACTTTCAAATATGAGTAAAATCAAATTA
This sequence comes from Triturus cristatus, assembly GCF_964204655.1. Lineage (NCBI taxonomy): Eukaryota > Metazoa > Chordata > Amphibia > Caudata > Salamandridae > Triturus > Triturus cristatus. The sequence continues at coordinate 876,472,599 of NC_140582.1, read as the reverse complement.
TACGCAGACTACATCATGCTCATTTTAAAACCAGACGAGGAAGTGCAGGTTAAAGCCTTCCAGATTTTTGATCTTTATGAGTCATTCGGCGGCTATAAAATGAATAAAATAAAAACAGAGATAATTATATGTGGCTGTGCACCTAGGGTGGTTCATCCCGATATTTCTTTGTGCCTTAATTCTAATCCCAAGAGATATCTGGGGATCTACTTTTCACCATTTATCTCATAATTATATGATTTGAATTTTGTTCCATTGTTACGAAAAAGCCAGGATTTGTTTGTACGATGGAGCTCTCTCCCTTTAAACATTCTTGGTCGGGTTGCCTTGATCAAAATGTCGGTGCTTCCATTGTTTAATTTTCTTTTCTCAACAATTCCTTGTGTGTTAGTTAATTCCATCTTTATGAAAATAGATTCAATGTTTACATCATTTCTTTGGGATAAGAAAATCCCCCGTATTGCACTTAGCACTTTATATGAAAAGTTGGAAGATGGTGGCCTTGCCCTCCCCAATTTGAAGGAATACTATTTTGCGTACTTTGCACAATATATGTCTAGATTTAAGCAGGGTTTACAGTCGGGTCTTTTTATCAACTTCTTTATGAATTTAATGTGTAAGGAAAATCAGATTCACTGTCCACTATCAATATTCAGATCTCCGAAATTAGTTAGATACAAGTACGTGGACTGTTTTTTTCACAAGCGCCAGGCATTTTTTAGACGATATTCCATTCCTATTATCAATGCCATAACTCCAATTGCAGATCTTTTTGTTTCAACAGGTATTAGAGATTCGCTTTTATCTATACAAAATTGGACCAAGGCTGGGTTTCAAAAACTTTATGATATTCTCCGGAATGATAGATGGTTGACCGGAAGGGAGATGTCTCAATTAGTTCCCGGTAATTTCCGTCTCCTCGGCTCTTATAATATTATTATTACATTTTTTAGCAAGCTTGATCTTCCTCAGATTATTGGTCAGAAACAGCTAGTATTAGATCTGCTGGAAGAGAGGGTAGTAAAAAAGCCGGGGGATTGGAAAAAATGTTTAGCCGTAATCAAAGGGGCAAACTTGGCGGATAAGGCCGCAACAAAATGGAGTAAACATGAGGACTTGGAAATCTCAGTAAATACATGGGCCACAATTAATAAGTTAAATTTCAGTACAGTCAGAGGGGCCAACTGAAGGAGGATGCTATATTTCAGCAAGTGGTTACTATATAGAACCCCTTGTTTTGTTGCTAAAGTCTACCCCAATCAATCAGGACAGTGTTTTCAGTGCCATACTCCCCCTGCAGCCAATTGGACTCACATAATATTACAGTACCCCAAGATCCAGAAGTTCTGGAATTCCATTTTTCAATATCTGGCAACAGAGTGTTCGATATCTATTGGATTTAATTATCGACTAATAGTCTGGGGCTATGATTCAGATCTAGGGCTTCCCATAAAGGTGATTACATTTTTATATATTTGTATGGCAGTCGCCAGATCACTCCTTCAAAGATGGTGGACTGATCTAATTCCGACTAAGATCGATTGGGTTCGGAAAATGGGTCAGGTTAAAAGAAGTGAACGAACCTATGCTTCACGGGTAGGAGGACTGAAGCAATTTGAGAAGATCTGGCAATTGTATTTTGACTGTGATTCTTAAGTCAGTGTTTGTATTTTTTTTTAAATTATTTTTTTATGGGGTTTTTTCACCTCATGAAATATAGAACTTGCCATTTTTTAACATGGAATATTTATTTAACATAATTAGATGTATGTTTTATGATCTATTGGTGCCACTTCTTCCCCCTTTGGATGTCACTGATGGAGTGTAAAGGATGTATATTTGTATTTAATGTTATCTATTTGATATAGGTTTTCAATAAAAAAAAAAAGAATAAAACTCATCTTTTTGGTAAAAATAGTCTCTGACAAATGGGCGCAACACACATGGCCAGAATTCGGCAAATGCAACAGTTTTTCCTGCAAATGCCCCTCAGCTAGTTTCAAATTAATGTTTTTGAGGTGTTCACCCTGCTGTTAGAGATACCTGGGGGATGTGGCCTTCACTCCACTGGCATGCCAGCAGGCTATGCACCAGGGTCCGAAGCCCACTCATAATTGTATGCATTTGTCTTTCTTTTCTAGGCCCCAAAACTCTTCAAATAGCATTAATAAGCAGCAGAATATCATAATGTTCTCCATATAGAGGTGCAAGAAACATCTTAGAATCCCATATTCACAAAGGGACTGCTAGAAAAGTAAAGAACAGGTCAGCGTGCAGGTCATTATAAAAGATGTGTTGTGGTGGTCCATAAAAGGGGGGCAATTCCACTTGCACCAATGTTACTGCTTTTCTAACATATTAAATTACTAACTGATGTTGCTTTCCAGTTCATACTGACGAAGGATTTTCACACCAGAACAAAAATAGAGCATGAAAATTGTTAAGAACCACATTGTATAGATATGTTGCTTAGATAATTCTTTTTTAATGAGTAACACAGAATTTAACACATATATTGTGGGGCCAGATGTACAAAGCTTTTGCTACTCACAAATGGTTCACAATTCGGTTTGTGGCTGCAAATCAGTACATATGAAAGGTATCCAGGTGGTTTTCGATTTCATTAGCAAAAATAGGAATACATAGGGAATCTTACCTATTCACTATTTTTGTGACTGGAACTGGAGATTAACAATGTATGAATCTCTGAGAGCGTTTCAAAATTGGAATGTATTTTCCATTCACAAATTGTGAATAGTCGCAAAAACGTGTTTTCACATTCCCAAATTAGCATCAAGTGGGAGCAGGCGGTGTGAAGTACAGTTAGAAATAAAAACACCTTTTTTCACACACGCTGCTCTGTATGCTATGGTGGAAGCTGCGAGTTTTTTCTCCAGATCAGCAAAAGAGAAGAAAATGACAGAAGCAGATTTCCAGAGTCAGAGTGACTAGTTCAGCAGATGGAGGAGGACATTTATGATAATTACAGTCTGAGCCGTAATGCTACATTAGCTCTCATTGCTGAATGAGACCTAGAGGCATAATCCCTAACATTCCACGCAGTGCAGGGAAGCAAGCGAAGTTGCAACGCTGCATTGCATGAAATTGAAAGAGCAGAAATGCACATTATATACTAAGATATGGAGCACTTCTGCTCCCTCCTTGTTCTGGCTCACTTGAGACTGCCGGGCGTCAATGCAGACACCTTTGTGCCAGCAGTAAGTTTTCCTGCGTTGATCATAATATAAGTTGTACTGTCAAAGCGCAGTCAAATAGTGTTGATTTTACTTTCCTCCCAGTGCTGTCTGGGATTTAGTCCGAACAAGACCTTGTGCTACATGTAGAAGACGCCAGTATTTGAATACATGAAGAGTCTTAAAAGAACCCTAGGCTTACCTGGTTACATGGGGCGAAACACATGTTAGCTGCACAGCCCAAAACTACTAACTTCTTATAAAACTGATAGACTTTTTATAACACTACTAAGAGAAATACTGAAGTTCCTGATATAAGACTATACACCCAATAACTACTAAATTGCTAAAGATTCATGAACCTTTTACAACACTAAATGGAGGGATACTACATTTTCAGGTGATATAAAGAAAAAGAAAAGAGCCAGCTCTTCCTGTAAATTGTCAAAGAACCATTATAAAACTAGAATTCACACCAATGATAATTGAAATTGATATTGAGATGTATTCTAAATAGACTGCTGCCCAAAGGAATCTCTGCACTATAGATTTATTCTTAACAAACAGGCAAAGACTTATACTTGAATCTGAGATGGCCATAGGCTTAGTTCGTCCCTGAACTGATCATGTTTGAGAGGTTCTCTTAGCTCTATGAACAGAGTTGCATAGCTTTGTACCTAGATAGGAAAAGGCTCATCCTCTTAATCTGACACAGTGAATTTTAAGGATGGTCACTAAGTAAAGGATGACAGAGTGTAGATTGCATTTTGGTGTGTGCTAAGAAAATCGTTGCCTGAGATAAATAGGTCCAGTACAAGGAATAGTGGTGGGTTTTGACTGACATCTGTGCGGGTATCCACAGAATCCATTTAGCAACTGCAGACAAGCAGCTATGGGAGTTGGTTTTCAAGTAAACAAGATTTTTTGACATCAGACAATAATGTGGTTATTGTCAGCATATGTGGCGATTTCAATGCCAAAGGGTTTTACTAGGGGTGCCAGTGGCTGTGTGTTAATATTGAAAAGTGTGGTACTCCAGGAAGATCAGAGTGAAAAGGAGAGCGGCTTACCATCTTGAACCTGTTGGAGAGGAATAAGCAAAAACATTTTATACCTTTCACACATATACCTAGCTTCTGCATTCTAAACAACAGCATATTATAGGACCCTATGTCAACTATTGTGGACATGTCCACAGAACCAGGGTGGTTATGCCTCCCTGGTCCAAAACAAATCTGAGATCATCTGTCATAGCAAGGAGAGCAGATCCCATGATGTGGAACAGCCTAACTCCTTATTTTGTCATATCTGAAAGCCCATGACATTTAAGTACTCAGACAGTTGAAGAATATGCCGCTTTTTAAAAATGTTAGCTGGCAAGGGCAAGAGGGAAATGTGTCTGTACTTTGTAAGATGGAGTGTAGTGATGAGTCTTCTCTTCTAAATCATAGGGAATTGAACAGTGTCTAATGTGCTGGTAAGAACAGTGCGGCCTAGATTTTTTAAGGCGCATTCATATATCTAAATGGGAATGTGCCTTAATAGGATCCAGATTTACTAGATCCAAGAAGATTGGTTACCTTTTATTTTGTAATAGGGGAAAATATGTTGAACTTTTGTATTTAGCTAAAACAAATTAAAGCTATGTGATGTGGTGATATCCTACTGACCAATATACATTTTAACTTAAGTCAATATTATGAGGGGTTGGGCCTAAGCCATACTAATATATCTGAGGTTTTATAGCGTTTGTGGGTGAAAAGAGCCTAATAGATTACTTTTATTTACGTATTATCAGTTTGATTACATGTGTTTCTATCCATATCATAATTGGATGTTTGCTTAAAACTATGTATTGTTTGACATTTTCATAAAATCTTCCACACATACTTAAACATGCTTCCTACACATCAATGAAAGACTACTAAATCATCCAATTTTTGGGATAGTAAGAATATTTTCATGTGTTTTGCAAAATGAATATTTCCCTTTTTAATCAAAATTATGTGAACATTAATTGGAGAAAAAAGCAAATATTGAAGTAAGTTAGGTTTGAGCGAGGTGGCTAAAAAATAAATATACAGTGGGGCATCAGGGGAAAGTCTTTTTGCATGGAAATTAGAAAAACATGTATTAAATGTTTGCAATTGTCCGAGCTAAAATCAAAATTCCCAAATCACAGTTCTAATATTATAAAGACAATTCTATCAATGAATGCAAATTAAAAAGCACAACTGAAAAGTGAATTTATTTCCCCAACCAAGAAGGAGTTTTGGAGTCGCTGTTCGACAATCCTCAGGTCTTAATTTCACTACAACATGAACTTCCCCCTTGACACAGAAAGGTGATTTGGAGCAGTAGGACCATACAACCCCTCAGGAACTGGACACATGGAGATAACGGTGAAAACATTTTTAACAGACTATTTGGGAGACACACAACAGCAGGTAACAAAGGATGGATAAGGAGATGGAACACTATGCCTACTATAAAGGCAGTCAGGAGTGGATAAACTTCCTGATACTGGTCATGTAGCATTCCTTAGTTGCACTCAGCTCCCTTGTCATCTCATTCATATCTTGGGAGATGACCAGCTGACTGGGATTTACTTCCTCCATTGTCTTATTAAAGGCATCCATAGTGAAATTACCCTGGGCGGTGGAACATGTGAGTGTTCTAAGTTATCTTAGATGAAAGCTTCCCTCATGCACTGTTGTTCCAGGCATGCACTTGGAAGAGCAGATAGAGCAGTGGGTGCAAGTGAATGTCATGTTTTTGTCTGGGCCTCTAGAGTAATGGCAAAGATAGCCACGGGCCCAGAGAATGGTAGAGCCTACTCCTGGGATACCAATAATATTTATTCATGGCAAGAAGAACCCCATCATCTGACTCTTCCTGGCATGTGGTGTCCATCTCTACCACTCCCTCACATTCCTCAACAGTCTCCGCTCTGAGTCTTTTTAAATGACAGTGAGTGACTTTTTGGGGCAGTGCAGTCTCACTGCTGGCAGAAAGTGTCTCCTCCTCAATATATCTTCTAGGGTATGCCTGCTGTAAGAAATCCTCCTTTTCCGCATGGTTGGCCCAGATTCTTTGTCTTCTGCTAGATCCAGATTTATTACTGTTTTTAGACTCCTGCACACTGGGGCACTGCTATCCAGTAACCAGTGTATGTGCTTTGACCCCTAAAACATGGAGGAATTGGCTAATTCCTGCATGGTGTATTTACCTTATATATATATAAGGCCATAGTCTATGGTGCAGAAGTACACCTGTGGTCTGAAAATGCAACTGTGATACACAAGTGTAGTGAGAAACAATGCTCTTGCTATTTGAAGGGCCAAGAGGAACTCTAAAGAGGGAGTACACCCTCCCGTGTTCAAACACTGATTCACAAATAGCACTCCCCTAATCTCCTAACCGTATTGTACGGTAGCTGTTATAGAAGGATCCTGAACGAACAGAGGTGGAAAGATCCTATGTGAAGTTGTTGATCATAAACCACTCGGAAGAGGGAAAGGAGGCAAGTCCTTTTGTTTTACATTCCCTCACACACCCTAGTGGTGTCATGCTTCATAATCTGGACACCCTGACGCATAGAAGTCAGGGTAGGGTTAAACCGTATTTTAGGGAGCTCTTAGAGATAAGTTTGGCCAGGGGGATAAAGATTAAAAATCCACTGGCAGATTCCAGTTTCCCTTTATTCTTGGATCTGCCATGGATATTAAAAAAGGAAGAAATAGGGTCAAATGGGATATTATGGTCCTAAGACCCTAATGCCAACATGTTTCAGTCCACATAAAGCCCTTTAGAGGTGCCGGACTTTCTTCAGGGCGACAACGGTATACTCCCTGGGAAATAAAGTAAGAGAATTTCCCTATACTATTTGTAAAGGGCAGGTAGCGTTTTAATCAAGATGAGCACCCCTTTCATATGACATGTTTGTTCAGAACACGCCAAATGCTCTACCAACTACTGATTTTTAAAGATATCTAAGCATTCAGCTTTAGACAAGTGTGACTCCTGGAGTATAATATTTTGGACGGGGGCTTCTTGCAGATATTGAAGAATGTTGACTCTCCTACTGCTGACTTGCAATGCTTTAATGTTCCAGGACATATTTTAGACTCTCGTAATGCCTATGTCCATCTTGCCTTCTGTAGTAACTCCCTACATTGGAGGACTGTCAAAGCAAAGGGATTTTTTTTCTGTTTTCCCCTCTTTGCTCCCTCCCTGTGCACCCCAACCCCCTCTCCTCCCCACTCCCATGGAGAACCCTGATCTTACTCTCCTTGGCTAACCTAACCATTTTGCCCTACCAGGATGAAAAGGAAGATCAATTAATACCACAAAAAATGAGAAGACGTGCTAGTAAAGACAACATATAAAAATACTAATATAACTAAGAAGCAAAAGTATCTACAAAACCATACACAGCTCAAAAGAGGCTATCTAACCCAGGCCTGGATCTTTTTCATAAAGAAACCCTTCTCCCAATCGTGCAATCATGCTTGATTTGACCTCCGCTTCTCAATTTGTATTTGATAGTATTATATTCTTCCTGAAGGGGTCTCGATGGGCAGTCTCAATATCCTGAGTCAGAATTTCTGCCAGACCTTCCCAAGTTCCACTGGTCGTAGACAAATACACTATAAAGGCTTTGATATCCTCCCTCTCACTTCCTCCTTGCACATTCAACACCTTGATGTCATTTCGCCTCTCATTATTCACTAAAAATTCCAGTTTGTCTTGGTTTTCCTTAAATTTCACCCTCAACCTACTCAACACTTGCCTGTCTTGCATCTTGTTCTCTTGTAGTTCCACAACTGATGCTTCAAATGCATGTGTTCTTTGAAATCGAGATTCAAACTTCTCAACAAAGCCCTAAATCACATTTTGGTTATCTTGAGACGTGGCAACCCCACTTCTAACCTCCTCTGCAAAAGATTTCATTACCTGTCTCAAAAAGTTGCCTTGAGATTCATACACTGTGGGAATTTGTGAGATTGGGAATTCACCTCCGGATGTCCGTAGAGTTAAGCTTGCGTCCTGCTTCCCTTGGACTCACAAACATCTTATTAACATTGTCACCTTCCATTTCTCTTACCTTGCCTGCACTCTCAATAGAGTCATCTCCTGCTAGACATTGGTATCCATTTGGCTAACCGGAATCTGAGGCACCTCCAGTATTCATACTGTGGTCTTGACACTAGATCTGAGTCATAAGCCATTGTTGAAATGGAAAAGGAGCCCAAGGGCCCAGGGATATACTGAGAGACCAGAGTTTGAAACTTCTGTAGAGGATGCTTAAAGGGTGTAAAAGGATAAAAGGGCCTTCGCAACCTCTGGGCTTCTCTCATACATCTTGGAACAAGGCCTAAGAGAGGGGGTGGGATTATTTTACCTGACCTCTGAGACTGACGATGCACGAGTATCCCTTGGAGCTCTGAGGAGACACAATCATCTATGCTGCAGCACATGGTTTTTTTTGCCCTCCCTCGGGGCCTTTGCTTTAACTTTTGTGAGGCCCACCTCCGTTTTCCCCACCAAAACCGCCACACTCCTCAATGCTTGCCTGTTTGACTTCTGTGCCTTCCTCTTATTAGCCAGACCCCTGTAGTCTTCTTACTTTCACAGATTTCAGCTCAGGACTCTCCTTCTCTCACCTCCTCCAGGCCTCTCTCTGTATTATAGAGTCTTCGGAGAGAAACCTGTTTTTTACTGCTCCATGTGCTGTGCTCCAACCATCCAAAAGAATTCCAGGAAACATCAGCGACATATAATACAGGATTAGAAAAGCTGCTTCCTCCGTAGTTATTTCTTCCCCACCAAATTACCCTAGAAGTGAGCCTGCAGGCTTGCCTCACTCCCTGGCCACCCTCCTCCAGCATTCTCTCTCCACAGCATCACTGGAAGCTTCAAGATGCTCAGCGGTGATTCCCAGAAACATCCTTGCTGCTGAATGCTCTCTTACCAAAGCAGCGCTGATGTCTGTGCACCGTTCTCCACGAACCACAAAATGCTCTCAGTCCAGCAAGCAACATTTTTGGCCCCCGAAACTCCGTACCTTTCACACAATCAGGTCTTTTTACATTTTCAGATATGTGGTTACTGCTTTGCAGTTCACTGAAACAGCATATCCCCTTCTTCCTGGAGAGCGCTTGGGCAACAGCATAAGAGAAGCTCAGGAAGTGGAACAAGCTTTTGGACATTTTTTAAACCCTGTATACAGAGGATTCGAACGTGTCAAAGGATAAGGTCAATAATTAGTTGAAAGGACAGATCATAAGGGAAACGTTCAGTGTAAGAAAAAGAGACCCTTGATGAGTAAATAACCCAGAACAAGGTTCAGTTGATGATTAAGGAATGGAAAAAGAGGTAAGGCGGCCTGGTCAGAAGGGCTTCCTAATGAGCTTTATATAAAATTAAGTGATAGATTATGACCAGTAATACCACAGCTCTTCGCAGGGATTTGGGAAGAAGGAGCTCTGCTCCCATCCATGGAGGAGGCATTAGTTGCCCTAATTCTGAAACCAGGAAAATACCCAATGTCTTGTGAATCTTATAGACCAATATCACTCTTGAATTGTGACTATAAACTCTACACCAGAATTCTGGCTGGTAAACTGAGTATTGTAATAGGAGGGTTGATAGCGAAAGACCAAAAAGGTTTCATGAAAGGTAGATTTAGGCACCACCTAATTTATAAGTTAATAAGGACAATTGATTTGGCAAAAGAAAATAAAGTACCATTGGCGAATATTACAATTGACCATGTTGGATCATTATAATATGGGCAATAAGTTCTGTAGGGCCATATGGGGCTTTTATAGGGCTCCTTCTGCAAAAATTTTGTTAAATGGTAATCTTACATCAGGTTTTAAGATAAAAAGGGGGACCAGGCATGACTGCTCTCTCTCCCTTCGCTTTTTAATGTGTACATCGAACAAGGGATTATCCCCTTTTCGTACAGTACATGGTTAAAGAAATTATGCTTATATGCCAATGATGTAATGGTATATACACAAGATCTGATTCCTACTTTGGAAAACCTAGACCTCCTGGTTGCAGAATTTGGGAAGGTGGCTGGGTATGAGGCCAACTCCTTCAAGACAGAGGTCATGGTGTGGAATGTAGGCTGCTAAAAAAAATATTTGAGATAAAGGTTGTTAGCTCTTTAAAAAAATGTCCGAATCAAACTTTCACAAAACAATGGTTGAAACAAACAGGTTATTACTCAACTGGCCAATCTTCCACTAACAATACTTGGGAGAACTAACTTAATAAAAATCCTTCCTTTTTAACATGATAGTCCTCCATTTTAGGAATACATGACTGCAAAAGCTTCATGGTAGAATAGACTCATTTATATGACCATCTGAGGGCATGTGATTTGCAAAAAGGAAGTTGCGGAAGAAGTATGATAAAGGGGGCAGTGCACTGCCAGATTTTCAACTATACGCATGGGCTTTTCAATAAAAAAAAGTGTGTTCTTGTTGTCTGAAAAGGGTAGGCCAGGGAGCGACCAGCTCTTGCAGGCGCTGCTAAATGAAGTGAACAATAGTAGATCCTAATAAATTTCTGAATTTTGCGACCAGAGGTATTTAAAAAAATATTAAGGATAAAAAGTGTAGCTGGCAGCAACTCGGTTTTGGGCCCAGATTAGGTATGCAATAAACTTGTCATTTTACAGTAGGTATGTGCCAATACGGGACTCCCCGGGATCCACTGAATGTCTGTAAGATAGGCTGGCGGTAAACTTCGGAGCCATTTATATTCGAAGTTCCATCTAGAACTTTCATTTATAAGAATTCTATTCCTAAATTAAGTAAGTGAGTAAAATGGAACTGCACTGTTGGTTAATATGTGCTTGTTGAGACGGGTTTTTTGAGACTGTCTATTTTCAGTTTTACATTGTGGTCCGTAGTTATTGATTCCTTTTTCCTCCCTGTTTTTTCTATGTCTTTAACTTACTACAGCTATTCCTTTCACAGATGCTTTATTTTCTTACGCTATCTTTCATTACTTATATTTTCATCACGCTAATTGTGTTTATATATTTTCCATTTTACTTTAACATTCTTTGTAGGTTGTAAATGTTGTTTCTCACTATTTTCTATCTCTTTATTCTCTTTTCAATATAAATATCTCTAATTTTTATTTTTATTTTTTATTTTTTCTTTGTTCCTATATCATGTATACAATAGGATTGGACATTATCTACAGATTTGTATAACTTAATTTGCATAGGCTATAATCAATGTATATATCGTTGGTTTGTTTTTCAGTTTTTTGTTGTTTTCTGATGTAGTACTATGTTTATGTCTGTTTAGTATAATTTGATAATAATGCATCAAGTTATGTCCTATAAAATAAGATAAATATGATGATTTCTCCTATATTTTCCTCTTTTGTGCTGAAAAGTAGGATCTAGTACTAGCCGCAATAAATGTATTATATGTATATATGTATATATGTATATATGTGTCTATAAAAATGTAAAAAGATTATAAATATTGGAAATCTAGTTGTATATGTATTATAATTATAAAACTGTAACCATCACAATATATGTTGTTTATTTATCTTACACAGCTCTAAGCAATAGACGGTTCCCTGACGAAGGCTGTATAGCCGAAACGCGCGTAGTTTTCCATCTACCGCATTGCTTCTATCAACTTTATATATCTATATTGTCTATATAAATGCTCAAATGATGAATTATATGTAAAAAAAGTAAAGTAAAAAAAGAATGATGGATAAAAAGTGAAAAGATCAACATTAAATATATTTTTCTAAATAATATTTGTGTGTGGAAGAAAATATTTTCATTTTCTCATAATTTGATGTTGGTTAATGGTTATTCTTTTACTATGCACCTAGTTATGTTCATTCGTTTGCTATAAATATTTACATATATAGTGGTAAACTTAAGAAAAGCAGGCATTACTTATTCAAGAGGGGCAGCTCTGCTTTTGGGAACAGTTCCAACAAGTAACCAACAAGACAGTGTCCAAGTTTAAACTTCTCCAACTACAGAGCTGGTCCTGATCTGTGGAAGAAGATAAAGTTGGTACAATCGAGTTGGAAGACACTTGATTAAAAACCCACAATGCAAAAATGTGGAGGCAACCTGGTATGCGCTATTTATGGATATCTCTGAGAAACCCAATTCTCTATTGGGAGAAATAATACTTACTATAAGTCTCAACCAATTATGTTGAGTATCTTATTGGTTATTATATAGGGTGGTTAAACCGGCATATCTAAGATAGGATCATCTCTGTTCTGTGCACAGAGCCTATTGGTCATCAAAAAGGCTAATGAAACTGTAGGGGTCTAATGAGGTATACTGCAAGAAATGTGGCTTAAAGAACACTGATGATGTCTAAAACTTTGCATCTTGGCCCAATATTCAGGGCCTCTGGAAGAAAGTGTGCAAGTTTGTGAATTACCTCTTGCATACTCACATTCAGGTAAGCCTTGAAATAATTATTTTTGCGTAGTCACCAGACGTTGGAGATCATTTGGATTATGGCAACAAATTGACGTTTTATTTAATTTTGTTGGTAAGAAGACAGATCTGTAAATATTTGATTCAATCACTGCCCCCCTCAAAATCAGAATTGCTCGACTCAGTATTTTATGTTCAAAGGATGGATTTGAATCGTACCTCCTCCAAAAAAGTAGCTAAGTTATTGGATCCCTTGACTACTTGGTTGAAAAATGAATGATGGACGATAATTCTCAAGCTTAATTAGGAAGGGATTGAGTTGGTAAACTGCTGACTGGGTCCGTTGATTATAGCCATCTGGGGATAGGACATTGTAGTCAAGACCCCCTTTCCATAATGCTGTCCTCTCATAGGTTTCCTTGTGGGAGGGCAAAAAAAAACAGAGTACACAACAAAATAGCTAAACTGTGTTTCAGGAATGGGACCAGTTAAAACAACACACAAAACCACTATTTTTAATAGTAATTAAAATCTGATTCAATGGTGAAGTTGGATTTTTAATAAATATTAGGGAAAAATAACTTTTAGAAAGTTAACCTTTACCTGTCTGAAGTGTCAGGTGGCTCATTAGCATAAGCCTCTGGTAGCCCTGGAATAGTTGTGAAATGCTCCCAAGTGGACAAACAATAGGCCGACCTACATCGGCAGACATTACATTTCTGAGCACTACAGAGCATTTTGAGTGGGGACTGTGGACATCCTGTGACATCAAACTGTCAAATCCTACTTGATAAGTCAAGTACGCCACATTTAACATTTTGTGCACACTTGAAAGGAAGAATACAGGATGGTAAGACAATTCTTGTGGATCCCCTGTCTCATTGCTGGAAGGCATACGTTTTACCAGACTTCTATCTCTGCATTTGTTGTGAGCACAGTGCCTGGTTCAAACTGGAATTTAATGTGGAAAGTGGGAGGATGCTGGTGATTTCTCTATGCAACTTCCATACCCACCCCTAGATCTCAGATGTGGCTGTTTTTGATACATTGAAAAAATGCCCTGACATTGCATTTTTGGCCTGTTTGCAACAAGGCAAAAAGGAACTACCAAAAAAGGGGTCAGGATTGGCACTGTGAACTTTTACCCCTTTGGTTCTCCAAACACGTTCTGTACCAGTGGAAGAACATAAGAGGACTGAACCTGCATTTGGAGACGAGAAAGTATCCCAGAAGAGGTGGGCCTTCTCCCACTTGTACCCAGGACAAAGAAGTGCCTTTTCTCTAGATTGCCCAGCTGACCCATAGCAACTGGACTTGGACTGGACCTTTCTAGCAACCTCTATTGGAGTAGGCCCTAGCCCCTTAAACCCTGCCTCTGAGGAGCCATAGAAGTGGCCCTGAGGAGCTGCTCTAGAAACGCTGAAAAGTTGGAATGCATAGTCCAAGTCAAAGGTAAAATCATTGAGCAGGATGGACATGGTTGGTGTAACTAACTCATGCTTCATTTCAGTCTTCCTGAAACAACACCTATGCCCGCCTCTGCAGCAACAACTGCCTACAATTGGAGCTTTGTGCTTTTTTGGGGCAATTTTCTCCTACATCTTTAAAATATGTATTGTTTTGCTCCATGTATTAGATTTCTTCATATTAGTGTCATTTGGTTTATTAAATGTTACTCTATTTTTCTAAGTTGGTTTCATGATTGCGATTGTTTGGCATTTTGATTTGGTACTGCAGGAACATTTTACACATTACTCTAAGTTAATCCTGCCTGCTCTGTGCCATTGCTAACAAGAGGTTGTGCTCAGGTTAATTTGGTGACTTTCAAGGTTCACCATCTCCAATAATAATCCTATTGTGTACACCACCCTGGCAACCAAGGTCCGTGCTGATCTTCACCTTGGTCATGTTCATCTCTTGCTTTGTTAAAATTGCTTTCTGAAAACAACTGATGATGCAATAAAGAAATAATGAATACAAGGACCCAAGAAATCATGTAAAAAAATATTGTTTTCACCAAAAATTACCAGTAAAGGTAAAAGCATGATATTGTGAAGTATTCACTCCAGTACCAGCTCCCGTTCTGCCACACTTCTGATTGTGCAGCATTGCTTGCTCTGACCCCGCTGCCTCCTCTGCTGTACCGAATTGCTCCCCGTGCGATTGGAGTCATTTTTCTGTACTGCTATTATTGCAGTTGGTCACACTTTTCTCTGCCTACATTGTTTGTTTGGTCACTATTTTCTATGCTTACTGTTTGTTTGGTCTCTGTTTTCACAGTTTTCACTATTTCTCCCTGTTCTTGCTCCTTTTTTTTGTTTGCCCCCCCCAGTGCTCCTCCTTCCCCAGGACCTTCCTAATGGAGCCACTGGACATAGGGTTCCAACACCATCCAGCCACAAGCTGTGTCAGAACTGGTGTAAGCAGTCTAGAACTTCTCTAACTGGATGACCAAAACCAACAAAGCCTCAAGACAAGCCGACTGGTATGCCCCTGAACTCACAACCATCAATCACATCTGCAAACATCTAGAGAAACAACGGTGCTCCACCAAAAACTGCTCCACTGAACCGCCTACAAATCAGCCCTCAGCAAATACCATCAACGCATCAAGGGAACCAAAAGAGGAGCCCTTATGAACCACATCAAAACAAGCGCCCATCACGCTAAGGAACTCTTCAACATAATCAGGACATTCTCCTGTCCATCAGCACCAGAGAACACTATTCACCCTTCAAAAAAGCTCTCTGATACCCTGTCAAACCAATTTGAAAGCAAGATAATGACCATCTACAATAACTTCAATACCCAACCCACTGGTTTCAATGTCAACAACTCAGACCCACACATGCACACCAGCTACGCTATCACTACATGGACTCCACTAATCACTCAGACCACCACAGCCATCATGTCCTCCATCCACTCCAGAGCACACACTAACCCTTGCCCCTACCACTTCCCCAACCTCAAAACCAAGGAAAGCAGTGTAAAACTCACCAACATCTTCAATGCCTCCATCACCACCTTCCCTAACAGATGGAAATATGCTGAGGTCAGACCTCTCCTGAACAAACCCTCCACTGACCCCAGCAAAATCAACAATTACTGCTCCCCTCCTCCATCAAAATCCTTGAGAAGGCCATCAACCACCAGCTTATCAAACAACTGGAGAAAAACAATCTGCTTTATGCCTCCCACTCCAGTTTCCACACCAACCACAGTCACTTAGACTGATTGCAGTTACAGATCCCTCCTCGACTGTGGTGAGACAGCAGTTCTGGTCCTTCTTGACCTATCAGCGGCTTTCACCACTGTATCTCAGGACACCCTCATTAAAAGACTTAATAGTATCAGCATCCAGGGGAATTCCCTCAAGTGTATTGCATCCATTCTCACTGGATGAGTGCAGAGAATCCGCCTGCCACCCTTCACCTCCAAACCAAAGAGCCTCAACTGTGGCGTATCCCAAGGATCATCCCTCAGCCCTACCCTAAACAACACTTGCATGACTTCCCTCGCTGACATTGTCACAACCCACAGACTCAGCATCATATCCAACCCAGACAACATACAACTCACCCTCTCGCTTACCGAAGACCCCTCCACCACCAGAACAAACTTCCACGGTGCAATGACTAGTGTTGATGACTGGATAAGAACCAACTGCCTCAAACTCAAGTCAGACGAGACAGAAGTACTGATCTAAGGGAAGAACACCTTCCCATGGAACAACAGCTGGTGGCCATCTAAAATCAACCCCCCAGACACCCGTGCTCGTCCGCCCTGAGCTTCACACTCCCCCTGCATCAGTTGAATCTTCAGTGGTGGCTCTTCGGCTAAGACCTGCAAAACCTCTGCACCCAGATACCCTTTGGGGTGACAGAGCTGCGTTATACAAATACTGTTTGATTGATTGATTGAGTGATTGATTCTACTCTACTATCCTTGGCGTATATTATATTCACGATTTTCACTTTTAACAGTAGTTGTTTAAAGGGCAAATTTGGTAACCAACATCAAACGCGGGTACAAAGTTTAAATACGACCAACATTACAGGGTGCCTTACTTGGAATTGAGCCACACAGGCATGACAGATCAATCAACCTCATAATTCAGCCCCTAACTCTTCTGTTTACTTGGAAAATGCCAGAATGGCACAATGGCATGCCCAAACTTGGTTGTCTTTGTTAGAAGACTACTCATCAGAAGGCATGGTAGTTAACCCAAATAACCTACCACAAAAGCATTAGTTTATGTTAGAGAAAGCAAAACATCAAAAGATGTCACATTTCATAAGGTAACCTAAATAATATTACATTCACTTATGATGGAAAACAGGAACTTCAGTATAAGTGAATGCTGAGCAATGATGATGGAGGGGTCGAATATCCGGATGTATTAATTTAAGGATATTTGACAGTGGACTATTAACAGTGATCAGTGATTGTATATTATTTTTAATGACCATTTTGTGCCTCAACTTATGCAAATATGATTGTATATTATTTTTTAATGACCCTTTTGTGCCTCAACTTATGCAAATATGACTGAGACATGTGTTGTTTGTTTCAGGTGGAACTATTTTAGACATGATATAAAGTAAATAGATTATAAGGGTTATGTGCAAGCCTAACAAAGAAAGATTTGAAATCTGGAAATAAGGTCATTGGGTAATTGTTACTTAAAGATTTCCATATATTTCAATGTTTTGTGATAATACATTTCCAATGTGGCAACATGGGAGTATAACAAGCATAACATGGCCATTTAAAAAAAACTATTTTTAATTACACAACATGGAGATATACTAAACATAGTAAACAAGAGATATGACTGCAAATTTTTTAAAGCACATATGAACTTTGATGTGTATTCACAAATGAGACTTTCTACCTTTCTGCTGCATGTGTGCCTCCAGATGAGCCTGGCGAGTAAGTCAGGCTATTTTAGGGACCCTCCTGTGTAGTGCTATCAGTCCGGTGTAACAATGCATACTTAGCACCAGCGGTTTTATCAGGATTGTGGAGAGCTCAAGTCAAATTTCAGAGCTCTCCACCACCAGTATAGAGATCTCCACTTCAAGTTTGAGGATTTCCTCCCGAGTGTGGAAAATTCCACATACTTTGTTGAGGCAGGCAATTCTAGTCTGTGCCTGAAATACAACATACAAATTGCATCAAAAAGCTGAAACGTGTCCTTGTAAATACATTTGCATTGAATGTGAATGATGATATTAATACTGTTGAAATAATTAAGTGATGAATGAGAATATGATGTGAAAATATATTCATATTACATTGAGATTTTATTTCATGTGGTTGTGACAAATCTTGCTGTGCAACAGAGTTGTCTCAGGTTAATATGTATAGAAGTTGTAAAAGCCAGCCACTCTTCACTGATTCAACACTGTCCAATCACTTGGATGCAAAAACCAAAAAAGCAGCTCATCTGAAAATTTAATGTAGTTGGTCACCAACCTACAGACCCTGACCTCTGTTCCATGCCCCACAGGTGAGCATAGCTGAGGTTAAAGTTCTAGGCTTAGTCTACATGTAAGTCCCATTGCATTGTGATATTGAGCAAAACCCAAAACAGGAGACAGTAATATTGCACACAAATTCGGGTACGTATGGGATAACCATCCCATGTACAATCCTGTCATCTGAACGTCTAATCTGCACTCAATGATTGCTGGTGTACATGTGCGCCCCCTGTTATACATCTGCTCAAGATATGTGTTTGGATGTTGGAGTGAGGTGAGGAGATGGAAAGAGATGTCATATGCAGCATCATCTTCAGCATAGAATGTGACATTGCTTTAAAATGTAGGTTCTCTGTAAAAGCTATAGACATTTCATACATGCATACGTACAATGATATACTTAAGGGAGAGGATGGTGATAGTTTCAACTTAAGCACAACTATATTTCACATTGTAGTCTATAGATAAACATTAAGACCTATTTTGAGTTATTAAAACTTAACTACTAGCCCCATGTAATCGAAATTCCAATGTGACTTGTAAGAGATGACTGTCAGAACATTTAACTGTCATGTGGGCTATCACAAGAGTCCGTGTATATACACCAATAAATCCGCACCTGGTATTACAGACATCTTACATGTTGATGAGATTGCTGCAGCGTCTGTAGGGGAAATGGTGTTCCCTGTGGTAGGGTAGCTAACCTGTCATTTGGGTGCAATCACAGGTGCTAAATACCCGACATGAGGGGGAAATGAGATACTATTCCCTTCCCACCATTTGCCTTTTCTCTAGCGAATGGAACATGGTGATAAACATATGCACTTACTTGTACCAAGCTGCTACCCCAATTGTAGTGTTAGGTGTTTTGCAGGTGTTTGAAGCCTTGTTTATATATGTGAAATATATTACTTGTATCTAAAAATGTTCCTCACATTTTTCAAAAAAGGAAAAACATTTATTTTTTTGACATTCAAAAACTTTTTTTGATTTAATTTTGTATTTTCTCCATGTAGTGTTAACAATATGTCTTGCCTCATTTTCAGGGAGTGGGTGTATTGCAGTAATAATGATTGGCCATGTGTACCTAACTTACTCCAATACATGTCTAAAGAGATTTGATCCTCTTTTGCCAGTAGTTCTCCTGTAGCAGCTTTAGGTGTTGCTATTTGTGAATGGCAATTTTCTTACTCTTTTGTGGCTACATATATTATATGTATGAGGTTTAACCCACTCAAACCCAAATTTTATACTTTATTTTAAATAGGGCAAAACCTTCAAAACATATTCTTCGTACTGAAGTGTATGTTTCTATTAATTTCATTGAAATCTATATAGTTTGTTTTTATTTTGCATTCTGCTTAGAGTCATTAAAATATCCCTAATTGACGGTCTCCACTGGGTTGTTGTAATTAGGACCATGTGCCCATAGGAAATAGATTTTTTCATTTGGTAATATTGTTTGATGAATCTTAATGAAAATATTCCCAAAACATCTTATCCACTTCATCCCCTGGAAAGTTGCGGACTGATCCAACAAGTGGAGGTTGAGTAAAAAAATGATTTCCCATGCAATTTTTTCATATGAAAAGTAGACACAGCTACTGCCAACACGGCTGAACAGAATTACAATCAAATTTGGCAGAAAACTAGATTTTGGTCTAGAAAACATGCATTTTGTGATTTCGAGTAAGTTCATTCAGTAGTTTTTGAGAAATGAAGGTTCAAATTTTATGCCTATATCACACCACAGTGGATCTGTGGAGTCAACAGTTCTAAAGATAAGACCTGATAGGCTGCCACCACATCAACAAAGTAAAAGAAAATATAGGGAGCTTGGTAGGGATAGCTGGTTCACTCAGGTCTTGACTGTGGTAAACACAATCCACTATGGATGGCATGTTGGACTCAGCATTTCTTTATACATTTTTAATTTCCACTGAAACTGGGAGCATAGGTTATAGATGGGCACTCTTAAGTAATGATAGGTGAGAAATATTTGCCCATCGTAGATCAAGATATATGGCAACACTCATTCCATGTGTCCTAATATCCATAATATATATTCAAACTCAACCAGTCAGGCTTAGGGAAATCTTCTTTAAAACATTTTGACTTAGTCCTCCATATTTTTCTAATCTTGTTTTGTTGGCCTTAGGATTCTGTACAATTTACCATTGCTAACCAGTGCTAAAGTGTGTGTACTCACTAAAATTGGCTAATCCCTAATTATCATATTTAATTTAATTCAATCCCTAGTAAAATGGTACTACATGTACCCAGGGCCTGTAAAGTAAATGCTATCAGTGGGTGAGCAGCACTTGTTATGCCACCCCCTTAGGTAGCCATCCAAACTTGTCTTTGCAGCCGGTCTGCACAGTTTTAACCTGTTGTTTGGACCCAGCAAAATCAATTATTTGCCAGGCCAATTCTTTCTTTTTAATACAAACAAGTCAGCACTTGAGTAGGCCCTAAACAGCCCGCAGGACAGGGTGCAATTTATTTAAAAAGTTGGACATTTAAGTTTTACGTGTCTTTATTGTAAAAAAACTTCTAAATTCATTGTTCACTATTGGAAAGCCTAACTCTCCCACAGTATAATATCTGGGTTACCTTATTATATTTAATAATGATAACTTCTAAAAGGTTAACAGTTCATGTTTGTTGTTTTCTGAATTGTCATGAAATATCCTTTTTAAGATAAAGTCGGATTTTGAATTACAGTTTTGAAAATGACACTTTTAGAAAATTGTTATTTTTCTCCCTTAGCCATTTAGTGCCTGCAGCCTGGCTCTCATGATTAGGTGTAGTTGTCAGTTGATCTTTGTGTATTCCTCCCAAACAGCCAAACACAATAGAGATCTTAGGTGTACCTGGATGGACCATCACTGGCTGGATGGGGTGGAGCTAGGCAAAGTCCCACTTACACCTCAATAGGCTGTGTCCTTCTTTCAGTCAAAGGAGTGCATAACCCCTTTGTTTGTCCAGAGCAAGGGCAGGGGAGGCATAACATCTGAACACTTCAAAGGCAATCTTTTAGTAGCTTCTCCCACTTCAAATAAGGCACCAAATATGAATATTGAACCTCAGGCACCAACTCATCAGTACAATTCTGGACTTGTGGAAGACTCTGCCAGGAAGATCGACTGCTGTGCTGCTGAAAGTACTGATAGACTGTTGGCCACTGTTGGCCTGAATGACTGCTGGCCTGCTGTGCTGACATACTGCACTGCTGCCCCCTTGTATGGGTGAGAAGGATTGGATCTGCAACCTGTACCCCGGACCTCCAGAGTGATTCCAAGGGCTAGTCTCTAGTAACTAGCACCTGGACTTTGCAACTGTAAGTCCTACCCTGCCAAGTGGTGCTACCTTAGTCTAGGACCTTTGGAAGTGGGCCTGAAGGTGCTCTCCCAGCCCATTTTTGGACCCAGCAGAACCAACACATCACCTCTGTTGCACAGCGTAACCCGAGTAGATTCAAGGTGTCCCCAATGCAGGCCCTTGCAACACAGGCCCCTTGTCGACTGTGTCCTCGACAATGCTATACTCTACAATCACATGCTCTGCAGTTTCTTTGGAACCTGCCAGCGCACGTTACATTACGACACAGTACTTTGCATCACAAGCTCACTCATTGACGGCCTCCTCAACGATGACACAGGACCTCACATCGGATTCTCGTAATGCATATCCTTTACTGTGTTTGGCATCCTCAATGCGGGACCTTGCAAAGCTCTTTAACCAGTATTTAAGGTACTTTTTTTCATTGGGCCTAACTGGGTCACTTTAGCCTGTCCACGCTACATCGCTGTTGGCCTGAACTTCTGACTTTGTGCTGTTCCGGTGCGACCACACAACATCATTTGATACTTTGTGCTTTTAGGTGCTATATTCACTGAAATCTTTAAAATTGAGTATCTTGGGTTCTACTGATTGGATTCTTCACCATTGGGGTCTTCTTTAATTTATTAAAACTTGCACTATTTTTCTGTGAGATTTTTCTGGTGTTGTGTATCACTTTATTACTGTTTGTGCTGCATAAATACTTTACACTTTGCCTCTAAATTAAGCCTGACTGCTCTATGCCAAGCTACCAGACAGTTGAGCACAGATCAATTTGGGGTCTCTTGTGACTTCAGCCTGACAAGGGTTGTTGTTACTGCTTAAGTAGGCTTTCACCCTCCTCAACCAGTATCAAAAATCATTCATACATTCTTTTTCATGCTATGTAACTTCCAGCACAAACTTTGAATTAGCAATGCATATTGAAATCACATGGACAGCTTTTTCTAATTTATTCACTAATGTCACTGAAACTATGTTGACTCAATTTGCCTTTTTTGTACCAAATCTCCTAATACTTATTGCACACTTCCAGACACACACCTCCCACACTGCTGCCTTTCACCTCTCGTGTGATTTGAGTTATTCTACTATTCACCTATCACATATGGTGGCTGGGCTGGTACTTTCCATTTCTATAACTGGCCTTATATTTATCTTGAATTTAGAGAAGATGTGCTATCTAGAGCTGAATTCTATTTCTGGGTATCTAAATCTGATGGTGGTAGACCCAAGAGTCATAAAACGCACCAAATGTTTTATTTGATATGTGCACATTTTTACAATCTTATCTATTTTGTAATGATAATGTTGCTGAGATGAATGTCTCAAGTGATTCTAATACAGAATATCTGTAGTGTGTTTTGTATTTCCCTTTATTAGTCCAATCATTAAAATGTATGTAATCTACTTTCAATGTTAATATTGTGTATTATATTGTACACTATTTAACCATTCTTGAAATGTATTGTAATTAAATATATTCTTTTGTCTTCTCTGTCAAAAATACTTGAGGATTTGTCCATCACACTGTTACTAAACCTTTCACTTCATTTGTAAAGGGGCATGTTTAGAAGTGTCTATAACCACTGATCACATTTCAGTAAGAATTGTGGGGCTGATTCACAAACTGTACTTTGCAGTACATTGTGTCGGACTACAAAATGCAATTTACATACTACGTGCCGAGTTTTATGACTGCACAGCCTATGCTTATTTTTGCCGAGTTCTCCACCCCGAATCATGAGTACGGAGCACTCTTCACACATATGTATAGAAACTCCGTACCTAGTTTGTGAATACCAAAATGTTGTAAACTTACAGAAAGGTGTCAATTTATCTTTGTGAGTCAGGTCCTCAGTGTATTTCATTCACAATATGCTTTTATTTTCAAATGTGCTTTGCCAACATTGATGTGAACTGTTTGGAATTTTCTCACAGTGCACTCATTTAAGTGTTTAATCTCCTCATTGTGAGAAACTGGGTTGCTGGTTGACTGCAATGCAAGCCGTGGTCAAGCAAAAAAAACACAATCCTTTTCAGGGTGAGGCACAAGCCAACCCTAAATTAACCTGTGCTCATCCCTCTGGTAGCTTGGTATAGAACAGTCAGGCTTCACTTAGAGGCAATGCATAGAGAAGTTGTGCAACACTTCAACCAGTAAAACAGTGAAGACACCACACAAAAAGGATGCCACACAAAGTGAGAAGAATAGAGTAAAATTTAACAAATAAAACAAGACCAAAACGACAAAAATCCAATAAGTAGAACCAGAGTTCTTAAAAAATATTCTAATGAAATTGTACCAAAAAGCATAAAGCACCAACCATATCTAGTTGCGCTGTACTCGGTCAAAGTTACACTTTCAGTCCTACTGCGATGGGGTGCAGGTCAGCTACAGTCACCAGGTTAGGCAAGCTCAAGTTTAACTTCTTAAATCCATTTCAAAAGTCCTGTTTGCGATGGAGGAGACTGCAATGAGCAGTAAGATCCCTGCATTCTACATGGGAGTGCGTCTTCATGTCTAGGGGCAAATTTGGTTAGAGATTACACGGTGGTCCTGCCAGGAAGACTGCACCACCACAGGGGAAGAAATGTGGGTCCGGTTTGGTTCAAGGTCTTTCACTGAGAAGCCCACTGGAGGGATACAACATTTTTAACTATGCTTTTTGGCTATGCACACCCACTGGAGGGTAACAATGAACATTGCAGCACTACAGTTCCCAGCAAGCAATTAAAAAACAAACTTACCTTAAAGGTCCACAGGAGGACAATAACGTTTTATCAGCATGAAAAGTGCCGCAGCTGCTTGGTGTACAGTCCTGAAGCTGCCTGTGAACAAGGATTGGGAGCATCCGAAACGCGTAAGGCTGGAAAAAATTCTCAATGTGAGTGCCAGACCTCCGGCCTGACAATAAATCCTTTTGTGTACATGGGATTGTGTCTTCATGTTTAAGGGCAAATTTGATGAGAGGTTATATGGCAGTTCTGCTGGGAAGACTGCACCACCACAGAGGAAGAAATGTGGGTCCGGTTTGGTTCAAGGTTTGGAGCCAAGCAGAGGAACATTAGACGGGTACAGCTGCCTCTTGCACTGGGAGGCCCACTGGAGGGCTATAAACATTTAACTAAGGCTGGAAGAAAAATCTCTTGTGTAAGCACCGGACCTCCTGCCTGAAAATAAATCCTTTTTTCTACATGGGATTGCGTCTTCATGTCAGAGTCAGTTAAAGCATACAATTTTAAACGGAAAAAAAACACTGAAATGTACTATCTATAGTTATTTCAAGTAAGTAAAGTATCTGGAACTGGTGCCCCTACCATGTACAGTGTTGTTATCAATGATGCAATGATGCAATTTCAGATGTTGCAGTGATGTTATCCATGATGTCATAGAACATGTCATGAGTGATGTAATATGGAGCTAATTAGCAGTGCTTGCCGAGGACACCAAAGTTATAAGCAGGTCGAAAAAAAATTCTATGGAAATGAGATCCTAACTATACCTACCCAGTGGGGGCTATGACTAAGTATGTAGGTATGCTACATAATTTTTATAGCACAGTTCTGCCATTTTTATAGTATTGTGGTCTTTAAAATAAAAGCTCCTTTCAGTGCAGTTTGTGGATTATGTAAAACTATAGTCATCATAATCTTGGCCCTGTGTGTGTTTTTCGTGGCCCGATTTTCAAAAGTGGTGTATAATGAGGGTTCATGTTGGTTCAGAGGGACGTTTAGCAATTGTCTTCCTCTGCTAGGAGTCCTTTGCAATGTATATTGTGCATGGTTGGGTATGTCATAGATCTTTGGTATTCATGCTCTTCCTTGAGGGAGGAAAGCTGTCCATTGCCCTGACCAATGTTTCTGTGACATCTATCAAATATGGTTGTTTTCTCACTTTAGTCCCCTGTTGTCTCATGCATCTAATGTTGTGGCGTGCTTTGTTTAGAGGTGAGCGATTGTTGTGAGACAAAAAAGATTACAACTGGGGCAGCAAAGCTTGGCCAGCTATGTTACTTTGGTGCATGCTGATTGTTTGTACCAGTAGTTGCATCTAGTGTGTCTTTCAGACTGGAGATATTCACACAGGTCTTAATATGCTGTTAGATTGAATGATTAGTCCTGTTGGAATCCCATGTTAGCAAACTGGCTAGGACAAATACAATACTTCATACATATATCCTATGTACTCGCAAGAATTCGGTTGAATATTTAGGTGCAGGATGTCTTAGCATTTAGGGATGTTGTGAGCCCTGGATTGCACCCTTTGCTCCAGCATCTGTGGAAAATCCTATTCTGCAGGAAACTTTAATTAGCGCCTAATTGGAATTGCAATTTGGGCATCAATTTTGCACCTAGCTCATGTCAGACTGTATAAATTCAGCCGTGTAAAATGTGGTGAAAACTGTAGGGAGATGTTCAGCAGTTGTAAGTTTCCACACCTCAGAAGGGAAATATGTACTATTAGTATGGGTGGGTGATCAATCCTGCTCCACCAGCTGAGTTTGCAGAATGTTGGCCACTCTGCGTTACGCATGTAACATTGAGTTCTGGCTAGATTCCACCAACCGCAGCGTAGCTGGAGTTTTTTCTTCCCTGTTACTCACCAATGTTACATCGCCAAGCAAGATTTGGCATCTTGTAGTGTGATTTTCTGTCGCTAGGAGGGCGCCCGGCGAAATGGGTGGTTGCAGCTGTTTGCGGTCAGAAAGCTGCCGCTTGAGTGGAAAATCTACACAAGCAGCACTAAATCAACACAAGAAGCTGCACCCTCTGACACACCGCATGGTGCAATTTGCATTGATTTTTCAGCATGGAATGAGCTCCCAGTGCTAAATCACAGCACAAGCAGTTCAGTGTGCTTATTTCTGCCCATTCGCGGTGCTCAGCTTAATTTCACTGAGTTTTCATGTACCTCCATGTAATTCCGCAGAGTGAAGCTCCACAAGTTCCACGCACTCTTAATATTCCTGGGGTCGATGATGCAACACTGTAAAGCTTAGAAAGATGACACTAAGCATCTTTTAGAAGAAGACAGTGGATGGGGGAAGCAAGATCTTGGCCATGATGACAATTCAGTCCCTTGTAACATAGCAAAAGCAAGTCAGTTATGTCTTCTTCTGCTTCAAGCAGTGTCTGGTTTAATAAGTTGGTGAAACTGATGCTGCAGGCGTTGCTAGTTCTGTGGGCTATCTTGATTTTAGATCTTTAATATATTTAGCAATTGATCAATTGGGACATGTGGGTTTACATTAGTAAAGCATGTATCATTATTGAGCCTTGGCTGTAAATCTGCAACAATGCGATGATGCGATGCACATTAGAAATAGTATGGGTCCACTACATATATCCACCCCATCTCTCTTTTCTGAGTATGAAACATTGCTAACCATTTTGCCATGCTTCAATTGAGTGTTTTAGGATCATGCATACGTGTTATCATTCTGTGTGACTCACTGTGTTTTTTCACACTAAAACCTTTAGTCAGTCTGCATTCTTTTCAGAGGTTTTTAATGGATTTGGCGCAATGAAGACAGTGACTCATCTTATGTAAGGGGGAATAGCATTTAATTGAAAATGTGATCCCACTTTATGTTGGCGTGGTTGTACACATTGGCAGAAAATCTTTTGAAAAGATGTGAACATTGTGATGTATAAAATGTGAGCATCTTTAATACCTCGTCTTGTAGTCTCGGCAGGTTTCTGCTTAAAGACTGTTTTAATTACATTTAGAAATGGAGTGATTACCACAAAAGAAGCGTTAAACGTTTTTGCTAAAGAGAAATTGATTGCTGGGAAATTGATACAAGCCTTGCTGACTTTTTTGTCATGATCACCAAAGCCTGCATTTTAAGTGAAGAATGTTCACAATGGCTATTTGCGGGATCAATTCCAAAATGATTTCATTTTGTTTTGGGTATTAAGCATATGGAAAAAAACTTAAAGACTGCATGAACGTTTTTAATTTTCTTTCCCTTTATCTCAAATTCAAACAAATAAAAAATGTACTACATGTTTTACTGGATAAAATCTTCACCTCTCTAATATTTATTTATTTCATTTGTTATAGTCATTTCCATAGCATGCCAAAGGACCAAGAGCGTCAGAGAGCTTTATATACTGTATAAGCTTTACATAGTCTATAGGTAGGCCTCCATCGAATAAATAGTCAAAGCATATACAATATGTTTACGAACTTCAATTCAATTCAATAAAACTTTATTCGATATTCTTCACAAAACAAAACATTGTATAAATATAGAACCACGAATAAATTAGCTTAAAATCATTTACAATAACTACAGGACCCATCGTCGAGCCAGAAAATGCATTGTGAATTAACTCATAACAGAAAATGCGCCTCTCCCCCATCCCACAGTCACAACCGCATGAGCTGTAACCCCAACCCTGATTCCACACTGTCTTGTTGGAAATATACTGCACAATCAGGGGAGGGTAACTCTCTCCCCAAACAAACTGCAACCATCATATAGTTGTTAGATCACAAGAGATGAACCTTTAATAGAGTTGGTTCCCTAAAAACTATTAACCACAAGATATAATCAATACATCACACAGTAACTTGTTCCCCAAAAATCCTGTGTACAAATAGAGCCACTTAGGTATACGCTCCAACTTTTGCACAAATCTCCTTAGACCCAAACCATGTAAAAAAAAACTAAGGCGGGCCCACAGTTTCTAATATTATTTTTAAGCATAAAAGCTAAAAAAGCATCAAATTATTTTTCTAACCCCCAGAAATAAATTGCAAAACCAGGTAAATTCCATTGTGCTTTGTACTTAGGTTTCATCACAGAGACAAGGAGCATGCATACATGGCCAGTTGTTCATTTTGGGGAAAGACACAATAATATGACTCAGGTTCAATCTAATGCGGGACAATCACAATCACTTAAAACTATTCATTACCCTCATCAGATAAAGTTGTAAACTTAAGTAATGGTTGTTAGAAATTGGGTTTCTGTTTGGCAGAGGTATGTGCCCTCTCCAAGCAGGAATCACAGTCCTAGTCAGGGTCAATCAGATACACACCATAAATTAACCTGTGCTCACCTTCTGGTAACTTGGCACAGAGCAGTCAGGTTTAACTTAAGAGGCAATGAATAAAGGATATGTGCAACACTTCAAACAGAAACACAGTGGAAGCACTTCAAAAAGATAACAAAAAACCCAATAAGTATAACCGGAATTATGATTTTTTTCAAAGATTAAATTAAATTGTACTGCTTAAAAGCTTAATGCACCAACCGGGGCTATCTGTTTGCGGTAGAATGGGGTAAACGCAAAAGGCGAGTCTGACCATGATGGAGCGCTGTTCAGATACAAGGACCAGCCTTGACTCACTGCAAAGTACCTTAGATGCATCTTAGATGCAGTAGAGATGCGGAAAGCAGGGAGGCGATGTGTCGTCATCGAACTGCTGGGTTGAAGTCAGTGCATCAGTGCCGAGCTGTGCAAAGTCAGAGATGCGTTGGAAACTGGAGACGATGCACCATGCAGTCGGCGATGCGATGTCCGCAGTCCATGCAGCAGCTGCAATGTGTCAGTTTTGAGGAAGATGCACCAGTTCCGATCAGCACAACATCATTGATGCATGGGGCCGAGTAGTTGAAGCACATTATACCAGCTTTCAAGGACTCAAGACTAGATTGGCACCAGTTGGCAGGGCAATACTTGCAGCAAGCAAAGTCCAGGTGCATTGCAGGTTGATGAGAAGTCTCTGATGTCACTGAGACTTAGAGCAAGAGGCAAGCTAGCAGCCGCGGTCCGTGGAGGGAGTTCCATGGGGCGGAAAGGCGGGGCGGGGAAGGGCCAGGGTGGGGGGTACTAAACACCAGAATATGGATAATTGGAGGTAAGTAAACAAGTAAATAAATAAAACGAATTTCGTAGCGCGCGATGCATCGCATTTTGTGATGCAGCGCACGCTACGAAATTCGTTTTATTTATTTAATTGTTTACTTACCTCCAATTATCCATATTCTGGTGTTTAGCACCCCCCACCCTGCCCTTCCCCCGCCCCGCCTTCCCGCCCCACAGAACTCCCTCCACGGACCGCGGCTGCAAGCTAGCATGGTCTTGGAGTCACTCTGCGTTCAAGTGAGATGGGTCCAGTCTTTCCTCAGCAGGGCAGAGGGTAGCAGGAAGAAGTGCAGTACAGCAGAAAAGCAATTCTTCAAGAGCAGCAGTCAAGCAGAGTTGCAATCCTTAA
Source organism: Triturus cristatus (assembly GCF_964204655.1). Lineage (NCBI taxonomy): Eukaryota > Metazoa > Chordata > Amphibia > Caudata > Salamandridae > Triturus > Triturus cristatus. The sequence goes on along the minus strand of NC_140582.1, from coordinate 876,442,890 downwards.
AGCAGCACAGCAGTCCTTGCTCCTGGCAGGGTTCTTCACAGGTTAAGTAGTGTACTGAAGTGGTAGGGTCATAAATCTAGTGGTGCCTTTGAAGTGGGGGTTACTTCAAAGAAGGGCTTTCAAGTGCACAGAGGTCCACCCTCCCACATTTGGCTCCAGACTAACTGCAAGGTGATATGCAGCCCTTCTTGTGGGTACAGGACACAGTCTATTCAGGTGTAAGTGTAATTTTCTCCCTCCCATTCTGCTTTGGATGACCCATCAGTATGTGGATGGCCACTCACTCACACTTAAGCTCCCATTGTGTGTGGCTGTCTCAGGGGAATGTCACCCAACCCAGATGTGTATTGGAGACTGGCCGCAGGCACACAGGGCTACGAGCAGGAAATTCCATCTTTGCTGTGCCACACCGTTTCCTTATCATGATAGTGTGTCGGACTTAAGAATGGTACATTATACCAAGATAGGCACTAATTAACTAAGTGTTAAATAACTTTTGTTATTTATTTATGTTGTTTCACTGGGAGCTCTACTCCATTTATTTTCAATAACAATTAGTAACAGCTACTCCAGGGACCTTATCCTAATACCATGTAATATATTTTATAGATTTGGATTGCTCACATATGCAAGGTCCTCTAGATTATCTCTAATAACTGAGATCGAAATGCCATCGACCCCCAACAACCTGAACTCCATGCATTCTACATAAATTCTTTCATATGGAGTTATCTTGTGTGTTATCAATGCGATGTACATATTTTAAAGTCACCCTCACTGAGCACCTCATGCTTGTTGTCACTATTTCATGTGAGCACCTGAACTATTATTACTATTTCTTGCATACTATTGAAAATAAATACCTACGCTTATCCTGATTGAAACTTGTCCCTGGTCACACTTTTCCTTGCTCCATCTAGCATTAATTGCCTCTCCACACTCAGTTTGTGTTCCCGATTCTGACACAACTTCTTTGTCTTTCTTTGACCATTTTTTTAGGCACATATGAACCATTGTTTCCACAAACAACACACATCTTTCTAAAAGTGGCATTTTTGTAAAGGTAATGATAAATTTGACTTCACCAGTGAAGAGGATTTATCAATACCATTCCAATTATATGAACTATGACAGATCTACTCCTTCTCAATCAGGAATTACAGCTTAAAAATGTAATCAGCATTTCCCAGTGTTAACCTATGAGAGGGGTAGGCCGCACAACAGTGAAAGATAAATTTCGGTGTTGTTTAACTACCCGGACATGCAGTACTTAGAAGTGCATGTCCTACCTTTTGATTACACAGCATCCTGCCCTATGAGCTACATAGGGCCTACAGTGGTGATGTATGTGTAATAAAAGGGAGGTTTAAGGATTGGCTAGGGGTTTTAAATGCCAAGTTAAAATGGCAGTGTCAACTACACAGACAGGCTCTGCCAGGCAGGCCTGAGACATGTTTAAAGCGCTACTTGGGGCAATGGCACAATTATTGCTGCAAGCCCACTCGTAGCATTTATTTAACAGACAAATCTAGTTCATTCTACTAGGGATTTATAGGTAAGTTAAATATGGCAATTGAAAATAGGTCACTCCAACCATGTGAGAGAGCATATGCACTTTAGCACTGGTTGTCAGTGGTACAGTTCTCAGAGTCCACAGGCCAACAAAAAGAGAAATTAAGTTTTGTTTTATTGTTCAGCTAATTCAGATCAGAATACACTTTATTAGATTTAAAATTATTAAAAAAATATTAAACCATAAACGCACAAAACATATTAAAAGAACATACATTACATCAATATAATTTGAGTAAAAAAGATTAAAAAGAGGTCAGGCAATTTAAGAAAGAGGAGGACCATCCATTGTCGTCCGGTATCTAACCACCCCTTTCAGGTATTTGGCTATATGATCAGTCATGGTTCCATCATTCAGGTATTGCAACTTTAAAAGGCAGGTTGACATTGTCTCTGGCCAAACAACTTTAAAATAGGTAAAATCCATTGTATCCTAAGCGTGGAATAATACTTGCAGAAAAACATAACAAGAATTGTCGACTGAGCAGAGATATTGTCGCACGAACATAAACATAGGGAGCGAGACCAATCGTTAGTGTTTGGAAAAGTGACCCTGATGTGAAAAATTCCAAGGTGTAAGTGGGTCAGTAACAGCCTGTCATAGGTTCCTATGATATCGGAGTAGTTGGTGTGCTCTTACTGACGGTTTTACAATGTTAGCAACTAGATTAATAGACTCCAAATTATCAAGACATAATGACTTTAATTTGTTCCTAGTAAGATTATTCAAACTGCCAGGATTGGCAAAGTACTCAGGGTGTCCTAGGTCCTGTAGGAATTTTTAAGGTAGGTCAACCAAGGATTGCGGTCTGCCCCATCAAGAGACAGACAGTAGTTGATCAAGTTCCTGTTCAGCTAGTAGAAATGCTAGTCCAAACCTTATGCCACAGCAGGATAGGCTGCATTTTAATCTGATCGGACAGATAAGACAGACCCAGCTCAGTGTGGCATATGAATGTGGGACCGCTAGGAGATATCTTAAGAACCTATTCTCTACTAGCTGCAGGCACTCAACATTAGCATAACCCTAGATGCCCGCTCCATACATAGCAATCGGTACACATTTAGCTTTGTAGATTTTTAGCAAATCAGCGATTTGGAAATTTCCTAGATTTCTAGCAAAGTGAATCAATGCACCAGTTGCTTTACAAAATAATAATTTTCTAGATTCTATAGCTTTCACCCATAGGCCCCTTCTTTCAGATACAATGCCCAAGTATGAAAAGTGGTTAGTAAGTTCGAATTTCCTATTATTAATGAAGAAATCTCAACACTTGATACTAGGCTTACAGCATTTCATTGTAAATGTTTAATTAATGTTTACATGAAGGTCAAGATTTGACATGTAGGCATAAAAGCTAGAGATAACTTTTTGTAGGCCAAGGGGGGTAAGAGCCAGCAAGACAGCATCGCCCGCATATACCAATGCCCCAATTGGTCGTCTATCAATACATGGTAGATCCTGACAGTCACTACTCAGTTTTGCTCCCAGGCTGTTAATATAAAGGATGAACAGGAGAAGCACTAGCACGCACCCCTGCCACACCCCCTTTTTTACAGGGAAGCTGTGGCTGAGTTTGCCACCTCTTCCGTAGCGCACCCTGGCCCTGGCATCTAGAGAGGACTGTTTTAAAGAATTTAAGATAGGTGAATCAACCCCCAGGGTCTCTAAAATACTCCATAGCTTCTGGTGGTTGACACAATCAAAGGCTGAATTCAAATCAATAAAACACAAAAAGAGACTCCCCCTTTTGGCCTGTAGATATTTTCCCAGCAGGAGATTCAGGTTCAGGCTCTGTTAAACAGGGTCCAGACCTTGATGGAAACTATACTGTAACTCTGAGAATATGCCCTTTTTCTCCACCCAGAGCTGGAGGCGGTTTAAGACAACATGCCTGGCCACCTTTGCAAAAGAGTCCAGAAGTGATATCGGTCTCTAACAGGACGGGTCGTCGCAATTGCCTTTCTTATAGATAGGAACAAGTACGGACTCCGTCCAAGTGGCTGTGAATCCCAAGGTGCAGCAGGCCTTTAGAATCATTGCTAGCAGGGGTCCCCAGAGTGTTCGACTTGATTTAAATAAATCCAGTGATATGCTGTCTGGGCCCGGGGTCTTTACCACCCGTACTCGCATTTATAACTAAAATTACCTCCTGGGTATCAAAATCAATCTCAATCGGAAGATAATTTGAGGAGTTTGCACTTAAGACCTCTTCGTTTTGGGGCTCCACCAGATTATTATAAAAGCTAGAAATATGAGTCACCCATTTTGCCTCCCCTATTGTTATTTCGATGCTGGGTGCGTATTACCCGAGGCAAGGAAGGGGACATTCACGGCTTTCCAAAAACCTTTCATGTCTTTCAGATCTGATGCTCGTTTAAGATTTTGCCATAGTTCTAGCTTTATGGCCGACTTGCTTTCCTTAAGGGACAGCTTGTACGCAAACATCTCCTACGGTATGTGGGCAGGTCCACAATTAAAGTCCCCTCCCCAAATTATGCAATAGTCTTTGCCGGTGCTCTTTTGAATATTATCCAAGTCTCTTTGCAGATGCGTTAGGGTTTGTTCAATATCCACGGCAGGTATATTATTATAAACATTTATTAGAACTAAATAATGAATATTGTCTATATTAATTTTAAGCACCTGATAATAGGTCTTGGACTCCACAAAGTATATCTTGCATGCATTTAACTTATTGGAAATGTAGGTACAAAGGCCACCCTTATTCCTCCCCTGACTCGAAGAAACTGCCAGGGTGAAGAATGTTTTATAACCATTAATATGTTGTATATTATCTGTCCAGGTTTCTTGAGTACATATAATATCGAATTTATGGATAAATTCCAGCCAGGCAGGGTTAGTCAATTTGGCTTTAAGGCCTGCCACATTCCAAAACACAATTTCCATTTCATTAGTTCTAGGCACAGGCTGAAATGCACAATTCAATAGCACTCTTCCTCTGTTCCCTGGGAAATAATCTTATAGAGATGAAAGATACAGGTTGGTCTAGGTCCTCATCATTTAGCTGTGACTAAATCAATTCAAATCAAATCAGGGACATTTATTCAGTGCACAAATCACTCGAAAGTCTCATGGCGCTTGCGGACAGCTCTGAAAGGCCGGCTTATTTAGTTGTCAAACAGCCATGTCTTTAACTTCCCCCTGACACCAATCTCCCAGAGCCTAAGTTCTAGAATGCTGTAGGAGCTAGTGTCAAAAGCGGCTGATAGATCTAGCAGGACGAGAATTGATGACTGACCTCTATCCAATGCTAGCCTGATGTTATCTGTTACTTCTACCAGAGCTGTTTCTGTACTATGGGCGGCCCTGAAACCAGACTGAGAGGGGTCCAGTAGTCTATGGCTCTCGAGGTGGATGACGAGCTTTTGGTTAACCAGTGACTCAAGCATCTTCCCAAAATGAGGGAGCAACGCGATGGGTCGTTAGTTCGACGGGAGTTTTGGGTCTGCAGTGCTTTTCTTTAAAATTGACCTGACACTGGCAGCTTTCCATATTTTTGGGACCTCGGCCTGTGACAGTGACCTGTTAAATAGGTCAGTGAGGCTATGTAGCAACACCGGTGCAATGATTGGAAGAATGTTTGGTGGCACGGGGTCAATAGGCGAGCCCAATTTTATTTTTTGCAACATTTTTTTTTCTCTTCCTCTGTAATACATTGGGAAAATTCGTCCAATATATGAGAGGGGCCCGGAAACACAGCAGATTGATTTTCTAGAAGGTTGTTATTTTCCTGGGGCAGAAAAGAGTTATGAATTGCAATGATTTTATCATCAAAGAATTGAGAGAGAGAATCGGTCCAGTCCTGTGAGATGGGGGTTAGTAACTGAGCAGGAGGTGTCGTAACTTATTTTAAAATTTGGTAGAGCTCCTTACTGGAGTTCGCCGCCTCATCTATCCGGTTTAGGAGAAACAATTTTTTTGTTTGTCTGATATCCTCCATGTAACTATGGTGGATATTTTTATATGTTTCGCGATCAGTGGGATCTTTACTTTTTCTCCATTTCCGCTCTGCTGTCCTGCAAGAGAGCTTCACTGTTTTCAGTTGCTCCGTGAACCAGGGAGCGGCCCTAGATTTAACTTTAACCCTGGTGAGGGGGGCAATTTTGTCTAGCGCAACCGTTATTGCTCTCTCAAAGGAGGTTGCTGCCTGGTTGATGTTTGCCTTACGGCTATAATGGAAGGAGCTGAAATGTGTTGCAAAGAGAGGTGAGGTGACTTTACGCCATGACCTTTGCCATATTGGTTCATTACTAAAGTCAGTTTTGATCATATGTACTGGAATAGAAAATTTTAATAGGTCATGATCTGACCATAACAGTGGGGATGGAGATTCTACTGTAATGTCTGAGGAATTTGTAAACAGTAGATCAAGCGTATGACTGGCGAAATGGGTGGGACCTGTTACCAGTTGGGCTAATCCCAATGTACTCATATTTGTGATCAGCTGATCTGTGTCTGGATCCTGTAATTTATCAGCATGATAATTAAAATCTCCTATTAAGAGAAAAAGATCAGAGACCACTACTTGTGGGGCGATTATCTCGAGTACTTTATATGAGAAATCATTTTTGGGGCCGGGAGGTCTATATACTAAAGCTCCTCTCCAGGCACCCCCAGACGGTCCCTCTATCCTGAAAACACATAGTTCTGTGCTCATAGTTTCTAAGGAGATAATGCTCACGCCGGAGATAGTGGCCATGAGTAGAGACCTCCTCCTCTTTTCTCCTTTCTATCCACTCTAATTATGTTATACTGGGGTGGAAAGGCAGTTACTACATCTGCGGAGTCATGCTCATGTAGCCAGGTTTCCTAACAAGCAGATGTCCAGTAATTCCATATCCTTGAGGCTTCATATCGCAGCAGAATGTTTTGGAATAGAGCGTGCGTTGAAATATAGTGCCCTTAGTGGTTTAGTTATTTTGGTGTAGTTTGAGTCACAAGATATTTGGGTTTCGCTCAATAAGGCTGGCTCTTTCAAACAAGATATACCTTGTGCCCTGCTGATGGTTGTATCTTCCAGTGTGACTGAAAGTCTAGAATGGAAATTATTTAGATCTTTTAACTCTTGTCTCGAATATTTTAACATTGCCATTTTGATCACTCACCAAATTGACACACCAAGTCCAAAATGCTGGGACAAGGTGGGAGTAGAAGGGGTCCTGGCAGCTGGCAGCGGCCAGTGGCGGACGGGCGCAGACGGGCACAGCCAGGCTTGCCTTTGGTGCACCTTCGACGCACCGCTGGCTCACCGCTGCGCGAGTCCCCGCCCTGCCCCACTTTTTGGAGGGCTAGAAGATAATTGCGGGAGCTAGTGTGCCAACTGCACTTCCGGTCAGCAAACCGGAAGTGATGTCAATGCCTTCCCGTCCCTCCGTTCAATCGGCACAAGCCATGGCGGACCGGGGACTGCAGGCAGCTGTTGAACAGTGGGTGGGCTAGGATAAGCTAAAAGTACATACGGCGCAATTAAGAATATAAAAGTAAACAGCAGCGACTGTATACAGAAAGTTTCAGTTTAACAGTTAGACTGTTTTAATTTGTGGTAGCTAAGAAGACAGGCGCGATGTCAGGGATAGACCCCTGCAGGCTACACTCACAGAGCGTCTGCCACTATGTCATGTTCTGAGGCATACAATGAGTTCCCTGGAAAAGTCAGGGGCCTTGACTACAGGGTTTGTGTACATGGCCTGCTTTAAATAATCAAATGTTTTTGGCATGCCTCTGTCCAAATCACATGTCTGGGCTGTTTCTTCAAAGTCAGCTCTGTCAAGAGGGGCAACAATAGTGCCTTATCGCTTGACAAACCTCCTGTAGTACCGTGTGAGGCCTAAGAAGGCTCTAACCTCAGTTTGAGTTTTTTAGGGCTCCCAGGCCATAATAGTCTCTATCTTGGACTGGAGGGACTACACATTACATCTGCCCACAAGATTTCCTAAGTATACCAAAGGCCCCTGCCCTAGCTGTCACTTACTGGCCTTGATATTCAGCCCTGCCTTTTGTTGGTCCTGAAGCACTTCCTGCAGATGAAAAAGGTGATTTTAGCAGCTGCTACTGAAGACAACGATGTCACCCAAGTAAGCAGAACTGAAGGCCTCCCTACCAGTCAAAACTTGGTTCAACGGCCTCTTGAAGGTGCCAGGGGCATTCTTTAGCCCAAAGGGCATTACTATGAATGAGTATCCTTCCTCTTAGAAGAGAAGGCTGACCTCTCCTTGGCTCCTTCAGTTGAGGCAATCTGCCAATACCCTGAAGTAAGATCAAAAGTGATTAGGAACTGGGCAGACCCAACCTATCAGTCAGCTCATTAGCCCATGGGATGGGATGAGCATCAGTCTTGGTGACTGAATTGACCCCCCTGTAATCTACACAGTACCTGAGTTCTGGTGTACTGCCAAGTAGGCAAACTTTGATATCAGCGCTTCAGGGCTGGGCCAGGTGTTACTGGAGCATTCAATCACCCAAACTCCAGCATCTTAGAAACCTCATCTTTGATTCTGGCCCTCACTTTTTCAGATAGCTTATAGATTGTATTCTTGTCATGGAGGCTGTCTCCTCTGTCCACTTCATGGGTACAAATGTAGGTATTCCCAGAAGTCAGGGAAAATAGACAGGAGAACTGTCTCAGTAACTGGTGACAGTCTCTCTGCTATTCTGAAGTCAGGGTAGAGGAGAGGTTCACACCTTCAACCGACCCATCCTTCTCTTTGGAGGCTAAGAGGTCAAAGACAGGTTCACTGTTCTCTTCCTTCCCTCCAACTGTCACTAGCAACATGGTGGCCTTAGACTTCTCAAAGTGTGGTTGAGACATTGATTTCAAGCACCCACTGGGGTGCCTGGGGTTCTTGAGATCCACCATGTAGGTGACCTCCCCATTTCCCACAACAATCTCTGAGAGCCCACTCCAAAGGTCTTTGAGGGCCTTGGGCTCAATGGGTTCCATCACCCACACATTCTGCCCAGGCTGAAATTCCACAGGTGTAGCCCTTTGGTCATACCACGGTTTCATGTACTCCTGGCTGGCCTCTAAGTTGCCAGAAACTTGCTTTCAAACTGGGTCATCTGGCTCTAGAAGGCAAGCATGTAGTTAACTACATCCTGAGAAGGTTTCCTGGGAGCTTTCTTCTACCCCTCATTCACTAGACAGAGGGGTCTCCTTACAGGATGCCCACACAGAAGTTCAAAGGGGATAAAACCAACCCCCTTCTGCATTACCTTGCTGAAAGCAAAAAGTAGGCATGGCAAGAGGATGTCCCACTTATGCCTCAGGGTCCCAGGCAGGCCTTTGATCATGCCTTTGAGGGTTTTGTTGAATCTCTCAACAAGCCCATTGGTTTATGTGATGGTAGGGGTGGAGAACTTGTACGTAACTCCACATTCCTTCAACATTGACTACATATGAGCAGAAATGAAGGTGGTGCCCTTGTCAGACACCACTTCTTTGGGGAAACCCACTTTGATAAAAATCCCAATTAGCACCTTAGCCATTGCAGGTGTAATTGCCATTCTCACAGGTATCGCCTTTTGGCATCTTGTGGCTTGATCCACCAGTACCAGGATGAACTTGTTGCCAGAGGCTGTCTGGGGATCCATAGGCCCTACACTGTTGATGCCTACCCTTTCAAAGAGGGTGCCAATGATTCAGGGGAGCTTTCACCTTCTGCCCTGTCTTACCTCTAACCTGGGAGGTCAAGCATGTCCTCCATGCATCTGAGGACAAATAGAAGAGGGGGACAAGCCTGGTAAAGGTCTTGTCCTGGGCCAGGTGTCCTGCCCAGGGTATCTCATGAGTCTGCCTCAGTAAGAAGGCCCTGTTGCAATGGGAAATGGCCAGTGTCCTTGTTTCCCCATGCACAGATGCCTTAGGCTCACTAATGCAGTGATTCCCTGAGGCATCAACTGCTGCTTGGGCTTCAGCCTGTTGCCTCATGCCCTCCAGGGATAGGCACTCTTCTGTGCCTTGCTGAACTCCACCCTGGTGAGTCACCCCTCTGCTTGCCATCCAGCAAGTGCAGGCAGGTCACTTAGGGAGGCAATGTCCACCTGAGTAGGCTACGGGGCAACCTCATCTGGTGCCCCCATCCCCCTCAGCTGGAAGACATTGAAGGGCTGGTTTCCCAAGCCCCCTGCCCTAATCTCTTTTGATAGCTGTTTGGGCCATCCTTCTAGGCTCCAGACATCCTTGACTCCCTTCCTGAGCAGCCTCGGACCTATTGGTTGAACAAATCCACTCAGGTAACCCTAACATTTCCAGGTATGACTTGACCTTCATTTCCTTCCAGGTAGCGTGGTCAAGATCATTCCCTAACAAACAGTCCACAGGCATTGCAGGACTTTCAGAAGACCTGAGACCCCCCACTCAAATGGAACAAGGGTCAGTAGTTAGTGACCCACCTGCTTGTCAGCTACGACAACCTGGTGGAATGCATTGGGTATAACTTGCTCTGGGGCTACCAGTAAACTCTTTACCATAGTCATACTGGCTCCTGGGTCCCTCAGAGCCGCAACATATTGCCCATTAATGGTGACCAGCTGACTATACTTTGCAGTATTGGAATGAACGTGGCCTTTACGCACCCTCTCAATGTCCCCCCTAGGGGAACTAGGGGAACCTCACTGATTCCCCCTCATTTACTGGGACAAACTCCGACACAAACACTATACTTGCCACCGGTGGGAGGCTATGCTCTTTTTGGGTACTTGAGATTCCGCTTGTAGTGCCCATACTCGTAGCACTCATAGCATTTGGGAGACTTGTTATGACTCTAGTCAGGGAAACTCTTTCTGGTGACCAGACTAGGAATGGGACCCTTTCCCCAGTGAATTACTTTGGGGGTCTGGAGCGAACTCCTGATTTTATCTCTCCCCTCTACTTCTGTTGTGAACCATGACCACCCTTTTGGATGTCCCTCACAGACACCTTCTTAGACACTCTGATGCTGACCCAGATTTCTGCCTCCTCCGCAATCTTCCTGGGGTCAGTCATTTTTCTATCAAGCAGGTGTTGTCACAGCCCTGGAAAATAAATATTAAGCCTGTGCTCCTTCAAAATCAAGTTGTACAGCCCAATTTAATCATCTGCTTTGCTGCCCTTTATAATAATAATCCACATTTGTAAAGGGCGAACAATCACCCGTAAGGTGTCTCTAGGCGCTGGGGGCCATCGGGAAGATTAAGCAAGCTATTGCCCAGAGTCACATGGTGCTGGGATAATCTGCCACCGGCGCCGCGGATCGAACCGTGATCCCCAGTTTCCGGAGTCAGTCGCCCTGGCCGCGGAGCCACACCTCTGCCCCTTACCCAGCCCTCCAGTGCCTCATCGGCATAATCAAGGAGATACACCCAGGTCTGTGATGAGATTTCGTGTCTGCCCCTGAATCTCTGACTATACCTCTCAGGGGTCAGTTCAAATGTGTTGACAAGAATGGCTTTCATGGTAGAGTTGTGTGTCAGGTCTTCCTCTTCTAGTGTTAAGAGTGTGTCCCTCTCTACTGTTGGCATGTACCGCCACTGGTTTTCCCCAGGACTCCTCAGGAACTTGGTGCATCCTTAGAGGCCGAGAACTGTTTATCAATATCATCGCCAACTACGTAACTGGGCACCAAATCTATTGGAATGCAGACCCGTGCTTCTCTAGTGGACACTGCAGGTATGCTGCAACCATTCCTGCTGGAATCAATCTGATTAGATCTGAGATCCAACTCTCTGAGAATGAGCTCATGTGCCACTCTTTGCTCCTCCATGGCCAGTCTCTTCTCCTCTTGAGCCTGTTGATTCTCCAATTTTGCTAGCTCTAGATTTAAATTTCTCTCTTCCCTCCTGTCCTCCAGCTCCTCTGGGGACAGCTTCTTAAACAGCATACTGCTTCCTGCATGTGGATTGACTTTCTGTCCTAGGAGGTGGAAACATCCTCCTAGGACAGAAAGTTGCATGTCAAGACCTTCAGGCAGGTCATGTTCCAATTCCTCCTCAGATTCTGACCCTTCCTTCTCATTTGTCTGTGTAGGTCTGGTGAACCTTTGCCCATGCTCGTAAAGTCTTTTGCTGCTCTGCTTTTCTAGTGCTCCCTTTGGCAAGCTTTCTCTTCTGCTGGAAAAATCCCTTGAGCTGGGTGATAGTGTAGCTCTCTAGGTTGGCAAGCTCAAACTCCATCTTGGCAGATAAGGTCACAGGCTATGGGAATAGAGAAAGTTTGGAAAAATCTAAAAGTGTCAATTAGGGAAAATATTCTCTAATTGGTATACATATATGGTAGTAGGTGCACCAAGTATCTGTATGGCACTGCACAAACACAGTCCTATCCCACTGCTGCAACCAATGTTAGAAATTGAGTTTCTGGTTAGCAGACGTATACCCTGTCCAAGCAGGAACAACAATCCTAGTCAGGATGAATCAGATACAGATCAAAAACAGCTCAAAAAGACTCCACAATAGCTTAGAATAATAGTTTATATTTTTATGAACAACACAACACCAAAACCACAAAAACCCAATAGGTATAACCGGAGGTAATAATTTTTTAAAGGTTATATCAAATTGTAGTGCTTAAAAGCTTAAAGCAGCAACCGGGGCTATCTGTTAGTGCTAGACAGGTGTAAATACAAAAGTTGAGGCTGACCGTGATAAAGTGTGGGTCAGATACCAGCCTTCGCCTGCTGCAAAGTACCTTAAATGCGTTGCCAACAGAGCCGAGATGTGAGAAGCAAGGAGGCGATGTGTTGTTGTTGAACCGCCGGGTTGAAAATTATGCATCAGCAATGAGCTGTGCAAAGTGAGAGATGCGTCGGTGTCGACCTGCACCAAGTTGGAGATGCATCAGAAACTGGGTACAATGTGCTTTTGCAGTCGGTGATGCCGTGACTGCAGCCCATGAAGGCAGGCGATGCGTAGGCATCAAGGGAGATGCGTCAGTTCCAATCGACACAACAGATATAGATGCATGGGTTCTGGTAATTGCATCTCTTTATACCCGCTTCCAAGGGGCCAGGACTGGATTGGCACCACTTGGCAGGGCAGGATTTATACCGCCCAGGTGCTGTTGCATGGTTGTAGGAAGTCTATGATGTCCCTGAGTCTTAAGAACAGGGGGTCAGCCAGCTGTTAGAGTCACTCTGGGTCCTTAAGTAATGGTTGTTAGAAATTTGGTTTCTGGTTGGCAGACGTATGCACCCTGTCCAAGCAGGAACCACAATCCTAGTCACAATAAATCAGATAAACACCATAAATTAACCTGTGCGCACCTTCTGGTAGCTTAGTACAGAGCAGTCAGGCTTAACTTAAGAGTCAATGTGTAAAGTATTTGTTCAACACTTTAAACAGCAACACAGTGGAAACACCTCAAAAAGACTTCACACCAGTTTAGAAAAATAGTCTGTATTTTTATGATTACAAAAAGACTAACACAACAAAAAAAAACAGTATAACTGAAGTTCTGAATTATTTAAAGATTAAATGAAATTGTAGTGCCTAAAAGCATAAAGCGCCAACTGCGGCTATCTGTTTGCGTTAAACTGGAGAAAATCCAAAAGTTGAGGCCGACCGCGATGGAGCGCTGGTCAGAAACAAGGATCGCCCTTGACCCACTGCAAAGTATGCGTCATTGACTCAGTTGAGATGCAAGAAGCAGGGAGGGGTTTATTCATCATTGAATCACTTGGTTGAACGTGATGCATCAGCGCTGAGCTGTGCAATGTCAGAGATGCATTGGAAACTGGAGCTTATACGCCATGCAGTCGTGGATAAGATGTTCGCAGTCCAGGCAGCAGGAGCAATGCATCAATTTTGATGCACGGATTCTGGTAGTTGAAACACTTTATACCCACATCCAAGGGCCCAAGATTAGATTGGCACCACTTGACAGGGCAATACTTGCAGCAAGCAAAGTCCAGGTGCTGTTGCAGGTTGATGGGAATTCTTTGATGTCCCTGAAACATAGAACAGGGGACAAGCCAGCATGATCTTGGAGTCACTCTGGGTTCAAGTGAAATGGGTTCAGCCCTTCCTCAGCAGGGAAGAGGGTAGTAGAAAGCAGGGCAGCACAGCAGGAAAGTAGCTTGCACAGAGATGCTGTCCAGCAAACTGGCAGTCCTTGTAACAGTACAGCTTTCCTTCCTTATGGCAGAGTTCTTCACAGGTGCAGTGGTGTACTTGAGTGGTAGAGTCAGAAGTCCAGTTCTTATACAAAGTGGTGCCGCTAAAGTGGGGGTGATTTCAAAGAAGGGCTTTGAAGTGCATAGAGGCCTTCCCTCTTAGCTCTTGCTCCAGACTCACTCCAGGGGGTATGCAGCTCTCAGTGTGGGGACAGACACAGTCTATTGAAGTATAACTGTATGCTCATGCCTCCCATCCTGCCCAGTACAACCCATCAGGATGTGGATGGCCACTCAGCCACACCTAAGCTCTCTTTGGTTGTGGCTGTTTAGAGGGAATTCACAAAGTCCAACTGTCACCCACCCCAGACGTGTATGGGAGACAAGCCGCAGGCAAACAGGGCTAAGAGCAGAAAAAAAGCCATCTTTCTAAAATTATATAGCAGGAAGGGGTTAGGCCCTGATCGGCAGGACAGGGCATTATTATTAAACTAGAAGAGGAGTTTGCCATGACCGTCCTATTTGTGTGCTGAAAAAGCAATTAAACAGACTTGAGCCCATAGACTGGGTTGTCCCTTTGTCCCAGAAATGACAGTCCTCTACATGGCAAGGTTTGAGGACAAATTTGTCCATAACAATAATCCATTTGAACAACATCTCTTTCAATGATACCGATATATTGATGATATTTGGTGCCTTTGGAGTGGCACTGAAGTACAGTTGGATTCCTTCCATGAATGGTTGAACCATCGACACCCTCACATTCAATTCACTGTGACCAAAAGTCAGCAAAAATTAACATTCCTCAATGTTGAGGTTATTCTTCACCACAATAAACTCATTATGACGTTACTTACAAAGGAGACAGACAAGAATGCCATCCTACACTTTCAAAGGCATCATCCCAGGAACCCTAAAAGAAACCTTCCATACAGACAACTACTTAGGATCTGAAGAGATTGTTCTCACAATGATGACTTTCAAATACATGGAGAAGCCTTTTGCGAACTGATGAAGGAATGGGGCTACCCCAAACAATTGCTAAAACACGCACTCAAAAGAGCACAGTGTACTCCAAGAGAATGTTTACTCACACCCAAAGAAAATCCCAGGATGGAGAAGTTTTGGCATAAAGTTGATTTCAATGCTTTTTTCACTTTTGTCACATGGTTTGTTTCAATGTGCACTAATTGATGCGTATCCATGCTTGTCTGACTTATGATATAAATTAGATCAAATTTTTTTGAACATAAGAATGACTGCACATAAATGCATATTAATTCAGTTTATGGGCTCAAGTCTGTTTAATTGCTTTATCAGCACACAAATATTACAATCAGGACAAACTCCTCTTTGAATTTAATCTTTCTAAAAGTGGCACTTTTACAAGGTTAATGATAAATCCAACTTTACCAGTAAAAAAGATTTTGCAATTCCATTCCAATGTTATGAAACATAACATATCTATTCCTTCTTTATCAGGTATTACAGCCTAAAAGTGTAATAAGGAATTCTCAAAGTTAACTTATTAGAGGGGTGGGCCTCACAGTAGAGAAAAATAAATTTGAGCATTTTTTACTGCGAGGACATGCAAAACATAAAAGTGTATGTCCTACCTTCTGATTGCACAACACCACACATGAGATAACTACCTGCTCCCTTTTGGAAATTACAGAATATTAAGTGAAATAAGAAATACCAAATGGTATCCCATAGGAGGGGTGAGCCTCACAGTAGTACAAAACAAAGTTACGAGCTTGTCACTACTAGGACATGTAAAACTTAAAAGTACACGTCCCACCTTTTAATAACACAGCACTCTGTTCTATGGGCTACCTAATACCTGTCTGTTGTATTACAAGCCCCATAGGATATAATGCACTTGTAATACAACGGACAGGATTTCTGTCACGTCTGCGATGAAGTATCCCATCTGACAAACTCTGAATCAGGCATGAAGTGATTGCCCACATCTTATGCACATTCGACAAACAATACCACAGTGATGTGCAAATCAACCAATGGCTTTTCAACTGAAAGGATAAGCTGAAGTGAGGACCTCACAGCACATTTTCAACAACTTATATCTAAAAAATTGCTTCAATAATTTACTCTGAGTAAAGTTTCACATTCATACTAAGTTTGATGTAAATCCATTCAGTGATTTGGGGCCATATGTAGGTAGCAACACATTTACCGATTCATAAATACCGAATTTTACCGATTCGGTATTTATGAATCGGTAAATGTGATGTAGGTAATGAATCGGTAAATTTTACCGATTCGGAAAAATTCGGTAAATATGAATCGGTATTTACCGATTCGGTAATGGGGCATACCTTCCCATTGATTCCTATAGGCCTGGAGGCCCATAGGAATCAATGGGAAGCCAGTCACCATTACCGATTCGGTAAATACCGATTCGGTAATGGGGGGAGCATATTCAAGGGTGGCAGGGTGTCACATTGACACCCTGTTGCACCCCTGATTCTTGCATGTGTGCACATGTGGCGCACATACATGCCCTAAGGGCATGTATGTCTGCCACATGGCACTCTTACATCTGCAAAATATTGCGTTTTGCAAGGTATTCGTTATTTATCACCAAACTGTATTTGGTGGTAAATAACGAATTCTTAATTCTAATTTGCACTCTTTAGAGTGCTCCCTACATTCAGGATTCGGTATTTACCGATTCGGTATTTTACCGATTCGGTAATTTACCGAATCCTGAATTATGCATCCTACATCCCAAATAGCTAAATACAGGTCGGTAACGGGATATTTACCGAATTTCGGCCGTTACCAACCGGTATTTAGCTACCTACATGAGGCCCTTAGTCTGTAGGTGTGAAAAAACGTTCCTATTTCCTATGAGAGCTAAAATGCAAACACATATTTTTTTAATCTCCTGCACAGAACTGCACAGAAAACACCATGCCAGATGTTTCTGGGCTACTCTAAATGAGTATACAAAAATGTGATTGATGGAATGCTTGTATTAATCAAAGGCAGGGCCAGGGGCCACTGTTATGTTATGTTATGTTACTGTTTGTTTTGTAGAGCGCTCAGCTGCTCCAAAGAGCGTCCCGGCGCTAAAGATCATCACACCAAATACCAGCAGCAAACAAACAGCCATAGCAGAAAACATAACCAGAATTAACCATAACAGCATTACAAAGCAAACAGATAGGTTTTAAGTCCTTTCCTAAAAACCGAGAGATTGGTGCACACCCGCAACGTCAAGGGCAATGTGTTCCAGAGGCGGGGTGCAAGGTAACTAAAGGAGCGACCTCCACAGCGAGCACGCTTCACTGTTGGAACAATAGCCTTGGCCTGGGCAGCAGATCTCAGAGGTCTAGATGGAAGATAGAAATTGACCCTTCTCTGCAGATATTCAGCGCCGAAATTATGAAGCGCCCTAAAAGCTGTAGTTAGGGTCTTGAAGAAGATACGCTTACGAATCGGCAACCAATGCAGAGAGACAAGGAGATTGCTGGCCCTAGATCTTCTAGTTAAACCGAAGATTGCCCTGGCTGCAGAATTTTGAACTATCTGCAGACGAGTCAGCAGATACTCAGGAAGACCTAAGTAAAGGATGTTGGCGTAGTCTAGGCGCGAGCCAATTAATGCTTGCACCGTAATTTTCTTATGCTCCAAAGATAAATAGGGCAGAAACTTGCGCAACATCCTTAAGATGGCAAAGCACTTCCCAGTCAAGCCGGCAACCTGGGTTTTAAAGGAAAGAGTGTTATCGACCATCATACCCAGGTTCTTCGCTGTAACCGAATCGCTGGCAGGGGGAGACATGGCCGAAGGCCACCATAGCTTCCAACGTGGGTCTGCAGGACAGCCAAAGAACAATATCTCGGATTTGTCGGAGTTGCATTTGAGGCCATTTTTCCCAAACCAGTCAAACACAAACTCCAAACACTTCCGAATGGCTGCTCCATCGAAGTCACAGCCCCTGTCACAAGTGAACAGGAGCTGTGTGTCATCCGCATAGGATATGATCTGGGCCCCTAGCTCCTCCACCCGTGCCGCAAGAGGTGTAAGGAAGATATTAAAGAGGGAAGGACTCAGTATGGAGCCCTGCGGGACCCCTACCTTAAGCTGCGGCATCCGGGCGGAGAAAGGGGGGGCCCAGATCGTTTGTGTCCGATCGGCCAAAAAAGACTGAAACCATGCGAACACCGTACCCCGCAGCCCAATCTCCCAGAGTCTAATTAGGAGGAGGTCGTGGGGGACGGTGTCGAAGGCCGCCGACAAATCAAGCATGATAAGCAGGGCCTTTCCACCCCTATCGAGGGTCTCCTTCACAATCTCAGTAACCTCAAGAAGAGCGGTCTCGGTGCTCAGGTTAGATCTAAATCCAGACTGTGACTGATGTAAAAGGGAGTTGCCCTCTACAAAGTTGGTAAGGGTGGTATGAACACACTTTTCAGTGATCTTGGCCAGGGCAGGAAGCAGCGAGATTGGCCTATAATTAGAATGCAGTTTAGCATCTGCATTTGGTTTTTTAATGAGGGGAAGAACTAAGGCCTGTTTCCAGGAGGAGGGGACTTTGCCCGACTTCAAAGATGCATTAATGAGAGGGTTGATGATCGGATTAAGGGCAGGTGCCAGGGTCGCAAGACACTTGGCGGGGCAAGGGTCCAGAGGAGAGCCAGATTTCAGGCTAGACAAAAGGTCAAGCGAGGCCTGAGGCTCTAAAGAGGGAAAACAGTGCAGGGTAGGGCCCACAGAATCCATATGCATAGCTGGTGGGCATAACCAGGGGTTGGAAAGGCCATCGACCTCTGAACCTTTGCTCAAGATGATCTGGGTTCCACTTCCCAGTCCATTGTTATTTTGCACCCAGCCATATGCAAATAGTTCTCAACCCTGTTCCTATTGGAACAGTCCAGCCCGAACTGTCTGGCCAGGTCTTCGCTGATCCAGAATACAAGCAACCCAGGACCCAGGCATAGCTTGATTCCAGTGACATAGTGTGCATGGGACCAATGTCTGGTCATACTGGTCACACTTAGGGTGACACACTGAAGTATACAAAAAAATGATGGGTGGAATGCTTGAGTTAATCTCAGCCACTGCTAGTTACTAAGGGGTGCATCTTGTTCAATTGTTTTTTTGCACACCATGACACCTCAGCATGGACCTGGTTTGGCAGTTTGGCATTGACTATTTCTATTGGAGCATGGCCACGGCTGATTTGCATATAGCAGGGTCCAAACTAAGGTGGCATGGTGGAGGAAAAATGATGGACTGGAGTGGGGTCCAAAGTGATTGCCAGAGGATGAGATAAATTCAAGGTTTCCATCCATTACATTGTCTTTGTTTCTCAAAATTAGTGACACATTTAGTGTATATCTTAATGGGTGCTAAAGTTATAGGCAAATCAAAAAATGCCTTTTCAATGGAAAGTGTGCCTGCATAATAACTACACAGCTGTAACTTTTTTCCCAGATTTTTTAGTAGGTGAACATTGATATGAAGGATAGCATTGGCAAGCAAGCCAAATTAGTAGATTGTGGACTGTCATAATTAAAAATATGTTTGTGATGCATAGGTATGCTTTGAATCCGAGGGATGTGGGGTGCCTATCAGAAGGTTTTTGGGCAATCTATCAAGATTGGCTCTTCATTCCTGCCCGTGAGAAAGCAGTTAGAACTGATGATAGCATTGTTGTTTTTCGAGGATTTTTTTAGTAAGTTTTAAACACCCGGATGCAATCAAATTCCAACCAGGAATGTAGTGCTGCAAATGTGATTCTAGCATCCATATTTAAAGAAAATCTTCCACAATCCAGAGATTAATCAAATATAAAATGAGCTTTTAAAGCACTTATTTCTCATGTGATCATAAGTGTCAAGAATGCAATCTGCTGTATATCCTTGGAATGTTCCCGGTTTCTAAATAGTACACTATCGCAAAGGCGGCATAGTATCCTGCCTGCCAAACTGAAGGTCTGCCCACCCTGTTAAGAATCAGGTGGACCATCAGTATGTTGATGGCGGAGACTCAACCGACATACACCTTTGAAGATCCATCAAAGTATTTGGCAACATTTACTTGATTGATCAATTTAGAGTGGGGGAACAAATGGCAAGCTTTCCCTGTCTGTCACCACCAGAAAAAAACATAACAGTAGGTAGCAGTGAAAACTGCAAAATGACCCCCACACAATGGGAGAGAACTCTCATGGCGAGGGAGTCTTAGCTTTTTTCAATACCCATGTAATGACAGTTCCTGACAATGCATGAGATGTCCACTGGGCCGGAGTACATCTCTAAATTTGGCGGGTGGGTATTCTGGGCAATGGAGTACTTTACTTTGTCACCCCGAAGGGGTAAATCCCATCCGACAAAGTCAAAATCAGGCTCTAAGTTTCAAAATTAAGACTATTAACAAATGTGAAGTTATCAGTTTTTTTCAAAACATCTTCTCAGTTATCTCTGAGAAGGTTATGTGAAAAAGAAGAAAGAGTATACTGTGCATGCTATGGTCCTTTTTATCAAGAAAGAAGGCCCTAACTTTATGCAGTGCTAAGGAAATACCATAGCTATTTTGTCCTGCTAGACTAGCAATTGATAATATTCTCAATCAATCAATCAATCAGGGAATTGTAAGCGCAGGGAGGGGGCATGTCTGATGTTTGCTGGTAGCTCGTTCCAGGTCTTGGCTGCAATGTGGGAGAGCGATCTTTCGACTGCCCTGGCGCCTGTGGATGCACAGGGTGTCAGCCAGTGCGAGTTTGGAGGATCAGAGGATTCTTTTGGGTACGTGGAAGTTTATTCTGTCGTTGAGGTATTTGGGTCCATTGTTGTGTAGGCATTTGTAGGCGTGCTTGAGGATTTTGAAGGTGACTCTCTTCTCTATGGGGAGCCAGTGGCATTTCCGTAGGTTTAGGCTAATGTGTTCGTGCCGGGGGATGCAGAGGATGAGTCTGGGTTGGTGTTCTGTATTGTTTGGAGTATGCAGAGTAGGGATTTGTTGATGCCAGCGTAGAAAGCGTTTCTGTAGTCCAGTCTGCTGGTGAGGAGTGCATGGGTGACTGTCTTCCTTGCCTCAGAGGGGATCCATTTGAAGGTCTTGCGCAGGACGCAGAGGATGTTGAAGCAGCTGGAGGTGACGGCGTTGACCTGTCTGTTCATGGTGAGTGATGAGTCGATTACGATGCCGAAGTTCTTGGTGTGGTCTTTGGGGGAAGGTGGGCTTTCGAGGGTGGGGGGCCACCAGGTTTTGTCCCATGCTGAAGGGGTGGTTCCAAGGACGAGGACTTATGTTTTCTCGGCGTTGAGTTTTAGGCAGCTGTTGATCATCTAGACTGTGACATCTTGCATTCCTCTCTGAAAGTTGAGCTTTGCCAT
This sequence comes from Triturus cristatus, assembly GCF_964204655.1. Taxonomy (NCBI): domain Eukaryota; kingdom Metazoa; phylum Chordata; class Amphibia; order Caudata; family Salamandridae; genus Triturus; species Triturus cristatus. The sequence goes on along the minus strand of NC_140582.1, from coordinate 876,421,837 downwards.
GGTGAGGGAGAGGATGAGCTGGGTGTCGTTGGCGTAGGATATGATGTTGAGGCTGTGCTGTCGGATGATGGCTGTGAGGGGGGCCATGTAGATGTTGAAAATGGTCGGGCTCAGAGGTGACCCCTGTGGGACTCCACAGGTGATGTCTGTGGGGGCAGAGAGGAAGGGCGGTAGTCTGACCCTTTGGCTTCATTCGGCGAGGAAAGATCGGATCCAGCCCAGGGCAGTTCCTTGTATGCCGGCGTTGTGAAGTCTGGCTATTAGTGTGTGGTGAGAGACAGTGTCGAAGATAGCAGAGAGGTCAAGGAGGATGAGGGCTGCAGTGTGGCCATTGTCCAGGAGGGTGCAGATATCGTCTGTGGCTGCTAGTAGGGCAGTCTCATGCTGTGGTTGCTTCGGAATCCGGATTGGGATTGGTCGAGGACGGCGTTCTATTCGATGAATCACGTGAGTTCCCTGTTGACTGCTTTCTCTGCCACTTTGGCTGTGAAGGGGAGGAGTGAGATGGACCGGTAGTTCTTGAGGTCAGTGGGGTCAGCTTTGGGCTTCTTGAGCAGGGGCTTGTCTTCTCCGCGCTTCTAGTTGTCTGAGAAGGTGCCTGATGTGAAAGTGGTGTTGATGGTGTGTTGCAGTTCAGGAGCGATGGTTTCTGCGGCTCTGTGGTAGATGTGCGGGGGCAGGTGTCGGTAGGGACCCCCAAGTGGATGCCTTTCATGGTCGTGATGGTGTCCTCGGCCGTGATCAGTGTCAAGTTGGAGATGGTGGGCTGGCTGGTGTCTCTAGGGTGCGGGGGTCGGCTGTGGCGTCAGCGAAGTTGTCATAGAGAGTTCTGATCTTGAGGTAGATGTAGGTTCCAAGCTTGGCGCAGAGGTCTTGGGATGGGGTGATGTCTGTGTCTTCGCTGCAAGTGTTGGTGAATTCCTGGATGACGCTGAAGATTTCCTTGGAGTTCTTGGAGTTGGTGAGGATTTTGTTGTAGATGAAGTTCCTGGTTGTTCTGATTTGGTTGTGGTAGTCCGTCATGGCGTCCTTTTAGGTGGAGTAGTTATTGGTTGTCTTGGTGTTCCTCCAGTTCTTCTCCAGGCATCTACGGTTGTATCTGGCTTCCTGGAGATCGGTGGTGAACCAGGCGGCTTTCCTGGGGTGCTGTTTGCCGGGTTTGCGTAGCGGGATGAGCTCGTCTGCACATTTAGAGATCCAAGTGTTGAGTCCTCTGGCTGCGGTGTTTGCATCAGATGCCCTGGTGTGGATGTCTCAGGCGAGGGAGGAGTTCAGTTGCTCATCGGTAACCTTGCTCCAGTTCCTTCGTGGTGGGCGGGGGGCTGATTGTGGTGCCTTGGGTTTGTCCACGGTGAAGTGAACGCAGTGGTTGTCAGTCCACGGTGTTTGCATTGTGTGGCTGAAGTGAACGTTGTTCCCTGCGGCGAAGATGGGGACGAGGGTGTGTCCTGCTGTGTGAGTCGGTGTGGTGACGAGTTGGTTGAACCCGATGTTGGCAAGGTTGTCATGGAGGATAGTGGAATTGGGGTCGCTGGGGTTGTCGAGGTGGAAATTGAGTTCTCCAATGTGTATGTAGTTCTTTGATGAAATGGTGTAGGGTGCGATCGGGTCGGTAACGGTGGAGGCAAAGGGATTTTGAGGGTTGGGGGTCTGTAGATGAGGGTTCCTCGGAGTGTGGTGTTAGGACTGGTCTTGATTTGGAAGTGCAGGTGTTCGGCGGAGGGGAAGGTTTCGCTGGAGGTGGTGAGGCAAAGGGTGCTCTTGTGGGCAATGACGAGGACTCCTCTGGCATGGTTGGGTCGGTCCTTTCTCTGGATTTTGTTTCCGACCGGGATGGCAGTGTTGATGTCGGGGGCGGAGGCGGCGTTGATCCAGGTCTCTGTGAAGAAGGCGACGTGGGCCAGAGAGAGTTGAGTAGATTCCAGATTTCCATGGCGTGTTTGTGTTCGGAGCGCACGTTGAGGAGGATGCACTTAAGGGTGTGATCCATGCTGGCGTTGGTTGTGTTGTGGCCCGGGGTGGTGGTGAAGGTCCGGCGGCAGTGGAGGCAGGAGAACTGTCCGTGGGTTGTGATAGGTGAGGCCTGTTGGCAGTCGGTAGGGGTTCTGGGGTTGAGTGCGAGGAGAGCGGCAGAGTCATAGCGGTGAACGGGTGTAGGTCCAGGGTTCCTGGCACTGGTTACGGTCACGTCACGGATGGGCGCGGACCGGCTAGCCTTAGGTGGGCCAGCGGCGCAGCTGCCATTAAGTAGAGGAGGGGTTGGGACGGCAGCTGGGATGCGTGGAGGGGCGTTATATAGGGGCAGAGCCACAGGGGCAGCAGAGGCAGGAAGGGAGCAGGAGAGACAGGCACGAAGCTTTAACTCTTGGGATAAGATGCCCGATCTCCACATTGAAAAAAAGATGTGTATTGATGTCCTGTTCCTCAGTTTAAGCATTCATTGTTTTTTCTTATTATCGTAATATGCAGTTTAATTACCTATTCATATATTTAGTTGATTCCCTTAGTAAGTGCTTTCGATTACCTTGAAGGTAATGTCTGAGGAAAAGTCTAATTTGAACAATTTGAGACGTCTTTATTCATGGTCAGGTGATGATAGACACCTTTGCCCTCCATTTTTTATTAATGCTTAAGAAGTAGTCATTCTAGATGACTAAATTCCAATTTAAATCAAACTTTTATTTATTTTATGGCCACAAGTTTTGTGATGCCCTATGTGCCATGACAGCTGATATGTCAAATATTAAGCAAATCTAATTCTATCATTGTAAAAACACAGCTAGTATGATTTTTGTTCTAAATAGTGAAGCCACAGAACTGTTACCATTGAATAATTTCTTCCTAGGTTGTGTGTTGGTTTAACTTATTTATTGGCAGTGTGAGGGAAACTTCTCTTTCAGTACTTCTTTATGTCAGTCATGGGATCACTACTAGTGGTACTGAAAATACTTCAAGCAATATGCACTTTCAATGTAATTATAAGTATCTCGATCCTTTTTTACGGATGACGTCACAATGTCAAACAAGCTATGGCAAAATGCTTATACGTACTGGCTGTGGAAGAGCCATTAATTCAGTCGCAGAGAAGTGAGATAGACATAAAAGATATTTACTAATGAGCAGGAGGCTGACCAAAAGCCCTCAGTAATCATAAGTGAAGTCTGGAGCAAAGTCTTTAAAACAGGTTCCTGTCTTTTGCCACTCAACATGCAGAAAATATGCAAATGACAAGTTTCATTGCATTTCCCTAGAATTGTGTCACTTAATACAACAAACCTTTTCACAAACTGCTATACATTCATAAATGTGTTACCTGCCATCCCTAGAATATCTGCCCCAATTTACATTAAAAAAATCCACGACCTACAACCATATTTTCGTGTTTTCATTTTATAAACCTTTATAAGTCATTAAAATCTGGCTGATCTAAAATAATTTATATGACTAAAAAAATTTTCATTTGAAAAATAAAGATACTGCGGCCCATATTTATCAAAGTTTTATGTTGCCCTTGGGTCCTGCATGGGGGTGCAAGGGTGATGCAAAACCTAAGTGAGATTTATCAAAAAATGGAAGGCCACCATGTGTGGTCCTGCATAGCTTGATAGATTTAGAACAACTCAAGGCAGTGTAAATCACTGCTTTGCACTACTCTGCTGCAGGGAGGCATTCAGTGGGTGGAGCGTGGGTGTTCCCACCCATCCACCCATGGATTTTAGCGTATTCACAGATTTACCCTTAGTGGTAGAGCTGGGAATGTGTGAAAATGCTACGCCTCCCCAGGTGAGACGGAACAAGGAGAAATGTCTTTATTTCTCCTCATTTTTCCTCTTTCAATGTGTGCTGAACTTTGCAGCACATAGGAAGAGGAAAATGCCTCTCAGGATTTTTTTTTGTGCGGTAAGCTGTCATTTCCTGCACAAACACAATCCTGCCAACAGTACAAGCACTTTTGCAACATGATGCAACGGGGCCTGAGTTGGCGCTAAGCAGTAAAAAGTGCTACAACACAAGGAAAGGACAGCAATACACAGTATAATGGCTCCTATACCACATTTCTGCCCTTTCCTTTTCACGCAGTGCAGCAAGGTGGCTTGCTATGTTGGGCTGCATGAAAGAATAATAACTTTCCCCCTGTAGATCTACATTTTTCTTTCACATAGATCCATAGAGATAAATATCACTTGAACAATTTGTTTTGCTGGATCTTTTCCATGTCAATGAGTGTGCCCAAACTGAGGGAACACTCTCAAAAGATGAAGAAAGCCAAACTCTGAATGACAAAAATCATTCATATATTGCCCCGGTCAACTCTAAATAGCTATATTAGTCAAACCAAACACCTAGATACTTTCTTAGTTGCATCAGGTGCAACTCTTTTCAACTCTATTCAAGCAAACTTTTACCTTTGTGTGTCATATATGAACCTATTTACATTATGCATATCATGGACACAACCTTATATCTCAAACACTATTAAAGACATTTCACTACAATGAAATGGACATAACACCTATTAAAACTACGTTTACACAAAGGAAGTGAGAATTAAGGGGGGTGAGTAATTCTTATCTCCTGAGGGTACAGGAAAATATACGTATAACAAAAAAACATGATTTTCTCATATGTCATGGACCTATGTTTCTATGATACTTGATTCTTATTTTTTTAAGAAAATCTCCTCAGAGACAATGTGTTTATGCTTTACATTTTGAGCTCATGGGCAGGTGGATTACTCTGAGGAGGTCTTCATTACAATGGGAGTTCTTATATGCAAATTATGATCGATCCAAACAGAATATTATTCCTCCTCAAGATTGGTCAGGTGTTCTTCAATAGTGGAAAAATATTTTACGGACTGATCTGTCCATTCATTTGGTTGAAGCTGCCCCTTTTCCATTTCCTTTAGAGAGTTCAGATTTATTTCCAACTATCATCTTACTAATGTGTGAATCCTCTGCTTTTTGACACGATGGGGTGAAGGTAAATGAAATAAAAAATGCTTTATTATTTTGAGTCCTACTTTTAGCAACTTCACCAGGGCCACACAGCTGTTTCTTGTGTTAACCACGGATATGTTCCTTGTACTATTAAGAGGTTTGTTTTTGTGGCCAGCCATAGATAACTGAGACAGTGGTTAGGGACCTCCAGATTCATAAGAGTTTCTTGAGTACTTCCTAAATCCTCCTCACATCCTCTGCCCCCATTATTGTTATCTCCTTAAAGCAGTAGTTTGTCTCTAGGTGCACTGGGCGTTCTCTCCCACATGGTCCTGGTGATCTTCTGACCTGATGTTTTTCCGCTATTCCCTCCCAATCACACTCACTGTTCTTCCAGTGCAGGCCTTCCTTTTTGTTTACACTCCCCAAACACTCAAGCTGTGCATCTCCTCCAGGATGGCACAGCAATAGCAAGAGACAACAATTCCTATTCCTCAAGGCACTGTAGAAAGATCATTCTAGCAGAATCTCACAGATCTCCCACTTAATCCTCTACACCTAGGAGAGAGTCAGACAGCCCAATCCAGTAGCCATAAAGAGATACAAAGAGACTATTGAAGAAATCAGGAAAGGGTGCACCCACAAAGCACTAGGCAGGGTATCTTGTGTTTCTGCTCTCGGCTCCTGGCCTCCCCTCCCTGCCTTTTCATGGACTTTTGAAGGAAGGTGGGGATTTCCATGGTAGGTCAGGTGCCACCTATTCTAGTGGATGAACACTCAGTCTTTCACTCTTACTTTCACTGAAAAGAACCAATCCACTTCCTTCTGCACACCTGCATAGCATTCCTCTTAAATGAAAAAGAAGCTGCCCTCTCAAAAATTGATGCACATCATTCTCTGAGCTAGGGTCCTCCACCCAGCTACCTGGTACCTTCCTTCCAAAATCTTCAATGTGCCTAACCCCAGGGTAACAACCCCTCTATATTGTATACATTTGGAGCATAATCTCCTTTAATTAGACGGTAGGTGCTGATGATGGACAAGGATCTTCCAACCCTCTCCCATTCTCAAGCAGGAGATTTGTTTGCCCCTGAAGCATTTATGTACCAGGAGGTGCAGCACAGTAGTTCCTACACTCAAACGGGCAGCTTAAAGTTTGATTTTACTGTGAAAGGTACACTATCTAATAGTTTGCAGTAACACAACCAGGATGTGCTACAAAAGTGGGAAGGTTTGCCCCTACGACCATTTAACCCATTGATGAGGGACATCTGAGAGTAACCACTACCCACAACCTAGTGAATTGCATAAAGATTTCACACCACCCTCAGTTCTTAGTGAAATATCTGGACTTGGAGACGAACAGAAGAGGAGTGGAACTACTGTCTGCAACATATGTGGAGAAAAGAAGGGCTGTACCTGGTGGCATATGTGCCAGGACTCAGAGGTGGTCTCTAAGAGTCAGTTGGCTGACCTCCTCTCTGGCTACAGGGATACAAAAACTATAAGAGGTCTTTTCTTAGAGTGATCAGTTGTCCACATACAAGTGCAGCCTAAGTGGACTGTGCTGGTGTCCTTTGCTGGAGTGGGTTTGGAATCTAAGGCCTAGATTTTCAATGATTTTTTGATTGCATCAAATCACTGTTGTGATGCAGCCCCAACACAAAATCATTTTTGGCATTTAATAAGCCACACAAAGTCAGTTTAGTGGTTTAGTCAAGACAAAGTAAAGCAACACAGAGCACAGCGCTGCCTTGCATTACTTTGCATCAAGTATGCATAACATAGATAAATCATGGTTGTTTTGGCACAAACCCAGTTTACACAGACGTGTAAACCTGGGTTTGCACCAAAATGGTGCTCCTACCCAACAGAGGTATAACAAAGAGATATATCTTTATTTCTCCTAGCTATTTTTTCCACATGTGCTGCATTCTGCAGCACACATAGAAAGAAGAATACACTGATTCCTTCCTGTGAAAAAACAATCCTGCACTATAGTGAAAGGGTGCCTTTTATGACACTTGGCAGCCTCAAGTGTGCCAGTGCAGGTAGAGAGCTGAAGAGTGCCATATTGTTAGTAGATATGGCACTCTTCAGGTCTCCCCTGTTAAAGCAAAAGAGCCAGCAACTTTTCTTCTGCATTGCGTAAACCTTTCATAAATTTGTCCCCAAGTATTTTCCACAAGGTCAAGGGAGCCTTAAGAGTCACTAAAAGTAACTACTCTAAAAAGATCGGAAAGCCAAGAATTCTGGAGCACTGGAACTGACGGCTCAAGTATATTGATTCAAATGCAGCAGGCAAGAAAATCAGGTAGGTCCAGCTCAGAGCTTCCTGCCACCCAAAAGACTTCAGCGTACACTCACTGCTAACGTATCTGTCTTCAGTATGACATGCCCATCTACAGCTTCCTGGTTTGTCCCACTGGATGATTTCAAGCTCTAAAAAAAGACTAAGGGGTCTACTCTGTATTTGGTAGTACGTTTAGAAACCTGACAATAGCACTACTAAAGCACTACAAAATGCTATTTAGAAATCTGTAAGTCTAAATCTCTACTTACACCTCTTACATTCTTTTTACAACACACATGTAAGGTTGCTACTTAGCAGTAAATGTGGGAGGGGGAAGGAGGATTGACAGGAAGAAGGTGCATACTGACTACCAAATGGGAGGGGTTTGAGGACGAGTGTGGAAGGCCTTAGGGGTGGTTTTTGAGGGATTTATAAAAGGACATGCACCCACCCATAAAAGAGTAAGCCAATTTCGTTCACTAACTACACTTCTAAAGGTACTAAAGCCAAAAAGGGACTCAAAACAGTTGTAAATTACTCCAGCTCAGAGCTGGAGTAAATGCAACACCACACATGGCCAACCACTGGTACTGAAACACTCTGTCATAAAAACAATGGGGGTAGGGACTTAAAATCAAACGTGATAGGAAATAAAGTTAAATTAAATTATATAAAATTGTTAAAAAAATAAAATTAGTTTAATGATAAAAAATCTTAACAAAACCAATGTATTTTTAAATTGTAAATTCATAAAATATTTTAATAAAACTTTTAAAATGTAATTTCATTATAATATCATTAAACTGTGTTTAATTAATTCTGCACAATACTTTTTAAAATGTATTTATTTATACGTTTTTATCCATACATACATTTGTTATCCGGGTTCACCGCCGTTGGTCTAACATGGTATAAAAATAGTATAGAGTACATTTTCGGTCGGGTCCCCCATTGCTGGCTATATTTTTATGAAGAAATAGGTCATAAGGTAGGAAAGTACAGGACAGATTGGAATAAGTCGAGGAGGAGGATAGGACAGAGATACAACTGTATATACCCTCTTGGACTGGTCGTAGTTTTGTTCTGGTCCTTGACAGGCCTCTTGATCAGAGCTGTTTCTTATGGCGGCTCGTACGGGACAGAGCTTTGTCCAGAACTTCCCATAGACCTCTGGATGACGCTTTCCATGGGGAGTATTGCACCGCCAGGTTATCTGCTCCCCTGAGGTGGATGACCCAGTTGAGCCAACCCTTGTAGGAGGTTTTTGAGGTGTACAATACATTAAATAATAATGCGCAATAAAAATATTTGAGATTTTAGGTGAGTATTTACTTTTTAATTTAAACTTCAACAAATAATTTTCATTTAATGTAGTATATTTAAATTAATTATTTAAATCAATTTACATTACTCAGTTTGTAACATTCGGCATTCCTTTATGTTGTTTGTGTTTTTAGTTTGTTCCCTTCTACCAGTTTTACCTTGTACCCTCTGCATCCCTACAGTCCTGTGCTTCTCACTAGTTTGTTTCTCTTCATCACTGCAACATGTTTACCATAACTCCAAGATGGAAGTCCTGCCTGGCCAGTACTCTCCTTCCTTTCTGTTCTCTGGCTGTATCCTGGAAGTTGGAAAGTCAGTTTCAATTGATTGACCCCAGAAAGCGCATATTCAGTGTCAGCCTTGGAGTGAGTTATGATTATTATAGATAATTTTCTAATGTTTGGTGTGCTTTCAGTATAGAAACCTTAAGACAGAGGACTTCAATCTGTGGGGCGCAACCCCTAGGGGGGCCGTGGAGTCCAGGAAAGGGGGTCATGCATTTACAGGCCTAACTTCTGCCTGGAATACAAAACATGTGCTCTTCCTATGGGACAAAGACAACCGTGATCCTTAAAATGCTTCAGCTGAAGTAAATTGAGTCTCATGTGCTGTAAAAGGAAAACGCCCAGCAGACAGTTAAAACAATCGTTCAAACAAGCCTTTATGCTAGGGTGCCTGCTTGCCTCAATGAAATGCAAATGTGCGCTAAGACTTAATCTGTAAATGTAAAGGATTTTTGGGAGGGGTTCTTGCTTTAATTGCTCGAATCACTCCAAGCATTGTGATGGCAAAAATGTGGGGGGTTTTTGTGTGGTGGTTAACAAATGTGATGTGAAGTTTGTGATTTTAATCATAACTGTATATACACAGTGATTAGTACCCCAGAGGAGGAGTTGAGGGACATTTATGCAAAAACAAATGCATCACTTATGGTCTGAAATTACTCAAATCTACATTTTGGAAGTTCATTTTATCCTAAAACAATCTACACAGTGTGTAGCAGTCTATCTTATAATGTGTGTACTGCAAGTATAAAATGATGATTTACACATTCACAGTGCTTTCTGTCATAGGCTATGACCTCATAGGACTAAAAATACACAAGTCACTATTCTTCATTGCACCAACCAAATTTGATTCTGTGTCTTTCTGGTTATACACAGACCTCTGCAGTACATAAAATAAAAGAAGTTTCATAATGTACTATATAGTGTATTTCCCACTAACAAAAATGTAAAATTTATATTTCATGTAGGCTACCCATTATTTTATATGTAGTAGCTTCCTGATGGTGAAAGACCTAAAAAACAATCAAAATATTTGGGACTGATTTCTGAGACACTGCCGGGGCATCACATTTTTGGAAGCTTCGGCGGCACAAGCGTCTCAATCATATCTTTGAGGCGAGGCACCCTGCATGGCTTCGCAACGCCCCACAGATATGGAGTAAGACAAAACAGCGCAAGTCGCTGCATTGCCTTATTCTATGTCAAGTTGGCAATCCATAGGCATTGCGGTGGGTGTTCCCACCGAACACCCATGGATTTTGACGCTGCCCCAGATTTTAAAACTATGGAACAGATTTACAAGAAAGTGACGCATCTGTACAGATGCGTCACTTTCCCTGTGCCACCCTTAGAAACCCTTGCGCCACCATGGATGCGCCGTATTTACAATATGGTGCACTATGGCGCAAGGATTGACAGATGCATCAGAAATTCTGACGCATCTGTTGGCAGAAAAGTCACGCATTTGCTGGAGTCATGTCGCAAGCACAACGCAACTCCAGCAATGCGTGTTGAGGGCTATTCCCACTACACTGTGTCACTACTTACTCCTGCTTGAAGCAGGCGTAAGGTTTTGATGCAGTGGCGTCCTAAAAGTGGCGCAGTGAAATCTTGTAGATTTCACTGAGTCACTTTTACGAGGCCTTCCTGCGTGGAAACGCCCACCCTGCATACATTATACCTGACGCAGGTATAAAGTGACGCAGGGCTTTACAACGTGATGCATCTCCCTAGATGTGTCAAGTTGTAAATTGGCCGCATTGTTTGCGCCGCTGTTGCGTCAAAAAAGTGATGCAACTGCAGCGCAAAAGTCATGCAAGGGGCTTGTATATCTGCCCCTCAGTAAACCTGGGGCAGCGCCAAAACCTTATGCTTCCTCACAGCACGTGTAACAAGGAGAAATATTTTCATTTCTCCTCGGTGTTTCCTCTTTTCATGTGTGCTGAATTCTGCAGCACACTTACAAAGAGGAAACCTCCTCTCAGGATTGTTTTTGTGCGGGAAGGTGCCCCTTCCTGCAAAAAAACAATCTTGCCTATGTCGGCACTAGGCAGGAATTTGTGCACCAAAGCAGAGGGAAAGGACAGGAATGCACCATATTTCATAAGTAGGATTCATTCCTGCCCTTTCACATTGGTGTAGGGCAGCACAGCAAGAAGACTTGCAGCACTGTCCTACGCGAATGCCTCATAGATGAGGCATGTTTTTTTAAGCCACACCTTCGGCCATGGCCCCACCCTCACTGACCTTTGGTTTGCTAAACATTGTTTAATTTATTTCCCCAATGTAAAAATGATTTGCTGTGGGAATTGGGGACATATATGGTTGTCGATAGTTGCATTAGCGGCCAGCTCGGATAAGCACGGTGGGGCGGCAGGGCGGGGTGGGAGGGGGGAAGTCGATAGACTATGGAATAGGTATAATTCCCCCCTGCCGCGCCCTGCCTCAACCCACCGCACTTACCTTAGCCAGCTGCCCCTGAATACTTGGCAATAATGAGGAGGACCAAGTTCTAGACATTTTGTCAGGAGGGGGACCTTACCCCTAAAATGTTTTGAATGGAGTTCTTGGCATCTAAATGTTTGAAAACCTCTGCCTTAAGGTCTGAATATCCTTGCCAATTCCAGAGAGAGACCACACCTGTCTCTTTCTCTCTCTCTTTCTCTCTCTCTCTCACTCTTCTCCCTGACCTCTCGGTTTCCAGAGGTAGTGTCATCATCTTGAGTGCAACTTGCCACAAGGAGATGATCTGTTTAAGGGAGGGGGCATATTATGCACACTCCTGAGAAACCAGGCTGATAGTGTGGACAATGTCTAACACAGATGAATGAAGAATTTTCAATATTTAATCATACCATTTACTAAACATTAAATTCTATACTATAATCATGTTCTTAACCCGATCCAGTCGATGGTATGTACATGGTGGTGGTGGTCTTTTGAATACAGCAATACATGCTCCATCATCTAATTTGCATTTAACACATGAAAAGGATGAAAACTGTTTCAATAATCTGGAATAAAGATTCAAGAATGTAATTTCAAAATACTTGAAAGATCTCAGTTCTTAATAAGAATGTGTATCCGAAAGGCTACGGTTTGACCCAAACCCTCCCTGACTCAAATTATAACATATTTCTTAGTAGTGACATCGTAACATTTATGTTGAACACCATACTGTTGATGTTAGCTCAGGTGTTTTTTTTCCTGAATCCTCATTTCATTCTCTTGCTCAACATTATTTTCACGTAATTTCTGACTAACCCCCCAGCTATTCATTTTATGTTTTTCTGATCATCACCAAGTTTTAATGTGTGCTGGTTAGCTTTTTACCTTTTTTCTCCTTAGAGCTCTATCCACTTCCTGTCCTTGATGTCATTTATCTTCTACTGTTAGGAGAAATGATATGAAATTCTGGTTTCAAGTGCACTCCTATTTGGATGACACTGAAACTAGTCTGCCTACCAGGAAGTGAAAACACCGCTTCAGGACTATCTTCTTGACATCCAAGGCTGAATGGCTATCCATCTGTTGAAAATCAATGGTAATAAAACAGAAATCCTGATCATTGGTGGCACCTGTTCAGCTGCTTCTGGCCCTTCTCCATTGGTTGTCTACCCACTACGTTTCAGAGGATTGACCGCTTTTGATTTCCAAATGCACAAAATGAAGCCATCATGTTTCTAGCTCCGTTGAGCTCTGAGGAAAAGCCAGATTTTTATTACACGTAAGTTCCATGTTTCAAAGGCCAGCTCCGAAACTCACTCTTGCCTAGTCTATGCCAAGTCAGGCTGACTATGCCAAGTAAATCCCCTGAGACTTACATTAAACATGACATAGGACATAGAATATGGTGGTCTGGCCTCTCACTGGTTTGCATGTATAGGGAGGATTCACCATCCTAAAACAGGGACTACTTGGTCATTTTCCAGTAACACAAATAGGAAGTGCTCCAAAAGAACCTGGGAGGTCTGCAAACAAATAGTTAGAAGTGGGTGATAGAATGTCTAGAGTCACTGGCTAGGACACACCATAAAACTGGCACCTCTACCACAACCTCCTCAGAACATTCCTGGACCTGGGAAGAATCCATCTGAAGAAGAAGACCCTTGAGGAAGTAGACTCCCGATTCATTTCTGGCTCCTGCTAGAAGAAGAGTACAAACACAAGAACTCAAGGTCTCTCAACTCTTGTTGCCACCCAGGGACGAGAACTGTTTTTCAAGTGGTTGGCCTCCGATTTGCCTGCTTCACAGGCACAAAAAGCAGAAGGGCTCCTCACCCAAAGAGAGACCAGCTGAGTTAAGAGGACTACACCCTGCAGGTAAACCAGCTGGAGAGAAGCGTGGTGTCGAGAAGACTGCCATGAGTAGGTAGGGATGTAGCACTGAGTAGAAGAAGCTTTCCTGGCAGATAGAGACAGCCTCATGATTTAGAGTTTGGCAAATAGGTACTCCATTGCAAACATGACAGATATATTGCCCACCTTATGTATACACAATATATAATAATGTACTTGTAATAAGGTGGACAGAATATTAATCACACGTGTGATGGAGTACTAGTCAGCCAATCTCTAAGTCATGCCCAAAGTCAGAAGGTAAAAGGTTTGACTGGGATTACCTACTTCGTGTATCTGACCTCTGCACCATTGTGGTAAGCTTCACTCCTAATTCCCAGCCAAAGGGGCAAACAGTGACTTTTTCTTGGTGCTTATTGTTCTAAATCTTTAAAAAATCATGTTTATATTATGATGAAAAATAAGTCGTTTTGTTCATTAAAACTTTCTCTATTTTCTAAATTGCTTTGGAAATACTATAGTGTTGTGTCCTCCACTTTACAATTAGCGTTATTGTTTGAAGTTAGCAAGTACATCTCTGGGGACTGCCTGATGGCAGTTCCATAGCTAGCAGGGGTGTGTTTCTTGGGAGGATTTATTAAGATGGTCAGAGTACCCCTTTCCCAAATTAATAACTCCATTTCTGACACCAATCAAGTAGCACCTTTTATACTAGTTCCTGTCTCCAGAAAAACCCAAAATATTCTCCAAGATCATAACGGTCATGTTAGTTTCAGAGCTTTTATATCTAGCTCTCTTTTGTTTTCGACCTTCCTGCTTTATAAGAACGAACAAGGCGGAGGTAGAGACTCTCTGGTCCTCCTCATCTCCAAAGATAAGAATGGTCTCTCATAGGAAATTCAATAGACATCTTACAACATTTTATTTGTTAAAGTTGACACCATCATTAAGAACATTGTTTTTCCAAACTCTTTTATTCATTGCCCTGTTAGCATTTTGTGGTCAGAGGTAGCATTTATTTAAACTCATATATTACCTGTGAAACTGTGCTGAAGACACATACTCGTTCGAAAATATGATGTTCTCTCTCTATGACAGAGTTTGGGTTGTGTAAGCTCCTTGTATGCCAACAACAAGAAAAGAAGACAAACGTATTTCAGAAACAATGTTCACTTGGTGGAAATATTTGTGTGTTTTTTTATGAAATGTAATAATGAGAAACAGTCTCCAAATTATTAGGACACCTGCATCAATTACTGAAAGAAATTAATTATGCACATTATTTTCAGGAGCGTTCTTCATACCTTTTTTTGAAGACTTTTATCAAGCCAAAGTCTCATTAAAATGATATATGCTAATGAGTATGTATACTTTTCATGTTAACTTAATATCATATTGTAGTTTGCCTTCTCATTTTGAATTATACTTTTTACAGCAATTAACAAAAAATGAGAAATATATTTACAGGTTTATACAGCAAGCCAGATGTTAGCATCTCTATAGTTTAAAAATAGAGTGAGATGGGTGCAAAGTTTCATTTGAAAAAAACTCAGATATTGTTCTGCTACATACAAAATCATTTCAGCAATTAAATACAATTCGGATGATTAATTATGTGCTGAAACTAATTGTTTCCACAGACTACAGATAGTTAGCACTAGCAATAAAAACTATAACAAATCAGAGCATATGGATCATATTAAAACCAGTGCGCATAAAATGGTGTAGACCATACCATAAAATATTTCAGGGAATAACATATCAATACTTAGAACCAAAATATCCCTTCAATGACACGGTATGAATTTAGATTTAAAAGGGTGTTGAGCAAATTTATTTTCTCTTAAAAATACTACGGCTCATTTAGTGGCATATTGTAAGCAATGACTTTTGATATAGGACAGTGCACTGGTATCTAACTCTGCCTTCGTTTGCTTTTACTTTTCTTTATCCAGCTTAACACAATGTCAGTTTGTAAAAGCACTCATGGTGGAGACTCATTTGGATCACATGATTTTTAGGTTAGTTGAGTATGAATGTATATGGGACAGGATCAGCTCGTCCCAAATTCGGTTTGTCTTTCAACAAATTCAGACCTTTTTAACTCTCTCACTTCATTTTCCCATCTAACAATGTATGTTGCAAACATCACCTGTATAGAAAGACCTAATTCCAATCTAATGTGGAAACTATTATAAGATAGCCAAGTGAAACACTGCATGAAAGCTGATTACAGAGTAGGATAGGAGATAGGACAGGAGAGAATAGAATAGGATACAGTGCCCGGCAGTGTCAAGTGGCTCCGAATTCCTTTTCATACAGTCAGAGTTACTACCAACACTTGAAATCTCGGATGCAAAATAGTAGAATGTTGTGAAAGTTGAAACTAGCTGCAGAGAAAGAGGCACATATCACACACTAATTTGTCAATGAGATAATGACTGCATCGTTTATACATAATGTTGTGCTAAGGACATCCAATCAATATAACGTTTCTTGAAGCAGAACCAAGGATTTAGTAGCAGATTTAGGGCCCAATTCACAGAACTAACTTGGGACAAAATCCTAAACTTACTGCCATTTTGGTATTCATAGGAGGCACTTACTCGTTTTGGTATTCACAGAAGGCACTTACTCATTTTGGTATTCACAGAAGGCACTTACTCATTCATGAGTAAGTGCCTTCTGTGAATACCAAAATGAGTAACCTACTCATTTTGAGCAACTTACTCATTTTAGTATTCACAGAAGACATGTACTCATTGATGAGTAAATGCCTTCTGTGAATACCAAATGAGTAAGTGCCTTCTGTGAATACCAAAGTGAGTAAGTGCCTTCTGTGAATACCAAAATGGTAGTAAGTTTAGGATTTTAAGTTAGTTCTGTGAATCGGGCCCATTGTGCATGATTACAGTGGGAACAGTACAGGAAGAAAATACATTGATATGAGCAGATTGAGAATGGTGCTAGGGCTTCTCTTCTAAGTGGTCAATAAACATATAATAGCATAAGAGACCACTGCATACATGGAGGGGGCAGATTTATTATTCTACATCCAGTTCCAGGGATGTTGGGGGAAAGTGCAATTAATTGGAAGGACAGATTTACTTTTCAAACTCCAGTCCAATCAACGCCAATCTATTAGGTGGGGATAGGTTTTAATATTCTAACTGCTGTTGCATGGACATTGGTAAAAGAGTATATATTTGGGGGTGGAGACTAGATTTGCTTTACTAAACATAGTCCTCCTAACACCTAACATTGGGGGAAGTGCATGTATGGGGGCGAAGAGGTTTATTATTCTAACGTCTGCCCTGCAAATGATGCTTAAAACACAAATATTTGGTGAGGTGGGAGTCAGATGTGCTATTTAACTGAAGTCCCTCAGAAACTGGGGAAAATGCATATATATAGGGAGAAGCAGATTTATTATTTACTATTCTAACTCCAGTCCACAGAACATTAGGGAAATTTCACCTAATTGGAGAATGGTGGAGGACTACAGATATACGCTACCTTATTGGCAGTAAGGCCTGATTTAGGGGTGATATTAATATTTGAAAGGAAGGTTTAAGTTTGTCAAAAGGGGTTCTTTTGACAGGTTGAATTTGCAGTTTTAAAATGTTAGGCCTGCAGTCATGTTTGCACGGTCACTGCAGTATGTGGCTCAATGGGTTCTGCAACCCGTTGGTGACATTTAGCTTACAGGCCCTAGATACACTTTGTACCATATATGAGGGACTTATAGGTAAGTGAAATATGCAAATTAGGGGCAGGTCAATTTCACCCCCGAAAAAGATAGTCATTTCCAACTATAACATAACACAACATAACCAAGAATATTCACACCTTCTTGGAAGTATGCTTAATGGGATGTCTTACAAGGCCTGCTCAGTAGCAGTTCTGTGTTCACACAGCATCCTCAGGAACCTAGCGAAACCCACATTAAAGGGAAATCACATCACTAAATAGAGAAAGGCAATTTTGTGGTACCTTTTGGCTCTCTTTGAACCATACCGTAGGGAAATGGAACCAACAAATTGTGAATGAGACCGGAGACCACACAATAAATAATCTGTCCAGATTTTCCACATTTCTTCTTTCGCCACACTTTTGGATCACAGATTCAAGTCCTCCACTAGTTCCTAGTTCATGTTGATACCCGGAAGCCTTTCCCTAACTATTGAGACTTTAAATGCAAACTTTGTAAAATATTTATAAAGTATTCTAAAATGGTAGCCAGGTCTGTGGCTGTGGGAAGAGTGCTATCTGTGTTTTTGTAACCGTACGTTTTCCACAATTCATAGGCACTCTTTTAGTCACATTTTTCCCCTAACATGATCATTTTTATGATCTTAATTGAATGTATTAAATGACAATTCTAGTCCACTCTCTAGTTGAAGACTGTTTTCCTCCAAGCATCAGAGAAGCACACTGTATGTTAAACATATTTATTGTATACCACTATAGCTGCAATCTGAAAAACTGAATTTGCTGGAGAAACAGTTAATGTTTTGGTAAATGAGGTCTAAAGTAATTTATTGGTCAATGTCCTCAGCTATTTCCATTAATGGTATTTCATCACTTATTTTTTCGAGTCTTTAAATCAGCTTTATTGCATAGACATTGGCAGAAGTTCCTGGGACTGAATTTAAAGCACAGAATAATCAGCATGTGCAATGAATAACTGTACTGATAGCTGAAAAGACACTGTGTTCCTAATCCAGAAAGAGCATGTTTAATGATCTAGTGATCAGCATGGTTTCGGGCGGAGATGAACAAGTTAACTCAATCAGTACGAAATATTTTAAGGTAAACCAAAGATAATCAGTTGGCTAGCACGAAATTCAACATTAGATTTTCTCACAATTGCCGATGAATAGTCCTTTATGGTTTACATATTTTCTTTGTTATCTATGCAGCAATTGCTAGATTTTAAGATAGTCATCCGCAGTATAAAGTTTCGCCTTTTTTATTGATGATATCTTGGAATTATTTCTGGTGCTCACTGGAGACTTGTAAGTTTTTAAGACGTCCAAACCTCAGTCATAACATATCAAGAGCTGCAGGCTATCAGCTCACAGTAATGTAAAATATGCAGACGTTTTTTGTAAATATTTTATATTGCACACAGACTCAGGACACTGAATAGAAATAATACAAACACTTATTTTAGCTACAACAATGCAACTTTATTAAATAAATTGTTAATGCTGTAGACAGTCACATACACGAGGACAACTTACGCGGTATGGTCATAGCCTGAGATTGCTAAAGACAGCAATATTCATTTGTCTATGCACCTGTAAAAGCACATTAAGCCATCTATTTCGTTTGGTGGCATATTGTTTTACAGAGCATACAATTGGAACTAAAACACTGTCATCCAGCTGGGCGAATTATATTCTCTTCACTCATCTATTGGTCATTTACATGAATTTGAATAGCGCTTCCAAAGCCAGTGTGAACATCTGAGCACTTTACAGAGAAGAAACACACACGTGAATAGGGATAGCGACACATTTATTACATTATATAGATCCCTCCTGGCAGAGTAGTAAAACTCGTAGTGATAGTTTACATTAAACGTCAGTCTGGTAAGGTCATAATCCCAGTGAGGGCTTCCCATGCTTTGAACAGAAAGTAAAATGCCATTTTGAATTGGGAGGATATATAGTCTGTGAACTAACTGGCCAAGCAGAAACCCTCACAATATATGCATGTTGCTATGTAGTAAAATTAAGTGCAAACCAATTCAGAGAAGAACAGTGAGTGAAGCTGACGGGTTTATAAGTCATGACAATTTTAGAAGGTTCTTCTTTTTAACATACTAAGCTGACTTTTCAAAATTTTCTTATATTGCAGATAGATCAAAAATAATGCGTACCTTGTACCAAGAGACAGGGATATTTGCAGTTTACACAGGAGACATTTTCGTAACATTATCATACAATAGTATTTGTGGGGACATGATCTTCAGAATGCATGTAATATTTATGTATGTGGTGTTTGCATAGTGTGAGCATGGCCCAAAGAAGGTGGAGTGCTGTACATGGACAACGGTAAAGCTATAGTCAATAAGTAGTTGGAGAGGTATCTGGTTTCTGAGTGTTGGAGTAGATTGTGACTTTGTTGACATACAGTCTTCCTTATAAAAGTGCATCTTCAGCTGTTTCCTAAATTGGAACAGGTTCTAGACAGATCTGATGGATACAGGAAAGTTATGCCAGATCCTGGTGCCTAAAAGGAGAAGGCCTGCTGTGTTTTTTTGTCTTTCTTACATGTTTTCATATCCAATCTGATGGAGTTTTTGATGCGGTGTGGTGGGGAGCTTATCTGTTATAAAAGTGTGGTGCCAGTTAAAATGGCTTTGAATATGATTAAGCTGGTCTTGAAAATGATGTGGGATGCAAAGGGATCAAGTGGAGTTCCATGAGGAGTAGGGTGAAATAGACATATTATTCAGGCTCTTTATATGGTATGCTGCAGTTTGGTGGGAGCATTTAAGAGGGTGGTTAAGGTGTTGCCAAACACATTTACGTTCATTACTTTAGAGGAATGACACCTGGTAGTTTTGGATTTCTTTGAATGTTTTCTTTTTTTAGGGCAATGTTGGTGTGAATAGAGTGACTTGGGATTATATGATTGTTGCAGTTCAAATGTGTCCAGGTTTTGTATTGGCGCCAGGTATTAAATATTTGCCTTTTGCTCTTGGTGAATAGTAGGAATTTTATTTTGGTCGGGTTATGCCTCACATCGGGTTCTAGATAATGTGTAGACACCCTTTGAGATGTTGGATATCTGGAGTAGAGTTGTGAGTAATCAGAGTATTGATGGGATTTAATGCTGTCATCAGAGATTAGAGTCCCAAGGGTTTTCTATGTATATGGTGAAGATGATGGGTAGAAGATGGAACAATGTGGAACTCTGCTGGTGTGAGGGATCTTCCTGGACATGGGCATGAGCAAGTGAAATAACTTGTGTTGGTTTGGATAGACAGGACATTCTATGAGTGATGTAACTGACTTCCATTCAAAGGCCTCATAGTGCATATGAGTTTAGGATGAATAATGGTGTTGAAGGCAGGTGAGAGGCCAAGCAATATCAGCAGGCAGTAGTCAGTAAGGCTCCGTCTATGATTTCTAACGAGGTAGCTGTCTCTGTGATCCTGTATGATAGGAAGCTGAAATGGTAGTCTAGAAGGAGAAGGGTGGCACTGATGATCATCTTCATGGCAGTTGTCTTTAAGGAAGATGACAATAGAAGCAAGGTAATGGGAAACCTGTGGGATGCAGAGAGGAGGAATATCTTTCTGTATTTGTTAATTGAAAAAGATGGTATTATACTTGTCGGTGGATTATGAGATTAGAGGGTGTGGAAGGGTGTTGATTCAGTGCTTGGTTATCTTGAAGGATATTTTGGTCTGTTGGCAGCTTTGCTGAGTTTGTTGGTTCAGTACTTAGCATTGGCTATATGGTATGTCAGAGAACTCTGAATTTATCAGAATCCTGTTTTTTTGCATTTCACTGATTGTTTATGGATAGAGCTTTTCTTATCAGTGGGATCTTTGGAGTACTAGTGTACCAAAAGCTTGCTCTTGAAATTTTTAGTTTTCCCCAGAGATGCATTTAAGTTATTTTGAAAGGTGATGATGTCTGTTTGAGTGATGGCAGGATGATAGTTTAGGTTGAGCTTTAGGTACTTCAATTTGTATGAATGACTTAAAGGTTTGTTGTGTTCTTCTGGGATGACTTTGTTGTATTGGTGTGACATTAACCATGGTAATGTTAAGGCATAGAAGTCTTTCATTGGTTGGTAGGTGATGTTGAGAAGACAAGATTGAGCTTTAGGTCTTTGGAGTGTGTTGGTAGAAGGACATGGTGCACCACAATGAGTGTGTGGATATTTTCAAGTTATTATCTTTTCTGGGATGTTGTTACATTAGCATACTCTTGCATAATTTCTAGCATTTTGTGTAACAGAAATATTATGTAATGCGTAACAATTGGCTATTAGACCACTTTATTTCACGAGACGTTTGGTCACGTAAAAATCTTAATGCAAGAGCACCAAAACAAAATGCCAGAAATCTTTTCAGATGGCAATGTGGCAAGCAATGGTTACTGGGACCAGCCATGGAGGTTGAGATCTTTTACTCATAATGTCCTGAGGTCTGACCTAATATGGTTCCTGAGCAACTGGGCCAAGTTCCCATTCAAGCACTTGACTGTCATTGATAGTATGGGTTAAGCAGCCCAGTGCTTCTTGAGGGCAGGTAGGTACAAGGTATGAACAGGTTAAGACTGAAAATACATCCAGTAATACCAATAAATGAATATTCTCCCAGATACAAGATTTTATGCAAAAAGTAGCATTTTATTTACAAACACAAAGCAAAACACGATATACAAAATAATATAGACAGCTGTCCCAATGCCGTGACTCTAGTGTTGTCCAGGCAAACTTATGAATCCCATTACCCTGTCTACTTGGCATGGCTATTCCCCATTTAATATAGGAAATATTCAGGTAAAGCCCTACTACGATTCCAAGTCTTAGAAGTCCCATTAGGGCTTATATAGAAAAAGAGGCATGTTCAAAAGAAAATGTTGGAGCGCACAGCTGGCCACATTAGCAGTCCCACGCTCAGACATTTTCAAAATCGCCGGATGTGCTGTATTCCCAAGAATAAAGCACACCTCTGTGTTTCCACCAGCGCTTGTGCAAAAAAAGTAGCCTAGTACCAGCGCAGGTACCCTGCCGTCATGTTGCAAGTGTGCCTGCACTGCAGGGTTTGTAAATAACCCCCACAGTGTTCCTGCCCTGCAACACTGTGAGGCAAGGCAAGTACCCCTAGGTTCCTGTTGATTAGCCTTACCCACTCCTGCTGATGTTTGTGGATGGAAGGCCCTAGGAGTGTTCGTCATTCCTGTGTCATGGTGACATCTGGTATGGCGGCGACATCTAGCGGCAGTCTTGTTGTGTCTGCAGAGCATCAAGTCTTCTGAAGCGCGCTTCAAATGAAGCGGTAAGTTCCTCTAATCCCAAGGGTAGATGGGGTGGCTGCTCAGCTTCTGATGCCTAGTTGAGACTCCAGATGCATGGGTCAACAACTGCAGCTGATTGTGATTACAGGATGGTCCCAGTCATGGACCTCTTTCCTGGCAGGTCCTGCTCCTGCTGGACTTATTTCTAGAAACTGAATCTTGACACTGGCGATGTCAGTTTCCTCCGCGACTTCCTCCTATTCATGGAGAAATACAGAGGACTTGTCTCTACGTATTGGTGTTTTTAAACCAATTATCATCAATATTTACTTCAATTATATTATATTTCTTTGTATTTTTTGTTCTCTTCAATTTCAAACAATTTTCACTTTTTACTCTTTAAAAGACAAACTTTATCCTTTTGTCTTTATTTTCATTTCTGCCTTTTTCTGTGTGCTTTCTCTTTCTCTGTTCCTCCCTTTATTTTTATTTTTTGTTCCTCTTTCTTCTACTTTGCTGTTCACTGGTGGTTTTCGGGTAACTTATCGGATATTGGCATGTATTGTTTCCTGTCTTGCTAACTTGTTTTGTACATCATGCAACACATTGCAACGCCTCCTTTTTTCCTTACTTCTCCGGGCAATCCACCTTTGATTTGGTCCAATTGGAAAAAAGTATTTTTAAATTACGTTAAAGTTACTGGACCTAACTTATCTTCAGAAAGAAAAACTTCTGTTATTCCTTGTCTAGGGGCGGAAAGTCAGGATATATAAGAGAATTTACCAGAATTGATTAATGAGGGAGAAGGTGATAGGTTGAGTGAATTTGAAAAAGCTATAGAAAAATTAGACAAACATTTCTTACCTAAAGTTTCAATAAATTTGGAAAGGTTCCATTTTGGTATAAGAAAACAGCATGAAGGAGAATCTTTAGAAGGCTTTGTTACTGCTCTGAGAAAATTAGCTTCTCTTTGCACCTAGCTATTTTGACTGATGCCAGATGCAGCTACCTTGTTTAGCTAAAGGGGAGACGGGCCGTGGATTCCCTTCTTGGACATCACCTACCCAGTCGGTCTTTAGACAGACTTCCTTTCGTCTCTCGTGTCGTCTCTTCCCTCATCCTCCCTCTTCACACTTTCTCTTTCCCCCCTCCACTATTTATGTCTCTCCTTCTCTTCTCTCTCAAAGTATTGCTTATTTTTTGACTTAATGTGTAATTGTTATCATTTTCTGTTGCATTGTGGAACCTAATGTAAAGCGCTCTGATACCTTCAGGTCTAGCCAGCGGTATATAAAACTCTTTAAATAAATAAACAAATAACTAAAATTTGCAATTTTGGGGAGAATACAGAAGAGAGGATTTGTGATCAATTTATGTTGGAATGTTGGAGTGACAAAATTAGAGAAGAGTTATGGTCAAAGAATGATCCCAATTTACCAGAAGTACTTATTATTACCAAACGAGTGGAACATTCAAGTGAATGTATGAAATAATTACAAAACACAAACATTTTTGTCAAGACTGACTCTGCAAGTGAAGAGTCAGGTGTTAATGTTGTTTCTTCTTCCAAAAGCAAAACTTATGTACCTTCCAAACCAAAAGGTTTCTGTTTTAGGTGTGGGAATCCTAAACATATGACAAATGCTAAGGATTGTCCTGCGCTACATATGGTTTGCAGGTTGTGTGGAAAGAAAGGACATTTTGCTAAGTTTTGCAAGTCCGCAAATATGAAAATTCTAATACCGTGGGAGAACTGGAACGTGATATTCTATTGCAAATTATGGACATTAATGTCAATGAGGTGCACAAAGTGAGTTGCTCACATCCTTCTGACATTGTATGCGTGAATGGTTGTGAGGTTGTAATGATGATGGATTCTGGAACAAAACTGTCATTGATCTCAGATGTAGAATTTGCTAAAACATTCAAAGGTAAAATTTCTCTCATGGCGCTGTATGTGACACCTTACAGCTATGGTGGTAAACCTATTGAGTTGGTTGGGTATTTTCTAGCAGAATTCGAGTTTTATGGAAACAAAGCCATGGGAAAGATATATGTGCCTGTAAAAGGCATTGATTTTGAGTTGGCAGGAACACAAATTACTTAGGATTGTCTTAAATCCCAACCTAGACCCTCCTGTACAAGTGAGAAAGGTTGATACATTGTCAGACCAATTCCGAGAAGAGTTTTCCACAGTGTTTGCTGAGAAAGTCGGTTGTGTAAAGGAGTATGTTCATCATATTAAGATTAAAGATGGTGCTGCCCCTGTAATATGTAAGGTGAGGAATGTGCCCTTGAGTCTTCAAGAAGCTGTGAGAAGGAATTGAAGAGACTTGAGGATGAAGGTATTATTGAACCTCTGGAGTCTCCTGAGTGGTTGGCTCCAGTCGTCTTTGCAACATAAAGATCTGGAGAGATTCGTCTCTGTGTTGATCTTCATCATTTGAATAAAGAAGTTGTAGAAGATAAGTTTCCTAAAACACTAACACCAGCATGACCCCCTACACTACCCAAACACCAATACACTACCATAAACCCTTAGGGCCCGTAGTGTAGGGGGTAGTGCTGGGGTAGTGTGTTAAGGTTTAGGGTAGCGCAGTGGTGTTTGTGTAGTGTAGGGGTAGTGCTGGGGAGGTGTTTTAGGGTTTAGGGCAGTGCAGTGGTGTTTGGGTAGTGTAGGGGTTCATGCTGGGGCTAGTGTTTTAGGGTTTAGGGTAGTACACTGGTGTTTGTGTAGTGTAGGGGGTCATGCTAGGGTAGTGTTTTAGGGTTTAGGGCAGTGCAGTGGTGTTTGTATAGTGTAGGGGGTAGTGTTTTAGGGTTTAGGGCAGCGCAGTGGTGTTTGGGTAGTGTAGGGGGTCATGCTAGGGTAGTGTTTTTGCGTTTAGGGTAGAGCAGTGGTTTTGTGTAGTGTAGGGGGTCATGTTTTAGGGTATAGGGTAGTGCAGCGGTGGTTGGGTAGTGTAGGGGGTCCTGCTGGGGTTAGTGGTTAAGGGTTTAGGTTAGGGTGATGGTGTTTGTGTAGTGTAGGGGTTTGTGCTGGGGTAGTGGTTTAGGGTTTAGGGTAGTGCAGTGGTGTTTGTGTAGTGTAGGGAGTCGTGCTTGGGGTAGTGTTTTAGGGTTTAGGGTAGTGCAGTGGTGTTTGGGAAGTGTAGAGGGTCATGCTGGGGTAGTGTTTTAGGTTTTAGGGTAGTGCACTAGTGTAGGGGGTCGTGCTGGGGTAGTGTTTTAGGGTTTAGGGTAGTGCAGTGGTGTATGGGTAGTGTAGGGGGTCGTGCTGGGGGTAGTGTTTTGGTGTTTAGGGTAGTGCAGTGGTGTATGGGTAGTGTAGGGGGTTGTGCTTGGGTAGTGGTTTAGGGTAATGCAGTGGCGTTTGGGTAGTGAAGGGGGTCGTGCTGGGGGTAGTGTTTTAGGGTTTAGGGTAGTGCAGTGGTTTTTGGGTAGTGGAGGGGGTCATGCTGGGGGTAGTGTTTTAGGGTTTAGGGCAGTGCAGTGGTGTTTGTATAGTGTAGGGGGTAGTGTTTTAGGGTTTAGTGTAGTGCAGGGTTGTTTGTGTAGTGTAGGGGGTCATGCTGTGGGTAGTGTTTTAGGGTTAAGGGTAGTGCAGTGTTTTTTGTGTAGTGTAGGGGGGTCATGTCTCAGATTATAGGGTAGTGCTGAGGTGGTTGGGTAGTGTAGGGGGTCATGCTGGGGTTTGTGTTTTAGGGTTTAGGGTAGTGCAGTGGTGTTTGTGTATTCTAGGGAGTCGTGCTTGGGGTAGTGTTTTAGGGTTTAGGGTAGTGCAGGAGTTTTGGGTAGTGTAGGGGTAGTGCTGGGGAGTGTTTTAGGGTTTAGGGTAGTGCAGTGGTGTTTGTGTAGTGTAGGGGGTAGTGCTGCTGGTAGTGTTTTAGGGATTAGGGTAGTGCAGTGATGTTTGGGTAGTGTAGGGGTTGAGCTGGGGCAGTGTTTAAGGTTTTAGGGTAGTGCAGTGGTGTTTGTGTAGTGTAGAGGTCGTGCTGGGAGTAGTGTTTTAGGGTTTAGGGTAGTGCAGTGTTCTTTTTGTAGTGTAGGGGGTTGTATTTTAGGGTTTACGGTAGTGCAGCAGTGTTTGTTTTGTGCAGGGGGTCATGCTGGGGGTAGTGTTTTTGGGTTTAGGGTAGTACAGTTGTGCTTGGGTAGTGTAGGGGTTGTGCTGGGGTAGTGTGTTTGGGTTTAGGGTAGTACAGTTGTGTTTGTGTAGTGTAGGGTGACATGCTTGGGGTAGTGTTTTAGGGTTTAGGGTAGTGCAGTGGTGTTTGTGTAGTGTTGGGGTTCATGCTAGGGGAAGTGTTTTAGGGTTTAGGGTAGTGCAGTGGTGCTTGTGTAGTATAGGGGTTCATGCTGGAGTAGTGTTTTAGGGTTTAGGTTAGTGCACTGGTGTTTGTGTAGTGTAGGGGGTCATGCTGCATGTATTGTTTTAGGGTTTACGGTAGTGCAGTGGTGTTTGGGTAGTGTTGGGGTCACGCTGGGGGTAGGTAGAGTTTCAGGGTTTAGGGTAGTGCAGTGGTGTTTGTGTAGTGTAGGGGTCATGCTGGGGGTAGTGTTTTAGGGTTAAGGGTAGTGTAGGGGGATATGCTGGGGTAGTGTTTTAGGATTTAGGGTAGTGCAGTGGTGTTTGTGTAGTTTAGGGGTTCATACTGGGGGTAGATTTAGGGTTTAGGATAGTGCAGTGGTTTTTGGGTAGTGTAGGGTTCATGCTGAGGGTAGGGTTTTAGGTTTAGGGCAATGCAGTGGTGTTTGGGCAATGTAGAGGGTCGTGCTGGGGGTAGTGTTTTAGGACAGTGCAGAGGTGTTTGTGTAGTGTAGGGGGTCATGCAGGGGGTAGTGTTTTAGGGTTTAGGGTAGTACAGTGGTGTTTGGGTAGTGTAGGGGGTCGTGCTTGGGGAAGTGTTTTAGGGTTTAGGGTAGTTCAGTGGTGTTTGGGTAGTGTAAGGGGTTGTGCTTGGGGTAGTGTTTGAGGGATTAGGGCAATGCAGTGGTGTTTGGGAATTGTAAAGGGTTGTACTGGGGGTAGTGTTTTAGCATTTAGTGTAGTGCAGTGGTGTTTTGTTAGTGTAGGGGGCCATGCTGGGGATAGATTTTGGGTATAGGGTAATGCAGTGGTGTTTGTGTAGTGTAGGGGGTCATGCTGGGGTTAGGGTTTTAGGGTTTAGGGCAATGCAGTGGTGTTTGGGTAATGTAGGGAGTCGTGCTGGGGGTAGTGTTTTAGGGCAGTGCAGAGGTGTTTCTGTAGTGTAGGGGGTCGTGTCGGGGTAGTGTTTTAGGGTTTAGGGCAGTACAGTGGTGTTTGGGTAGTGTAGGGGGTTGTGCTTCGGGTAGTGTTTTAGGGTTTAGGGTACTGCAGTGGTGTTTCTATAGTGTAGTGGACATGCTTGGGGTAGTGTTTTAGGCTTTAGGGTAGTGCAGTGGTGTTTGGGTAGTGTAGGGGTTAGTGTTTTAGGGTATTGCAGTGGTGTTTGTGTAGTCTAGGGGGTCATGCTGGGGTAGTGTTTTAGGGTTAAGGGTAGTGCAGTGGTGTTTGTGTAGTGTAGGGGGATGTGCTTGGGTAGTGTTTTAGGATTTAGGGTAGTGCAGTGGTGTTTGTGTAGTTTAGGGGGTCATACTGGGGGTAGATTTAGGGTTTAGTATAGTGCATTGTTTTTTGGGTAGTGTAGGGGGTCATACTGGGGCTAGTGTTTTAGGGTTTAGGGTCGTGCAGTGGTGTTTGTGTAGTCTAGGGAGTCATGCTTGGGGTAGTGTTTTAGGGTTTAGGGCAGTGCAGTGTTGTTTGTCTAGTGTAGGGGGCATGCTTGGGGTAGTGTTTTAGGGTGTAGGGTAATGCAGGAGTTTTTGGGTAGTGTAGGGGGTAGTGCTGGGGGAGTGTTTTAGGGTTTAGGGTAGTGCAGTTGTGTTTGTGTAGTGTACGGGGTAGTGCTGCGGGTAGTGTTTTAGGGATTAGGGTAGTGCAGTGATGTTTGGGTAGTGTAGGGGTTGAGCTGGGGTAGTGTTTAAGGTTTTAGGGTAGTGCAGTGGTGTTTGTGTAGTGTAGAGGTCGTGCTGGGGGTAGTGTTTTAGGGTTTAGGGTAGTGCAGTGTTCTTTGTGTAGTGTAGGGGGATGTGTTTTAGGGTTTACGGTAGTGCAGTTGTGTTTGTGTAGTGTAGGGTGACATGCTTGGGGTAGTGTTTTAGGGTTTAGGGTAGTGAAGTGGTGCTTGTGTAGTATAGGGGTTCATGCTGGAGTAGTGTTTTAGGGTTTAGGTTAGTGCACTGGTGTTTGTGTAGTGTAGGGGGTCATGCTGCATGTATTGTTTTAGGATTTAGGGTAGTGCAGTGGTGTTTGGGTAGTGTTGGGGTCACGCTGGGGGTAGGTAGTGTTTCAGGGTTTAGGGTAGTGCAGTGGTGTTTTGTAGTGTAGGGGGTCATGCTGGGGGTAGTGTTTTAGGGTTAAGGGTAGTGCAGTGGTGTTTGTGTAGTGTAGGGGGATATGCTGGGGTAGTGTTTTAGGATTTAGGGTAGTGCAGTGGTGTTTGGGTAGTGTAGGGGTTAGTGTTTTAGGGTATTGCAGTGGTGTTTGTGTAGTCTGGGGGTCATGCTGGGTTAGTGTTTTAGGGTTAAGGGTAGTGCAGTGGTGTTTGTGTAGTGTAGGGGGATGTGCTGGGGTAGTGTTTTAGGATTTAGGGTAGTGCAGTGGTGTTTGTGTAGTTTAGAGGGTCATACTGGGGGTAGATTTAGGGTTTAGTATAGTGCAGTGTTTTTTGGGTAGTGTAGGGGGTCATACTGGGGCTAGTGTTTTAGGGTTTAGGGTAGTGGAGTGGTGTTTGTGTAGTCTCGGGAGTCGTGCTTGGGGTAGTGTTTTAGGGTTTAGGGTAGTGCAGTGTTGTTTGTCTAGTGTAGGGGGCATGCTTGGGGTAGTGTGTTAGGGTTTAGGGTAGTGCAGGGGTTTTGGGGTAGTGTAGGGGGTAGTGCTGGGGGAGTGTTTTAGGGTTTAGGGTAGTGCAGTTGTGTTTGTGTAGTGTAGGGGGTAGTGCTGCGGGTAGTGTTTTAGGGATTGGGGTAGTGCAGTGATGTTTGGGTAGTGTAGGGGTTGAGCTGGGGCAGTGTTTAAGGTTTTAGGGTAGTGCAGTGGTGTTTGTGTAGTGTAGAGGTCGTGCTGGGGGTAGTGTTTTAGGGTTTAGGGTAGTGCAGTGTTCTTTGTGTAGTGTAGGGGATTGTGTTTTAGGGTTTACGGTAGTGCAGTTGTGTTTGTGTAGTGTAGGGTGACATGCTTGGGGTAGTGGTTTAGGGTAGTGCAGTGGTGTTTGTGTAGTGTTGGGGTTCATGCTAGGGGAAGTGTTTTAGGGTTTAGGGTAGTGCAGTGGTGCTTGTGTAGTATAGGGGTTCATGCTGGAGTAGTGTTTTAGGGTTTAGGTTAGTGCACTGGTGTTTGTGTAGTGTAGGGGCTCATGCTGCATGTATTGTTTTAGGGTTTAGGGTAGTGCAGTGGTGTTTGGGTAGTGTTGGGGTCACGCTGGGGGTAGGTAGTGTTTCAGGGTTTAGGGGAGTGCAGTGGTGTTTTGTAGTGTAGGGGGTCATGCTGGGGGTAGTGTTTTAGGGTTAAGGGTAGTGCAGTGATGTTTGTGTAGTGTAGGGGGATATGCTGGGGTAGTGTTTTAGGATTTAGGGTAGTGCAGTGGTGTTTGTGTAGTTTAGGGGGTCATACTGGGGGTAGATTTAGGGTTTAGAATAGTGCAGTGGTATTTGGGTAGTGTAGGGGGTCATGCTGAGGGTAGGGTTTTAGGGTTTAGGGCAATGCAGTGGTGTTTGGGCAATGTAGGGGGTCGTGCTGGGGGTAGTGTTTTAGGGTAGTGCAGTGGTGTTTGTGTAGTGTTGGGGTTCATGCTAGGGGAAGTGTTTTAGGGTTTAGGGTAGTGCAGTGGTGCTTGTGTAGTATAGGGGTTCATGCTGGAGTAGTGTTTTAGGGTTTAGGTTAGTGCACTGGTGTTTGTGTAGTGTAGGGGGTCATGCTGCATGTATTGTTTTAGGGTTTAGGGTAGTGCAGTGGTGTTTGGGTAGTGTTGGGGTCACGCTGGGGGTAGGTAGTGTTTCAGGGTTTAGGGGAGTGCAGTGGTGTTTTGTAGTGTAGGGGGTCATGCTGGGGGTAGTGTTTTAGGGTTAAGGGTAGTGCAGTGGTGTTTGTGTAGTGTAGGGGGATATGCTGGGGTAGTGTTTTAGGATTTAGGGTAGTGCAGTGGTGTTTGTGTAGTTTAGGGGGTCATACTGGGGGTAGATTTAGGGTTTAGAA
Source organism: Triturus cristatus (assembly GCF_964204655.1). Lineage (NCBI taxonomy): Eukaryota > Metazoa > Chordata > Amphibia > Caudata > Salamandridae > Triturus > Triturus cristatus. Next base: position 876,391,430 of record NC_140582.1, on the reverse strand, counting down.
TAGTGCAGTGGTATTTGGGTAGTGTAGGGGGTCATGCTGAGGGTAGGGTTTTAGGGTTTAGGGCAATGCAGTGGTGTTTGGGCAATGTAGGGGGTCGTGCTGGGGGTAGTGTTTTAGGGCAGTGCAGAGGTGTTTGTGTAGTGTAGGGGGTCATGCAGGGGGTAGTGTTTTAGGGTTTAGGGTAGTACTGTGGTGTTTGGGTAGTGTATGGGTCGTGCTTGGGGAAGTGTTTTAGGGTTTAGGGTACTGCAGTGGTGTTTGGGTAGTGTAAGGGGTTGTGTTTGGGGTAGTTTTTTAGGGTTTAGGGTAGTGCAGTGTTTGTGTAGTGTAGGGGGCATGCTTGGGGTAGTGTTTTAGGGTTTAGGGTAGTGCAGTGGTGTTTGGGTAGTGTAGGGGGTAGTGCTGCGGTAGAGTTTTAGGGTTTAGGGTAGTGCAGTGGTGTTTGTGTAGTGTACGGGGTCGTGCTGGTGTTAGTGTTTTAGGGTTTATTGTAGTGCAGTGGTGTTTGTGTAGTGTAGGGGGTCATGCTAGGGGCAGTGTTTTAGGGTTTAGGTTAGTGCACTGGTGTTTGGGTAGTGTAGGGGTCGTGCTGGGGGAGCATTTAGGGTTTGGGGTAGTGCAGTGGTGTTTGGGTAGTGTAGGGGGTTGTGCTAGGGTAGTGTTTTAGGGTTAATGGTAGTGCAGTGGTGTTTGGGTAGTGTTGGGGTCACGCTGGGGGTAGGTAGTGTTTCATGGATTAGGGTAGTGCAGTGGTGTTTGGGTAGTGTAGGGGGTTGTTCTAGGGTTAATGGTAGTGCAGTGGTGTTTGGGTTGTGTTGGGGTCACGCTGGGGGTAGGTAGTGTTTCATGGTTTAGGGTAGTGCAGTGGTGTTTGCGTAGTGTAGGGGGATGTGCTGGGGTTGTGTTTTAGGGTTTAGGGTAGTGCAGTGGTGGTTGTGTGGTGTAAGGGGTAGTGTTTTAGGGTTTAGGGTAGTGCTGTTGTTTTTGTGTAGTGTAGGGGGTCATGCTGGGGGTAGTGTTTAGGGTTTAGGGTAGTGCAGTGGTGTTTTTGTAGTGTAGGGGGTTGTGTTTTAGGGTTTAGGGTAGTGCAGCCGTGTTTGTTTAGTGTAGGGGGTCGTGCTGGGTGTAGTGTTTTTGGGTTTAGGGTAGTGCAGTTGTGTTTGGGTAGTGAAGGGGTCGTGCTGTTGGTAGTGTTTTAGGGTTTAGGGTAGTGCACTGGTGTTTGGGTAGTGTAGGGGGTTGTGCTGGGGGTAGTGTTTTAGGGTTAATGGTAGTGCAGTGGTGTTTGGGTAGTGGTGGGGTCACCCTGGGGGTAGGTAGTGTTTTAGGGTTAAGGGTAGTGCAGTGGTGTTTGTGTAGTGTAGGGGATGTGCTGGGGTAGTGTTTTAGGATTTAGGGTAGTGCAGTGGTGTTTGTGTAGTTTAGAGGGTCATACTGGGGGTAGATTAAGGGTTTAGGATAGTGCAGTGTTTTTTGGGTAGTGTAGGGGGTCATGCTGGGGTTAGGGTTTTAGGGTTTAGGGCAATGCGGTGGTGTTTGGGTAATGTAGGTGGTCGTGCTGGGGGTAGTGTTTTAGGGCAGTGCAGAGGTGTTTGTGTAGTGTAGGGGGTCATGCAGGGTGTAGTGTTTTAGGGTTTAGGGTAGTACAATGGTGTTTGGGTAGTGTAAGGGGTTGTGCTTGGGAATGTGATTTAGGGTTTAGGGTAGTGCAGTGGTGTTTGTGTAGTCTAGGCAGTCATGCTGGGTGTAGCATTTTAGGGTTTAGGGTAGTGCAGCGGTGTTTGGGTAGAGTAGGGGGTTGTGCTTGAGGTAGTGTTTTAGGGTTTAGGGTAGTGCAGTGGTGTTTGGGTAGTGTAGGGGGTAGTGCCGGGGTAGTGTTTTAGGGTTTAGGGTAGTGCAGTGGTGTTTGTGTAGTGTAGGGATTAGTGCTGGGGTAGTGTTTTAAGGTTTAGGATGTAGTGTAGGGGTAGTTCTGGGGGAGGTGTTTTAGGGTTTAGGGTAGTGCAGTGATTTTTGAGTAGTGTAGGGGTTCATGCTGGGGCTAATGTTTTAGGGTTTAGGGTAGTGCACTGGTGTTTGTGTAGTGTAGGAGGTCATGCTGGGGTAGTGTTGTAGGATTTAGGGCAGTGCAGTGGTGTTTGCATAGTATAGGGGGTAGTGTTGTATGGTTTAGGGTAGTGCACTGGTGTTTGTGTAGTGTAGGGGGTCATGCTGTGGGTAGTGTTTTAGGGTTTAGGGTAGTGCAGTGGTTCTTGTGTCGTGTAGGGGGTCATGTTTTAGGGTATAGGGCAGTGCAGTGGTGGTCCGGTAGTGTAGGGGGTCATGCTGGGGTTAGTGTTTTAGGGTTTAGTGTAGTGCAGTGGTATTTGGGTAGTGTAGGGGTTTGTGCTGGGGGTAGTGTTTTAGGGTTAAGGGTAGTGCAGTGGTGTTTGTGTAGTGTAGGGAGTCGTGCTTGGGGTAGTGTTTTAGGGTTTAGGGTAGTGCAGTGGTGTTTGTGTAGTGTAGGGGGTAGTGCTGGGGGTAGTGTTTTAGGGTTTAGAGTAGTGCAGTGATGTTTGGGTAGTGTACGGGGTTGAGCTGTGGTAGTGTTTAAAATTTTAGGGTAATGCAGTGATGTTTGTGTAGTGTAGGGGTCATGCTAGGGGTATTGTTTTAGGGTTTAGGGTTGTGCAGTGGTGTTTGTGTAGTGTAAGGGGTAGAGTTTTAGGGTTTAGGGTAGTGCCGTTGTGTTTGTGTAGTGTAGGGGTCGTGCTGGGGGTAGTGTTTAGGGTTTAGGGTAGTGCAGTGGTGTTTGTGTAGTGTAGGGGGTTGTGTTTTAGGGTTTAGGGTAGTGCAGCGCTGTTTGTTTAGTGTAGGGGGTCGTGCTGGGTGTAGTGTTTTTGGGTTTAGGGTAGTGTAGTTGTGTTTGGGTAGTGAGGGGGTCGTGCTGTGGGTAGTGTTTTAGGGTTTAGGGTAGTACAGTGGTGTTTGTGTAGTGTAGGGTGACATGCTTGGGGTAGTGTTTTAGGGTTTAGGGTAGTGCATTGGTGTTTGTGTAGTGTAGGGGTTCATGCTGGGGGTAGTGTTTTACGGTTTAGGGTAGTGCAGTGGTGTTTGTGTAGTATAGGGGTTCATGCTGAAGTAGTGTTTTAGGGTTTAGGGTAGTGCACGGGTGTTTGTGTGGTATAAGGGGTCGTGCCGGGGGTAGTGTTTGAGGGATTAGGGCAATGCAGCGGTGTTTGGGAATTGTAAAGGGTTGTGCTGGGGTAGTGTTTTAGCATTTAGTGTAGTGCAGTGGTGTTTGGGTAGTGTAGGGGGCCATGCTGGGGGTAGATTTTGGGTATAGGGTAATGCAGTGGTGTTTGTGTAGTATAGGGGGTCATGCTGGGGGTAGGGTTTTAGGGTTTAGGGCAATGCGGTGGTGTTTGGGTAATGTAGGGAGTCGTACTGGGGTAGTGTTTTAGGGCAGTGCAGAGGTGTTTGTGTAGTGTAGGGGGTCGTGTCGGGGGTAGTGTTTTAGTTTTTAGGCCAGTACAGTGGTGTTTAGGTAGTGTAGGGGGTCGTGCTTCGGGTAGTGTTTTAGGGTTTAGGTACTGCAGTGGTGTTTCTATAGTGTAGGGGACATGCTTGGGGTAGTGTTTTAGGCTTTAGGGTAGTGCAGTGGTGTTTGGGTAGTGTAGGAGGTAGTGCTGGGGTAGTGTTTTAGGGTATTGCAGAGGTGTTTGTGTAGTGTAGGGGGTCATGCTGGGGTAGTGTTTTAGGGTTAAGTGTAGTGCAGTGGTATTTGTGTAGTGTAGGGGGATGTGCTGGGGTAGTGTTTTAGGATTTAGGGTAGTTTAGTGGTGTTTGTGTAGTGTAGGGTGACATGCTTGGGGTAGTGTTTTAGGGTTTAGGGTAGTGCAGTGGTGTTTGTGTAGTGTAGGGGTTGATGCTGGAGATAGTGTTTTACGGTTTAGGGTAGTGCAGTGGTGTTTGTGTAGTGTAGGGGTTCATGCTGGGGGTAGTGTTTTACGGTTTAGGGTAGTGCAGTGGTTTTTGTGTAGTATAGGGGTTTGTGCTGAAGTAGTGTTTTAGGGTTTAGGGTAGTGCACGGGTGTTTGTGTGGTATAAGGGGTCGTGCCGGGGGTAGTGTTTGAGGGATTAGGGCAATTCAGCGGTGTTTGGGAATTGTAAAGGGTTGTGCTGGGGTAGTGTTTTAGCATTTAGTGTAGTGCAGTGGTGTTTGGGTAGTGTAGGGGGCCATGCTGGGGGTAGATTTTGGGTATAGGGTAATGCAGTGGTGTTTGTGTAGTATAGGGGGTCATGCTGGGGGTAGGGTTTTAGGGTTTAGGGCAATGCAGTGGTGTTTGGGTAATGTAGGGAGTCGTACTGGGGTAGTGTTTTAGGGCAGTGCAGAGGTGTTTGTGTAGTGTAGGGGGTCGTGTCGGGGGTAGTGTTTTAGTTTTTAGGCCAGTACAGTGGTGTTTGGGTAGTGTAGGGGGTCGTGCTTTGGGTAGTGTTTTAGGGTTTAGGTACTGCAGTGGTGTTTCTATGGTGTAGGGAACATGCTTGGGGTAGTGTTTTAGGCTTTAGGGTAGTGCAGTGGTGTTTGGGTAGTGTAGGAGGTAGTGCTGGGGTAGTGTTTTAGGGTATTGCAGAGGTGTTTGTGTAGTGTAGGGGGTCATGCTGGGGTAGTGTTTTAGGGTTAAGTGTAGTGCAGTGGTGTTTGTGTAGTGTAGGGGGATGTGCTGGGGTAGTGTTTTAGGATTTAGGGTAGTTCAGTGGTGTTTGTGTAGTGTGGGGTGACATGCTTGGGGTAGTGTTTTAGGGTTTAGGGTAGTGCAGTGGTGTTTGTGTAGTGTAGGGGTTGATGCTGGGGGTAGTGTTTTACGGTTTAGGGTAGTGCAGTGGTGTTTGTGTAGTATAGGGGTTCGTGCTGAAGTAGTGTTTTAGGGTTTAGGGTAGTGCACTGGTGTTTGTGTGGTATAAGGGGTCGTGCCGGGGGAAGTGTTTGAGGGATTAGAGCAATGCAGTGGTGTTTGGGAATTGTAAAGGGTTGTGCTGGGGTAGTGTTTTAGCATTTAGTGTAGTGCAGTGGTGTTTGGGTAGTGTAGGGGGCCATGCTGGGGGTAGATTTTGGGTATAGGGTAATGCAGTGGTGTTTGTGTAGTATAGGGGGTCATGATGGGGGTAGGGTTTTAGGGTTTAGGGCAATGCAGTGGTGTTTGGGTAATGTAGGGAGTCGTACTGGGGTAGTGTTTTAGGGCAGTGCAGAGGTGTTTGTGTAGTGTAGGGGGTCGTGTCGGGGGTAGTGTTTTAGTTTTTAGGCCAGTACAGTGGTGTTTGGGTAGTGTAGGGGGTCGTGCTTCGGGTAGTGTTTTAGGGTTTAGGTACTGCAGTGGTGTTTCTATAGTGTAGGGGACATGCTTGGGGTAGTGTTTTAGGCTTTAGGGTAGTGCAGTGGTGTTTGGGTAGTGTAGGAGGTAGTGCTGGGGTAGTGTTTTAGGGTATTGCAGAGGTGTTTGTGTAGTGTAGGGGGTCATGCTGGGGTAGTGTTTTAGGGTTAAGTGTAGTGCAGTGGTGTTTGTGTAGTGTAGGGGGATGTGCTGGGGTAGTGTTTTAGGATTTAGGGTAGTTCAGTGGTGTTTGTGTAGTGTAGGGTGACATGCTTGGAGTAGTGTTTTAGGGTTTAGGGTAGTGCAGTGTTTTTTGGGAAGTGTAGGGGGTCGTACTGGGGTAGTGTTTTAGGGCAGTGCAGAGGTGTTTGTGTAGTGTAGGAGGTCGTGTCGGGGGTAGTGTTTTAGGGTTTAGGGCAGTACAGTGGTGTTTGGGTAGTGTAGGGGGTCATGCTTCGCGTAGTGTTTTAGGGTTTAGGTACTGCAGTGGTGTTTCTATAGTGTAAGGGACATGCTTGGGGTAGTGTTTTAGGCTTTAGGGTAGTACAGTGGTGTTTGGGTAGTGTAGGGGGTAGTGCTGGGGTAGTGTTTTAGGGTATTGCAGTGGTGTTTGTGTAGTGTAGGGGGTCATGCTGGGGTAGTGTTTTAGGGTTAAGTGTAGTGCAGTGGTGTTTGTGTAGTGTAGGGGGATGTGCTGGGGTAGTTGTTTAGGATTTAGGGTAGTGCAGTGGTGTTTGTGTAGTTTAGAGGGTCATACTGGGGGTAGATTTAGGGTTTAGTATAGTGCAGTGTTTTTTGGGAAGTGTAGGGGGTCATGCTGGGGGTAGGGTTTTATTGTTTAGGGAAATGCGGTGGTGTTTGGGTAATGTAGGGGGTCGTGCTGGGGGTAGTGTTTTAGGGCAGTGCAGAGGTGTTTGTGTAGTGTAGGGGTCATGCAGGGTGCAGTGTTTTAGGGTTTAGGGTAGTACAGTGGTGTTTGGGTAGTGTAAGGGGTCGTGCTTGGGAAAGTGTTTTAGGGTTTAGGGTAGTGCAGTGGACATGCTTGGGATAGTGATTTAGGGTTTAGGGTAGTGCAGGGGTGTTTGTGTAGTGTAGGCAGTCGTGCTGGGTGTAGTGTTTTAGGGTTTAGGGTAGTGCAGGGGTGTTTGGGTAAAGAAGGGGGTTGTGCTTGGGGTAGTGTTTTAGGGTTTAGGGTAGTGCAGTGATGTTTGGGTAGTGTATGGGGTAGTGCTGGGGTAGTGTTTTAGGGTTTAGGGTAGTGCAGTGGTGTTTGTGTAGTGTAGGTGGTTGTGCTAGGGGTAGTGTTTTAGGGTTTAGGGTAGTGCAGTGGTGTTTGTGTAGTGTAGGTGGTTGTGCTGGGGGTACATTTAGGGTTTAGGGTAGTGCAGTGGTGTTTGGGTGGTGTAGGGAGTCGTGCTTTGGGAAGTGTTTTAGGGTTAATGGTAGTGCAGTGGTGTTTGAGTAGTGTAGGGATTAGTGCTGGGGTAGTGTTTTAAGGTTTAGGGTAGTGCAGTGGTGTTTGTGTAGTGTTGGGGTAGTTCTGGGGAAGGTGTTTTAGGGTAGTGCAGTGATTGTTGGGTAGTGTAGGGGTTCATGCTGGGGCTAGTCTTTTAGGGTTTAGGGTAGTACACTGGTGTTTGTGTAGTGTAGGGGGTCATGCTGTGGGTAGTGTTTTAGGGTTTAGGGTAGTGCAGTGGTTTTTGTGTAGTGTAGGGGGTCATGTTTTAGGGTATAGGGTAGTGCAGTGGTGGTTGGGTAGTGTAGGGGGTCATGCTGGGGTTAGTGTTTTAAGGTTTAGTGTAGTGCAGTGGTGTTTGGGTAGTGTAGGGGTTTGTGCTGGGGTAGTGTTTTAGGGTTTAGGGTAGTGCGGTGGTGTTTGTGTAGTGTAGGGAGTCATGCTTGGGTAGTGTTTTAGGGTTTAGGGTAGTGCAGTGTTGTTTTTGTAGTGTAGGGGGCATGCTTGGGGTAGTGTTTTAGGGATTAGGGTAGTGCAGTGGTGTTTGGGTAGTGTAGGGGTAGTGCTGGTGTAGTGTTTTAGGGTTTAGGGTAGTGCAGTGGTGTTTGTATAATGTAGGGGGTCGTGCTGGGGGTAGTGTTTTAGAGATTAGGGTAGTGCAGTGGTGTTTGGGTAGTGAAGGGGGTCGTGCTGGGGGTAGTGTTTTAGGGTTTAGGGTAGTGCAGTGATTTTTGGGTAGTGTAGGGGGCTGAGCTGGGGTAGGATTTAACGTTTTAGGGTAGTGCAGTGATGTTTGTGTAGTGTTGGCACCCACGCAAAGAAAACAGACTTTCAATAATGGACTTCCATCTAAATGACATTATTTTTCCATGCAAGGCGGAAAATTCTCGTTTGTCTAGCAACTTTATTTTTGAATAAGAGTCAGATGAATACTAAAATGATAAATTAGGATATTGGACATATTGGCATTCTTAAAGCATTGTCAAAGGAGTTATATCAATCGATCGCATATGTATCACATTTGTTTAAATGCACAACCTAACGAATCGCATGCATTGTGGGAGGTGTAGTGTCCCAGGGAGGTTTGGCTGATTCAGGTGTAAATAATTACATGACAGAAGGAGGAGGGTTTAGACGCAGCGCGGAACGTTTAAAAAAGAGGGAGGAAATCAGAGATGGTAATCCGTTTAGTGAATGGGAGTCGAGGACGGTTCATGTTTTAGCAGGTACGTGAAAGGGAAAGCGAGCGTAATGGGAACGGTTGAGAATAATGGAAGGGGAAAGATCTCTGGGTATGTTTTGGCTCGAAGGAAGATGGGGGAGGAAAGAACAGTGAAGCGTGAATGATGGTAACGGAGATATAGTTATGGAATTACTAGGGGAGGAGGGTTCATGCAGTAATTGAAGTGTAAGCAGGAGGGAGGAACGTTCCAAGGAAGAAGGTTTTTGACGGGAACTATCAACTGAGTAGAAAATAAGAGGCCATAGAAAGAATGGGGGACATAAATTGAAAGTTATTAAACATTTGTAGTTACATGGGGAAAAGAATTGTGTTGATTTAATTGGATTGACAATGAGTATTGTTAAGGCATATACGTAGCTGTGTGCTTTTGAGATTTTAAATATATGTTCTATTATTCATTCACAGTTACCCCTGACGAAGGGCCCTGAGGGGCCCGAAATGCATTGGGTTTTAATAAACTGCTTTCAACAAACGTTGCTTTATTACGTATTCTTTGAAGAGGTTCGGATGGCCCACTGGGATATGAGAAAAGTTGGAAAATTGCATTTCCTCGCATGGAATGATGTGTGTCTAAATCAAACAGAAGTAGAAAAACATGGTATAAAAGGAGAAAAATTAATCAAAGATGATGACGGATTAAAAGTATCTGCAATCGCAGCAAAGGCTGTCGCCGCTGGTTTTGGGGTTAAAAGAAGCCTCGATATGATGATGCTTAGTTCTACACGTGCTGTTCGGGCTTGGCACGTCACCAGTGAGCACGCCAAAAGAAGAATTGTGTGGTTAAATATGGTGATAAACATTCAGAAGAATCGGAGTGCAACCCTCTCAAGTTTGATGATGTGTAGTGTAGGGGTCATGCTGGGGGTAGTGTTTTAGGGTTTAGGGTAGTGCAGTGGTGTTTGTGTAGTGTAAGGGGTAGTGTTTTAGGGTTTAGGGTAGTGCCGTTGTGTTTGTGTAGTGTAGGGGGTCGTGCTGGGGGTAGTGTTTAGGGTTTATGGTAGTTTGGTGGTTTTTGTGTAGTGTAGGGGGTTGTGTTTTAGGGTTTAGGGAAGTGCAGTAGTGATCGTTTAGTGTAGGGGGTCGTGCTGGGTGTAGTGTTTTTGGGTTTAGGGTAGTGTAGTTGTGTTTGGGTAGTGAAGGGGGTCATGCTGTGGGTAGTGCTTTAAGGTTTAGGGTAGTACAGTGGTGTTTGTGTAGGGTGACATGCTTGGGGTAGTGTTTTAGGGTTTAGGCTAGTGCAGTGGTGTTTGTGTAGTATAGGGGTTCGTGCTGGAGTAGTGTTTTAGGGTTTACGGTAGGGCACTGGTGTTTTGGTAGTGTAGGGGGTCATGCTGGGGGCAGTGTTTTAGGGTTTAGGACAGTGCAGTGGTATTTGTGTAGTGTAGGTGGTCAAGCTGGGGTAGTGTTTTAGGGTTTAGGGTAGTGCAGTGGTGTTTGTGTAGTGTAGGGGATCATGTTGGGGGTAGTGTTTTATGGTTTAGGGAAGAGCAGTGGTGTTTGTGTGGTATAAGGGGTTGTGCCGGGGGTAGTGTTTGAGGGATTAGGGCAATGCAGTGGTGTTTGGGAATTGTAAAGGGTTGTGCTGGGGGTAGTGTTTTAGCATTTAGTGTAGAGCAGTGGTGTTTGGTTAGTGTAGGGGGCCATGCTGGGGGTAGATTTAGGGTATAGGGTAGTGCAGTGGTGTTTGTGTAGTGTAGGAGGTCATGCTGGGGTAGGGTTTTAGGGTTTAGGGCAATGCAGTGGTGTTTGGGTAATGTAGGGAGTCGTGCTGGGGGCAGTGTTTTAGGGCAGTGCAGGGTGTTTGTGTAGTGTAGGGGATCATGCTGGGGGTAGTGTTTTAGGGTTTAGGGCAGTACAGTGGTGTTTGGGTAGTATAGGGGGTCGTGCTTGGGGTAGTGTTTTAGGGTTTAGGGTAGTGCCGTGTTGTTTCTCTAGTGTAGGGGACATGCTTAGGGTAGTGTTTTAGGGTTTAGGGTAGTGCAATGGTGTTTGGGTAGTGTAGGGGTCGTGCTGGGGTGCATTTAGGGTTTAGGGTTTAGGGTAGTGCAGTGGTGTTTGGGTGGTGTAGGGAGTCGTGATGTGGGAAGTGTCTCAGTGTTTAGGTTAGTGCAGTGGTGTTTGTGTAGTGTAGGGGGTTGTGCTGTGGGTGGTGTTTTAGGGTTAATGGTAGTGCAGTGGTGCTTGTGTAGTGTAGGTGGTAGTGGTGGGGGAGGTGTTTTAAGGTTTAGGGCAGTGCAGTGGTGTTTGGGTAGTGTAGGTGTTCATGCTGTGGCTAGTGTTTTAGGGTTTAGGGTAGAACACTGGTGTTTGTGTACTGTAGGAGGTCATGCTGGGGGTAGTGTTTTAGGTTTTAGGGCAGTGCAGTGGTGTGTGTATAGTGTAGGGGGTAGTGTTTTAGGGTTTAGGGTAGTACAGTGGTGTTTGTGTAGTGTAAGGGGTCATGCTGTGGGTAGTGATTTGAGGTTAGGGTAGTGCAGTGGTTTTTGTGTAGTGTAGTGGGTCATGTTTTAGGGTATAGAGTAGTGCAGTGGTGGTTGGGTAGTGTAGGGAGTCGTGATGTGGGAAGTGTTTCAGTGTTTAGGTTAGTGCAGTGGTGTTTGTGTAGTGTAGGGGGTTGTGCTGTGGGTGGTGTTTTAGGGTTAATGGTAGTGCAGTGGTGCTTGTGTAGTGTAGGTGGTAGTGGTGGGGGAGGTGTTTTAGGGTTTAGGGCAGTGCAGTGGTGTTTGGGTAGTGTAGGGGTTCATGCTGTGGCTAGTGTTTTAGGGTTTAGGGTAGAACACTGGTGTTTGTGTACTGTAGGAGGTCATGCTGGGGGTAGTGTTTTAGGTTTTAGGGCAGTGCAGTGGTGTTTGTATAGTGTAGGGGGTAGTGTTTAGGGTTTAGGGTAGTACAGTCGTGTTTGTGTAGTGTAAGGGGTCATGCTGTGGGTAGTGATTTGAAGTTAGGGTAGTGCAGTGGTTTTTGTGTAGTGTAGTGGGTCATGTTTTAGGGTATAGAGTAGTGCAGTGGTGGTTGGGTAGTGTAGGGGGTCATGCTGGGTTTAGTGTTTTAGAGTTTAGGGTAGTGCAGTGGTGTTTGGATAGTGTAGGGATTGTCCTGGGGTAGTGTTTTAGAGTTTAGGTTAGTGCATTGGTGTTTGTGTAGTGTAGGGAGTGGTGCTTGGGGTAGTGTTTTAGGGTTTAGGATAGTGCCGTGTTGTTTTTGTAGTGTAGGAGGCATGCTTGGGGTAGTGTTTTAGGGTTTAGGGTAGTGCAGTGGTGTTTGGGTTGTGTAGGGGTAGTGCTGGTGTAGTGTTTTAGGGTTTAGCGTTGTGCAGTGGTGTTTGTGTTGTGTAGGGGGTCGTGCTGGGGGTAGTGTTTTAAGGTTTAGGGTAGTGCAGTGGTGTTTGGGTAGTGTAGGGGGTAGTGCTGGGGGTAGTGTTTTAGGGTTTAGGGTAGTTCAGTGATGTTTGGGTAGTGTAGGGGGTTGAGCTGGGGTAGTGTTTAAGGTTTTACGGTAGTGCAGTGGTGTTTGTGTAGTGTATGGGGTAGTGTTTTAGGGTTTAGGGTAGTGCCGTTGTGTTTGTGTAGTGTAGGGGGTTGTGTTTTAGGGTTTAGGGTAGTGCAGCAGTGTTTGTTTAGTGTAGGGGGTCGGGCTGCGGGTAGTGTGTTTGGGTTTAGGGTAGTGCAGTTGTGTTTGGGTAGTGAAGGGGGTCGTGCTGTGGGTAGTGTTTTAGGGTTTAGGGTAGTACAGTGTTGTTTGTGTATTGTAGGGTGACCTGCTTGGGGTAGTGATTTAGGGTTTAGGGTAGTGCAGTAGTGTTTGTGTAGTGAGGGGTTCATGCTGGGGGTAGTGTTTTACGGTTTATGGTAGTGCAGTGGTGTTTTTGTAGTATAGGGTTTCATGCTGGAGTAGTGTTTTAGGGTAGCACACTGGTGTTTTGGTAGAGTAGGGGGTCATGCTGGGGGCAGTGTTTTAGGGTTTAGGACAGTGCAGTGGTGTTTGGGTAATGTCGGGGGTTGTGCTGGGGGTAGTGTTTTAGGGCAGTGCAGAGGTGTTTGTGTAGTGTAGGGGGTCATGCTGGGGGTAGTGTTTTAGGGTTTAGGGCAGTACAGTGGTGTTTGGGTAGTGTAGAGGGTCGTGCTTCGGGTAGTGTTTTAGGGTTTTGGGTAGTGCAGTGGTGTTTCTATAGTGTGGGGGACATGCTTGGGGTAGTATTTTAGGCTTTAGGGTAGTGCAGTGGTTTTTGGGTAGTGTAGGGGGTAGTGCTGGGGTAGTGTTTTAGGGTATTGCGTTGGTGTTTGTGTAGTGTAGAGGTTCATGCTGGGGGTAGTGTTTTAGGGTTTAGGGTAGTGCAGAGGGGTTAGGGTAGTGTAGGGGGTAGTGCTGGATGTAGTGTTTTAGGGTTTAGGGTAGTGCAGTGATGTTTTGGGTTGTGTAGGGGGTCGTGCTGGGGTAGTGTTTAATGGTTTAGGGTAGAGCAGTGGTGTTTGTGTGGTATAGGGGGTCATGCTGGTGGTAGTGTTTTAGAGTTTTGGGTAGTGTAGTGGTGTTTGTGTAGTGTAGGGGTAGTGTTTCAGGGTTTAGGGTAGTGCCGTTGTGTTTGTGTAGTGTAGGGGGTCGTGCTGGGGGTAGTGTTTTAGGGTTTAGGGTAGTGCCGTGGTGTTTGGTTATTGTAGGGGGTCATGCTGGGTGTAGTGTTTTTGGGTTTAGGGTAGTGCAGTTGTGTTTGGGTAGTGAAGGGGTCGTGCTGGGGGTAGTGTTTTAGGGTTTAGGGTGGTACAGTCGTGTTTGTGTAGTGTAGGGTGTCATGTCTGGTGTAGTGTTTTAGGGTTTAGGGTAGTGCAGTGGTGTTTGTGTAGTGTAGGGGTTCATGCTGGGGGAAGTGTTTTAAGGTTTAGGTTAGAGCAGTGGTGTTTGTGTAGTATAGAGGTTTGTGCTGGAGTAGTGTTTTAGGGTTTAGGTTAGTGCACAGGTTGTTTGGTAGCGTAGGGGGTCATGCTGGGGATAGTGTTTTAGAGTTTAGGGTATTGCGGTCGTGTTTGTGTAGTATAAGGGGTCTTGCTGCTGGTAGTGTTTTAGGGTTTAGGATAGTGCAGTGGTATATGTGTAGTGTAGGTGTCAAGCTGGGGGTAGTGTTTTAGTTTTTAGGGTAGTGCAGTGGTGTTTTGTGTAGTGTAGGGGGACATGTTGGGGGTAGATTTTGTGTTTAGGGTGATGCAGTTGTGTTTGGGTAGTGTAGGGGGTTGTGCTGCAGGTAGTGTTTTAGGGCTTAGAGCAGATCAGTTGTGTTTGTGTAGTGTAAGGGGTCTTGCTGGTGGTAGTGTTTTAGGTTTTAGTATAGTGCAGTGGTATTTGTGTAGTGTAGGGGGTCAAGCTGGGGGTAGTGTTTTAGGGTTTAAGGCAGTGCAGTGGTGTTTGGGTAGTGTAGGGGGTAATGCTGGGGGTAGATTTAGGGTTTAGGTAATGCAGTGGTATTTGTGTAGTGTCTGGGGTTGCGCTGGGGGTCGTGTTTTAGGGTTTAGGGTAGTGCAGTGGTGTTTGGGTAGTGTTGGGGTCACGCTGGGGGTAGGTAGTGTTTTAGGGTTTAGGGTAGTGTAGTGGTGTTTGTGTAGTGTAGGGGGTCATGCTGGGGGTAGTGTTTTAGTGTTTAGGGTAGTGCAGTGGTGTTTATGTAGTGTAGGGGAATGTGCTGGGGTTAGTGTTTTAGGGTTTAGGGTAGTGCAGTGATGTTTGTGCAGTGTAGGGGGTCATACTGGTGGTAGATGTAGGGTTTAGGATAGTGCAGTGGTGTTTGGGTAGTGTAGGGGGTCATGCTGGTAGTAGTGTTTTAGGGTTTAGGGAAGTGCAGTGGTGTTTGTGTAGGGTAGGGGGTAGAGTTTCAGGGTTTAGGGTAGTGCAGTGGTGTTTGGGTAGTGTAGGGGACGTGCTGGGGTAGTGTTTTAGGGTTTAGGGTAGTGCAGTGGTGTTTGTGTAGTGTAGATGGTCATACGGGGGTAGATTGAGGGTTTAGGATAGTGCAGTTGTGTTTGGGTAGTGTTGGGGTCATGCTGGGAGTAGGGTTTCAGGGTTCAGGGCAGTGCAGAGGTGTTTGTTTAGTGTAGAGGGTCATGCTGGAGGTAGTGTTTTAGGGTTTAGGGTACAGCAGTGGTATTTGTGTAGTGTAGGGAGTCGTGCTGGGAGTAGTGTTTTAGGTTGGTGAAGTGGTGTTTGTGCAGTGTAGGGGGTCGTGCTGGGGGTGGATTTAGAGTTTAGGGTAGTGCAGTCGTGTTTATGTAGTGTTGGGGGTCGTGCTGTGGGTAGATTTAGGGTTTAGGGTAGTGCAGTGGTGTTTGGAAAGTGTAGGAGTATCGTGCTGGGGTTAGTGGTTTAGGGTTTAGGGTAGGGCAGTGGTGTTTGGGTAGTGTAGGGGGTCATGCTGTGCATTGTGTTTTAGGGTTTAGGGTATTGCAGTGGTGTTTGTGTAGTGTAGGATGTCATGCTGGGGGTAGCGTTTTAGGGTTTAGGATATGGCAGTGGTGTTTGTATAGTGCAGCTTGTCATGCTGGGGGTAGTGTTTTAGGGTTTAGGATAGTGCTGTGGTGTTTGTGTAGTGTAGGGGGTCGTGTTTTATTGTAGTGCAGTGGTATTTGGGTAGTGTAGGGGGTCATGCTGGGGCAGTGTTTTAGGGTATAGGGTAGTGCAGTGGTGTTTGTGTAGTGTAGGGGGTCATGCTGGGGGTTGTGTTGTAGGGATTAGGTTAGTGCAGTGGTGTTTGGTTAGATCGACAACAACAGATCTCGCAAAGAATGCAGCGCATGCGTTACATCGCTAGGCTAGATCTATAATATTTGCACCAAGATGGCTGCTAAGACTTCCTGGATTGAAGTGTTGTCAGCCAATTAGAGCCAAACTTGTGCTTGTGTAGTTAGGTCCTGCCCAGATATATAAACCCCTTTTTTCTTTAATATCTCAAAAACTACTAACCAGATTTACACCATTTAAAAAAAGGTCTCTTTCTGAACCAAGGGCTACCTTTTTGCCAAATGTGTTGTAATTCCATTCAGCAGTTTCAGCTATACCCGTGTCTAAAGTTTCCTATGGGAAATTGATTTTCCGACCTCTATCTTTTTAATTTCTCAGGAACTACTGAACAGATTTACACCATTTAAAAAAAGGTCTCTTTCTGAAACAAGGGCTACCTTTTTGCCAAATTTGGTGTAATTCCATTCAGCAGTTCGAGCTGTAGTCTTGTCTAAAGTTTCCTATTTGAATTAACATTGAGAAAACACGTTTTGGGACCCCCTTTTTTCTCGGCCCCTGCTTGGAGAATCACCCCGAATCTTTAAGGATAGGAGCTGACCGGAGCGCCCCACAAGTTTTAAAAATTTTGCGAAGATTCGTCATCCGGCGCCGAAGGTATTGGGAAATCAAAAAATGCTTTTCCTATAGGAAACTAGGTCCTAACTATAACTCTCTACTGGTGACCGCCAGTAGATAATATGCAGAGGTGTTTGTGTAATATTGTGGGTAGATCTGGGGGTATTGTTTTAGGGTTTAGGGTAGTGCAGTGGTGTTTGGGTAGTGTAGGGGTAGTGCTGGGGTAGTGTTTTAGGGTTTAGGGTAGTGCAGTTGTGTTTGGGTAGTGTAGGGGGTCGTGCTGAGGGTAGTGTTTTAGGGTTTAGGGTAGTGCAGTGGTGTTTGTGTAGTGTAGGGGTCATGCTGGGGGTAGTGTTTTAGGGTTTAGGGTAGTGCAGTGCTATTTGTGTAGTGTAGGGGGTTGTGATGGGATAGATGTAGGATTTAGTGTAGTGCAATGATGTTTGGGCAGTGTAGGGGGTTGTCCTAGGGATAATGTTTTTGGGTTTAGTGTAGTGCAGTGGTGTTTGTGCAGTGTAGGGGGTCGTGCTGGGGGTAGTGTGTTAGGGTTTAGGGTAGTGCAGTGGTGTTTGGGTAGTGTAGGGGGTAGTGCTGGGGATAGTGTTTTAGGGTTTCGGGCAGTGCAGTGATGTTTGGGTAGTGTAGGGGTTGTGCTGGGGGTAGTGTTTAAGGGTTTAGGGTAGTGCAGTGGTGTTTGAGTCGTGTAGTGTCATGCTGGGGGTAGTATTTTATGGTTTAGGATAGTGCAGTGGTGTTTGTGTAGTGTAGGTGGTTGTGTTTTAGGGTAGTGCAGTGGTATTTGGGTAGTGTAAGGTTCATGCTGGGGGTAGTGTTTTAGGAGTTAGGGTAGTGCAGTGGTGTTTGGGTAGATCAACAACAATAGATCTCGCCAAGCAATCAACGCATGCGCTGCGTTGCTAGGTGAGACCTAAAAGAATTGCACCAAGATGGCTGCCAACACTTACTGGATTGAAGTGTTGTCAGCAAATTAGAGCCAAGCTTGTGCTTGTGTAGTTAGGTCCCGCCCAGATATATAAACACATTTTTCCTTTAATATCTCAAAAACTTCTGAACGGATTTACACCATTTAAAAATAAAAGGTCTCTATCTGAACCAAGGGCTACCTGTTTGCCAAATTTGGTCTAATTTCTTTCAGTAGTTTCAGCTGTGACCGTGTCTAAAGTTTCCTATGGGAAATTGATTTTCTGACCTCTATTCTTTGAATTTCTCAGGAACTACTGAACGGATTTACTCCATTTACAAACAAGCATTGGCATAGCCAATAGATCTCGCCTTTGGGACCTTATAAGTGTTTAGCCATGCAACACTTGCTGTTGTTGCACCAAAGATATTGTGCTGGATAAATAAACACTTATAAGTTCCCAAAGGCGAAACCTATTGGCTATGCCAATGCTTGTTACTTCAGGTTTTTGGGACGCAAGGGCCGAGTCGGCTGGTACATAGCACATTTTGAATGAAGAAACCATTGGGCTGTCCCATGGATCATTTGGTGTACTATTGCCACGACTTTATAGTATACTTGTTTGCTTGATGGGCAGCTAAGCACTGGAATAATGTAATGCTGACGAGGAGTCCTGGTGATGAGGCCCGCCACTGCATTGTCGAATAGCTAAAGGTGTTTCAGTTGTTTCGCGCGGAGACCCAAACAGCAAGTATTTCCAAAATCTACGGGAGATGGAACTAATGCCTGGACAATAGGTGTACTGTGATTGCTGTCAATGTAGGACAAGATCTTTTTTTTTCACCAAATTTAGGTACCAGAACAATGCACTTGTAATGTAGCGTACTGTAGTCCTCTGATGCCCCAATGTAAGTTTGACACCCACATATATGCTCAGATTCCTTTCAGTCTTTGAGGGCTGGGGGAAGGGCCTATTATTCCAGACCAAATTAAAGGTTGCATTTTCTGAACATAGTTTCTGGTGATAAGTATCTTCGTTTTTGAGGTGTCACGTTTTAGAAAACAAATGTGCCATTCTGTGGCAAATAATGGTAAGGGAATTAGTCATTTTGGAATGATTGTCGTTGGAAGTAGATTTAAATAGTGATGGCTGTTGAAGTTTGAAAATCCTCAGAGTATCATGGGCATATATGTAGGGTTGTACACCAATATCCTTCAAGATTGACGCTAAGGAGGGCATGTAAATATTAAAAAGCAATAGTGACACTATAGATCCCTGTGGCACACCATATGTTGCTAGCTTAGTGTTTGATTTAAATGGGGAGAAAAAAATGGGTTTAGACTGTACTGTAAGGAATGACTCGAACAAGCATACTGATATTTGGTCACAGCCCAGAGGCTTTTTATCTAGAAAGAAGATTAACATGGTCAGTTGTGTCAAACACTGCAGACAAGGCTATTAGAAATGTAGCCTGTAATCAGGGAGAGCACCTTTCAGAACTAGCCAAGGCTAGTGTAACCTGTAACTTTTTTCTCACATTGTCTTTTCCAGTCACGCAGAGAATGTATATGCTGCTTTCAATCTTACCAGCTTTGCGTACAACAGTGGCAGCATGTCTTGTATCCAAACTCATTAATCTAGATGCAACGCAAAACAAGCTCCATCGTCTAATCCGAACACAGTGTGCTGCTTCCAGCGTGGCTGAGGACGTGGAGTCCGGAAAGTGGACAGACTACTGACTGATCAGAGAGAGACAGAGTTGTTTACAGAGATATTAATAACGTATCTCAGTACTGAGTGGAAGCTAACACGGGATAGTGCAAGCCCGAGTGGAAAATGTTCTGAGCTCCAATAAAATCTGAAACTGTGGAGTAAATGAAGAACAATTAAAATAATAGAGAGTGTAATCATAAAAAATGTGCAAATGTGTGTTTTTTTGTGAATGCGTAGGAATAAGGAAGGTGGGGCAGAGAGCCCCACGGATGCGAGAGAGTGACATGAAGCATAAGAGGGGTGGGAGGGCGAAGGGCATACTTGGGAGACAACCATAAATGACATGCATTCTCATGAAGTGCTTCACTAAAAATAAAAATAAAATGTTCCTGGACAGTCTGCAGTAGGGGAAGAATAGAAGCTGCCAATGAGATGGTAAACAGGCTATGCTACACAGGCGGGACAAACACAAGCATCTCGGGCATTTGCCGTGCGGCCATAAAAGTAACGGCCGCGCGGACGTGAAAGCAAAAGTAATCGCGATCAAAGCGAAAGTGATCGCGAGGACGGGACGCGCTGTGTGGCAAGCACGAGAGTGGTGCGTGAGCAGCAGTGATTGGCAGCTGCACGCGTGCACGCTCGCGTGAACTCAAGCATTAGGCCAGCGAGGTCTGGTAGCACTTTGGAAACCCGTATACTAAATGTCTCTCCGACAGCCCATGCGCCGGTTTCGGCGAAACCTAAAAACAAGGGATACCTTTTTGCCAAATTTGGTGTAATTCCATTCAGCATTTCGAGCAGTAGCCATGTCTAAAGTTTCCTATGGAAATTAACATGGAGAAAACACGTTTTGGGACACCCCTTGGCAAATCACCCCGAAACTTCCAGGATAGAAGCTGACTGGAGCACCCCACAAGTTTTGAAAATTGTGCGAAGATTCTTCATCCGGCGATAAAGTTATAGCGAAAACAAAAAATGCTTTTTCTATGGAAACTAGGTCCTAAATATAACTATCTACTGGCGACCGCACTGACCATATCATAAATGATGCAATATGTGACATCATCAGCAGTGCATTGCGGGCGCGCGAGTTATAGTTAGCAGAACTAACTATAAAGGAGGAGTCTCTATGGTTTTGTACGAGTGAAATGGGCAGCTAACTATAACACCCCTGAAACCTATGTTTTTTTCTGTGAATTTCTAAGGTTTTTTAAATGGTAATTTCTAACTATAACGTCTTTGAAACCTTTGTTTTTTTCAGTGAATTTCAAAGCTTTTTTAAATGCTAATTTCTAACTATAACGTATCTGAAACCTATGTTTTTTTTCAGTGAATTTCAAAACTTTTTTAAATGTTAATTTTTAAGTGTGATAGTAGTTATACCTATTTTTTTGTACTGATTTTCTACAGTTTTTTAACTGTTTATTTATAAATATTTTATTCATTAAGTAACATTATATATTTTTCTGAAATTTTCAACAAAAAAAATTCAAACTGAAACATTGATTAATTTTCTTGTTTTCACTTTTTATTTTAATACATATTATTTTCTTTAAAAAAAATTAATTTCCAATTTTCTTTCGGGGTCGCGCACTCAAAGCATACACATCATGGTGGGTGTGCGCATTCTAGCCGCCATTTTAGAAAAGTCGTGAAGGATCTGCGTACGGTGTGCGACGGCTGCGTGTTTTTCAGTTATATCATCTACATTTAATATTACGTGATGTGCGCGATTGGTATGCGACCACTCCGCGACTCCTGCTCCAGAGCATTCACGACACATGCGCATTACGGTACGAGATGTTTCCGTGGTTGCGGGTCCCACGTGACGTCATATACGTGCTGGGGCACGCTGGGTGCGCGACTCCCGCAAAAAAATGTTATGTTCCAAAATGATATGTATGTGTCTTCATTATACATATAAGGGCAAGAGATTATCTAAGATTCTCATAAAAATAATATATTTGTACTTATAATAAACTTTTATTATTTTTTAATATATTTTCGCAAAGTCGGGTGCGTGCATCCTGAGTGCAGAGAACCAGGTCAGCAGAGCTGCTGTAGTGCCAGAGAAACGAGGTCAGCAGAGCCATTGTAGAGCCAGAGAACCAGGTCTGCAGAGCTGCTCTAGAGCCTAAGAAGCAGGTCAGCAGAGCTGCTCAAGAACCAGAGACCCAGGTCAGCAGAGCTGCTCTAGAGCCAGAGACCCAGTTCAGCAGAGCTGCTCTAGGGGCTGAGAACCAGGTGAGCAGAGCTGCTGTAGAGCCAGAGAAACCATGTAAACAGAGCTGCTTTTGAGGGAGAGAACCGGGTCAGCAGAGCTGCAGTTGAGCCAGAGAAACAGGTCAGCAAAACTGCTTTAGAGCCAGAGAACCAGGTCAGCAGAGCTGCTTTAGAGCCAGAGAACCAGGTCAGCAGAGCTGCTCTAGAGCCAGAGAACCAGGTCAGCAGAGCTGCTTCAGAGCCAGAGAACCAGATCAGCAGAGCTGCTTTAGAGCCATAGAACCAGGTCAGCAGAGCTGCTCTAGAGGCAGAGAACCAGGTCAGCAGAGCTGCTTTAGAGGGAGAGAACCAGGTCAGCAGAGCTGCTTTAGAGCCAGAGAACCAGGTCATCAGAGCTGCCCTAGAGCCAGAGAAACCAGGTCAGCAGAGCTGATTTAGAGGGAGAGAACCAGGTCAGCAGAGCTGCTCTAGAGCCAGAGAACCAGGTCAGCAGAGCTGCTCTAGAGCCAGAGAACCAGGTCAGCCGAGCTGCTTTAGAGCCATAGAACCAGGACAGCAGAGCTGCTCTAGAGGCAGAGAACCAGGTCAGTAGAACTGATTTAGAGGGAGAGAACCAGGTCAGCAGAGCTGCTTTAGAGCCAGAGAAACAGGTCAGCAGAGCTGCTCTAGAGCCAGAGAACCAGGTCAGCAGAGCTGCTTTAGAGGGAGAGAACCAGGTCAGCAGAGCTGCTTTAGAGCCAGAGAACCAGGTCAGTAGAGCTGCTCTACAGCCAGAGAACCAGGTCAGTAGAGCTGATTTAGAGGGAGAGAACCAGGTCAGCAGAGTTGCTTTAGAGCCAGAGAACCAGGTCAGTAGAGCTGCTCTAGAGCCAGAGAACCAGGTCAGCAGAGCTGCTTTAGAGCCATAGAACCAGGTCAGCAGAGCTGCTCTAGAGGCAGAGAACCAGGTCAGCAGAGCTGCTCTAGACTCAGAGTGCCAGGTCAGCAGAGCTGCTTTAGAGCCATAAAACCAGGTCAGCAGAGCTGCTTTAGTGGCTAAGAACCGGGTCAGCAGAGCTGCTCTAGAGCCAGAGAACCAGGTCAGCAGAGCTGCTGTAGAACCAGAGAAACCAGGTCAGTAGAGCTGCTTTAGAGCGAGAAAACCAGGTCAGCAGAGCTGCTTTAGAGCCAAGGGACCAGGTCAGCAGAGCTACTCTAGAGCCAGAGAACCAGGTCAGCAGAACTGCTTTAGAGCCACAGAACCGGGTCAGCAGATTTGCTTTAGAGCTAGAGAACCAGGTCAGCAGAGCTGTTGTAGAGCCAGAGAACCAGGTCAGCAGAGCAGCTGTAGAGCCAGAGAAACCAGTTCAGCAGAGCTGCTTTAGAGGGAGAGAACCAGGTCAGCAGAGATACTTTAGAGCCAGAGAACCAGGCCAGCAGAGCTGCTTTAGAGCCAGAGAACCAGGTCAGCAGAGCTGCTCTAGAGCCAGAGACCCAAGTCAGCAGAGCTGCTTTAGAGTAATAGAACCAGGTCAGCAGAGCTGCTTTAGAGCCAGAGAAACCAGGTCAGCAGAGCTGCTTTAGAGGGAGCGATTAAGGTCAGCAGAGCTGCTCTAGAGCCTAAGAAGCAGGTCAGCAGAACTGCTCTAGAGCCAGAGAACCAGGTCATCAGAGCTGCTGTAGAGCCAGAGAAACAGGTCAGCAGAGCTGCTCTAGAGCCAGACAACCAGGTCAGCAGAGCTGCTTTAGAGGGAGAGAACCAGGTCAGCAGAGCTGCTTTAGAGCCAGAGAACCAGGTCAGCAGAGCTGCTCTACAGCCAGAGAACCAGGTCAGTAGAGCTGATTTAGAGGGAGAGAACCAGGTCAGCAGAGTTGCTTTAGAGCCAGAGAACCAGGTCAGTAGAGCTGCTCTAGAGCCAGAGAACCAGGTCAGCAGAGCTGCTTTAGAGCCATAGAACCAGGTCAGCAGAGCTGCTCTAGAGGCAGAGAACCAGGTCAGCAGAGCTGCTCTAGACTCAGAGTGCCAGGTCAGCAGAGCTGCTTTAGAGCCATAAAACCAGGTCAGCAGAGCTGCTCTAGTGGCTAAGAACCGCGTCAGCAGAGCTGCTCTAGAGCCAGAGAACCAGGTCAGCAGAGCTGCTGTAGAGCCAGAGAAACCAGGTCAGTAGAGCTGCTTTAGAGCGAGAGAACCAGGTCAGCAGAGCTGCTTTAGAGCCAAGGGACCAGGTCAGCAGAGCTACTCTAGAGCCAGAGAACGAGGTCAGCAGAACTGCTTTAGAGCCATAGAACTGGGTCAGCAGATTTGCTTTAGAGCCAGAGAACCAGGTCAGCAGAGCTGTTGTAGAGCCAGAGAACCAGGTCAGCAGAGCAGCTGTAGAGCCAGAGAAACCAGTTCAGCAGAGCTGCTTTAGAGGGAGAGAACCAGGTCAGCAGAGATACTTTAGAGCCAGAGAACCAGGCCAGCAGAGCTGCTTTAGAGCCAGAGAACCAGGTCAGCAGAGCTGCTCTAGAGCCAGAGAACCAAGTCAGCAGAGCTGCTTTAGAGTAATAGAACCAGGTCAGCAGAGCTGCTTTAAAGCCAGAGAAACCAGGTCAGCAGAGCTGCTTTAGAGGGAGCGATCCAAGTCAGCAGAGCTGCTCTAGAGCCTAAGAAGCAGGTCAGCAGAACTGCTCTAGAGCCAGAGAATCAGGTCATCAGAGCTGCTGTAGAGCCAGAGAAACCAGGTCAGTAGAGCTGCTTTAGAGGGAGAGAACCAGGTCAGCAGAGCTGCTTTAGAGGGAGGGAACCAGGCCAGCAGAGCTGCTCTAGAGCCAGAGAACCATGTCAGCAAAACTGCTTTAGAGCCATAGTACCGGGTTATCAGAGCTGCTTTAGAGCCAGACAACCAGGTCAGCATAGCTGTTGTAGAGCCAGAGAACCAGATCAGCAGAGCTGCTCTGTAGCCTAAGAGCTAGGTCAGCAGAGCTGCTCTAGAGCCAGAGAACCAGGCCAGCAGACCTGCTGTAGAGCCAGAGAAACCAGGTCAGCAGAGCTGCTTTAGAGGGAGAGAACCAGGTCAGCAGAGCTGCTTTAGAGCCAGAGAACCAGGTCAGCAGAGCTGCTCTAGCTGACACTGACTGACTGACACTGACTGATTGACACTGACTGACACTGATTGACTGACAATGACACTGACACTGACTGACACTGATTGACTGAAACTGACTGACTGACAATGACTGACACTGATTGACTGGCACTGACTGACTGACTGACACTGACTGACTGACACTGATTGACTGACACTGATTGACTGACACTGAATGACACTGATTGACTGACACTGACTGACACTGATTGACTGACACTGACTGACTGACTTACACTGACTGACACTGACACTGACTGACTGACACTGACTGACTGACACTGACTGACACTGACTGACACTGACTGACTACTCTCTACTACTCTACTACTCACTCTCTACTACTCTCTACTACTCTCTCTCTACTACTCACTCTCTAATACTCTTCCTCTACTACTCACTCTCCACTACTCTACTACTCTCTACTACTCACTCTCTACTACTCACTCTCTACTAGTCTCTACTACTCACTCTCTACTACTCACTCTCTACTACTCACTCTCTACTACTCTTGCTCTATTACTCACTCTCTACTAATCTCTACTATTAACTCTCTACTACTTACTCTACTACTCTCTGCTACTCTATACCACTCACTCTCTACTACTCTACTACTCACTCTCTACTACTTTCTACTACTCACTCTCTACTACTCTACTACTCTATACTACTCACTCTCTACTACTCACTCTCTACTACTCTCTACTACTCACTCTCTACTACTCACACTCTACTACTCTTTACTACTCCCTCTCTGCTACTCACTCTCTACTATTCACTCTCTATTGCTCACTCTCTACTACTCACTCTCTACTACTCGCTCTCTACAACTCTCTACTACTCACTCTTCACTACTCACTCTCTACTACTTGCTCTCTACTAGTCACTCTCAACTACTCACTCCCTACTACTCTACAACTCTCTCTACTACTGACTCTCTACTACTGACTCTCTAATGTTCACTCTCTACTACTCTCTACTACTCTCTCTACTACTCACTCTCTACTATTCTCTACTAATCACTCTACTACTCTCTATCACTCATTGTCTACTACTCTACTACTCTCTCTCTACTACTCACTCTCTACTACTCACTCTACTACTCTCTACTACTCACTCTCTACTACTCTCTCTACTACTCATTCTCTACTACTCTCTGCTACTCACTCTCTACTACTCACTTTCTACTACTCACTCTCTATTACTCTCTACTGCTCACTCTCCACTACTCACTCTCTACTACTCACTCTCAACTACTCTCTACTACTCACCCTACTACTCACTCTCTACTAATCTACTACTCTCTCTTACTCTCTCTACTTCTCACTCTCTACTACTCTCTCTACTACTCACTCTCTACTACTCTCTACTACTCACTCTCTACTACACACTCTCTGCTACTTGCTCTCTACTTTTCGCTCTCTACAACTCTCTAGTACTCACTCTACTACTCACTCTCTACTACTCTCTAGTACTCACTCTACTACTCACTCTCTACTACTCCACTACTCTCTACTACTCACTCTCCACTACTCACTCTCTACTACTCTACTACTCCACTACTCTCTCTCTACTACTCACTCTCTACTACTCACTCTCTACTACTCTCTACTACTCACTTTCTACTACTCACTCTCTACTACTCTCTCCTACTCCCTTTCCACTACTCTCTACTACTCACTCTCTACTATTCTCTCTCTACTACTCACTCTCTACTACTCACTCTCTACTACTCTCTACTACTCACTCTCTACTACTCTCTCTACTACTCTCTACTACTCACTCTCTACTACTCACTCTACTACTCACTCTCTACTACTCACTCTCTACTACTCTCTACTACTCACTCTTTACTACTCTCTAGTACTCACTCTCTACTATTCTCTTGTACTCTCTACTACTCACTCTACTACTCTCTACTACTCACTTTCTACTACTCTCTCTACTACTCTCTACTACTCACTCTCTGCTACTCTCTCTACTACTCTACTACTCTCTACTACTCTCTCTCTACTACTCACTCTCTACTACTCACTCTCTACTACTCTCTACTACTCACTTTCTACTACTCACTCTCTACTACTCTCTACTACTCACTCTCTACTACTCTCTCTCTACTACTCACTCTCTACTACTCACTCTTTACTACTCTCTACTACTCACTCCCTACTACTCTCTACTACTCACTCTCTACTACTCTCTCTAATACTCTCTACTACTCTCTACTACTCACTCTCTACTACTCACTCTACTACTCATTCTCTACTACTCACTCTCTACTACTCTCTACTACTCACTCTCTACTACTCTCCAGTACTCACTCTCTACTATTCTCTTCTTCTCTCTACTACTCACTCTACTACTCAGTACTACTCTCTACTTCTCACTCTCTACTACTCACTCTCTACTACTCTCTCTACTACTCTCTACTACTCACTCTCTGCTACTCTCTACTACTCTCTACTACTCTCTATTACTCACTCTCTACTCTCTATCTCTCTACCTTTGTCTACCTCTCTCTCTACTACTCTCTACGTCTCTACCTCTACCTCTCTACCTCTACACCTCTATCTCTCTACCTCTCTCTACAAGCACACATATGCACATATATACGCATACATATATATGTATATAAACATATATATAATCTGCATATCTATATAAATAGAAATAGAAATGCATGCATACATATACATATACATATATGCATACATATGCATGTTATGTACATTAAAGTTTGAAAAACACTAATGCAAGCAAAGCTAAAAAGCCACCTAATTACAAACAGAATTGCTTTAACTTAAACGAGGGTGAGACCTATTGCATTTTCAATGCTTGTTTACTTTGGTTCCATCAAGAAGGCATTCAGATGTGTCACACATTTGCCATAAATTCTGAATGGTAACACTATAGTTGCTCATTAGATCACTGTAGTAAAGCTACTGCTCACCAGGGAAGTCTGCTGCTGGTATTCAAAGTGCATGTTTCAGTCTGCATGTCAGAATGTTTTAATGAAATAGAAGAGGATTTGAGAAGTCAAAACGTACCCTAAGTTTTCTTTCTGTAGCACTAATCATAATTTCTATGGCAAAATGAACCCCCTCATTTTGTTCCTTTGCAAATTAAATGTTGTAAGTGTTACCACTTTATTCCAATGAAGATGGCTTCAGGTGTGCCATACGTTTGTCATAAGTAAGACTGTTAGAGCTCTAGTTGTTCTTTAGAACACTCTGGGACATTCTGTCATTGGGATATACTTGGGCCACATCTGGGTGATATCTGTGCTACATTTGGGCTCTTTTGTCTCTGGTGGCCATCTTGGGAGACTTATTTGTTATGAAGTTTCCTAATTTCCCCATTTACTACAGTCTCCTCAGTAGGAAATACTTTCAGGTTTTTTTACTTTGATTCCATCAAGAAGGCATTCAGATGTGTCACACATTTGCCATAAATTCGGAATGTTAGCACTCTAGTTGCTTATTAGATCACTGTAGTAAAGCTACTGCTCACCAGGAAAGTCTGCTGCTGGTATTGAAAGTACATGTTTCAGTCTGCATGTCAGAATTTTTTAATGAAATAGAAGAGGATTTGAGAAGTCACTCAAAATGTGCCCTAATTTTTCTTCTATCAGCACTAATCATAATTTCTATGGCAAAATGAACCCCCTCATTGTGTTCCTTTTAAATTAAACTACTTACTCTTTACTACTCACTTGCTACTACTCTCTACTTCTCACTCTCTACTACTCTCTACTACCCTATACTACTACTCTCTACTACTCACTCTCTACTACTCTCTACTACTCACTCTACTACTCTCTACTACTTACTACTACGCTCTACAACTCACTCTCTACTACTCTACTACTCACTCTCTACTACTTACTACTACTCTCTCTCTACTACTCTCTCTCTAATACTCACTCGACAACTCTCTACTACTCACTCTCGACTACTCTATCTCTACTGCTCACTTTCTACTACTAACTCTCTACTACTCGCTCTCTACTACTCTCCACTACTCACACTCTACTACTCGCTCTCTACTACTCTCTACTACTAAGCTACTCTCTACTACTCTCTACTACTAAGCTACTCTCTACTACTTTCTCTACTACTCACTCTCTACTACTCTACTACTCTCTACTACTCTCTCTACTACTCACTCTCTACTACTCTCTACTACTCAATCTACTACTCTCTACTACTCTCTACCACTCACTCTCTACTACTCTACTACTCACTCTCTACTACTCTCTCTCTACTACTCACTCTACTACTATCTACTACTCACGCTCCACTACTCACTCTCTACTACTTGCTCTCTACTACTCTCTACTACTCACTCTACTACTCACTCTCTACTACTCTACTACTCTCTACTACTCTCTCTACTACTCACTCTCTACTACTCTCTACCACTCACTCTCTACTACTCTACTACTCACTCTCTACTACTCTCTCTCTACTACTCACTCTACTACTATCTACTACTCACACTCCACTACTCACTCTCTACTACTTGCTCTCTACTACTCTCTACTACTCACTCTACTACTCACTCTCTACTACTCTACTACTCTCTACTACTCTCTCTACTACTCACTCTCTACTACTCTCCACTACTCACTCTCTACTACACACTCTCTACTACTCACTCTCTACTTCTCCCTCTCTACTACGTTCTACTACTCACTCTCTACTACTCTCTACTACTCACTCTCTACTACTCTCTCTCTCTACTACTCTCTCTCTCTACTACTCTCTACTACTCTATATTACTCACTCTACTACTCACTCTCAACTACTCTCTACTACACACTCTCTACTACTCAATCTCTACTAATCTACTACACCCTACTACTCTCTCTCTACTACTCACTCTCTACTACTCACTCTCTACTACTCTACTACTCCCTACTACTCTCTCTCTACTACTCACTCTCTACTACTCTCTACTACTGACTCTCTACTACTCTCTACTACTCTCTCTCTACTACTCACTCTCTACTTCTCACTCTCTACTTCTCCCTACTACTCCCTCTCTACTACTCTCTCTCTACTACTCTCTACTACTCACTTTACTACTCACTCTCAACTACTCTCTACTACTCTCTCTCTCTGCTACTCACTCTCTACTACTCACTCTCAACTGCACTCTACTACTCACTCTCTACTACTCACTCTCTACTACTCACTCTACTACTCTCTACTACTCACTCTCTGCTACTCTCTCCTACTCTCTACAACTCTCTATACTCATCTTCTACTCTCTACCTCTCTACCTCTCTCTTTCACCTACTCTCTTCCTCTCTACCTCTACCTCTCTACCTCTCTACCTTTCTACCTCTACCTCTCTACCTCTACACTTCTACCTCTCTCTACCTCTCTCTACATGCACACATATGCACATAAATATATGCATGTATACGCATATTCATTTATATATATGTCTGTGTATATATATATTCACTGAAAAAACCATAGGTTTCACACATGTTATAGTTAGCGGAAATTTTACTGATAAAAAACCAATGAAATTCCCCCGTTATAGTTAGTGCAGGAAACTATAACTCACGCGACCGCAATCCTCTGCTGATGCTAATACTGTATTTAGACACTTATTTGCCCATGTCTTCTTCCATAAATTTTTAGCTATACATATATTACAAATATTTGTTTTTCATAAAGACACATATGTCATCAGCAGAAGATTGCGGTCGCGTGAGTTATAGTTTCCTGCACTAACTATAACGGGGGAATTTCATTGGTTTTTTATCAGTAAAATTTCCGCTAACTATAACATGTGTGAAACCTATGTTTTTTTCAGTGAATTTGCAAGGTTTTTTAAATGCTAATTCCTAACTATAACGTGTGTGAAACCTATGGTTTTTCAGTGAATTTGTACGGTTTTTTAAATGCTAAGTTACTTTACGCCATTCGTGGCGTGCGCGCCCACTTAACGCAGTTCGTTCCGTGCGCACATGGTGCGCTTCGCGCACCGTGCGCGCACAGTGAGCACGCGGTGCGCTTCGCGCACCGCGCGCCCACTTTACGCAGTTAGTGCCGTGCACGCACGGTGGGCACAGCGCACCGCGTGCCCACGTTACGCTAGATGGGCCATGTACGCACAATGCGCTTCGCGCACCGTGCACACATGGAGGACATATTATGCGCTTCCTTGTGATAGGTAATCTGTTGAAATTTTTTGGGGAAATGCTGTGCTCTTATATGCCATGCACAAATGGTGGCCTTCGGCCACCATTTGCACACGGGGTGGAGAGAGTGGGTTTTTTTTTTGTAATAATTTTTTACCGTACGCGTACGGTAAGCGTACGGTAAGCGTAATCGGTGAAATTTTCGAAAAATAAAAAATTACCGTTTTTTGCCTTGGGGGATCTTTGAAGACTCAACTAACATGGTTATGTGCATGTGCGCTGTCTAAACAGCCCCTTTATATGTTTTTGGCATTTGTTTATCAGCTCCCCCCTCAGAGTGCGAGAGAGAAAATGGCGGCCGCCGCTTCCTGGTTTCGACCGATTCGAATGTTTACTAAGATCTAAGGGCCAATCAGAATCGCGCTTGCGCACGCCACCGTACGCGTACGGTAAGCGTACCGTAAGCGCACCGTAAGCTGGCTCAGATATATATATTGATTTAAAGGCTATTTTCTCAGAATCTACTGAACAGATTTACACCAAACCTACAAAAGGCACTTCCTTGACCTGAGGACTACCTCTCTGCCAAATTTCAAGTAATTCTGTTCAGCCGTTCGGGCTGTAGCTGTGTCTAAAGGTCCTATGGAAAAATGCATGGGAAAAACGCGTTTTGGGACCCCCCTTTCATCTCAGCCCCCGCTTGACGAATCCCCCCGAGACTTTCAGGGTAGGAGCGGAGCGTAGCGCTCCACCTATTTTGAAAAATTCGCGAGGATTCGTCAACCGGCGCCAAAGTTATTCAAAATAGAATGTTGCGGATTTCCTATGGAAATGTGGTCCTAACTATAACTACCTACTGGCGACCGCCAGTAGGTAATATAAACATACATATATAAACATAGAGAACACAGAGAAAACACCACAAGCCCAACTCCGTCTTATTTCCTGAAAGCGTTTATACACTAAATGCGCAGCAGTTTTTGAACACTTAGCTCCACCTACACATTTATATATGTATATATATATATTCACTGAAAAAACCATAGGTTTCACACATGTTATAGTTAGTGGAAATTTTACTGATAAAAAACCAATGAAATTCCCCCGTTATAGTTAGTGCAGGCAACTATAACTCACGCGACCGCAATCCTCTGCTGATGCTAATACTGTATTTAGAGACTTATTTGCCCATGTCTTCTTCCATACATTTTTAGCTATACATATATTACAAATATTTTTTTTTCATAAAGACACATATGTCATCAGCAGAAGATTGCGGTCGCGTGAGTCATAGTTGCCTGCACTAACTATAACGGGGGAATTTCATTGTTTTTTTATCAGTAAAATTTCCGCTAACTATAACATGTGTGAAACCTATGGTTTTTTCAGTGAATTTGCAAGGTTTTTTAAATGCTAATTCCTAACTATAACGTGTGTGAAACCTATGGTTTTTTCAGTGAATTTGTACGGTTTTTTAAATGCTAAGTTACTTTACGCCATTCGTGGCGTGCGCGCCCACTTAACGCAGTTCGTTCCATGCGCACACGGTGCGCTTCGCGCACCGTGCGCGCACAGTGAGCACGCGGTGCGCTTCGCGCACCGCGCGCCCACTTTACGCAGTTAGTGGCGTTAGTGCCCACGTTACGCTAGATGGGCCATGTACGCACGATGCGCTTGGCGCACCGTGCGCACATGGAGGACATATGATGCACTTCGTTTTGAAAGGTAATATTTTAATTTTTCGTATATGTTATAAGCCATGCACAAATGGTGCCCTTCGGGCACCATTTGCACACGGGGTGGGGAGAGTGTGGATAATTTATTTTGTTATTATTTTTTTTTTTTTATATTTTAGTTTAACTCATCTTTGATAAGCCATGCACAATTGGTGCCCTTCGGGCACCAATTGCACACGGGGTGGGGAGAGTGTGGATAATTTTTTTTTTTTTATAATTTTTTACCGTACACGTACGGTAAGCGTAATCGGCGAAATTAGCGAAAAAATAAAAATTCCGTTTTTGGCCTTGGGGGATCTTTGGGGACTCCCTCAACATTGCTATGTGTGTGGGAGCTGTCTAAACAGCCCCTTTACATGTTTTTGTGCTTTATATTTTAAACATCACTCTCAGTGCGAGAGAGAAAATGGCGGCCGCCGCTTCCTGGTTTCGGCCGATTCGAATGTTTACTAAGATCTAAGAGCCAATCAGAATCGCGCTCGCGCACGCCACCGTACGCGTACGGTAAGCGTACCGTAAGCGCACCGTAAGCTGGCTCAGATATATCTATTGATTTAAAGGCTATTTTCTCAGAATCTACTGAACAGATTTACACCAAACCTACAAAAGGCACTTCCTTGACCTGAGGACTACCTCTCTGCCAAATTTCTAGTAATTCTGTTCAGCCGTTCGGGCTGTAGCCCTGTCTAAAGGTCCTATGGAAAAATGCATGGGAAAAACGCGTTTTGGGACCCCCCTTTTATCTCAGCCCCCGCTTGACGAATCCCCCCGAGACTTTCAGGGTAGGAGCGGAGCGTAGCGCCCCACCTATTTTGAAAAATTCGCGAGGATTCATCGACCGGCGCCAAAGTTATTCAAAATAGAATGTTGCGGATTTCCTATGGAAACGTGGTCCTAACTATAACTACCTACTGGCGACCGCCAGTAGGTAATATTCACTGAAAAAACCATAGGTTTCACACATGTTATAGTTAGCTGGACATTTCACTCGTGAAAAACCATTGAAATTCCCCCGTTATAGTTAGTGCAGGCAACTATAACTCACGCGACCGCAATCCTCTGCTGATGCTAATACTATATTTAGACACTTATTTGCCCATGTCTTCTTCCATTAAATTTTAGCTATACATATATTACAAATATTTTTTTTTCATAAAGACACATATGTCATCAGCAGAGGATTGCAGTCGCGTGAGTTATAGTTGCCTGCACTAACTATAACGGGGGAATTTCAATGGTTTTTCACGAGTGAAATGTCCAGCTAACTATAACATGTGTGAAACCTATGTTTTTTTCAGTGAATTTGCAAGGTTTTTTAAATGCTAATTCCTAACTATAACGTGTGTGAAACCTATGGTTTTTTCAGTGAATTTGTGCGGTTTTTTAAATGCTAAGTTACTTTACGCCATTCGTGGCGTGCGCGCCCACTTAACGCAGTTCGTTCCGTGCACGCACGGTGCGCTTCGCGCACCGTGCGCGCACAGTGAGCACGCGGTGCGCTTCGCGCACCGCGCGCCCACTTTAGGCAGTTAGTGCCGTGCATGCACGGTGGGCACGCAGTGCGCTACGCGCACCGCGTGCCCACGTTACGCTGGATGGGCCATGTACGCACGATGCGCTTCGCGCACCGTCCGCACACGGAGGACATATTATGCGCTTCGTTGTGAACGGTTATCTATTAAATGTTCACTTTCATATTATGCCATGCACAAAATGAGCCCTACGGGCACCTTTGGCACACGGGGGGGGGGGAAATGTGGATAATTTTTTTTTTTTTTTTTTTTTGACCGTACGCGTACGGTAAGCGCAATCGGCTTGGGGGTTCTTTTGGGACACCCTAACCAAGGCTAGGTGGTTAGGAGCAGTCTAGCCTGCCCCTTTTCATGTTATCCAACTTTGTTTTTCCTCCCCACATCAGAGTGCGAGAGAGAAAATGGCGGCCGACACTTCCTGGTTTCGACCGATTCGAATGTTTACTAAGATCTAACAGCCAATCAGAATCGCACTCGCGCACGGCACCGTACGCGTACGGTAAGCTTACCGTAAGCGCACGGTAAGCGCAATCGGCGTTTTAAAAAAAAAAAAATTGCATTTTTGGCCTTGGGGGTTCTTTTGGGACACCCTAACCAAGGCTAGGTGGTTAGGAGCAGTCTAGCCTGCCCCTTTTCATGTTATCCAACTTTGTTTTTCCTCCCCACATCAGAGTGCGAGAGAGAAAATGGCGGCCGACACTTCCTGGTTTCGACCGATTCGAATGTTTACTAAGATCTAACAGCCAATCAGAATCGCACTCGCGCACGGCACCGTACGTGTACGGTAAGCTTACCGTAAGCGCACGGTAAGCGCACGGAGCGCTGCCACAGAGATATGGAAACATGGTCCTAACTATAACTATCTACTGGCGACCGCCAGTAGATAATATATATATATATATATATATATATATGGAACAGAAACTTCTCTCAGGCTTCACCCCGAGTCCCAGGGTTCGTCGCAGCAAAGGAAAGCACGGCACCACAGAGAGTTCACCTTAAGTATTTATTCAATCAAAATCTTCAAGGACACGCAAAAAAGGACGGTCTAAGTATTTATTCAATCAAAATCTTCAAGGACACGCAAAAAAGGACGGTCGACGCGTTTCGGCACTCAGCCTTCAACTGGACCATAGAGTCCTAATGTCCAGAATGTCTCTTTTAAAGCAACATTTTCAAATTAAGTAGTAAAAACTGAAGACATACTAGACATGCATCGCAAAGTCAATCGAAATATATAAATTACAAGTAAATAAAATTATAAATCAATTTAGAATCACAGTAGTTCAAGCCACCATGGTGGTTATTTGTTGAAATGAATAAAGTTTTACAAAATTCATTACAATTAATCTCAGGGAGTTGTAAATTGATGAATGACAATCAAGGTAAAGTACCATTGGAGGTAGACATTTACATCAAGTATGTAAATTCATGAATAAAGTACGCATTGTTGTCAAAGTTCATTACGTTCCCAATCTTGAATCAAGAAGAGATTATACTGAATTAATTTAAGGTAAGTTTCATATGCCAACAAAAAGTAGATGGTTTTGGAAGAGATGCAATGAGAATAATGGACAACTGACAATTATTGATCAAGCGTGGAAATATGTACAAGTGCAAAAAGGCAAAAAAGACCAAGGAGAGACTGAAAAATGCCCCACATGAATTTTCAGTTTGAGAGCCATTAAAGGTGCACATATAACTCAGCATCCAAGTTGTGTCCCAATGGGTTTTCAGTACCCATTAGTAGTATCATTCTTGACTCTGCTCTTCTCAAGGCAAGCATGCGATTTCCACCCCTTTCCTTCAACTTGACAATTTTGATGCCAGAATATTTAAGCTGACTGTTATCACCCGAGTGGAAGTCATAGAAATGTTTTGCCATAGGGTATGTAAAGTCCTTATTCTTGATCGCACGCAGATGCTGTAGGATGCGAAGTTTGAGTTTATTGATCGTGCTACCTATATAATATTTCTGGCAAGGGCATTCCAGTCGGTAGACTACGTATTTTGATTCACAAGTGATATGGTCTTTGATCATTTCATTATGGCCATTCTGTAGTTGATAAGAAGTGATGTTCTTGCCATGTTCACATGCCTTGCATTTTGGGCATTTCCAAAATCCAGGTGTGGTTAACCAGGACTTGGTGATTGGTAATTTAACTTCAAAGTGGCTTTGTGTTAGTATATCTCCCAAAGAGGCTGTCTTCCGATAGGTAATTCTGGGTGTGGGAGGCAAGATTTTCTTTAAGGTTTCATCAAGCAGTAATACTCCCCAATGTTTAGAGATCATTTTTTGTAGTGCATTGCTTTGATTGTTAAAATCAATAATGAGTCTCGTGATATTAGCAGTATCATCTTTGTGCCGACCCACTTGGAGTAATTCTGCTCTATTTTTGTTCTGGACTCTATTTACTGCTGTTTGAATCACTTCCAGGGGGTAACCACGTTGTAAGAAACGTTGACTCATCTCCTCAATTTGTAGATTGAAGTCTGACATCTCTGAGCAATTTCTTCTGGCTCTCAACATTTCCCCATAGGGGATACTCCATTTCAGATTTACTGGATGCCCACTGTTAGCATGAAGTATGCTATTACTGGCCGTAGGTTTTCTATGCATTTTGGTGCAAAATCTGCCGTTAAGTATATATACTTCGACATCCAAGAATATGATGTTGGAAGTGCTGATGGTAAAAGTAAAAGTCAATTGATATCTGTTGGTGTTGAGAGAGTCCAGAAAATTCCTAAGGAGCTCAGGGTCACCTTCCCAGATGATGAACAGGTCATCAATATATCTTGACCAAAATTTGATGTTCTTTGCGTGATCGTCTTTTAGGACCTCAGTTTCCCATGTTGCCATCAGAAGATTGGCATATGTTGGGGCAAAAGATGTACCCATCGCGGTCCCTTGTTTTTGTAAGAACACTTCACCTCTGAACAAGAAGACATTATGTGTCAAACAATAAGTCAGCATTTCAATCAACATTGCAGAGTGTTCCAAAAAAGCAAATTGCTCTGGTATTGAGGAATTCTTTTACTGCTGTGATTCCATCAATATGACGAATGGAAGTGTAAAGTGAAGAAACATCAATAGTGGCCATGATGTAATTTTCTTTCCACTGTAGTTGATCAATTTTTTGCAGAAAATCCATTGTATCCCTTAAGTATGATGGGAGAGCTGTAACATAATTCATTAAGAAGATATCAATGAAACGAGATGTGGATTCCAACAAAGAGCCGATGGAGCTGACAATGGGTCTTCCTGGTGGGTTGATTATAGATTTGTGAATCTTTGGTAAGAAATAAATTGTTGCCGTGATGGGATGATTAGTTTTAAGATATAAGTATTCTTCCAAATCAATGAGTTCTCTCTCTTTCCAAGTCTTGAGTTTCAAATGATATTCATCTGTCCAGTCTTTAGTTGGATTCTTATTGAGCCTTTCATAGTGATCCTTGTTATCAAGTTGTCTGGCAGCTTCTGTAATGTAATCCTCACAGTTCTGAATTACTATGTTACCGCCTTTGTCAGAGGCTTTGATAATGATGTTGTGATCATTACGTAATTCTTTTAAAGCATTGTGTTCTTCAAAAGTGAGGTTCCATATTTTGCTCTTCTTCTTGTGTTTGGTAATAACTTTACCCTGTTTGATGGATGACATGGGACAATTGGTGGACATTTTATTGATCTCCTCAACCATGATTTCTTGGAAGAGATCAATTTTATTACCAGGAGGGAATTGTGGACAAAACGTCGATCGATTTTTTGAACCACTGTCACCTCCTCTGTTAGTCTCAATGCCTATGTCCTGACAATATTCTAAATCAGACATAGAAGAGTGATCGCTGGTACCAGCTTGTGTGGATGATTCGGTTTGTAATAAGGTGGCTGTTCTTAATGCTGGAATATCTTTGATGCTCAAGGTTTGAATAGTAGAGCTTGGTAAAGATGCAGAAGATAATTCTGAAGGTTTCTCTTCAAAATAATTGTTAAGTTTGATTTTACGGCAAAATTTGTACAAATCAATCCGTATGTTAGCTAAGTCCATCTCTTTGTTAGGACAGAAGGATAAACCTTTGTTTAGCAGTGAGGTTTGTGCTTTAGTGAGGATTTTGTTGGAAAGATTGACAATTAAATTGAGATCTTGTGGTTTTAATTTTGTTTTGTTCTTCCTCTTCCTCTTTTGGGTCTGGCCACCTCTCCTGGTTCTCCGTTTCGGGGTTGCTGGCGTCCCCTCCCCCGTGATGGTCCTTGGCCGCGTCCCCTCTGTCGCGTTGTCATTTGCATGAGGCGCATTTCCCCGGAAAAATCCAGGCTAGAGGTGGGTTGATCCTCATCCGCTGAGCTTAATTCTGAGCTCTCTTCTGAGACAGGAATTTCTTGTCCACTGATTTTATCCATTACTACACGATTTCTAAGTGTGTCAAATTTTCTGGCGAAAGTATAAATTCGGCCATGAGTGTAGTCAAGTCTGTCCCTGTTAAATTTGTTAGCTTTGCGTTTTTCCACATCATCTTCGTGTTTATTGATTTTCTTTTCCATTAAATCAATTAATTTAGTAGTGTCCTCATCTGTGGGGATTAGATTTAATTCGCTCTCCAATTCTTTGATGGTTGTAGCAAGAGTTGCAAGTTTTCTTTCAGCGTGGGTAATCAGTGTGGTCATTAATCTGAACGAGCATTCATTGGTGTCAGTTTGCCATTGTTTAATTAGATCAGCATCCAAGTCGTTTAATGTGGGCATAATAAGAATCCTCAGCCCTCTGGGAATCCTTTTAAATTCAATGTACTTCTCTAACGTTGTTTTCTCCCACCATTTATTTATTTCTTGGATGCGAGCAGTTTGTAATTCTTTCAGAATATGAGAGAGAGTTCTCTTGTTTTTATCTCCACTAGATGCACCATCCGCAGTTTTAAGAGAAGAACTGGAGTCGTCGTTAAGAAGATCGCATGCTCTCTGTGCACGATTTTTTACTCTTTCCGCCATGGTGGATTCTGGGTACTGTGGTTCTAAAGATTGAGCGATGCAAATGAGGTGATTCTTGAAATGCGTATTGTCCAATGATTAGTCTTATACAACGGTGTCTCTGTTACTTGACCAATGATTCGTTATTGGTCAATTCCGGGAATATGCTCGTAATTCGCTGTAAAGAGTAAGATTGCAGGAAAAAGTGTGACGAGGCTCTGAGTGTAACAATTTCACAAAGGCAGTTCCTCCGTACTTGGACAATATTAGGAAAGCGAGGGGTTACCGAAGGTGTCGGGTTCAAGGCGGGGGCAGCTCGGAAACCGCGCCGCAGTCTCTAGGCGCCACCCACCATTGCCCCGTAGCCTCACTCACCCGAAGTTCTCCCGTTGTCCCTCCGTGAACGAATTCCTGTCGCGGAGTTTCCAAACAATGATGAACGGCAATCCACGGTCAGAAACAGCCGGCGAACTTTGAATTTCTCCTTCCGGTATCAAGAGGCTGCTTGAATCACCATGCCGTTTCACTTCCCGGGTGCACGTAGAGCGCAGACAGCCATCGCTCAATATGGAACAGAAAC
This sequence comes from Triturus cristatus, assembly GCF_964204655.1. Taxonomy (NCBI): domain Eukaryota; kingdom Metazoa; phylum Chordata; class Amphibia; order Caudata; family Salamandridae; genus Triturus; species Triturus cristatus. Next base: position 876,353,105 of record NC_140582.1, on the reverse strand, counting down.
TTCTCTCAGGCTTCACCCCGAGTCCCAGGGTTCGTCGCAGCAAAGGAAAGCACGGCACCACAGAGAGTTCACCTTAAGTATTTATTCAATCAAAATCTTCAAGGACACGCAAAAAAGGACGGTCTAAGTATTTATTCAATCAAAATCTTCAAGGACACGCAAAAAAGGACGGTCGACGCGTTTCGGCTCTCATATATATATATTACTGGTGGCCGCCAATAGGTAGTTATAGTTAGGACCTATTATCCATAGGAAATCCGCAACATTCTATTTAGAATAACTTTGGCGCCGGTTGACGAATCTTCACAAAATTTTCAAAACTCGTGGCCCGCTCCGGCCCGCTCCTATCCTGAATGTCTCGGGGTGATTCATCAAGCGGGGGCTGAGAAAAAAGGGGGGTCCCAAAACATGTTTTCCCCATGCAATTTTCCATAGGGACCTTTAGTCGCAGCTACAGCCGGAACTGCTGAACGGAATTACACCAAATTTGGCAGAAAGGTAGTCCTCAGTTCAGACTCGTGCCTTTTGCTTAAATGGTGTAAATCCGTTCAGTAGTTCCTGAGAAAATCAAAAGTAAAATCACATATATATCTGGGCGGAGCCTAACCACACATCTCATCGTGAGATCTGATTGGCTGTCAGTACTTCATCCAAGAAGTGTTGGCAGCCATCTTGGGACCAATATGCATGATAGCACCTCATTAAAAAGCATTGCAGTTAATAGAAGGTTTTAAGACTTTAGTTACATTATAAATCATTTGTTGATGGTACCATACTCATTTTAGGAATTGTGGTGTGTTCCAAGGTGATTTTACCATGTGAAAAAACCTTCTGCTGTGATATCATGAATCATGTTTGAAAGAAAACTATTTTCTCATGCTTTTCCCACAGAGGTTTGGAAGGTGATCTATAAGCTAAACTGAGAGCATATTTTCTGTAAATTCACATTATCTTTCTCAGTCATGTGAGAATGAAATCTGACATTCTCAGTAAAACATGTACATCCAACAAGGGCAGAGACTGTCAGTTGATTCCTTTGTGTTCTACTGCAGCTTCCCAGAGTGTTCTAAAGAACAACTAGAGTGCTAACAGCCCTACTAATGACAAACGTATGGCACACCTGAAGCCATCTTGGTTGGAATAAAGTAGTAACTCTTAAAACACTTAATTTAAAAAGGAACAAAATGAGGGGGTTCATTTTGCCATAGAAAATATGATTAGTGCTGCAGAAAGAAAAATGAGGGCACATTTTGAGTGACTTCTCAAATCCTCTTATATTTCATTAAAAAATTCTTACATGCAGGCTAAAACATGCACTTTGAATACCAGCAGCAGATTTCCCTGGTGAGCAGTAGTTTTACTACAGTGATCTAATGAGCAACTAGAGTGCTAACATGCAGAATGTATGGCAAATGTGTGACACATCTGAATGCCTTCTTGATGGAACCAAAATAAAAAACTGAAAGTATTCCCACTGAGGAGACTGCAGTGAATGAGGAAATTAGGAAACTTCATAACAAATAAATCTCCCAAGATGGCCACCAGAGACAAAGAGCCCAAATGTAGCCCAAATATCACCCAGATGTAGCCCACATGTAGCCCAATGACAGAATGTCCCAGAGTGTTCTAACGAACAACTAGAGCGCTAACAGTCTTAATTATGACAAAAGTATGGCACACCTGAAGCCATCCTGATTGGAATAAAGTGGTAACACTTAAAACATTTAATTTACAAAGGAACAAAATGAGGGGGTTCATTTTGCCATAGAAATTATGATTAGTTCTGCAGAAAGAAAAATTAGGGCACAATTTGACTTCTCAAATCCTCTTCTATTTCGTAAACAAATTCTGACATGCACACTGAAACATGCACTTTGAATACCAGCAGCAGACTTCCCTGCTGAGCAGTAGTTTTACTACAGTGATCTAATGAGCAACTAGAGTGCTAACATTCAGAAATTATGGCAAATATGTGACACATCTGAATGCCTTCTTGATGGAACCAAAATAAAAAACTGAAAGTATTCCCACTGAGGAGACTGCAGTAAATGAGGAAATTAGGAAACTTCATAACAAATAAATCTCCCAAGATGGCCACCAGAGACAAAAGAGCCCAAATGTAGCCCAAATATCACCCAGATGTAGCCCAAGTATAGCCCAATGACAGAATGTCCCAGAGTGTTCTTAAGAACAACTAGCGCGCTTACTGTCTTACTTATGACAAAAGTAGGGCACACCTGAAGCCATCTTGATTGGAATAAACTGGTAACACTTAAAACATTTAATTTAAAAAGGAACAGAATGAGGGGGTTCATTTTGCCATAGAAATTATGATTAGTGCTGAAGAAAGAAATATTAGGGAACATTTTGAGTGACTTCTCAAATCCTCTTCTATTTGATTAAAAAAGTCTGATATGCAGACTGAAACATGCACTTTTAATACCAGCAGCAGACCTCCGTGGTGAGCAGTAGCTTTACTACAGTGATCTAATGAGCAACTAGAGTGCTAACATTCAGAATTTAGGGCAAATGTGTGACAAATCTGAATACTTTCTTGATGGAATCAAAGTGAAAAACTGAAAGCTTTTCCTCCTGAGGAGACTGCAGTTAATGAGGAAATTAGGAAACTTCATAACAAATAAATCTCCCAAGATGGCCACCAGAGACAAAAGAGCCCAAATGCAGCACAAATATCACCCAGATGTAGCTCACATGTAGCCCAATGACAGAAGTGTGCAAAACACTTATTTTTTGAGTATTTGCAGTTTTTTTATAGTGCAGACTTGTCAGGTATTGGAGTGCTTTACATGAGCATTGGTTACATCACACAAGATCAAATTCATTTTGGTTGTAGACATGGGGAGATTAAGTGATTTGACCAGAATCACAGAATGTTGAGCTGAAGCAGAAACTCCAACCTGGTTCCCCAGTTGCAAAGTCTGCAGCTCTGGAAGTAACACCACATCCTCTCCCCTAGGTGCAACATTTAATCAAGTGGTCAACTGGATAAAAAAACATAAAGATTACAAATAATTTAAAAGTTCTTTGTCGCTATTTGAAAACTCCGAAAATATGTCCTCATTTTAGTTTTTTAGAGCACTAACCATAATTTTGATGCAAATAAGACCCTCTCATATATGTAATTTCTAAAGGAAATACTCTAGGTATTACAGTTTTGATTACATCAAGATGACGTCAGGCGTTCCACACTTTTGTAGTAAATATAGAATGTTAGCAATCTAGTTGTTCATTGGGATACTGTTGAGAGGCAGAGGCCAGGGGCACTGACTCTGAAAATGGGAAGGCAGGTAGGAGAGTGCAGAGGCAACAATTTGACCACACTGGGCAGGCAGGAAGGGCAGTGGCAGCGCAACAGACTATGGAGGGCAGTGGAAAGGGGGGCAGGGGCAACAAACCAACAATACAGGTCTGTCAAGAGAGGCTGTGGCAATATAATAGACCATTGTGGGCAGAAGGAAGAGGCAGTGGTAGTACAACCATACATGCCAACAGACCCGTTTCAGCCAGGAAACGTCCAATGTTTTTAAGCTCAAATGGGCTTTATTTGATCTGTCTCCTGTCTACAATCTCCTCTTTTTCAATGTAACTGAAAGGGGAAAATCAATACCCCAGTTTTTTTTCAAAATCTCCCTCTTACCAAGTTCAAAATGTTCGCAAGTATGGTACATTGGACCATGGTAGGCAGGAGGAATAGGGGTAGGGACATAGACTCGGATAACAGAGGACAGGAGGGACTGCGAGAGGTGCACCAAACTGACCCTACAGGGCAGGCATCAGGGTTTGCAGCAGCACAATATACCACACAGTGCATGCAGGACGGGAGTGCAGCACAACAATCCATAGAAAGCAATAGGGAGGGGACAGGACCATGACCATGGACAACAGAGAACAGAGGGGAAAGAGGCAATGGTAGCTAGCTGATTATAATGGACAGACAGGAGAGAAAGCTGCAGCATAACAGACCATAAAGGGCAGGAGGGATGTATCAGGGGCATTACAATGGAACAGACAAGGAGGGGGGAGGAATAGGGGTCTGCACATGGAAACAGAGGGCTGGGGGCAAGGGGGCAGGGCAGGAGAAGCATGATGACCATGGAGGTCAGGCAGGATGGGCACTAGAAACAAGACACACCATGGAGAGCAACAATGAGACTATGATGGCATACACACAGACCATGGAGAGAAGGTGGGAGGGGGTCAGGGGCAGCTAGCTGACCACACAGGGAAGGTGGGAGGGGGCATGGCAGCACAGAAGACCATGCATGGCAAGCGGGAGGGTTAGTGGCAGCACAATGGCTATCATGGGCAAGAAGGAGGGTGCAGGGGCATGCAGAAAGGACCATGGAGGATAGAAGGGAGGGTCAGGACCTGGGCACAGACAAGAGAGTTCAGGGGAAGGGGCCTCACAACAGACCGTGCGGGGCAGGCAGGAGAAGCAGTTGCAGCACAACAGACCAGGGAGGGCAGAAGGGTGTGGCAGTAAAATGGACCATGGAGGACAGGAGGAAGGGGATAGGGGCATGGCATGTGGACAGGCAGGGTGGAGGTGGCAGGGACAGATTACAGTCATCTGACAATGCTAGGCAGGTGGGAGGGGAGTGGCAGCTCAACAGAACACTCAGAGTAGATTGGAGTGGCAGGTCCATGGAACAGGGTGGGCAAAAAGGATGGAGCAGGGGCATGCACAAAGACATCGGAGGGCAGGGGGAAGGAGAATAGGGGCAGCAAGCTAAGCATAGAGGCTAAGCAGGAAGTCAATGATGGGTCATAGAATTGGGCAATGGAGGGCAGGAGGAGTGGACTGGTACATCATGCTAAATGGAGGGCAGTGGCAGCACATCAGACCATGCATGGCACGAGGGAGGAGGCTAGTCCATGGATTCAGACAACAGAGGATAGGGAGGAGGTGGATGGGGCAGCAAGCTAACTGTTCAGAGAAGGTGGGTAATAGGAACTTTATTGTTTTTAAAATGTGTGTCTGTGCGAACTACTTAAAATATGAACAAGTATGCAGCATAATCTCACTTTTATTCAGGAAGAAGAGGACGTTTGTGACTGTGACTCCGGGCTCACTTGGCAGAAACACCCCCTGACCCTCCACCCCATCGCAAAATGTAATGCCCATGAAAAGGGTAGGTGGACGTAGTGTTATATAGAACATAGTCCTGAGAGCACGATTGAAAATGAAAACTAGGTATAGTATATGGTATAAAATATGCACCAAAAAGTGTGATATAAGATGAACCGGGCGTGAAATATAATTTGCAATACATTGTGCGCAATGACAGATTCATTGGAGAGCGCGAGATAGCACAGGCACTAGCGCGTGCTATGCGATATGCGCCTTGGAGTGTAATATGCACAGGGCAGTGTTGTGTAACCTAACTAGTCTCTAAAGTTGTAATATACAATATGTGCTGGGGAGTGTAACGTTGCATATGCACTGTGACAAAGATATGGATCCCAAATTGTAATATGTATGGCATAGCGCTGTGCGTTATAACATAGGCATCGAGGAAGGCACGTTAGATGGGGCAATATAACCCGTGCGAAGGCAAGTGTGGTATGACATATTCACGGGGAGGTGTTACAGTGCACATGGGCTAGAGAGTGTCATAGCATACGCACTAGCTGGTGGAATACAACACAGAGGTGTGAGGCACTCAGCGGGCACTGGTGGGTGTAACACAGCATTGGGCTCAGCCAGAAGCACTCTGTGACTCTCAAGTGAGGTTCGTCTCCTTTAAAGAGAGTAAAATAAAAAGTATTACACATCCGGCGGTGGATGTGTGTTTTATGAACTGTGAGGGAGGTTTCTTGCATAGTTTGGTCGAATTTTTGTCGAATCCCCTTTGAATGGCTTGGTGTGCGTGTATATTAAATGTGCCTGTCAATAGCTACCCATGTTTGTATAAATAAATGACAAGGGTGTCTACTTGGAGAGTACCCACCATCGGGGGCACCGGGATTAGGCACGGTAGGACGTCAGACATGTCAGAGCTTCACTAGCGGTGTAAATACATTCCATGTGGATTCATTCTATGCATAGTCGCCTTTTAATGAATATTATGCAAATCGTCATGGTGATAGGTACATTCGGTTTGTCCAGATTGTCCTAGGTGTTTCTATAAATATATATTTTTTTTAAATAATAAAAAACAAAGGAGGGCCCCGGGGGATGGAGTCCCCGGGGCCATAAGTGGCCTGAGGAGGGGGGCAACTCAGCCCCCTCCTAAAGAATTTTAAAAAAAAAAAGGCCATGACCCGGGGGTTGGGGTCCCCGGGGCCGATAAAAGCCTTGGGAGGGCCAAATACATTTTTTTCAACAAAAAAAATTAGGGTGCAGGCCCTGGGGGATGGGGTCCCCAGGGCCAGTAAATTACAAAAAGAAGGGGGGCCACACAGCCCTTCTTCTTAAAAAAATTAAATAAATAAAAGACCGGCAATGCGCCGGAGGCCACGCCCCCTCCTTGCAGCACTCTGCAAACGCGCCCCCTGGCCAGTTGTAAGTTGGGGAATTAATCCCCCTTCAATACTGAGGGTCCCTGAGGGCATTTGAGATGTCATGAGTGATTTCATGAGTGATGTCACTGACCATGTCATGAGTGATGTAATATGTGACGTCATCAGCAGTGCATTGCGGGCGCGCGAGTTATAGTTAGCTGAACTAACTATAACGGGGGAATTTCAATGGTTTTGTACGAGTGAAAAGTCCAGCTAACTGTAAAGCCCCTGAAACCTATGATTTTTTCAGTGAATTTCTAAGCTTTTTTAAATGCTAATTCCTAACTAAACGTGCCTGAAACCTATGGTTTTTTCAGTCAATATATATATATTATCTACTGGCGGTCGCCAGTAGATAGTTATAGTTAGGACCGTGTTTCCATAGGAAATCTGAAAATTCAATTTTTATAACTTTGGCGCCGGTTGACGGATCCTCGCGAAATTTTCAAAACTAACGGGGTGCTCCGCTCAGCTCCTATCCTGGAAGTCTCAGGGTGATTCGTCAAGCGGGGGATGAGAAAAAAGGGGGGTCCCAAAACATGTTTTCCCCAGCAACTTTTCTCAGCCCCCGATTGACGAATCACCCCAAGACTTTCAGGGTAGGAGCTGAGCGGAGCGCCCCATTGGTTTTGAAAATTTCACGGGGATTCGTCAACCGGCGCCAAAGTTATTCAAAATAGAATTTTCAGATTTCCTATGGAAACTCGGTCCTAACTATACCTTTCTACTGGCGACCGCCAGTAGGTAATATATGTATATATATATATATATATTTAATAAGTTGCAACAGAGACTGAGAGAGTGCACCCACTGGGGATTATTACAGAGCACTACATCACCCACAAGGCCGTGAGAAATGGCACGCCCACTGGGGCAGGTGATTGAAAATCACCCACAAGGCCGTGAGAAAGGGCACGCCCACTGGGGCAGGTGATTGAAATTAAAAGCCGTGCTCTCAGCTACATTTCCAGTCATTCAGCAAGAAACGCCACTGAAGAAAGGTTTACCCCTGAAACGCGTCTGGCGTAGATGCATTGAACTTTGCTGTCCTTGTTGGTTCCTGCTGGCAGGCTGTCCTCCAATAAATGTGAGCGAAAATTTCCCTTCGTGTGGCTCTACTTCAAATGGGTTTCCTGTGATGTTGGATGTAAAGGCGGCCCTTACCCGGTCACGAAGAGGAGCCCACCGCGTATTGCGGGTCTTTGATAGCACCAGGAAGGCGCTTCTACAGTAGGAACGAAGGTGAACTGGAGCCCTTACAGGGAGGGAGCCAGTTCGAAGCTCCGGTTGTCAGCCACAAAGCGGGGCAGGTCCCGCCTTGGACATTTGTTTAATAAGTTGCAACAGAGACTGAGAGAGTGCACCCACTGGGGATTATTACAGAGCACTACATCACCCACAAGGCCGTGAGAAATGGCATGCCCACTGGGGCAGGTGATTGAAAATCACCCACAAGGCTGTGAGAAAGGGCACGCCCACTGGGGCAGGTGATTGAAATTAAAAGCCGTGCTCTCAGCTATATTTCCAGTCATTCAGCAAGAAACGCCACTGAAGAAAGGTTTACCCCTGAAACGCGTCTGGCGTAGATGCATTGAACTTTGCTGTCCTTGTTGGTTCCTGCTGGCAGGCTGTCCTCCAATAAATGTGAGCGAAAATTTCCCTTCGTGTGGCTCTACTTCAAATGGGTTTCCTGTGATGTTGGATGTAAAGGCGGCCCTTACCCGGTCGCGAAGAGGAGCCCACCGCGTATTGCGGGTCTTTGATAGCACCAGGAAGGCGCTTCTACAGTAGGAACGAAGGTGAGCTGGAGCCCTTACAGGGAGGGAGCCAGTTCGAAGCTCCGGTTGTCAGCCACAAAGCGGGGCAGGTCCCGCCTTGGACATTTGTTTAATAAGTTGCAACAGAGACTGAGAGAGTGCACCCACTGGGGATTATTACAGAGCACTACATCACCCACAAGGCCGTGAGAAATGGCACGCCCACTGGGGCAGGTGATTGAAAATCACCCACAAGGCCGTGAGAAAGGGCACGCCCACTGGGGCAAGTGATTGAAATTAAAAGCCGTGCTCTCAGCTACATTTCCAGTCATTCAGCAAGAAACGCCACTGAAGAAAGGTTTACCCCTGAAACGCGTCTGGCGTAGATGCATTGAACTTTGCTGTCCTTGTTGGTTCCTGCTGGCAGGCTGTCCTCCAATAAATATGAGCGAAAATTTCCCTTCGTGTGGCTCTACTTCAAATGGGTTTCCTGTGATGTTGGATGTAAAGGCGGCCCTTACCCGTTTGCGAAGAGGAGCCCACCGCGTATTGCGGGTCTTTGATAGCACCAGGAAGGCACTTCTACAGTAGGAACGAAGGTGAGCTGGAGCCCTTACAGGGAGGGAGCCAGTTCGAAGCTCCGGTTGTCAGCCACAAAGCGGGGCAGGTCCCGCCTTGGACATTTGTTTAATAAGTTGCAACAGAGACTGAGAGAGTGCACCCACTGGGGATTATTACAGAGCACTACATCACCCACAAGGCCGTGAGAAATGGCACGCCCACTGGGGCAGGTGATTGAAAATCACCCACAAGGCCGTGAGAAAGGGCACGCCCACTGGGGCAGGTGATTGAAATTAAAAGCCGTTCTCTCAGCTACATTTCCAGTCATTCAGCAAGAAACACCACTGAAGAAAGGTTTACCCCTGAAACGCGTTTGGCATAGATGCATTGAACTTTGCTGTCCTTGTTGGTTCCTGCTGGCAGGCTGTCCTCCAATAAATGTGAGCGAAAATTTCCCTTCGTGTGGCTCTACTTCAAATGGGTTTCCTGTGATGTTGGATGTAAAGGCGGCCCTTACCCGGTCGCGAAGAGGAGCCCACCGTGTATTGCGGGTCTTTGATAGCACCAGGAAGGCGCTTCTACAGTAGGAACGAAGGTGAGCTGGAGCCCTTACAGGGAGGGAGCCAGTTCGAAGCTCCAGTTGTCAGCCACAAAGCGGGGCAGGTCCCGCCTTGGACATTTGTTTAATAAGTTGCAACAGAGACTGAGAGAGTGCACCCATTGGGGATTATTACAGAGCACTACATCACCCACAAGGCCGTGAGAAATGGCACGCCCACTGGGGCAGGTGATTGAAAATCACCCACAAGGCCGTGAGAAAGGGCACGCCCACTGGGGCAGGTGATTGAAATTAAAAGCCGTGCTCTCAGCTACATTTCCAGTCATTCAGCAAGAAACGCCACTGAAGAAAGGTTTACCCCTGAAACGCGTCTGGCGTAGATGCATTGAACTTTGCTGTCCTTGTTGGTTCCTGCTGGCAGGCTGTCCTCCAATAAATGTGAGCGAATATTTCCCTTCGTGTGGCTCTACTTCAAAGGGGTTTCCTATGATGTTGGATGTAAAGGCGGCCCTTTCCCGGTCGCGAAGAGGAGCCCACCGCGTATTGCGGGTCTTTGATAGCACCAGGAAGGCGCTTCTACAGTAGGAACGAAGGTGAGCTGGAGCCCTTACAGGGAGGGAGCCAGTTCGAAGCTCCGGTTGTCGGCCACAAAGCGGGGCAGGTCCCGCCTTGGACATTTGTTTAATAAGTTGCAACATAGACTGAGAGAGTGCACCCACTGGGGATTATTACAGAGCACTACATCACCCACAAGGCCGTGAGAAATGGCACGCCCTCTGGGGCAGGGAATTGAAAATCACCCACAAGGCCGTGAGAAAGGGCACGCCCACTGGGGCAGGTGATTGAAATTAAAAGCCGTGCTCTCAGCTACATTTCCAGTCATTCAGCAAGAAACGGCACTGAAGAAAGGTTTACCCCTGAAACGCGTCTGGAGTAGATGCATTGAACTTTGCTGTCCTTGTTGGTTCCTGCTGGCAGGCTGTCCTCCAATAAATGTGAGCGAAAATTTCCCTTTGTGTGGCTCTACTTCAAATGGGTTTCCTGTGATGTTGGATATATATATATATATATATATATATATATATATATATTCACTGAAAAAACCATAGGTTTCAGGGGTGTTATAGTTAGCTGGACTTTTCACTTGTACAAAACCATTGAAATTCCCCCGTTATAGTTAGTTCATCTAACTATAACTCGCGCGCCCGCAATGCACTGCTGATGACGTCACATATTACATCACTCATGACATGGTCAGTGACATCACTCATGACATCACTGATGACATCTCAAATGACATCACTGATGACATCATCCTTGTGATAGAGTGGCAGACCTCCTCTCCCCCTAATATAACCTTTGATACACACATTCAAAAATAGAGACTAAAATTTTCAAAACAATGGACATACCAATACCAGTTACAACAACCTCTTCAGTAATTCTAAGATCCACATACACATCCACTCATTCACCAACAGTCCTATACAGTCACTCATACATGTATTCACTCATCATATGTACTCATACACCTATACATCCTGTTACACAATGCCACTCATCCATAGAGTTACTCACACACATAGTCACTCATGCTAATAAAGAATCAAACATACATTTACTTGCATATACAGTTATACACACACCACCACACTTACTTCTACGGAAACTTACACATACTTAGTCTTTTAAACAATCACGTATAGAAACACATACTTATTCATACAGGAACTCTTTCAATCTCTCACTCTCACATATACTCACATATATACACCAATAGTCACATATACTAGTTTAAAACATATGTAGTTACTCATAAAGACACTATTGAGACAGTCATTCACTCACTAACACACCCATACACACACTCATCCACCCATACAGTCCTGCACACATGCTGTGTTCAACACATACAAACAGTGAGTCACTCATTCATGCACCTATGCACTACGTAATACCCCCCACCGAACCATGCAGACACTCAGACTGATACACCAAAAAACAACTAATAACCTATATAGACACCCATGTAGCTACTCACCAACCCATGCAGCCACTTATACACAAAGTGAGAGACTGATACAGATATTTACATATTTAAACATTACTCACTAAGCCATGTATTCACTATGATACACTTAATCAGTCAGTTACACAATCAATTTTTCAAAAACAAATCATCCATTTAGACACTTATATACCCATTTATTCTTCCATCGACCTTGAGATATACATATATAAAACATATTTAATTTTCAGAAAAACACATATTCTTTGGATGATGTAATCAGTGATGTCATCAGTGATGTCATTTGAGATGTCATCAGTGATGTCATGAGTGATGTCACTGACCATGTCATGAGTGATGTAATATGTGACGTCATCAGCAGTGCATTGCGGGCGCGCGAGTTATAGTTAGCTGAACTAACTATAACGGGGGAATTTCAATGGTTTTGTACAAGTGAAAAGTCCAGCTAACTATAACACCCCTGAAACCTATGGTTTTTTCAGTGAATTTCTGAGGTTTTTTAAATGCTAATTCCTAACTATAACGTGCCTGAAACCTATGGTTTTTTCTGTGAATTTCAAAGGTTTTTTAAATGCTAATTTCTAACTATGCCTACAGAGATAGGACATGTGAAGAAAGAAGAAAAAATGCACAGAAAGAAACAAAAGAAGTGCAGAAAGAAGCAACAGATGTCCTCAAATACGAAGATAAGTGCAGGAAGAAGGATAACGTGCAGAAAGAACAAAAAGAAGAGCAGAAAGAAGCCTTGTTGCAAAATCATCCTGTACCCTCAACTTTTTCAGACGGATACTGGTGGTAACTGAGTCTGACTAACCAGTCCTAGAGCCAGTGCTATGTTAAAAGACACTTAGAATACAGTGAAAACACCTACATACACTAGGGAACATTATGTGTTGGGGTCCCCCTGTGATTAGCATGACCTCCTCTGTAAGCCCCTAGTATATTATAGGGCATGGGGATTAAAACTACCTCTTAAAACAGGCCACAGGGCGTTTTTGCACACGTTAACTCAGGCCCCGTCCCCTCCCTTCACCACTGTGTAAACACGCCCTGTGTCCATTTTTAGTTGGGAGATTAAGTTCATTTGAATCCTGAGGGTCCCTAGGGTCCAACTAGCCCACTAGGTACCACCAGTAAGTGCCACAGAGCTGCGTTGCAGAGAGGTGTAAAAAGTGGCACGGCCTGGACCACCTCTCTGCAATGCAGCTCAGTGGCACTTACTGGAAGCACTTGGTGGGCTAGTTAGCCCCCAGGGGCCCTCAGTATTGAAGGGAAATTATATCCCCAATTTAAAACGTACCATAGTGCGTGTTTGCACACGTCACCTCAGGCCCCGTCCCCTCCCTTCATCACTGTGTAAACGCGCCCTGTGGCTGTTCTAAGTTGAGAGATTAAGTCCCCTTGAATCCTAAGGGTCCCTAGGGTCAAACTAGACCACTAGGTACCTCCAGTAAGCGCCACAGAGCTGCGTTGCAGAGAGGTGTAAAAAGGGGCTTGGCCTCAGAACACCTGTCTGCAGCGCAGCTCCCTGGCGCATACTGGCGATGCCTGTTGGGGGCGCGTTTGCAGAGTGCTGCACGGAGGGGTCATGGCCTCCGGCACGATGCCAGCCTTTTATTTATTTTAATTTTTTAAGAAGGGGGGCTGTGTGGTTCCCCTTCTTATTCTAATGTATTGGCCCTGATGACCCTATCCCCCAGGGCCTGTCTCCTAATTATATTTTTTTGACCCCAATCCCCAGGGCCGGCCACTGTTTTTTATTATTTTAAAAAAATATATATTTATAGACACACCTAGGACATGCTGGACAAACCGTACGTACCTATCACCATGACGATTTGCGTGATATTCATTAAAAGGCGACTATGCATGCAATGAATCCACGTGGAATGTATTTACACCACTAGTGAAGCTCTGACATGTCTGATGCCCTACCGTGCCTAATCCCGGCAGACACCCTTGTCGTTTATTTATACAAACATGGGTAGCTATTGACGGGCACATTTAATACACATGCACACCAAGCCATTCAAAGGGGATTCAACAAAAATTCGACCAAACTATGCAAGAAACCCCCCTCACGGTTAATAAAACACACATCCACTGCTGGATGTGTAATACTTTTTATTTTACTCTCTGGAAAGGGGACGAACATCACTTGAGAGTCACAGCGCGCTCCTGACAGAGCCCAATGCTGTGTTACACCCACCATTGCCTGCCGAGTGCCACACACCTCTGTGTTGTATTCCACTAGCTAGTGCATATGCTATGACACTCTCTAGCCCATGTGCACTGTAACACCACCCCGTGAATATGTCATACCACACTTGTCTTCGCACGGGTTATATTGCCCCATCTAACGTGCCTTCCTCGATGCCTATGTTATAACGCACAGTGCTATGCCATACATATTACAATCTGGGATCCATATCTTTGTCACAGTGCATATGCAACGTTACACTCCCCAGCACATATTTTATATTACAACTTTAGAGACTAGTTAGGTTACACAACACTGCCCTGTGCATATTACATTCCAAGGCGCATATCGCATAGCACGATCTAGTGCCTGTGCTATCTCGCGCTCTCCAATGAATCTGTCATTGCGCACAATGTATTGCATATTATATTTCACGCCCGGTTCATCTTATATCACACTTTTTGGTGCATAGTTTATACCATACACTATATCTAGTTTTCATTTTCAATCGTGCTCTCAGGACTATGTTCTATATAACACTGTGTTCACCTACCCTTTTCACGGGCATTACATTTTGCGATAGGGGGTGGAGGGTCAGGGGGTGTTTCTGCCAAGTGAGCCCGGAGTCACAGTCACAAACGTCCTCTTCTTCCTGAATAAAAGTGAGATTTTGCTGCATACTTGTTCATATTTTAAGTAGTTCGCACAGACACAATGTTTTAAAAACAATAAAGTTCCTAATACCCGCCTTCTCTGAACAGTTAGCTTGCTGCCCCATCCCCCTCCTCCCTATCCTCTGTTGTGTGAATCCATGGACTAGCCTCCTCCCTCCTGCCATGCATGGTCTGATGTGCTGCCACTGCCCTCAATTTAGTATGATGTACCAGTCCACTCCTCCTGCCCTCCATTGCCCAATTCTATGCCCCATCATTGACCTCCTGCTTAAACTCTGTGCTCAGCTTGCTGCCCCTATTCTCCTCCCCCCTGCCCTCCGATGTCGTTGTGCATGCCCCTGCTCCATCCTTTTTGCCCACCATGTCCCATGGACCTGCCACTCCTATCTACTCTGAGTGTTCTGTTGAGCTGCCACTCCCCTCCCACCTGCCTAGCATTGTCAGATGACTGTAACCTGTCCCTGCCACCTCCACCCTGCCTGTCCACAAGCCATGCCCCTATCCTCTTCCTCCTGTCCTACATGGTCCATTGTACTGCCACACCCTTCTGCCCTCCCTGGTCTGTTGTGCTGCAACTGCTCCTCTTGCCTGCCCCGTGTGGTCAGTTGTGAGGTCCCTTCCCCTAAACTGTCTTGTCTGTGCACAGGTCCTGACCCTCCCTTCTATCCTCCATCGTCCTTTGTGCATGCCCCTGCACCCTCCTTCTTGCCCATCATAGCCATTGTGCTGCCACTAACCCTCCCACTTGCCATGCATGGTCTTCTGTGCTGCCATGGCCCCTCCCACCTTCCCTGTGTGGTCAGTTAGCTGCCCCTGACCCCCTCCCACCTTCCCTCCATGGTCTGTGTGTATGCCATCACAGTCTCACTGTTGCTCTTCATGGTGTGTCTTGCTTCTAGTGCCCATCCTGCCTGACCTTCATGGCTATCTTGCTGCTCCTGCCCTGCCCCCTTGCCCCCAGCCCTCTGTTTACATGTGCAGACCCCTACTCCCTCCCTCCTGGCTTGTCTGTTCCATTGTAATGCCCCTGATCCGTCCCCCCTGCCCTTTATAGTCTGTTATGCTGCAGCTTTCTCTCCTCTCTGTCCATTATGGTCAGCTAGCTACCATTGCCTCTTGCCCCTCTGTTCTCTGTTGTCCATGTGCATGGTCCTGTCCCCTCCCTCTTGCTTTCTATGGATTTTTGTGCTGCACTCCCGTCCTGCATGCCCTGTGTGGTGTATTGTGCTGCTGCAAACCCTGATGCCTGCCCTGCAGGGTCAGTTTGGTGCACCTCTCCATGTCTCTCCTGTCCTCTGTTATCCAAGTCTATGTCCCTATCCCATTTCCTTCCATGATCCAATGTACCATACTTGCGAACATTTTGAACTTGGTAAGAGGAAGATTTTGAAAAAAAACTGGGGTATTGATTTTCCCCTTTGAGTTACATTGAAAAAGAGGATATTGTAGACAGGAGACAGATCAAATAAAGCCCAATTGAGCTTAAAAACATTGGACGTTTCCTGGCTGAATCGGGTCTGTTGGCATGTATGGTTGTACTATCATTGCCTCTTCCTTCTGCCCACAATGGTCTATTACATTGCCACAGCCTTGAAGGAGGGTAGATTTTGTATCACAGGGGGCCCCTGGCCCGTTCTGTCCACACCTGAAGTATGAGACCCTTGTCCTTGCCCTGCCAGCCGCATTTGTAGGCCGTATTAAATTGACCAGCGGGTCCTGTGTTGCTATATAATTATCCTGAGACATCCTTACCACTCAGCCAGCATAAAACCCCTGTGTAGGCCCTTCTGTTCAATATATAGGCCTCTTTGTTAAATTGACCATAGCTCTGCAATTTTAGTGTATAGCAGTCTGAAGGCAGGTCTGCGAGGCCTTCTGCTCCAAACTAGTAGCCCCCACCCTACACGAGTGCTCCGTGCTCGGTATCAAAGTTCAACATCCCCCTGAAGCTGTCGACATACAGTAGGCTGCATCCTGGACTGGTACTTGCTTCCTGGGCAGGTTTCCCGCTTTTAAGGAAGTGGCAACCACAGAGCGTCAAGTTAGGAGAACTGAGGAGATTTTATACATGAATATATTGAATTCCCGTACAATACCCATTATTTTCTGCTTGCTCTATGGAACTTACGATAAGCGATTGGCCTGAGAGACTGACCTTTTCACCCAGTCCATTGTCAGCATTAAGTGGGTAAATGACGAAATGTCTGGTAAAATCTGCAGACAAAGCTTTTGGGTAGCATACGTAGGTAGATGTAGCGTGCAAAGGAGCCCACAAAATGATATAAAAAGGAAGCACCCACAGATATCGACGGACTACCTCGCCGTCTGTATGTAGGTTAACAGGCTGTGCAGGTTTTCCCCAAGAGCTGGGAGCTCTTGTCTTCCTTTGCTTAAAATGTCTTGCTCTGCTTTGCTTGAAGTATCTTATTCTATTTTACCTATATGCAATGTCATGTTATGTTTAACCATTGTTCTCTTTACTTTTGCATTTAAAAGAATTTGTATTGTAATTGCAGGAATGCTTGCTCTAAGAGTAAACGTGAGTGGTGTTCCTAGGTAACATTTTCCTTGGTGTAACTTGTTTCTCATGATGCATTTATAGATGTGTTTTCTCTCTCTCTCTGTCAGTACATTAATTGAGATACAGAGAATATCATGACAGCTGTATGATTATCTGGATTCTGTATTTTGTACTTTATGTCTCTATTCTGCGGTTTCTTTGAAGTTGCATCTTCTCATTAAACTGCCATTGTATTCTGCCTCCAATTCCATGTCTCATATGTCTGTTTTCTTCATTTTTGGAGCAAGCGTTCCTAGGCACCCCGGCTCAAATTAAGGTGCCCCTTTTGTCCCTGACTCACTCTCCTGCTCAGTTCTGTGGTGGCTCCCGGGGCTCTGGGGACCGCCCCTAGCTTCCTTGACCCGTAATAGATCTTCCCTCCAACAGCCTCTCTTGCAAGTCCTGTATTGTTGGTTTGTTGCCCCTGCCCCCCTTTCCACTGCCCTCCATAGTCTGTTGTGCTTCCATGGCCCTTCCTGCCTGCTCAGTGTGGTTAAATTGTTGCCTTTGCACCCTCCTACCTGCCTTCAATTTTCAGAGTCCGTGCCCCTGGCCTCTGCCTCTCAACAGTATCCTAATGAACAACTAGATTGCTAACATTCTATATTTATTACAAAAGTGTGGAACGCCTGACATGATCTTGATGTAATCAAAACTGTAATACCTAGAGCATTTCCTTTAGAAATTACATATATGAGAGGGTCTTATTGGCATCAAAATTATGGTTAGTGCTCTAAAAGACTAAAATAAGGACATATTTTCTGAGTTTTCAAATAGCGACAAAGCACTTTTAAATTATTTGTTATCTTTATGTTTTTTTATCCAGTTGAACACTTGATTAAATGTTGCACTTAGGGGAGAGGATGTGGTGTTACTTCCAGAACTGCAGACTTTGCAACTGGGGAACCAGGTTGAAGTTTCTGCTTCAGCTCGACATTCTGTGATTCTGGTCAAATCACTTAGTCTCCCCATGTCTACAACCAAAATTAATTTGTTCTTGTGTGATGTAACCAATGCTCATGTAAAGCACTCCAATACCTGACAAGTCTGCACTATATAACACTGCAAAAACACAAAATAATAAGTGTTTTGCACACTTCTGTCATTGGGCTATATTTGGGCTACATCTGGGTGATTTTGGGCTACATTTGGGCTCTTTTGTCTCCGGTGGCCATCTTGGGAGATTTATTTGTTATGAAGTTTCCTAATTTCCTCATGTACTGCAGTCTCCTCAGTAGGAAATGCTTTCAGTTTTTTACTTTTATTCCCTCATGAAGGTATTCAGATATGTCACACATTTGCCATAAATTCTTAATGTTAGCACTCTAGTTGCTCATTAGATCACTGTAGTAAAACTACTGTTCACCATGGAAGTCTGCTCCTGGTATTAAAAGTGCATGTTTCAGTCTGCATGTCAGAATTTTTTAATGAAATAGAAGAGGATTTGAGAAGTCACTCAAAATGTGCTCTCATTTTCTTTCTTCAGCATCAATCATAATTTCTATGGCAAAATGAACCCCCTCATTGTGTTCCTTTTTAAATTAAATGTTTTAAGTGTTACCAGTTTATTCCAATCAAGATGGCTTCAGGTATGCCATACTTTTGTCATAATGAAGACAGTAAGCGCTCTAGTTGTTTTTAAGAACATTCTGGGACATTCTGTCATTGGGCTATACTTGGGCTACATCTGGGTGATATTTGGGCTACATTTGGGCTCTTTTGTCTCTGGTGGCCATCTTGGGAGACTTATTTGTTATGAAGTTTCCTAATTTCCTCATTTACTGCAGTCTCCTCAGTAGGAAATACTTTCAGTTTTTTACTTTGATTCCATCAAGAAGGCATTCAGATGTGTCACACATTTGCCATAAATTCAGAATGTTAGCACTCTTTTTGCTCATTAGATCACTGTAGTAAAGCTACTGCTCACCAGGGAAAACTGCTGCTGGTATTGAAAGTGCATGTTTCAGTCTGCATGTCAGAATGTTTTAATGAAATAGAAGAGGATTTGAGAAGTCAATCAAAATGTGCCCTAATTTTTCTTTCTGCAGCACTAATCATACTTTTTAAGGAAAAATGAACCCCCTCATTTTGTTCCTTTTTAAATTACCACTTTAATCCAAGCAAGATGGCTTCAGGTGTGCCATACGTTTATCATAAGTAGGACTGTTAGCGCTCTAGTAGTTCTTTGGAACACTCTGGGAAGCTGCAGTAGAACACAAAGGAATCAACTGACAGTCTCTGCCCTTGTTGGATGTACATGTTTTACTGAGAATGTCAGACTTCATTCTCACATGACTGAGAAAGATAATGTGAATTTACAGAAAATAAGCTCTCAGTTTAGCTTATAGATCACCTTCCAAACCTCTGTGGTAAAAGCATGAGAAAATATTTTTCTCTCAATCATGATATCCCAGCAGAAGGCTTTTTCATATGGTGAAATCACCTTAGAACATACCACAATTCCTAAAATGAGTATGGTACCATCAACAAATGATTTATAATGTAACTAAAGTCTTAAAACCTTCTATTAACTGCAATGCTTTTTAATGAGGTGCTATCATGTATATTGGTCCCAAGATGGCTGCCAACACTTCTTGGATGAAGTGCTGACAGCCAATCAGATCTCAGGATGAGATGTGTGGTTAGGCTCCGCCCACATATATATATGCTTTTAAATGCTATTTTCTCAGGACATACTGAACAGATTTACACCAGACCTACAAAAGGCACTTCCTTGACCTGTAGACTACCTCTCTGCCAAATTTCAAGTAACTCTGTTCGGCCGTTCGGGCTGTAGCTGTGTCTAAAGGTCCTATGGAAAAATGCATGGGAAAAACGCGTTTTGGGACCCCCCTTTTTTCTCAGCCCCCGCTTGACGAATCCCCCCGAGACTTTCAGGGTAGGAGCGGAGCGTAGCGCCCCACCTATTTTGAAAATTTCGCGAGGATTCGTCGACCGGCGCCAAAGTTATTCCAAATAGAATGTTGCGGATTTCCTATGGAAACAGGGTCCTAACTATAACTATCTACTGGCGACCGCCAGTAGATAATATATATATATATATATATTCACTGAAAAAACCATAGGTTTCAGGGGTGTTATAGTTAGCTGGACTTTTCACTTGTACAAAACCATTGAAATTCCCCCGTTATAGTTAGTTCAGCTAACTATAACTCGGGCGCCCGCAATGCACTGCTGATGACGTCACATATTACATCACTCATGACATGGTCAGTGACATCACTCATGACATCACTGATGACATCTCAAATGACATCACTGATGACATCACTGATGACATCATCCAGTGAATGTGTGTTTTTCTGAAAATTAAATATGTTTTATATATGTATATCTCAAGGTCGATGGAAGAATAAATGGGTATATAAGTGTCTAAATGGATGATTTGTTTTTGAAAAATTGATTGTGTAACTGACTGATTAAGTGTATCATAGTGAATACATGGCTTAGTGAGTAATGTTTAAATATGTAAATATCTGTATCAGTCTCTCACTTTGTGTATAAGTGGCTGCATGGGTTGGTGAGTAGCTACATGGGTGTCTATATAGGTTATTAGTTGGTTTTTTGAGTATCAGTCTGAGTGTCTGCATGGTTCGGTGGGGGGTATTACGTAGTGCATAGGTGCATGAATGAGTGACTCACTGTTTGTATGTGTTGAACACAGCATGTGTGCAGGACTGTATGGGTGGATGAGTGTGTGTATGGGTGTGTTAGTGAGTGAATGACTGTCTCAATAGTGTCTTTATGAGTAACTACATATGTTTTAAACTAGTATATGTGACTATTGGTGTATATATGTGAGTATATGTGAGAGTGAGAGATTGAAAGAGTTCCTGTATGAATAAGTATGTGTTTCTATAAGTGATTGTTTAAAAGACTAAGTATGTGTAAGTTTCCGTAGAAGTAAGTATGCTGGTGTGTGTATAACTGTATATGCAAGTAAATGTATGTTTGATTCTTTATTAGCATGAGTGACTATGTGTGTGAGTAACTCTATGGATGAGTGGCATTGTGTAACAGGATGTATAGGTGTATGAGTACATATGATGAGTGAGTACATGTATGAGTGACTGTATAGGACTGTTGGTGAATGAGTGGATGTGTATGTGGATCTTAGAATTACTGAAGAGGTTGTTGTAACTGGTATTGGTATGTCCATTGTTTTGAAAATTTTAGTCTCTATTTTTGAATGTGTGTATCAAAGGTTATATTAGGGTGAGAGGAGGTCTGCCACTCTATCACAAGGATGATGTCATCAGTGATGTCATCAGTGATGTCATTTGAGATGTCATCAGTGATGTCATGAGTGATGTCACTGACCATGTCATGAGTGATGTAATATGTGACGTCATCAGCAGTGCATTGCAGGCGCCCGAGTTATAGTTAGCTGAACTAACTATAACGGGGGAATTTCAATGGTTTTGTACAAGTGAAAAGTCCAGCTAACTATAACACCCCTGAAACCTATGGTTTTTTCAGTGAATTTCTGAGGTTTTTTAAATGCTAATTCCTAACTATAACGTGCCTGAAACCTATGGTTTTTTCTGTGAATTTCAAAGGTTTTTTAAATGCTAATTTCTAACTATGCCTACAGAGATAGGACATGTGAAGAAAGAAGAAAAAATGCACAGAAAGAAACAAAAGAAGTGCAGAAAGAAGCAACAGAAGTCCTCAAATACGAAGATAAGTGCAGGAAGAAGGATAACGTGCAGAAAGAACAAAAAGAAGAGCAGAAAGAAGCCTTGTTGCAAAATCATCCTGTACCCTCAACTTTTTCAGACGGATACTGGTGGTAACTGAGCCTGACTAACCAGTCCTAGAGCCAGTGCTATGTTAAAAGACACTTAGAATACAGTGAAAACACCTACATACACTAGGGAACATTATGCGTTGGGGTCCCCCTGTGATTAGCATGACCTCCTCTGTAAGCCCCTAGTATATAAGAGGGCATGGGGATTAAAACTACCTCTTAAAACAGGCCACAGGGCGTTTTTGCACACGTTAACTCAGGCCCCGTCCCCTCCCTTCACCACTGTGTAAACACGCCCTGTGTCCATTTTTGTTGGGAGATTAAGTTCATTTGAATCCTGAGGGTCCCTGGGGTCCAACTAGCCCACTAGGTACCTCCAGTAAGTGCCACAGAGCTGCGTTGCAGAGAGGTGTAAAAAGTGGCACGGCCTGGACCACCTCTCTGCAATGCAGCTCAGTGGCGCTTACTGGAAGCACTTGGTGGGCTAGTTAGCCCCCAGGGGCCCTCAGTATTGAAGGGAAATTATATCCCCAATTTAAAACGTGCCATAGTGCGTGTTTGCACACATCACCTCAGGCCCCGTCCCCTCCCTTCACCACTGTGTAAACGCGCCCTGTGGCTGTTCTAAGTTGAGAGATTAAGTCCCCTTGAATCCTAAGGGTCCCTAGGGTCAAACTAGACCACTAGGTACCTCCAGTAAGCGCCACAGAGCTGCGTTGCAGAGAGGTGTAAAAAGGGGCTTGGCCTCAGAACACCTGGCTGCAGCGCAGCTCCCTGGCGCATACTGGAGATACCTGTTGGGGGCGCGTTTGCAGAGTGCTGCACGGAGGGGGCATGGCCTCCGGCACGATGCCAGTCTTTTATTTATTTTAGTTTTTTAAGAAGGGGGGCTGTTTGGTTCCCCTTCTTATTCTAATTTATTGGCCCTGATGACCCCATCCCCCAGGGCCAGTCTCCTAATTATATTTTTTTGACCCCAATCCCCAGGGCCGGCCACTGTTTTTTATTATTTTAAAAAAATATATATTTATAGACACACCTAGGACATGCTGGACAAACCGTACGTACCTATCACCATGACGATTTGCGTGATATTCATTAAAAGGCGACTATGCATGCAATGAATCCACGTGGAATGTATTTACACCACTAGTGAAGCTCTGACATGTCTGATGCCCTACCGTGCCTAATCCCGGCAGACACCCTTGTCGTTTATTTATACAAACATGGGTAGCTATTGACGGGCACATTTAATACACATGCACACCAAGCCATTCAAAGGGGATTCAACAAAAATTCGACCAAACTATGCAAGAAACCCCCCTCACGGTTAATAAAACACACATCCACTGCTGGATGTGTAATACTTTTTATTTTACTCTCTGGAAAGGGGACGAACATCACTTGAGAGTCACAGCGCGCTCCTGACAGAGCCCAATGCTGTGTTACACCCACCATTGCCTGCCGAGTGCCACACACCTCTGTGTTGTATTCCACTAGCTAGTGCATATGCTATGACACTCTCTAGCCCATGTGCACTGTAACACCACCCCGTGAATATGTCATACCACACTTGTCTTCGCACGGGTTATATTGCCCCATCTAACGTGCCTTCCTCGATGCCTATGTTATAACGCACAGTGCTATGCCATACATATTACAATCTGGGATCCATATCTTTGTCACAGTGCATATGCAACCTTACACTCCCCAGCACATATTTTATATTACAACTTTAGAGACTAGTTAGGTTACACAACACTGCCCTGTGCATATTACACTCCAAGGCGCATATCGCATAGCACGCGCTAGTGCCTGTGCTATCTCGCGCTCTCCAATGAATCTGTCTTTGCGCACAATGTATTGCATATTATATTTCACGCCCGGTTCATCTTATATCACACTTTTTGGTGCATAGTTTATACCATACACTATATCTAGTTTTCATTTTCAATCGTGCTCTCAGGACTATGTTCTATATAACACTGTGTTCACCTACCCTTTTCACGGGCAATACATTTTGCGATAGGGGGTGGAGGGTCAGGGGGTGTTTCTGCCAAGTGAGCCCGGAGTCACAGTCACAAACGTCCTCTTCTTCCTGAATAAAAGTGAGATTATGCTGCATACTTGTTCATATTTTAAGTAGTTCGCACAGACACAATGTTTTAAAAACAATAAAGTTCCTAATACCCGCCTTCTCTGAACAGTTAGCTTGCTGCCCCATCCCCTTCCTCCCTATCCTCTGTTGTGTGAATCCATGGACTAGCCTCCTCCCTCCTGCCATGCATGGTCTGATGTGCTGCCACTGCCCTCAGTATGATGTACCAGTCTACTCCTCCTGCCCTCCATTGCCCAATTCTATGCCCCATCATTGACCTCCAGCTTAAAATCTGTGCTTAGCTTGCTGCCCCTATTCTCCTTCCCCCTGCCCTCCGATGTCTTTGTGCATGCCCCTGCTCCATCCTTTTTGCCCACCATGTCCCATGGACCTGCCACTCCTATCTACTCTGAGTGTTCTGTTGAGCTGCCACTCCCCTCCCACCTGCCTAGCATTGTCAGATGACTGTAACCTGTCCCTGCCACCTCCACCCTGCCTGTCCACATGCCATGGCCCTATCCTCTTCCTCCTGTCCTACATGGTCCATTGTACTGCCACACCCTTCTGCTCTCCCTGGTCTGTTGTGCTGCAGCTGCTCCTCCTGCCTGCCCCGTGTGGTCTGTTGTGAGGTCCCTTCCCCTGAACTTTCTTGTCTGTGCACAGGTCCTGACCCTCCCTTCTATCCTCCATCGTCCTTTGTGCATGCCCCTCCACCCTCCTTCTTGCCCATCATAGCCATTGTGCTGCCACTAACCCTCCCACTTGCCATGCATGGTCTTCTGTGCTGCCATGGCCCCTCCCACCTTCCCTGTGTGGTCAGTTAGCTGCCCCTGACCCCCTCCCACCTTCCCTCCATGGTCTGTGTGCATGCCACCACAGTCTCACTGTTGCTCTTCATGGTGTGTCTTGCTTCTAGTGCCCATCCTGCCTGACCTCCATGGCTATCTTGCTGCTCCTGCCCTGCCCCCTTGCCCCCAGCCCTACTCCCTCCCTCCTGGCTTGTCTGTTCCATTGTAATGCCCCTGATCCGTCCCTCCTGCCCTTTATGGTCTGTTATGCTGCAGCTTTCTCTCCTGTCTGTCCATTATGGTCAGCTAGCTACCATTGCCTCTTGCCCCTCTGTTCTCTGTTGTCCATGTGCATGGTCCTGTCCCCTCCCTCTTGCTTTCTATGGATTGTTGTGCTGCACTCCCGTCCTGCATGCCCTGTGTGGTGTATTGTGCTGCTGCAAACCCTGATGCCTGCCCTGCAGGGTCAGTTTGGTGCACCTCTCCATGTCCCTCCTGTCCTCTGTTATCCAAGTCCATGTCCCTATCCCATTTCCTTCCATGATCCAATGTACCATACTTGCGAACATTTTGAACTTGGTAAGAGGGAGATTTTGAAAAAAAACTGGGGTATTGATTTTCCCCTTTGAGTTACATTGAAAAAGAGGATATTGTAGACAGGAGACAGATCAAATAAAGCCCATTTGAGCTTAAAAACATTGGACGTTTCCTGGCTGAATCGGGTCTGTTGGCATGTATGGTTGTACTACCATTGCCTCTTCCTTCTGCCCACAATGTTCTATTACATTGCCACAGGCTTGAAGGAGGGTAGATTTTGTATCACAGGGGGCCCCTGGCCCGTTCTGTCCACACCTGAAGTATGAGACCCTTGTCCTTGCCCTGCCAGCTGCATTTGTAGGCCGTATTAAATTGACCAGCGGGTCCTGTGTTGCTATATAATTATCCTGAGACATCCTTACCACTCAGCCAGTATAAAACCCCTGTGTAGGCCCTTCTGTTCAATATGTAGGCCTCTTTGTTAAATTGACCATAGCTCTGCAATTTTAGTGTATAGCAGTCTGAAGGCAGGTCTGCGAGGCCTTCTGCTCCAAACCAGTAGCCCCCACCCTACCCGAGTGCTCCGTGCTCGGTATCAAAGTTCAACATCCCCCTGAAGCTGTCGACATACAGTAGGCTGCATCCTGGACTGGTACTTGCTTCCTGGGCAGGTTTCCCGCTTTTAAGGAAGTGGCAACCGCAGAGAGTCAAGTTAGGAGAACTGAGGAGATTTTATACATGAATATATTGAATTCCCGTACAATACCCATTATTTTCTGCTTGCTCTATGGAACTTACGATAAGAGATTGGCCTGAGAGACTGACCTTTTCACCCAGTCCATTGTCAGCATTAAGTGGGTAAATGACGAAATGTCTGGTAAAATCTGCAGACGAAGCTTTTGGGTAGCATACGTAGGTAGATGTAGCGTGCAAAGGAGCCCACAAAATGATATAAAAAGGGAGCACCCACAGATATCGACGGACTACCTCGCCGT
Organism: Triturus cristatus; assembly: GCF_964204655.1. Lineage (NCBI taxonomy): Eukaryota > Metazoa > Chordata > Amphibia > Caudata > Salamandridae > Triturus > Triturus cristatus. Next base: position 876,327,051 of record NC_140582.1, on the reverse strand, counting down.
CTGTATGTAGGTTAACAGGCAGTGCAGGTTTTCCCCAAGAGCTGGGAGCTCTTGTCTTCCTTTGCTTAAAATGTCTTGCTCTGCTTTGCTTGAAGTATCTTATTCTATTTTACCTATATGAAATGTCATGTTATGTTTAACCATTGTTCTCTTTACTTTTGCATTTAAAAGATTTTGTATTGTAATTGCAGGAATGCTTGCTCTAAGAGTAAACGTGAGTGTTCCTAGGTAACATTTTCCTTGGTGTAACTTGTTTCTCATGATGCATTTATAGATGTGTTTTCTCTCTCTCTCTGTCAGTACATTAATTGAGATACAGAGAATATCATGACAGCTGTATGATTATCTGGAGTCTGTATTTTGTACTTTATGTCTCTATTCTGCGGTTTCTTTGAAGTTGCATCTTCTCATTAAACTGCCATTGTATTCTGCCTCCAATTCCATGTCTCATATGTCTGTTTTCTTCATTTTTGGAGCAAGCGTTCCTAGGCACCCCGGCTCAAATTAAGGTGCCCCTTTTGTCCCTGACTCACTCTCCTGCTCAGTTCTGTGGTGGCTCCCGGGGATCTGGGGACCGCCCCTAGCTTCCTTGACCCGTAATAGATCTTGCCTCCAACAGCCTCTCTTGCAAGTCCTGTATTGTTGGTTTGTTGCCCCTGCCCCCCTTTCCACTGCCCTCCATAGTCTGTTGTGCTTCCACGGCCCTTCCTGCCTGCTCAGTGTGGTTAAATTGTTGCCTTTGCACCCTCCTACCTGCCTTCAATTTTCAGAGTCCGTGCCCCTGGCCTCTGCCTCTCAACAGTATCCTAATGAACAACTAGATTGCTAACATTCTATATTTATTACAAAAGTGTGGAACGCCTGACATCATCTTGATGTAATCAAAACTGTAATACCTAGAGCATTTCCTTTAGAAATTACATATATGAGAGGGTCTTATTGGCATCAAAATTATGGTTAGTGCTCTAAAAGGCTAAAATAAGGACATATTTTCTGAGTTTTCAAATAGCGACAAAGCACTTTTAAATTATTTGTTATCTTTATGTTTTTTTATCCAGTTGACCACTTGATTAAATGTTGCACTTAGGGGAGATGATGTGGTGTTACTTCCAGAACTGCAGACTTTGCAACTGGGGAACCAGGTTGACGTTTCTGCTTCAGCTCGACATTCTGTGATTCTGGTCAAATCACTTAGTCTCCCCATGTCTACAACCAAAATGAATGTGTTCTTGTGTGATGTAACCAATGCTCATGTAAAGCACTCCAATACCTGACAAGTCTGCACTATATAACACTGCAAAAACACAAAATAATAAGTGTTTTGCACACTTCTGTCATTGGGCTATATTTGGGCTACATCTGGGTGATTTTGGGCTACATTTGGGCTCTTTTGTCTCCGGTGGCCATCTTGGGAGATTTATTTGTTATGAAGTTTCCTAATTTCCTCATGTACTGCAGTCTCCTCAGTAGGAAATGCTTTCAGTTTTTTACTTTGATTCCATCATGAAGGTATTCAGATATGTCACACATTTGCCATAAATTCTGAATGTTAGCACTCTAGTTGCTCATTAGATCACTGTAGTAAAACTACTGCACCATGGAAGTCTGCTCCTGGTATTAAAAGTGCATGTTTCAGTCTGCATGTCAGAATTTTTTAATGAAATAGAAGAGGATTTGAGAAGTCACTCAAAATGTGCCCTCATTTTCTTTCTTCAGCATTAATCATAATTTCTATGGCAAAATGAACCTCCACATTGTGTTCCTTTTTAAATTAAATGTTTTAAGTGTTACCAGTTTAATCCAATCAAGATGGCTTCAGGTGTGCCATACTTTTGTCATAATGAAGACAGTAAGCGCTCTAGTTGTTTTTAAGAACATTCTGGGACACTCTGTCATTGGGCTATACTTGGGCTACATCTGGGTGATATTTGGGCTACATTTGGGCTCTTTTGTCTCTGGTGGCCATCTTGGGAGACTTATTTGTTATGAATTTTCCTAATTTCCTCATTTACTGCAGTCTCCTCAGTAGGAAATACTTTCAGTTTTTTACTTTGATTCCATCAAGAAGGCATTCAGATGTGTCACACATTTGCCATAAATTCAGAATGTTAGCACTCTTTTTGCTCATTAGATCACTGTAGTAAAGCTACTGCTCACCAGGGAAAACTGCTGCTGGTATTGAAAGTGCATGTTTCAGTCTGCATGTCAGAATTTTTTAATGAAATAGAAGAGGATTTGAGAAGTCACTCAAAATGTGCCCTAATTTTTCTTTCTGCAGCACCAATCATACTTTTTATTGAAAAATGACCCCCCTCATTTTGTTCCTTTTTAAATTAAATGTTTTAAGAGTTACCACTTTAATCCAAGCAAGATGGCTTCAGGTGTGCCATACGTTTATCATAAGTAGGACTGTTAGCGCTCTAGTAGTTCTTTGGAACACTCTGGGAAGCTGCAGTAGAACACAAAGGAATCAACTGACAGTCTCTGCCCTTGTTGGATGTACATGTTTTACTGAGAATGTCAGACTTCATTCTCACATGACTGAGAAAGATAATGTGAATTTACAGAAAATAAGCTCTCAGTTTAGCCTATAGATCACCTTCCAAACCTCTGTGGTAAAAGCATGAGAAAATATTTTTCTCTCAATCATGATATCCCAGCAGAAGGCTTTTTCACATGGTGAAATCACCTTAGAACATACCACAATTCCTAAAATGAGTATGGTACCATCAACAAATGATTTATAATGTAACTAAAGTCTTAAAACCTTCTATTAACTGCAATGCTTTTTAATGAGGTGCTATCATGTATATTGGTCCCAAGATGGCTGCCAACACTTCTTGGATGAAGTGCTGACAGCCAATCAGATCTCAGGATGAGATGTGTGGTTAGGCTCCGCCCACATATATATATGCTTTTAAATGCTATTTTCTCAGGATCTACTGAACAGATTTACACCAAACCTACAAAAGGCACTTCCTTGACCTGAGGACTACCTCTCTGCCAAATTTCAAGTAATTCTGTTCAGCCGTTCGGGCTGTAGCTGTGTCTAAAGGTCCTATGGAAAAATGCATGGGAAAAACGCGTTTTGGGACCCCCCTTTTATCTCAGCCCCCGCTTGACGAATCCCCCCGAGACTTTCAGGGTAGGAGCGGAGCGTAGCGCCCCACCTATTTTGAAAAATTCGCGAGGATTCGTCAACCGGCGCCAAAGTTATTCAAAATAGAATGTTGCGGATTTCCTATGGAAACGTGGTCCTAACTATAACTACCTACTGGCGACCGCCAGTAGGTAATATATATATATATATATATATATATATACATCCAAACAAACAAGAGTTACCCCTTATGGAAGAGCCACACCAGGTAGGTTTGATTCCTTCTTTATTTGATCACGAAGGCTGCACACTGATGTGAAAAGACGTCATCAGAATATTACTGCCATACACTGCCAGACGCGTTTCAAGTCTCATGACCCTTCTTCAATGGCAACGGCAAATTCTGTACCACAGGACCGGTCAAGTGCAGCTGCATTATATTCACTCAGACCGCCCCAATGGGCGTGGCCACTTCTCAGGCCTTCTGGTCTTCGTAGTTGTACACATTAACCTCAAGTGAGTCTATCCTGTGGTGCAAACAATAAAGTCACATTAGAACCACAGTGTGGTGATGTTCAATCTTTATAAACAATCATGCTGCAGTTTCGCCCCTTCGTGAAGAAGACTGCCTCCCTTTACGGTGATGTCAGGTTGGCCTCACCTCGGGAACGCTGCGCTCGCAGCGGGGCTTCTTCCGCGACCGGAGTTGGCCGCTTTAATCTAAACAAACAAAAGTTACCCCTTATGGAAGAGCCACACCAGGTAGGTTTGATTCCTTCTTTATTTGATCACGAAGGCTGCACACTGATGTGAAAAGACGTCATCAGAATATTACTGCCATACACTGGGGCGGTCTGAGTGAATAAAATGCAGCTCCACTTGACCGGTCCTGTGGTACAGAATTTGCCGTTGCCATTGAAGAAGGGTCATTAGACTTGAAACGCGTCTGGCAGTGAATGGCAGTTATATTTTGATGACGTCTTTTCACATCTTTTCACATTTTTTAACATGTTCATTTTTTATCATTAAACATGTCTTTCTCTTCTTCTATTGCTTTTTGAAATCCTCATTCACAGAATTCAAATAAAATAACGATGTGCATCTGTAAAATTCAGAGCGATCAAACAAAATAGATTTTTATAATTTGCAGAAATTCCTTTCCTTGCATTTTTTTCCATCAACCAATTATGATCGATCGCATTCAAAATCTATTCAAAGTGTACATCATTTAAAGTGCAATTGCAAGCAATTTCATTGAAGCTCAGTTTCAATATTTCACTCTGGCAAGTGCCTTCTCACATTGGGTACAAAACTTGTCAATTCAAAGTGCTAGTGCAAATGTGCAAATTAAGCAATTTCCCTACTTTGGAGTCATACCGATAATTTGGGACTTCCAATCAATTAAAAAAAGTGAAAATGTCTAATAAATATAACATATCATGGTCTTCTATTCATAAAAAAAACCAATTATTTATGCACTTAATAAAAGAGGCAACCTAAAAATTATAAGACCAATATTCTTGGCGATTGATGTCATCACACAATCTTGAATTTAAAGTGCTAGTGCTTATGTAAACTAGGCAATCCTATAGTATATATGCCTTTTTCCTCCTCCAGCCTTCCATACTTCAGTACAAAGTACAAAGATTATTGAAAAGTGCAAGTGCATATTCGCCAATATTTTAACCCAAATAATAAAATATGTCTTTCCAGTAGAGCAATTCATTGTGTTGAATATTCCTCCATAAGTGTAAACATTCACTACAATTCGAATAAAAGCTAGAAAATGGGTTTCAAAATGTCTTTCAATTGGGTAAGTTCTGTCTTGGTTAACAATTGCTCTCCTATGCTGCAGGATTCGTTTGTATACAGGTAAGGTTGTACCTCCTATATATATTTTAGGACAGGAGCACTGTAATGAGTAAACAACAAAACTGGATCTACAGGTCAAAAAACTTCTGATAGTGACGGTTTTATTAAAAAATGTTCTAAAATTAGTGCAATTTATGCCATGCTGGCATGCCTTGCATTTTGAGCACTTCTTAAAACGTGGTTTCTGCTGCTGTATATATATATTACCTACTGGCGGTCGCCAGTAGGTAGTTATAGTTAGGAACTTGTTACTATAGGAAAATGGCAACATTCTATCCACAATAACTTTGGCACCGATTGACGAATCTTCTCGAAATTTTCAAAACTAATTCTATGTTGAAAGTTTGGGGGTGATTCATCAAGGGGGGGCGAGAGAAAAGGGGGTCCCAAAACATGTTTTCTCCATGTTAATTTCCATAGGAAACTTTAGACAAGGCTACAGGTCGAACGGGTGAACGGAATTACCCCAAATTCGGCAGGGAGAAGGGTCTTCGTCTAGAAAGCACACTTTTGTTCATTTGGTGTAAATTCATTTAGTAGTTTTGGAGAAATATCAAAATTTACAGATATCAATATTTGGGAATTCTGCCATCTGATTGGCTGGGGCGTTACGAGCACAAGCTCGTTGCTGATTGGCTGCGAACGGTGCGAGCGGTTCCAACTAGGAAGTGTTGGCTGCCATTTGTGATTCCATTGAAGTGAGTAAGGTGAAAAAAGGGGGGAAAAGGGGGAGACAGTGGAAAATAGGAGGGTAGGAGCACTGTAACCTCTGTGGGGTGTTTAGGGTGTGCTGTAGAGGGAGTGCGAAGCAAAGTATTTACCCCTACCGGTATGTAAGTGGTGGGCTATAGAAATTAAGTGAGGTATTGGGTAGAGTCTGATGCATGTAAGGTGAGCTGGTGCAGGACTCGGGGATTAAAGCGTGAGCCCAAATTGTGTGTCTTATGCTGTGAAGTCATGTGCCATGGCCACTGCACTACAGTTGTGGAAGTAGTGTCCAGATGTGTTTATAACTACAAGGACAAACTACTGACCCGTGCTGGTATGAAAGTCCTGGGGTACGGAATATATGTGAGGTATTGTCTAGAGTCTCATGTTGCTAAGCTGAGCTGCTGCCGGAGTCGGGGATTAAAGCTTGAGCCCAAACTGTGTGTCATATGCTGTGAAGTCATGTGCTCTGGCCGCTGTGCCACATCTGTGCAAGTAGTGTCAGCATGTAGTTATAGGTACTTGGATGAACTTTTGATTAGAACATTGTAGCTTGTGTATGGTGTTTAGGTGGTGTTGTATAGAGAGTGCAAAGGTAAATCAATAGGGTATTTGTAGAGCGCAAATTACTCACCCCTATGGGTGAGTAGAGCTTCAGATCAAAGTGAGAGGTCTTTGTTGCAAAGTGAGATGGTCTGGCCACTGTGCCACAGCTGTGTGGAGAATAAATTTTGCAGAGGGTGTGGGAGTTGGCATTATCTGGCTCTAAAATAGCGAGCCTAAGTGGTAAGTGGTAGGTTATAGGGTGGCTCTAAAAAGCTCATTAGTTGGAGCTACATATAAGTGCGGATGCACAGCTTCAAGTTATTCAGGAAAACTCGGTTTCCCTGATCTGTGAAGTGTACTCCATCACTTCTGTATATATCCGCCATATCAAAACCTGTGTTGTTGTTGTATATGGACCCCATTTTGTGGTCTCTGAGGTATGCAGAGACAGCGTTGTTGACTTTTTTCCGAGATTTTTCAATCTGAGGACAAAACTGTTTGGACCATATCCACTTCTGTCTTTGGCATATATTGGAATATACAAAGACAGTTTGAGGCAAAAGTAACATCAATTGTCCAAAGGTGTCCTTCATAAGCATTTCCAAATCTACCCCAGTCAATGTGCCTAGGTCGTTTCCACCACAGTGTACAATCATGAGGTCAGGGTGTTGGAGATGCAAACAGGTTTTAACCAAAGGCAACAATTGGTGCCGCTTCAATCCTGTCTGTCCTCTCTGTCCAAACCATTTAATGTCCACATTTTGTAAACCAAGGTCTAAGTCAATATGTCTCTGTTCTGCATAACTCTTGCACCAGAAAACATAGCTATGTCCTACAATCCACACTAGCATTTTGAAGGTATGGCTGGAAGGTATGGAAAGATATCTGTAGCTCATGTAGTTCCTTCATAGAATAAGAGATATGTTTAGAGATGGGGAACTAGTTTCTTTTTGCATACAAAACAGTACCTGATTGGAAGATGAAAAGCATTGTTTTTTAAAAGTAGGGTGCACATTTGTTTTGTGGAAAAGTATGTTTGTGATTGGTTAAGAAAAAGCAGTTTGCACGTAAATATTGTAGTACATATTATAGGATAAAACCACACCTGCTACTTGCATTTGGAAGGCACTGTTCGAACTTAAAACAATCGTGAACTTTTAACCTGCACGTGCTGTTAAATGTTTGAGAAAATGTTGCAAAAACAATTTGTTAGGTTTGAAAAAATGTATGAACTTTTAACCTCCACGTGTTGTAGACTGTTCGAGAAAGTGTGTTGATAGAATAGGTTGCATTTCTGACTTCGATGTGTACTTGAATATTGAAAAAACTATTTATATGGAAAAGTAGAAAGACAGTAATAGAGAGAATTTTTGAAAGCTAAAAGAATCAAGGAACTAGTGTAATTTGTTCTGGATTACCTACTGGCAGTTGACAGTAGGTAGTTCTTACTGTTAACGGTCTGAAAGTGCGGTGTTGCTCAGAGTGGCATGGTGGTGATATGATATGTTAATGTTAATGTTACTCCGCACTTTTTGAGCGCACGGCTACCCCAGAAGGGTGTCCCGGCGCTTTGGCAAGGTGACCCAGAGAAACACGAAACCAAAAGGAAAGACCTACTACCGTCACACTAGATTACTTAGTAAAAAGCAGTGTTTTCAACTCCTTCCTGAAAGCCAGAAGATTATTCGCTTTCCGAAGGGAAAGTGGGAGCTCGTTCCACAGGCAGGCTGTCACAAACTGGAAGGAGCGGCCTCCCATCCGAACGCGTTTGACCACCGGCACCTCCGTTTTAGCCAAGTCCGCTGACCTCAGCAGCCTCCGCGGCACGTAGAAGACGATACGCTTCCTCAGGTAGTGAGGGCCAATCGCATGAAGGGCCTTCAATGCCAGAGAGAGGAGCTTGAATCTAATTCTCCCCGAAATTGGGAGCCAGTGCAGCCTAGCCAAAAGCGCAGAGGCACTAGCTCTCCTAGTCAACCCATAAATAGCTCTGGCCGCCGAGTTCTGGACAATCTGCAGTTTGGATAACAAATACTTAGGTAGGCCTGCAAAAAGAGCATTTGCATAATCCAGGCGGGAGCCCACAAGCGCCTGGACTACCTTCCTACGATACTGCAGTGAAAGTAGGGGAAGAAATTTCTTAAGCATCTTAAGGATGCTGAAACATTTCCCTGCTAATCCCAGGATGTGTGGACGAAAAGATAGAACATCGTCAAACACCACTCCGAGATTTTTTACCTGGGAAGATGGCTTCTCTGGGGGGGACATGTCCTGAGGCCACCATGACTTCCAGCCCGGATCAGGGGCACAGCCGAAAAAGAGCAGCTCAGATTTGTCTGAGTTGCATTTCAGGCTGTGCCGCTGGAACCACGCAAAGACTGCACTCAGGCAGTCCTTAATTCTGCCGCCACTAAAGGCCTCTCCCTTCCTGCAAGTGAACAAGAGCTGGGTGTCATCAGCATATGAGATGACCCGGGCCCCGAACGCCTCCGCTACCTCCGCAAGAGGGGCCATGTATATGTTAAAGATGGTGGGGCTCAGGATAGAGCCCTGAGGCACCCCCACCTCCAGCGGAAGCATTTCGGCCGAGAACGGTGGGGCCCAGATCACCTGTCGACGGTCGGCAAGAAAGGATTGAAACCAGTCCAACACCGTCCCTCGCAGACCAATCTCCCTAAGTCTTGAGAGAAGGCCTGCGTGTGGGACGGTGTCGAATGCCGCCGACAGGTCCAACATAACCAACATAGCCTTTCCCCCATGATCGAGCGTCTCCCTGATGGCGTCGGTGACCTCAACCAGAGCCGTCTCCGTGCTGTAATTCGCACGAAAGCCGGACTGGGAGTCATGCAGCAGTTTGTTGTTCTCAATAAAGGTGGTCAGAGTATGCTGAACATGTTTCTCCAACACCTTCGCCAGAGCAGGGAGGAGGGAGATTGGTCTGTAGTTAGCGCATTGCAGGGGATCGAGCAGAGGCTTCTTGATCAGCGGCAGAATAAGTGCGTGTTTCCATTGGCGCGGAACCACCCCTGAGCTCAATGAAAGATTAAGCAGGGGGTTCAGCAGACCGTTCACCGCCGGAGCCACCTTGCCCAAGCATTTTGCCGGACAGACATCCAACGGCGAACCAGATTGTAGCCTGGATAGCAGCTCAAGCGATGTCTCACAGGACAGCTGGGGAAAAGCAGACAATAAGGGCCCAGTTTCAGCCTGCAAGGGCGCTGAATAAGTCAACTTGTCCCCTGACACCACGTCCACTAATTGAAAATCCGCCGTTGGAAAAGTGGCCTGAATCTTTGTGATCTTAGTCACAAAAAAGTCAGCAAGCTGTTTGATCCATTCCTCCGAGTGAGAATGGACCAGAGTCCCTACTACCGGGTTGACAAACTCCTTCACAACCCTAAAGAGTTCCCGGCTCATATTATCCGCTTTATCAATTCTCTGCTCCAAATAGATCTTTTTGGCTGCGACAATCTGTTTATAATAAGATTTTATCGCACCACGGTAATTCATTCGATCCACAAGATCGTACTTGCGCCGCCACTGCCTTTCCAACTTTTTGCAGTCTTGTCGCATTGTACGAAGAGCGGACGAGAACCATGGAGCAGAATTGAGATGAGCTATTCTAGCAAGCTTCAGAGGGGCCAACTCCTCAAATCTTGCCTGCATCCAGTTCTGGACCAAGATGAGATCAGTTTCCAGAACCCCTGTCACTGGACACGGATATTTGCCGAGAGCCTCGGATAGCATATCTGCTGACACAAGATGGTAGGCTCTGAAATGTCGGGGACCTTCCTCTCGAGCCCTTTGGCTAAGCTTGGATTCAAGCACCAAGTCAAAATTTATCAGATAATGATCTGACCAAAGGACCGGGAGTGGAGGGGACACCTCAATAGGTTTGGAAGCAAAGATCACATCTAATGTGTGGCTTTTCTCGTGAGTGGGGCTATGGATAAAAGGGACTAGCCCTAACATCTCTGTAATCTCGCGGAGTTTAATAGCTTCCGGATCCGTAAGGCAGTCCATATGCAAGTTTAAGTCGCCCAGCAACAGGCAGTGCGCCGAACGCATACAAGGTACAGACAAGGCCAACTGTAGATCCTCAAAAAAGGATCCAATGGGTCCAGGAGGTCTATAAAGGAGAATACCAGTACAGGTCTGGGACGCCGATAGATGGAGTGTAAAGCCTAATGCTTCACATCCGGCAATGCTGTCCACCACAAAGGAGGAACAGTCAAAAACCTTGTCCACTACCAGAGCCACCCCGCCGCCTCGTCCCTCAGTTCTATCCCTCCGTAAGATGGAATAATTAGGAGGGACAGCACAGGCGATGTCGGGTTCAGAGCCCACACCCAGCCAAGTCTCAGTTAAAAATAAACAAGAGATCTTGGAGTGCGCGAGTAGATCCCATATATCCGAAGTATGGCGAGGCAGGGACCTAGTGTTGAGCAGCGCGCACTGGTAGTGTTGCGGAGGGGTAGATGGACTATGGGTAGATGATAATGAGGGGAGCCAATTACACACGGGGCAGCCCCGACCCAAACGGCGACCGCCAGGGAAGAGAGACGGACAAGCAGGGCGAGTAGGGCGCAAAGCACTCAAAGAAGCAGCGCTGTACGTAATCATCCCGAGGCCACAGGTAGGCACCTCTAATCCAGCAGACACCCGAGACGAGGGCCAGAGTCCGACCTCGTCCGCCACCGAGACGCTGACGAGCGCAGACGGGCAGGACTCTGGCACGACTCAGGCGCAGGGAAGGCGCTCCGCTGCGCGTTACCGCTGCGCGAACCCAGCGAGCATTAAATAGCGTCGTCTCGGCGTCCCAGGTGACCTGGACGCTCCAAGATGGCGCTCGCGCTTCCTCCCCAATGCAAAATGGCGCCGAACCCTGCAAAACCCACAGACCTCCCGGTAGCCCGGACCCGCCAAACAGCGGTGGTGATGACAGATTATGGTGCAAGGTAGGGGCCAGGAGCGCGTTATAAAAACAGGGGGAAGGCGAAAAATAAAAGAACTAAACTCCACAAAACGGGGTAGTTTAAAATCTAGGAAGAGCAAAGATGACGCGCGACCAGTGCGAACAGCAGCAGGGCACCGATAGTGTTCTAGCCCTCCAGGGCACTAAGCAGACTCACCTGCTGCTCAGCTCGCCCTAAATAGCGTCGTCTCGGCGTCCCAGGTGACTTGGACGCTCCAAGATGGCGCTCGCGCTTCCTCCCCAATGCAAAATGGCGCCGAACCCTGCAAAACCCACAGACCTCCCGGTAGCCCGGACCCGCCAAACAGCGGTGGTGATGACAGATTATGGTGCAAGGTAGGGGCCAGGAGCGCGTTATAAAAACAGGGGGAAGGCGAAAAATAAAAGAACTAAACTCCACAAAACGGGGTAGTTTAAAATCTAGGAAGAGCAAAGATGACGCGCGACCAGCGCGAACAGCAGCAGGGCACCGATAGTGTTCTAGCCCTCCAGGGCACTAAGCAGACTCACCTGCTGCTCAGCTCGCCCTAAATAGCGTCGTCTCGGCGTCCCAGGTGACCTGGACGCTCCAAGATGGCGCTCGCGCTTCCTCCCCAATGCAAAATGGCGCCGAACCCTGCAAAACCCACAGACCTCCCGGTAGCCCGGACCCGCCAAACAGCGGTGGTGATGACAAATTATGGTGCAAGGTAGGGGCCAGGAGCGCGTTATAAAAACAGGGGGAAGGCGAAAAATAAAAGAACTAAACTCCACAAAACGGGGTAGTTTAAAATCTAGGAAGAGCAAAGATGACGCGCGACCAGCGCGAACAGCAGCAGGGCACCGATAGTGTTCTAGCCCTCCAGGGCACTAAGCAGACTCACCTGCTGCTCAGCTCACCCTAAATAGCGTCGTCTCGGCGTCCCAGGTGACCTGGACGCTCCAAGATGGCGCTCGCGCTTCCTCCCCAATGCAAAATGGCGCCGAACCCTGCAAAACCCACAGACCTCCCGGTAGCCCGGACCCGCCAAACAGCGGTGGTGATGACAAATTATGGTGCAAGGTAGGGGCCAGGAGCGCGTTATAAAAACAGGGGGAAGGCGAAAAATAAAAGAACTAAACTCCACAAAACGGGGTAGTTTAAAATCTAGGAAGAGCAAAGATGACGCGCGACCAGTGCGAACAGCAGCAGGGCACCGATAGTGTTCTAGCCCTCCAGGGCACTAAGCAGACTCACCTGCTGCTCAGCTCGCCCTAAATAGCGTCGTCTCGGCGTCCCAGGTGACTTGGACGCTCCAAGATGGCGCTCGCGCTTCCTCCCCAATGCAAAATGGCGCCGAACCCTGCAAAACCCACAGACCTCCCGGTAGCCCGGACCCGCCAAACAGCGGTGGTGATGACAGATTATGGTGCAAGGTAGGGGCCAGGAGCGCGTTATAAAAACAGGGGGAAGGCGAAAAATAAAAGAACTAAACTCCACAAAACGGGGTAGTTTAAAATCTAGGAAGAGCAAAGATGACGCGCGACCAGCGCGAACAGCAGCAGGGCACCGATAGTGTTCTAGCCCTCCAGGGCACTAAGCAGACTCACCTGCTGCTCAGCTCGCCCTAAATAGCGTCGTCTCGGCGTCCCAGGTGACCTGGACGCTCCAAGATGGCGCTCGCGCTTCCTCCCCAATGCAAAATGGCGCCGAACCCTGCAAAACCCACAGACCTCCCGGTAGCCCGGACCCGCCAAACAGCGGTGGTGATGACAAATTATGGTGCAAGGTAGGGGCCAGGAGCGCGTTATAAAAACAGGGGGAAGGCGAAAAATAAAAGAACTAAACTCCACAAAACGGGGTAGTTTAAAATCTAGGAAGAGCAAAGATGACGCACGACCAGCGCGAACAGCAGCAGGGCACCGATAGTGTTCTAGCCCTCCAGGGCACTAAGCAGACTCACCTGCTGCTCAGCTCGCCCTAAATAGCGTCGTCTCGGCGTCCCAGGTGACCTGGACGCTCCAAGATGGCGCTCGCGCTTCCTCCCCAATGCAAAATGGCGCCGAACCCTGCAAAACCCACAGACCTCCCGGTAGCCCGGACCCGCCAAACAGCGGTGGTGATGACAGATTATGGTGCAAGGTAGGGGCCAGGAGCGCGTTATAAAAACAGGGGGAAGGCGAAAAATAAAAGAACTAAACTCCACAAAACGGGGTAGTTTAAAATCTAGGAAGAGCAAAGATGACGCGCGACCAGCGCGAACAGCAGCAGGGCACCGATAGTGTTCTAGCCCTCCAGGGCACTAAGCACTATGGTGCTACACTCAGGTATGAAATCAAGAGCCTAAAATGTGAGGTCATTGCTGTAAAGTGATGTGGGCTGGTGTTTGTAGCATACGTGTGCAAGTAGTGTTAGTAGGCGTTTATACCAGTGGGAAGCAAACTACTGACCGCTACTGTGTGTTGATAGTATACCGGAAGCGGGAAGCGAAGTAGTTACGCCTACCGGTGTGAAGACTTGTGCATGAAACTGAGCTGATGGCTGTAAAGTGATGGGCTCTGGGCAGTGTAGGATACTAGCCGCAGTAGTGTAAGTGTGTAAGTAGTGTTAGTATGCGTTTATAGTATATAGGGAGTGGGAAGCGAACTACTCATCCGTACTGATGTGAAGATTCGGGGATTAAACTGTGAGCCTAAATTGTGAGCTCATTGCTGTAAAGTGATGTGCTCTGGGCGCTGTAGCATATTTGTGGAAGAAGTGTTAGTTTACGTTTATACAATATAGGGAGAGGGAAGCGAAAGTCTTACCCCTACCGGTGTCAAGACTCGTGGATGAAACTATGAGCTCATTGCTGTAAAGTCATGTGCTCTGTGTAGTATTCCATTGTAAGTCATAGTAGAATGTTAGTAGGTAATTCTACTAGAATCTAAGGGGCATATTATGAAGGAGCGGCGATAAAATTATCGCCGCTTTAGCAGCAGGAAACTGCAGCTAAAACGGCAATAATGGGCTTGATAATATGCTGTAGAGAATTCCAATAGAACCCCATGTTCACACGAGAACATGGGCTTGTATTGGAATTCTCTTCGGCATATTATCAAGCCCATTATCACCATTTTAGTATGTAATGTTGGAATGTAGGGCTGTCATGAGGGGAACCTTGCAGAGTTTGTACACAGTGCTGGATTAGATGGTTGCTTTGCTGTCTGCTCCTGTTGGTGATTGTTTCAGGTGTTTTGTTTTCTTGTAATAAATCTACTTATTGGATTCACTGCCGTCTGCCTCTTTACTACATAAATTTGGCGACGAGTGGGAGAAGGCAAAAAGAAAGTACCACTCAGCAATATTTCAAAATTGCTTGCGTTGTGCTAAAGACCCGTTTTGTTTCTGTAGCTGTTTCTACTCATGCCAGGGTCGTCGACTTCTGGTAGGATTTATATTTTTAGATTTTGCACTTCCTCTGCTTCACTACATTCTGGTCACTGTACTACACATGTGTAAGTAGTGTTAGTATGCGTTTATACTAACAAATGCATCATGGTAGTAGGGAGGGTGACCTCTCAGGCGCAGCTCATACAATGTCCCGGGGTGTGCATTTGCTGGACATTTGTGTTTGTTATTAGAGGGTGGTGCATGGCTTCCACCCTGTGATAGCAAGTACTTGTTCGACTACTTGAAGCGAGAGGAGGAAAACCTTGTATCGCTGTAATAGAGGGAATGCAGATGGTAAAAATGGAGAGAAAAGAACACCAACAAAAAAGCAGGGTCTCACCCGTTCTTTTAAATGAGGCCCATCGGGGGTGGGTAATGTTCCGTGGCCAATCCAATTATTATATTGCGGGGTCTCTGTAGGACTGGGGATCTTAATGTCACATGTAAATTAGGCGCGGAAGAGACGTTTTGCAGCCTAGGGGAGCGCCACCTTCCTGGTTATTGTCTACTAATTGTTCGGGGGGGTTCGAGGCCAACTGAAGTCCGGGGATCGCCACATTCCGGGTCTTTATTTAAATATGCAGGGTGGGTCTCGGCAGTCCCTGGAGCCTTGGTGGTCCTAAGCAGTGCCTTATTTGTTCTGTAATCACACGGGCAGTACTTATGGTGTTATAAAGTGATACACATATAGAACTCTTGCAGTTGTACAATTACCAAGGCTTAATTTGTCTTATTGTCAGTTAGATTATGTTTGGTAGGTGCACTCCAATATTAAATAATGATGTCCTTAAAATCTCCTATAAACACATGATTTTCACAATAAACAATAGACAAGTGTCGTCAGGAAAACTAGACCTCTACACTCAGTTATTTATTTGAAAAAAATAAGTGACCTATATTAAAACAGAAATAAATAGAAATGTAACTTTAACAGAACAGTATAATAAAAAAAACGTGGGTTGGACTCCAGTGGAAGCAGCGTAGGAAACCTGCAAGACAAAAATGAAACATAAATATGTGTGCTATGTGGAAGAGGTAAAGAAAGGTAGTCCGAATGAAAGGACCATAGTGAGAATGGAAGGGAGGGGGAGTGGGAGTGGGTGGAAGGGAGAAGGTGAAGGAGAGTCAAAAGAAGAGAGGAAGGAGGAGACAGAGCATTGGCCTATTGCCCTTAGTGTTTACCCTCTGTCACCCGTTTGTCTAGGATGCTGGGGTCTGCGAGAAAGATTGTGGTTCAGCAAGTCCTTAAAATTAAATACATGAGGCCAGAGATTATGGGCCATATTATGAAGGAAGGGCAATAACATTATTGCCGCTTTAGCGACAGAAAACTTCCTCTGAAGCGGCAATAAGGGGTTGATAATATGCCCTTGTGAATTCCCTTAGAAGCCCAGGTTCTGGTGTGAACCTGGGCTTCTATGGGAATTTACAAGAGCATATGATCAACCCCTTATCGTCGCTTTAGCGGCAGTTTCCTGTTGCTAAAGTGGTGATAATGTTATCGCCGTTGTTTGATAATATAGTCCTACATTATTAGCTATGGGAAAATCGCTTGCATGCATCTGCGCACCCATGGTGCTGCACCCCAACCCCTTCCCCCGCACTGTGCTCAATTGTAGGTCTTGCACACCGAGGCTTCACTGCTCACCGGCCTCCACTGATGTGTCTCTCGACGTGTTGGTGCAAGCTGCTAGTCCGGGTTTATGTTTGTCCGATAGACCAGGTCTCCGGTCGGGGACAGTGCTTGATACCACGATGGAAGGTGTCAGAATGCCAGGGCACCATTGCGGGGTCAGCTCCCGCTCCGCCCTTCTTGTGGCAATCAATGGAATGTCTGAAAAGGGAGAAATAATTTAATGGTGGAAACGTCTGGAGGTAAATGAAGATTTATTTTAAGCTTGATAGATAATAGGAATTGAGTGCATCCTTCGTTTTTGAAGTACGATCTACCACCTGTTAGTGGTAATCGTGGTTCAAAGAGAAGTTGGAGTGCACGAGAATACACAAAGTTCAATAATAATATCTTATGCCAACGTTCACTTACAAAGGAACAGAGCGCATGCTAGAATGTGCGTGTGTAATGCAGTGGCGGGAGCCTGTGTGCATGTACACTTAGTAAGGAGCTCACTACAGTGTCCTAAAAGCCAATGCCACGTGTCTGTAGGGCAGCGCTGCCCACTGTCTCAGGCATAATGGTAAATAATAATATCTTATGCCAACGTTCACTTACAAAGGAACAGAGCGCATGCTAGAAGCATAATGTGTGCGTGTAATGCAGTGGCGGGAGCCTGTGTGCATGTACACTTAGTAAGGAGCTCACTACAGTGGCCTAAAAGCCAACGCCACGTGTCTGTAGGGCAGCGCTGCCCACTGTCTCAGGCATACAGTACGGTCCAGCAGGTCCTTAAAATTAGACCAATGTGACTGAATGAGGTCAGAGATCACATCATTACGCACGGCAACTTCGCTTTTTCGCACGTGCGCACTCAGGGTGATGCACCCCACCCCTCCCTCAGAACTGCCCTCAACAGGCGTCTGTAGGGCAGCGCTGCCCGTAGGTTCAGACCTACCTTATGGTATAGCAGGTCTTTAAAATGAGACAGAGATGTGACTGAATGAGGTCAAAGATCACATCATAACACATGGCAATATCGCTTATTCGCACGTGCGCAGTCTGGCTGATGCATCCCATCCCTCCCGCAGCACTGCGCTGAAGAGGTGTCTGTAGGGCAGCGCTGCCCGCTGGCTCAGGCCTACTGTACAGTCCAGCAGGTCTTTAAAATGAGACAGAGATGTGTCTGAATGAGGTCAAAGATCACATCATAACACATGGCAGTATCGTTTGTTCAGACCTGTACAGCTCGGCTGAAGCACCCCACCCCTCTCGCCGCAGCGCACTCAATTGGAGGCCCTGTGCACCCTGGCTGCTCTGCTTACCTGCTGTCATTGTTGTGTGAGCAAACACTACGGGCAGCAGTGCTCACAATTCGGATGGAGTGTTGAATGCAGGAGAGTGTACACCTCATGGATCCCTTTCGTAGACGACGGACAGCAGGGCTCACAATTTAGAGCCCGTGTTGATTGCCTTGATGGAGTACACCTCATGGATCCATTTCTTTTTTTATTGCGTATTGTGATATGCGAGGTGGATGCGGCAAATCATTTGAGGTAGTGTGGAAGAAGAGGGACGTGTGGCATCGTGGTTATCCTATTTATACGTACGCAAAGTGGGCTTGGCTTGCGTACGCCAGGCCAGCATAGGGGTGTCAATAATTATTCCTGGGACTTGGGCATTGTTCAGTTCCTGCCTGGCCAGGAAGTGTACTTATGTGTGTTTCTTTTGTAGTTTTGACTTCGCAGAGATTGAAATTTAGATTAGTGTAGCATGTGTCGGGAGGTCGGAAACTATTGTTAATGAGATGGCATGTGATCTAGGATGTGCAGTCTGCCCGTGGCCGATGATGCTCCTTAGAGCCAGCAATACCCAGGCCGAAAGGCAGCTCAATAATGTGCAGACACACACACCAGGGCCATCGTGTAACACACATTTGTTTCTTGATGGAACGATTGAGATGCATGGCAATCACACGTGGAAGGCTAATGTACAGAGCATGAATATTGATCAAGAAGATTGTTGCATGTTGTGTGCAGTATAAGATATGTGTATACAGGAAAACACTAAGCAGAAGAGGTGTCTCTCATCAAACGCTGTAGAGAGAATGACTAAAATGGGTGGGGTCGTACAACTGTTACAATGGGAAATGTTATGAACCAATCAAATGCTTTCTTTTAAGGTCACATGGCAATCACGCACCGTGCGCGCAAGGAGGCCACACCCAACGCGATTTTGACAAAATATATTTATCATAATATAAGTTTATTACAGTTAGAAATATATAAATGTTTAAAATAATTTATATTTTCGCGTGCTCTCATATACTGTTCAAAGTTATTTAGATATTCTTTTGAGACAAAAAAAAAGGGAATGGCGTACCCGGCGCAATACTATACGTCTGTGATGTAACACAGGGCCTGGCAGCGTGTACTCATCGAATACACAACGTGAAGCAGGCGCGAACCCATACGTACATGACGTAATGCGTGGCTTGGTACTGCATACCCGTCGGTTACCAAAGTAGTACCTGGGGTGACTTCATGCGCATATGATGTTACATGGGATGATGTCTTCAGTGATGTCATTTGAGATGTCATCAGTGATGTCATCAGTGATGTCACTGTCCATGTCACGAGTGATGTAATATGTGACATCATCAGCAGTGCATTGCGGGCGTGCGAGTTATAGTTAGCTCAACTAACTATAACAGGCAAATTTCTCTTCTTTTATATTAGTCAAATGTTCAACTAACTATAACGTCCCTGAAACCTATGGTTTTTTTAGTGAATTTCAAAGGATTTTTAAATGCTAACTCCTAACTATAACGTCTGTAAAACCTATGGTTTTTTCAGTGAATATATATATATATATATAGAGCCAGGAGCTCTGCAAAAGGGAGAGCTGGCTATTGGCTAGGAAAGGATTTTTTAAATGCTTAAGTTGTAGGGCGTGCCAATTTGGTACTAACACTAAAACTTATAGGACATTTTTCTCTGATATTGACAGAGAAATCAAACAACATTTAACATGCAAAACTGAATATTGTGTGTATGTCCTTGAGTGCGACTGCCATCTTAAATATGTTGGCAGCACCAAGTTGGCAGTCCACAAGTGAATTCTACAACACTTGAGGGCAATAACCAACAAAGACCAGAACTATCCTGTCGCTAGGCACTTTGAAACTACACACAATAGTGATCCTCGATTTCTCCACTATTTCGCCATAGAGTCCATCCCCATTACAAAGAGAGGAGGGGACAGGGAAGCCACCCTACGCAGGCTTGAGACTAACTATATACTAGAGTGTAACTGCAAATGGCCGGGTGGTTTGAATACAACAGAAGATTTATACACCCTTCTATAAAAACTATCAGGAAGTTTATGGTATTATAAAATAGAGTGATAATAGCCCATCACGGGGGCTGTAGTCCTGGGGGCATTGTTTTTTTACAATTAGTTTTAAGAATCTCATGGGTAGGTTTTATCTATGTGTCTTTTTATTGATTGTTTTAAACATGTCACTGGGCTACTGTCTTTAAATTAATATTCTTAACGTTTTAGGATTATATACACTCTACCTCCACAATGATGAACTACATTTCTTACCTCTTATCTTCTAATTTATTGTCCTCTTCAAATTTATGTCCTTGGTATCTATGTAACAGCATGTATGTAATGGTTCTACATGTATTTTAGTCTATCAAGTTTTTTAGTATTATGTATAATTTGAAAAGATAACACTATAGCACTTTATCTGGTGATCACTGAATATTATTAGTACACTATGCAACAAATCAATTTATAAGAAATTCAGACGTACTGTTGAAATTATTATTAAACTGCATAATACCGAGATATATATATATATATATATATGAGGTATACATGGCATTTATGCCTTCATCCTATGCTCTAAATTTCCTTAATACATGGGGAATTTAATATGAGAGAAACACAAAAGTTTTTTTTAAATAATAATGTTTTTAAGTATGTTATATTATGTACTTATCACAGTATGTCTTCCATGTCTATTAATGATGACGTTGCACTTGCACTTTAAAATGGGCCATTCTGTGACGTATGATCAGGTGATCAAGGCCGCTTGGACGGCCGAAACGCGTCCTGACACAAGAGGAAACAAAATAAAAATAATGCTGCAAAAAGCTGGTTTACGCTGGTGATTTCCGCGCGCAAGCGGGTGAATATCGCGAGTTGCTGTGAGATATATATATATATTCACTTAAAAAACCATAGGTTTCACACATGTTATAGTTAGCTGGGCATTTCACTCGTGAAAAACCAATGAAATTCCCCCGTTATAGTTAGTGCAGGCAACTATAACTCACGCGACTGCAATCCTCTGCTGATGACGTCAGATATTACATCACTGTATTTAGACACTTATTTACCCATGTCTTCTTCCATTAATTTTTAGCTATACATATATTACAAATATTTTTTTTTCAGAAAAACACATATGTCATCAGTGATGTAATATCTGACGTCATCAGCAGAGGATTGCTCCCCACTGCCCTTTTATGAGGGGTGCGATGGGACCACCACAGCCCTGTTACAGCAGCCAGGGAACTACCTTTCTCAGCCAGTTGTGCGGTAGTTGTGCGGTAGTGTAGAGGCATCCATCTGCTTGTCAGGACATGCTGAAGTCCCACCAAGCATATTAGGAGTTTCCTCTCCTCCAGAGTTTACATGGCGGTTCCTCCTTCATATAAACCCTGGTGGAGAGGAAACAAAGGGGGCCCTATAGAGCCCCTGTTGCCTCTGCGCCCTGTGGACACACAGAGGGGGGCTCTACATGTGCCCCCCTGTGTGCATTCACAGCATTTCCTGCACGGTATGGACTTTTAAGTCCATATCGTGCAGGAACTGTTTTTGGCATTACCATTGTGATGCCTGTTTTTAGAGGCACCGCTGTGGGAACGCAAAAAAAAGCACACCAAACAGAAGGAAACGCCTAATCTGGTGGGTGGCCTCACCACGGGTTTGGCAGTGCGACGGCAGGACGGACCCAATGCTGCACCACTGAATTCGTAATCGGCCCGTTAATTTAAAAAATAAAAAAAACACTTTTAGTGAAAGGAATCATTGGAAAGGCACACAGTATTAATCCAGTGCATCCTACGATAGGGCCACGCCATAGACAATATTGTTGAAAGTGTAAGGGAACACAATAACCCCCCAAATAAAGAGAAATCTACCAAATTCAACATATACTTCAGAATACATCACATGTACAGTACAGAATTTCCATATGAAGTTAAATAATTATTAGCATTAGCCATCGTCCCTGTGACAAATGTAACCAGACTGTGCAATTGGTAATAGAGTACCCAGACTACCAAAAACAATAAACAAACTGTCTCCACTGATTTAACTGTGTTGAAGACATTTAGGTTGACCACCTGCACCAAACAGGATGCAGATGCTTATGCATAATTCACATCCATTGGTGGAATGTCTATGATAGCACCTTCTCTCAAAAACAAAAACTAACAATATAATGAAAGGGTGACACAATTCCTTCCAAGGAAAACCTGGAGAAGAGACCCTATAATTTATCATTTTCTAGAAATAGTTAGAGAGGTAAACTAGAACAATCCCTAACACAGCTAAACCCCAAAATATCCCCTAAATTAACAAATGCAACAAATAATGGCACAAAGTACAAATATTTACTAATAACCATGGCCCCCGCTACCTTGAAATAATATCCAAAACCCTACAGTAAAAATATAATCAGAAAATAAATCAAACAAAAACTAAATGAAAACAACCTGCACTATTTAATATACAACAAAGCCTCACTACATTATCACCATAAAGCTTTATTTTGAAAATATTTTTTTTAGAATGCAAAAAAATGACAATTGTGATTTATAAAAAACAAATTCTCAGAAACCATAATAAACATGCAATAATATACAGCACACATAGATCAAAAATACTTTATAACTTGCCAAAATCAAATTACACATAATTACAGAATAGAAACAAGTATAAAAAAGATCTAAAACACAATCCAACCAACAAATAAATAGCATAAGAATGCACTTACTTATGTAAAAAATATATATAATTCATCAAATATGTGTTCAAAATATTGCCCAAAAATGCAAAAAATATAGATTGAAAATTAAAGTAATCCATTTCAACAATATAAAAACCTACAAAAACATTAAAAATTGAAAAACTAATGCATGAAAAATGCAAAAAACAATAATGTAGAAAATACTTAAAAAATGTATGTGTAAATAATATTGTTAACAATTTTACATACATATGTAAATACATATCAAAATGTACCAAAAAACACATGAAATATAATGTATTAATATAAAATGAAAGAAAATGGAAAATGGAGAATGGAAACCTGAAACACTTTGGGCCTTTATTATGATGTCGGGAAGATCACCATCGACAGGTAATTGGTGGCAGTCCATTCGACATCTGAAGGACTGGTTTGACCGCTGGATTATGATACAGGCGGTCAGAACGCATTGGTAGGGGGAAAGACCACAGACTCCGGCAGGCTCAATAAGCATGTAGGGGCAGTGGACAGAGCCTAATCCCTACAATGGAGGCAGTCGCTACAGAGGTACCGTCGTAGGGACTAGGATGTAATTTTCTGACACCCTTTTCATGGTGGTCCTACATCTATGAAAAGGCTGTCGGAAAGTAACTTTGGGGTCTGCCAGCAGGGCCCCGGTCTCCGCTATGTGCACCCCCAAACATCCATGCACCGTGCCTCACATGGTGCCTGGCGCAGGGTGCGTGCCTTTTTTTATTGCGGTTTGTGCTGCAGCCCTATTCCAGGCTGCAGCACATGCCACAATAGAAAATTGCATGTTTCAGAACACCTTCACGGCTGTGGTATCATAATTTGGTGGGTGAAACCTCTGACTACATGTCAGGTGGTTTCCATTTCGATACGATGGTGGTCAGACTCTTGTCCGACCATCATTGTATTGAGGGCCTTGGCGTTAAAACAAATGTTAAAAATATAATGCATGTAACATTGTATGAAAAAATCAACAAAATGTATATGCATATAATTAAATGGATTTATTTAGTGTATTAAAAATAGTTCAGGATAAACTATGGGGTGATTATGATGCCGGTCAGAGAGGCTCCGAATGGCGTTCGGTTCGTTCGAATCCGGGTCGGAAGCCTTGTTTCCGACCGAATCAGAAACATTTCCGAACAACCGATTACAATGGTTGGAAACCATTTGATGTTTCCAACTCGGTTCCGACATGCTTCCGAACAGCATTCGGAGTCACCGAATCCTACGGAGTCAACTCATGTGTCTCTACGTACCGTGTTTCCGACTGAGAGATTACGATGTTGGATTCAGACAGCCTTTCCAAATTGGTCTGTTCGACATGGATCGGCAGTCGGAATCTGACTTTGGGGGCCCATAGCACATGGGGGTACCCGTGGGTCCCCTATTTCCAACCGTGCACTGTGTGGCAGGCAGCATAGGGTGCCCGCCACAGGGTGCAAGGCTTTCTGCAAGCACCCCGTTTTTTCAAAGGGAGCCTGTGTTGTCATTTGGAACACAGGCTCCGATTGAAACCAAGGGGAATCCGATCGAATGATGTTCGGAAGCATTGTAATCGGTCGGTCTGACTCCCTGAATCTGATTTGGTCGGAAAACATTCCGAGACCGAGTTGGTCAGAATGCTTTCTGACCGACATCGTAATGAGGTTCTATGTTATACTATACTGAAAATATCAAAGTGAAAAAATTCAAACTTTTTTGAAAGATGTCTAAATTAATGTTTTATTATTTCTAAGTAAAATGTATAAATAATTTCCTTATTTCAAAATTACCCATCTTAATCACTTTGGGTAAATTGTTATAGTAAAGTGGAGTGAAATGTGTTATTTCTGCTCCATCCCTAAGTATATTGTGGAAGGTTTTGGGCTTGTGGGGCAACAGAACATTTACAATTCACAATCCAAACTCAGCTGCATTAAGAAAAGTGATGGGTGGGTTGTATTATCTATTCCCACTCCAAAAGTGGGCTCATTGGAGAAAGTCTTTATCTTTGGGGGTAGATGGTAGACTTAATATTCACATTCCAGATGCTGGACAATGAGGTGTGTCGGATTCACTATTCCAGCTACACATTTACCAACATTAGGGAAAGCTTTGGACTTTGAGGTGGCCTGGATTTACTACTCCCACTCCACACTTAGGGCCTGATTAGGAGTTTGGCTGTCTTACCACCATTCCGCTGCAGCGTCGGACCCAAGTACTCCATGGAGTTGGGGGTCTTTCACCCACTTTAGTATGATGCATGCTGCCTGAACTGCCTACTGCATCAACAGAGTGTGTCCCGTCTACGAAGCAGCATACTGCAATGTTGGTGGTTCATACTTATTGCCATCAGGACGCAGGTTCCTGGCAAGCATATTAACAAAACATAGTTTTACTGGCGGTCCCTTTGCAGCGATTCCCAGATGGTGGGAGGCCATCAGGGTACGCTCTCAGCAAAGCATCCTAACAATGGCCATTGGATGTACAGCACACCTGATGTCCATTGGCCAAGTTGATATACCTGCAAATCACACTATAAAACAGGCCCTGTTTCATGCCATGATCTTCTGCTACTCAACTGCAGCACAGTAATTCTGAGGCAACATTTTGAAGAGAGAATGCAGACCCTTTTTCACCATACCTCAGAGTACTCTCCACATACTTTTCCAGCACATTTGCTTTTCATCCCGAGGTGTATTTTTGGTTGTATTGTCACTGACTTTAATTTGGGGTTATGGCCAGACATAAAAATCCATGAGAGGCAGCGTTGTCTGCAATTATGGATGAAATCATAAGAGTAGATCGACAGTTGTTTGGAGCCCAAGTCCAAAATACTACTATCATTCAAAAAAGAGACATGTGGATCAGAATAGTACACCCAGAATAGTAGACAGAGTGAATGCTGTAGGTACCACTCTGCACACACAGGAGGGAATTAGGAAGAGATGGAATGACCCGAGGGGGAAGGTGTGTTCCCTGACCTTCAAACAACACCTGGAGGCCCAGAGGACTGGTGCTAGTTCTCCCAGCACATCAATAAGAATGGTACCCTTTGAGGAGAAGATATTACAGGTCCTACATCATGAAGGTTTGACAAGAATACCTGGGGGAGTGAAGTCTGGTAAGTTACACTTCACTATCTGTCACAATACCTCAATATCCTGTTTGCTCGCAACTCATCTTTTGCCAATGTGTTGTGTACCTAGTTTCCTAACATGCAATCTGCAAAGTATCAGAGATGTTGGATTGTATGTGTTAATGTGTATTGTTGCATGTCAGATCACGTGTCTCAATCACCATTACCTGCTACATGTTCTAATGGTGTTTGTGAGTGTATTTCTATACAAATGTAATTTCAGGACCCATGTATTGATATGGAAATGTATGGTCTATCCCAGCTGTATTTTGCAATAGGTATGTTATACTAACCATTCTGCATGTGTTGGAAAGTAGGCAAGACAGAGCTACTTCAGTCAAGAGCCCCCTGGCAGGGGGCCCCAGCATCTGGCCTATCGCCTTGTTGGTCATCTGGAATAGGCCCATCAAGCACGTAAATACTCACATCGAGGAATCCGACCAAGCAAGTGTCATTGCAAAACATAATTGGCTCAGTCACATTGAGTCAAAAGGAGTCTCAAACATCTCTCAAGCTGCCCCAAAGAACTGCAAGCCCGAACCTGGACCCTAATCCCCATGAAGGGGGCCAATTTCCTATCTTCAGCAACCAGTCCAGCATAACAAGGGGAACAACAGGTACTTTACTCGGTCCTGTGGGAGAAGCACCACATTGGCTTACTCTCCTGCATCAACTGAAATCAACTCAACATCCCCTGCCCCCTCAATTCAGGACACCAAAACTCCTGTGAGAGCACAAGACGGTTGACACAATGCAATCACAAAATTCAACTGCCTGCACATAATTCTGGAATACAAGTCCAAAGGCACATTTGATACTCCAAACCATGGCACCATCCTCAAGCTAATCCAAGCTACAGGCATGCTGGGAGAAGTTACATCGCAACTGATCATATCGATTGAGTTCACCACGCCTGGGCATGGCAAGAATAATGAAACAACACTAGGTAACCTGGCGAACCACGGAGTTAGCCTTGAAAATCCTTGGACCCATAGACATCTTCAAACAGTGGGGGATCACCATGACCCCAGCAAAGGAACCATGATATATACAAACATCCTCAAAAGTCCAACGGATGTGGTCAGTTTAACAGCGCAGCCCACACTGGTCTACTCGGTCATCAGAGTCACACTAGGCAAAACACCGGCACCCCTAATACAGAAAACAAAGGGTGACCATAAAAACCATGGACTAATGGACTACGAACTCACCCTGACTGCTACGTTGAAAAAACAGCCTCCAAGTCAGGCTCTCTGACAGGCCCCTCAAAATATGCTCCAAGAACATCAACTTCAAGTTGGTGGTAATTTGCAAATTCCTAGTAAAATGCACATTTTTGCATTTTTTTAAGTGCCATGTGGTGCACACACATGGCCTTAGGGCATGGATGTGCACAACATGTGCACACTTACCTTTTTGGGGGGCTGCATCAGAGTGGGCTTTTGGCCCCCTATCATCCATGTAATTGTATTCGCAATTTGCGATTACCAATTTGGTGATCGCAAATTGCGAATGTCTTTCCATTCATTCCTATGGGCCTCTAGGCCCACAGGAATGAATGGGAAGGCATTCCGTAATAGCAAATCACAATTTGCGATTTGCTATTAAGCAATATGTAGGAATCTCAATTTTTTGGGCGAAACCTACCTACATTGCATTTTGCGATTCCATAGGAGCGAATCGGTAAAATTCCCAATTACGGACTTGCAAAATTCAATGTTGATACATCTGGCCCTTACTCTGATAAATGTTTAGATCCACCTAGATCTAGGCTCAAGGACAGCCCTCTCCAAGAAACCGATCAGCATGATTTTAAACCTCATATCAGAGAATGCCAGTATAGACATTATACCATCAGGAGATTTCAACATGTGGCTAGTGAGCCAACTACCCGCAAACAAGATAATGCAGGTACAAAATGGCAATTGGGCACTAACATCTAAAGATCATCCCG
The DNA here is from genome assembly GCF_964204655.1 of Triturus cristatus. NCBI lineage: Eukaryota > Metazoa > Chordata > Amphibia > Caudata > Salamandridae > Triturus > Triturus cristatus. The sequence continues at coordinate 876,299,693 of NC_140582.1, read as the reverse complement.
GGTGGAACAAAGAGGACTCGAGAGGATGGGCCCTCCAAGGACATCTGAACACCTTGGTCTGATGGCCCTTAATGGTCGATTCCTCCCTGACAAGCCACCTGGTCTCTCATGTCTAACGAACAGTGGGGCCTCCCTAATTGACTAAACATTTGTCAGCCTTCCCTTATTAAACAAAATCACTTCATTCAGTTTTGACAAAAAATGGCCATGACTACCACCCTGAAGAGCTCACCCTTAACATTGGGTTAGATAAGTATGATACTGCAGCTGTTCAAGGCTTTGAAAGCTATACAATCTACCTCAAACATATCACATGCTCCATCACCTCCCTCCCAATCTTGGTTGCAGAAGCTAAACTATTATTAGTCAACACTCACAGTTTAGAGGGAGACTTAATTACTAGCTGGGCAACATTCACTGAAAAACTGGAAGACCAGCATGCAAAGCTGGTACCGGTAAAGACAACTACCCTCAAAACCCAAAAGTTCCATTCCACACAAGGAGGAGGAACCGGCCACCTAAAAAGGATGGCCAAAAAAAAGATCAACCAGCTGTGGAGAAGATTACAATGTTGCCAATGGACCCAAAAATAATAACCGCCTTAGGGAAGCTCAAGGACATGTGAAGGTGGTAAAAAGGGAAAAACAAAGGAAGCTATGGAACTCGTTATGAACAAAACTACTGTACGACATAAGGACAAATAACTCTGCAAACTTTTGGCACACTATAAATGGACTGGGTGACACTCTCCATAAAGCTGCCTCCTCCAACATCTCGGAGCCAGTGTGGTATCATTTCTATACGAACACTTCAACAAGCTTGCACAACCTGATCAATCCACCATTCAGGGGAAAGGTCTGTCGTCCAGCAGTTTCTCAGAAAATGTTACAGTGAGCTGCGATCAGGTTATTTCTGGGTGCCCCATCACAGACACCCTGATCCAGAAACACATTTGTAAAGGCTGCAGAGAGGGGGCACCAGGACCAGGCGGCATTCCACCGGCCATCTATAAGGACGATCCACCATTCTGGGCTACCCAATTAGTCCTGCTCTATTCAACTATACTGGAGAAGAACTGCATGCCCCTCATGGCATGGTTCGATACTTGCTCCCATCTTCATGTGAGGAGACAAAAAGATGCCTGGGAACTATTGCCTGATAGCTTTAAACGACAACAAAGCAAAGTACTTTGCTGTCATGCTGCTGGACTCACTAGAAACATTGGCTGAGACAAAATAAATCATACTCCGAAACCAAATTAGGTTCATAAATCATACAGGAAAAACAATGCGGAATTCAACAACCATCCCGTCTATATGGGCTTCATTGATAACAAATCTGCCTTCCACAGGGTTGATAGGGGGATGCTTTGGCAGAAGCTTATGCACCTCAACATCCCAGACATTCTGCTCAGTGCCCTGCAGCTGCTGTATCATGACACATGGGTCAGAATAACAATTGGAGACGGATTGCGCCTGACACTGCCTATAATGGATATGCAAGGTTGCGTTCTAGCACCTACTCTATTTAATTTGTTTCTATCTGACTTGACCCTGGCCCTGAAAAGAGTCAACTCTCACCCGCCCAAACTGGGCGGCTTGCACCTTTCAAACCTACTGTATGCAGACAACCTGGTTCTCACCAGCAAAACAAGGATTGGCCTCCAACACCTCCTGGACGCACCTGCCAAATTTTTCAACTAGGAACGGTCTGTCAACCAACAAGAAGAGAACTGAGATTCTTGCTGTTCATGCTGCCAGAACACAAACGCTGATGTAGTCTCTGTAGCAGGAGAAACTAGATGCAACCAAATGCCATAAGTACCACTTTAATGACAACGGTAGATACAGCAGCCAGATGAATGAAATAAAAAAGAAAGGCACTATAGTTTACTCTTAGATATGTATATACAAAGCTAAAAGGACCCACACTCATGCCTATCCTCCAAGTGACCCAGGCAAAGATTCTCCTGACCTTAACATATGGGGCTGAGGCACTTAAAGGACAGGGGAGCATAACAAAACAGTCACAAAGGTCTACAGAACACTTTTCCGGCTTCCTTCTCACACATCATCAGCTCAAATAAGAATGAAATTTGGCATATACAGACAATCATTGGCAAAAAAAAGCAGCTTATGCAATAAGCTGTCTTGAGCTTATGGCCGCAAAGGAAGGCACTCTGGGTCGCCACCTATGGACTGAACTGGCCACAAAGTTAGGTTGGAAAGTACTATCTGACACAAGCCCTGACCATGCTTGGCTTAACAACTACTTGGGGCCTAACCATCAGCCATCAGCATTTCAAAAGGGTGGCAAATATAAGTACAAAACGGCTTTCACTAACAGAAGATAGGGCATGCCTCGCTGCATGGAAACACGACTGGATGATATTGTGCACCTATAAATTCTTGAAACCACAGGGCTAGTTAAACAATTCTTACAGTGAAAGGACAAAGGCACAGGTCATGAAGGGGGTAGTCCCTATCCCAAGTCATCTTCGGGCTTGGTAAAGGGGTGAGGAGCAGGCAATGTGTGGGCTCTGCAAACAGCACAAAGAGGACATAATACATGTACTGTGCCCGTGCCCCACCCTCCTAGATGATAGGTAGGCTCTGCTATGAAGGGGGTTGATCACTAAGGGCATAAGATCCTTTAGGGAAGCAGTGCTGGCTTGCTTTCCAATATTATGTTAAACTGTGCTTTGGTCCAATTTATTTATTTATCAAGAAAGATAGAGGTCCTGGATCAGGCATGTGAAGGGCTGAGAAGCGACTAGGTCACCACTAGGCCTCTTTACCTCTTGATGTTTGAATGCACTCTCCTGCAGGCCCCCCACCCCCTTTTCCTGAGATTACTAAAAATGACCAAGCTGACACAATCAGGTTAGGGAGCGTAGGCATCTAGAAAGAGCACCAACTACTTTCCCCAGACCTATTGCACCCTATCACTTGACTAGGCCTACATTTGTGCATCAGTGCCAACTGCTATGTTTCTCCTATTCTATTGATGCACGCATTTTACAATGGTGTACCATCACTTTTGAAATATGTAAACATGGATATTAGGTCACATTTTTATGTTCCACAGATTTTCACTTTCTATTTGCTTCATGTACAATTTTACAAAGAGGCAACCTTTTAGTAAATATGTAAACTTGAACCTGATTAAATTTTACTCATGTTGCAAAGGTTTTAATTAATCATGCAATAAAGTCTTTACCAATCTATAAAAATAAGTGTTGGAAAGTACAGATTGAAATGACTACAACTACTATGAGAAGCTGTTTCTGTAACTCAAGACAAGATGAAATTGTGATTTTGCTATTTCTCATTCTCACTTGTCTGACATTTTACAACTGATGTTCATTTCTCATTGAGTGAGCAATCTACATAACATGCTCTACTCAGAGACATTTCTGCCTACTTTGCTTTTTCTGTCCTGGTCTCCTCAACTGAAACAATTGATGGAATGAGTGTCACCATACCAAGTGTGTGCCTGAAATATTTTTAAAGCAAAAAGAAAAATTGATGGATAGAATATTGAATAATGTCAAACATTCACCCAAGCACAGAGATCTGGGCCTAAATCCATTGTTTTGTTTGCTCCCCATGCGATTCCAGTTTAATTCCAGCCATATGCAGATCAGTCTTGACCCTGCTCCCCATGGGAACAGTCCAGCCCGAACTGCCAGGCCAGGTCCTCCCTGGACCGGAAACAAGAATTCTGGGAGTGGTTTTGGGATTTCACCCATCATCCTCCAGGCTAGCGTGACTCCAGTGCACGGAAAACACAGGACCCACATGTGGGCATACCCGTTCCACTTTGGGAAACAAAAGCAAATATTTGTAAGGCATGATGTTAACTCAGCTGATTAGAAGTGGCAGGTAACACATTGACTCTGCACAGCTCACATCATGACGTTTGCTAAATATACAACCAAGTTGTGTGATCGTCTGTTTTTAACACAGGTAGGCCCTTTGAATAGTCAAAAACACAATACCTCTCACTGTGTTAGCTTGAATATTTGGGAGATTTCATGTTCATTCCTTAATCCAAAATGGAACATTTCAGGATATCTAATGAGCCGCTTAATTCAAGTACCTGTTTTTAACGTCCCCAAATTTCTCGTTAACAATGTCATTACCAATTAAATATATCCCAATATTAATCTCCACCTATTTTGTTGTTCCTAGGTTTGAACTTATTGTGTCACAAAAGATTTGGATGTAGATACAACACTTACACCAATAACAATGTTCTCTATTTATCACTCTCTACCTGGCAGAGCACCTGCCCAGAGGTTGGCCCCAGAAGGGACACCCACTCCACCCTAGGACCAGACCTTCAGTGATGACAACACTCCTGGTGATCTGGCTAGGATGATGGTGCTGGTCCATCAGGTCAGCCTGGGCAGACAGCAACAGTGAGTCTCTCTGGGCCCACAACAACACCTCCACCCCAAGATGCAACATCTCAGCCAACCAAAGTCCCCACAACCTGTGTACCTAGCACAGTAACAACCATTGCATGACTCCCAGCCCTGGATCCTGATTTGACAATCACCACCCCAGCTACGGAGGAGCCAGGCCCCAGTGGGATAGGGCACACTAGGCTAAATGTATAGGCTTGTAGGGGTTGTAGAAGAGTAACTGTGGGATGGCAGAGTGAGGCAACTGAGGCCACTCACATCCAGGCTGCCATCAATCAAGTCTTACAAGCCTATCATGAGTCCCAAGAAGTGATGGGCCAGGTATTCACCGAAATCAGGGAGATGAAGCAGGTGCAGATGGGCATACAACATGAGACGGGCCCCATATTTTTATAATGGGATCCCTAATTAGCGTGCTGCAGGACATACACACAGCTCTGCAGGGATTTTCCAGCACCATCTGCCTCTTCCTCTTTCTGAGGTCCAACAATATCAGGCCCATCAACATCTGCTGCAGTGACAAGTAGGATCTTCCCCACACTGCCAGCCGGGGAAGTACAGAAAATTACTAAGTGGTTGCAGATCACAAGATCTCCACCTCCAGCAGCAAGAAACCTCAAACTTAAGTTCCTCCAGTGTGTGTAACACATTCACTCTCTGGACTATTTTTAGACACATTTTCCTTTCCGATGGCAGGAGTAAAGTGGACATTGGACTGCAAACGATTTGGCATCTACAACTATGGTTTCATTCAACATGACTGACTGATTCACTTTTAATTTTTCCTATTTGGTTTATGCAATGTTTCTTTTATCCTTGTTCACTTCAATAAATACAGTAGTCTGAAACTCAATGCCTGCTGCAGTATAGGTCACATTTAACAATGTATATATGCACTCCCATCTGAACTTTACAATGGCAAACATATCAACTTGTTTAAGCATGGCTATGTTGCATGTACACAATGTTTAGCTCACGATCACTAACATTTCTCACCAAAACATAAATACAAGTGAGTTCCCATATACCATCTCTATACCATTTCACAAACAATTGACATTATGCCAGAAACATAGCAAATTATACATGACACCAATAATGTGTGTCTGTGGTCACATTTTCAGTTGCATGCCTTAACAACTTGGAAGGAGGGAATACATCAGACAATTTCCTATTGAATAGCCAAACTAGAATTGGTCAATGTCATCAGCTGGAGCCATATAGCCTACCTCACAAATGGAATCACACATCAATAACACCACTAGACAAATGCATGGCAGTACTGCATTTTCTGATAACAGGATCATTCCAATACATTGTGCCAGTATCTGGTGGAATGTTGCAAACACATTTCTGTAGTGTGCCACAAGTTCTTTGCCCGACAACGAGGAGATATATCAACAGCTGTTGCAGGGATTCTGCACAAATACATAACTATGCACAGGAGTATGGGACCATGTTGTATAGTGACTGGCTCAACCTACCACCTTAGTACCCATGAACCCAGGACCGACAAGCTATAGTGTCTTACTTGCTCTCCCACTCACTCACAGAGCAAGAAATGATTAGACACCCCAGAAAGAACACAACACTCCCAGATTTCTCAGGAGTCGCGGTAACAAGACACTCCCTTTCCCTCACACTCTGGTACTTGTCCACAATAACATCTGACAGAGACACTGAATAGTTTAAAATATTTATTTTAACTAACGTGCCCTAATATGCAATATACGTGTCTCAACAATCAGAAAAATCATAGTACAACTACAGTCAGCATAGCAGCTATTCCATATATCATGGAGAAAGGTACTCCTTTGCCTAACCTCCCTCCCCATTGCTAAGAAGAAGTATTATTATATAATGGAATATCTCTGGGCTTTGTCAGTAGACCCCATACCTTAGCCTATAGATGGTAGATCTATATCACAGGTGCTGTCTTGCCCTTCTCCCTGGAAAGGTCCCTCTCCAAGTGTGTGTCACCTATTTGTGTATCCCTCTAAAAAAAACAATTACGCTGTCCAAACAACAGGTGCATCGGTATGTTTTGTCTAAGGGCTAAGGGCTGGCCTGAACAAAATAACAAGGGGCTTTGTTGTTCGACCTTGCACATAATGTTCAGTCAAAATCCCAGGAACATGCAGAAAGCGAACACAGCGATGAGTTCTCATGTGAAATTAGCCATTGAAAGTATTGGAGAAAATAAAGACATGTGCAAAGTGTGCAGAGTAGCAGGCAATCTGCAACATGCTCATGCTAAGTTAGTGAAAAAATGACAATGTCCTAACGGGCCACGTGATATAGCAACATACACCTTACACTCAATGAGAATTTAGCCACTGCGAAGGGAGAATAGCATGATTTTGCTCCACAACAACATTTTGTTGGAGCACATGATAGCACACATATTGCGTTAAACCACCACATGATAAGAAACAAGTGCAATGGATTTCTCATAACTTCCATCCTATCACTGAGCAAATCTTCTTGGGACAGAATTTGTACACCCAAAGTCTGTTGCTGTCATTCCCAGCAACAACCTATGTCACCTTTGTACTTCCAAACAGCATCATATACCCACAAATGTCACAACTCTGAAATGTCCAAATGAAGATGCCATGGTGAAGGTACCTAAAACAGTCAAAAACTAAAATAATTATCAAGCCATACATATAAGGGAATTCACATATTCAACTTCTGGAGAACACAGTCCATCAGAAAAAACTGAGCAACACAAACAAAATGACCATGTGTCAAAATCTTGTTCAATAAACTCCTTCACCTGGATTTCCCATAGCTTGCATTACTAATATTTTACATTAATATACTCCTCACATCATCACAGCAAGAGTTGCTGTAACAGTCAAAGTTATGACATTTGAAAAAATACTCAAACTCATGACAAGCAGTTGTTGATGAGATCTTGATGCAAGTCATCTCCTTCCTCTTCACTACTTTAAACATCATTCAGCATTTCAGGATCCTTACCTGGTATCAATTCTTGGTCTCCATCCATGTGATATCAGGGATGTCCCATTGCAGGACAAGGTTGTGGGGCATGCAGCATGCCACATCATTTGACACACCTTCCCTGGTAATAAGAGGAGGGCTACCCCAGTTTTGTCCAGACATCTAAATATTGCCTTCAGGGGCCCAAAAGCCCACTCCACTGGCTGCTGTGTCTTTCCCTGGGCCTCATTGAAGTGGACTGAACTGGAATTGTTGGATTCCCCAGTGGGTGGTTGGAATAGGCTGAGTCTCCTAGTTGGAAGATAGACATAAGTGCAACAGTAAATTACACACTTTTTGATTGTACTACCTGAAATTACCCACACAAGGTTAGTACAGATCATACTTACTACCAAGCCAGGTCCTCTCCAACAGGAGTTGTGATATCAGCTGGAGTATGGTGCTATTCTGCAGTACAAAGGAATCATGGGCTGATCCAGAGAACCGGGCACCGACGTTTAAGGAATGCAAATCCAGTAAGCAGACAACTTGTATGTTGATGGAATGTAAGTGCTTCCTGCTACGATAAACTTGTTCCCTGGCTTGAGGTGATACTAAGGCTATAAGTGTGCCATCAATGGCTCCAACCACATGTGGTAGGCTGGCAAATCCATGGAAGGCAACCTTCATATTGGCAGAATCCTTACATCTGGGGAAAAGGATGTAGCTGTCAATGTGTCTCATCATTGCCGTAAGCACGTCTTGTAGTACACCACTGAACATTGGTTGTGACATACCACCGGATATTGCCACATTGTATTGAAAGGAACCTGTGGCCAGAAAATGCAAGACTGCCATAAGTTTCACAATTTGGTGTGATACATGTGGGATTAGTGTTGTGAGACAGGTAATGAGGCTCCAACTGATGACATAAATCCAGTATGGTTTGCCTACTAAAAAAAAACGTAATTATGATATCCCTTTATTCCATGGTATGAAGGTCTGGAAATGGGCGGTACACTGGAGGCTGTCTTCTTCTCCCTCTGCCAGGGTACCTATGTTTGAATTGATAACAGTTTTTGAAGGTTGGTCACGATGTCCACAGTAGCATATGTGAAGAGTAAGCCAAAATGTATGTGACAGTACATAACTGTTTCAGATTGCAATATACACATATTACTTTTTAATAGAAACTTGTGCAACATCCATCACCGATTCCCATTGTGGGCTTGAAATGTGTCTTGACCATTAATGTGTAAATAATATATGTTTGATGTTCTATTTGCACCATTAATTCTTAATGTTTTAACAAAATACCTTCAACGGTGGTGTACACTGCAACACACTAATAAAGCCTATATGCACACTAACGCACGAGACAAATGAAAAGTGTAGTTGATTTTAAGTTCATTGGAATTGTACATATTTAAACATGTAACCCCTCATTTCGAGTGCTGGTGATATAGTCAACAGTCACCAATACAGTCCTTTCAACTGCTAAAATGGCAGCTGTGTGGCCTTGCATAAAGGACATTATACATCTGATTCTGCAGGCGGAAGTCAACTGCGCAGTGGGCTGTTGACTCCCTGATGGACACAGCCATAGGCTAACATTGGTGATTGTGATGGTAGAGAGCAAATATCTGTGTCCATATGCTATAAGGACCCAGTACATCGTGCACTTGTACATCACGGTTTGAACACTACCTCACTTGCCTCCTCCTCGACTTTAGCGGCTGTTTGCCACCTTTATGCAATGATGCCAGGCTAAGCAGGTAAGAGTGCCAATGCCTTCTCTGCTGAGGAGCTGGAGCTGTTCGCTGACGAGGTGTCCTTTCCCTGTATGACCAGCTCTATGGTTCACCAGAGGAACAGGTAACTCTCTTACATACATGTTACTCTCTTTCACTCTATCATTTCCATTCTCGCAGGCTACAATGTGCCTCTAAGTTCCAGAGTTAAGTCTGATTTCTGTTGTTACATTTTGCAGTCCCTACATAGGACAATCATGTTAGGGACTGTTGAGCCCTAGACATTGTGTACTTAACATCACCATTGGGATGTGTGAGGTGTGGAAAGCCCTATATTCCACTTGTTGTGCATGTGCAATCTATGCATGTATAATCTCATGGTACCTATGATATATTTACTAATCAGATCATACTAACTCAGAAAACAAATGTGTAGCCTTTACAGCATGATATGTGTGAGTATTCTGTAAAATGCAGTAAAGGATGATGTTAGGTATGTGTACAGCTGCCCCACATATCACTCAGCCTACATCAGGGCTCACCCAACTGTTTTCTGGGAGTTATCAATAGCTTTTAGACCCCTTCAGAGTGCCACACAGCCGTGAGGTCATGTAGTAGATGGCCACAAGCTGAATTGTTATATATTGAACTGGTGAAAATGTGATCTTCAAGTGGGTCAGTATGCTTAGCCTATGGAGAGCAGGGCCTGACAATGATTTGTGCCCAGTCTGAACCATGGACCAGGCTGGGGCAGAGTATCTGTGGCGATGCAACTTATGCACGGATCCTTAAATGATCACAAAATGAGTTTTCGCAAACAATAGTAGCCCTGATTGGTTATACATGGACCACATTTGGAATGGTAACTAAGGTAACACCTTGACCCAATACTTCATTCCATTGTCCCACATTATCAATGTGTGTCATTTACTAATAGGTCTGTTTTCACTTTTCCATAAGTCATGCTTGCACTGTACAGGCCTCTTTCACATGTGACACATTAACAGTGCAAATAGTTGGCTACTTCAGAAGAGGTTTTGATATGTAAATCAATAGCTTTTTTGCAATCAAACAAGAAATACAATGGTATGTTGATGTCATCCCTGTAACAGTGCCATATATGGAAAAAGGGGAGTCCTGTGATGTCAGAACATACTACACAAACACAACCAGAGGTAGCATGATATCCCATTAAATAGTTCATATGTACACATGTCCCCAGAGAGATAACTCTCACTGACACACATGGCAGCCTTTCCATAGAGCCCTAAGTCTTAGGTTGTAGTGTACACTATGGTACCAGGCTGTATGGACCGTATACATCAAGTCAATGGGGCTGGCTGTGAAGGTGTCTGTACAATAATGCACAAGTAGTTTACCCTTCAAAAGGTCACAATTCTGTGTCATGTTTCATAGTACCTCACATCAAAGAACATGAAGGATGGCCCAGGGCTTCATGATGTTAGTGGGCTGGCTTAGCCAGTGTAGGACATGCCCAGGGATAAGGATAGTCAGCAGATGATTACAAAAGTTTATTTTTATGTCTTTCTCTCTTCTACCCATACATGTCAACAACCATCAGAAGCCGGCCATTTGAATGGCCATCGCGTTGAAGGTGTGGACCCTGGGAGGTCTATGGCCGGCACAGTATCAATTGCAGAAAAATATGGGAGGGCCTGAGGCAATGGACCAGGAAGAATGCAGAGGATCAGCCTCGGAAATCGTTTGTTCGTACGTAGATGGAATGCACACTGCACCCTTACCCCCAATGGCTCGCATACTGGTGGTGGCCTATCTGGAGCTTGGGGGCAGTTGAGAGACAACAGCAGCTAAAAGGGGGTGAGTCCTGGCCAAATTGTTTAGTTAGGCATTTCCTCATTAACATTGGTTGCGAGCCATGTCCAATGTACAAGAAGAATTTTGGACTATATGGGTCTGATAGTAGGTGCATGATTATGTGCTTTGCCTATTGACTTTATAACCAGAAACCCAGTAGAGTCAAGTCCACCACCAATGAACTTTTTTGAGCAGACACATGGATGAGTCAAGTCATAAATCACCTCACATTGTTAGTAACCCTGGGCGTAGTTCGCGAAGTAGGCTACGCATAGCTACGCAAAGTGCACTTCGAACTACGCGAGCTACGCGTAGCACTTCGTGAACTGCGTAGAACCCTGTTTGCACTGTGCAAGATGCCGTTTTCAATGATTGTACAGTGCGGACAAGCAACCGGCACTGTGCAATCATTGAAAATGGCATCTTGCACAGTGCGAGCTGTAATTTTCTGCCGCTCAAGTAGATTTTTACTCGAGCGGCAACTTTCTGAATGTGGACTGGTAGTTTCTCATCGCGAGCGGTCGCGAGCATAAGCGACCACTCGCAATGAGAAACCTGACCTCCCCGCATTGAGAATCTCGCCGGGGGGGTTATTTTCCATGCTTGCGATTGGCAACGTGATGTTGCTGATCGCGAAAGTGGAAAAAGTCTCGCCGGGATGTCATTTTGCTTGCTCGCGGTCGCCAACTTGACGTTGAGGACGGCGAGCAAGCAAAAAATGACCGCTGCACTGCGCTACCGTACACTACGCATGTTTGCACTGTGCTACATTCAATTTGCGTTGTGCGAAGTAGCGCAAACTACGCAAGCGTAGCGTAGTGCTTTGCCCAGGGTTAATTGTTAGATGTTCCGGGTGACAGTTGCACCAAACAGGCCACTTGTCTTCCTTGTGTCAGGAGTGATGATCCCACACTCATGAGATTGTAGCCCAATTATATGTGACATAGCATACTGTACATTTTTGATGCACTGACTGATCAACAATTCCCTAAGGTAAGTTGAGATTGTACAGTAGCATCAGTGTGCAAACATCATTGGTGTCATCAACATTATTGCTTACATGTTGCCAGGTGTACCCTTCTTTGTTTTTGTTTAATCTGCAATACTGTTTCAAGATTCATTCACTGACTGGTTGCAATAAAACATGGTGCTGTGATGTGCCATCCCATTAGTACTAAAGTGATTCCACCTCTTCATGTCATAAATATTCACTGACACACAACAGCATTCAAAGGTGAATTGGCTGTTAGGAATGCAATCTAAGAATGGTGTTGTCACCAGTAACACGCATGATTGGGGATGTTCATAGGGCTATATGACCTCTTATATGTGCATTTGTAGTATATATCTCCCAATACTTTGGCTCTGAATGTCTACAGAATACCTTTCTTTACGACATGTTATATGTAGCAAAACTACTTTCATTTGTCCATTTTTACAGTGGACATATGATGAAGTGTTAACCAAAATGTGACACTGGTGTCAAATGGGCATTTGCATGTGACATGATTTCTGCTACAGCACATAATGCTGCTACATTGCTGTTTTAGTTGACACTCATTACATCATGATGTTCTTTGAGGTAAATGAACATTTGGTGAATTCAGGGGCTGTATGAACTGTGTGGTAATGTATTTTGTGCAGCCTTCCTATTTGATGACATCAGTTCACAATGGTGTACTACAAAAACCAAAGTATACATGATAATCAACTATCTAAGTATAGACATAATGATGGAGAGTAGACAAGGACATTAATGCTATTGGACCTGTCTGGTGTTATGACATCACTATGACCAATGGTTTCCTAGTAAAATAGCATGCATGCATGTGCAAATACTAATGTTGAAGCCTATATAGTGAACCATGAAGCTGGTGTTATCTGTGCACTTTATAAATGTCTTCTGTTTACATCAGGTGGTTAGATGTGTTAACGCAGTTGCAATAAACCAATTTTATGTGATTTCAGGTTCATCCCAGACAAGTGAAGGAGAAAAGGCCAACATGATTGGGGGGCAGCTGGTAACAGTGTTTCCAGTCCCTACAGTACAGACATAGAGGGACCCAGTGACCGAGAGGATGCGGGGAGAGTCACAGATGATGCAAGCTCTACTTCGTCATCTTCAGAGTCATCCTCCAGTGGACACTCCCAAGTGGTGGAGGACCCCACAGGATCAGTTCCCACATCCTCCTTGTCCGGTACCCCTAGTTCAATCTCAACCTTCCCTGTTGCTCCCCAACCAGTTGGGCAGGCCCACTCCCCTAAGAGGGGAGCATTCTCCTCCGCTCCAGGCACCTCAGCCCCTGCCCCTGTGCCCCTACAATTGATGGACAGAATGCAGAACAATGTCATAGATTCACCCCAGTACAGAGATCTGGACCAAAATCCATCGTTTTTTTGCTCCCCATGCCTTTCCAGTTTGAACCCAGCCATATGCAAATCAGTCTTGACCATGCACCCAATGTGAACAGTCCAGGCCAAACTGCCAGGCCAGGTCCTCCCTGGACTGGAAACAAGCATCCTTGGACCAGTTTTGGGGTTTCACTCCTCATCAGCCAGGATAGTTTGACTCTATGGGCATGGAGAGCATGGGGCCCACTTCTGGGCATACCCGTCCCACTCAGTGTGACAAATGCGAAAAGAACAATTGATAGACAGAATGCAGAACAATGTCATACATTCACCCCAGTACGGAGATCTGGGCCGAAATCCATCATTTATGTGCTCCTCATGCCATTCCAGTTTGAACCCAGCCATATGCAAATCAGTCCTTGACGCTGTGCCCAATAGGAACAGTCCAGCCCGAACGGCCATGCCAGGTCCTCCCTGGACTGGAAACAAGCTTCCTAGGACCGGTTTCCCGGGTTTCACCCCTCATCACCCAGGATAGCTTGACTCCAGTGGCATGGAGAGCACAGGACCAACGTCTGGGCATACCCGTCCCACTCAGGGTGACAAATGCAAAAAGAACAATTGATGGACAGAATGCAGAACAATGTCATACAGTCACCCCAGTACAGAGATCTGGGCCTAAATCCATCTATTTTATTGCTCCCCTTTCGATTCCAGTTTGAACCCAGCAATATGCAAATCAGTCTTGACCATGCACCCAATGGGGACAGTCCAGCCCGAACTGCCAGACCAGGTCCTCCCTGGACTAGAAACAAGTGTCCTAGGACCGGTTTCGGGGTTTCACCCCTCATCAGCCAGGATAGCTTGACTCCAGTGACATGTAGAGCTCGGGACCCACGTCTGGGCATACCCGTCCCACTCGGCGTGACAAATACAAAAGGAACAATTGATGGACAGAATTCAGAACAATGTCATAAACTCACCCCAGTACAGAAATCTGGACATAAATCCCTAGTTTTTTTGTTCCTCATGCAATTACAGTTTGATCTCAGCAATATGCAAATCAGTCTTGTCCCTTCGCCCAATGGGAACAGTCCACCCCGAACTGCCAGGCCAGGTCCTCCCTGGACTGAAAACAAACATCCTAGGACCGGTGCCCTGAAACTGGTCCCAGGATGCTTGTTTCTGGTCCAGGGAGGACCTGGCGTGGCAGTCCGGGCTGCACTATTCCCATAAGGAACAGGGTCAACTCAGGACTGATTTGCACATGGCTGGGTCCAAACTGGGGTGGTGCGGTAAGCAAAAGAATGATGGATTAAACCCAGATCCTTGTGACTGGGGGTGAATGTTTGCACTGTCCAGCATTCTGTCCACCCATTGTTGCTTTTGCTGATATACTTAAAGCCATGGAACCTGTGCACAGAGAAGTTTAAAGTCATGGGCAAAAGTTCCAACTCTGTGTTGGTGGTGTGTGAGAGTCTATAACAGAAATTTTGCAGAGAAGGTGTGTTTCTATTTCATGAAACATCGATACTTAAGTCTTTTTCATATCAAAACAGGACCTAGCATGTGAGAAATGTGAGGGTGTCATAGGGAATGTGTGCTCTAATGTTAATGAGGAACTGTTGCTGTTTTACAATTTTCAAAACATAGATCACTATCGATAAATATGAGATGTGAACACATTTTGAATTTGAAAGAGTTTACTTGTGCAGTGTCATTGACCTAGCCAAAAAGGGCATTAAAGAGCTACATTTTGGATCAGATATTCAAAGCAGTTCCAAACAGGGACCTACAAAATAGACTTGCCCCAGGGCCCGCATATACCGTAAGATGCCCCTGCCTGTGCATCTGTTAACTGAGAAGTCAAAGGAAATGGTTTAGATTGTGGCTTATCATCGATTGCATACACAATGGTGTCAGCTTTGGATGTCAACAAGCAACAGCGCAAGACATGTATGATTGGATCCCTGATGGTACAGTTTGTGTGAAACTGTCTGTAGTTGAGCTACTGCCTTATATCTGTCCCTTTCTGCCAACTCAGGTGTGGTGGCAAAACCTCTACAGTCACATCAGTAGGAAGGGACATTGTGATTGGGCTGGCAGGGAAACTGGTGATTTAACCTCCAACAGACACATTGGCCTATCCCACCACCATTACCGTAGAGATTTCCTAGTGGTGACGGAGGTCTTTATGCACCCGCTTGCTTTGTAATTGCATGGGCAGACCGCCAAGTTGGCGGGTAGGAAACCCCAGGCCTTTTCAACGGCAGAACGCTTTCTTCTAAACTCATAAGCAGGCCCCTAATCACATCGGGGAAAACGTTCAACATTGGAATGGATTAATTAACTATTCTAATTCCAAACTTAGACACATTGGATGAAGTGTTGGACTTTGGGGTCCCACATTAGGAAAATGTTGGTGGTTGGAAATGTTGACATTACTATTACCACCCCAAATCTAATTATTTTGGTGAAAATGTTGGATTCTGTGAGAGTTATATTTAGAAATCACATTCCAAAATTTCACTAAATATTTACATTTAAACAAATAATGTTAAAATTACATAGAACATTTTTTTAAATATAAAGAAACACAAAAAGCTTTGTAAAACAAAAGCACAGCAACAGTACCCATGTAAAATGAATTAAGATTAAAACACGGATTGATTTAACTAACTCTAAAAATGTAAATTATTAAAATATTAAAATGTCAATTGTTGTAAATAATATAATTTAAATAAAAAATATTTTTACACTTAAATAATATAAATTATCAACTGTTTCCTTTAGAAAGCATAGCATTATAAAACATGTTTGAAAATTATATATAGTAAAAATATATTACAATCCTACATTTCAAGAAACGAATAAAAAAAATACAAAATTACAAAAAATACCAAAAGACATTTAAATCACTTCCCACTCTATTCCCTTACACATCCTATAACTCACTCCTAAATTACCTAAGAAAATAATGCATAAAGTGTATAGTAAAATTAAACATGTATGCACTAAGGGCCAAATGTATGAAGACACCGTTTTGCAATTTCCTAATTGCAAATCCTTGCAATTCGCAATTAGAAAAAAGCAGAACGGCATGCATGAAAGAGTGCTGAACACTTTCTGCAATTCCAAGGGGATCACAAATGACCTACCTCATGAATATTATTGAGGTATGTTGCAATTTGCGACACCCTAAGTACCGCAAAAATCACAGGGATGTTGGCCTGCTGAGATCAGCAGACCACCATGTACGTGATTGCTTTTAAACAATGTAATCTTTATTTTTTTTGTAAAGCAGCCCGTTTTCCTTAAAGGAAAACAGAATGCTATACAAAAAGAAAAATTGAACTTTTTCCTTTAATTTTTTAGGAGCAGGCAGTGGTTTGTGGTACCACTGCCTCGTCTTAAAAAATGCTTTTACAAACATTCACAAAGGGGAATGGGTCCCTTGGTGACACCTTCTTATTTGGGAATGGGTTACCACCTACTTGAAGTAGATGGTAAAAAGTGAATGTTTTGCGACAGCATTTCGGGCGCAAAACATTCATACATACTGATGTGTTTCGGTATTAGAAAGGGACGGCCAAAGCATGCCCCTTTCTAATAGTGAATCGCAATCCCATTTTGCGATTCGAATTGTAAAATAGGCTTTGCAATATCTGAAAAGCACTTTTTGCATTCGCATACGGGCCGGTTCTGTGAATCAGCCCGCCTGCGAAGACAAAAATGCTTGATAAATTTGGCTCATTATTACTTCAAATATAACAATAATAAACATAGTGAAAACAATTGTATATACAATATTTTAAGACTCATAATAATTATGATATGAAAAAATGAAAAATACTTATTCTTACCCACTTTATACCATCATATGATACTGATGATATAACAATATTATCCTCTTAACTGCTGAGCCACCCCATGCTGAGGCTTTTATGGCTCTTTGGGGTAATTTGCAGATAGGCCTCTATATCTTTCTTTCCACATAAGGTACCCACCCCAAATTTGGGTCTTTTTTACAACATCCTGAGGATTCTAAAGGTACCCATGGTTTGTGGATTCCCTGGAGAAAATAGCCAAAATATAGCTAAACTTTGAGTTTTTGGGGAAAAATAGTAAAAAAAAGCTCTGTAAAAAAGTGTGATTTTTTTCATTAAAATTAAATAAACAAAAGGTTTGATTTGCTAAAGTCACAATCTTCCCAGCATAGATTTCAGAATCATGCAAAGATGAATTTTTAAAAAAACAATTACCACAGTCTTGCCATTTTTTAAATAGGTAGTCCATTTTCCTATTTTTTTGCTTTTAACCTACTTCCAGATTGTGGCCAAAGCGGTGTATAATCCATCGGTTACCCAGGAAAGCTATACATTTCTGAAAAGAAGACAACATTGTGAATTGTGAACCTCTGACCCTGCTTGCAGGTCAGGTCACCCTCCCTGCTGCCGGACAGCTCCACCGCCAAATGCCTGCTCCTTTGCTGCGCGTGATCAAGCCCGCTGCCTGCCTTGGATCACCTCCGTGACCCGGGTCAGTCCCTGCGCTCTGCCTGATTCTTGGCTTCTGTATTCAGGCTCTTTGGCATTCTTGTGACTATTTTTCCCCTCTTTCTGTATTTTCTGTGACTTACTTTCTCCCCTCTTCGCTCTAATAACCCCCTCCCTTTTTCGCTCTTCTTCCCACCCCTTTTTTCGTCGCTGCCCCTGAGGCCTCGCCCCCTCGCCGCCCCGCTCCCGCCTCCCAGCTTGCCCTCCCTCCCTCCACTCCTTAAATGGCGGCCGCCAACCGGCAACAGGAGTGACCTCTGACCCTGCTTGTAGGTCAGGTCACCCTCCCTGCTGCCGGACAGCTCCACCGCCAAGTGCCTGCTCCTTTGCTGCGCGTGATCGCGCCCGCTGCCTGCCTCGGATCACCTCCGTGACCCGGGTCAGACCCTGCGGTCTGCCTGATTCTTGGCTTTTGTATTCAGGCTCTTTTGCATTCTTGTGACTATTTTTCCCCTCTTTCTGTATTTTCTGTGACATACTTTCTCCCCTCTTCGCTCTAATAACTTCCCCCTTTTTCGCTCTTCTTCCCACTCCTTTTTTCGTCGCTGCCCCTGAGGCCACGCCCCCTCACCACCCTGCTCCCGCCTCCCAGCTTCCCCTCCCTCCCTCCACTCCTTAAATGGCGGCCGCCACCCGGCAACAGGAGTGACCTCTGACCCTGCTTGTAGGTCAGGTCACCCCCCTGCTGCCGGACAGCTCCACCGCCAAGTGCCTGCTCCTTTGCTGCGTGTGATCGCGCCCGCTGCCTGCCTCGGATCACCTCCGTGACCCGGGTCAGACCCTGCACTCTGCCTGATTCTTGGCTTTTGTATTCAGGCTCTTTTGCATTCTTGTGACTATTTTTCCCCTCTTTCTGTATTTTCTGTGACTTATTTTCTCCCTTCTTCGCTCTAATAACCCCCCCTTTTCGCTCTTCTTCCCGCTCCTTTTTTCGTCACTGCCCCTGAGGCCTCGCCGCCCCGCTCCTGCCTCCCAGCTGCCCCTCCCTCCCTCCACTCCTTAAATGGCAGCTGCCGCTCGGACGCGCAGAGGACGCGCCGGTTGTGCGCCGAAGGCGCTGAAGGCATGCCCGTCTGCGCCCGTCTGCACCCGTCTGCGCCAGGACCGTGCCCAGCGGCAGGACCTCTGGACCCCGCGCACTCCACAACGCCAGACTCCGATACAACGCCAACTCCCTTCACGCTCCGGCCGAGACCACCGCTGCTTCCAGGCTGCCCCGAAACGCACCCATGGATCCTTCTCCTGCCACACCTGCAACTTCACCTGCAACAGAACCACCATGCCTCCAAGGACCGGACCCAACCCCCTTCGATGCATCCTCCTCAACACCCGCTCCACACGCAAACACGCCGTCGAGCTCTGGGACCTGCTTGACACCTCTGCCCCAGACGTTGCCTTCCTGACTGAGACTTGGTGGAACGACTCCTCGGCACCTGACACCGCAATAGCCATCCCAGATGGCTACAAGATCTCCTGCAGAGACCGCACCAACGGAGTCGGAGGAGGAATAGCCATCGTCCACAAGTCCACCCTCCAGGTCCACATCCTCGCAGACGACTCCCTCAACTCCGCCAAACACCTCCACTTCCGGATCCACACCGACCTCAACACCACCCTCGAGGAACACTCGTCTACAGAACCCCGGACCACAAGCCCTGTTCAGCGACTCCATCGCTGACCTCGCCAGCACCCACGCACTCGCCCCCACGGATTACATCCTCCTCGGATACCTGAACTTCCACCTCGAGAACAACAACAACGCCAACTCCGCCACCCTCATCAACAACCTCGCCAACCGCGGCATCAGACAGCTCGTCACCGAACCCACCCACACTGCCGGCCACACGCTTGACCCTGTCTTCTCCACAAGCACCCACATCGCCTTCAACAACACCACCAAACTCCACTAGACTGACCACCGCTGCATCCACTTCACCTTCAAGAAACCAACCACGCACCACTGCACCCAACAGCTGCCCCGCCGCTGCTGCAGCAAAGTCACCGAGGACCAGCTGACCTCCACCCTTGCCCAGAACCCACCCACCGCCGCCCTTAACCTCAGACAATGGATCGACAACTGCGCCAACACTCTCGCCCCGCTCAAGAAACCTTCCATCAACCACCCCAGCAAGAAAGCCGCCTGGTTCACTGAAGAACTCCAGACCTCCAAACGTACATGCCGGAAGCTGGAGAAGAAATGGCTCTACGACGCACACCAGACGCGCAGCCCACAAGGACGCCATCCGCAGACATCACCACCTCATCAGAACAGCCAAGAGATCTTCCTTCAAAGCCCGCCTGGATAACAACGCACACGACAGCAAAGAGCTTTTCAACACAGTGAAGGAACTCTCCAACCCCAGCGCCAACACCAACGACATCCCGCCCTCGCAAGATCTGTGCAACTCACTGGCCACCTTCTTCCATCGCAAGATCGCCAACATCCACGACAGTTTCAACACCCCGTCCGCTCCGACCACGACAGACCCCACCCCGAACGCCATCTGCACCAACCAGCTGAGCTCCTGGTCCCACGTCAACGACGAAGAGACACGCAAGGTCATGAACTTCATCTACTCAGGATCTCCGTCTGACCCATGCCCGCACCATGTCTTCAACAAAGCAGACGCAACCATCGCACCCCAACTACAGAAGTTCATCAACATCTCCTTTGACACAGCGACATTCCCAGAAAGCTGGAAGCACGCCGAAATCAACGCCCTCCTCAAGAAACCCAAGGCGGACCCCAAAGACCTCAAGAACTTCCGTCCCATCTCCCTTCTCCCCTTCCCTGTGAAAGTCATTGAGAAAATCGCCAACATACAGCTGACCCGCCGCCTCAAGGACAACAACATCTTAGACCCATCCCAGTCTGGATTCAGACGAAACCACAGCACCGAGATAGCCCTCATCACCGCCACAGACGACATCAGGTGCCAACTAGACAACGGCGAAACTTCAGCCCTCATCCTCCTGGACCTGTCAGCCGCCTTCAACACGGTCTGCCACCGGACACTAAGAACACGCCTCCAAGAAGCCGGAATCCAGAAAAAGGCCCTGGACTGGACCATGTCCTTCCTCTCCGGCAGAACCCAGAGAGTCCGCCTTCCACCCTTCCGATCCGAAGCCACAGACATCATCTGCGGCGTACCCCAGGGCTCATCCCTCAGCCCGACCCAGTTCAACGTCTACATGGCCCCCCTTGCACAAGTGGCCCGTCAGCACGACCTGAACATCATCTTCTACGCCGACGACATCCAGCTCATCCTCTCCCTCACCAAGGACCCACACACCACCAAAACCAACCTCCACGAGGGAATGAAGGCCGTCGCCGAGTGGATGAGGAGCAGCCGACTGAAACTGAACTCGGACAAGACAGAAGTCCTCATCCTCGGCCCCACCCCCTCTGCCTGGGACGACTCCTGGTGGCCGACCACACTGGGAACAGCACTGACACCCACGGACCACGCACGCAACCTAGGATTCATCCTCGACTCCTCCCTCTCCATGTCGAAGCAGATCAACGCCGTCTCCTCCTCCTGCTACAACACCCTCCGCGTGCTTCGCAGGATCTACAAATGGATCCCGACCGAAACCAGAAGAACGGTGACTCAAGCCCTCGTCAGCAGCAGGCTGGACTACGGCAACGCACTCTATGCAGGAATCCCGACCAAACACCTACAATGGCTGCAACGCATCCAGAACGCCTCTGCCCGCCTGATCCTCAACATCCCTCGACGCAGCCGCATCACCTCCCACCTAAGAGACCTGCACTGGCTCCCCGTCAACAAGAGGATCACCTTCTAGCTCCTCACCCACGCACACAAAGCACTCCACAACACCGGACCAGCCTACCTGAACAACAGACTCAACTTCCACACCCACGCCCGCCAGCTCCGCTCCGCCAGCCTCGCCGCCGTACCGTGCATCCAACGAACAGCCTCCGGTGGCAGATCCTTCTCCTTCCTCGCCGCCAAGACCTGGAACACCCTCCCCACTCATCTGCGGCAGACCCAGTACCTGCTCACCTTCAGGAAGCGCCTCATGACCTGGCTCTTCAAGCAGTAGCAGCACCACCTCCCCTCAGCTCCTTGAGACCCTCACGGGTAAGTAGTGCGCTTTACAAATTCACTGATTGATTGATTAATTGATTGATTGATTGATTGAATTCAGCAAGAGGTCATGTGTGTAGATCACTCAAGGTGTTCTCACAGAACATAACTATTGAAATAAAGAAATTGAAAGTGTACACAATGGCCGATTTACAAAAACAATATACCATTACATCGGCTTGACCCTTATGGTTGTGGATCTATATAGAGTTTGTAGGTTTTTCGATAACCCAAGGGACCCAAGGTCAACAAATAAGCTGTACCTCACAATGTTTTTTCATTATGTATCGAGTATAGACAAATTCATGTGAGGAAATACGTAGACTGAAAAAAGGCTATCAAGTAAACGTATGTGTTTCTGAAATGGGCACCAGATATACAGTTTAGGTGTATATTTGCCAAGGTTATTGGTACATTTCTGAATTTGTAGGTACCCATACTAGCATGTGATTCTAGGGGCATTTTTGAAAATGCCTTCTTTCTAAAACACTGGCTACATTTGGAAGTCACAAATGCAGTGAAATCCAATTGGTAATAACAAATGTTCAACTATTCTGTATTCCTACATGTCTTTCAATTAAAATTGTACCTCACTTATGAGGGTAGAGTCACAGTCGGCTACAGGAAAGTGTCTATGTTGCCCAAATTGCAACATAGACTCTTCACATTTTTCCAATGAAAACTGAGCCTTTTTTTACAATTTGAGTAACGTTGGATTGTGGGTTCAGGCTCAGTCAGTACCAAGTGATACCCAGCATGACAGTACCTATTTGAAAACGAGACACCTAGTAGAATCTAGGGTGGGGTGGCTCTCACCAGCTTTTCATGCCCAGAATCCCTTGCAAACCTCACATTTTGATGTAAAAAAACATTTTCCTCATCGTTCTACCATGGAAAGCTCTGAAATCTGCTGACAGCTACAAACTCTCCTACTTTATAGGAATCCTCCAAGTCTTCCGATAAAAATGGTTGCTCACTTGTGTGGATAGGAATAGTGCCTGCAAGAGGCAACGTCCCAAAACAGAACCTGGACAAATGGCATTTTTCCATTGAAAAGTGACCTTTTTTTGCTATATAAATAGCTGTGGATTTTGAGACGTAGCTCAATCAGCACCCAGGGAAAGTAAGTAAACCTGTACATTTTTTGACTTGCACACCTAGGGGGAAAATCCAGGGTGTGGTGACTTGTGTGGCTTTCATTAGCTTTTCATTCCCAGAATCTCTTTTAAACCTCACATTTTGACCCAGAAATACTATTTTTCCTCACATTTCTGTGATGGAAAGTTCTGGAATCTGTGGGAAGCCAAAAACCTCCAACCAACCAGCGTTCCTCCAAGTCTCCCATTAAGAATGGTACCTCATTTGTGAGGGAAGCCTAGGGGTGGGCAACATTTTCAATTCCGCTGGTGGAATTTGAAGAATTAAGTAATTCTGAGCTACAAGAGTAATGTTGAATTACCGATAAATTCCATCACTCAGCCAGCTGAATTAATGTGCACTGATGACATTGGCAATGCCAATCTGCAATCCTTCTCGATCGTAGCAGCATACAAGTCATCTGTCAATCAAAAGATGTCCTTTTGTCTCTCCATGGAGGCACTAGCATCCGTAACACTTGGCTCCTTCACCAACCACAACTTCACTATTATGGTACTCAGATGGGCTATGTTGTGATACATTGTGTTACTATAGGCACTGAGCCAGGGATGCTAGGTGGCACTTACTTCTGTTGCGAAAGATGGCACTTCCAGTTATAAATTAATCTGGAGGCAATAACAAGAAAGGGGGAAAAGCAGACTAGCCAGGGTGAGCTGGGAGTTGGGATTATGGGTATCAGGGCTAGTTCCACAGCAGTTGATCACTGAAGCTCAGGAAGAGGTGAGAGCTGCGCAGCAGATACTGTGACTCTGAACGATTGTGTGGTTGCTAATCTCATCAGCTTGCTGCATGCCCTTATTCTCCAGCGACTTCTGAACTCGACATAAGACCCATGCCGCTACAACTACTGTTAGCATCCTGGGTGTTAAGGCCTCACTGCGGCTGGAAATAATAATCATGCAAAATGCATTCATACAACCACATCTCTAGGGAGTTATCCTTGAGGGTAGTGTTCTCGTTTAGGTCAGATTGTGCCTAACCTTGCCTGCAATAATCTGTGGCTTACCCAAGCCCCTCCATACTCTCTGCTGAGGAAAGCAAGATGTTTAAGCTTGACTGTACTGCTTTTATAATTGTGTTTTTTCTTTCTCTGCAACTAGACAGTGGTGGAGCTTGAACTAGACAGTGGCGGAGCTTGACAACCAGACACAATAGTACCCTCTTAAAATTCTTAAGGCTTAGTGGAGAGGTGTGGCTCACTGGTTAGAGGCGGCAGACCCGTAAGCAGAGGACGGCCCGGGACCAGGGTTCGATTCCCGACGCGGCAGGGTCGTGGACCAGGGTCAGCGGGCTCGATAATTCTCGCCTCGGTGCCTACTCCAGTCAGGGACCACACTCGGCAACTCTGGGCATTAGCTTGCCTCATCTTCACAACGGCCCCCCCAGACCACCGGGGATGCTTGGTCGCACCTTAGAGATACCCATTAGGGACCATCTCTCAGGGTGAGCCAGGACGGGTTCCCCAGCGGTCGAAGCGCGGAGATACTCCTCCGGGAGTCGATTCTAGCGCTATATAAACCCACAATTAAATTAAATTAAATTAAATTAGAGGCACACTGTTTAGCGTAGCAGTGCAAGAAACAAGTAATTATTAAAAGCATTGAAAATCTGATCGAAATGGCGCACTCTGCAATCCTAATGGCACCTGGGTTCAAGAAGACATTTGAGGCCAAAAAGAAAGTGGTTAAGTTCTTCTGAGGCAGTGCCAGTATACTAAGAGATCCGATGCTGCCCTTCAAATTATTAACACCTTACAAAGGTAGGATAGTTAGCATACATCCACTTTATTGGAAACCCAAAAATTCATTCTAACCGAGGTGCAGCACTGAACGCCTGCATGACACTGACTGAGCTAACACATCTGCTGCAACCTACAGAGCACAGGTCCTTAATTTAGGAATCCTCCTTTAAAAACAATCTTAGTGAATCAATACTCACAGCAGATCTTGGTTTAACCTGCAGGCCACCAGCGTTATTATTTTTATTTCATTTTTTCCTATAGCGGTTCTGCACCTAGATGACATTAGTGCACTGTACACAACACACCAGAGAGAGTACAGTTGAAAGTTATAGATGACATGCAAAGAAGACAGATTACCATTGAATAATGGGGTGACTGTGAGATAGCTCAAAAGGGAAGAGTGGGAGGCAGACTGAGAGTTCGAGGTCAGTTCTATAGGTGGGCTGAACACTGCTAAATCTTGCAGAGTTTTTATGTGACTCCGCTGAGTTTCACCCCTCCCCCCCATCCCCCCCAAAGGACACATCAAATTTTTTCAATGAAAATTGATCATCTTTTGCTATTTGGGTACCTGTAGATTTTGGACCTTAGCTCTGCATTCAACAAGAGATACCTATAAAACCTGCATATTTTGAAAAACAAGACACATAAGGGGATCCAGGGTGTTAGAACATGTATGACTTACACCAGGATTTCTTCCCCAGAATGCCTTGTAATCTTCGAACTTTGACAAATAAAACACATTTTCCTTATATTTCTGGAAATTAAAGTTCTGGAATCTTGGAGGCGTGGGTGAACTGCCCTTAAGATGGCCACAGGACCCTGAAGCTCCGATCAGCGTTGGTGACACTTCTCTGCTACTAGTGGCGCCATCTGCCGAAAATGCTTCTACGTTAATTGAAACAGTGTGCAAATGCGTGGGGACAAGGTATTTCTCCCTTCTGCCATTTTTGAGCCATTTACTGTGCTGTTGTTGCCCTCGCGTCAAGCAGCTCAGGATCAGCAGTCGCAGCCCCCATTTTGTCAGTTTTTGAAGCGCGTCAGAACTGGCTTGTGTGCCAGGTCACACTGAGATGCAGGTGTCTCCCTGGGTTAAGTGGTGGTAGGAAATCCTATTAAACTAAACTTTATTGTTTATTTGTTGCTGATATAGTGACTGTTTACTGTGGGCTGACATGCAATACATATATGACATAGTATTTGTCAGCTGAAGAATTATGGAGCTGTAGTATAGTCAGCAAGGTTTTGGAAGCCTCTTTTGGTTGCCTGTTTGCCTGTTATGGCAGAGCCTTTAAAAATAGAACTGACATACCATTGGAAGGTGGGCTGTTTGGCTAACTTTCATGCCCTTTCTTTCATAATAATTTGTTTGGCTCAGCCTTCAACTATATGGGCTATACTCAATATTTTTGAATAACGCACATTCAGATATCTCCTTGTGCATGGCATTAGGTTGTCCTCACGGCCTTTATTGCACTATTTCTTTTTCATTTTTCACACTTTTATTGAGTCCTCTCCCACTTCTACTTTGAAGGCTGATACCTCACCTACAGTCATGGCCACAGCTCACAGGAGTTCAGATGCTCCTACCAAAAGACAGATAAAAGATCCAGCTTCCCCTACAAAGTCTCCTCTACCCTTGACTTTGGAGTACATTATGGAGGATATCAAGCATTTGAAGCCCTTTGTCATGAAGACTAACGTTACTCTCCAACGTTTAGATGAAAAGTGATCTACATTGGAGTCCAGGGTGTCAGGTGTTGAATAGCAGATTAATGAGGTGCAGGATGCGGCTGCTAAAATTGACGGCATGACTAAGGAGATTGCGATCTTAAAGCAGCAGAGAGAAGATTTAGAAAACTGAAATAGGCTTAATAATCTCCAAATTTATGGCATTCCGGAGGGATCAGAGGGGTCGGACATGCTTGCCTTTCTTGGGGTACATATTCCCAAACTGGTGGGCCTTAAGGAAGGAACACATCTCAACTTACAGTGGGCTCACCGTATTGGCCCCAAGCCTGTAAGTGCTTCAAGTTCTGGCCGCCCTAGAGGAATAATTGTTCTCTTTCCAGAGTACACTGAGCTGCGGTTTAATACTGAGGTTTTACACTGAGGTTTTATAGGTGGCTAAACAAAGAAAGCAAAAGTTGTGGTCTGGTCAGAGGGTCTTTATTTCCCAAGATGTAGCACGCGCAACTGCTGCTCATCGAAAGGAGTTCCTATCCTTCCGGCCAACTCTACAATCTATGAATGCAAGGTATAGGCTTGTACGCCCATGCTTTTTTAAAGTCATCTATGAAGACCAAACTTATTCATTTGACTGTCCAGACGACCTGAAGAGATTTATTATCAAACATAAGGGTGAAGCAATGGAGCTTGGAAAATTTTGAATTCTTTGTTTGTTTTTTTTGCTCCTTCACTTGTCGTAGGATTATGCCTTCGTTCCAGGGTTCTGAATTAAATTGAGTATATATCTAACTTCAAGTATTTTAATATGCTGTTACTAATAGTAACATGTTCAAGTGTTAATGGTCTTTGTCTTATGGTTGTTGTCTTTAGTTAGTTGGTCTAGTCTTTTAACCTTGTTATTTAGTTATTCCTCTTTGCAGTTGTCTGTTCTCTACTCCGGACTCCCTCCTTTGATGTGTTGCTTCCCACATACCTCCCCTCCTGTACCTACAGTTTCCATTTTAACCTTGTATGTGGTAAGTCGTTTTCATCTATCATTCATGTACTATGCACTTCTCCTGTTGATTTATTTGTCCTGTGTTTTTTTGATCTTAGTCAAATGATTTGTTATAATGCGCCTATTTAGCTACATGTTCTCCCTCTCTTTTCCATTATATTGACTGTCTCTGACGCTGTTGTTGTTGCTGTTCAATTATTATATATTATTGTCTGTTGTACGTCATTGCTTGTGCGTTTCTCCATCCCTTCATCATATTCTTTTCACATTGATGTGTTTTTCTTTCTTCATGACTAAAGCTTCTTAACATTTTGTCATCTTTATTGTCTCTATCCGAGTTACTTTATCTGTCTTTGTCTTCATTTATTTTTCCTTTCTTTTTTCTTTTCTTTCTTGAAACCTTTTCTTTATCCTTTCCTTTGGCATCATTAAGTTTCACAGTTCTTCATTGATTAGCATGGTTAGATCATTTCATGCGTTCTATGTATTCAGAGAGATTGTTGCTCTGGTTTCCTTCTCTGATTATATATGTTAAAATATTACAATGGTATACTCCCTTAAGTTTATTTCTTGGAATGCCAAGGGCTTGTGTAATCCTATCAAAAAACAGCAAGTTCCAACTCATTTATCTCAGCTTAAATGTAATATTGCTCTATTGCAAGAAACGCAAGTACTTAACAAAGATCTAAATTCATTATGCAGGAATTGGTTTTGTCAGATCTTCTGTTCTCGAGCTCTTGACCACAACAATGGGGTTATTATTCTGGTTCACAAAACACTTCCCTAGGTAAATAAAAAAGAAGAAAGAGAACCGGAGGGACAATGGGTTCTACTACAGGCCATTATTCATCATAGGCCAATTTATATACTGAATACTTATGGTCCCACAGGTGTAAATGTACAATTCTGGGAATGACTGTCAGTTGTTTTACACTCCTGTTCAAATGCAAATTTAATAGTTGGGGGTGATCTTAATCAGATTGTTGACCCTTTTTTTAGATAGAAAGTCTAAAACTAAGTATGTTCCTACAAAATGCAGAAAGAATTTACATGGTTTATTCACACCCGATGGTTAATTGAGGCGTGGAGATTACACTCCCCGGACACATTGGAATATACATTTTTCTCACCAACACATAAATCCCAATCCAGAATTGATTACTTATTCCTTTCACCCCCTCTAGTTAGTACACTTACACGTGCTGAAATTGGGTCAATATTAATTTCAGACCACCCACCGGTTATAATAGATTTTGGTTTATTACCTGAGACCTCTAAACACAACAGATGGCGTTTCAACAATAGCTTACTAAAGTATACAGATTTTTTACAGAACTTTGAATGTTCTATACAAGAATTTTTGTTGCATAACATTTAATCAGATATTCCATTTTATTTTGTTTGGGATGCATTAAAAGCTTCTGGCCGAGCTCATATAATTAATTTTGTCCTGACTAAAAAGAAAAAAGCTAATAAAGAGTCCTCATTACTGCTACAGTCCATAAAGCAATTGGAGCATTCATTTTTCATTACCAAGAATGATACTGTCTTACAACGTTTAATGAACACTAAATTCAACTTTAATAAAAGGTCAACTCAGGAGGCTGTCGGTACTCTGTTTAAAAATTAATTCCAAGTTTTATGGCAGACGTAATAAGGCAGGTAAATTACTGCCAACTATCTGAAAGTTAAAGCTCAAAAGTCTAAAATAGTTAAGATTTTGGATGAAAACAAAAATCCTCATTTTAGAAACAATGACATTTTGAAGTGCTTTACTGATTATTAGACAAATCTTTATACACCACAACACTTCTCCACTGATGAGGCACTAGATTCCTATCTTCATTCCCTGCCACCAAGACAGCAACAGGATCTTTCTTTTCTAGAAGAGCCTATTTCAATATCTGAAGTTAAATCTGCTCTTAGTGCTCTACCCAAAGATAAAGCACCGAGTCCGCATGGTTTTTCTGTTAAATTCTACTCCTGCTTTTCCCATCTTTTACTTCTGCACTTACTTACTTTATATCAGTCTTTGCTTTCACAGGATGAAGTTAGGGGGCCCTTTTTGGATGCTATGATCTGTTTGATCCCTAAAAAAGATAAAGATCCTTCCTTATGTGCCCATTATAGACCCATCTGCCTTATTAATTTAGATTGCAAACTTTTTCCAAACATTTTATTGTTAAGGATTTCTCCTATAATTTCTGATATAGGTGGCCTTGAGCAGACTGGATTTGTCATGGGTAGATAAATGACGGATAATTCTAGGTTGATTCTGGATATTATATATATGGCATCTTTTGCCAAAATACCTATGGCTGCCGTAACTTTGGATGCCGAAAAGGCTTTTGACAGTGTCAATTGGAAGCTTATGATGCGGGCTCTAGAATGGTATGGTTTTCAATCTTCTTCAAGTATATCGCTATATTATAATCCTCCCCATGATGTCTGTTTTTTAAATGGTTCCCAGTCTTCATATATTCCCCTTTTACTGGGTACAAGACAATGATGTCCTTTAGCTCCTTTGTTTTTTATTTTATCCCTTGAACCCTTTTTGCACACATTACGAAATTCATTTCATGGCTTTCGACACAAAGATACTGAGATTAAGTTCTCAACAAATGCTGATTGTTAGTCCTGGCACCATTGGCGTGGGTCTCCCTTCCATTTTTTGCTGTTGCCTTATATGTTTTTGCTGGTTTTAGATGCTCTGGGCACTGTGCCACTGCTAATCAGTGCCACAGTGCAAGTGTTGCCTATAGTAAATTGATGTATGGATTAGTGACTCCATGATTGGATTATTTGATTTACTGGTCAGACCCTAGTACAGTGCACCATGGGTGCCCAGGGCTTGTAAATCAAATGCTGCTAGTGGGGTTGCAGCACTGGTTGTGCCACCCACCAAAGCAGCCTGTAAAGTGTGTCTCAGGCCTGCCATTGCAGAGCCTGTGTGCAGTCTGGTACTGCAATGTTGACTGGGCAAGTGCACCCACTTGCCAGTCCCTATACCTTCCCTTTTCTTCATATCAGACACCCCTAAGGTGGGTCCCAGGGCAGGGTGCATTGTAAGTATAAGGTAGGACATGCCCTGGTGTGTGTGGCATGTCCTAATAGTGAATTACAGCCATTTTAGTTTTTCACTATTGCAAGGCTACCTGTTCCCCATAGGCCAGAATGGGCAGTTTGAATATAACACCTTATTATCCTAACTGACCCTGGGAACATGGTAAAAATTTGAGTTTACTATGGCTGAACTCAGAATGATAAAATACATATTTAAGTGAAGTTGGTTTTAGCATTCTGTGTTTGAAAATACCAGTTTTAGAAAGTAGGTATTTTCTTGCCTAACTGTCTCTGCTAGGTTGTGTATTCCTTGGCTGGAGTTTGAGTGACAGCGGCTAGGGGATTCCAGGAGCAGGGTGAGTCAGCACAAGGCTGAATAGAGAGAGATCTGCATGTAGAGTGGTGGGAGGAGTTGCACCTAGGACCTGAATAGGGCTGTTCCTGCCTTCCACAATGCTGGCTCCACCTCCTGTGGTGCATCTGATGTCCCTGGCCCACACTGTCAAAGGAAAGAAGGAGCCCTGTACCCAAAGTGCCCCAAGACGGACCGGAACTAGTTTGGACTAGGCCCAGGCCTCTCTGCCTTCAGAGAACAAAGAGAATATGAGTATAAGTACTGGGGCCCAGACCCCAAGACATTAGATCACTTCTGGGAAACAAGAAGAACCTTTGCTGAGGAAAGGAACCAGAGAGAGAGAGACTGCAGTAGGAGACTATCCCTATGCTGTGTGCTGTTTGAGGATTGGCCTGCAGTGGTTACCTGATTGCCAAAGAAAGGAGAAAGGACTTTGTTCTACTTTCATCAACTTGTAAGAAGATCTCCAAGGGCTTGAACTAGAGCTTGCCTCCTGCCTGAAGTCTCAGGGATACAAGACTTCACCAACCAGCTCCCCTGAGTTCCCTTGCTGGGAATCTGAAGTGCCTGCTATTGAATTGGGCCTTCTGAGAGACTGCGTGTCGCTGGGAGCTGGAAGCGCATCGCCGAAGCGCTTCGCATCACTGGAGAAGAGTGTCGCCATCGCAGCAGATGCCGTCGCATCACTGGAGAAGCGTGTCGCTGCCGCAGCAGCTGTCGTCACATTGTTGAGGAAGTGTGCCACCGCTGCCGCTGTCGCCATCGCATTGCCGAAGCGACCCGCATCACTGGAGAGGAGTGTCGCCGTCGCAGCAGATGCCGCCGCATCACCAGAGAAGTGTGTTGCAGGGCCTGTGGCGGCTCAAGAAGATTCACCGAGTCACCACACGGCCGTCGGGCGTGCACGCATCACCCCTTCATTGTCGCAACATCAAGAAGACGCCATTTTTGTTCATTGCACCGAGTCGTCATCACATTGCGGTGTTGCTAGTTGCATCGCCACAGAAGCGCAGTAAGAAACCAACGCACCACCTCCCCACGAAGTGAAGAACTGACGCATCACCTTCCCTATGGTAAGGAACCGACGCATCACCGTCCCCTATGCAGCAGTAGGGAATCTACGCATCATCTCCCCGAAGCAAGGAACCGACATATCACCGTTCTTGCGTGTAAGGAACCGACGCATCACCTTCCCTGCAACCCTTTTGTTTGTATAGCTGTATGCATCCAAAGGTACATTGAACGTAAAGTGTCACATTTACCATCTAAAGAGAACTAAGCTATTTCTACCATTCTAAAGTATAGTATTGTGGATTTTTGTTGTTTGTGGTCTTGTGTTAAGCCTATATAAAGATACTTATTTTTTATAATACAACCTGTGTGGTGTCCATCTGTAGTGTTGTCACTGTATTACTGTATGTGTTCACAAATGCTTTACACACTGCCTCTGAGAAAAGCCTGTCTGCTCATGCCAAGCTACCAAGGGGGTGAGCAGGGGTTATTTTAGGAGTGTACCCCCTTACCCTGACTAGACACAAGGGCCCCTATTTGCCAACTAGAGACCCCCAAATCTAACACTGATGATATGATATTTTATGTCTCTGAGCCCGAAATATCAATCCCGGCTTTTACTAATACATTAACAACGTATTCTCAGATGTCTGAATATAAATTGAAGTTTTCATAATCGGAGGCACTCCCTCTTAATAAGTATTGTCTGAAGACACTGGACTTAAATGGTCTCCACACTTTAGCAAGTGTTTGGGAATTAAATATTCTACCTCCATGGCAAAGACAACTCAGATCAACTTAGAGGATGTTCATCATAAAATCCTTCAAATGACAGAGAAATGGTCCCCACTATATTTGTCTTGGTGAGGCAGGTTGGCTACCATAAAAATGAAGTTTTTACCGGTCAATGATTTTTACCTGTCCATGTTGCCTATTAAATTACCTTTAACATCTTTTAAACTATTAAATAAATCAATTGCTATGTTTTTATGAAATGGTAAAAAGGCACGCATCTCTTTAGCATTTCTATATGAACACAAAGAGTTAGGGGTGTAAGTTTTCCAAACTTTCAGCATTATCATACTGCTGTTGCCTTAAAACAGGTTCTACCATATATGAGGGACGCTGATTCTCCACCCAATAATATCTGGTGCAAACTGGATGACTCACTTATGTCACCTTTTTCTTTTTACTCTTTACCAATTTTTTTTAAATCTCCTCGAGCCTTCTCTGCACCAATTATTGAATATTCTAATATGGTATCTTCTTGTATTCTCTTAAGGCCCTTTACCCCAGTACAAGAATTGTTGTAATCCTCTATATGGCATAATAAATCTCTTAAAACCTCGAGTCATTTTTTGGAAGCAATACGTTCTGAAAGGTGTAATTCAAATAAAACAATTATTATGCGATATGACTCCTCTTCCTTTTTCTGTTATTCAAACCAAAGTTGCTCTTTCTTCTACTTATGCCACTAAGTATGAGTCTCTCAAGGATGCTCTCTTGCAAGCTATCTCCACACTCACTCAATCTCAACCTCATGCAAGTTTCTCAGCTCCTGATCCAATTGCACTTTCATCATCAATTAAAGCATCACATATTTATAAATATTTGCATTACATTACTCCTTCCTGTCCCAACCGCTGGTTTTTGGTTACAGGTCTGTAGGACTATTTCCACTATTTGCTCTATTAATTTCCTCTTTGATATCAATCATATTTTTCTGGGAATTTCCTCACGCTTTTGGCCACTACGCTCTAAATTATTTAACTTTTTTAAACTGTCACTTGCTATTGCTTTTCAATCATTACATCAAACTGGAAGAATGCCAATAATATTAATGTTACCAGTTGGTGGAATCTCCTTTGTTCTCATCAGAGGCTTGATACAGCATCAGCTACATCTACATTACAGATGATAAACAAAGACCTCTTTTGGTCTCTGCTTATTGGTTACTCAAACAAAAAGACTTAACCTTCCAAGGATTCTACAATGGTTTTTCATCCCTCATGATTGACTTTCCCTTCTTGTTTAATATTATACATATGTATTTTGCCATTGTTATTGTATGATATACGTAGTTATATGACATAAAGCTATTATACGCAACAAGTTATTATATGTTACAATGTTTTATTATGTGGTGTATATATATATATATATATATAGATATGTAATACATATGATTTTATTCTTCCTTTCTCTTCTTTTTTCTCTTTCTTTCTTCTCTTCTTTAGCATCTTTTGTTTTCTTTCTTCTTCTTACTTTTTCTCAAATACAAAATACAAAAAATTGCGATATCATAAGTCCCGAATTACGATATCATCGTGATAGGTTTATTGTTTAATTTGCTCCTTTGTATTTTAGACATTACTTATTTTTGACTTTTCGGTTAAGTATTCTATTTTATAACTTGATTCTAAGTTACAGATAGTCCTGTACATTTGTATTTCACTTTAATAAAGCTTTTATTAAACAGACAAAAAATAGTTTTCGAATCTGAAGAGAAGCAAAACTACTGAACATCCCCCCAAGTCTCTCAATAAAAAAAATATATCTCACTTGTGTGGTGGTTAAGCCTAGAGCCCATGACAGGAAGTGTACCAAAATTCAAGATGGACACATCACATTTTACAGTTGAAAACTGACTCTTTTTTTGCTATTTGGATACCTGTAGATATTAGGCTGTAGCACTGCAGGCACCAAGGGTCACCTAGCAAACCTGCACATTTTTTAAACTTGAAATGGCTCTCACCAGCTTTTCTCGCCCAGAATCCTTTTCAAACCTCAAACTTTGACAGAAAAAACACAGGTTACTAAAATATCTGTGATGGAAAGTTCTGGAAAATGCAGGGAGCCACACACTACCTACTACCTAGAACTCCCGGAAGTCTCCCGATAAAAATGGTGCCTCAGTCCCAGTTCACAAGCAGGAACTGGCCCAAAACACAACATAGACATCAATTTTTTTTAAATCTAGATGCCTAGGGGAATCCTGGTTGCGGTGACGTATGTGGCTCTCACTAGGTAATGTTGCCCAAATCTCTTGTGTATGAAATTGGGTTACTGGTTGAGGGGGATAAAATCCTTCTCAAGCAGTCATGCAATTTTTCTTAGGGTGAAGTCACAAGCAAACCCTAAATTAACCTGTGCTCCACACTTGGGTAGCTTGGCCCTAAGCAGTCAGGCTTAACTCAGGCAATGTATAAAGTATTGGTTCAATACTTCAAGCAGTAACACAGTGAAAAAAACACTGTAAAAGGATCCCACAACAGGTTTAGACAAATATAGTAATTTGTAAATAAATAAAACAAGACCAAAACAAAAAAATTTAATCAGTGAAACCCCCAAACCGGTCCTAGGATGCTTGATTCAGGTCCAGGGAAGACATGGCTTTGCAGTTCGGGCTGGACTGTTCCCATGAGGCACAGGGTCAAGACTGATTTGCATATGGCCATGTCTGAACTGGGGTGGCGTGCTGAGCAAAATAACGATGGATTAAACCCAGATCTGTGACTGGGGGTGAATTTTTTGCCAATGTGCAACATTACGTCCATCATCTTGTGTGTTTTGCTGGACCTGGACAAAGTCCCAAGTTTAAGCCGACCGTAATGGAGCGTGGTTCAGCGAGAGGGACCCAACTAGGCACACTGAAAAATGTACCATTAATCCTGGTTCACAGAGTGTTGGGAGGGTTCACATCAAAGGTGCACAGCTTAAGTGATGCTTTGGATCTGAGATGTGGTGAGGCTGTGGTGTGAGGCCCTGCTCACGTCATTGAGGATCCCATTGATGAGGGTTTGCAATGCAAAGTCCGGTATTGAAAATGCGTCACACAGTCAGGGTGATGCGTCATATTCGAGGAACTGTATGGAATTGCTGTGGAGTCCGGTATCATCATCGAGGCTGCTGTCGATGAGAGATGTAAAGGGTTGTGATGTGGATGCACGTGCAGCTGCTCTTCCATTGTGGTGACGGGTTATTATGTGATGCGGGTCTTTGCGATGATTTCTAGCCATGCAGCGATGCGTCAGCTTTGCTTGGGTTTTTGCCACACAGCAGAGGAGATGTGTAATTTCCACTGGATCCACAGAGACTGGCAGAGCCCACTTCCAAGGGACCAGGGCAAGGGAGGCAGCACTTGACAGGGTAGACTCACAAGTGGCAGAGTCCATGTGCAGATGCAAGGTAGTTGGCAGCCTGTTGTGTCCATGAGGCTTTAGATCACGAGGCCAGCCAACCAGCCTGTGGATTCACTTAGGAATTCTGGATTCAAGAGATACAGGTCCTGTCATTCTCACTTAGGCAAAAGGGCAGCAGACAGAGTCTCAACACAGCAAGGTAGCAGTCCAGAAAGGCAGTAGTCCAGCAGGCCATCATTCCAGCACAGTGGAAATCCTTCAGCAGCACAGCAGTCCTTCTTGCTGACAAAGAATCCATAGGTCCAGACGTGTTCTGAAGAGTTGGTGTCTGAGGTCCAGCATTTAAACCTAGCTGTGCAAGTAGGGGACAAGGTTCTAGATGTTTCCGTTTGAAGTTCCCTGGCATCTTACCTTCCCTGTCCTAACTCCAGTTTAACTACAGGCATTATGCAGCCCTTTGTGAGGAGACAGGAAACAGCCTATTCAAGTGCAAGCAGGACTGTACTCAGGTCTACCCTTAGGGCCCGATTTCCAGAATTGACTTAAGACAAAATCCTGAACCTACTACTTTTGGTATTCACAGAATGCACTTACTACTTTTGTTATTCACAGAATGGTTTTGCGACTACTAACTTTATGTCCGAACTCGGGCTGGAGATTCCGGCCCGGATGTGGGACTTCCGGCCCGGAGGTGGGACTTCCGGCCCGGAGGTGGGGATTCCGCCCAGAGGTGGAGATTCCAGCCCGTGGCAGAGATTTAGCCATGGCTGAAATCTCTGGGCCGAAAGTCCCACCTCCGGGCCAGAATCTCCGCCTCCGGGACGGAATCTCCGGCCCGAGTGCGGACGTAAAGTTAGTAGTCGCAAATCCATTCTGTGAATACCAAAAGTAGTAGGTGCATTCTGTGAATACCAAAAGTAGTAAGTTTTGGATTTTGTCTTAAGTTAGTTCTGTGAATCGGGCCCTTCCATCCTGCCAGTGACGACCCATTCAGGCACACCTGAGCTCTCTAGTGTGTGTGGCTGTCTATGAGGAACACGCACAGTCCAACTGTCAAAAACACCCAGTTATTTGACCACAGGCTACATGCATTAAATGCCGTCATTCTTATTTGGCATTTTCAAAATTGTAATTTAAAATCTGGATTCACCATCAGTTAGGATTTTTTCATTACAATTCCAAAGACACAGAACATGAACTGGTTACCTGTTCCTATTAGAAATTACAGCTTATTAAATGTAATAAAGTAACTCCAACATTATCCTATGTGAGAGGTAGGATTTGCAGTAGTGTAATATTAATGTAGGCGTTTTTCACTACTAGTATATGTAAAACCTATAAGTACATGTGCACCTTTTTAAGTACACTGAATCCTGCCCTCTGGGCTTTCCAAGTGCTTACCAACGTTTGAGGCTTTCAAGGTTTTTGGGGTCAAATTACGTAGTTAGAGCCACACAAGTCATACATGATTGGACTCCCTGTTTGTCTAATTTCCAGAAATGTGTGCATATGGTAGGTATTTCAGGTTGGCATGACAGACAAGCCCCAAAATCCACAGCTACCCACATTTCAAAAACAGTGTGGTTTTCAGTGGAAACATTTGATGTGTGCCTGTCGTGTTTTTAGCACTTTCCAATTGTGGTCACAAGGGCTACCCACCAAAACATGGGTTCTATTTTGATGTGAAGACAGGTGAAAATTCCTGGGTGATTTTGCAATTTGTGAATTGCAACAGATCACAAAAATATCCATAACAAAGACTGATCTTAGCCATTTACACACACTTTCAAGTTTGCATGGCATTGTGGTAAAGTGATGGTAAAGCGAGTGGAATCAATGCAAGTTATACCACCCCGGACACCTTCGGATGTTCAGTTGTCCAAGAAAATAAGGGGTTACTACTCAATTTTTAAAATAAAAACACCATTTATAGAGGTTTGTTTTGGCACCTCTCAGATGTTGCAAAGAACCAATACTAATCATGGTATGAGAATATTGACCCCAAACCTACTGAAGATGAGTCACAAATCCATGACAAGTCACAAACCGCTTTACCGTCCATTCATATGCCATTCACACACCACACACAATAAGTTCATACTGCCAGCCATGGGCCCAATCCAACACATTACTAAACTCACATCAATATACTGCTGCCATTCAAGGGCCCATCATAGTCATACAGCACAGGAAGGCGACTCCCCCTTCAAACCAACTCTCAACCAGTCATCAACCAACTTGCATACGAACACACCACAAGCAAATCTCTACATGCATATGCCCAGACATGTTGACGGTTGGTGCGTCAACAACCTTCCCATATAGAAAAAATGTGAACTACTTTTTTACTACGTGTCAAATACCACCTCTGTTTACATTTGGGACATTACTGAACACATTTCTAGTGAACAGCTCCCATGATAGCCACATGACTCTCAGGAAGACGTGTCTTTCATGCACCTTTAGCAAACTGAGTGGAATGGAATGGAATGGAATGGAAAGATCATTTGTAGAGCGCGATAGCTACCCTGAGGCGTCCTAGCGATGAGTGATCATATCTATCTTGGAAACTAAGGTAATCATGCTGGGAAAGACCGTCCTGAGTTCGCTGTAGAGCATGTTCTAACCTATTAAAGAACATTAATTGTTGACACACAGGGTAGCAAGTGAGAATGTAGCATATGTGCATTCCACCGTTATGTGCAATGCTGTGATTGTAATGTGCTTGTCATATGGCAAACTGTACATCTACTATGATCTGGCAGAGGTTGAAGATGGCAAGCAGGACAAATATATTACCCATTCATGTAGCATCGGGTGCAGAGTTCTCTGTAATGTTATGATTTTTGTTGAAGTGCACGATCGTCCAGAAGGATATCCTGCCACCAATGCAGGAGCAGTCAGGGATGATCCATGGACTTACCAAGTTGCAGTGCTACAGCTTCAGCTTTTTGCAGAATGCAGTAATTTCAGAGGCAGCACAGGTGTGTAAGGAGAGTTCATTTTCGCAGTGAGGTAGGAGAAGTCACTACTGCCTGTTCTGGTGCTGCGCCTGCATGGAATGTGTGCGAGAACAAGTCCATCTGAGTAAAAGTGTCTGGATTTTTTCTGAAATCTGAGTCAGCTTTAAGGTATGCTGAGTCATTGTTGTGTAAGCCTTTGAATGTGTGTGTCAGGAGTTTAAAGAGAGCTGTGGAGGGGGAGCCAATAAAGTTCTTTGAGGCACAGGGTGTGTGAATTGTCGAGGTGGAGAGGGAGGCTGACTGCTGTTTTATCCATAGTTTGGAGACATCTGTTTTGTTGACTGAGGGACTAATTGCATATCTGACTCAGACAGGGCCAAATACTAGGCTTGAGGTGCGCTGATTTTACAAATAGGCGTGGCAATGGGTGCGGGCCTATTGGAGGGATTCAGCTTCAGACCCTCCCTTGATCATTTCAAAGAGAAATCTCCAGTGCAAACGCTGTAGGTGCCTTTAAAGCTCTCCCCAGTTTCTGCCAAAGGCCGACAGATGCACTTGGGAGGGAGAACAGATGTTGGTCATTGGCCGACAACTGCACATGAGGAGTTAAAGACTAACAACATTTTCGACACAATATTAAAGTAGAACGCAATGTTCTTTATGTTTCAGGGTAGTGTTAGAAGCCTGGGGTGCTTTTCTTCAGAAGGGCCCACTTGATATCCAATTATCAAAATCAAGTCCTGCTGCCTAATCCAATGATTTGCAGGCCAAATCTGTTTGAATAAAACTGTTGATTCATTGCCTTATGTGCCAGACCTGAGAACATGTGATAAAGCAGCGCTTGCCCATCCCCAGAACCTCACATGGTTGACAATCATGTTTCCTAGCGCTTGCATAAAAAAATGATTATTCATGAAAACCCTAAGTTTTCCCCAAAAATAGAACTGGTAATTGTGCATAAATTCCCATATTTTATACTGGATTATTTTGTCAGCTCACATTGTCTACAAGTTTTGAAAAATGTGTTCTGACAGATATTTCATTTGTTCCTAATATCGATAGGAAATATGAAAGGAGTTGCGAACCATTAATAAAACAAAAGCTCTGGGTCTCTGATCTACTGATTAAATGTCAAAGCAGACAGAACCCACAATTCAAGACTATATGACAACTGGCATGTTGAAGAGTGCTGAACAGACAAGGAAACAAAGGGGTAGGAATTCAATATAGCACTGAAAGCTGAAAATGTTTTAGTTATAAATAATCCAGCAGAATAGCATTTATCAGAACAGCTGCCATATATTTCTGCGAATATACTTTGTGAAAAGATTGATTTAACGAGAAATGCACAAACGAGGCTAAACCGAAAAAAGCCTTCTAATTTTGTAATTGAACATTTTTGTAAAAAATGGTGTTGACCCATATTTTACTCCCGAGAAAATCTTTGTGGATAGCAGAGTGAATAAAACTTTGGTTCATTTACAAGTATGCATGCAAATGGTGACATAGGCGTGGCCCACTTGCTTATGTACTTTTTATGGTTCTTCAGCTATTTAATTACTGATAAATTCCGAGCTATGGCCATTGCTAATTCAGCTGCTTACTTTGCCTCACCGCTGAAAACAGCATATTTGCAGACCTGGCGACGAGTCCCGCATGGGACAGTGTGCTATACTGCTCATGGCGAGACAGGCCCTTATGAATTTCGGCAGTGGGCTGTTTTCGGAGCATGACTATTACTGTGACCCAAACATCCTTGTACGCTCTAATCTCGTCGAGGCCTCCTGAAACGTGGGGAACTGTTTTGTCTGGTCTGATTTTGGTTTCTATTCAGGCCCTGATGTTGGTGCAGTCGTTAGGATTGCAATGCGGTGGGCCTCGAACATTCCCAGCTTCTGTCTAGCTGGTTGACTCCAAATGTCACCAATAAAGGCACAACATGAGTGGGCACTTTAAAGTAGGCAGCAACAGACACTGTATTTTACCAATTAGAGAGAGATACCAATTGACACTAAAAAAGTACTTTAGAGTTGAGTACAATAATATATTCTCCCCGCAGGTATGGTCAATGATGGGTGGAAGAGTCTTTTGTCTGGAGGTAGAGTCGGCCTCAAATCCTTTGGCACATTTTGCAAAGTCCCATACACCCCATTGCATTAGTAAACTTCGACCTCCTATAAGCCAATTCTGATTATTATAGATGCCTCCTCGGAGATCTTCCTTCCCATAGCAAAGACTATGAATTGTTCTTTATTCTATATTTAGCAAGTGATGCAGGGTATGGACCACCATACGTACCATCGCAGTCATGCACAACCCAAACCCTTATCTTTTCAGCATCCTTTATCAATGTCACAGGCCTGCATATTTATAAATAGCTGTGTGACTAACGAATAAATTACCTTACGGCTTGTGCAGCTTTTCCATCCATGTATTTTAATTTTTTTCTGAAAATTCACATGACTCTGTTTGATCTGATCAAATTTTCCACGCCTGCCATCGCATTTCCTTCAAGTGGCACGCGCCACTGGTCAATAAATCGAAGACTGCAACAGTGCAAACATTAAATTAAGTTTGTTAAACAAAGGTCTGGGCTTTTGCCCAACACAATCTGGAGACCTGACAGATGTTCTTGTGGATTTGTTTAAGTTTATAAGAACACTTAAATTAAAAGATTTCTTTAGTAACCAAAGGAGTGATGCTTCTGTACCAACTGAAGTGTGTTCCACTCCCATATTGAGTACTGCAGTCATCCGTAATGTCCAATGTCTCTTGTCAATTGAGATGGGGACAGATATTGAGATTGGGGCATTATTACAAGATTTGAACATTGTAGAGAACCTTGATGTTGATAGTGTGTTACAACCAAATTCCAAGTTCATACCAGGTGGCTCTTATTACCAGATTATTGATCTGTTCTATGGTAAAGTAACAGAAAATGTATACAAATTAGAATGGCCCAATAAATTCTCTAAAAAAGGAGATAACAACTTGTCAAAAGGTGAAAGGGAAGCATTCTATAGGCTAGAAAAAGATGTCACTATTGTCATTCGCAAGGCTGAATAACGCAAAAACATAGTGGTAATGGAAAAAACTGACTATATGAATGAGATAGAACGGCAGTTAAGTGCCACCTCTTGTTATGAATTAGTAAGTGTGAATCCTATGATTGAACTTGTATCTTTAATCAATCTGAAATGTATTGAGTGGAAAGACATTTGTCTCTTATCCGACTCCGAACATAGGTTCTTAAAAGTGTGCCAACCTAGATTCCCTTGTATCTATGCACTTCCTAAAGTGCATACAAAGTGCCCTTCCCACCTGGGCAACCCATTATTTCCGGGGTGGGCTCACCCACGGAGAGGTTGTCTGAGTTTTCTAGATATGAAACTACAAAAAAATGTGATTGACTTGCCGTCTTATAACAAAGACAGCATTGATGTGTTGCATAAACTTAAAGATTTTGTCTGGTCCGAGAAATTACTCTTTGTTTCATGGGATGTAGTCAGCCTATATACCTGTATTGAGAATAGGTTTGGAAGGATTGCAGTAGGTTCCTACGTAGATAGGGAAAGAGCTAACATGTATGAGCGTAACCTCATGGTACTTGAAATGATTGATCTGATTTTGACAAGGAATTTATTTCTGCACAATGGGCAATGGTACCATCAGGTCCGTGGGACTGCCATAGGCACCAGGTTTGCTCCCTCTTATTTCTGCCTCTTTATGGGGTGGTATGAGAGGGAGCATGCATGAGGTAGCCTCCTGGACACAACACGTTGTGTTCTGGGGGAGATACATTGACTATATTATCTGCCTGGATGAATATTTTGTATACTTGAAAGACAATCCCTATAATGTACAATTAACTATGAATTGTCATAAGGAGAAAATTGACATTTTAGATCTCCACTTTTATATAAAAGATGGGGTTGTCCAAAGCACGTTGTACCGCAAAGAGACGGAATGCAACGGAGAACTATACGCTACTAGTGCACATGCACGTTCAGTAATTAAAAACATCCCTTATGGGGAAATGGTGAGGGTACGGAGAAATTGCTCCGAACCTGCAGCCTTCAAGGCCAACATCGCTGACATATGCTCTTGTTTTCTCAAGAGAGGTTACAATGTATGGGATGTGGGGGGGGGCGTGGCTTAGCGCCAATGGAGTGAGCAGCCAATTTGCGAGCTCCCATCGACCAGCCACCAACTACTACCTGACGCCCTGAGCGAGAGGAGGGGCCTTGCGACGCACCCCCACAGCTGCCTAAAGGTGAGATGAGTTTTGCAGTGGATGAAACCCTGGGTGAACGGCTCAAATCAACAAAGCTGCAGGAGCCAATCCAGGGCGCGAGGCGAGCAAAGATGGTGGTGCCCAACAGATCGTGACGTGCCTGGAGTCTAGCGAGACTGCACAGTGGCTGCGGGTGTCCCTCTCCCCCTATACCACTGTAGAGCCGGGCCAGAGCTGTCAAGGTCCCTCTCCTGATCACATCTGGGGGCAGAGGCGAAGCTGGCCTGGACTGGATTGAGCCCTGAGTGATGACCTCGAGCACCGGAACAAATGGTGACTGAGGACAGAGGTGGGGCTGTAGATGCCCTGCTGTGAGACGGTAAGTGGGGTGTGAGCTCCCCCAAGGTGAGAAGATTGCGGTGACCACACGCATTGGGGAGAAGGGGCAAGATTCTGCAAAGCTGCATGTGCAGATCCTCACCTCGAGGCGAGCCAAGATGGTGGAGCCCAGCGGGCTGTGACTGAGCCGGGAACCTAGTGGGAGCTGATCAGCAGCTGGTGGTGGCGGCAAGCATCCCCCTTCCCCTGCACCACTGTAGAGCCTGACCGGAGCTCTTACGGTCTCTCCTGTGATCACACCTGGGGGCAGAATGGAGGCTTGTATGCGCTAGATTGAGCCCCGCGTGACCATCCTGAGCATCTGGTTAAACGGTGACAGAGGAAGGATGCTGGGCTCAAGACATCCTGCTGGGAGATGGTGAGTGGGGTGCGAGCTTCCCCAAGATGAGTGGTTTGTGGTGACCCCATATAGTGGGGAAAAGGGGCAATCTCAGAGTGGCTGTGAGGGGTGAGTGCAGCCCCTGCCTTGACACAACG
Organism: Triturus cristatus; assembly: GCF_964204655.1. Classification (NCBI taxonomy): domain Eukaryota; kingdom Metazoa; phylum Chordata; class Amphibia; order Caudata; family Salamandridae; genus Triturus; species Triturus cristatus. The sequence continues at coordinate 876,255,482 of NC_140582.1, read as the reverse complement.
ACAGCCTGTTGACCTACTGGAGGCCTCTGTGGCATGAGGCACGAAAGAGGGATCTGACCCAAATGTTTGGTGGTCATGGAGAGACTAACCTCCTGTGTGGCTGAGCACTGGACTTGGAGAAATCAGTGGATGGACTCAGAGACAGGCAGAGTGCCAGCAAAGAGAGCTGGAGGGAGACGCAGAGCAGCGGAACCCCAACCCTAGATACATCTCCTCCTGACTGGGGGTGAAGAACTCTCTGCCCTAGACGTGTTGTGTGCCACCACCAGGCGGACCCATGTGTACTGTAGCGGGGGCGATCTGGACACCTGACCCCAGGCCTGCAGAACACATCGGAGGTGAGGGCCTGCCTTCCCGCAACTACCATAGCTGCGAAGGTCCAGGTGGGAGAAAACTACTCTACTGAGACGAGGATGACATGCAACTGCCTTCATAGTGAGCCCGAAAGGCCTGAACACAGTGCTGTACTGCCCCCCCACCTCAGGAGATGAGAAGGCTGAGGTGCGGGTCCTGGACGCGAGACGCGCTTGAAGACGTGAGCGCCCACTGGAGGAACCTGTGGCGCAGACAGACACGAACGTCCTGGAAGTGTCTCATGAGCGCACGCATCACCAGACGCATGATTGACCAAGGAAACACCATGGGGAAGGCTCTCAAGAAGAAAGATAGAGAAGAAGCTTTGTTGGGAAAGCAGATGGCGGAGAGGGAGAAGGCCCTATCCCAGGTGGAATCCGCTGGCGACCCTACATTGCAGGACATACTACAAGCCATCACCTCATCCAGTGAGCGCCTGGAAAGTAAAATAGACTTGTTGCCCTTGAATCTGGGTCTACTCAGGGAAGACCACAAAAAACTAGCGGATCGTGTCAAGACAACGGAGGGTCAAATCTCTGACACAATGCCGAACATAGTAACCATGAAACACCGTCTTACAATGCTCAAGGCGAAAGTGAAAACACTGGAATATCTAGCTGAAGACGCCGAAAACAGGTCGCGGAGAAGCAACCACAGAATCATTGGCCTGCTGAAGAAAATTGAAGGCAGCAGTATGATAGCCTACCTGGAGAGATGGCTGCAGGAAGAAGTGGTGCCGGACTGATTGTCGAACTTCTTCACCCTAGAGAGGGCGAACCGGGTCCCGGCAAAGCCGCCTACACCTGGAGCACCGCCGCGAATGGTGATAGCGGAACTGTTACACTTTAGGGATAGAGATCATATCCTGACCAAAGCGCATCTCAAAGGAGATATAGAGGTGGACACCTCAGTGGTGCGAATCTTCCCTGATTTTTCCAGGGAGGTACAGCGGCAAAGAGGATCTTACCCAGAAGTCTAGCAGAGGCTGTAGCAGCTAAACTCCAAGTATGCAACGCAATACTAGGCCACACTACGAGGCCCAGATAGCCCTGCTGCAGGAGACGCATCTGACGCAGAAAGAGGGGCAAGCTTTGCAGAGGCGATGGAGGGGCCAGCTTTTTTACACCACATATTCGGCATTCGTATAAGGGGTGTGAATATAGATACAAGCGGGAGTTCCCTTCCAGTTGACAGATTCTGTAAAAGACCCAGAGGGGTGGTATGTAGCTATAAAGGGACATCTGGAGGGTCAAGAAATAAGCATCGTTAATGTCTATGCCCCTAACGTGGACCAGCCAGACTTTTTTGCAAAGCTGAGCCACTGCTTACACATTACTTGATGGGCACTATCCTGCTTGGGGGCAACCTTAACAGTGTGGATGATACACAATTTGACCAATCTCACCCACCTCTCAGAAATTCACAAACAGTGCATGTCTCGCATGCTTTCAATACCTGGAGACAGAGTTGGGGACTGTTAGATACTTGGAGGACCTAACACCCCCACGATAGAGACTACTCCTATTTCTCAGCTGTTCATGACGTGCATGCGCAATTAGATGCCTTCCTAAGCTCTGCGGATGTGCAACGCCATGTCACAGCCGCGGAATACCTAGCGCAAACAATATCCAACCGCAACCCACTCGTCCTGTCTCTAAAGTGGGGTCACCCCCATCAGCGATCCCTACATGGTGACTCTGCCCAAACACCCTAGAGGACCAGCTCTCTGGGAAGAGATCAGGGGAAATAATGCACTATTTTACGACCAATGAGGGGATGGCCTCCTCGACGAACGCGGAGTGGGATGCCTTCAATGTGGTCCTGAGGGGTCAGTGTATGAGGTGTACCACTGGGGTCAGACGGGTCCTTCTGGAGGAAGTGGACATGGCAGAGGCGTCTCTCAGGAAGCTGGAATGCAAGAGACCAGGATGACTGGCACTGCAACAGGCACTGCTCGAGGCCAAGGAGGAAGTAGCAAAACAGACAGAAAGACTTTGCTGTTTTGACTATAAGAAATATTTGGAGCGCACTCACACTGTGCTAGACAAGTCAGGGTCGCTCCTAGAATGGCTGGCGAATACAATGAGATGGAGTTCACCTCTAGTTGAAATTGAGGATGAGGAGGGCGTCAGGCACTATGCACAGGCAGCGATTAACAAAACCTTTGCCCGCTACTACGCAAAGCTTTACAGGAGCTCACGAGGGGACGATTCCACAAATGCACGGAAATATCCTACAGACCTGCGGATGGCGCGTCTAGCTCCAGAGGATGCAGAGGAACTGGGCCTGGATATCACACAGTGGGAGGTACAAGTTGCCAATGGGAGTATGGCTAGGAATAAGACCCCGGGCACGGACGGTCTACCGGCTGAGTTCTACATAACTTACTCGGAAGAGCTGGCACCCCGACTGGTTATAATGTACCAGGAGGCCCGGGAGGCGGGAGTACTGCCAGAGACCACTAGAGAGGCCCTTTTTGTACCAGTGCCCAAACCTGGGAAAGAGCCGCACAAATAAACAACCTACAGGCCTCTATCCATGTTGAATATGGATTACAAAATCTTAAACAAAATAAATACTCATGACGCGCCTCCTTCCCCACATGCTAGGTCTAGTTCAAGCAGACCAGGCAGAGTTCATCCCAGAAGGCCTGGCTGTTAAAGAGAGTAAGTAACTTTTCTTTCTGTGGAAAGGCTTCTAACGTGAGGATATCTACCTCCAACCGGTCTCTAGCACCATGTCTAGTTTAGGCCAATCCTAGAACCCCCAATTCAAGTATCCTAAAAATGAACTGCAACCAGTCAATCCGCAAATGAATATCCTCCCCCACAACATGAGAGTAAAGAATACTTGCAAAAAATAAGTGAAAGAGTAAGTGAACACCTGACGTATGCAACTTCAGGGAGGCTACCGGCAGGTTCTCACCAGTATGCCCACGTATATCATCATTGGTTGCCCACTCACTGAAAAGATATAATTGTACTCCAGTAGAGAGACAGAAAAAGCAGAACAGAAAAAGTAACTGCCCCAGAATGAAAACCCCGTGATTTACAAAAAACAATGTGTTCCATCAAATTAAAATTGAGATAAGACTCACAGTTAGATTTGCACTCTTTATTCACAGTCAGAGCTTACTCAAATTAAAAGCACTGCATGTTGCAAACCTTGTCAAAGTAGGCCAACATGTTTCAATGCTATTGCAATGTCATGGCAAATTCTTCAGGGCGCGAGGTTCTTTATTCTCCTCACTGGACAATAATTTTTGAGATGCGGATTGGCTTGTCAAAGTAGGCCAACATGTTTCATTGCCATTGCTATGTCATGGCAAATTCATCAGGGCGCGAGGTTCTTTATTCGCCTCACTGGACAATCATTTTTGAGATGTGAATTGGCAGGTGAGAGCTAAGGGCATTCGCACCAGCTTCCACCATACCACACAGGGTTGTGTTTGTCACAATTACCCCTATTTGAAAAGCACTTCTGTTGCCTATCTTCGAAGCGGGGATGATAGAATGCTCATGACGGACACGAACGCGGCATAACGATAGGCAACAGAAGTGCTTTTCAAATAGGGGCAATTATGACGAACACAACCCCGTGTGGTATGTTGGAAGCTGGTACGAATGCCCTTAGCTCTCACCTGCCAATCCGTATCTCAGAAATTATTGTCCAGTGAGGCGAATAAAGAACCTTGTGCACTGACGAATTTGCCATGACTCTCTACTGGACACAATTCTATCTTTTCAGTCAGTGGGCAACCAATGATGATATACGTGGGCATACTGGTGAGAACCTGCCGGTAGCCTCCCTGGTGTTCTGTACGTGATGTGCCCACTTACTCTTTCACTTATTTTTTGTAAGTGTTCTTTATCCTCATGTTGTGGGGGAGGACATATTCATTTGCGGATTGACTGGGTACAGTTCATTTTTAAGATAATTGAATTGGGGGTTCTAGGATTGGCCTAAACTAGACATGGTGCTAGAGACCGGTTGGAGGTAGATATCCCCACGTCAGAAGCCTTTCTTGGGAAAGAAAAGTTACTTACTCTCTTTAACAGCCAGGCCTTCTGGGATGAACTCTGCCTTTGCTTTAACTCTTAATGACGTGAAGCAACTCTGAAATAACTCTAGACATATGAAAGTTTTGAATAGCAGCTACTGTAATGAAATTGAAACTATTTGGACCTCTGTGAAACGGATTTGCAAAATTATACCTCCAAACAGAAATGGGCAACAGACTTCTACAATAGCATCTCACGCTTTCACTGCTGTCTTATAAAAGTTATTGTTCATGCACAAATCTCCGGTACCTGTCACTCTTTGGTGCTGCTGATCACAGATTCACATAACGGATTCAACAAAAAGTAGTGCACCGAACAGAATACATTTCAGTCCTTTTGTATTTTCTTTGGTTCAGTCCTTTTTTTCCCACATTTTATCCAAATAAGATCTTAAAAGCAGCCAACACGTTTCGTTCTTTAAAGGCACAAGCCTTTAGAACTTCTTCAAAGCTGCAACAAAGTAACATAAAACATACATAAGACCAATCATAAAGACATTAGGCTCACATTAACAAACAAAATATCATAACATTAAAAAAACTGACAAATTTACAATAAACAAGTTTATGTATGATATCAAACAGAGAACTGACGGATATGATTATTATTATATACAACATTCATTTAAACAATGAGATGACTATACACAAACAAACGAAAAAAATACAAATCAACAATTGACATAATTTGATAAAAAAACAACCATGAATGGCATAAAAAGGAGAACCCAAAGGGTTTTCACATGTGTATAAAAAAAGAAGAAAATAATCCTACTTTATTAGATTTTTTCATATATATAGGAAAATAGAATTCGATTCACATTCAGACTACAGAAAGAGAGGAAAAAATAACAGTAAAACGTCCATTTATGATGTGTCTATTTTGTACAAAGTCGGATGTCATAAATTGTCTATTTGCACTATGATCAATGTTTACATTTCTGTGATTCTTGCACAGTAATGCTGGCGGCACTTGTATGGTCTAAAAAAGGCAACTTATCGCTCATTTGCACTTTATCATCATAGCTATATACTGGGCTTATGCTATTTCATAGATTGCAATACATGTGACAAGCCTGTTTTCCACATAGTTGGATGTTTACAAATTGTCTATTTTGCACAGTGTTTAAAGTTTACATCTTGCGTTTTTGCACAGTAATGCTGCTGGTTTCTGGTTAATTTATTTGTTAATTTGCACTTACAACTTGCATGTTGGCTTTATGATATTCAAATTTTTTTTTTACAAGTTTATCGACTGATTATATTTTTAACTATTTTTATATTTGAGAGAAGATTGTATGCCACATGTATATTAGCAGTGATGTTGTACTTTTATGGATATATATTATATCCGAATAAAGATGATTGACTGACTGACTAAACAGTCAAACTCAAGTACCTAATCATACTCTCTTTGTACTAAGGTTGTATCAAAACAACCCCATGCGAGGTACTGTACCTTCAAAGAGGAAATTAAAGGTGAATAACACCCTTATAGTCAGCCATTAGGCTTCCATAAAAAAGGGGAGAAGGAGACATAAAAAATGTATCCCATCCATTTGTAACAGTAAAAAAGACCATATTCTGAAATTGTTTCTAAAATAGTCGAATCAGTAACATTTGAAATGCACAAATCAGAATTGGGGATTGAGGTGAAATGTAAAGTAAGAGAGGCTATAGACTCACCTCAAAAGTCAGAATAGAAAACCTCCTTTATCAAGATCAATAACCCCGTCAGCAAAAACACAATCAGTAATCGTATCATCATATGATGGTAATTCAGTGCTTACAGTTAACCCGATTAGAAGAAACTTAAAAAGAAGTTGCTTAAAGCTATCCCAAAATAACCATGATCTATACAAAAAGGCAAAAGTGCCAAAGAAAATGAAAGGGGGCTGAGACATTCCATAGGATATCACAGGCACAGAATTATGGATTATCAAGAAAGCGTCTTAGTTCGAAATAAATGAAGAAACACTCCTAGTGGGTATACAAAAAGTTCCAAACAACAGAGTAGTTCACCAAATAGGAGAAAAGAGATACACAGGAAGTCTGTTCATGTCATGAATTCTAAAATAACAGGAGGCTAAGACCCTACATAAAATATCACACTCACCAAATAGTGGGGACAACTAATCAAAAAACGTCTTTACTAGAGAAGAATGAAGGGACTACCAAATACGAGGAGTTCCAAGGAACAGGGTGTTCAGCCTGATAGGAGAAAAGAGAGGATAAGTACACATTGTATTCATATACTAACTCCTATTCTTGATTGAGATAATGAAGGGAAAATGCCAAATAGTTATTGCGATGAGGCAACCGAGATTGTGAGTGTTGACATACACTACTCTCACATATTACCCATCAATATTGTTCCGTTGGCCAAATCACTGTTAATTAACACTTCTTTTATATAAAATCACAACTCTAAAATGCGATCCTGTTTGCACGCACTATGAAAGTCATACCATCCAAACTCTTGCAGCAAAATCTCACAGATAAAGCGCACCAAACAACTCAAAATTCCACATTATTCTTCCCGGTTGACGTAAGCTTGTAACGGTTCCCCAATAACGGAACCGAGCCCTGTACATCAAACTAATGCAAATCAAGAACAGAGCCAAAGGGCAGAGCTCACATGTACAAGTGGTTAACCAAATCTTATAGTCCCATAATAACCATGGCTATATTCAACAACATATACTGTGATAAGTGGTCCTCAAAATCCCCGGTCGTCATCACTGGGAGTAATCCTCCGTTTTGTGCCATGGCAGATCTTTTAAACCCTCTACTCATTCTCTAAACAAGGATCACATGGGCGCATATCACAAAAAGAAGTAGTACGCTCACTATCCAGCCATTTTGGTCACCTTCTTAGGTGATACAAAGAAGACAGAAGACTCAGTGTGTAAACAAGCGTCATCTTAGATTAGGGTCCGCCCCGTATCACATTAAACAAAGAGTCATTTTGATCTATATATATAAAATATAGTATAATCGTATCTTTAGATGTCAAATCGTTACCAAGATCAACAGCCCTAAACCCGCTAAATGACAGTAAGTCTAGTTGGAATGAGACGGGTCAGTCAGGATACATTCGGTATTCCGGTTCAGTCCGAAAGAGGGCACATCATGTATATGTAAATTACGCAGTCGCCATCTTAAAGGAGGTCTGTTTAATATATTCAAATATGCATTAATTTTTAAAAACTTTTATTTCTTCAGTTGTCGAATTATAAGGATGACTGTCCAGATACTTAAACAGGTACAATATAATGCCGAAAGCAAACAAATATTGCCCCGTAGAATAGAAAGCAGGTTTAGTTTAAAAAGTGATGGAATTTGTTGTCTGTGTTATGGCCGCAACTTATGGCTCGCCATCTATAGATCCACTTGGCCTCTTTCTGCCTTAGTGTGAGCTCCTGATCTCTGTCCCTTCTGTTTGCCGGCACATGCACAATACCATGGAACCAGAATGTGGAGTCTGACATATGATATTGTTTATAGTGTTCAGCCATGGGGTATCTGGTGTCACCCCCTATGATGGTTTTGCGGTGCTCTTGAATCCTAAGCTTGGGGCTTTGTGTTGTGCTTCCCACATAAATCATACTGCAGCCACAGCCTAAAACATAAATCACAAAGGGTGTGTTACAGTTTATACACTCTCTAATTTCATATCGTTTGGGGATATTATATGCAAAGTGTTGTGTCTTATTCTTTTCAACCTTGCATATAATGCATGCGTCACATGTGAAGAAACCACAAGGTTTCTTAGCTAACCACGTCCCAGTTGACCTTGATGTTGTTATATAACTGGGACACAATTTATCTTTTAATATCTGTCCTTTCCTGTATGTTATAGAAGGGTTCAATGTAAGATCTTTTTTAAATTTGGTATTTCTAGCAACAAATGCCAGTTCTTTTTTAGAATTCGAAAGATCTTATCTCTATATGATGTGTACTTGGTAACAAACCTAAGTTTCCCATTGTATATAGTAAGTTTCCTATTTTTTGTCACAAGTGTCCTGTCTCTGTTCAGTTGGTACGCGCGTGCCTCAGCTTTTTCCATATCCCGTATATTATTATTATTTTTCAACCAGAGTCTATTGGTGTTTAAAGACAAATATATTACACACATTCAATGTTCATCATCCATGTCCCCTCTTGCATTGTTACCAATTTGTAATAGTAGTATCATTCTCTGCCATGTTGAAATTAATAGTCCCATTAAACAAAACATTCCCTCCTCCCCCCTTGAGTTGCATGTGATAGACAGTCACAGTCTGTGGGTGATGGTATGTCCTCATGGATCATTCGTCCATTTCAGCTGGTATCAGCATGCTTGGCGGTGCCCTATTCAATGTTCTACCCAGCCGTCCCCGTGTTCTGGTGCTGCGGGTTGCGGAGTGCTCGCCCCACTATCACTGTCCTGCCAGCTAGCTAGTAGCTCATTCACTAGTCCTTCCCACGCTTTGGCTCTATCTAGCTTTCCTATCCCCCGATGGGCTTCCCTAAGTAATAATCTGCCTTTCCGCACCCGTCCATTTCTCCAGTTCTGTTCTACAGGACGTAATCTTGAGCTCTCCCGGTACATTCCAATTTATAGCTATCTTTCTTTTAGCTAGTACGTAATCCATGTCTTGGAACTTCCCAGTCGTCTTATTTTTAGCCATATGGGGGAACCATCCTAACAGGAAATGCTCTGGGGTGTGCGGGAGGTCTTTGTCAGTGAGTTTTCCCACTTTTAAAGCAAAGTCCTTTTGCTGCAAGGTGGATATTAGGTGGTATGCAAAATACGACTCAAGTCAACTTGACATCACATAAGGTAACATCAGTGCCGGTCCTAGGATTTGTGGGACCCCGGGCAGAATAGGAACATGGGAGGCCGCTATAATTTGCATAAGATTTAGCCGGACATGTAGTGACATCATAGGAGGCAATATAAATTGGCCATTAATTATATGGTATTGTTTGAAGCGGCTTTGCAAGAAGCTACTTACTAAGGGGCTCATTACGATGGCGGGCGTACATGAGTACATGCCATCGTTGGGGTGGTTGGGACCGCCCGCCAGTCATGCGGCGGTCCCACCACTGCAATTACGATGCGGCCGCCAGTTTGGGGGCGCATCCCTGCTATTTAACACTACAGATCGTGCTGCTTTCTGCAGCACCATACGCAATGTTACATAGCAATGCTGTGCATTTTCCTGCACCATGTGGCAGGCACCACGCGGTGCCTGCCAGATGCAGGCAAATGCAGGGGGTACCATGGGTACCCCCCCAGTGCAGCAACACCTCCCCCCAAGACAAGGGGGGCCCACAACAGGCCCCCAAACCCAATCCCCACCAGCCTTTCCATGGCAGTTCCAACGCCATGGAAAGGCTGGCTGAGGCCAAAATTGTAATCTGGCGGACGGTGCCTGCTAGGCACCGCCACCATTTCCCCGGTCATGTCCACTCCGCCAGGCAATCCTAATGATTGCCAGTGCGGAAGCGTGGCGGGCAGCCTTTGTGCCCACCGCGCTTGTGGAACAATTCCCCCGCCATCCTAAAGTGGCGGGGAAAATTGGCAATTGGATGGCGGAGGGCCCGCCACCGCACGGCTGGCGGTGTCAGGCCTTCCTCCATCCTAATGACCCCCTTTGTTTGGATATAAGTAAAATGGTTAAAAATCTGATTAATATTCCTAATAAAATACGTACATACATTTTAAATCTTGAGTAAGTGGAAATTCATTAAATGAATTGAACTTAGTTGTTGTTCTCTTGAATGGGATGAATGAAAATGATATGAAAATCAAGCATTCTGGGACTAAGAGAGCTCCGAAGGAGAGGTTCAGACTTTACTGATGTGGAGAAAGGACAGTTTTAAGTGTTTTTCCAAAAGATTGGAGTTACACCATAGCTCAAGAGTGCGAGAGAGTCCCAGTCCTGTACAACTAGAAAGGAGAAGGATCTGTCCCCAATCAGCTAAATTTTAGGATGGCACAGGAGTTTGGATGGCACAGAGTATAGCATTCAGGAATGAACAGTATGGAGTGCTGTTGAAAGAGAGAACCTTTTTAATGCAGTGCACAATGACAAATGGATAGTGCCTTGCAGATGTAGGGTTTCAAACCAAGAACACAGCAGACAACAGAAAGGTAAGAAGAAATAGCATGGTGATGAAGCAGTCTCAGAGGAGGAGCCTACCACTTTTCTGAATGATTTGAAGGGTATAAATACTAAAAGGCGGGAATCCCAAAAGAGAGGGCATTTGCATAATCTGATGAGAAGATAATTGACTGCACAACAGCTTTACTGTAGTGAGAGGTGAGAAAAGGGATGATTTTGTGTTGATTATGAATGTAGTAAAGGTAAGAGGATGAAACATGGTTAATCTGTTTCGAAAAAAAAGGTGATGCTGGAAAATGAATGTAATATCTTTGTTGCTGACTCCACCAATGTGGGCGATTGAACCAGCTCCACCAGCCACCAAAGAAAACACCATGTGGAATGAGATCCTTTGACAAATCAAGGGTTCTCATTTCTAATCAGAGGTTTGTCTTTATTCATAAATCAACTGCTAGCATATAAATCCAAACATATTCTTTGACTAAGACCAGATTGCCACTGAGGTAAATCATGTTTGGGTATCAATATGTGCACGATATCAGCAAGAAACCAAAGGACTGTATTAGTAAGGCTAACTGGGAATGATATAGACTGGACAGCGGAGACCCAATAAATTCCACAACTTAGAGGTTAGTACATAATAGAAATAGGTGGCGAAGGAATTGTTTCAGATTTCTCAAATCAGGTAGAGGTAAGCCACACCAGGGGGATACTTAAATTCCAGGATGTACTGGTTAATTTATAAGCACTGGTTGGGAAACAGTGTCAAATGTGGTGCTACGTTTTAATAGTATTAAGGCTGCTCTAACTCCTAGTTCAAGAGTCAACTACAAATCAACTGGCATAGCACAAATGCTACTTCAAACTCCTAGAGTTGTCAGAAGCCGGAACATTGTCAATGAGTAAATTACGTTGTATGAAAGATTTGGAAGTTGACTTCTTTTTTCTAGGATTCAAATTTCTCTTGCTGGTTCTGACCCTTCTAACTTCCACCTCTCCCTTCCTGCCTCATCTCACCCAACCTCTGACATCTTTCAGTGGTCCTGCTGTCTTCCATCCACCTCTCACCAATACTTCTCTTTCCACTCTGTTTATGTTCCCTTGCTGGTTATGTCTCTCTTATAGCCGCTAACTTATCCATATACTCCCCTTTAATTCTGATCTCTCCCCCAGCCTCATCACATATGTCCTTGTTCTGCTTCATTTACATCCACCTCTCTCCTTCCACCCTCCTGGAGCATCTTATCTTTTTTTGTTGATGCTGACCATTTTAAATCCACTTCCCCCTCAATGCTCTACTCTTTTTCTCCTCTCTCCCTGAGCTTTCTCTGATTGAATCCAGAAATTTAAGACAATGACTAATTTACATCTAAAAACAGTCAGGAGTATTGGTTTTGTCAATGGCTGTTAGCTGTTTAAGATAAATGAGTAACAACAAATTATTTTATTTTTCCCCTATCACTGTTTTGACCAATGAGTACCTCCGTCACACACATTTGCACACAATCCCAACTGCCACTGGAATACAGGACCGTTGCTCTGTGTGCTCAGAAGGCAGGCCATGTATTGAATGATCATGTATTCTGGACACATTTTGACCCACGGATAGGTAATCAATCAATCAATCAATCAGGGAAATCGTAAGCACGCTACGATCCATGAGGGTCTCTAGGTGCTGGGGGGTAGCAGCTCCGTTCAGTCAAAGAGCCAGGTCTTGAGAGTCTTCCTGAACATGTTCAGGGAGGGAGCGCGTCTGATGTCAATCTGGAGCTCGTTCCAGGTCTTGGCCGCGATGTAGGAGAAGGCTCTTCCACCTGTTCTGGCTCTGCGGATGGGCGGTGTTTCGGTGAGGGAGACGTTGGTGAATCAGAGGTTTCTCTGGGTGTGTGGAGGGAGATTCTCTCGTTGAGTGTAGGAAAGTAGGATCTGCTTTGTATAGTTACCCCCACTTTTTGCTTTATGTGATACTGTTTTTGACTAGTCTGACTGGTATCTATCTACTTTCTCCCTAAAATGTTATGTCATGTACTTAGGTACACTCCAGATTGGATACTGGGGTTCCCTTGTCAGTCCCTAGTATATGGTACCCATGTACCCAGGGCATAGGTTGCACAGAGGCCTCCCATTGGTTGAAGCATGTATTATGTCTGATATCTGATTGATTGATTATGTCACCCATGAGAGATGATGCAAAATGGAACAACAGATCTGCCATTGCAGGCTGTGTAAGTTGGTGCATGCACCACTTACTGAAGATATAGGTTTACTATATCTCAGGGTCACTAAAATTAAAACATATAAATCACCCCTATAGCAGGCCTTAATCCTGAAAGCAAGGCAAGGTGCTTGGTTCTAAGTGAGAGGGTGCCACTGCATGAGCAGTACAACCCTGTAGCCTACGGAGTCCATTCTCCCGGGTTGTGAGCGCAGCAGTCATTTACAACATATGGATTGGCATTATGCGACCGCGTGATGACCAAATCTAAAACGGCTGAAAGTAACCCTAACGCGTTTGGTGTCAAACATTGTGGAACCATACTCCCACACCGGTAACTGGTGTGGCAGGTATGATTTCACTCCTCAAAAGCGAGCTTTGTTGGGTCCCTGGTTTTCCTAGTACTAGCCGTCTAGTCCTGGGCAGTACAAAATAGTTGCTGCCGACCAGAGCCCTCCTGCTGCTGAGCCAAGCTCAAGCACAGGAAGGTGGAGCAATAGGCATCCTGTCACAGGGAGGTGTGACCACCTTCCAGACAGGATTAAGTGTATTAGGGCTGGGCCGGTGCGCTTGCCAGCGACCGAAAGTCTGCATGAGGGGCACATTTGGTGTCCCTGTGTATAGTCCAGTTAAAGCCAGTCCTGGGAGCCATTGGCTCCTGCTATGGCGTGAAACTGGACATAGGACATGGGAGTAACCTCCCCATTGTCCAGACCTTCCCCTTGGAGGGTCCCCTGAATCTGTCTAACCCTCTCCATGGGTACAAAAGTGCTTACCTGGCTGTAGGACCCAAGAGTCGACGTGGACAAGATTCTGAACAAGAAACCACTGAACTTTGTCCGTCTGGACACTATGGACTTTGCTGGACTTGGTTTGGGCCCGACTTCCTCCCCCTCTCAGTCTGAAGCATCATCTGTGCCCGTGCACCATACATGCTCTGTGCAGGACCTGTGGAGCATCAAGGACAATCAAAGGTATCTCCCTTGGAGTGAAGGAGTCACTCCCCTCCAACCGGAGGCACCACATCTTGACAGACCGGTCTGTTGCTCCTGAGCTCCTATGGACTCCAAAGGCTCCAGCAACACAGGAAGTGGGTTTGTATGTCCCTCGAGGTCTGAGCTGCCCTCCTATCAAGTCTCCTATAAAGTTTGAGGCCAGAATCCCTCGCGTGGGCTGCAATACCGGCACCCCTGTGCAACGCGTTTATTTGCAAGTGCATATGCTTGCTGGCAATTCCTGAACAAGTGCACTGGGCTCCAAATAGCCCAACCTCTGGCATCATTTCCTACCAAGAACTCCGGCCTCCTTGCACCGAGTGCTCCGCGGGTTGCTGCTTTGTGAAATCGATCGTGGTCTCTCGTAACTCCTGTGCCTCCGGCCTGTGAGTCCACTTGAAGGCAAAATTTGCTTTTCTTGGGCTCCCCTGATTTTTCCAGGCTTTCCCTGACTCCCCTGTGTTTGGTGAGTCTCCTGGTCTGTGCTGGTCTGAACCGTAACCTTCCTTGACCTTCTTCGTGGGTTGTAGTTGCCAAGGCTGGTTGGTGCTCCCGTCGGACACTGACCCCTCAGCACTCGACATTCTTCATCAGACAGTTTGTATCCAGCTCCTGGTTGTCCTCAACATCTCCTGGTCCCCATGGCTGCAGAGTCAAGAACTCCCACAACGCACCTGGAGCACCCGAAATTGGTGGGCATTCGTCTACCGAGCCCCTGGTCACCCCTGAGGGACCCAGACTCTGTCCCCTCTGCTTTCATGTACTATTCAACAAGAATCCATCTATGAATTCCGACAGACACTTTTCTTCCTTCCAGCAGTGGCTCTTCTTTGAAGTCCTCCAGTGAGATCGACTGCGGTTTCCGATGCCACTTCAGACCTATTCACCCGGCTTCCCTGGGATAGGTAACTCTGGTACTATGGTATCCATGGGTGGGGTGGCTCTCCAAACTCCCAACGGGTTTCTTCAAAGTCCACTGGGAAGGGTCCTTAAACTTTAAAACTTCAACCTCACCTTCCCATAGAATTGTACGGAGCACGCGGTCGTGTTCCCACACTGCACCTGTCCTCCGTGGGGCCCCTACTTACTCACCTTGGGTGGTTCATTTCTGGTGTCCCAGTGATTCTACGTCATCTAGACACTGTCTTGACTCGAGTCTTGGTTCTAATACCACTATTTTAGTATATGGTTTGGTTTCCCCTGGAGCCCACTGTGTATTAGTGGTATTCCTGGAGCCTACTGTGTATTAGTGGTATTTACTATTGTTTCTTTGCTACAGTATTGAGTGATTTGTGAGTATCTTTGTGTACAATATATTGTGTCATACTAGAGAGTGTTATATCAATAAATACATATTTTATAACTACTTCTCCTTTCGTTTAACCAATACTATAAGGTTGCATTCTGGTAAAACAAGCTGCTTAACATTCCTTCAAGACTAAGCCTGAAGGCTGCTCTCCAGCGCTACCACTTGGATAGCTTTCTAAGGTTATCATTGATCTCTGAAATCACCATAAGGGTTGTTTGGACTGGTACAAGGTGCCCACTTTAATTAGTGGACAGCATATAACAGGCCAACTTCTCACATTGAGGTATTGGGGTCCGGTGTTGTGGAGTCATTTGTAGCAGTGGGTGAGTATCTTGAAGGTAACTCTCTTCTAGCCGGGCAGCAAGTGGAGGTTCCGCAGGTGTTGGGTGATGTGTTCTTGTCGAGGGATGCCGAGGACGAGTGTGAAAGTTGTACTACGCTCAGCCTCAAACTCCAAAGCACTCAACGGTAGCCTGTTTCTAAACACCTGAAGGCGACTCACTATGATGTGTGCCCCATACAAGAGAAACATGCTGTGAATTTAAATACAGAAACACACATCCTTGAAATAGATAACACTCTTGGGGAATGCAATATTATAGGGCTTTGGGGGGGCGGCCGACCAGCGGGAGGCTCGCCCTCCCGGGGGTTTCTGGGCTGGGGGGGCAGCTGAAGCACGGGGGCGGACTTCCGGGATTGGGCTACTTGTGCGCTTTGGGCTGGTTGGGCTCCTTTTGGGCTGGTGGGGTTTATAGCCGGCCATTTTGTGTGGCGACCCACCATTTCGGTGGATCGTGACACAACTGCCGGCTGGGGGGTGGTTGGTGCGAGCTTTGTCCCGGTCTTCATAGTCAGCGTGAAGTTTAAATAAGGAGAATAAAATGCAACGAGGCTCAAATTGGCCGGTACTTGCTTGCGTTGCACTCTGTGTGGCCCGGATTCCCTTCGCGGCAGCGACTCTCGGTGATGGCGCGGAACGACGATCCGAGGGTAGTGGAGGCCCTCCGCCTCCACGCTGACGCGGGCCGCACGGATCTGTTGCGGCCCGACGCTAAGGTGAGGCCCCAAAGGCGCGTGGTGAGCGGCGTCGCCGCGCGAAACATCGCGTGCGATCCGCCGCGCGCACGGCAGCGGGTGGCGGCGGGGGGGGGGGGGCGGCGGCGGCATTAGTGCGTCAGAAGCGCGGGGGCGGCGGGGGGGCACAGCGGCCCGTGCTGCAGTTTGTGGGGGGTGAAGGGAGGGGATCGGCGTTCGTGGGGGGCAGGCACTGGCTGAGGAGGTGGGACAGACAGGGGGGAGGGTGCCCGGGAGGAAGGCGTGCGAATGGGGGGGAGGGGACAGCTGGGGGGAGTGGGGGTGGGGCCTCTCCCTTGCTGATAGAAAGCTCGGAGGAGGGGGAGGGGGAGGTAGGCGGCAGGGGGCGTACGGCAGGCAGCAGGGGGGTGCGGATGGCCAGGACGTGGAGCTCGGGGGTGGGTGAAGTGCAGGACAGGGGGGGTGGGGGTGGGGGGAAGGGGGGGTGAACGGGTGGGGGGTGGGGAGCGGCTGGGGGGGTGGTTGTGGAGGTGGCATGTGGGGGGCCCGGCGGGGCAGCGGGGGGAGGGTCCTGGGGGGACGCACGGGGGACTGGCTTGGGGGGTACTGGGGGGGTGGGGGGGCCTTGGGTGCGGAACAGGGGGCGGGGCAGTATGGTGAGAACTGGAGGCACTGGAGTGGAGTGATGAGGAGGAGGGTGCGGGTTGGGGGGCGGGGTGTGGGAAGGGGGGGCATGGCGGTCGTTCACGGTGCGGCGGGGTGGTCATTCCTCGTGGGTCGGGAGGGGCGGGGGAATGTGGGGGGATGCGGGAGGGTGGGGGGCGGGCCATTTTAACCCTGGCATGTTGGACTCCACTTATTTGTTCCCACAGGACAGGCTGGCGAGGTGCTCGGGAGAGCTGCATACGGCTCCAATCCACCGAGGGGATGGGCCGGCTCTGCCTCGTGCGGGCGGTCGCGCTCCAACGAGGGACCTGGCAGCGGTGGCGCGCGAAAGGCGGGGCGGTAGGTCCATGCCAGCCACACCCCAACGGGTAGATCCAGCCTCTGGGGGACGGGGGCAGCGGTCCGTCCGTTTAGATCGGGACCCAGAAGAGCCGCATACCAAGCGGCGGAGAGAGAGTGTGGACCTTAAGGAACTGCTGCAAACATGTAGGGAGCGGGCGGGTCTGAGCAGGCTGGAGCCCGTGGAGGGCGGCCTGTGGCAGGACCATGGGGGAAATGACGAGGATGGGAGAGAGTCAGTGGATTATGAGGAGGAGAGTGAAGAGGAGGGGGAAATCCGGGAGGAGGGGGGGAGGGGAACGGAGTAATGCCTTGTCTAGTACATTGCAGGAGGCGCCCCGGCAGAGCACAGCGTCGAGAGTGACGGCCCCCCCTGTTCCACTGGTGAGGTGGCGGGATCCGGTGCGGACGCCGACCTTGACGCCAGGTAAGGCGGAGAACGGGGCAGGGAGGGGTTCCAAGGGGGACAGGCGCACGGTCACGATTGGCACGGAGGTGGGGAGGAGGGGGGGGTGCGTCTGAACAAGGGCACGTACGTGTGCGACGCGGGGGTGGAGACGGACGGCGCGGTCCCGGCGGGGGGCTCCGCGACTCCGGACAAGGAGGGGGAGAAGGGGAAGGGTGGTAAAGAGGGGAAGGAGAGCCATGAGCTGCCGGTGCGTAAACTGCCCTATATGGGCATTGCGAAACCCTTGGGGGCGCATTTGTCGCTGGCCACTAAGGAAAAGATTTGGAAAGGGGATTACGTGGACATCCTGAAGCTCTTGCATAGGGAGCTGACGGCGAAGGAAGGGTCCAAAGAGGAGGAACAGGAATTAGCCAAGAGGCCAAGAGTGCCCATGAATATCGAGAATTGGTCTGCGGGATTTTTGATTTTCTCCAATGTTTACTGCGAAAAATATCCGGAACGGTCCGTTGCCCTTTTTAAGTACATGGATGTAGTCCGGAGGGCACAAGTTACCTATGGGGGTTACGCGTGGTCACATTACGATGAGGAGTTTCGGGCGCGTTTGGCATGGGATCTGGAGGCAAAATGGGGGGAGATCGATTCAGATCTGTACCAGCAGACCATGGGGGGGCCAAGTTTGGCAAGACGATCTGTACGGCGAGCGGGTTGCCTCTGGCGCCCTGCCCCTTTCCCAGCCGCCCCACCCGGGGGGGGGTGGGGCAAAGCGACAGTACCGGCGGGACCCTGGTGGGGGCATGCTGGGACTTCAACAAAGGTCTTTGTACGCGGCAATATTGCAAGTTCAGGCATAAATGCTCGAAATGTCTGAAACGTCACCCGGTGGTGCAATGCTGGGGGACAGAAGGCAACCAAGAGCAGCAGCCCGCTTCGGGGGGACAGCAGGCGGTCAGTCGGGGAGGACAAGGGACTGTGGGAAAGGGCTCGTACGCCGGTTAGTCTGGATCGGTTGGAACCCCTGCTGGCATCTTGTCCACAGACCGAGGACGCGGGGCTGTTGCGGCGGGGTTTCCGGGAGGGTTTTCGGCTGGGCTACGAGGGGCCGTGCATCGCCCGTTGGGCTGAAAACTTGAAATCGGTCCCGGCGCAGAAGTCGGTGGTCCGGGAGAAATTGGACAGGGAGGTATGGGAGGGACGGATGGCGGGGCCGTTTGGTGGGGCGCCGATCCGGGATCTGATAATCTCGCCCATTGGAGTGGTGCCAAAGAAGGAGCCGAGACAGTTTCGACTGATCCAGCATCTGTCATGGCCGGAGGGGGCATCGATCAACGATTACATTGCGACGGACTTATCATCAGTTTTGTATGCATCAGTGGATGTGGCGCGGCGTCTGGTGATGGCGGTGGGTCCCGGCGCGCTCATGGCAAAGTGCGATATCAAGTCGGCATTCCGGTTGTTGCCCGTCCACCCGGATGACTATCAACTGTTGGGGATACAGTTCGACGGCGCCATTTATGTGGACAAAGCACTGCCAATGGGGTGTTCGATATCTTGTGCTTTGTTTGAGCGCTTCAGTACCTTCTTACAGTGGGCATTTGCATGGCACACGGGGAAGGCGACGATGACGCACTACCTGGATGACTTTTTCCTGGTGGGAGTGCCCTGGTTCGGCGGACTGCCAGCAGCAGCTGGACAGTTTTACGGAGCTCATGGGCTACCTGGGTGTGCCCCTGGCGCCAGAGAAGACACAAGGTCCCAGCACGGTGCTGTCATTTTTGGGCATTGAGCTAGACTCGGTGGCCATGGAGGCCAGGTTACCGGAGGAGAAGAAGTTGGGCATGCTGGGTTTGGTGGACGACATGTTGGGGCAGCGGAAGGTGACGGTGCTGGAGGTGCAGGTTCTTTTGGGATATTTGAATTTTGCTTGCCGGGTTGTGCGGGCAGGTCGTACGTTTTGTAGGCGGTTGGGGCGGGCCCTGGCGGGAGGTACATTGCCGCATCATCATATGCGATTGTCTGCAGGCACGAAAGAGGACCTACGTATGTGGCAGGTGTTCCTGGCGCAGTTCAATGGGATCCCGGTGGCTCCCCCAGAGGATTGGGAGTGGGATGTCACCATCTCGTCGGATGCGGCGGGAGTGGGTGGTTTCGGTCTGTTTTGGCAGGGAAGGTGGTGCGGAGATGAATGGCTGCCGCATTGGAAGGGCGGTGGGAGGAGCATCGTGTTTTTGGAATTGTTCCCGTTGGTGGTGGCGGTGACGGTGTGGGCGCGGCAGTTGGCGCACAAACGTGTGATTTTCAAGGTGGACAACATGTCAGTGGTGCATGTAGTCAAACGGCAGTCCGCTAGAGATCCGCAGGTGCTCAAGTTGTTGCGGGTGTTTGTGCTGCGTTGTTTGGAGCATGATATCTTGTTTCAGGCACGGCATGTGCCGGGGGTGGACAATGACATTGCAGATGCTTTGTCTCGTTCACAGTGGCAGAGGTTCCATGGGCTAGCCACTGAGGTGGACGACTGCAAGACGCCAGTGCCGGAGGGGATGTGTTCGGTAGGAGAGAAAGGGTCGTACAACTGGTAAGAGGGTCAGTGGCCAGGTCGACATGGAGGGCATACGAGCAGGCGTGGCAGGAGTTTGTGGACAGTGGGGTGGGGTGGCAGGGGGATCGGGGGGTTCGGTGTGAGCAGGTGGTGCAGTTCATGTTGATATTGATGGACAAGGGCATGTCCAAAGCGACAATTGCGGGAAAGTTGTCGGCCATAGCGTTCATGGGGAAGTTGTGGTGGGGTTATGCGCCATCGGCGGGGGAGTTGGGCGCTCGCTTGCTGGAGGGTTGGGTGCGAGAACGGGGGGTCACGGTTCGCCAGCGTCGGCCTATCACAGGGAGCATGCTGAGAGGGGTGCTGCGGCGCCTGCCTGATTTTTGCCACAATCGGGAGGAGATTCTCTTGTTTTCCACCCTTATGTCGTGGATGTATTTTGGGGCATTCAGGGTGTCCGAGCTGGTGGGGCACAGGGGGAAGCCGGGGGTGTGCTGGGAGGCGGTGGAACTGCGGGCCGGGGAGGTGGCGGTTCGCTTGCAGCGCTCCAAGACGGATCAGCGGGGTGAGGGGACCTGGGTGTTTCTGGGGCCCGCGTTGGAGCAGGACATCTGCCCGGCGGTGTGGGGGCGGCGGTTGGCATCCCGGTTGCAATCGGTGGAGGGTGAAATATTTCGCGGGGTCGCGGGGGAACGGGTGATTGCGGCCCAGCTGCTGTGGGTTCTACGGCACGCCCTGCTTGGCAAGGGGGATGGAGCCGAAGCATTCGGGACGCATTCTTTTCGGATCGGGCGGCCACGGATGCGGCTCGCCAGGGGTGGGGAAGGGAGGACATTATGCGTCTGGGGAGGTGGAAGTCGGACTGTTACCAGACATACGTTCGGCTGCAAGCTGCAGGTGGGGGAAGAGTAGGCGGGGTACTCCCTTTGTGCTGACATGTGTCTCTTTCCAGGTGCGGTGGCGGGGCCGGACGTGGCCGGGTTGTCCATCCTCATCCTGGGCCACTCTTTCATCAAGCGAGCGGAGCGATATGAATGGGACAAGAGCAGGAACCTGAATTTAGAGTTGGATCCTAGGTTGTTTCGATGTCAGTGGCAGGGGCAAGGGGGTATGAGATGGCATGAACTTTTTCCGGTATTGAACAGGTTTGTAAAGGGGGGAGTGTGTCCTGATGTTTTGGTAGTGCATTTAGGGGAGAATGATTTGGTGCAGTGCAAGGGCCTGACGTTGCTGAAGCAGATGAAAAGGGATCTGCTGGAGATTCGGCCACAGTGGTCAGGTTGCTACGTAATTTGGTCAGAATTCATTCCGCGGAGAGTCTGGAGGGGGGCTGCGCGCCCGGCGGCCATAGATAGGGCACACCGGAAGATTAATAGGGACATGCAGGTTTTTTTGTGACAGGGAGGGGATAGGAAGGATGGAACACCCGGAATTGCGCTATGCGGCAGTGTACTTCTTTAGAGAAGACGGGGTGCATTTGTCTCGGTATGGCATGGAGCTATATATTATTCAGATGAAGGAGGCATTGGACAGGGCAATGGGTGTGTGCAGGTACCCGAGACGTCAAGAGGCCTAAAGGGGGGGTCGGAAGCCGGCAGTTCCGACTTTCGAGTGGCGTTTTCCTAGGTCATGGGGGACATATTCTGAGTTATGGTTACGGTGGGGTAGGACATAAGAAGTTACCTAGTTAGGTAGGGTAGGAAAGTTAGGAATTGTAAGTTGTGTTATGATTGTTGCAGGGGGGGAAACAATTTTAGGGAAGGGGGTGGGGGGGTCAGATAGGAAGGCTATATTTAGTGAGGAATAGTTTTGTACGGCACAGGCCAAAGGATGTTCTTATGTAAGGTGCACCTGTTTCCAATAAAGCGGCCTTTTTCACACCAACAAGCTAGCCTGTGGTCTGTGCTGCCCCCCCCTGTAGGGCCCAATAGGGCTTTGGGGGGGCGGCCGACCAGCGGGAGGCTCGCCCTCCCGGGGGGTTTTGGGCCAGGGGGGGCAGCCAGAGCACGGGGGCAGACTTCCGGGATTGGGCTACTTGTGCGGTTTGGGCTGGTTGGGCTCCTTTTGGGCTGGTGGGGTTTATAGCCGGCCATTTTGTGTGGCGACCCACCATTTCGGTGGATCGTGACACAACGGCCGGCTGGGGGGTGGTTGGTGTGAGCTTTGTCCCGCCCTCCCTCCCTATGAGCTGGTGGGCCCCCACCCCTCTTTTAGGGGTTGGGGGGTGTATTTCTGGTTGAAAGCCGGGGTGGTTTTCTTGGGGACAGGTGCATCGGGGAGGGATGCTGTGTGGGGGATTTGTCACTGGAACAGGTGCTGGTGTGCTGCGCTAGAATTTGGGGGCGTTTTCCTAGGTCATGGGGGACATATACTGAGTTATGGTTACGGTGGGGTAGGACATAAGAAGTTACCTAGTTAGGTAGGGTAGGAAAGTTAGGAATTGTAAGTTGTGTTATGATTGTTGCAGGGGGGAAACAATTTTAGGGGATGGGGTGGGGGGGTCAGATAGGAAGGCTATATTTAGTGAGGAATAGTTTTGTACGGCACAGGCCAAGGGATGTTCTTATGTAAGGTGCACCTGTTTCCAATAAAGCGGCCTTTTTCACACCAACAAGCTAGCCTGTGGTCTGTGATGCCCCCCCTGTAGGGCCCAAAGTAAAGCATGTTAAATATAAACAGGAACAAAATCGCTGACATGGATTAACCTAACATGCAGTGTGAGACTGGGTCAGGAAATAGGCCCTCGCACCAAAATAAAAGTGGCCCCCATTAATTAATTAGTTAGCTAGAAAAGTGCCCCATGTTTGCAAATTAGGGCAATTTTTTACTTGTAAAGACATGCTGTATACATTTCTTTATAGGTATGGGAGACTGCATAAATGTGATTTTGCTGCAGGCAATGTTTGTTTTAATATCATGAAAATCAACGGTAATAATTGGCTCACCTGACCATAAAACTGGCCAACAAACATCCCAAAAAACGGCTTACATACTAACCTGCCAGATTAGGCCATCATGTACTGCCTGTCTGCCCTATAGGTCAGTCCAACCAGGCTACTGTGTTACATTTATTGTGCACACACTGGAACATTGTTTTTCCTGGTAAAGTAAAGGACATGAATATAAGGCCCGATAGGAGCCCATTTCAAGTCCGTTTTTAATTTACCACGGAGTCTATGACTCGAGGGACACTGCACTCTTAAAGCTCTAGCCTGGTTGCTGGACTCAAACCTATCTGCTCTCCCCCTCCTCTCACTTTATTCTGTTTCCCTTACCCCTTTTATTCACCTCTAGTCTTTGCTCCCGGTCCCTCATCCTGGGTGAGCTGAGGGGTTTTCATTGTGATGCGCCCTTATTCTGTCTTTTGTTCTGGGCCCTGCAGGCTATCCTGCTTTTCATTCATCCATGGGCAGGGTGCACTTCACACCTAAGGGCTCTTTAAGTGCCTGTCTAATCGCTGCTATCCTCAAGCAGATGCAGATCAGGGCTGGACTGGGAACAAAAAACCGGCCCTGGCAAAGTGCTCGGCCGGCCCCCTCGGGGCTTGGTGGTGCCGCCGAGCTCTTTGCCAGGGCCGGTTTTCGGCCGATTTTGTCACAGGCCCGATTTTGCAGCTATGCTGCAAAAACGGCCCTGTAACAAAATCGGCCCCCAGGGGCCCAAAACCGGACCCCACCCGTGCGGCGCACTGGGGGTTTGCCCGGTGCCAGCTACGGCCAGTCCGGCCCTGATGCAGATGCCGCGATTAGGCCCAGAGAGAGGGGCCAGCTGGTGAAATTGATATAAATAGAAAGAATAGAAAAACTTAGGAGGCCCCAGGGCCTAGAAACTCTGGAGTTTTTTAGAAGTGCGAGGCCCCAATGCTGCGAGCAGGCGCGGGGCCCTGGGCAGCTGCCCACACACAACATGATACAAAGATACATGAGGTGAGACTGCACGGCGTAACATAGCATGACTTATTAGAACCTGCCCATTCGGTCTGACAAGAATAGCACGCACTGAAAACGGACAATGTGTGTCCGATGCTAATTTTGCAACCCGCTGCTCTGCTTCCCTTTCCGATGACTCCCAGAGAGTGGCACGCGCTCTATTCCAGATGGATGAAAGGAGACAGCAAGAGGCGGGACGAGCTAATAACCGCGGAGTCTGCATTGAATCAGAAATGCATTGAGATACCGATATGTGCTTCAATCAGTGGAGTTTGTCACTTGTGAGATTAGTTGTTTGATGTGCCGTCAAAGTGCTGAGGGAAAATGGCTTTCTAACAAGCAACCACACTTGCTGAGACATCAGTTTAGCCATCAAAGGGCTTTACATAAATAGAGGTTCTAAAGCTGAGCGCTGAAATAATGCTGGGGTGTAGTCGAGGAGGCAGAACATTGATGTGAGAAAGAACTTCTTTGAACAGTCTCTATAGAAATGTGTACGAACAGATGCACAAAGAACCCTAGAATTCGCAGCAAAGCTCTGTTTGCAGTACCCAAGAAAATAGCAAGATTTTTGAAAATGCACCTGAATAGTTTATGGATTTTTCCTTTATGTGTTGTGCTTCTTGTACAAAAATAATCATGTGAGATAGCTTTTTCTATTTCTTTAATTTTATTTTAATTGCCATCGTGCACATGCTAGCATCAGAATACCAGGAGTGACTTTCATTTTATTCTAAAGTTCATATTCAACTCTGTACTCGGGTGTTGTAGGGTTGGGTAATTGTGTTTCACTTGCTATGATCTGTGTTTAATTTTTCTTTCGTTGAACCCACAGTGCACTCTTTCTTTAATGTGTACAGGTGTTTCGCTTTGTCAGGGCATAGGCTTTTAATTTTATTGTAGCAGGTCCAATCTAGGAAGAGTGCAGCGTTTATTATTTCTAGCCATTATTGTAGCACTGTTGAAACAACAACTTGGCATATTTATCACATGTAATGTATTTCTCCTTCTTTCTGCTAGCACTGAAATGGCCATATTTAATATCTTCCCGTAATACCGTCATGCACGGTATGCTGACGAGAGCATTTGCCTCACTGCTGATTAGACCTAAAAACAAATTAAATCCCTTACTAGAATAGAAAAAATAAAGAATTCTAAACATCTCTATTGTTCATTCCGGAACTCTGAAATACATCACAATGTTGCTTGTGCGGAAGATTCGAGCTCACCTTGTCCATTTAAGTATCTGTACAAATATGCAATGTAACGTTGTGTATTGCTGATTACTTTAACTGCAGCAATTAAGACGCGCGACGGTTTTGCTTGCACATCATAAACCCTCTGATAAATGACTACTGTGAAGAAACATCACCTCAGCTCAGGCCGTCTATGTGTAAGTATGAATTCCCGAATCAGCACTGTTTAATCTGGTGCTCCTCTTGGCGCTCACTCACCGCATCAACAGAACAGATCTCGTTCCCTGGAGTGTCTGAGGCTGACATGTCTCTCACCCAAACACATTTTTGAAAGTTTTCTTTTTTCAAATTACAGCAAAAGACTAAAAACCAGAACAACACTGCGGATCACACATTTAACAATGAATATTGCACCTAAAGTTGATAGATAACGAAAAATGCATCTTTTGATTTCGATTGGGAGGTGTGGTAACCTGCAACCAGATTTCCTCAGTGTGAGGTTGCAGTCCTAAACAAAGTAATGAGGGGACTGACCAAATCAGGTAGAATGCAAGTGACATCATGGCACATGACATCACAGAGTAACATCACGGCGCAGCACCATATGAAGTGACATCACAGGAAGTGACATCAGAATCCATTATCTCACCAGAAGCGATAACACAAGAAGTTTAATCAGATCTGAACATCTCAAACAGTACATTTGAGCACATTGCAAGATTTAACAAATGAGAATTTGGGTCAGAGGTGCCAAAAGATTTACCGAACCCCGACGCATAATTTTGTCTCTTTTTTAGAAGTGGGCCCAATAAAAAATGACGAACCAGGAGGGAACATGGCACCAACAGAGATAGAACCAACCACATTGAAGAGAATAACCAGGAGCTACAAAAAATAACTGGGAAGAGTCTAGTGATTAACTGTTAGAATTGGGTTTCTGGTTGGCTAGGGTATGCACATAACCCAGGCAGAACCCACCACTCTTGCCAGGGCAACGGACTTATACGCTGAAGATAACCCCTGCTCACCCCCTTTGTAGCTTGGCACATCAGCCAGTCTTATCACAGAGGCATTGTGTAAAGCGTTTGCACAACTCACTCACACAGCAGTGACACACTAGGCACACCACAAAAGAGACTCCACACAAGGTTATATAAAATAGCCATTGCATTAAATATACCTCAAAACACATTAGAACATAAATTACTGTGAAGCATGTAGAGCACTTTTAGAGCACATAACAAATCACTGCGTAGCATGAAAAACACACCAGGCCACATAGAAAAATTACTGCACCATGGGGCACTGGTCACAAGAATGCAGGTCATACCATAATCTTACCAACAGCTAATTGTCAGAGTTGTACCTGTAGTGTGGTACAGTAAGTACCTATAACTGGCACATGTCATAAAGAAACAAAAACTTATCAGGCACAGGTTCCACTTAACATCACCGTTAGTGCAACAACAGTCCACATAAGATTTTCTTATGTCAAGAATCATCCCCTTTGCACTTTCATAGCAGCCCCAGTGCTCCCTCGCTTATCATAGGGGCTGCACAGTTAATACGGGGGGAGGCGCAGGATCGGGACCTCCATTGAGGTCTACCACTCTGTCCGGCCCTCAACTGCTGATGGGAATGCGCCACCAAAGAAGGACTCCGCAGGCCGAAATCTTATTGGGCAAAGCTGCCTGCGCAGGTCGTCAGAAGCCTGTTCTAGCTTTGGCAGCTTTTCAGGACGGTCACAGACACCGTCCCACTCCTGCACAGGTTCCACTTAACATCACCGTTAGTGCAACAGCAGTCCACATACATTTTCTTATGTCAGGAATCATCCCCTTTACACTTTCATAGCAGCCCCAATGCTCCCTCGCTTATCGTAGGGGCTGCACAGTGAATACGGGGGGAGGCGCAGGAACAGTACCTCCATTGAGGTTTACCACTCCATCTGCCCCTCAACTGCTGATGGGAATGCGCCACCAAAGATGGACTCCACGGGCCGAAATCTCAGTGGGCAAAGCTGCCTGCGCCGGTCGTCAGAAGCCTGTTCCAGCTTTGGCAACTTTTCAGGACGGTCACAGACACCGCCTCACTCCTGCAATATTCCTTCCGATGAGCAGACCAGATGCTGAGATTGCTCCGTCAACCCTACGGGATTGGCTAGTACCCTTGTGGTTCTCTCGTTGCTATGGTAACGGGCTGGGTGCCACGCTCAGACTCCTGGCACGGCTGCAGCTTCTTAGTACTGCGATCCGCTTTGTGCCTGCTGCCTTGAAAATGCAGCTCCTCATTTTGGAAGCGAACTGCAGTGAGGCAATAGTGCTCACCACGTGCTTCTACTGTTGAGTGCACCCCCACACTGGCCTCCAGGTGGGAGGAGGAGAGCACCGTCTCTACTAGCTCTCCCCTCCTTTTTCCCACACAAGGCCCTTTTCACAGCGCTCTTTACATGCTTGGAGGGCAACAATAATGTAATCTTTAGCCTGCACTCCACCACAGGGAGAGAGGAGCGTGCAGCGCTATATTCCCCCAGCACAGAGCACAGGAACCTCCCCTTTGCCAAGTGCACAGGGGCTTTTTCCGCAAATGAAAACCCCTCATTAGGCTACAGCCAAAGCACAATGGAATCTCAAGTGAGGGCAGGGAGATCCAGTGAAGCAAAAAGAACACAAGGAAGACTTTCATATCCCTGAGTCTTCCACAACAGGAGGCCAGCTGTTAGACCTGGCACCATTGGCGTGGGTCTCTCTTCCATTTTTTGCTGTTGTCTCCTCTGTTTTTGCTGGTAATAGATGCTCTGGGCGCTGTGCCACTGCCATTCAGTACCACAGCGCGAATGCTCCCTGTATAAATATGACATGTGAATTGGTATATCCATGATTGGCTTATTTGGTTTACCTGTTAGCCCCTAGCAGTGTGGCCGGTGTGTGCCCAGGGCTGGTAAACAAAATGCTGCTGGTGGGCCTGCAGCTCTGGTTTGCGCCACCCACAGAAGCGGCTTGTAAAGTGTGTCTCAGACCTGCCACTGCAGAGTCTGCATGCAGTCCAGAACTGCCATCTTGGCTGTAAAGTGCAACCACTTCCCAGCCCCTGAACCTTCCCTTGGCATCGTGTAAGCCACCCCTCTGGTAGGGTGCATTGTATGTGTAAGGTAGGACATGCCCTGGTGTGTGTAGCATGTCCTGGTAGTGAATTACACCCAATTTTGTTTTTCACTACTGTAAGGCTACCTATTCTCCATAGGCCAGAATGGGAGGGTTGGCTATTACATTCTATAGTCCTAACTGACTCAAAGAACATGGTAGAAAAACGAATTTAGTATGCCTGGACTCAGAATATTAAAATGCATATTTTAGTGAAGTTTATTTTTATATTCTGTGTTTGAAAATACCACTTTTAGAAAGTAGGTATTTTCTTGCCTAAGCCTTCCAGTGTGCTCTGCTGTTATGTGTATTGGCTGTCTGGGTTTGGAGGGACAGGACAGGCTGAGTCAGACCTGGGTTGAATAGAGAGATCTGCATTGGAATATGGGGAGGGGTAGCTCCTTGACCTGAATAGGGCTGTGCCTGGCAAGGTGAATGCTGGCTCCACCTCCCACTGTGCGTCTGATGGCAGACCCCCTCTTTCTGAAAGGAAGGATGCAGCCTGGTAAACAAAGTGCTCAAGGGCTGGGCAGAACTGGTTCTGGCTGGGTTCAGTGACTTGTAGCTTCTGAGAACAAAGACTTTTGGGGTATAAATATCTGTGCTAAAACCCCTACAACTTGTATTGCTCCGGGACAACAAGAAGAACCTCTGTCCGTGTAACTGAAGGAATCTGCAGGAGGTGACTGTCCTTGAGCTTGTGTGCTGTTTCTTGTATTGGCCTGCAGTGGTTACTACTGGACATGGAAGAAGAGGAAAAGGATGTTGAAGAAACTTATATTTTAATCTTGCTACAGCAATCACCCAAGGGCTAGAAGAGAGCTAGCCTCCTGCTGGAGTCTCAGGCACACCAGACTCCACCATCAGCCTCCTGTTTCCTCCCAGCGAGGATTTCTATCTGCAGGTGAGGCTCCTGTGAGTTCCAGGGCCACTAGTTCTACTGTGGAGAAGAAAGTGCTGAAAATCATCGCTAACGCCCATTTGCGAGCCGCAGCAGCTGAAACGCGTATGAAAAATCATCACGCTGCTGCCGCTGAGTGCTCGCTACCGGAGATCATCGCATTACATGTTGACGGGCTGCCAAATGCTCGCTGACCTCAAGATTATCGCATCACCTGGTTGCGGGCTGCCAAAGGCTCACTAACCAGAGATCATCGCATCACATGTTTGCGGGCTGCCAAATGCTCGCTGACCTCAAGATTATCGCATCACCTGTTTGCAGCTTGCCAAAGGCTCGCTAACCAGAGATCATCGCATCGAGTTCATCGCTTCACGACATCGCAGCGTGGACGCCAAGCGTCTGCCATTTTCATTGCATCAGGATCGTCGCTCCCTCGCGGGGCGCAATTTCTTTTCATCGCAACAAGATCGCACACACAACAGGCTCGGCGCATCATCCTCCCTTCGCGGCAAGGATTTCAACGCTTAGCGTGGAGAAGTTTGTCGCTTTGTCCTGCACACAGATCAGCGCATCATCCTCCCTTGCGGCAAGGATTCAACGCATCGCTGGTCACGCGTGAGGAAAATCATCGCTACAACTCCTTAGCGACATTTTGGTTGCTTTGCTACAGAATCCAGGTATTTTGTGAGTAAAAGGGTCACAGAGACCACTGCCTTGAATTGAACTCCTCTTTGCACACTTTGAACTATTTTTGCACCATTTCAAGAGTAACCCTATTTTTCTAGTACTGTGGCTTTTTACTGTTATTGGTCTTGTGTTAAGTCTATATATAAAGATACTTATTTTTATAACTACTTGTGTGGTGTCCCTTTGTAGTGTTCTTCTCTGTGTTACTGTGTATGGTCATAAATGCTTCACACACTGCCTCTGAGATAAGCCTAGCTGCTTGTGCTACGTTACCACAGGGTTGAGCAGGGGTTATCAAAGGGTGCAGCCCGCTTACTCTGACTTAGTAAGAAGGGTCCCTACTTGGACAGTGGCCAGTTATTGCCAACTAGAGAGCCCCATTTCTAACACCAGCACACACAGGCTCTTGGAGATATCCTTCAAGCAGGGGACGCAGCACACAGCAAAGTCCTTCTCCTTTCCTTGGCAGAAAGAGCAACTGCAGGCCAACCCCACACAGCACACAGCAAAGGGGCAGTACTTCTCCTCAGTCTTTCCAGCTGTTCTTCTTGGCAAAGGGTCCTCTTAAATACCAGGGATGATCTAAAGTCTTGGGGTTTTAGGTGTAATACTTATACCCCAAAATGTCTTTGTTCTCCCCTGGCCCAAAGCTCTGAGCCCAGTCCAAACCAGTTCTGGGGGCACTTCAGAATATCTTTTCAAGTGCAGCACCAACTCCATTGTGAGTGTAAGCCTTGGCTCCAGACACACCACAGGGGGGCAGAGCCATCATTGTGGAAGGCAGGCACAGCCCTATTCAGGTGCAGGTGTTACTTCTCCTACCACTCCAAATGCAGCCAAGGCCTATTCAGCCTAGAGCTGAGTCACCCAGGCAGGGCAGGACACACCTCAACCCCCCCAGGGACTGGCTGGAGGAAATGCACACCTTCTCTCCCCCTGTTAGTCAGAATCAGACGGTCAATACACATCAGGCAGGTACAAAGACACATAGCACACAGAAATGCTTACTACTAAAAGTGGCCTTTCTAAAATAGTAATTATACATCCACTAACACCAATAAGCAGCATTTATCACCACTATTCCAAACATACCAAACTTGATCACGCTACTCCTCTCATGTAAGGAATTACCATTGAAGCACATATCAGGGAATCCCCAATATATCCCTATGAGAGGGCAGCCTCACAGCAGTGAGAAACCAAATAGGCTGTTTGTCACTACCAGGACATGGCATACAGTTAAGGCACATGTCCTACCTTTTACCTACACCGCACCCTGGCCTTAGGGCTAGCTAGGGCCTACCTTAGGAGTGACTGATATGTAGTAAAATGAGAGTCACAGACGTGGCAACCACTTTATGTGCCACAACACAGTGGCAGTAAACTGCGTGCTCTTGCCCTGCGGTAGCAGAGGCCTGAGACAGGTTTTGAAAGGCTACTTTAGTGTGTGTCGCAAGCAGCGCTGCAAGCCTAACAGTAGCATTTAATTTACTGGCCCTGGGAATATGGGATACCACTGTACAAGTGACTGATAGGTAAATTAAATATGCCAAACAGGTGTAGACCAATCGTACCAAGTTTACAATAGAGAGCACATGCACTTTAGCACTGATCAGCAGTGATGAAGTGCCCAGAGTCCTAAAACCACCAACAACAGGTCAGAAAAAATACAGGAGGAAGGTAAAAAGTTCTGGGATGACCCTGCAAAAAGGGCCAAGTCCAACAACAACATATCCAAACATCAACATAACATGATTCAAATTGACACTTTACAAAAAGGGGCCTCTTTTTCCCTCACTTACCATTCGAATGTGTTAGAACCAGAGGTGGGTTTCTTCAAATTCATGAGGACCCTAAGGCTTAGAAATGTGTTACAAACTGTTGCAGGGGATCAATCCCCTAAAAAGGAAGGCCCTTTGATCTGATTGAAACCAAAGAGTTTGTTCATGCCACCTACTAGTCATAAGATATTGGATTCATTTGAGGTTATCATCAAAAAAGAGATCACAAATGTATTAAAAAACAAGGGAACAAAACGCTCGAATATGAGCAAAAAAGAAAAGAGATCTATCAATCAAATTGTGACAAACCTGGGAATCACATGTTGCAAAGTGGACAAAGAAAGTGCTCTAGTGATTATTGATACCTCATTCTATATTAAGATTGTGAACAATCATGTTCTTGATTTAACCACCTATATGAAACTTGAGTATAACCCCACTGGTGAATTCAGAAAGATCTTGAAGAACATCCTTGATTCAACTACACAAAGGGGAACCATCAGAGAAGAGGACAAGCGGTACATCATGCAAGAAAATCCTAAGATTCCAAGTCTCCATATGCTACCAAAAATACATAAGGATCTGAGATCGTCTACATTTAGACCAACAGTTTCTACAAGATGGTCCACACAAACTCATAGATTGATATCTTGATCACTACTTGCAACCATTGGTGCAAAAAAGGATAACTTACATTGAAGATACCACCAATTTTTTAAACAAAATTATGGTTTTGAAATTGGAGGATGACAGCCACTTGATACTCTGTACTTTTAATGCAAGATCACTATACACCTCGATCCCCCACGGCCTGGGTATGGAAGGTGGAACATTTCTTGATAGACACCAACCTTGAGAAATATTTTAAAGTCTTTCTACTAGAGCTCCTACATTTCACACTGCATCATAATTACTTCTGCTGGAACAACAAGTATTTACTTCAAAATACCGGCACTTCCATGGGAAACTGTGCTGCTCCATGCCATGGGAATCTCTTTATGCATAATTTTGAAATGGACAACATCCTCACCAAACAAGTCTGGCAACATAATCTCATTACCTTTTTGAGGTACATCAATGACATTTTATATGGAAAGGATCTAAAACAGAATTGACATTGGCCAATGATGAGCTGAACACAGTAAATAATAAAAAAGCTTCACCTACGAAATCAGCAAACATCACATTCTTAGATGTTCTGGTAACCAAAATCAATGACTCACTTGATACCGCAACAATAGTTCCCATCAGAATTCACTCAAGGGTCATTTTCCATATTCTCAACTATTACAAGTGAAAATGATAGTTTCCAACCTGGATAAATTAAAAGGAAGCAGTAACATCATGGTGGAAAGAACTAAAGTTTGAGGTTACCCAGCCGTGATCCTTAGCAAGGTTATTGATAGGGCAAGTGACAAAACCCAAGCTCAACTCTTGAAACCCAAATATACACAAGATGAAACCAATAAAATGGTATTTGTCTTGAAATTCTCAACAAGAAGTGCTAAATTCAAAACAATCATCTTGAAATATTGACCTATGTTGCAAACAGAGCCTGACATCAGGGAAATCTTCTCTCAGCCTCCTCTTTTCATCTATGATTAAGAAAAACACATCAAAGAACTACTAGAAGCCAAAGGAAACTCTACAGAAAAGTCTGAATTCAAAGGAATGATCTCTTGCTTAAATCACAACTGTAACAACATAATATGAGGGGATTTCATCACCCATCCTTTGAAAGGTACTACAAAATTACACACTAATAGTGGTTGTGACTCGAAGAACATTGTATGTTTTTTTTCAAATGCC
This sequence comes from Triturus cristatus, assembly GCF_964204655.1. Lineage (NCBI taxonomy): Eukaryota > Metazoa > Chordata > Amphibia > Caudata > Salamandridae > Triturus > Triturus cristatus. The sequence continues at coordinate 876,222,005 of NC_140582.1, read as the reverse complement.
AGTGAGGCCTTGTACACATCGGGTCAATGTATTCAAAAGCAACATCCACATGAAAAGTACCAAATTTACAGTGGCGAAAAGGTGTTCCCTCGTAGCCTATTTATAACTCCCAAATTGACATTGTTCTCAACACTTTAAATTCTCAATTTGCTCACAATGGTGACAACAGAATATCATTTGTATAATTTTATTTTTACAATTTCTTTAAAGGAATTTCATTTCATTTTCCTTAATATAAGTATCATATTTTTTTCTTTTTTTCCCATTTTTTTTAGAATGGATATCAAACTAACAATAACAATTCATATACAAACAATGAGTACAAATAATTACAAATTCATAATTCCTTTTAAACTTGAACGAACGTCCCTATATAAAGTTTAAAAAGCTACACAAACATACTCCATTTACTCCAACACATTCATAATGACTCACTAAATCACACAAAGGACAACTGAGTATAGGATTAGATTGTATTCTGATGAGTAACACTTCTTCGACCAAAAAAGATTTTCTATTAAGAGAGCAAACGGCTCAATATGCAGGAGGTATATGGTCGACGCGCGTTTCGGTGGTATGAAGATACAAATTAGACCACCTTCATCAGGACCTAAACAGTAGCCATTTTCATCCGTACCATAGAAATCAAGGGACTCGGTCATTTATTGTGTAGGATATCCAAAGTTTATCCGTCTGCGTTTCCTTTGAAATATGTTGTACGTATAGTGGTGGTGTACTTCACTATATTTGCTCACAAGAGTCTCTGTCAGAGAAGAGCTTTATTTCAAAGTTGTATTGCTTTATTTTGTTTTTCTCCCTGTGGTCCACATTACCAAACAGGCATAGTCCACGTTAATCCCATACGAATTAGGGAGAGATATACATAACTGTATGAAAGCTCTAGCGTTCTGCTTAGATATCCTCTATAATCTTTCCTTTATCCAGGCGATTAATCATGTCCACGCACCAACGTTTCCGTTTTACCTCCGGACGGAGGTAAAACGGAAACGTTGGTGCGTGGACATGATTATAAATAGGCTACGAGGCAACACCTTTTCACTTCTTGTTAATTTTTCCCCTTTCTTCCCTAGCCTGAAAATTAGCATATAGAGGGGGTCCCCCAAGTTTTTGCTATACCAAATTTACAGTGGCTGCACACTTCCTGATGCGTAGCCATAACAGCTGTCAACTGCAGTTTATGGTACTGGAATCAGAACCACTACAAGATGGAGCAGACAATCAAAAGAATCTTCTCCAAAGAGAAACATATTGGGTAAAGAGACTGGACACATTGATCACTAATGGTTAGAACAACCACATAGAATTTAGTTGCTTCCTGTGAATCACAGTACAACAATATGGCTCCACACACATTATAGCGATCTTACCATAAAGACAAGTCCCTCAAATCTACCTCTCACAGATGTTTACATAATAACACACATGTTGAAAGATCAACCTCAAACGAGTCATGGTCTGCAATCGCCCTGGAAACATTGACCCACACTTACATTCAGATCACTTTATTCACCTTAGATTTAGAACATTATACACACACAGTTATGGCCAACCCTTTAAAGCCTAGCCCACTGGGTGTTTCCATGGTCACCACGCTGCACTTACCAGACCTCATTCAATTGTTCTGAGTATAGATTTGTTGAAGTTTTTGATTAAGTACTCAAAAGCATTTAAACATAAGATACATTTAATTGCCTTCTACTTTGGTGGAACAACCACATATTTACTGGCATGTCTACTTCCATTGTAATTGGGAACACCCAGATTTAATATACCTGCATCAGTATGTTTGACATGCAACACATCTCGTTTTTTGAGTTTACTATGCACTACAACAGGATTGTAATATATATACCATGCTGCCTTTCACAAACGCATGTTCACTTGGATGTTAATTTGGGCATGATTGCATTATTGATTCTACTTTAGTACACAACATGTTTTATATGCAATACACCCATACCGACAAGTTTTATATGCAATACACTGATTTCACTATGTGCTACAACAGAATTGTAATAGGCATACCATGCCACTCTCATGATTTATGAATGGAGGCTACTATGTGTTCATTGGTAGTCACTCTTTCATGCTCTGGCATCTCGATGCATAAAAATCTCTCACACCTGCATCCGGGTTTCACCAGCTTAACATGGCTACGGACCTGAATGTGTACCATCAGGCTCACGTTTCATACACTAAGTACTGTACTCACAGTAAGAAACACTGCTAGTTCCTCTATGACACCTTGGGGGATATGTACAAGGATGTGGAGGAGAGAGGCGTTAGCGCGCCTGGTTTAATACCTCTCTACTCCACTTCTGAAATGCAAGGCTACACCATATTTACAAGAATGTGGTGCAGCCTTGTGTTTTCCCCTGCAGTGGCGCAAAATTTAGCAACTTAGCACCAACGCCGGTAACCAGAGTGCAAGGGTGTCTCCATGCAGAGGAGGATTGTTTATGTGTAGGATAGTGTCCCTTCCTACACATAAACAATCCTAGAAATGCCATCCTGTCACTTTCATGTGTGCTGCTTTATGCAGCACACATGAAAGTGAAATATGGATTTTTTTTAAAAAGTTTGTTTATGTGCAGGAATGGAGACCTTCCTACACATAAGCAAACAGTGTCATTTTGCTTTTTCCATGTCTGCTGCACAAGGCAGCACACATGGAAAAAGCAAAAATGAAGAGAATTTACGCATTTCTCCTCATTTCGCCATCTTAAGACCAGCTTTTACCTGGTCTTAATTTTGGCGCTGCCTCCTATGTATGCCACCTTTGTACATGGAGGGCAGCGTCAAAATGAATGCGTGTTGCAGTGGAATGACCACCGCAACACCCACTGCCCACCCCTTTCATGCTAAGTCTAGCGTGAAAGGGGGCCTATGTACAAAGCAGCATTAAGCTTTGTTAAGTGGCTTACCACTGCCTTGTACATAAGGCGCAGCTCCTTTCGCCAACACAACATCAATATAGGTGACGTTGTGGTGGAGATAGGAGCTTGTACATATGCTCCCTTGTCATTGGGTGACGCTGCACAGATTACTTGTAATATTTCTGCCGATGTGCTACAGTCTCATGAGTTCTTTACACCCGAGATTCACTTTTGCATGCTGTTGGACTTGGCCCTTTTTGTAGGCTCATCCCTGAACGTTTTGCCTTCCTCCTGTATTTTTTCATACCTGTTGTTTGTCGTTTTATGACTCTGGGAACTTTATCGCTGCTGATCAGTGCTAAAGTGCATATGCTCTCTTTTGTAAATTGTGTTATGGATTGGTGACTCCATGATTGTCTTATTTGATTTACTTTAGACCCTAGTACAGTGCACCATGTGTGCCCAGGGCCTGTTAATCAAATGCTGCTTGTGGGCCTGCAGCACTGGTTGTGCCTTCGACAGAAGCAGCTTGTAAAAATAGCTCAGGCCTGTCATTGCAGAGCCTGTGTGCAGCCTGGGGCTGGAATGTCGACTTGGTAAGTGCACCCACTCACCAGTCCCTAAATCTTCCATTTTCTACATGTTAGCTACTCCTAAGGTAGGCCCCAGGGCAGGGTGCATTGTATATGAAATGTAGGACATGCCCTGATGTGTGGGGCATGTCCTGATAGTGAATTATAGCCAATTTCGTTTTTCACTATTGCAAGGCTGCCTGTTCCCATAGGCCAGAATGGGCAGATGAATTAGAACATCTTATAATCCTAACTGACCCAGGGAACATGCTAGAAAAACGAATTTAGTATCCCTGAACTCAGAATGATAAAATACATCTTTTAGTGAAGTTGGTTTTAACATTCTGTGTTTGAAAATACCACTTTTAGAAAGTAGGTATTTTCTTGCCTAACCATCCAGCCTGCCTCTGCTAGGTTGTGTATTGCAAGTCTGATTTGTGAGTGACAGGGGCTGGGGTGACTCCAGGAGACAGGGTGAGTCAGCACTAGGCTGAATAGACCTATCTGCAATGGGAGTAGTGGGCGTAGTAGCACTTGGGCCTGAATAGGGCTGTGCCTGCCTTCCACAATGCTGGCTCCACTTCCTGTGGTGCGTCTGATGACCATGGCACACCCTGACAAAGGAAAAAGTTGTGCACTGGCAGAATGCACCCAGAACTGGTTTGGACTAGGTATAGACACTCTCTGCCTTCAGAGACAAAGGATTTGTGTGTATAAAAAGGGGGACCCAGACCCCAGAACATTAGATCACTTCTGGGAAATCAAGAGGAACCTTTGCCAAGGAGAAGAAACCGGAGAAGCTGAAGGAGGATTACTGCCCCTGTGAAGTCTGCTGTCTGGGGTTGGCATGCAGTGGTTGCTTGTTGCCAAGGAAAGGAGAAAAGGACTTTTCTGTTTGCTTTGTCATCTTGAAGAAGATCTCCAAGGGCTTGAACTGAGCTTGCTGCCTGTCTGAAGTATCAGGGACACAAAGACTTCAACACCAGCTCCCCCTGAATTTCCTTGCCGGGAATTCTAACCTACAGAGAGGTGCCTGCAGCTGTTTAGGACCTCTAGAGACTGTTTGTCGCTGGGAGCTGGAAGTGCGACGTAATGAGGTGAAGCGTGTCGCTGCAGCAGCAGTTGCTGTCGCATTGCCAAAGAAGAGTGCCGCCGCCGCAGCTGTTCACCGGCGCATCGCAGACGAAGCGAGTCGCATCACTGGAGAAGCGTGTCGCAGAACCTGTCGCGACTCCAAAGATCATCAATTTCGCCGCACAGCCGTCGGGCGTGCACACATCACATCCACGTTGTCGCATCGTAACCAATTTGCCATTTTGTCGCATCACACCGGTGAGAAGTATCTCATCGAGACGCCATCTTGTCACATCGTACCGGAGAGCAGTAAGAAACCGATGCATCACCTCCCCACACAGTAAGGAAGAAAGCATCAACTCCCCTGCGCAGCAGTAAGGAACCAACACATTCACTACCCTGAGTGTAAGGAACTGACGCATCACCTTCCCTGCGACCCTTTTGTTTGCTTTGCGTTACGCATCGAAGGTACTTTGAGAGTAAAGTCACTCATTTACAATCTTAAGAGAACTGAGCTATTTCCTACCATTTCAAAGTCTATTTTTGAGTACAGTATTGTGGATTTTTGTTGTTTGGTCTTGTGATAAGTCTATATAAAAAATACTTATTTTTATAATACAATCTGTGTGGTGTCCATCTGTAGTGTTTTCACTGTATTACTGTATGGGTTCACAAATGCTTTACACACTGCCTCTGAGATAAGCCTGCCTGCTCGTGCCAAGCTACCAAGGGGGTGAGCAGGGGTTATTTTAGGAGTGTAGCCCCTTACCCTGACTAGATGCAAGGGTCCCTATTTGGTCAAAGGTACCTACCTCTGCCTACTAGAGACCCCCAAATCTAACACATGCTCTATCATGAATGGCAGGCTCATGTGCCATGCTAGGATGTCAGTGGTTAATGAGTGTGCACTCACACACATTGTAAACCACCTGGCATTGACTCTGGCTAGCTTTCACTTTTCGTACACTGAGCACTTTGCTTCAGAGAACTAACCCTGGCAAGGTTTTGATTCATCCTTGCCTTCTAGTTAATGAGTATCCACATTTAACTAAATATTAGGGTTTCCTGATAATACCCGAGATTTTTATCACATGCCTTCTCACCTATTTTAGCATGAATAATACATTCATTTGCATGAGCACCAGTGTTATCATTCGTTGAGACCCACAGAAATGCTTGAAGGATCGTTTGCATATTTTTACCAAACAAATATACAGGCAACGTATCATCACTTTTCTCATCCTTTCAATCTTGGAGCACTCAAGAACCAACTAATCCATGAATCACTGTTCAGATGTATTGGTGCCATGTCATATACATCACCCTGTTTAGATCGCTCAATCACATTTTTAATATATATTTTATCCTTTTAATTTGGGAGCACACGAATACCATCTCTTCAACGAATCACTTTTTGCAACTACAAGCACTACGTCACATATACCACCCAGTTTAGATCAACACATGTTGCCATAAATACCCATTGTACCCCTTTGAGACCTGATTCTACTTTCATCTTTTTATTATCTCACAGGCCTAAATATCATCTGATGAAGGGCAGCCAGCCCGAAATGCAATGGGATTGTTGAAGTTTAAAAACTCAAACATTAATTTGTACACGGATTTGCATGTAAATGGAAACAATTGGAATGCATTAAATTTATTGTCTTGGAAATGAATTAAAAAGGAATTTAATTCAAGAATAAATCAAGCATCTCTTGGATTTTTTTGCCTAAACGGATGAACCTATTTACATCCACCTTGGGATTGAAGTGGTGCGATTAGGGCACACTTTCCCTGGTGGAAAGCGCACCATTCTACAATTTGTTACGCCTTTTATCAGAAGGTGATACCGTATTGCAAGAAAATGAAATGGTCAAACATTTATAAACCACTCATTAACACAGGAGTGCTCCGGCTAGCCCTTTGAGAATTAGAATCCATGACCTCACTGGATGTGATATCACAGGAAGTGTCATCAGATCTTAACACTTCACACAAGTTTTGCAGGCCTATGATGAGTACATTTGAGCACATTACGAGATTTAAGAAATGAGTGGTGTCAAACAATTGACCCAACCGAGATGCAAAATTCTGGTCCTCAATTTCTACATGTATTTTTTTAAAACACTGCTACAAATAAACTGGCAACAAGGAAAAACGTGTCAGTAAATATATTCCACTTATTTGATTAAAAAGTCTGCATATCAAAATATCTTATGGGGTTAAGGCACCTGCTGGAGAGATCTTTGTGTGTGCAGTAAGTCCCAGGAAACAGTAATAATGGTAAGATAACTTTGAAGAGGAACGCATTTGCTGGTGAAATCTGTGTTTTCTCTAGTCCCAGTTTTGAATTAAATTAGCATAGAGGGTAAATCTGTCTACTACAACACACATCCTCTAATATGCAGATGATAGATTTTTATTTCATGTAGTTAGGCAAGTGGGTTTCTGCTTTTAACACAGAGATGCTTTTGTTACTTGCAGTTCATCAATTGAATCTTTTCTAATAAAGTATAGCGAGCTATGAAGTGCTTGCGGCTCCTTCACCTTGTTACCCTCACTGTCTTATGTAACACATCCTGTATATTGATTTACACATTTATATGTGTGAAATCTAGTTTATTATTTAATAAAAACCATAAACATACAGAATACAATCAACTAAAATAGCATGACCGTATAAAAAGAAAAAAGCAGAATACAAGCATAAAATTAAAACAGACATAAAAACAAATAAACCATAGCAGCAGATGAGGAACACATTTAGACCTCGCTAAATTCTAGATATCATATGGTGACATATGCACAGCACTTATGTTTTGACAGATCTTCTATAGATACCTCCCCCCACAGTAGCAGCAAATTTTGAGACCTATAAAGTAGCCATATAGATATCATACTTTAAAATGTGTGGTAAAAAAAGAGAGAAAAATTATTACAAGCTTAGATGTAAACAGATATGGAATCAATATGACCATAGCAGCAGATAGGAAACATAATTATCCATAGCAGTAGATGTGGAACACAACATTTAGGCTTCACCACACAGCACTTATATTTTGAAAGCTCTCCTGTAGATACCTCCCCCACAGTAGCAACACCACATTTGAAACCTAGAAAGAACCCATATAGGTATCATGCGATAAAGTGCATTATGCAAAGAAAACATAATGTAAGTGCAGGCGCAAACAGATATAGCAGCAGTGTGACCATAGCAGCAAATGGGCAATACAGCGCTCTGGCCTCACCAGGTTGAGGGCATCAAGTAGAGGCATAAACACAGCACTCAGAATTTAACCGATCTCATAAGGATACTTTCCCCCAGAATAGGAGCAGGTTTAAAAACCTGGAACATAGCCACATAGATATCATACTATAAAGTGCATAGTGCGTGGCAAATTGCTGGGTGGAACCAAGTACCCTCCTGTCTCTGATCTACTTGTGTCTGTCCGGGGGCCTGGGAGAGTGTTCAACCAAAATAAATTACTGAATTGCAGAGGCATAAACATGATAAAGGGACACAGGATAGGACACGTTCAAACAACCATAGCCTCAGTTGATGTAAAAAGGAATTAAGCCTTGTCATGTTAAAACATCAAAGGGATTCCTTTCCCCATCGTAAAGTGGGCACTTAAAAATTAAGCTATAAAGGGAAAAGGGACTAGGAAAAAACACAACAGTTGTAAAGGGCATCGAGGCATCCCTATAGATCTTGGAGACCCCACAGACAGGATGGGGGCAGTGTTCCATGACCTCGCCAGCCTCACTTGCCCCATAGGAGCCCATCAATCGGAAACCCACTATGCCCAACAGTGCTTAGCGCCCTTCCCAGATTAAAGTATGGTGGGGCCCTGTATGAAAGGGATCTCTGCCCTAGTCATGTCCTTGAAAAGGTTTAGGGACTTCATGGCTGCTGACCTGCAGGTTCTTCTTCCTAGGGCTAGATATTCTTTACAGAGCAGGGCCCTCCAATGCCCCAGTAAACTAGGGAAGAGCAGAGTGTCTGCAGGAATAGCTCCTTTGTCAGATGACATACGCAACACCTCTTGTCCTCCAAGTGACCCTTCACTTGGAGGACAAGAGACACTTAGGAATAAGGTCGAGGGAAGAGAAAGTCCAAACCTCATTTCAATTATTTTTTTCCTAATGGTTACTGAATATGCTATTTCAAAGTAGGGTTGTTCTTGATGGTCATCATAGGAGTTTAACACCAGCCACCTGTGTTCTCACATGACTAGTGTAATTTTATCCTCCAATTCACTTTTCAGACGAATACAGTAATTTACTGCTTTCTTGACTACTTGCCCACTTGTATGCAGTTGTCATAATTCACTAAGGCCATGGTTCTTGATGCTGTCCTGCGAATACCTGTTGAAGCATCCTTTCCCCCTTTGTAGGTTTATTTCGGTCCAGACATCGTGTGCAATCAAGTCAGTGGGAGCATTCCTCATTCTATGTCAGCATCTTTGGAAGGCCCCTTGTTTGGCTGAAGATTGCTTTACCAGAGAGAATTCAAAACTGACTTGCGTTGTCAAGGAAGACCTCTGCAATTGAAAGACCCATTTATAGGCCTATATTATGAGTTTCTCCAAGAGGTTTTCATCTTCACCAAGCATTATCTCACCCCCATATGATAAAGTCGGGATCAATTTTGACTTTATCAATGTAATGAGAGCTTTGAAATTGGGGCCCCAGGGGCTTTTCTATAACGCGGAAAAGGAACAGTTTAAAGCATTTGCTTTCCCTCTGATAGCTTCTATTTGTATCCCATGGGAGGTTGTTAAGTCGAAATTAAAACCTAGGTATGTATGTGGCTGTTTGTTCTATCGTGGACCCTTTAAGTAGCCATTTTCAATGCGCAGCATTTCGCTGGTTTAAAGAGATTACTTTTACCTTTTTAGGGTAATTGTCAGTTGTTGTCCAAATTCCCCGCAACCTGGTTGATCATTTTTTGAAGCCCTTCTCTTGTGTTGCTTAACCCGCTGCATGCATGGGCGTGTGCTTTGGGCGGCCGGTGGCTGTCCAATTTGCGCACGCATGGAATTCGCCCGCACGGTGCGGGAATACCGGCCGCGCCCAAAGGGTTAATAGTAGCACATCATATGCATAAAGGATGTTGGACAAGGGTGAACCACCAAGGATTGGGCATGAGACCCCAACTCATCAAGGGAAGGTGAAAGATACAAAAAAAATAGGTCAAACAGGAGCAGCGCTAGAACGCAACCCTGTTTCAGATCTAATGATGTACCCACTTCTCATGCCAAGTGACTCCTATCCCGACCTTAATTCTAACCCATGTTTTGTAGAAAGTAACGTTATTGCCCTCAAAAGCTTTTGCAGAATCCCACAAACTTGTAGCTTTTCCCACAGTTGGTCTCAAGGGACATAGTCAAAGGCCACCTTAAAGCCCACGAAGCACATTAACAACGGCATGCAGGTTTCACTTGCTCTCTTCAAGATCAACACCATTGCCATTTGATTAGATTATGTGCCTTTGTTCTTTGTGACCCCCATTGATTCATGAACAATCTTCTAGCCTCTGAAGCCCACTCGGATAGATCTTGTAACATCAGCGTTGAGAAATATTTGAGGTCCACATCTAAAGATGCTATCAAATAATAGTTGCTTGGTCAAGAATCTATCCAGTGTTTAAAGATGGGTTGGAAAATGGAACCTCACCAGATTTTTGGAATGCTCTCAGAGGTTGGTGTTAAACATAAAGGCAAGGAAGGCAAGGAAGTTTACCCCTGTTAGGATGTTTTCTTTCAGAAGGGCTTGAGGGATGCCATTAGGGTCAGGTGCACAGTTGAAACGTGAGTTCTCTATGATCTTGATTAAGTATGATGCACAGTATTCCACTGGGTCATAATCATCATAGGTGATGAAAGCCATATGAGATTCCCCTGAGGTTTAAACTGGGGAAGTTAGACCATCTGTACATACCATGAAATGTACCTTCACCCTTCCACATCTGTTTTCCACCGCATCCTTCACACAGGACACCCACTCCAATTTACCACTGCTGGACTCATCCTGATTATTTAATGATTCAAAAAGTTCTCTTGTGGTTCCGGAACTATAAAAGATTCACCAATAAGCTCATAATATTATAAACAAATAATTGAGTCAAGGCTGTACTTTGGATCAAACCTGGAGGCATATATAGGGCTTATTATTTGAGTCTTCCTGTACTGGCTCATCAGAAGGACCTTCACAAGGTCTGCTCACTACAGTTCAGGGACATAGATATTTGGCTAACCTTAGTAATGGGCTTTGCTGATGTGCTCATCTCCCTGCTGTCCTTCACACTATTGGTTGACATGGGATTGTTTGGCATGGTAATTCAACACACCATCCCAGGTTCTGTATTTATATCATGTTTTAATTTCATGCCTGGCTGAAGCTCAGAAAACACTGCATAGCATTATATGGGGTCTTTCAATCCATCTCCTACCCGGTGTCAAGAACTGGATGTTGTGAAGGCCCCACCATTTCCATTCTTGATTTCCTGAAGGATAGGACGACTTCTCCCAATAGCCATGGTGTCACCATGCACTTAGTAGATACATTTAGGAGGTCAAGTGAGGAGTCACATGAGCACGCAAAACAAGATGGCAGCCCCCACTAGCTCTCGCCGATGCTTTCATAAACTACAGCTTTTTGCTCATATTAAGGCTGTCAAAACATGTACACTTGTACCTCTGTTTGGAGCTCATTGCAGTGATTTGCCTGAATTCCTCTACCTGCGATGTTCACTGTATTTTCTTAGTGTGTGAGGCTGCTAAGCTGTTCACCAGTTCCTCCTTGCCCTCGCAGCTGCAGTTCCAGTCAGGAGGGCTGAGCTGTTTTCATGAAAGGGCACGGCTGAGGCCAGGACAGCTCCCTCTACTGATTTTAGCTGCTGCACCTACAGCTAATGTGATGATTGTTATTGTATTCCTTTAATAACACTTATTCTTCATTTCCCTGACTTTTTGGGGGAACTTTGCTAACATGGAAGGAAAAAATATACATGTCATTAATAATAAATGTAAGCAAACAGTTTCTCCCCCTACGGTAAAATAAAAAGTTGTTGACTCTGATGAACCTTCTTTAGCCACATTATTAGAAGAATTACAGAATGTAAACTCTAACATTGACAATATTGCCTCAGAAATTAAAAATATTCACAAAGATGTGGCAGGCCTGTTTATGGAAGTTACAGATAATGTGATCCAAATTCAAGGCAATAAATAATAAATTGACATCCTTCTGCCCTTCAGCGCAAAAGTTCTTCAGGTGAGCAATCTCTTACTGGCTTTAGAAAACTTTAACAGGCAATTGCAAATTTTTAACCTGCCTGAAGCTGTTGAAGACAATGACTGCAGACGTTACCTAGAGAACTTATTACCTAGCCTTGTACGTTTTAAATTTACAGAAAAATTTGAAATTGACAAAGCTTATTGGATTCCATTGCATAACAAACCAAGTCAAACACAACCTTGTCAAGTGATCTTCATGGTGCTACATCATCACCATTCAGTGATGATGAGGAAGCTGCAAGAAATATGACCTCTCTTCTGGTCAAAGGTCCCAAAATCTTCATTCATCAAGACTTCACCAAAGAAACAGTTGCATTTGCAAAGAATTCTCAGTGCCACGACCAAGACTGTGAAGCTCTGCATTTAAATGTGGTCCACCATGAGAATTTAGAAAGACGGCATCTCTAAATCATTCTAGTGCCTCTAATGACCTCCACGCTTTCCTAGTCCAACATTCTCCCCTGTCTGTGGATACCAATGAGAGTTCCACCTGAGATTATTGTATTTCGTAGTTCTCCTCCATTTTCTGGCTATCCTTCCATATGATATTACTATTCAGGGCAGTGTCTCCTCTGGGCTACTCTTGTACATGCATGTGTGTGATTCAATTTCTCTATTAATGTTTTCACGTTGTCGTTTATATGTTTGTCTTTGTCATTCCTTTTCCGTCTTTCATTTTCTCTTAAAGCTACTTCTTCACTTTTGTAATAATCTTTATTCCCTTTTCACATTGTTTATGATTATCTCTCTTATTTCTTTCCCATCCCTCATAGTTTTGGATAGTATCAACAGAAAAAAAATTGTTTCTTTTACTGTTAAGGGCTTACAACACCCTGTTAAACATATGAAAATATTAGATTACTTTGCAAGGCATAAAGCTGATATATGTTTTCTTCAAGAAACACATATTGATGATATATTGCATCGTAGATCAATAAGAAATGGGTAAGTCAAATACTGCCCTCCCCTGCAATAAACAAAAATGGAGTTGCTATTCTTTCATCTAAAAAAAATCCTGTTCCAAATATTAGATAAACATTGTGACACTGAGGTTCAATTTTTAATAGTTAGAAGGAAAACTGACAATACAATTTTACATTTAATTAGGATTTACAACAGCAGATGATCCAACCTTTTGGACCCATTTCACTTCTGAGTTTCTCAGATTTGGTACTGCCACCCTAATCGTTGGAGTAGACTAGAAACTGATATGTGATAGAATTAGACAGAATTTCTTCCAATGCATATTATCCTCCCAAAGTGTTTTTTATGCTATTGAAATGTTTTTTTCAAAACTAAAAAACTTGTGCATATTTTGCACTTACACCACCCCACATTCTTACTCCCAAATCTACCATTTACTAACCTTTAATTTAGTTAATTCAATTTCCGACCCTATTATTAACAATATTGATATTTCTTACCATTTGTTCACTTCTCTGCTTTGACAACTGGATACTGCTCGAAATTCTCAACCTAGATGGCGTATGACATTGATGTTGCTCTCAATTACTATAATAAGTCAAACTTTTATCTGCTATTAATAATTATTTTTCATTTGATCCAAAAGCCATAACATTCCAGAATAACCATTGGGCTGCATTTAAAGTGTATATCAATATCTATAATGGCATGTGAAAACAAAGATTTAGTTCCAAACTTGCATATCAATAAATATCTATATTTGAATGCCAGTCGTGACATCTATTAATCGTATTTACAATGGACATTTACAAAAACTTCACTTAAATTCAATGAGCTTTTAAGTAAAAGTGATGGCATCCAATAGATTTAAATAACAAAGCTGAATTTTGATTTAGTGCTAACAGATCTCAAAGGCTTCTGGCAAATTATCTTCATATTACACCAGACAAAAATCAAATAAATGCTATTGATTGATCTAATGGGCAAATTGCCTCAACCCATACTTGAAATTGTTCATGAATTTTTAGAATTTTACTTCTCTTTTTACAGTAATCTTACTTATTTTTACAGTCATACTATTGATACTTTTCCAGAGTCTTGTGGTTTATCTGTAATATCTCAATCAGGTAAATCCAAACGAAACATGCCATTTCCAAGGAAGAGATTACATCTCTCAATAAAACACTGAAACCATTCAAACCTCCATGTCCGAAAAGTATCCAAGCAGAACTTTACAAATCATTTTCTCCTCACCTTTTACTTAATTCCAATTATTTACTCATTTTAGTTTCACTGGGAAAACTTCTAGCTCCTTCCCTTCCATTGTTCTCCCAAAGCAGATAAAGATCTTCCCAATGTTTCAAACTATCGACCTATATCGTTAATTAATAAAGATTGTAAACTCTATTACAAAATTCTAGCTTGAGATTTTCCTCGATTCTTTCTAGTGTTATTTATGTAGATCAAACTGATTTAATGAAAAACAGATACTCTGTTAATAATGCTAGACTGTTGTTCCATTCAATTGAAACTAGTCCATTGTCATATCTCCCCTCTGGGCTTTTGGCACTTGAATGCTGAAAAAGCTTTTGATAAAGTCCATTTGCAATATTTATTCTGTAGTTTTTATGCATTCAATTTTGGCAATTAATATATACGTATGATAGCAGCTCTCTACTCTTGTCCCACTGAGAGGCTATTTATCAATGGGCAATTTTCCAGTACTTTTCAACCTTTTAGAGGCACTAGACAAGTGTGTCCCATATCAGTATTACTTTTTAAACTCGCTATTGAACCATTACTTTTGTCCATCAAACTTTCTAATGAAATCGAAGGTCTTATTATTAAGAACATTACTATTAAAGCCTCAGTTTCTGCAGGTGATGTTATTTGGTATATTAGTAATCATGGTTTCTCCATTCCTCATGGGCTCACTCTCATACAAAACTATTCCCATATTTCAGGGTATACATTAACCAGAGTTTTTCCCTTAAAATGTCCACTGCACTCCAGATATGCTCTCAAATAATGATATAATATTGCAAAACAAAACCATTTAATATTTAGATATTCTATCCTCTCACTCTATCAAACAATGCATTTCTTTGAATTGCAATCACATTCTCACTAAAATTAAAGATACATTTCACAATTGGTCTGCCTTACAATCATCTTGGTTGGGGAAAATTCAATCTATCAAATTGGTTATTGCCCCACTATTGCTGATTGTTTTTTACCTATGCTCCCAATTCAATCACCAATTGATCTTTACAAAAATATAGATAAACATACATCCACATTTATTTGAAAAAGCAGACCACCTTGTTATAAGCTAAAAAAAACGAAAATCACCTATTTCAAGTACCATGAAACCCATTGCTCAAGTTGAATCATATCATTAAATTCTTGTAGGCATGGATTAAAGCAGGTATTTTTATTTATGCAATATTTATCAAAATAATACATTTTTAACCTCTTTTGAATTGCAACATCAATTTTGACTACCTTCCACTGAGAGCTATAAATATGAAATTTATGCAACTCCATTTTTAATTCTTTTTCTAACAAATGGCCAGATATTGCCATCTTTGATCTAGAAATATACATTCAGACACTGGCTGTATCTCCTCATTCATTTTTAAAAGTTTACAAACAATTATGTTATTCAAAGGATGACATTATCAATTTTCTTAGTACTTTTTGGAAAAATTAACTCATCAAACCTTTTTCTTTGCATACTTGGAGAAAAATATGGATGTCAAATATTATTTGCTGACTTCCTCTCTCTTTATATCACACTAACTCAATTTTCCTATTTGAAAGTATTCACTTTGAAGCTTTTAGATTACCCAAATTTCTGGCAATGTAAAATAAGTCCCGGCTCTTTAAAACATATTTTGTATGATTGTCCCATTGTTTCAACATTTTGGAAAGAGATGTGGGGTGCTATGAGGAAAGTACTCAATAATTCCGATAATGGTTCTTGTCACATGTTTATTTGTAAATCTAATTCATAGGAATTGAATAACAAATTATTAGATGTTTTGCTGTCTTCTGCTCTCAAATCAATTACAACAAACTGGAAAAAAGTTTCTTTATTATCAGCTCATGTCTGACGGTCTTGGATTGGTTTTACTAGACTTGGCCAAGCCTCCCTGTGTATGATGGAAATTGTTTTGGCTATTTGGGGTAGTTCACACTTAGGCCCCCACAGCTTTTTGTCCACATAAAGTGTCCATGCCAAATTTGTGTCCTTTTTTTCAACATCCTGGGAATTCTAAAGGTAACAAGGGTTCATGGATTCACCTGGAGGAGAATGAGAAATTGGCCAAAATATAACTATATTTTGTTTTTTTGGGAAACAAGTGCTGCACAAGAAAGTGTGTGTTTCATTTCTGCAAATGGCATCAATGAAGAGTTTGTGGTGCCAAAATCATCATCTTCCCAGCTTTCAGTAACAGGCAAACTTGAATCAGAAAAACAAAGTTTTCAGCATAGTTTTGGCATTTTACTAGGGCATAGCCCATCTTCACTTATTTTTTTGCTTTCAACCTCCCTCCAGTTAGTGGTAGAAGTGGGTGTGAAAGCCATGGTAAATCCAGGACGGATATACATTGCTGAACGGAAGACCAAATTCTGAATTCAGCAAGTGGTCATATGCATAGATTCTTCAAGGCTTTCCTGTAAAAATAAGCAGTTGAAATAAAAAATATTTTAGCGAGTTGAAAAAACAACAGCCATTTGTGTCTATGTTTTCATCTGTAACTTGTCCTAACTATGGCATATTTTTTAAAGGAATATATTGTTATGTCCACAGGACTATAGAGATTCATGTATTGGAATGTAGAACCTGGCCGAGGGAGATTCTAAAGAATTGGTCAGTAACTTGAAGGCTAGCTCTGGGAAGGAGAGTCAAGCGGGGCTTTGCTGGGAAACCTATGAATAAAAGAAGAAAGATGAAAGACGTGTCTCATCATTCTGTATGAGGCTTGTAGGTTCTTTACATGGTGATGAGTGGTCTGGCAGGGGACAGACAATAAAGTATTCCCAACCCTGGATGCAAGAAAGGAGACTGGAACAAGATCAAGATTTAAAGACTCCAAAGAAATCCGTGAATGGCAACAGTGGATGAGAGAAAAGGAAAACCAATGTAGGAGTGAAATCTTGACTCGATAGAATTTATCCAGGTACAACATTTTTATTTGAAATCCTTCGTGACTGTTGGGACCCTTAAGCGATGGGTCTCATGGTAGAGCAAGGGGAGAGCAAGGTGCGGCACAAGAACGCATGGCTGGTATTCCGGTGCATGAGAGATAAGAAGGTGAAGCGTGAGGAGCGGCTCGATAAGCCTGCAACTAGGTGCAAGAACGTGTGGCTGGCATTCCGGTGCATGAGAGGCACAAAGGCCAAAAGCGAGGAGCAGCATGAGCAGCCAGCGACTGGTAACCCAGCACACAAGGATTGCCATAGTGTGACAGGAGACTGTGTTTTACTACAGGGACACGAGTCAGCTGCCAAATAGGTGTAGCTTGTATATGCAAGTTGCGGCAGCAAGTAAAATAATGTTAGCACTTGCCTGAATTCACCGTGAGAATGGCACTTTTTTGTATGCTCCCATTCCACCTCAAAAGATTTCTGTCCTCTTCGGGACTTAATGAGAGAAATGAGAGGAAAGACCCTTCATATTCCTTGTTGCTATTAAAGTAATGAACGTTAACTTCATCTTTGCATTCTAAAGCTACAAAGCACCAGTAATTTTAGTATTAAGATGATCCAGGTAGTTGTTTTGTTATATTATTATTAATAGTTAATTTCTTTAGTTTCTTGTATCAGTTAATTTTGTTGAATTATTATTTTAGATTTGTTGCAGGTTATAGCAGATCAGGCAATGGCTTCGCCACCATTATTTTTGCCTACTTCAGGTGATCCTCCTGTGCCAGGGACACAATAGAAAAAACTATTTTAAAAATACAATCTGGTTAGTGGTGGAGACAATCATGGACCATTGCAAAGAGAGGGAAGTTTGTTAGATCACCTAGGTGTAGAAGGTAGGATATTGTGTGAGGAACTGCCTGAGTTGTCTTTGGGTATTGGGGATGGTCAGTCATGTAATGTGTACGAAATGTCACTACAATTGTTGGACTTGCAATTTACACCAAAAACCAATGTAGTTATTGAGCATCTTAAGTTCTTTTCCAGAATGCAGCTAATGGATGAGGATATTGCATTGTAGGCCTGGGTGGTAAATTTCGTTCCGCTCGGGTAATTTGGGTAATTTTACGTTCCACGGAGAAAGGGGAATTGCACAAAATTCTGCATTCCGTGGCTTCGCCGATTTTTTTGCTTGTTCGCATTCTCAAAATGCGTGTTCGGGAGAAATTTACCCCGAACACACAAACAGCGTTCACGAACAGGAAAAAAGCATCGCAAACAAGCAATTCCACGTGTTCGTGGAATTTCTGTGTGCTCGCAGGAGATTTTTTACCATTTCGCGAGGCTTTGCGTAGCACGACTATGCAAATTACGTCCACCCCTATTGCAAAGTATGTTGCTGCATTGAGGGGATTAGCGATATCTGTAAATTTGAGCAATTAACAGATTCATTAATACAGGACCAGACAGTAAGGTGCACAAGAAGTAAAAATGTAAAGGAAAAACTACTAATGAAGGAGAATAACCTAGAGGAGACAATACAGATTGCTAAAAGCATGGAACACACGGCACAATGGATAAAAGAGATGGAGGATGGTGATCATGATCTGCGTAAAGTGGTCAGTGAAGTCTTGAATGAAAATAAAGCAAGGGTAAAGGTACAAGAAAACGTAGAAAATCCCTGGAACAAAAGAACTGGTGTTAAGAAAGGAACTTGGGGTAGTTTTAATGATGGAGCAAAACGTTACGAGAAGGGTTCCAGGAAACTAAAGTGCTTCTGTTGCGGGGCTCCAAGCCACATATCTTTCAGTATGATATGTGCCGCCAGAAATGTGATTTGCAGGAATCGTGGGATAAGAGGGCATTTTGCTAAAGTTTGTAGACTGAGTGTGCGTGGTAAGTAAATACAAGAAATAGGACAAGGTGTCGATGACATATGTCAAAGTGTTCATGATATTATCATTTCTATATATAGGGAAGAAAGTGTCAAGCAAATAGGAGGAGAGAAGGATATAGAGGAGAAAGGCATGTAAATGAAGTTGGACAGTGTGGACAAATTAGATTGTTGACAAACTGCTAAGGGTGTTGGCAGACTCAGGAAGCTTATACACACTAATTTCTAAGAAATCTCTAGGGAGAATCGGTTTTGATTATGATATGTTATTGGATGATTCAGGTATTAAAGCAGTGGGTTATGCAGGTACAAAGATCGAGATATTGGGGATGAAGTGGATGACTCTCAGGTTTAAATCTGAGGGTGTGTAAGGACAGGTGTATGTGACCAATTTTGGTTTAGACTTATTAGGCTGGCATCATCAGAAAGATTTGAATATTATAATTAACCCCAATGCTAAGGAACCTACAATGGTGGTGGAACCTACAGGGATAGCAGAAGCCATCAATGTTGAAGAAAGTGCCATAATGTCGAAATATCCTAAGGTGTTTACCGATAAATTGGGATTATTGAAAGGATTTTCTCACAAAATAGTAATGAAGAAGGATGCTAGGCCTGTTGTGCACAGTGCCTGTTATGATGAGAGAACTTTTGCATAGGGAATTGGGTAAGTTATGGGATCAGGGAATAATCAAACCAATTGAAGCATCTGAATGATTGGCTCCTGTGGTGGTGGCGCCAAAAGAAGGGGGGACAATTCAGCTATGTGTGGATTTAGGAGATCTAAGCAAGAGCATATGGGTAGACAGACAACATCTTCCCAACATAACAGAGACTATTGCTATTATGGGGGGAGGATCTGTCTTTAGTGTTTTGGACATGTCGTCTGCATATCATCAAGTGAATTTGCAGCAAGGATTTCAAAATTTAACATCCCTTTGTGGCACCTTTGGGGGTAATCTGGTATAAAAATATGCTGTTTGGATTAGCGTCAGTGTCTGCTGTTTTTCAGAGGGTCATGAAAAACATATTTGGAGACATTAGTCGAGTCATGTGATTCCAGGATGACATACTCGTAATGGGAAAGGATGAAAGGGATCACAATGTAGTGTTTAATGAGGTGATGACAAGGTTAGAAAAACATGGTTTGATGATAAAAAGAGAACAAATTCAATAAAGAAGAAAGAAAGTAACATACTGGAGTCATGTGTTGAATGAAAAAGGGATAAGGCCCAAAGAAAGTATTGTGAGGGCTGTTGAAAATTCACCGGAACCAACAAACAAAGATGAGGTGAGATCTTTTTGTGGACTTGCTGAATATTATTCCAAGTATGTCAGGAATTTTGCGAAAATTATGGAAATATTGAGAATAATCATGGCAAAGAATGTGGTGTGTGTGTGGAGTTAGAATTGTAAGTGGTCCTTTGAAAAGATAAAAGAAAGTATAGCACGGGCACCCACATTGGGGCATTCCAAAACATCAGGAAGGACATACATTGCTACAGATGTGAGTGGTATTGAATTGGGAGCAGGTTTGATGCAGAGTGTGAATGGAAAGAAGCTTGTAATTGGACTTGCATCTAGGAGGTTTAGGGGTGTAGAAGTTTCTTATTCGGTGATTGAGAGGGAAGCTCTGGTTTGTTTTTGGGGTATCAAGCATTTTAGGTTTTATGTGTGGGAAATCAAAACACACTATAAACCACTTATTTATTTATTTAAAGGAGGTAGATTATTAGAGGGGAACATTTATCCACGGATATCAAGGTGGATGTTATCCGTTCCAGATTACAATTTTGAGCTGAAGTATGTCAAAGACATTTTGAAAATGTATTGAGGATTGTTTATCCAGGTTGCCTGTAACTGAAGTGGAACACAAGGAGAGTGAGGTGATTGCAGACAAATTTAGGAAAAGTGAGGTGATTGCGGATTGTGAGGATAGTGGAATGGCTTTGGGGTGTGATGAATGGAGATTAGCCCTGGGCAAGGGCTTGGTGCTGAAAGAAGTAGTAGAGTGGTTTAAGGTTGGTTCGAGGAGAATGTGTCGAACAGGGAGCTGAAGAAATATTTCATGCTGAGAGATGGGTTGAGTTTGGTTGATGGTAAAGTGATGAGAAGGAATGATATTATTCCCCCTGATGGTGTTCGGAGCCACCTTGTTGCTCTAGCCCATGAGGGACATCCCGGGAGCAATATGATGAAGAGGAGGGTGCGTCAATCATATGGGTGCCCGGAATGGATGGTGACATTGAAGAAGTGGTGAGAACATGACTGACATGTGCGAATAGTGACAAGACCAATGTGGTCAGACAGCCTCCCTTGGAATACTCGAATTTTACTATGAGACCGTGGAAAAGATTATCCATTGATTTCATTGGTCCTGTAGCCAGACTGGCTGTAAGAAACAAATATATCTTGATAATAGTAGACTATCATACCAAGTGGTTTGTCACAGAAACGCTAGAGCAGGTTACAACTGCTAATGTGATTGAAGTTTTAGAGAGGACTTTCATGAAAGAAAGAATCCCTAAGTCTTTGATTTCAGATAATGGCGTCCAGGTTATTTCTCGCGAGATGACAGATTATCTTTCCAGGATGGGCATCATTCATGAAAAAGTAGCCTTGTTTAGGCCAAAAGCCACAGGATTTGTTGAAAGGGTTAACAGGATGGTTATGGATAACATTCAACTTTTGTTAATTAACCAGCTTCTGTGGAAGAAAGAATTGAGGAAAATGGTGTGGTCACACAGGACAACACCACATTCGGTGACTGGACTGTCACCCTTTGTTTCTCTCAAGGGAAGAGAACCAGGGAGGATAGAATGTTCACTGTGGTTGATTAACACAAATGATGTGTCAATTGACCGTAAGGGTGTCAAAAAAAGAGTCTCTGGTCTTCAAGATAAAGCTACGATTTGACACAGAATGTAAAGAGACAATGGTTAAGGGAAGGAGATTGGGTGGTGACAAGAAAGTGTGGGACCGTGTGTAAGGGAGAGAGCAGATTTACTGAACCACAGAGAGTAAGAGAAGTGAAACGCAACATGGTTGTTCTATGTGATAACACTACTTGGAGTTTTGGAAACGTATGTAACATAAACAGACCTTTGTGTATGGTCAGTGGTAACGGGAGTGAGTGATTCTTGTCTGATTATTGATAGAGCGAGGTATTACTTTATCATTTTATGTTATTTTCTTTATTCTTATGTTATTTTATATTTTTATTAAATTTATTCAAAGGGAGATGTGCAGAATTTCATGTATTGGAATGTAGAACGCGGGTGAGAGAGATTCTAAACAAGTGGTCAGGAATGTAAAGGCTGGCTCTGGGAATGAGAGTCAGGCAAGGCATTGCTGCGAAACCTATTAATAAAAGAAGAAAGAAGAAAGACGTGTCTCATCGTTCTTTAAATGGACCCATCTGGTTGCAAGACTATATAGGGCTTGTAGGTTCTCCAAGAACCCAGAGAACATAGAGCTAATAAGGTGAGTTGCACCTTGCAATGGTTTTTTGATTATGTAGCAAGTATGCAGCAATTGATTCGGTAAAATATAAAAAGTGAAAAATAGGTATCAAGGCAATCTTAGTATTTCCGATTTCCCAGTGTCGCCCTGTGTGACTTTGCAGGGGACCCGCAGATCCTGACCTCAATTAAAAACACATACACTGAATCACAGACCCCTTTAAATACTCTCTCACAGCCCCTCACAACCACTCACATACCTACTCACACATCCATACGCCCATTCACACACCCACCCATACATTCACTCATACACCCTCTCACACACCCTTCAGTCACTGATACATTGACTCACAGACCTAGAGAATCACTCACACACTTACTCACAGACCCACACAGGCAATCACAAAACCATTCTAACATCCGTGTACATACCCATACAGTCATTTACATACCCACTTAAAGATCCACAAAGCCACTTCCACACAAATATAGCATAAACACTGACACCCAACTCAGACATCCATACAGACACTCACAAATGACTTATAGACCAACACAGCCACTTACACATCCACTCAAACACCTACCCATCACATTCTCACATGCCCAGTTACACACCCACACGACCATTCACACACCTACACAGTCACTCACACACCTACTCAGAGACCGGGAAAACCATTCACACACCCATGCAGACACTCACACATCCAGTCATACACCCATGCAGCCACTTACACACCACTTTACAAAACCATACAGCTACTCACAGACCCAGTCAGACAGCAGCAGAGGCACTTACACATACATTCACACACCCAAACAACACTTATGTATTCACCACTAATAGAGATACTTGCACACACAGTTATTCACCCAACTAACCACTAACACTGCCAGTTTCCAATCTATACAGCCATGTAAATACCCATGTAGACACCTATAAAGTCACTAATAAACCCAGCCACATACAAACATAGCTACTTACTTATACAGTGGTACAGTGGTACACCCAAAGACACTCAGGGGCCTATTAGGATGGCAGGTGGACCTGAGTCCACCCGCCATCCTCGCGGTGCTGGGACCGGTCGCCAGACGTGCGGTGGTCCCGCACTGCTAATTAGGATGCGACTGCCGGGGTGGCGGTCGCATTCTTCAAATTTGACATTTTGGCAGGTGCTGCTTACAGCAGTACCCACCGCAATGTCAAATTGCTATGTTGTGCAATTCCATGCACGCGGTGCCTGCCACCTTGTGCATGGAAAGGGAGGGGGGTACCATGGGTACCCCCCCAAGTGCATCCCCAGACCACCCTGCAACAGGCCCCCAAAGCACATCCCCACCAGCCTTTCGATGGCAGCATCTCTGCCATGGAAAAGCCTTCACCACACGCATCATAATATAGATGGCGGTACCCGCTAGGCACTGCCACCATATTGTGGCCCAAATCGGATCGATTGCCGACCGGCGCAAAAGCGGCGATACCCCTGCCAATATAATATGGCTGATCCTTCCGCCATCGTAATCAGCCCCTAACTCAAACACTCAACTACTCACATACTCAGCCACCCAACCATTCAGCCACTCATATACCCATTTATGCACCATACTCAGACACTTACACAGCCTCTTACGTACTGACATGATCACTAATGTAGTTACTCACTTGCTTATAGTATAAACGCAGTGTGAAACTGAAAAACATTTAGAATCTTGTAATCTCAAGTTAATGGGAACAGTGGGGTGAAAAGAAATAAGAATTATGATTCTTGAGAGTATCCACAAAGAGGACAACATATGACATATTTAGTGCAACTGGCATATGGCATTTGCCACAATGACTGACCATGTCTTGTAGTTTTGGTGAAACAGAGGGGATGGTAATTATCTGGTCAGGTGTTGAGGGTCCCACAGACGGTCCAGCTGCAGATTATATGCAGCACCTTCCCTCTCTCTTGTCATCCTCTGATACATCCTTGTATGTAGGGTTTTAAGGTGTTACAAAATAGAGGATGTGCAATGTGAATATCTCTTCACTGTACCTCATGAAAGTTTTTTGCTTCATAGATTGCATTAGACAAAATTTGGAACAACACTCTTTTCTCCTGAAGGGAAGGAGAAATATTTCCAAATGTCAGAGGAATTCTTTGGAGGTTGTAAGTCATCTTCTTCTTCTTTGTCCTACTTTTTCCGTTCTCGTCTTTCTTCAGCAGAAGACATCTTAACTTTGAAACTCCCTTCCATTGAAGAAAAGTAAAAAAATACAATTGAGCTGTGCTTTTGAGATGGACTCCAGAGAAATGTGTAACTAAAATAACAGGTTCAGGGAATGGTTTACAATGTGGATATGTTTAGAGATTCATGGTGGCATCGTGGCAGATCCATTAAATGATTTTAAAAAAAGAGAAAGACTTGCTGTATTTCATTTGTAGAATGTTTACATACAATACATTAGGTTGATTGTTTAATTAGTACTTACTACTAAAATGTAAATTTAGAATAAATATGTTGATAAAATGCATTTTGTTTCAACTTGTAAAAATTTATTTCACTACATTGAACTTATAGGTGAAATTGCAGTACAATTTATATTAAAAAAATCTGTGCAAATCAATAAAGAGCCAAAGGTTAAGGGGACATTATGGTTAAGAAATAGCATTGAAAAAACCTTAAAAATTCACTGAAAAAAAGCAAAGGTTGCAGGGACGTTATAGCTAGGCTCACATTTTACACACACAAACCATAGAAATGTAACAATTATAGTTACCTATAACTTATACCCCCGCCATGCACTGATTATTACCTCACATATTACATCACTCATGACATAGTCAGTGACATCACTCATGACATCTCAAATGAGAACGCTGACTACCTATAATGTTCAAAATCCAACAAGTAGAATTTGAGATATGAAGATATGAATTTTCAAAGAATAAATGTAGAATAACTCATAGAAGCAATAAGCCCTTAAATGGGTTATCTGGTCATGCTGGACCGGGAAAAAGTCAAAAGTTGAGGCTGAGCACAATGGAGTGTGGGCTGGAAACAGGACCCACCTGGACCCGCTGAACCAAAGTACCTTGATCCGGAATGCATCATCCTTGGTGAAGATGCGAGGTGCAGCCGAAGTGATGTGTTGGTTCCAAACCATGCATGTGGATGAGATGCATTGATTTTCTCCGTGGGACTGCATCTGTTCTGAGTATAAAGTGCTGGTTCTGAATGCAATGCATGGATGCTGCTTCCACAATAGACGGTGCATGGATTCCAGAGACGAAGTGATGGTCTGAAATTTATGCGCAGGTTCGCTCAATGCAACCAGGAGGATTCACTAGTTCTGACTCACACAAAGGCAAAGATGCGCCGGGTCTGATGAGGACGTGCGGGTTATGGATGTGGAAGCACCTTAGGCCTCAATACTAAGGGTTCAGGACTGGGTGGCACCACTTGGCAGGGCAAACTCACAGCTTGTGGAGTCCAGTTGCAGATGCAGGTAGTTGTAGTGTATGATATGCCTGAGGCTGAGAACAGGAGGCAAGCCAACAAGCACTTGGAGTCACTCAAGGTTCAAGTGATGCTGATGCAGTCCTTCTTACCCAGGCAGGAGAACAGCAGGCACCAGGGCACCTCAGAAAGGCAAGAGTCCAGCAAAATAGGAATCCATCAGAGTGACTGTCTTTCCAGCAGCACAGCAGTTATTCTTTATGGCAGAGACTCCATAGGCCCAGAAGTGTACTGAAGCTATGGTGTTAGAGGTCCAGTACTTATACTTAGTTGTGTCTTCAGAGTTGAGGAGACTTCAAAGAAAGCTTTGAAGTGCATAGAGGTCCTCTCTTCCTGCTCTGGCTTCAGACTCACTATAGGGAGTTATGCAGCCCTTTGTGTGTGGACAGGACACAGCCTATTCAGATGTATATGTGAAGCTGTACCCAGCTCCTCCCTCACTTCACCCAGGATGACCAATCAACACAAACCTAAGGTTCCTTTGTATGTGGCTGTCTTGAGGAAACACACAAATCTCAATTGTCACCCAGCTCAGACTGAACAGAGACAGGCAGCAGGCACCAAATGGCTAAAGTAAGTAAATGCCAACTTTCTAAAAGTGCCATTTGCTAAACTGTAGCTGAAAATAAAACTTCATTATAAGTTATGATTTTAAAGTTCGATCCCAGTGACTCCAAACCTGAAAAATCTATCTTTTCACAATTGGGAATTACACTCAAAAGATATAAGATAATTCCAATATTATCTTTTGGGAGAGATAGGCCTTGCAGTGGTGAAAAGCAAAATTGTACATCGTTCCCTTATTAAGACATGACAAAGTTAAATGTACATGTCCTGTGTTTTAAATACACTTCACCCTGCCCTGTGGGTCACACAAGGCCTACCTTAGTGTTGCCTTACACTACACAATGCAATGGGATTAAATATTAATGAGAACAAATAGAAAATAAATTTGCAAGATGTGCTTGTACAAATGAGAACGAGAACATGACACTGACAAACAGTAGAATTCAAAGAAGTACAAGAACCTCAAGTGTCATGAAAGCTACCAGAAACATTGCAGTATGCAGGCAGGTGGCTCCGTTTTCTATGGAGAGAAAAAGGAATTCTCTAGAATGTGGCAGGCTTTTAAGAAAAAGTAGGTGACACAAATATGAAGGATTATCCAAAGAACTAGGAATTATTCACCCTACAGTAAACATATTTGGCAAGCTCCATAGAGGTTATTGGTTACTTAAACACTGAAAAATGTGAACCCAAAAAGGAAAGGACCCCACCAATCTTAAAATTGCCTGTAGTTGTGAGAAGTGCAGTCAATTAAGCAACTTGCAGCTCTTCCATACCCAGGGCCACTGGAATAATGCGGCAGGGTAGAGCCATATTATGCAGTAGATTTAACTGAATGTTGCAGCAAGAGAAGCCAAATTATGTGGCGTAATACAGAACATTTTCTGATAGTATTACTCAATTAATATATCCTTTTTACACTTCTTAACACTGTTTGGGCATAGGTTGCACCTAAGCCATACCTCTTCAACACCCTAACATATCAATAAGTTACAGGAATGTGACCAATAAACATTTGCAGAGGGCCTTCCACTGCATGGCAACACATGCTGCTAGATTTTTTTTTACTTTTATACCTTTTGAGCTAGAAACATTTTTTTTTAAATTTGTCGGATTATGCAGCAGGTGGTGGATTATATGGCAAATGTGGCACTTCCATAATTGTGGGAAAAATGCAACTGGAGCACAATCAAATAATTCCTATGGCCCTGCCCATAAATATATTATAATGCTAGAAAACACTTGATTGTACAATTCAGCATTAGATGCAATTAATGTGCATGCATGTCACAACAATATATCCAACTATTTTAAAGGCTATTACTGATCCCACAAGGTTGTGTGCAAAAATGTTTGCTTGAAGCACTTTGTGGGAATGTCTCTTTTGCGTGGTCAGCCATATTTTTTATACTGTCTGGTATTGCTGTTATTTCAACTTTACATATGTGGCAATGCTGTTCACATCCCAATGTATGTGCTCTGACTCCCGAAAAAATGATCAAATTGGCAAATTCCCAATTGATAAATGTATTTTTAATGTAAGGTCATAGTAGATGGTATATGAAAATACACCAATTCATGGAAACTTAAATGTCTCCTGTAGACTGCAGCACATTTTGTGTCATTCACTAGGATGACGAAGAAAACATGGCTCCAGGCCTACCTGGGTAGCCTGACTCCTGTAGCTTTTGATCCTTGGGGCAATACCGGTCAGAATTACAATTTTTGTCAGGGAAGAGCCCTATCTTTAAATATGTAATAAGTCACTCGTAAGTCATTCAACAGGGGAGTGTTCCTAGTACTTAAACGTGGTTGCTATCAACATTTTGTGTGGGCATTAAACGACGGTGACTATCCCCCTGAAGTTATATTCAAAGAGCTATAGCTGTTCTATAAGAAAAGTTCAGAATAAAATCATTAATATGCTAACTTTTGTTTGGAACAAGCTAACACAATAATTTGAACACTATAATTACTGTTTATTAAAAATTCAATTCAATGGTGAAGTTGGACTTTTAATATATATTTAAGAAAAGAGACTTTTCAAAATCCAGACTCTGTCTCCTTGAACCTGTGGTAGGCTCAATTAGAATTAGCAAGCCATCTGTTGGTCCACTTAATGTAGTGTGAAAATTGCTTCCAGAAGCAGAATTAATGACTTAAGGCTTTTGACAGGAATATCTGGGTGTGAGGTATGTGACACATATCTGGTAGAAAGAAAAGAAAACAAAAAGAAAAGAAAAGAAGCAGGCATGAAGAGGTGCATATGTGGCTGCTAGGAGGATCATTTCAGTTTATGATGTGTTGTCCAATCTATACTAATATCAGTGACAAGACAACCTTGGGTCAACACCAAGGAGGGCCTGGAGTCAAGGATAGTGGAAATGTTTTATTATTGAGTGACGTCTCTGACGAATGATGACCCAGTGTTTGGCTACAAGCTGTGCTGAGAAGCATAGATTATTCCCTGAAACAACGCACAAGCATACTTATAACTGAGAGTTGGGAGTTAGTGTTGTCTTCAGTTTGTTATCGGTTAACACTGAATGTGGCTGGACAGTGATTATCCAAAGGATAGATATTTATCTCAAAATCATGCTTCAAGGCAAACTGAGGGTTTTCTTTTTACACCAGGAGATCCAATGAAATAGAGAAGAATGTTTTAATAAATTATACTTACTTTTTTTCATTAAACTCATGCGTGTGTATGTTTCAGAACATTCATATATTATGAGATTTTGTAAAATAATGTCATTTTATTTTTATTTTTGACCATTTCTTGATTGTCCGTATTCTCTTTATTCATGGGCGAAATGCAAATATTCAATGCTTTAATAAATGTAATTCTGATTCAATCTATCTGCATGTTTTTCCTCTGCACTGCCATGAACATAATAACTGTGCACAGATGCCGATGCATATGTCTCGCTGTCAGCACACAGCAGGGTTACACCATAGGGATAATTCACTATGATTAGCCCATCATCCGGTACTGTTTTAAGAATAGCTGCTGGAACCAGAATCGAGAATTAATGCCAATGCTAGTGGCAACACCCCTGCAAATCATCGCAATGGTATTGGCTCTACTTCACACTCAGGGTTTGCAGTAGGTTCCACCTTCTCAAGCTGGTAGAGCGTGAATAGCAGGATGGAAGCATAGAGCGATATGCATGTTCTAATTGTGAGATTAAGATTTACGCTTTATCACAGAACTGATAGCAAAACTGGCAGCAATCCGCGTGGCATCCATGTTAACACATCTGCAATTGGCTGGTTTGGTCTCAAGCTGCCTTGAAAGATTGTAAGGAAGTGTGAACATTTTTCTGAGTTGCAAAATATATTAACTTAGTTCTGGAGCTGCGTTTGCATGCCCCATTGGCAACATTTCCAGATGAACAGCTGTTTGCATTGTGTATGCCGCCCTGCAAATGAGGGGTCTTGACTCAAGAATGTCTGTTCTGTTGTTCATTTGACACTGGTCTATTTCACGCAGGTTTTTTGTGTCCCTGTTAGAATTCAAAACATACTGTAAGAGAACTTTGCTGGTTTTGTCATATCCCTTTTTTCAATTGGATGCTTTGTTCGAGCCAGAATGGGGACATTTAGAATACTTAAAACAAACTTTGAAATTGGAAATTGAGTAAATAGCGCCTGAAACACGTTTTCATGTTTATGTCACTAGCACAACACTTTATTTGAAGCATATGCATTTGACATTCAAGTGCAGCATGCCTGAACTTATTACGTGCAGATTTCAAGCAGTGGATACATCCTGACCGCAAGATTATACTTCCCGCTTGTAACACTGCTCTAAGCAACGCTCGCAGCAACAAAGCTGCCCTGGAATGCAGTAATTGAAAGATAAAACCTCACCTACAGGGTAATGCGCGGGGAAATATAAGGATCGATGTGTATTCGGTAGTGGAAACGTACTCTAATGGACTGAACTTTAAATTACGCATGTGTTCAATTCTCGAAGAGAACGGAAATCTTTGTGTAACATGTGTGCCTCTCTCCTGCAGGTCGCCTCTCCTAGGAATACGCTAAACAAATCGACTCCATTAGAATCATATTGAGATCGTGTCTTCAAAAATCTGGCAATTCAGACTGGCAAAATGCAAATTCAAATATATATTTGTTCACTGCTGTGGCTGATCCCTATGTGGATCGTGCCATCAGCGTTGCTTAGTAGGTAAGCTGAATTGTAATGCAGTTATAGAACAGAATGTTCCCGTTTGCCTGCCAGAACTAAGAATACTAATGAAAAAAATGCTTGTCACTTGTAAAAGCCTTCCCTTAGAATTGAAAGCATTTAATAGTGCGCTCTGTTGCTATGATAACATAGTCAGCGCTTAACATAACATAGCTTAAGATAACATAACATAAGATAAAATAACGTATCATAACACACCATAACATGACATGGCATGACATGACACGACATGACAGAACATGACATAACAACTTAATATAACACACCATTTTCTAACAGAGCACATAATGCTTCTGTTATACTTACTCTGATACAAGCACTATATGTAAGTCTTCTATTTAATTCAATCAATCAATCAGGGGATTCATAAGTGCAACTAATCCCCCGCAAGGGCCACAAGGTGCCGGGGGAGGGTGGGGGAGGGGGTTGCGCAGCTCCTGGATGATTACGGTGATTTGTCATAGAGCCAGGTCTTGAGGTCCTTCAAGAATTTGGAGAGTGTTGGTGTCTGTCGGAGGTGGAGAGGGAGGGTGTTCCATGTTCTGGCCGTGAGGAGGGAGAAGGAACGGCCTGCTGTTCTGGTCTTCTTGATGTCTGGCACCGTTGCGAGGGAGAGTTGGGCTGAGTGGAGGGATCTTTGGGGAGCGTGGAATGTGAGCCGGTTGTTCATAAAGGCAGGTCCGGCAATTAAATATTCATATATTTCAAGTCATTGGTACTGTGCACCTACAAACTGAAAAGCCTATTGTTGTACCTCTGTGCTGTTGTTCAAGCCACCGTGACTCATTGGAGTCATTGGGGGTTGTTGGGGTGAAAATGTGTGTTTTATGTAAACATGGCTCAGTCTTTTACTACTAACCTCTTATGGCTACCGGAAATATTTGTAATAAATGTTATTAAAGAAGGCACGTATACTAAGAATTCTGATAGACTGCTACCCCATTTGACGTGAGATGTCGACCAGTTTACGTTTTCTTTTTGCCTACACTTTACAGCTAGAATATACAAACAAATTAAATTGTTTTAGATATTCTAAGCACTGTGTGTAAAATAGCTTGATATCACTGACAAAAGAAAGATGCTCATAATCCTTATCAAAATTAGAGAGAATTCTTTAGCATTGACTGCTGAAACAAGATATTGTGATAACCTAGAAACAATGGGCCTTATTACGATGGCGGTTGGAAGAGCATCTGACCACCATCTCAGTGAGAGTGGGACCGCCCGACAAGTAGTCAAAGGTCCCACTCACCAGTTTATGATGCAACCCCCTGTAGGTGGTTGGAGACATCCCCTTTTCTATTGTGGCTTGTGCTGCAAGAAAAAGGGATGTTTTTTAACATCCATGCAGCGTGTGCCAAGCACCAAATGGTGCCTGACACACAGTGCATGGCTGTTTGGGGGGTAACACAAGTGCCCCCTTGGCCACATAGCGGAGGCCCCCAGGGAACGGGGCCCTGATAGGGGTCCCCAAAGTCCCTTTCCAACAGCCTTTCCATGGTAGTGAAACTGCCATGGAAAGGCTGTGGGAAATGGCATTGTAATCTATATGGCGGTGCCTGCGCAGGTACCACCTTCATTGTAGGGATTACGGTCCGACCGATGGCCCGATCAGGTTTCTTGAGCCTTGCTGAGATGTTGGTCTGTGTCTCAGACCGCTACAGTCTGACCAACTGCATCGTAATGTGGCGGTCGGGACGCTATCCTGGATGTCGGTGGGACCACCACCGACGGCTTGTTGGTGGTGGTGCCACCGACATCCTAAGGAGGGCCAATGTAATTTCTAAATGAATTAGGGTGCTTAAGCAGTCAGTTTATTTCAGAGTCCATCTGTATGGACTGCATTCGCCTTTCCTTATGTCATATGCTAGGGTGCATCTGTACTTATGCCATGTATCTCAAATTGAGTTACAACTTTTTTCACTTTTTATAATAAGTTAACAAGTCAATAGTGTAAATTGGCTGAGAGGTAGGTGGTGTAGTTTGCTACAGGGGGCAGCACGAAGCCAGTAAATGGGGTCGGCCTAGGATAGTGCCAGTACCTGGTAGTTATCATACGTGTGTGTGCATGCATGTGTGTGGGTCACTTTTGGTCACCTAATACTTCCACAAACATAGGCAACAAAGATGGCCTCCAAACCTGTTTTGAATTCCCCGAGAACCAACAGAGTGGAGCAGCATTGTGTAGTAAGCCACATCCACTTGTTTAGCAGAAAGAGTGAAAACGCCAGGCTGGAGAATATCTGGGCAGCTTTAGTGCCCCTCCAGTGGCCCATTAGCACAGGCACGCATGATTGCCTGGAAAGGCAAACCAGAGAGGGCACCAGCTGCAGAAACTGACCACATATTGCACTAAAAAAGAAAAAAAGACAATTAAACATCACAGGCACACAAATGATTATATATTGGAAGTGTAATCGGCAAACTATACTTCCATGCACAAAGTCAGCCAGCCCCCTTAAACGAAAGAGCACTCATTCAAAATCCAGTAGTATATCTCGGAATGACATGACTAGTGGCCAAATATGGAAGAAGGTGATCATGCTCAAGCACAGGCACCTGCCCCCGTAATGCCTACGTCAATACCTACACTAACAAGAGCTGTAGCTGAAAGATCCATCCATGCAGGGAATTCTGTGTAAAATAGGCTCCCTTTTAGTAAGTGAGCATCGTCTTTGATGGCTTCCCCCAAGAGGGCCATGTAAATGGGCAGATTAAATTACTACTTTCACTGACATGCAAGAAACTGAGCCCATGATCAAAGGGTTTCTCCAGCTCCACTCCGCTTGGAAAGAAATTTACAAGCTCAAAAACCTGCCAGACAGATAGCGTTTATGCATGCTTACAGGAAGTGAAAAGCACATGCAGGGACGACAATGTAAACAGATAAATAAATACATAAATCATCAAAGGCTCCGGGTCAGGATTTGGGATCCTCCAGAAGCCAATATACAGCCTCAGCAAGTTTCTGACAAAGGACAGGTCGCATGACCTGGCTGATGTTCTCACCACCATGATGGAAACAGCTATGACCATGATAGAACTCAATTGCAGTTAAGAAGGTGGCTGGCCCATAAAAATTGAAGTGGCTGAAGCAGTTGTCATCAGACCGTCAGTCAAGGTGGCCCCTGTCTGGAGAGGTAGCACCACCGAAAGTTCCCTTGTTTGTGGCTACTGTGGAGGAGATATCCACCTTGCATCTTCCTGCCCAGCACCACTCAAAACATCCTCCGCATGTCACCACCTAAGCCACATTGCAAGACCATGCAGTGGTAGCTACTGAAGATGAGCCGGAGGGAGAGAAAGACTTCCTGCATGTATATGAACCATAGACAATGACAAAGACACAGTATTGCACCAGCCATACCAACCCCAACTAAAAAAGCACATGTAAGAGTCACGCCCACAAGAGGAATTAGAGGAGAATGAGGATATTATTTCTCATTTCTGATGTCGTCTATCAGAAATCAAGAAACAAATGCCCACCATCCAAGTGTAACATCAATTCATGAAACGAATAAGGTAGCACCCAGGGTGTGTTAACTTCATGGACAAAAGAACAACTGGAATGCATCTGACTCTGACCCAATCTCCAAAGTTTTAAGGCCCCTATATTCCCATTCATTAGCTGAGACCCGCTGCCTATAATACAAGTCATTGTTACCCCGGTGCGAGATGAGAATCTAACCACAAAAATTGAAATTCTTTGTGGTCAGAAATGGCACTGGCATAGTCATCAGCTGTTCCACAGCTGAGACACGGGGCCTGACATCACACTACCCAACCCAAAGCTATTTTGGTGTTCATTGATATGAAGCAACTTAAGACATCAAATGAATGCCGATGTTCAACACCATTTCCAAAGTCAGTGGCTTGTTAGAAATGATTAACAATTGTGGCCACTCAATCCACCACCATATCCTATGCCACCACAAGGCCCCCCACAATTTTACCCCCCGATGTATAACCAACCTTTTTTAGGCAGAGGCTGGGGCAGAGGGCGCGGGCAAAGAAGAAAAAACAATCAGCCACAAGGAACAAGGATCCAGTGGGAAGACACTCCGAGAACCATGGAGACACGGAGCCATACGATCAACAAAAAGAAAACTTAGTAGTTAACCTTTCTCAGAGGAACCTTAGTGAAATGGAACAGAGGGTCTTACAGAAGGGCCTAGGGTTTGTACCCACTCCCAAAATTGACCCCTTTAAACAACAATGCGAGGTTCAACAATTCTTCCGGAAAATTAGATTGCAACCCTTCTTTACCAACACTGAGGCACCAAAAAGGACAGATAGTGGTTTACACAATGCCTCCACTTTTACCCCTAATACCAGTATGATTCCACCCAAAGTCATTACTTTTGAACAGGCTGTTCTAAAAGACCTAGCAAAAATAACCAATCCCAGACATTATAACAACATGTCTAAAGCTGAAACCGAGACAGTCACCACCTTGTCTAATGACACCTCTATCACCATTAAACAGGCAGACAAAGGGGGAGCCACAGTAATAATGGATACTGTGGACTACGAATTAGAATGTAGGCGACAATTGAGTGATCAAGCTTATTACACCCCTGTCCCTACTGACCCAACACCACGTCTCCTAACTACAATCACAGCCTTGGTCTTCTCGGCTGAGAGCCAAGGCTGGATAAGTAAAAAGGAAGCCAGCTTTTTGGTGAAAAAGAACCCACGTACCCCTTACTTTTACATCCTTCCGAAAATCCACAAAGGGACTTTCCCTGTACCCGGAAGACCCATTGTATCAGGCATCGGCTCAGTGCTTGAACCCTTGTCACAATTTTGTGATTTTTTTCATCAACCGCTAGTGCACAAGACAACATCTTACATACAAGATACTTCAGACCTACTTCGACTCTTACTTACTCTACCCCCTACAGATGAGATCACTCTGTTGATGAGTCTAGACGTGCAGGCATTATATACAAACATACCCCAGAGGGCCACACTCGAAGTGGTGGAAAACATTCTCCAGCTTGAAACATGGCAACATAACACTCCCATAAGTTTCATTATGGACTGCGCTACTCTAGCCATGACAGAAAACTTTTTTGAATTCAAAGGACAGATCTACAAACAAACACAGGGCACTTGTATGGGCAGCACCTTTGCGCCCAGTCTGGCCTGCCTGTACATGTCCGATTTCGAGTCCCGCCACATTTTTCACCATACGAACCCCTACAATACTGACATCTACCTCTGGAAGAGGTTCATAGATGATATCTTGATACTATGGAAAGGAGATATGTCAACTTGTCTAGACTTTTGTAATTGGATCAATACGTTGGATCCACATCTTAAATTCACACACACAGTGTCAGAAAGTAGTATCCCATTTCTAGACCTTAACATTAATCTCCATGGAGGTACACTCTCTACTACACTATATAAAAAACCAACGGATCGCAACAGCCTGCTACTATACTCCAGCCACCATCCACGGAGCCTGAGAGATAACCTACCCGTGGGACAATTCCTAAGGATAAGACACAACTGTAGCAATCTAACTGACTACAAGACTGAAGCTGAAAAACTAACTAGGAATCTGAAAGCACGTGAATATCCAGCGAAACAGATCGCCCTAGCCAACAAAAGAGCCCGTAAAAACCCTAGAGAGGCCTTACTAGAACCTAAATCTAAAACACAAACAGAGAACCTCACGTGTGTTACCTCTTTCACCCCGGTATCTAACCAGATCACCAAGGTGATCAAAAAACATTGGAAGATACTAAACACAGGCTCAATGACCTTAGCAACACCTAGGTTCTCTTTTAAACGCACCAGAAATCTGAGGGACTCTGTAGTACATACTCGTCCTCGACCACAGAGACAGACAACGCAGAGACCACTATGGGAGTTGCCCCCCGTGACCGGGCATTACCCTTGCGGCTCTTGTTCTGTGTGTCACCTTACTAACATACACAAGACAGTTGATATCAATGACAATCTCAAGTGGGAAATACGTCGCCACACCAATTGCAATACCACCAACTTTGTATACATGATTACATGCCCTTGCACATTACAGTGCATAGGCATGACAACACGCCCTGTCAAGACACGCATTATTGAACATCGCAGCAATTTTCGCTGTAAAAGAACTAACACCAAAATATGTGCGCACTTTGTAGAGAAAGGACACCCCCCTGATTCCTTCAGATGGCTTATTCTGGAAACATTTCCGAACATAACTAAAGAAGCCCTTTTAATCAAAGAACAACAGTGGGTGTACAAAAGTGGCACAGACACCTCAGGACTCAATGATGCCATCCCGTGGTGCTCCCTCAAACCACCTTAAGACATAGTGCACACTAAGCGTCTGAGTTACTGCACACATTTTTGACTAGCTTGCTTATATACGTAAGTGGCACAGACACCTCAGTACTCATGGATACCTTCTCGTGGTGCTCCCCCAAACCACTCCTAGACATAGTGCACACTGAACTTCTGAGCCACTACACCTATATCTGATTAGCTTGTTTATATAACCGAGCTATGTCCACACCCACTAGACCTAGTATTAACATTCAGGTCCTTAAATAACTAGTGTGGGGACAGTAATCGATTCCATTGATGCTCGCGAGTCTAATACAGGGTATACCTATGGCTGACTAGACCCGGTTGCCACGGATTTTTTAGTTTGGCAAACCGCCATTACGACAACATTAGAGGATATACTACTGCCATATAAAATAGATTTTGTAGTTCCAACACAATTACAGAATATATCCCCCTACATAATCAACAAAATAGATACGTACTCTAAATAGCTTACATCGACGTATACAAGTCACTAATAACATGTTTATATCCACCACATGGTCACTAAGCGACCGCTCCGCCACTCGCTCTTCTTCCAATATGGCGGCCATTTTAGTCGCTTGCAACATTTACGAGTAGCATTGCAGTCAATCCCGCACGAGCGGTTACATGTATCCCTTTAAAACACACGCAAGATCGTTGAACTCCACCCCCCAGTCCTGGTAGTGCGGGGTAGGTCGACGAGCGACACGGACTCGGCGTATCAGTAAGTAAAACCGCATGGCTTTTTACGAATATTTAGTATTGCTAGCTCTACAACGCGAAAAGGTTTTGAGTATTTTAGACTCACATAGCGATGCCACACTTCAGGACCCAAACTATACTTGAGTTCCTTTACTACCGGTTCACTAAGTTTGAGACCTTTTTCCATCTGTACAAACGGGAACACGCAGACCCGTACAATGCATCACAATGAGCATTTATACTTAACTCCGAGATACGATTTCTTGTCTTGCTTCCCGCTCTACGTGAGACTTTTATTACTTCAGGAACGCGTATTTATATTGACTGACCACTACAGACAGTAGTTGCTCTCTTAGCGTTCCCGGGCTCTATTCACACTCATTAGTGATCCTCATTAGAGCTGCTATATATAATTGTTGTGGATTCAAGAGAAGGGGTGTTAATGACCCTGGAGTATTGTATTTATTAATCTAACCTGTTTTTAAGCACTGCCCCCATACACCACTACAGAACGCAAGGAACTCCTTGCGCAGCCTACCAGGGACTGCAGTGGTTATCCTATGGAGTATATAGGGTAAGTCCATTTAGTGCTGTTGAAACACTTTTTGAGTGATCACTTCACGTGGCTATTGTGTGTTTTTATAAATTTCCCCCCCCCTCCCTACACAGAATGTGCACTTGCACTAATAACGCACGTTCCACCCGTACCATGTATGATAACTGTCATTGTGATTGAGCGTTCTATAATGATTTTGGTCTCCCATTTTCCACACAGGTAGACCGAGCCGCAGGTAAAAATACCAGTTGTATATATGAATGCTTACTGTCTATCATATAATCCTCCTGGGATAGACTTGTAGATAGAATTTTTAGGTCCTGATGAATCA
This sequence comes from Triturus cristatus, assembly GCF_964204655.1. Lineage (NCBI taxonomy): Eukaryota > Metazoa > Chordata > Amphibia > Caudata > Salamandridae > Triturus > Triturus cristatus. Next base: position 876,183,521 of record NC_140582.1, on the reverse strand, counting down.
CTTGAGCATATCTCAGTTATAGTGAGAAACATGTTGACCATGACGAGGCAGTGTAGATAACACAGAACATAGACCTGAGTTACTTTCACTTTACCTCATGTTTTTAATTAGGTGAGGAGACATCATAATAAAATTGTTGCGATAGTACTCCCTCGCCTATATATTTTTAATATTCATCTACATTATCATCGAGCCCCACATTTCCATTTGAACTACCGGCTATCTTGGATATAAAAGATCTCCAAAAGAGTGCTCTCCCAACAAGAGCCCGTCGGGTATTGCACCAGCCGACTCGACGTTGGAGCAGCCCGATGATGTTACATTACATCCTGAAGGGTATGTGATTCACAATATCCCGATGGCTGTGTGAGGGCTCCAATATCCATAACAGACACCTCCTTACATGGTACGTCCTCTTCCCATCCCCTTTAGGAACAGCTTTGTCACTTTTATATTGCATATTTTGGGCACACTTAGCTGGACCTCTCCACAAGCCCGTTTGGCCCCCCTTCTCCTTTGTTTATTCACTCAATCCAAACACCATCATTTCGGAATGGGGATGGCCGCCCAAGAGGCAGCCTACCCACACTCCGAATTACAATGTGACTGCCACCACAACGGTTGCATAGCCTATATTTTGTATTGCGTCAGGGATGTGGTCAGCAGCCCACGTCGCAATACAAAAAATAGGGTGTTTACATTTCCCTGCACTACGTGGCAGGCACCATGTGGTGCATCACATGGTACAGTGATATGTAGTAGGGTGCCGTAGGTGCCCCCCAGGGCCATTGTACCAGCCCCATGGGGTTACCCCAAATCCGTTTCTGCCAGCCATTTCATGGTGGGTTGACTGCCGCAAAATAACCGGTAGAAAGGGATATTGTAATCCTCACGGCAGTGCCTGACAGTCATTGCCGCCATTCTGGGGATGGAGTGCAGTCCACCAGGTGGTCGGAAGGCTTCCGACCATCAAGACCGCGTCGGTTGGTCTTTCCAACCGCCACTGATCTGAGCGGCATGGTAATGCGCTGATTTGTTCGGCCCTTACGGATGGCAGGGAGACCGCCACAACTGTCTGTCAGTGGTGGTCTCCCCGCCATCCTAATCAGGCCCTTAGCTAGTATGTCATGGCCTCTTAGGTACTTCAGTACATTCACAACAGTTTGAAACTGGAAACAAAGCATGAAACGGATTTTGACATCAATAAAAAAGCAATTCTGGAAGACATTATGATGTTATATCTCAACACTAAAGCAAAAACAGAACTCCTTGTAGGCTACAGTCCTATTGAACTGAGAGCTATCCTGTTTAAAGAACAACAAAAAGGACACTAACATCCAGTTGAATTTGCTAGGAGTGAGCCAACTGACATGGAGAAAAGAGCGAACAAGAGGCTCTGACACTCCAGTAGGCATGCACACATTTGCATGTTTACCTTTTTGGAAGGAAATTACTAAAATGTACCTGATTACAAACTGTTGGTCCCTCTGTTAAAATGGGATGCGACAGGTTCCTCCATCACAGATTGAAAAATAGGCATTTCAGCTCTAAAGGTATGATTTTGAAGTAAAATATAGGCAAGGATCTGACAACACTGACAATTACCTTTCAAAACACCCCCAAAACACGGCACAGAGGATCACTAAGTTGAAAGATCTACTGAAGGGTATGTACACCTCGAATCACAGGCCTCCCATCTGCCCAGAGCCCTCTTCTTCAATGAAAATGTATTGCGCCGCAACCACAGATGAATGAATGCATGCAACTGATGAAGACGGGCCAATTGTAGAGCAAGTGGAAGAACATATCTCTCCAGACATTAGACAAGGGGCTCTTATACCTGAACGATCGCCGTCAAAAGTAAGTAATACATTAACTTTGACAAGACAGTCCACCCTTCTAAGACGGAATATGCATCATCCACAGATGCCTGCAGAGCCGCAGCATAATGCTAGCCCACCACGTGCATCAGAGGAAGGTAGGGGAGGCTTATTACCCTATTTTCTTAACCTTTTGTGCAGGGAGAAACTACTAAGTAACAGCTATTGTAAAGTGCCTGAGCAAACATGAGTGAGCACAATTTTTACACAGCTTGCGCAGTAGCGGTCTGTGGAGGGAGTTCCGTGGGGCGGTGAGGCGGGGCGGGGGAGGGGAGGGGCAGGGTGGGGAAATGTAAACACCGGAATATGGATGAACGGAGGTAAGTATACATTTAAATAAAAACGAATTTAGTTGCGTGCGCTGCATCGCATTTTGCGATGCAGCGCGCGCATAGGAATTCGTTTTATTTATTTAAATGTGTACTTCCCTCCGTTCATCCATATTCCGGTGTTTACATTTTCCCACCCTGCCTCTCCCCGCCTCACCGCCCCACAGGGACTCCCTCCACGGACCGCTACTGAGCTTGCGATAAATGCTACTGCAAACATGAATAAAAACACTTGCATCCATTTCTTGTACTACTGCTTCACTCTAATGCTATGATAAGAAGTGAGGCAAGAAATTCAGTTCCCTCTGCAAACAGATTAGTATCATGCATTTTGCACCATTCACAATTTTACATAGGTAAATTTCCACATTTTCTGTGGGTGAATTGACCGGTCAATAAAGAGACGTGGAATTCCGTGAAAAATAACTAATTCCTCATTTTCCAGGGCAGAGCCAGGTTCTGGGGGATTCACCACATGTTAAATCATTCACACCAGGGGATATACCATTTATCAGGTGCGGTAAATACCTTAACCCGTGTCGGCCTACTTGTAATCAGGGTGTCAATGACAGTGGTAGTGTATGGGGCACTGTTGGAAACAAAGGGAAACTGAATAGCCGGAACCAGGAAGTCCCTTACTATATGGGCATCTTTTGACAGTCAGCAGAGGTGGTAGTGGTGACCCTGGATTGCTCCTTGCAGCCCTTGACACTGCCTTCCCGATCCCTGGCCTTAGAGATACCAAGGGCAGTGGCAGGAGCAGAAGGAAAATGGGGCTCAGATGAGCCCGGTTTACTTTTAGTTGCTCCGCCAGAAAGTCAATGTTTTAATACATTAGAGATTGTGTCCCACTTCAGAAGGTTTTAATCTGAAGATAGATACATTCTAAACTGTAGAATTCACTCTGCAAAGAACAGGAAAGGCTGCTTTCCTGCAGTCTTATTACAAAGTTCTGAGTTCACTTCAGAGCTATCAACAACCTTTGCAAGGACCTTTGCAGGGCCTCTCCCTGTAGGAACGGAAAGAAGACAAGTATTTGCAATGCAGTAGGTCTCGCATCTGTGAGAGTTCAAACAGCATGCGGTGTGTAAACACTCACTTTGTAAATGTAGTCCTTGCATACGAGAAGCAAGGCTGGCAGTGAAAGAGGTGCACTCACTGCCCGCTTTGCATTGCAAATGCTTGTTTATTTTTCATATTTTGAAAAGCACACCAATACCTTTATGGTTATCATCCCACAAAGCCAACCAAAAACAGTACAGAAAAAGAGTAAAGCATGTCCATTAATCAACAAAAAAAAAAATTGTAAAAGATTTTGTGACAGATTTGTGACCTGAAATAAGATCCAACTAAAAAGGTTTATATGGCCTGGCCATTACGTAAGAAAAAGACGTACCTACACTTCTGCATTTACAAATTTTATGAAGCGTTCATAGTCCAGCAGACCTCCGGAAAGAGTGGTCAATTTTTGTTTAATCAGGGATGTTCTCATCGATGACTTTAGGAGAAATGCACAGATTTTGAAATATGACATGCTTTCAAACTGGAAGCACTTGACTCAATTCACCTGTTTGTAATAATCCTGCCCGTGCCCCTATCCTATTGGTTGCACATAATGTGGACAGGTCTCTCTCTAGTTGGAACTGTAGTCTCCTTAGATGCCCCAGTCCCATTTTCCACCTGATGTACCTTCACTCTCACCAAGGTAAAGGTTTTAGGTAGTGTGCAACCTATAGGGAGGGACATTTTAAGAATTTTGGGGGCACTGGGCCAAATGTTTTTTGGGGGCCCCTGTTTGGAACAGCTTTGATTTTATGATCAATTTTCAGCTCTTTCCTGCCCTCTTTGGTCAAATTGTAAATGTGTGTACATCTGCTCTTCTTGGATAGTGATGTGTGCTTTTAATATTGTAGCACAGTGGCAGTTCATTAATAGTACTGCAAATAATCTCTGTCACACCTCTTTTTTCCTATGTGAGGTCCTGTATTGATATAAAAGAAACTTTTTATATGAATGTTGCGTGAAACATAAAGAAACACATTTTGTCCGCAAAATGTCTGTAATTGACTCTTACACATTAAAAATAAATGATAAAAAAACGCTATTTTTAACAATCTGTCTAACCATTATTCAAGGTCATGAGGGCAAGACTCTCTGCAGAACATAGCTGGCTCTATCAGGGGGCCCCCCTGAAAGGCTGGGGCCCTGGGCCAGAGCCCACTTTGCAAATGCCTATAGAGCGGTTTACTCTTGTGAAAGGCGGCAATAAAGGTTTCAGTGTAACAGGAAATAGAAGCACCTGTCAGCTTGACCAAGGAGCCCCCTTGCAATTTGAATACCTTTAGAACACTATTGGTCACAGCCTTTGAGGATCGCAAAGGTCCTCAGAAATATAATTAGTATACCTCTGTTACACCACTAATCCAATTGGCTGTATTCTGCATAACCAGGCAACAGTGCCATCCTTCCACACCAGTTGCATCCAGTAAACTGAACTCCCTGCATCCCTATCATGTTCATGCCATCCTCTCCTGCCAAGAGAATTTTTACCATAATTTAAAGTAATAGAATCTTATCTAGAGTTTAATCAATAAATGAAAACGAAATCACATTTCAGAATTCAAATGGCTTAAGAGTGTCTGACCTGGTTGGCAAGCTAAGAACCCTGCCATCATCTATCCACATTTTCTTACTGAGCAAATTCCATGTTATCTTCAAAAAGCTGTAGCATATCACATGGTGTCCATCCCAGTCCCAACCACAGCTCCCGGCCAAGTCTATACGAATCCTGACCTGCTGAAGAAAACTCACTCTCACATTTGGGTGAAGTCTCAGGGCGTATCAACAAGGTGATCCCCCACACCGGCAATGGAGGCAAGCTCCCGGAGCAAAGGTATGATGCAAACACAAAGAGTTACTAGTACGGATCACATGACTAAATTATCAGCAAGAAGGCAAATAAGCGCAAAGCAGCGCTGATGAGAGGCTTAGTAAAGGAGCAACAATGAAAGCAGTCTCCCGATTTGTAAGCTTTAGATTTTGGGTGCCAAAGCATATCTCTTCTCACATCAAAGATGTTCAAATTTGGTGATCAGTGTGAGCATGAGCACTAAACGTGGCTATTACGAGATACTGCAGTCAAGAAACAGTCAGCCAAAGTTCACTATATTTTTCAAGGTTTTAGGTTAAACTTAAAATAAACGAATGGGGGAGGTGCCAAAGAGACAGGTGAACACTACACATAGCATTAGTGTTATGAAAATCTCATTCACACTTTCTCATTCATACTTAAACCATTACTTACTAACATCCATCCACAAATTCCTATCCTGCCCAAACAAATACTTGTGAAATACAGGCAAGTTGGATAGTAATTAGGAAGCCCCCAATAACGTATTCCAGAATAAGGCATTGCTCTTCAATCACTAAGATAACAAGCACTAGCAGAGCCAAGAGGTCTGGCGTTCCTATGGTACATGCGCAGAACTAACAACACGACAAGTGCATATGGGTGCACTGGGAACATACACACACACACACACACTCTAAATAAATTCATGCATGCAGACATGGTGGTCTGTGCATGCACTCTTATGAAAGCCACGCTTGGTCACTTTGGCAATTGCGGATTTTAATATGTCAATTACTATTAACATAAACCCTTTTTCAAAGCGCTTGCAATGTTGGCAGATGTGGAAGGACAAGAGTAGGAACCAAAGTTTCTGAATATCACATAGTCTGACAAGAGGATAGGACCAAGGAGGAGAGATGCCAACAAACTTTAAGATAAAAGTGGGAGTGCAGTGGTTGATGTGGCTGTATTAACAGGTGCTCCCAGATAAATAGACACATACTAGCGGTAAATTAGGCCAATTATACGGCCTGGTATGTTTAAAAGGCAGCCTTGCCATGCACAGGTATCTGACAACAACCTACCTCTCAATACGTCCTGAACTGCATTAAACTGCACCCAGACACCAAGCTATCTCTCAACACGCCCCCAACTGCATTAAACTGCACCCAGAAACCAACATACTTCTCAACACGTCCATAGCTGCATTAAACTGCATCCCGACAGCAGCATACCTCTCAACACGTCCCCACCTGCATTAAACTGCGCCCAGACACCAGCATACCTCTCAACACGTCACCACCTGCATTTAACTTCGCCCAGACACCAGCATACCTCTCAACACGTCCCCACCTGCATTAAACTGTGCCCAGACACCAGCATACCTCTCAACACGTCCCCAGCTGCATTAAACTTCGCCCAGACACCAACTTACCTCTCAACACGTCCCCACCTGCATTAAACTGCGCCCACACACCAGCATACCTCTCAACACGTCCCCAACTGCATTAAACTGCGCCCAGACACCAGCATACCTCTCAACACGTCCCCAGCTGCATTAAACTGCCTCCAGACACCAGCATACCTCTCAACACGTCCCCAGCTGCATTAAACTTCGCCCAGACACCAGCATATCTCTCAACACGTCCCCAGCTGCATTAAACTGTGCCCAGACACCAATATACCTCTCAACACGTCCCCAGCTGCACTAGACTGTGCCCAGACACCAGCATACCTCTCAACACGTCCCCACCTGCATTAAACTGCGCCCAGACACCAGCATACCTCTCAACACGTCCCCAGCTGCATTAAACTGCCTCCAGACACCAGCATACCTCTCAACACGTCCCAGCTGCATTAAACTGCGCCCAGACACCAGCATACCTCTCAACACGTCCCCAGCTGCATTAAACTTCGCCCAGACACCAACATACCTCTCAACACGTCCCCACCTGCATTAAACTGTGCCCAGACACCAGCATACCTCTCAACACGTCCCCACCTGCATTTAACTGCGCCCAGACACCAGCATACCTCTCAACACGTCCCCAGCTGCATTACACTTCGCCCAGACACCAGCATACCTCTCAACACGTCCCCAGCTGCATTAAACTGCGCCCAGACACCAGCATACCTCTCAACACGTCCCCACCTGCATTAAACTTCGCCCAGACACCAGCATACCTCTCAACACGTCCCCACCTGCATTAAACTGCGCCCAGACACCAGCATACCTCTCAACACGTCCCCAGCTGCATTAAACTTCGCCCAGACACCAACATACCTCTCAACACGTCCCCACCTGCATTAAACTGCGCCCAGACACCAGCATACCTCTCAACACGTCCCCAGCTGCATGAAACTTCGCCCAGACACCAACATACCTCTCAACACGTCCCCAGCTGCATTAAACTGCGCCCAGACACCAGCATACCTCTCAACACGTCCCCAGCTGCATTAAACTTTGCCCAGACACCAGCATACCTCTCAACACGTCCCCAGCTGCATTAAACTTCGCCCAGACACCAACATACCTCTCAACACGTCCCCACCTGCATTAAACTGCGCCCAGACACCAGCATACCTCTCAACACGTCCCCAGCTGCATTAAACTTCGCCCAGACACCAGCATACCTCTCAACACGTCCCCAGCTGCATTAAACTTCGCCCAGACACCAACATACCTCTCAACACGTCCCCACCTGCATTAAACTGCGCCCAGACACCAGCATACCTCTCAACACGTCCCCACCTGCATTAAACTGCGCCCAGACACCAGCATACCTCTCAACACGTCCCCAGCTGCATTAAACTTCGCCCAGACACCAGCATATCTCTTAACACGTCCCCAGCTGCATTAAACTTCTCCCAGACACCAACATACCTCTCAACACGTCTCCAGCTGCACTAGACTGTGCCCAGACACCAGCATACCTCTCAACACGTCCCCACCTGCATTAAACTGCACCCAGACACCAGCATACCTCTCAACACGTCCCCAGCTGCATTAAACTGCCTCCAGACACCAGCATACCTCTCAACACGTCCCCAGCTGCATTAAACTGCGCACAGACACCAGCATACCTCTCAACACGTCCCCAGCTGCATTACACTTCGCCCAGACACCAGCATACCTCTCAACACGTCCCCAGCTGCATTACACTTCGCCCAGACACCAGCATACCTCTCAACACGTCCCCAGCTGCATTAAACTGCGCCCAGACACCAGCATACCTCTCAACACGTCCCCACCTGCATTAAACTTCGCCCAGACACCAGCATACCTCTCAACACGTCCCCACCTGCATTAAACTGCGCCCAGACACCAGCATACCTCTCAACACGTCCCCAGCTGCATTAAACTTCGCCCAGACACCAACATACCTCTCAACACGTCCCCAGCTGCATTAAACTTCGCCCAGACACCAGCATACCTCTCAACACGTCCCCACCTGCATTAAACTGCGCCCAGACACCAGCTTACCTCTCAACACGTCCCCAGCTGCATTAAACTTCGCCCAGACACCAGCATACCTCTCAACACGTCCCCAGCTGCATTAAACTTCGCCCAGACACCAACATACCTCTCAACACGTCCCCACCTGCATTAAACTGCGCCCAGACACCAGCATACCTCTCAACACGTCCCCAGCTGCATTAAACTTCACCCAGACACCATCATACCTCTCAACACGTCCCCACGTGCATTAAACTGTGCCCAGACACCAACATACCTCTCGTCACGTCCCCAGCTGCACTAGACTGTGCCCAGACACCAGCATACCTCTCAACACGTCCCCACCTGCATTAAACTGCGCCCAGACACCAGCATACCTCTCAACACGTCCCCACCTGCATTAAACTGCGTCCAGACACCAGCATACCTCTCAACACGTCCCCAGCTGCATTAAACTGCGCCCAGACAACAGCATACCTCTCAACACGTCCCCAGCTGCATTAAACTGCGCCCAGACACCAGCATACCTCTCAACACGTCCCCAGCTGCATTAAACTTCGCCCAGACACCAACATACCTCTCAACACGTCCCAGCCTGCATTAAACTGCGCCCAGACACCAGCATACCTCTCAACACGTCCCCACCTGCATTAAACTGCGCCCAGACACCAGCATACCTCTCAACACGTCCCAAACTGCATTAAACTTCGCCCAGACACCAGCATATCTCTCAACACGTCCCCAGCTGCATTAAACTTCGCCCAGACACCAACATACCTCTCTACACGTCTCCAGCTGCACTAGACTGTGCCCAGACACCAGCATACCTCTCAACACATCCCCACCTGCATTAAACTGCGCCCAGACACCAGCATACCTCTCAACACGTCCCCAGCTGCATTAAACTGCCTCCAGACACCAGCATACATCTCAACACGTCCCCAGCTGCATTAAACTGCGCCCAGACACCAGCATACCTCTCAACACGTCCGCAGCTGCATTAAACTTCGCCCAGACACCAACATACCTCTCAACACGTCCCCACCTGCATTAAACTGTGCCCAGACACCAGCATACCTCTCAACACATCCCCACCTGCATTTAACTGCGCCCAGACACCAGCATACCTCTCAACACGTCCCCAGCTGCATTACACTTCGCCCAGACACCAGCATACCTCTCAACATGTCCCCAGCTGCATTAAACTGCGCCCAGACACCAGCATACCTCTCAACACGTCCCCACCTGCATTAAACTTCGCCCAGACACCAGCATACCTCTCAACACGTCCCTACCTGCATTAAACTGCGCCCAGACACCAGCATACCTCTCAACACGTCCCCAGCTGCATTAAACTTTGCCCAGACACCAACATACCTCTCAACACGTCCCCAGCTGCATTAAACTTCGCCCAGACACCAACATACCTCTCAACACGTCCCCAGCTGCACTAGACTGTGCCCAGACACCAACATACCTCTCAACACGTCCCCAGCTGCATTAAACTGCGCCCAGACACCAGCATACCTCTCAACACGTCCCCACCTGCATTAAACTGCGCCCAGACACCAGCATACCTCTCAACACGTCCCCAGCTGCATTAAACTTCGCCCAGACACCAGCATACCTCTCAACACGTCCCCAGCTGCATTAAACTTCGCCCAGACACCAGCATACCTCTCAACACGTCCCCAGCTGCATTAAACTGCGCCCAGACACCAGCATACCTCTCAACACGTCCCCAGCTGCATTAAACTTCACCCAGACACCAGCATACGTCTCAACACGTCCCCACGTGCATTAAACTGCGCCCAGACACCAATATACCTCTCAACACGTCCCCAGCTGCACTAGACTGTGCCCAGACACCAGCATACCTCTCAACACGTCCCCACCTGCATTAAACTGTGCCCAGACACCAGCATACCTCTCAACACGTCCCCACCTGCATTAAACTGCGTCCAGACACCAGCAGACCTCTCAACACGTCCCCAGCTGCATTAAACTTCGCCCAGACACCAGCATATCTCTCAACACGTCCCCAGCTGCATTAACCTTCGCCCAGACACCAACATACCTCTCAACACATCCCCAGCTGCACTAGACTGTGCCCAGACACCAACATACCTCTCAACACGTCCCCAGCTGCATTAAACTGCGCCCAGACACCAGCATACCTCTCAACACGTCCCCACCTGCATTAAACTGCGCCCAGACACCAGCATACCTCTCAACACGTCCCCAGCTGCATTAAACTTCGCCCAGACACCAGCATACCTCTCAACACGTCCCCAGCTGCATTAAACTTCGCCCAGACACCAACATACCTCTCAACACATCCCCACCTGCATTAAACTGCGCCCAGACACCAGCATACCTCTCAACATGTCCCCAGCTGCATTAAACTTCACCCAGACACCAGCATACCTCTCAACACGTCCCCACGTGCATTAAACTGTGCCCAGACACCAACATACCTCTCAACACGTCCCCAGCTGCACTAGACTGTGCCCAGACACCAGCATACCTCTCAACACGTCCCCACCTGCATTAAACTGCGCCCAGACACCAGCATACCTCTCAACACGTCCCCACCTGCATTAAACTGCGTCCAGACACCAGCATACCTCTCAACACGTCCCCAGCTGCATTAAACTTCGCCCAGACACCAGCATATCTCTCAACACGTCCCCAGCTGCATTAAACTTCGCCCAGACACCAGCATACCTCTCAACACGTCCCCAGCTGCACTAGACTGTGCCCAGACACCAGCATACCTCTCAACACGTCCCCACCTGCATTAAACTGCGCCCAGACACCAGCATACCTCTCAACACGTCCCCAGCTGCATTAAACTGCCTCCAGACACCAGCATACCTCTCAACACGTCCCCAGCTGCATTAAACTGCGCCCAGACACCAGCATACCTCTCAACACGTCCCCAGCTGCATTAAACTTCGCCCAGACACCAACATACCTCTCAACACGTCCCCACCTGCATTAAACTGTGCCCAGACACCAGCATACCTCTCAACACGTCCCCACCTGCATTTAACTGCGCCCAGACACCAGCATACCTCTCAACACGTCCCCAGCTGCATTACACTTCGCCCAGACACCAGCATACCTCTCAACACGTCCCCAGCTGCATTAAACTGCGCCCAGACACCAGCATACCTGTCAACACGTCCCCACCTGCATTAAACTTCGCCCAGACACCAGCATACCTCTCAACACGTCCCCACCTGCATTAAACTGCGCCCAGACACCAGCATACCTCTCAACACGTCCCCAGCTGCATTAAACTTCGCCCAGACACCAACATACCTTTCAACACGTCCCCAGCTGCATTAAACTTCGCCCAGACACCAACATACCTCTCAACACGTCCCCAGCTGCACTAGACTGTGCCCAGACACCAACATACCTCTCAACACGTCCCCAGCTGCATTAAACTTCGCCCAGACACCAGCATACCTCTCAACATGTCCCCACCTGCATTAAACTGCGCCCAGACACCAGCATACCTCTCAACACGTCCCCAGCTGCATTAAACTTCGCCCAGACACCAGCATACCTCTCAACACGTCCCCAGCTGCATTAAACTTCGCCCAGACACCAGCATACCTCTCAACACGTCCCCACCTGCATTAAACTGCGCCCAGACACCAGCATACTTCTCAACACGTCCCCAGCTGCATTAAACTTCACCCAGACACCAGCATACCTCTCAACACGTCCCCACGTGCATTAAACTGCACCCAGACACCAACATACCTCTCAACACGTCCCCAGCTGCACTAGACTGTGCAAAGACAACGACCTACCTCGTAAAACGTCCTCAGCTGCACTAAACTGCGCCCAGAGATGGCTTACCTTCAGGATGAGCTCAAGATGAGGCTCGGCTGTGAGCTGTGGTCAGAAGGGGCTCCACCTTTTCCTTGATCCAGTAGCAGCTGAAACTAGTACCCAGGAGGACGGCGGTGAGCACTAGTGCTGAAGAGATGAACTGAGTGGCGATGAACTCTGAAAACATCTTAATATCGTTCCGATGACCTTCAAACCGTTTGGCTGATGTTACCACAAATCCTGATAACAAATATGTTTTAGTTATAGACAGGAGGGCAGAAAATGTATCTATTTGAAGTATGCACAGAAACTGAAGTTGACTTACTTGTGACTATTATAAAACGCATAAAACAAATCAACGAGCGTGTGCATTTTTTAAAATTAAAGTGTAAGAGAATTACCTTGAAATGTGCACTGTGGTGTACTATGTATCGCTCGCTGCAGTAATGCCGGCATTGTTTATTGAGTGTAAACTCTATCCTTTGGGAGGACTAATCCCTCCCATATCACATGAAGCTTTAGAGAGGGTTTTAAGAGCAGGCGTAACGCGGAAGTGATCTGCGGCATGAAATGAATCTAAAACAAAGGAAACAGAGAACAGTCTCTCCAAAAATTAAATATGAATACCCGATGTACTGCCACGCCCCCCTCTGCATACTTCTTTTCAGTCCCAGCCTTGAGCTGCCTTCCCCAGTCAAACGCTGAGAGTGAGGAGTCAGCGTCGTTCTCTGAGAGAGCTGTTTGTCACTGAAAGTTCGTTTCCAATCTCTGCACTGGCACGCTGAGTGCTGCAATGACAGGGAATGAGAAGGCCGGCGTGGGCACAGCATTGCTGGGAAGGCAGGAACATTAGTTCGAAACCACCATTGCCCCCAGGTTCTTGGCGATCCGGACGAGGGGGCAGAACAAAAGAAAATAAGTGCTTCCACTAGATGAAGTCATAACAGTGAATAGCTGAACTCCGATCCGGTTATTGAAAGTAAGCCTGGCACTGCGGGTGAGGGTTGCCTATTTGCCAGCATTCTGCAACCAAACAGAACACTTATTAGCACATGGATTACATTAAGCCATTGAGATGTCTGGCCTTGAAGATACAGAGACAGGGCCGAAACAAAAGCACCCTCATTTAATCACAGTTATCAGTGATAATTGACCTGTGCTGATTCATGAGGACTCTGCACATTAATCAAATAGATTTTTAATGCAGATATGCCAGTGAATGTGTATATTGCCTACCACTCTGCCCTAAAGAGTCTACAAAACACTTTGTGCCAAACAACATGACTATATAGATACTTTTCTTTAATTCAGGCCATGAATGTGGATTTCAAAACACATGCAGGTGGGTGGCAGTTCGATGGTGCAGAAACTTAAATCAGCTGGGGTTGGTGCCTGGAGTCTTTGCTTTTAAGGAGACCAGGGCCCCAGTTGTATAGCCTAGGAAAAAGAATGATCTGAACAGGGTGGCAAAGGGGCATTTCAAGAAGCAGAGCTAGTGAAAGTGGAGCTGCATTTGGCACTGCGTGTAGTGAGCCACCCGGCCAAAAACCTACTTTGTTGCAATTCACAGCCTCTGGGCCGGGCTCGGACCAGAGGCGATAAATAAAGGTGCGACCAACCCTTGTTGTTGATTGCATGGATGTACTGACTAGTGTGTGTTGGTGATTCCTGTTGCGTAGCTAGGGGCACGTCACACTGCGTTCAGACATTCACAGTGATCGATGTTCTATTGAGAAAGGTGTATTAGATCTGTGCCGCAATCTATAATGAAACAATAAAGATGAACTTTGGTGTGGCCTGGCTGCAAACGAAGGAATGTTTTGAGTGGGAGCAAACAAGAGGGCTTATCGAGAACAATGTGTCCATGTGCCAAAAATGGCTTCGGCACATGTTTGTAAATACATTTGGGCATCATCTAAACACGTGTCTTTAATTTATATACCTCAACAATATTATGCACCTACGGCAAATCAAACTTGTTTTGTACTAATTTAAAACAGGGCTTTTTATTTGGGTAAAATTATAAATGTTTCCAGGCATGAAAACACATATGCAAGAAGCCAATTCACTTTAAATAAATTACTGAGAACTGTAAAATTCATAAGTTTACCTTATTAAAAAGAACTGAAAATGTTTCGAGCCATATTCCCAATCAGAGACACCTTCACAAAATGTGCCTTAACTGCAAAAGAAATCTAACTTGAATATCCGCACTAATCACTGCAAAGGAAACACGATTAAACAGATATTACACCTGTCACCCTTAGCATTGTTTTCCTTCAAGTTTTATACACTCACTTCTTTTTTTCTGAATTCCTTTTTGTTGGCTGTATGATTATGTGTACTTTAGCACTCATAATCAGTGCTAAAGTGTTTGTGTTCTCTCCTGAAGGCATGGTGAACTTGGCATACACCTAATTGGCACATTTAAGTTAATTATCAGTCCCTAGTAAATTGTACTACATGTACCCAGGGCTTGAAAATTTAATGTTACTAGTGTGCCTTCACACACATTGGTCTATCCACTAAAGTAGCCATTTTAAACATGTCTCAGGCCTGCCACTGCAACCTGTAGTGCAGTTTTAAACTACCATTTCTACCTGGCAAAATAAACCTTTTTGCCATGCCTAATCCTTCCTTTTAATACTTATATGTTACTCCAAAGGTAGGCCCTAAAGGCACATATGGCACTCTATTTGTGTTTAAAATAGTTTATTGAATTTTATGATAAGCAAAGACAATACAAAAAAATAGTACAGTAGCAAGTACCCTGAAAAACCTTTCTATTAAGAACAATATATATAAATATTTAACAGGTACAATATAGTGTGAAGAATATAAATTAAAAAGGGAAAGGACAAAAACTAAATAGTATTATTATGTAAAACATTCATATTTTCACCAGGGCTACTTTTAATTACCATATACTAATTATAATTAGGAGATAAAATAAATTTAAGTATACAGTAATATAAACATCAATCGGTTTCCAAAATGAATGATAAGAGGGACTATTGTGAACAAAACCTGACCAGGATAAATTAGCACCTCTTCTTGTAAAATCAATCAATGACCACCAAGCATGAAAAGATAATAGGGACACATCTTTCCAACATGCAGTAATAGATTTTAGAGCAGCTAATAATAAAAAATTTAATAGTTTGCATTTTAAGTCAGACATATTCGTAGAAAGAGCAATGGATTTGCAAAGCAAAATATTAAATGAAAGAAATTCAGAAAATGTAATTTTTTTTATAACATCCCAAACTTCACTCCAAAATGTAAGAACAAAATTACATTAAAAAAGCATATGTTTTAATGAACCTGGATGTAAATTACAGTACCAACAATTCGAAGTAGATAGAAGTTTATCTTGAAATAACTTTAACGAAGCCCATAAGCAGTTAAAAAGTATAAAGGAATTTGTTTGATATAGTGATACAGGTAACCAGCCTGAAATATTATTTAACCATATTTTCTTCAATGTATCATATGAGAAAGATGTTGAAAGTTTGTTATTCCAAAATGTTGAAATCATCTCAATATTGTTTCCTTGAGAATTATTCAATTTTTTATGAATTAATGAAACATCGTGAGATGAAGAAGATACTGCCTTAATATAAATTGTTGAATCTGCATTAATATTTGAAGGGAAATTATTAGGAATGGAGTCTAGAATAGAATAACATAAAAGCTCATATTTAAAAAAATCAGAAGGAGGTAAGCAATATTTATGTCATAATTCAACAAATGATAAAAAAGTATTAATATGGTATATATCTTTTTTAAAAAAAATATCAGCTTTAATCCAGGAATGCCAACATTTTCCTGTTGGATATAGTTTCAATTTAGGATTATGCCATAAAGACCTATTGAAAGAATGTGAAATAGTCAAATGATGAAGAGAATCTAAATCTTGAAATATTTGCTTTGTAGATTTCAAAATAATTGATTTCTTAATTAACATTGAAGTGTTAGACATAGTTAGCAAAGTAGGTAAAGCAAATGGCGTTATTAAACTTTTTTTCTAGGTGAAGACATGTAGGGGGATTATTAAAGTGGGAATGATTAAACCAAAGAGAACTTTGTTTTATTATAAACACTTTATGATAGTTAAAAAAATCTGGCAAGCCAAAACATCCATCACATTTAGCCATATTTAATTTTTTGTAGCCTATACGGTGTGTTTTATTATTCCAAAGAAACATAGAGAAATGCTGATCAATAGTCTTATAAAACTTCATAGGAAATTGACTAGGAATCATAGCTAGGGAATAAAATCTTTTAGGGGCAATTAACATTTTTATTGAATCAAAATTTCCCCACCATGACAGATGTAATGCAGACCATTTAGATAATCTATCTTTAATATAGCTTATAATAGATTTTCAATTTAATGCAATGGTTTTTTTAAGACAAGTGAAAAACTGACACCAAGATATTTAATGCTATCCCTTTGCCAAATTATTTCTTGTATGGGCAAGATATCAGGTGTACAATTAATATTTAGAGGAAAAAAATCAGTTTTGTTGGTATTTAATGTATAACTTGAAATCTGAGAATATATTGAGATAATACCTAATAATGGAGGAAGTGATGATTTGGGATTTCTTATAAACAAAAATCAATCATCTGCATATGCTAATGTTTTGATGATAACATTCTTGATATTAATACCAGTGATACCAATACATTTTCTAATAGTAGTAAGTAAGCGTTCAATAACAAGAAGAAATAACAATGGAGACAAGGGACAAGCTTGTCTGGTACCTCTGAAAAGAAAAAACTGATTAGAAATTGGACCATTAATAAATAGGCGAGCAGAAGGACTAGAATAGAGAGCAGATATCATTCAAATAAATCAATCACCAAAATTAAATTCAGCTAAGGTATGAAATCAAAATTGCCAATGAACATTATCAAAAGCTTTTTCAGCATCCAATGCAAGCACTCCAGATGGTAAAGAAAAGAAAGACCCCTGTTCAGTAGCATGTAATAAGACTAGTAATATTGACAGAATATCTATTTTCATGTAACCAGGATGGATTGATCAGGATGGATAAGGAAATCCAGTATGGAGGTCAATCTTTTTGCAAGAATTTTAGCATAGAGTTAACAGTCGTGATTAACGATTTAGGGTGATAATTTAATACAATGGTCGGGTCTTTGTTATGTTTTGGAAGAACTATAATCAAAGCTTCAGTAAAGGAACCAGCCTGAAGCACCAAAAAAGATAAAAAGCTTAAATAAATGAGGAATGAGTTGTGAGGCAAATTCTTTATAAAATTCCGCTGGAATAACATCAGGACCTGGAGATGTACCCTGCTTTAGGGATCTAATAGCTAATTCAATTTCTTCTGTAGTAATTGGCAAGACCAATTTATCTTTGGTTGACTGTGAAACTTTAGATAATACACATTTATGTAAAAAAAGATCAACCAGGGAGGGGTCTTCAAAATTAGGTTCATTATATAAGGTTGAGTAATAGTTTATGAATTCATTACTAATACCCATTTGGGATAATGTAATCTTTCGATTGGAACCATGAATTGAATTAATTTGAGTTTTATCTTTTCTAATTTTTAAAGAGTTTGCCAAGAGCTGTTCAGATCTATAAGCATTAAAACTAAACTTGGCTTTAGTGTTAGAAAGTTGCATACCTGCTTAATTACTTAATATTGAATTAAACTCATAACACAGTTTTTGCAATTTTATATTTAATTGGGGATTATTAGATGTTATAAAAAGTCTATCAAATTTTGCAATTTGTTTATCCAATTCTTTATTTTTTAATTGAATAATGTGTTTTCATGAGCCTTAAGTAAAATTGATGTCCCTCTAATATATGCCTTAAAGGCATCCCATCGAGTTATCATGGATGTAGAACCTTCTGGGTTAAAATTAAAATAATCCTGGAGGACTGAAAACATTTTTGGTTTATTATATTCATTAAGAACAGTATGTGAATTCATTCGCAACCTGGATTGAGCTTGAGAATTTGGATTAAGTTGTAGACCCATAGAAATGAGAGAATGGTCATAAATATCCTTTTATAGATATGTGGTGAAGTAACTGAGTGAATTAATTGTTGAGAAGCTAACAAATAACGTAATCTTGAGTAAGAATTATGAGGGTTTGAAAAAAAAGTAAAAATGTTCTCAGTAGGATGATGCAACTGTAAAATATCAACCAACTTATGGGCTCATTAGGATGGCGGACGGACTCAAGTCCGTCCGCCATCCTGGTGTAAACCGGGACCATCTGCCATGCATGCGGGGGTCCTGCACACCCGATCACGATGAGAGCAGCACCCGCTGCGATGTCAATATGCCACGTTAAGCATTTCACAGCACTATGTGGCAGGCACCACACGATGCCTGCCACGTAGTGTTGTGAAATGTAGGAGGGTGCCATGGGTACCCCCAAGTCCACCCTCGCCTCTTCCAACACAAGGGGGATCCACAACGGGCCCCCAAACCCAATCCCTGCCAGCCTTTCCATGGCAGTTCCACCATCATGGAAAGGCTGGCTACAGCCAACATCGTAATTTGGCGGACGGTGCCTGCCAGGCACAGCAGCCATTTTACTACTGAAGACTGTTCCACCAGGTAATCGTAATGATTGCCTGTGGCAGTTCTGTGGCGGACAGTCTTTGCGACTGCCACGGCCGCGGTCAGCATCCCCCGCTATCCTAATTTGGCACAGGGAACATCGCGGTCAGAGGATGGAAGGACCACCACCGCATGGCTGGTGGTGGCGGTCCTTCCGCCATCCTAATGAGCCACTTTGGGGCCGATTCCGATCCGGGTCGGAAAGCACTCCGACCGAGTCGGATCCGGAGTGTTTTCCGACCGAGCCGGACCCCTACAGTCCAACCGAGCGAGTACGATGCGCACGTATGCTGTTGGACTCGGTTCGGTCGGACTCCCCTAGACGTCAATGGGAGCCAGTTGTACAACGCGTACATGCGCATCCTTTGACTGAATGGGTACGTCTCAAACAAGTGTGCCCCCTACAATAGGTACGTGTCGGTGCCATCCGCACCGTTCATGCCTGTGTTGGGGAGACCCATAGGTCTCCCCTGTGTGCGAGTCGTACGGCTGTGAGTGTCGGGGGGTCCGAAGTCCAACTCTGGGAGATTTTGCGAGCCGGACACTCCGGCTCGTGCAGGTTGTCCAACGCGTGCATCGTACTGGCTCTGTCGTGAATCGCATCCATTGCACGCCACGGTTAGCTTACGACCGAGACGTACGGAGCGGTTCGGACCCGGAAACGACTCGGTCCGTGAATTTCATGTAGGTCGCATTGTAGTGGCTCACTCGTACAGCTGTACGAGTCGGACGGAAAACACGCGTACGGCTCGTAGTTTTTCCGGCCGGATCTCATTCGGTGCCCTTCCGACCCGGATCGGAATCGGCCCCTTTGTTGTTTTAAAAAATGGCTTTAGCATAAATAAAGCTCTAGGTGGTCGATATTTTGTTTGTGATAACCTGTCAAATAAAGGGTCACATATAAGGTTAAAATCTCCTCCAACAATAAGTGGGTCATTACCTAACTTGAGCACTTCTGTGGTAAGAAGAGACCAAATATTGGGGTCATCAATATTCAGGCCATATACATTAGTTAAAAACATAACTGTATCTTGAATTTTAAGTTTCACTATAACATAATGACGTTCTGCATCCGAAGATATACTCAAAATCTTAAAATGTAAAGTTTTAGCAAGGAGGATAGCAACACCATTTTCCCTATGTATAGCAGGGTAAGATATACCAGAACCAACTCATTCTTTTTGCATATAAGCTAAGCTTGAATCATCTATATGTGTCTCTTGTAAGAAACAAATATCAGCTTTATATCCTCCTAAATAATCTAAAATGTTCGTACTTTTCACAGGATATCTTAAACCTGCAACATTTAAGGATACAATTTTAACATTATTGAAATTACCCATATTGAAGAAAAGAAAATGTATAAAAAAAAACCTTTAAAGTATAAAAGAACAAAAAGTAGCTCTAGAAGTGAACACTAGGGAAAAGGAGAAGTAAAGAAACATACAAACACAGAAAAGGACAACATTTAAGCATGACCTTTCCATTGGTGCCCTGTAAAAATACTTCAACAATTAAGTTAGCCGGAAAAATAATGACAATAATATTCAGGTAGCAGTTTCTTATGTATCCATGGGCATCTGCGACTGCTGATCCAAAAATAGACGAAGGTCTTCAGGGCACTGAAAGGACTTTGAGAAACCGTCTTTCCAAATATGCAAAGTCGAAGGGTCTGAAAGACCATGTTTGAAACCAAAACTTTGCAACCGTGGTCGGAGATCAGAAAAGTCTCTGCAAATTTTAACATCTTCCTTTGTAAAGTCATGGTCTATGAAGATTTTATTGCCATTAACAATTACAGAAGGAATTTCACAAGCTGCTTTTCGTATCAACACTGTGTGATGATGATGTAAAACTTTAAAAATCATTTGTTGCAGTTTATTTTGGTGTGAATTACGATGAGAGAGAATCCTGTGAGATTTATCAGTTTCAAATTTTTCAAGAAACTTTAAATGTAGGAGACCAGGTAACAAATTCTCCAAGTATAACCGACAATAATTACTTTCCACGTCATCTGGTAAGTAAAAAATACAGAAGTTATACTGTCTATTACGATTTTACAATTCAAGAAGAAGGATAGACATATTCTGTATTTTTGCCACAAGCGGTGAGAAACTATCAATTTTAACTTTACTGTGCCGTATTTTAATTGTATTGTCAGATATTTTCATGAATTGTCATGTCATTTCGTACATCTTTAATTTCAGACGCAATAGTATCTGTGCCAGAAACAGTTGCTTGAATCTCATCCATTAATAAAGTCAGAGAAGGTTCACTAGATTCCACCATTTTTTATGTAAATTTAGTTTCCTTTTATTATGTTGAACATGTGTATTTTTGTTCTCCATATTTCCTTAAATTTATATTCTGCAGCAATCTTTCAGGATAAATAGGTGCAGCAGCTAAAACTGACTGTGGGAGTGACTAGGCCACAGCCTCACCCTTTCCTGAATGT
Organism: Triturus cristatus; assembly: GCF_964204655.1. Lineage (NCBI taxonomy): Eukaryota > Metazoa > Chordata > Amphibia > Caudata > Salamandridae > Triturus > Triturus cristatus. Next base: position 876,162,089 of record NC_140582.1, on the reverse strand, counting down.
TGCTCCGCCCACCTGACTGGAAGACTCAGCAGTACCTACACCAGAAGACTGATAAAGTCAGGAGAGGTGAAGGACTCCCTCTGTCATGCAGAATCACTGAATAAACACCTCATTGTCAAGAAAAAAAGCTTCAAAAGCTGCGGCCAGCATTTGTAAGGTACATTCTGGCATGTAAATGCTTGAAACCGTTGATTAAGGCAGACGTGCTGAGGAGCACACCGGGGTGCGGCCATCTTAACTTGCACACTCGTGCGAATCTCCATGGCACTGTATTTGGAAGATGGTACATGTCTACTTAGGTTTTACATGTTCCAATAGTGAAAAAGTCCATAACTCCCTTGCCACAGCCGACCTATCTCTTGAATTGACTACAACCAGGTTACCCTGATATATTTAATGCTTGAAAACATTGGATTGGGACCAAATAGTTAAGCTGTTTAGATTCCAATGGATTGTAATTTAAAATCTTCTTCAATGGTAAAGTCAGATTTTTAGTCACAATTCTGAAAATGGCACTTATAGAAAGTTTACATGTTATTGTCTTAAATATTTTTACCTTCTGCCAGTGCTCTGGGTAACCTGACTGTGAACTCTCTGCAGTTTGGGTTGGTGCATTGCTTCCAGACAGTAACACAAAGGGTGCTTAGGTGTGAACAGGATGGGCCATTCTAGGAAGATGACTGGGAGGGGCTGTACCCAACCGCATTTACATTTCAAAGAGGGTTGTATGGCAGAGGCAAGCATGGCTACACCACGTGGGCCTCTACTACACTGGCCCAACAGTGAATGTGTCTGAAGAATGCATTCCTTTACCATGCATGCCTTTACCACGCATTTTCATGGTAAAGGCATGAAAGGTAAAGGGATGTGTGGTAAAGATCACACCCCAGTCTCCCCACCATGAGCCCTAAAAATGACTCTGACCCTCCCCAACTTCTAAAAAGAAATCCAGACCCCACCGAGCCCTAAACACTACCTAAAATGCAAGAATTGAATCCATGCTAGGGCAACAACATCCTGCTGTAACTCACAACACAAAGTTGAAGCAACTACTTCCTGCGACACCTGCCATCTTTTCGCACTACAGCAGCGATGACCATCCACAACGCTCTCCCTACTCTTCGTTGTCTCCTCCATCGCGAATGGAACTCTTTGTGCCAGGCTTTAATTAGGTAACTTTTTCAGCTGGACTAACTTAGCCCCTGTATCTGACCCACGCTCCATTGCGGTCGGCCTGAACTTGTGACTTTCCTCATGTCTAGTACAACCAAATGACCGCGAGTGGCACTGTGTCATTTTGGTGCTGTTTTTACCTAAACGTTTAGAATTGCAAATCTCTATAGAGTTCTACTGATAAGATTTGTGTCGTTCTGGTATCATTTTATTTATTAAATACATTGCCAAAGTCAATAGCTCATGCATAGGCAAGACCTATTGGCTTTGGCAATGCTTATTTTTATAAATGGATGTGTTGTGACTAATGTGGAAATCTTGGTATGCTCACCATGTCGAGAATTCTAATGTGGAGTGTGCTACCAGCTGTGAGGGTTCTGCACTCTGCACTTATCCTGAGGATGGTGTGGGAGCTCCGTGATTAAGCTGTGTTAACTTTTTCTAATAACGAGTAATGTTCATACTGGATTTTGGCAGAATCATCAGTGCAATACACAGCTTCTGATGCAGAGAGAAGAGAAGGCACAGACAGTTCTGTGGATTGATGACAGGAGCAGGCGCAGCTGGTATAGGTAGCAGTGATGAGGCGGGGCAGGGGTGCGGCAGGTGGGGGGTAGTGGACGGATGATGGAATGGGGAAAGTAAAATAAAATGATAAATAAAACCACTTACCTTGCACTCACTGCATGGCCGAGTCGGTGGTGCAGCAAATTTTACTTTCACTATCCTGTCATCTGTCCACATCCCCCCCACCCGCTCCGGCCCTGCCTCACCCCACCACCGCTGTTACCTGTGCCGGCTGTGCCTAGACAGAAGGTCAGGTACAAGAAGCCATATTATGTATGGCTCCCCCATTACTCATTTGTTCCTGCCGAATAGATGAAAGAAGGGGCAGATGATTTTGGGGGCCATATGTATCATAAAATTATAGAAGGGTAAAAAGTGAATTAAAGGGATGTTTTTCACCTCGGTGTTCTGAGTGACATCATAAACAACTTGAACTTCGCTCTCACTGTCTATTTCATATTATTCACAACCCCTTGGTGAAAAACAGCACCATAAATACTGTTACCCAACTCAATGAGTTTACATGCTTCAACGTTCTATGATTGACATTTTTAAATGAGTTGTTGGAATTGTAAAGAGTTACCTTGAGGTTACACAGAGAGCTCTGCATAAATGTCAGTAGCGGGATCACAAAACATTTTTGACTGGCACGACTTAGTGGTAATTTAGACAGTACTTGGTGCAAATAGGTTTTACCCCTGTAGTAGTAGAGCTCTTAAAAAATGTTTATGTATATTTGTTTAATTGCCTGTTGTTGTGTTAGTGATGTGTTGTGTTTTTATGTTGCAGTATTGTGATATTTTATTGTTATGTTGTACTATGGCTGTGCTGCTGCATTCTGTTTGAATTGTTTGATTATATATGCTGGGCAGTTGTTTGTTTTTATTGCATTGTTGTTTTGCTTTGTGTTGTCATTGTGATGCATTCTGGTATTTACTTTGGAGATGTGGACAAATTATGCTGAATTTCGAGTCAAAATCAGCAATGTGCTTAAAGGTTGCATTCACAAACAACCATTTACCACATTTTACAGTGGTAAAATGGCGTAGATAGAGCTCTTCACGTAATGACAGGAGTCAGTCCAGAAGTGCCGGAATCTCCGGTCCGAATGTGGACATAAAGTTAGTATGAGTAAGTTCATACTGTGAATACCAAAATGAGTAAGTGCCTTCTGTTAATACCAAAATGAGTAAGTACCTTCTGTGAATACCAAAATGAGTAAGTGCCTTCTGTGAATACCAAAATGGTAGTAAGTTTAGGATTTTGTAGTAAGTTAGTTCTGTGAATCGGGCCCACTGAAAGGATCCACTGGTAAACTCCTTGGGGCAGATTTACAAGCCCCTTGTGCCACTTTTGCATCACTTTTAAACATGGGAAAAGTGACGCAAAAGTGGCGCACGGGGCTTGAAAATTTGCTCCCTTGTATTTTGTATCGTGTATCATCAAACCAAACATGCCTGCCTTTAAAGTTTTGGTAGGTTTTTTTGATATTAATTGAACTAGATGATAATTTAGGAGCATTACCTTTGTAGAAGTACCTCTAAATTTACACGCATTGTTTTTTGCCATCTCATTTTGAGTTGAAGTAATCTGAAACATCACGCTGAAAAAATATATTACATATGCGAATTATTTATACCCGCATGAAGGATGTAAAATAATCCCCGCAATAAAATACATTGCACATCCATCATCCTGCACCCTTTTGCAAGATGTCGACAACGGTACTGGTCTTTTAAATCACGGGGTTAAACGCTGTTCTCGATCTGGCAGTTCCATTAAGTTTTTGAGTGCTACATGATGATTCAAAACACATTTTTCAAACAATAAATATGTATGATGCTTTGCTCTGAAGCTGCATTGCCTCTTGCTGTAAATCTAAAGTTACTGCGAGTTATCATCTGTAGCAATTAGTCTGTTACGAATAACTTCTAAATATATTTGAGATTTTACAGGAAGTTACTCTTCAGCTGAGCCCACTTTGTGTGCATGACGCTATTATGAATCATCACTGTCATGCTTTTACCTTGCTGCTTGAGGGATCATTGCAGACCACCGCAAATTGGGGAATTTTGCCTCATTCTTCAGTGCATAAAATAGATGACGTTGTTCTGTTAATGGCTTCCGCTCTCTCATTTTATCTCTTATGTATCGATCTAAGGCAATGCTGTGTCTGTTAAACCTTGCTACTGGCTATGCTTCTGTGGGGGCTTCAGCATACTGTTCAATCTTGGTTCAGCTACACATTGCTACACTGCGACGCAGAACTTTACAGAACTAACACTGGGCCAGTGGAGGATGGCAGGGAACCCGGGGTAGTCAGGCGGAGGAACAAAAAATAAAAAAAAGAACACTTACCTTTTGCCGTCGCCGTCTCTCCTCAGCTTCGGTCCCTTCTGACGCCGCCGTTTCTCCTCAGATTTGGTTGTGGAAACAGGAAGCACCCAGGCTCCCTCCCCAAAGCCAATCACAATGCTGCAATGCAGCGTTGTAATTGGTCTGAGTGCTGTGGTTCGGCGCTCAGACAGGGACAGTGAGCCTGTGCATGTTGTGCATTACTGCCTGATGGGGAACATGTCAAGTGCGCCTGACTGTTTGGCAGCCGGCCAAGCAATCATGCGCACTTGCAGTGTGCCAACCACTCCTCCCCCTGTGCCACCAGACCCGCCCTCCCCTAATCCATCATTTTAGTGAAAAATAAAATGATTATAACAAGAATATTATCATTTTATTTTTAATTTTTCCTGCTCTGAGAGCTTTGGGGAGACGCTCTGCCTTAGCTGAGGAGCCCCCCCTGGGTAAAGGCCGCATGCAGCACGAAGGTGGCCACCTGAGGGAGGGTTGGATGCAAAGACTGGCTACAGCCAGGCTCTGTGGTATAACTCCACACAACACACGGATGGAAGCCGTGCTCAGCGGGGGTTGCCTGCCTTGGGGGGACAGGCGCTGGGCTTAGCTGCAGGCCAGGCACCACATTGCACATGGCCAAAGTTAATGAACGGTGGGGGGTGGCCACCTGCGGGGTTGTCATAGTTACATATGGGATTGAAATATTAATTTACATTAAAAAAAACCTAAGAAATTCACTGAAAAGAACACAAGTTAAAATTATGGTATAGTTAGCTATGGTAATTTTTTAGAATAAGCAGACAATATCTGTGATTATAGGGTCATCTTTATTAAGATAAGATCAATAGTAGACGAACCCCTGGCAGGCGAAGCAGGTATTGGCCACCAGAGTTCTGGAAACACGCAGCAGTAATCCAGAATCACATGAGGCAGTCACAAAGAGAACATACAGCTGGGGAGAGGATGTGGTCTGATGGCTAGAGCTGCCGACTTTGGTGCTGGAATCCAAGGTTCGAGCCTCTGTGTCGCCTCATCATCCTGTGATTCTGGGCAAATCATTTAATCTCCCTGTGCCTACTAAAAATGAATGTGTCCTCGTGTAACTTAACCAATCGTCATGTAAAGTGCTCCAATACATTTGGGTCGAGTTTGCGCTATATAAATCTGCATAAAAAATAGGAGTGCTGGAATGCACACAGTACAGATACAAAGAGCATTAAAATAATGAAAACATAACACATCCCCCCTCTTAAACAAACTCTCCATGATGCCTAAAGCACCGTTAAGCATGACAGGAGATAACTGCCATCAAATGCTATAAGTAGCTTATCAAATCCACATCAGCATTAAAATATTGGAAAGCACGGAGTATGCTATCAAACAAAATATCAACACGCATAGACAGTTAACCTGACAGGATTTTTTCTCTTTCCCACACTGTCACTTCTCAGATGCATATTATTAGTAGCACCCACCCCATTGCTAGATGTAGTACCTCGATATGTACGTTCTACATCATTGCATCTTGTGACCTTCCTGACATTTCATTTATTTCCATCTACCAACCACACAATATTCCCTTTCACTTTATCAATTTTCTGTGGACATGTCCATCTTGAAAACTTCCCTTCACCACTTCTTCTCATCCAATCACCTACATCGTAATGGTGAGCACTTCTCACCAACCTATCATTGTGTCAGTTCACATATTTATCTCGGTAAACCTCCACTTTCGTCCTGAGATTGCCACTATCCACACATGCATGATTAACTCTCTCCATCCAAGCGGGTGTTACCTTAGTACATGCAATACTACCTCTGAACAAATGGAGCAGCCTTTCACCGGTAACTGAGTTGGGAGTATTCGTATAATTCCAAATCAATTTCTTAATTTCATTTTTCATACCCAGAAGAGATTTGCCATAAAAATGATATTGCTGCATATGATAGAGCCACTTAGCAATTCTGGGAGTTCCTCCTGCAGCACCTCTGGTAGAAAACAACTCCACCAATGGCTTATGATCCATACTCAACTCAATCATATTACCCCAGACACAGGTTTTAAAATGCTGCATGCCCAATCAACAAGCCAGAGCCTCCTTTTCTATGGTAGAATATTTCCCTTCCACACCTCTTAAAGTCAAATGCAACTACTCTCTCCTGACCACATATTTGCTGCATAAGTACAACACCCAGACCATCGCATCGGCATCAGCTACCACCATGGTTTTATCCTGTGGGTCAAAGGGTTTCAAAACCACTGCCTTGACAATAGCTTCCTTGACATCTTCAAATGCCAACTGGCACTCTATTGTCCACTCATACTTTGCATGCTTCTTCATTTGAAGATGCAGCACATGAACCTTAACTGAGAAATGTTCCACAAGCTTCGAATAGTATTCAGCCGAGCAGAAAAAAGAACAAAGCTGCTCCTTGTCAGTAGGAAAAGATGGTTTTTCAATAGCTTTGACCAATTTAATCTTACAACATGTATCCCAGATATTCCACTCCCTGTACAAAAAAAATTGCACTTTTCCTTGTTCACTGTTATACCTGCATTGACCCATCTTTCCAGCACCTTGTCCATTACACCATCGTGCCCCTCATTATCTGCACCCCATACCAAAATGTCGTCCTGGAAATACATCACATTGGTCATACCCTTCAAGACAATCTGCATCACCCGCTGAAACACCGTTGATGCAGATGCCTACTCAGAGGGCATAGGCACAAACTGGAACGCTCCCTCCAGTGTTATAAAGGATGTAAGAACTCAGAATACATATGCACTTGATGGTAGGTGCTAGACAGTTCGAATGATGAGAAATACTTGGCCTTGCCAATACTCATAAGCATCTCGTTACTGCAGAGAAGGGGATGGCAATTGACCCAGATGCACTCATTAAGATCCCTATGGTCCACACATATCCTCAACTTTCCATTAGATTTGGTCGCCAAAACCACAGGACCGACCACTCTGATGATTCTATTGGCTCAATCACTCCTCCTGCATACAATCTGTCCAAATCCTTCCTTAATTGACCCCTCAAGGCCAAAGGTACAATTCTCACCTTATGTTCCTTGGGGACATATCCCATCTTCAAGATGATACGATGGTCAAATATCCTCAGGCCCCCCCAAACAATTAGCAAATAATTTATGATACTTTTCACCCCGTCACTCTACATTGCAATCAGCACCGATGTTGCTGAGGCACACTTGAGCAGGCTGATTGGGGTTTAAGATTATACTTGGAGCCCTCTGTTCCCTCCTCACCAAAAGCAGTTTCCCTGACTCAACCACATACACCTTTGCCTAGGCAGAATATCTTTTATACTCCAACATGCCTTTTAAATATACTAATAATGGTGGTTTACCACCACAGTAACCTTCAGGATCAATATCTGCCAGCCATAACTCAGATTCAGTGGTCCTTTTCCACATGGTTTGATCAATTAGAGTGTAAGGCGAACACAAATCAGCCCCCATACATATTTTCCCACCATTGATCCTCACTTCACACCTAGGAGACAATATTTTTCCTTTATATTCCCAACATCATCCTACTGCTGTCCGCTGTCACTAACCACCAAACTTTCCACTTCCCCCTCATACGAAGAATTCACGTTAGTGTTTGACTCACAAGTCACATCCTGCACCACATTAAAAAGCTTATTGCTACCGCACACTTCCCATTTGCACATCCTGGAAAAATGCCCATTTTCTTGCACTTGAGACATCTAACTTTAGAGGCCGACCATAATCAGAGTCCGCCACATGTCTCAAACTTCCGCAATGACAACATGTACAGTTAACACACTGCCCAAAAGATGACCCCTTAGCACTTGTGTAATATTTTAGTGAATGTGTGGCTTGAACAGTTTTCTGAACCACATGAACACTTTCCACACTACCTTTATCAATGCTTTCCTTCCCTTGACCTTCATTTAACTCCTTCATGCACCTTGATGTGTTCTCTGTCTGCCGTACAATTGCAATAGTTTTGTTCGGCGATGGATCCTTCAACACTAACAATTTGAACGCTTATTTTTGTTTCCCACTTCTTCTTTGCCAGCCGCAACACATACAGGTCCAAAACTTGACTTGGTAGGAAACAAACTTGCCTTATTCCTAATACTCCTGTGCCTTTGTGCTGTCACAGCACACTAATGGTCTTGTCTTGAAAATATCAAGGTCACCTCTGCCCATCGCTGGATGTAGCAACATTCACTTCCATTCCATTCTATTCCCAAAAACTTTATTTCAGTCAGTTGGGACCTCAAAAGTACGTACAAAGAAAGTTCCTGCACATAAAACCATGTAAAATGAGAACAATCATTGGTAGCTACACAAGTGTCTTGGGTTTAACAGCATTAAAAAAACATTGCAGAGGTCATAAAGTGGTGGCTCTGGGAAATCATGATTCAAACCTGTACACAACCATCAAGAATCTTTCCCCTTAGAAAAAAGCCCATCTCAAAGATAAGAATTTACACTTACAATTAACAGAATAAAAACTTATTTCATCAGCAGATTTAGGATTTGAGACGTTAAAAATATTAAAAGTTTGAGTAAAAGTGTTAGCAAATAGAAACAGTATGTACATTTCGGACTGAGATAACAAATTTAAAAAGGTCCAGCGCATGTGCCACATTGAAGTTAAAAATCTGGATACAGCAAAGACAATGGCTTTGTGAGTGTCAAACATCAGGACTCTAAATGCCTCCTCACATTGTACGAACCCTAAGTTCCAGCACAGATGGATAAGCCAGCTCTGCCTGGCCAGTTGGTAGCCAGGACAAAAAAAGAAAACATGGAGCTCTGACTTTTCCTCACAATTGCAGGCAGGGCACCCAGTTTTTGACCATTTGCAGGAGAAGGCACGGAGGCACAGGGTACCAAATCCTAACTTGACGTATAGTTTCCTTCCTGGAATTGGTTGGATATCTTCCAGGAAGGGCTCTATTGCAAACTCATCTTTGACTGACAGGAATTCAGCTGTCAAGTGTCCTGGAGCAGAGCTCCCTTGGACTGCTGCAAATGTATTCATTCTATAGGTTTTTACGAAATCTGAGAGTGAGGTTGCAAGACACGCTTCCTCTGGGTTACTTTAGAGACTTAGTTTCCGAGCCTACTGCATTCATCGTTTATGTATGCAAACCAAGGGATTTTTTCTACACCCAGGAACTTCAATAGCTCTTTTAATTCTGACCGATAAACTGACAGTTCCAGGGTCACCCACAATCTGCGCAAAAAAGTTAGGGGTCTGAGACCGATATCATCCCCAATCAGTCTAATTCCTAGATCCAACCGTAGAGGGATTAAGGGGGTATTGGAGGGGAGGCCCAAAATCTGCCTCATAAAATTATTCTCTACTTTGCTCACATCACTAGAACAACAGCTACCCCATAATTCAGCCCCTTACATAGTAGTGCCCCTAGCTTGCACCTTATCAATCTCTGCTATAGGCTCAGCGGGTTTGTGAGAGGAATTCCTATATAATTTTACCATTCCCCCAGTGGTCTATGCTAGTTTGAGCCTAGCTTTCGCTATTTGTGGTCCCCACTCCATGTTTTCTGTCAGTGACACCTAGATATTCGAATACCGACACCCTCTCCAGCATATTGCCATTTGGACAAGGGTTGGGGTGGGATGTATTGGCTGGGTTGAAGACCATGAACTTGGTCTTCTCAGTGTTGATCTCCAGCCCCCTGCTGTTACAAAAAATGACAAACCTATCAAGAACCCTTTGTATGCCCATGGGAGACTTTGACATTAAGAGGGTGTCGTCCGCAAACATAATTGCTGGGACCTTTCTGCTTGCTAACTTCGGGGAGTCATTGTCCTTTACCTCACAAGTTGAGCAACCAATGCGTTGACAAAGAGGCAAAACAGGGTGGGTCCAAGCACACACCCCTGCCTTACTCCTCTGTCAACTGTGTATCGGAAAGTTAATTCACCACGTTTTTCACACCTTACTTGGGCAAAATTGCCTTTGTTTAATCTCATGAGCATGCTCAAAAGGTAAGGGGGATCCCCAGATCTCTAAGTACCCACATAATTTATCTCTGGGCACCAAATCAAAGGCCATCTTCAGATCCACAAAAATTAAATAGAGGCTGCCACCTTCTATTCTCACAATTTTCCTAAACAAAAGTTGGAGTCTGTATATTTGGTCGACAGTGGAAGTGTTCTTTCTGAATCCGGCTTGGTATGGGTTCAATATTTTGTGTTCTTCCATCCACCCTTGGAGCCGATCAAAAAGTATTTGTGCAAACAGTTTTTGAGTGACATCAGTCAACCTGATCGGTCTATAGTTTGCAGGCAGTAGGGGTGAGCCTTTTTTAAACACTGGGACGATTTCTGCCCCTGCCCAGATTTCAGGGATCAGCATACATTTCATGATAGTATTATATAAAACCCATAGGTAGGGTCTCCATATTTTTGGTTCTTCCTGAATGAGGTCCCACGGTAGCTTGTCCAATCCCGGTGCTTTGCCGGAGAGCAGCTTGTTTATTGCATTCGAAACTTCGAGCAGGGTAATCTCGGGGGCTTCTTCGTAATTGCCCTGGGCAGAATTGTGGGTATGTCATCATTGCAGCCGAATGCTTCCTTTGTGGTGTATAAAGCCTGAAGGTGTACTTTCCATACTTCTGCTGCTATGTTTGGTTCTATTGCTGGCTTTCCTTAACTACTGCCTTTGCTGACTATCTTTATAGGATAGGGAGGTTTTTAGAGTGCCCTATCTATTCAAATCCCAGGTTTGTTTTGCTTCTTGGGTGCTCTCTTTATACAACACCCACATTTGTTTGGTTAGAGACTTATCCTTAGCTTTGATGGCCTCTATCAAAGCCCGTTTCGTCTTTCCGCAATTATCATTATACCAGGATCGAGTAACCCGTTTTTTCACCTTAGAGTGTATCTTTGGGTAGACTATATCAGCCAATTTAGATACCAGATCTGCCTGCAAACCTGCAACTCTGTTAATGGATAGTGAGTTACCTGCCACTATGGCAACCTCTCCAAATTCTAGTAGGACTGGAACAATTGCTGTATATAATATGGTCAGCTTTTTAGGTGACTGCAGGATTGCCATCACTTTATTCTTCTCCTATTGTTGGAGAGTATTAGTCCATTATCTGGGGGGTACTGCTGACCATGGAAGTTCCAAGGTCCGGCATCTTCAATTCCATGGACAAAGCGTTGTGACCGCTGTCGTGCAGTGGAAGGACAGCAAAGTCAAGAACCCTTTGCCATAACCTGGTTTCCACTAGAATATAATCCAGGAGAGAGACTTGGCCTATTCTGTTGATTGTTAGGTTCCCCGGTGTGTCTGATACTGTACGCCCATTGCACGCTCTCAGGGAGTGGGTCAATGTGATCGTGTTGATCTGGAGTGCCAGAGGGGACCAAGCCTTAATTGGTGGGATTTGTAGATCAGGAATTAACCATCGCAAATCCTCCTCACTAGAGATTGTGTCAATTATCTCAGCAGAAGGCTCAAATTGGCAATTAAGGTCGCCCCCCACAATCAAACACATATTTGTGGGGACAGTGAGAATAAAGGAATTCAGCTGGCCAAGAGTCGGGGATTCCTTACTCAGACTTACAGGCCTGGAATAGATGTTAATAAAAGCCAATTTCAGCTTGGTGGAAAAACTGAAGGCTACACATTGAATGTCATTACATGAGGGGTTCAGTTGGTTAACTCTACAGCTCAGGTGTGAGCCAACCCAAATACAAAGGCGCCCGGATGGTTGCCCCTACTCCCCGAAGTGGCAGGAACACTAAATGATACAAACCCCACCCTTGAAAAGTCTTCCAGTGCCCACGTTTCCTTGAACATGCAGATATCATATTGGTCCACAAAAAGGACCCCAATCAGGGCCGGACAGTTTGCTTTTTAGACAGCAACGTGCCAAGATAGGACCCTCAGCTTACTACCTGGATTGTGCTTGTCAGTTGTAACATCAAAGACATAGGTGTCAGGGGTTTGAGTACCCCCTATTTGGGCTGAGGGGAGATTACCAAGTATTCTAATAGGTTATTTTGTCCTTGTGTCGCTGATGTTTGATGGGACAGGGATTGGGGCAGCTAGTGGTCCAGGCAACTCTTCCCGTAACTCTATTACACCACCAGTCACCTGTCATCTTTGTATTTCCAGGTCCTTTGAATCTGTCCCTGCCCCAGATGGTGGTGAACTGACTTGGTTGACCGCTACCATGCTCCTCTCGTTCTGCAGGAGACCTCAAGGCTCTGGTTCCCTGGCCTGTTCCCCTTATTTGTGCTTGTCAATCCACTTCTTCTAGAACCCCAAATCTGTTTGTTACAGGTATGTTATCGAACAAGGGTCTGGGAAATGGATACCTGTGGCCAACATGTTAGTGCTCCAGTGGCCACCTACCAAGGTGGTATTGACCCTATCTGGCATATAGCAGTGGGAATAAATGTAGCCTAGTGCAAGGATCCTAACCATGGTATGGGGCTCTTGGGGACTGTATTTCTGACTTATTAGCCTACATACGGTCTGAGGATTCTTAAAATTGATGACAACACAGTCCCCTTGTATTGCTTTTTGACTGTTTCCCACCCAACCCACTCTACGGACCATTAAAACTTCCCCTGCTCTGTCATAGGAGAGCTGTCTGTATCTTGCCAACCAAAACAGGCTTTTATTTCTGAGGTCCAGATGTGTCTCCCTCTGGTCGTTTTTATGTTCTGGTACTCCTGTCAATATGATCACGTAAGGAGATGAGTCTGGGGGTAAATTTATAGTAGGCTGGGTCATTACTTCAGTCCTACCCACTAAGCTCTCTCCCCCAGCTCCTCTCTACTCTCTATAGGCCCTGTTGAAATATTATTTTTGTTTATGCCCCGCATGTTGTGCATTGTGTTGTCATACCCAGCCCCGCACTTAACATTCCTGGATGATGAGTGGGTAATATGCTCTGGTGCCTGCTGTACACCTAAACATTGCACGGGTGGCAGGGTGGTTTTGCCTCTCATATGAGTGTGATCATTGCCCCAAACAGGGCCCCTGAGATTGGTGGAATCTTGATTCCTTGACCTACCAGACCTATCTGAGGATGTCAAGCTTGAGCTGTCTACCTGGCAGCTAAAACCAATCCCCCTCAATGAGGTTTGTTTGGTGTTGGTGCTTATGTGTGCTTGTCTAGTATCCTCCAGTGTTACTAGATTGTGTATACGATCAGTTAGGGGGGCAAATTCTTCCTTCACAATAACTCTAAGTTAGATCAGCAGGTCCGCTAACAGGTTCTGCATCCAAGATGGATAAACCATATCTGTTTGAATGTTAACAGTGTGATCTACAGTTTAATCTGGGTTGTCCAAAGGCTCCATGCTGATTGTAGGCCCCCACTTTAACTTTCTTACTTTTGGCTGCCCCCCCACTTGCTTGCTTACGCTTCCCATTCTTGGGTAGACTAAAAACAGCACCCCCCTTTCGGGTTACAATTTTTGGTGTGGCATCTTGTTGTGAGGATGGCAGAGGCACCGTTGCCCTAGGTGTAGAAGCTGGGGTAGCAGTTTTAGAGGCAGATAGATCTAACAGCAGGAGACAAAGATCTGGGGTTATTGACAATCGCCTTTCGGTGAGTTCTATTTCTGATGTTACTGTACCTATGGCCCTCTGTAACATTCTATCGATTGAGGTTGGGGGCAATGAGGATGAGGGGGTTACTTGGGAGCGAAGCTGTTTAACAGGGCAGGTACGTTTCCCCATTGTTGAATCTTGCGGGCCCCCAATATAACCTCCCAGCTAGAAACCACAGAACAAGCATCTGAGATTGATATCACCAACAAGCCACAGGATATGCAGAGAGTAGAATTAACGGGTAACGCGGGAAGCAGCTTTCAACCTGTATACTCGCAGTTCTAACGAGTAATTAATCTCCCCTAAAGATCCGTACTAAATATAGTTAAGTAAATACAAACTAGTAATGCAGCAGTCATTAGAGATTGTCAGAGGTGTCTCAAAAGCAACTCAGTTCACTACTGTGGACTGTAATAGGCAAAGCTCTTCCCTTGAAATGTTTAGGGGGCACTCTTCTTCTCCCCTCTGCAGAAACTGCTCCTCGTAAACCACCTTGGGCTCCACTGTGGTAGAATCAGATAGTAGTAGGTGACTGGGCACAGTTCAGAATGAGACAGGCAGCATAAGGAAAGACTAAACCAGCAAAGTCTTAGCCGCAATTTTCAGAAGAAAGTCCTAACCAAGGGGGATGGCCCTGCCCTCCTTCTTCCTGGCTATGTTAGTCCCACCCTTGGCTCAGGCTTTGCCCGAGCACTTCCCACACCCCGCAGGGTGGGGCAGAGCTTTATGCATGTTTTTGGCACCTCCCTCTCGTCAGAGGCATCGGCAGGATGAGCAGAGGCACACTGGGACTTGATGTCCCACCAGGGTGAGGTACATTCAACTGGTGATGTGGCAGGAGCGGATAAGGAACCCTGGGACTGGAGTCCCACTGGGGTAATGCAGAGGTGATGGTAAATGCCCCCAACAGCAATGCCGACAAAGCTCCACAAAGTGATCGGTGTCCCGTGCTGTGGGGGGTGAAGCACCGCTTTATGCGCATTGTTGACTCCTCCCCCTCATTGGTGGCAGCAGGAAGATGAGCCGAGGCACCCTGGGACTTGCAGTCCTACCAGGGTGAAGAACGTACAACTGGTGATGCGACAGGAGCGGATGAGGCACCCTAGGCCTGGAGTCCCACCAGGGTAATGCGGAGGTGATGGTGAATGCCCCCAACACCAACGCTGACAAAGGCCCACAAAGTGATCGGTGTCCTGCCCCGTGGGGGTGAGGCAGCGCTTTATGTGCATTGTTGGCACCTCCCCCTCTTCGGTGACAGAGGAAAAATTAGCAGGGGAACCCTGGGACTTGCAGTTCCACCAGGGTGAGGAACCTTCAACTGGTGATGTGGCAGGAGCGGATGAGGCACCCCGGGACTGGAGTACCACCAGGGTTATTCGGAGGTGATGGTAAATGTCCCCAACAGCAACGCTGACAAAGCCCCACAAAGTGATCTTTGTCCATTCACTTCACTTCTGAAGCAACACTTGGAAACACAGGGGAACAATTTCATATCCTTATTGCCAGTTTTTAAGAATAATCACTCGATATCTGTGATTAGATGGTCATCTTTATTAAGATAAGATCTATAGTCAACTAACCCTTGTCAGGAGAAGCCGTTATCTGCCTCCAGAGATATGGAAGGAAGCAGCAGTTCCAGAATCACATGAGGCAGTCAGAAAGAGAAAATAGGAGGGCTGGAATGCACACAGTACAGATACATACAACATTAAGATAATGAAAGGACATGCCCAAACATAACAGTAATCTTGCTGTACATTAAAAAAAATCTTTGGAAATTCACTGAAAAAAACAAAGGTTAAAATGATATTATAGTTAGGGGAAAATGTCAGTTACAGCATAACATTTTGAACTGAAAAACACTGAAAGTCATCAATGGTAGTTAAATGAAGTAACTATAACTCGTGCCTTGCACAGTGTTGTCATCAATGTTGTAATATAAAGGTCATCACTGATGTTATAAATGATGACATAGCTTACCATACCAACCCTGTGGCTAGACCCTGAGATCAAAACCCCGTGGTCAGCCGACATTGCATAGTGAACAGCGTGGGGTTCAGTCAGGCCACTGTCGAGAGCCAACACCTTATTTTATGTAGTAGTCACTTTGACAACAAATAAAAGGCAGCCTTTTGGCTTTGTCAAGGGGTTACTTCACACATACACACACACACAAACACACGCGCGCGTGCGCACACACACACACACACACACACACACACACACACACACACACACACACATATATACATGTCCCAAATTCGATATGATGCAGTATGCTCTAAGGAAAAAAGGCACGGCAACCACGTAAGCGGGTCCAAATATTTATTTACACAACGTGTTTCGGCGAAAGCCTTGATCAAGTGTAAAGTGAACACTCAACACGAAACATTTAAATAAAGTTGCACGTGAGCCTAATGTCAATGAGATAAACAAAGGACTATACGTCCAAAGGTTGTCCCCTTACATGGTCGCCATCTTTGAACGGTCAAAGGGTCAATTGCACCCAACCCAAGCAATTTAGCATATACATCACAATCGTTAAATCCAACAGTATATTGCAATTCGAAGATGATAATAATAATGACACATTCCTATTGACAGTTGACGTCTCATTTTGTGTATAACACATACTTTCATTACAACAGTTCATTACTCATTGGGGGTTGCGTAAGTCCAAAATGGTGTTACAGACCGATTCCAAATCCCATACAGTTATGAGAGTCAAATTGAGTACTACCCAATGTACTACTGGGAATATTCAAACACTAATAATAACAAAGTGGGATGCATCACAGTAAAATCTGCATAATCAGGTTGCCTATGGACACAAAAAGTATGTCCATAGGTGTATTACAATTAGAATCTTATTGACACATGCCTCTTAATAATCGAAGTTACTTTGGAATATGCGCACACAAAAACCCAGGACAAATACCTGAAGAAATAAAAAGACAACTGCCTCGATGCCTGCGCATTCATTAAGCACAACAGTTTTCACGATGCATGATACCCAATGTCATATAACATGTTTGTCCAATCCATATAAAATACATCTTGATATTCCCATGTATTGATGTACATCACATACTGCAATACATGTCCAAATACATATTAGACTGTCCAATTTAGGTCTGTAAACTTATCCAATCTCAAATTGACAGAAGGAAAATAATAAAGAAGAAGAAGATACCAATACCATGTGTGGAAGTGAGGAACAGTTTCAGAGGAAAGGGTAGGATGCCCATGTTGGTGGGTGCCAGTGCAAGAGCTCCTTCCTTCACTCCTGTATAAAAACATACAAAACATTCCATTAGAATCAAATGTCTTAACATTCGTTAGCACATACCAGAGTGATGAGAATATCTAAGGAAAAGAAAACGTGTAATACATAATTCACATTAATGTACAGTTAGTCAAAGAAGACATTAATGAAATATAAAATATAAAATATAAAAGCAGCGGCAGAGCTTGTATTCATTATCTGGAGATTCATATTCAACCCTCCTGGGCTCTTGGTAAGGAATTCAATGATATATCTGGATTCACGTTGTCTCAGAGCCAGAACCCTATCCCCCCCTCTGGGATTCCTGGGGATGTGTTCTAGAATCATATAACTCAGATCAGAGACATTCGCAAAGTGATGTTCATTAAAATGTCGAGCAACAGGGTATTTTGGATCATTGTTTGTTATTGCTCTGAGGGTGTTCTAAAATCCTCTTTTTGGCAGGACAAGTCGTACTGTCAATATACCACAGTTTGCATGTACATTCGTACTACAAGTCAAAAACTGCGTAAGCTTTTTGAAAATACCATTATATTCTAGAGTACCCTTGAATTTGCTGTGTCGACATGCTTTGCAATGACAGCATGGAAAAAATCCCACGAGGCCATGCCCTGAATTGGTAGGATACTGGGTAATATCATGTTTTACTACCATATCGCAAATGTTTCTATCTCTTCTGTAAGTGATAGTGGGGCGATCAGGTAAAGATGTTCCCAAAATTCCATCTGATTTCAAAATACTCCAGTGTTTGGTAAGTATATGTTTGATTCTCTGTGCCTCAGAATTAAAGGTTAAAATCATACGTGTACCAGCCTTATCAACATCTTCCTCTAGAATAGGTTTGTCTTTCAAAATGTCAGTTCTCAGTACCCCATCCACCCGTTCTCTCGCTTTTTTGACAACCCAATTGGGGTATCCTCTGCTGAGAAACCTGTTTGTAATGACCTCTTGTTTCATTAGAGAAAGCCTCAGGGTTACTACAATTCCTTTTAGCCCTCAACAGCTCCCCATATGGAATGCTCCATTTAAGGGCTTCTGGGTGGCTGCTGAGGGCATGTAGGATACTGTTGCCCGCTGTTTTTTTGCGAAACAATGATGTACATAGTTTGTTCTGTTTGATCTCCAAACTAACATCTAAATACGCAGCTTGACTCGCATGTATGTTACCAGAGAGTAGAATGTTATACTTGTTGGTGTTCAATTTGGTAATAAAGGCCTCAGCCTCTTCCTTCAGACCACTCCAGACAATAAATAAATCATCTATATAGCGTCGCCATATGATGACTTTCTGGAAATCCTCGCGAAGGGAGGTACTGTCAAAGATTTCTTGCTCCCAGAATTCCATAAAAAGATTAGCGAAACTGGGAGCAAAGCAAGAACCCATCGCAGTACCCTTCACTTGCCTATAGAGGGCGCCATTGAAGGAAAAAATGTTGTTTTTCAAACAAAAATCAGTCATTTCAATTATCATCTGACTATGCTCACGGTATTTTAAGGATCTGTGCTTCAAGAAGTGATCACAAGCTTCCAGTCCTTGTTGATGGTCAATTATCGTGTAAAGTGATTGTACATCAAGGACGATAAAAAGATAGTTGGATTTCCATTCAAGATTCTCTATCTTAGAGAGAAAATCTTTTGTGTCCCTTAGGTAACTGGGTAGTTGGATAACATACTCTCTCAAAAAGTAATCTACGTATTTGGAGATATGTTTCGTAACGCACCCAATTGACGAAACAATGGGGCGTCCCGGAGGTTTGATCTTGTCCTTGTGCAATTTGGGAAGGAGATACAAAATGGGAAGTCTAGGATGATTCTTCTTCAAGTATCAGAATTCTTCCCACTCCAAGAGACCTTTGTCTTTCCATGTAGTTAATTTCTCCCAAATGTCAGTGATACTGAGATTGTAAACGTTAGTAGTGACATGTATGTAGAAATTCCTATCATCCAATTGACGTAAGGCCTCATTGATATAGTCTTCACTGTCTAGTATCACCATGTTATCCCCTTATCAGCTGGGCGGATCACAATACTGTTATCTTCAGCTAACATTTTCAGTGATTGTCTTAGAGCAAAAGAAAGATTATTTTTAGTGTCATGAGAACGTTTACGCGCATTGAGTCTAAGGTTCCTCAAAGATTTTATGATGCAGTCTTGAAATAAATCAATATTATCATGCGGGAGAAGGGGTATAAAGGTGGATTTAGCCCTAAACTGTGTATGTACTGCAGCTCCCTGCTCCAACTCCATGTTCTCAAGAGTCTGTGTGATATTAGGTGCCTCACTATTGTTTTCACTTACTTGGGCCAATTCGGCTAACGTAATGAGAATATCTATATCACTAATCATCAGATTATTGTCAGTTGTAGTGTTCGTGTTATTGCTCGGTTGATGTTGACCTAGTCGTTTGAGTATATGCCATTTTTTGAGTTGAGTTTCCTTACATATTTAAAGAGATCAATTCTAGTGGCTCTATACCTAAAAGAGGAAGAAGGACAGAAAGAGAGACCTAGGCATAAGGTGCGTTTTTCTACATCAGTCATGAGTCTTTTGGATAAATTCACCACTGTTTTGTTTACCGTTTCAATATCCATTAGTAGTTTTTGTTGGAACGTGTTCGACGATTTCCCACTGCGCCCCTTCCTCTGCCTGTGTTGCCAGCGTTGTCTAAGTCTCTTCTTTCTGTTACGACGTTTCCTCTGCCTCTTCCCCGTCCACGTCCTCGTGTTGTTGATGGTTTGTTGTCTCTCGTTGATTGTCGATCCTTCTGCAGGACCCAAAACTCCTCTAAAAAATTGATTGGCCTCAAGTTGCGTTCTTCACCAGATGTATTCCCTCCGGAAATATCCGATTCAGTGTCGCTGATGGTAGAGTTATCAATAACGGCGATGTTATCATTAACAGAGGGTGTTGACTTGGCAGCGTCTTGTGTTTTGTATAAATGATCGTAATTTTTACTAAATGTCAATATTCTGCCGCTTTCATAATCAGAATAATCCCTGTTCATTTTCCTTTGTTTTCTTGCCTTAATTTCTTCCTCATGGTTAAGAAAGTCGTTCTTTCATGGTGTCTAATATCTTCTTGAGAGCTGCCGTGTCTAACATTTATTGCAATTCAGTGATAGTAATATTGATCTGTTTCAATAATTCTTCCCTATCTTGCCAAGCGTATTTGATAAGTATTTCCATCATCCCTCTTGAGCTAGATGCTGAATGTTGCGACCAATCCTCCAACATTTTCTGATTAGGGGCTTCATAGGTGGGAGTAATGAAAATTCTTAACCCTCTTGGTGCCATTGCTTGATCAACATAGCTTTGTAGTGAGGTAGCCTCCCACCCCTTAGATATCTCAGTCCGTTTAAGTTTCTCCAGTTTTCTTATTTTATCATCCTAGGGTTGTACTGTGGGGTCTGTTTGATTCGATTGTTTATTAATTACTCCTGGTTTCCTACTGAATAGAGTAGGAGCCGCTGCTCTTCTTTCCACTTCCTCCTCCATTATGTGCTATTAATTGGCCCAGTTCTTGTGGTGCCTAGTGCCGATTCTCCCCTTCCCATAAAATGAGAAGTTCCCTTTGCCGTTGTTAGAGACACTACGTACACAGTATTTAAAATAATATTATACGTGTGCCTTAACATTATATATACATATATATATATATATTCACTGACAAAAACCATAGGTTTTACAGTCGTTATAGTTAGGAAATAGCATTTAAAAAACCTTAGAAATTCACTGAAAAAACCATAGGTTTCAGGGACCTTATAGTTAGTTGAACATTTGACTCATATTAAACCAGAGAAATTCGCCTGTTATAGTTAGTTGAGCTAACTATAACTCACGCGCCCGAAATGCACTGCTGATGATGTCACATATTACATCACTCATGACATGATCAGTGACATCACTGATGACATCACATCATAGATTGTCTGCAAATTTACCCAATACGTAGATAATGTATAAAAAATTTCGCTTTGAAAGCATCCAGTATGAATTCCTTAAAGATCTTACATAGTTTTGCTGCACATTTTCCCAATACGCCGGATAATGTATCAAAAATTTCGCTTTGAAAACATCCAGTATGAATTCCTTAAAGATCTGTACACCTTCCCATTAAAGCCGAATAGTGTGTCTAAAATCTTTGTTTCAGAAAAATTAAGTATGAGTTGGGTAATTCATAAGGCAATCTCGGTTTCATTTCCAAGTCTGTATCATTACAGTGACTCCAACCATTATTACACTTTAAATAAACTGTATAATGTCCACTTGTAGTAGTACTTCCAGCATGGAAAACAATAGCAACTGTTGCAAAAGTTCTTCCAGAAATAGATACTTGATTAGCAACAACATTTTTTATTTTGGTTTCCCCTTTTCTTCCATTTGGTCGACAGCGTTGCAGCATTATAATCAAATATTTTCCATATCTTTGTAAGCATAATGCAGATAGCATTCTTGATTTACAACGAGAACACATCATCTCATGACAGCTTCTTTGACTAATTTGGAAAATGGTACAGATTTGCAGTCAGGTATTGTTAAATATAAAAATCATTCTCTGTCAACTATGGTCCTTGAAGATAATAAACACTCTTCACATTTATGTTCCCATTTGTACCTGAGTCCAAATCAACTCTCAATCTGAATTCCTTCATCTTCTAGTACTCTAAGCATAACCATCAGAAATTCTTGTGCATCTTGCTGTATATTAGCACTGAACGTTAAAGATCCTGTACATGTATCCAACAGTTGGCGAATACCAGAAACACAATGAATCTTACTTTCAATTCTTGAAATAAAGTGTAGAGTGCAGAACATAAAGTTTTTTCCTGACTTTCCATAATTTCACCACAAACATTTTCAAGATAAAATATAACATTTAGAATGACATTACCATTGCAGTTGACACCAGAAGCATTTTCTAATTGGTATCCAACAACATCATCACTTGTTTGTATTTTCTGCTTCTTTACATCTTTTCTTTTCTGTTGATTTTCTTTCTGCTTTTCAACCATAGTTAACTCTTCAACATATTTGTGTTTTGAACACACAACACGTTTCTCATAAATAGGATATTCACCTAAATGGGGAGCATAAAGCCTTCTCAAACGATTATATTCTCTTACACAATTAACATCAGCACTAACCTTGTTCTCATCAAAATCAATTAAATACAAACCAGACAACGTTCTAACCCGAGATAATGCAACATATACCATTCCCTCTTTAAACACAGATTTTCCAACATTTACCAAAGCACTATCTAGACTTAAACCTTGAGATTTGTGAATAGTTATTGCATATGCTAAACAGAAGGGAAACTGTTTTCTACGAACATACAAGTCTTTTACAAGAAAAAATCAACAACTTTCCCCATTGCTCCATTCACTAAACCTTCTTCTACATTCAGATTACGCTTCAAAATTAACCGACAGACTAAACATACATCTAAATTATTTTCTAAGCCAGCAGTTTTTGATACAGACTTTCTCAAAGAATCCAATTTACTCTGTAGTTTTTCTGAAAGAACAATTGTTATTCCTTGATGCTCTATTTTATCAATAGCTTCAATGTGAACTATTTCCTGATTTTAAAAATTTCATAAGCTCTGTATTAAATGTATAACAACACTCTTCCACTGTAGGCATTAAGCAAACTATAGACTTTTTTTCTTTCATTTTCTTGTACATTACTTCTACTGGTGAGTTTTCATTTGTAAACAAGTTCTTAGTAGACGACTTTGAAAAGCTTGTTTACCATGTTTGCTTAGAACACCAATTCTTATATCTTTTAGAATATTTGCATAATCTTCATCTCTTGCTTGTCCCATATTCTGAGTGAGTTCTTTATATTCAAAATGTAACCACAGATTCACATTTCCAATACTTCCCAAAGATTTCTTAGTGTCTTCATGTAGAAGAGGTTTATTTATTTATTTATTTTTTGACATTTGTAAAGCGCTAACAAATACCCGTGGGCGTCTCGGCGCTAGACTAAGCATCTGACTCTCCTAAGCCAAGAAGATCAGGGGGTTCACTGATTAAAGAGCCATGTTTTCAGGCTCTTACGGAACTGAATTAAAGATATGCTGGATCTGATTTGCTGAGGCAGCGTGTTCCAGATCTTGGGTGCTGCTACTATAAAGCGGCGATCACCCCATGAGACAGTTTTAGAACGAGGGACCGCCAGCCTATTGAGAGTCATGGATCTGAGTAGTCTAGTGGGTTTGTACAGTTTGAGTTGGTCTTTCAAATAGTGTGGACCTTGATCATGTAGGATTTTATAAATTATACAGAGGGATTTAAATGTGATCCTTTTCTTAATAGATAGCCAGTGGAGTGTCCTGATAGTATCCGAGATGTGCGCGAACTTGGGTGTTTTTGTCAGAAGACGTGCTGCCGCGTTCTGTATAGTTTGGAGTTTTTTTGTAACTCTTGATTGACTGTTGAGAAAAAGTGAGTTACAATAATCCAAAGAAGGGAGGACCAGAGAAGTAACCAGAGTTTTGGCAGCATCATCTGGAAGAAATGGCATGATTTTTTTAATCATCTTCAATTTGTAGTGGGCGGTAGCTGCAACTTTATTAGCATGTGCCATAAAGTTGAGGTGATCATCGAAGATGATTCCCAAATTCCTGACCTTGGTAGCTGGGTTAGGTAGAGTGCCGAACTCAGGGGGCCACCAGAGAGTAGACCAGGTCGGTGAGAGGGATCCGAAGATGACAACCTCCGTTTTATCGGAGTTAAGTTTTAGGCAATTGCCTGTCATCCACTCTCCTATCCGACTCATGGTATTTTGAAAGTGTTCTGCCACTTCTGTCCCCTTACCTTTGATGGCCAATACCAGTTGGGTATCATCGGCGTAGGAGGTTAGGCTCATCCCAGCTGATTTGATTATACTTGCAAGGTCCGACACATAGATATTGAATAGTGTCGGACTAAGGGAAGAGCCTTGGGGAACTCCGCAAGGGAGTGACAGCTTGGTTGACTGGTATGGACCCAGGGTCACCACCTGTGTTCTGTCGGCTAGGAATGACGAGAGCAGCTCTTTTGCCGACTGATCAATACCCTTCTTTCCGACACGGTCGATCAAGATCTTATGATCGACCGTGTCAAAGGCTGCCGAGAGATCCAACAGCACAAGCAGTTTAAACACTGGTTCTCCTTTTACAGGGGTTAGTTGTAGCAGATCTTCAAATACAATTAAATGTTTTCCCCCAAAGAGAACGTCGTAATCTGTTTTTAATACCTGTTGCATTCTTAAGTGTACAAAAGCAAGCATTAAATTTGAGACCATGCTCACCTCATCAATAATTAAAAGTTTCATTTTCTTCAGCACTCTTGACACTTCATAAGAAGCTTCTCCAGACAACTTCTGATATTCTTATTAAGGTTGGGTGGAAATTGCATAATGGCGTTACG
This sequence comes from Triturus cristatus, assembly GCF_964204655.1. Classification (NCBI taxonomy): domain Eukaryota; kingdom Metazoa; phylum Chordata; class Amphibia; order Caudata; family Salamandridae; genus Triturus; species Triturus cristatus. The sequence goes on along the minus strand of NC_140582.1, from coordinate 876,137,684 downwards.
CAAATCTTCGCAAAAACGCAAAAAATGTTTTTTGCGTGATCGCTTTGGTAATGTGTCACCAACTTGCCCATGCGGTTGCTAATGGGTGCAGCCATCTTGTTTTCACTTGTCCCGCCCGCTCGCGATGCTATTTCCTCTTCCGGGTCGCGTAATGCATGCTCGTGCTTGTTCGCGTTAGGTATTTCCTGTTTGGGAACGCGTATTGCATGTTCGCGATGCTTTTTGCATGCTCAGGGGGAAAATATCACGTAAACTTGCCCATGCATTCGCAATGGGCGCGGCCATCTTGTTTTTCACTCTATGCCATGGTTCTGGGGCCTGCTTTTCAATCCTCCCTATATCTTTTCAATCCTTTGCTTCTGAAAACTTTTTTTTAATCTTTTTTATTTATTATCTCTCTCTCTATTTTCCTGACTCTATATTTTTTGTTTTTGTCTACTTTTTTGTGTTTTTTAACTACTATATCACTCTTTTTCTATTACCTGCTTTTTTCATTTCTTTTTACTTACTTTTTTAATTTTTACCTTTTCTTTTCCGCCCCCACCTACCCCAGAACCATGGCAAAAGGCCACAGGGGACATAGCAGCCTGAGCCGCGACCGCCTTCCTTGCGGAAGGCGGCGCTCACAAGGGGTGCAGGCATGGGCCTTATTTGAGGAGGTGGAGTTGGCTGCACTGTTTTTTTTTGTGCAGCGCCACCTCCCCTTAACCCTGGCAACAGGCGGCAGGCCTGGGTCCTGGGTACGGGCTCCGGGAGCGTCGGCAGCGGTGGGGGAAGGTGCACCGGGCAGTGTTTCGCTGCTCGGGTGTCCGGCCCAGCCAGAACCAGTTGACGGTGGTCCGATATCCTGGACCGGGAGCTGGACCTGCTGGACCTGCTAGGAGTGGAGGTCCCGGGTCTTGGTGAGTAGCTATTTAATTGTTACTTCTTTGTGTCTGTTCTTCTGCTATGTGTTATATATTGCGAATATATTTTTTTCCAACCAGCTAGAATGCTGCTGCTTACATACATTACAGGTAATTTACGTTTAAAAGTCTTCTGTGATTGTTATGACACTGGTGCTCTGCGCTACTAATCATGTTATTTGCAACTTTACGTTTGCGCTCGTTTTGCGTGATTATGTAAGAGTTTATTTTAGAAAACTTAAGTTAGGTAATGCTAGAGTGACTCTAGTCCTTCCTTTGTCCTGTCACTAAGAGATAGGGGTGGATTGATACTTAGGTTTAGTTACTTATTATAAGTTTGTAATTTTTTAGTGGTCTGCGACGTCCCCTCTATTACGTCACGTGCTGCTGAGTGCTGCAAGTGCTTACCCCAGTCCTTAGTAGAACCTTTTGTAGTTTGTTCAGTGAGTGCTAATAGGCTTAGCACTAGCAGAACATCTGCATCAACGAACCAACAATTTTGTGTATGCGAAAATACAGGCATATGTCCTCCATTTATGCACTTTTGAGGACTAAAAGAAGTGGAAATGCTTACTTAATGTACAATTGGCACGCCTGGAATAGGTTGGCTCGGTCATGTGGTACGTACTACTTAGGCTTGGTTTGTATTCTGTAATCAGAATGGAACACTGGATTATTGTAGATAAATAATAACTAGTCGGTCCGCAAATCCCCAAATACTACTTGTCGACCAGATTAGATAGGTCAATTTTATTGCAATTGTTGTTTACACAAATGTTTTTTTGACAGTCTTATAAAAATATTTTATTTGTTTCACACCAATCATCAATGTTTGTCTCTTCCTTTCTTATATCTTTCATGATCAGCACCCAGGGGCAAGAAGACAGGGGCAGAGTTGGCGGGAGCAGTTCCAGCCCGTCAGGAGGACCAGTACGAGGGCTCTTCTGCTGGCCCCAGTAAGTCTTCCTGTTTTTAATATTAATTCTTATTCACTAACTTTTACTGTACCGTATTTCTTTCCCCAAACTATTGTTTTAGTTTCCTAACGCTATTTTTTAACAACAATTACCCTTCGATCTAGACAATCTGTTTCTAGATTCTTGTTATCCCTGCCTCTAACTGCCTCTGCTATGACTCTCTGTACTACTACTATTAGTTTGTCTGTAGCTAAGCATGCCCAGTTGGCCACTCTTTATTTAAAAGGTTTTAAATAAAACTCAGATTCACCAGTAGCTCTAGCCATTGATGAGTCCAGTCCTTTGGGTTGTCCTCTTGTACTCCTTCTATTCTTCTTAATCTTTGAGGCTTTATTAATCTTGATGTTTTTCGACAATTCCCACCAACAAAATGCCCAACCAGATTTTACTATTTTGATAGGATAGGACATACTACTACTGTTGTAGGGATTTTCCACATACAGAACAGAACCCACCACAATCCCCTGCCCGACTAGTTATAATAGTGTTTTATTACTATTATTTTCAGAACCCCCCAAGATACCCAATGAGTAGACAACACAGAAAATAACACCCCCGACCTCTCAGTCGTGGAAGCAATGCACAAGCACAGTTTGCACACCCTTCCTTTCGCTCGCTCACTCGTGTAAGTCCATCCACACCAAATACCACCGAGTCTATGTAAGTTCAAAAATTATTTTATTTGCAACTGACAAGCTATGTACGTTGTTCTATAATCAACAGCAAAATGCATAAGATTGAAACTATAAACATTGTTGCACTTAGTTACACTTACAACAACTACAAGTCCATATAACGAAGAAAATAAAAGCGAAATCAGGATTAATAAATAAGTGAACAGTTGTAGGAATAGGAATATAGTTTATGTAAAATTATAAATGAAGATCTGAGCGAATTATGTGGAGTAGCTGAAGAAGTATGGTTAGAAGAAGCTAGTACTGGTTACATCATAAGCTCTGCAAAGCTCTGGTTCGTAGAATGGAATCTTCCGTCTGTTAGGAGAAAAATGGTGCGCGTTAGTATATTGCAAGCATTTCTCAGTCGTGGCAAAAAGTGTAGCATTTTGGATAAGCAATATGGACTAACACCAGAACTCCATAACAAAGTGGCTTGTTTTGATTGACCTTGTACACAGCGCTTAGACAGTAGCAGTAGGAGCTCATGTGGGTTCAAAGGCGTCACTCTTTATACAACAAGCTGCGAGGTAACAACACGTGTGCCAAAATAAAAGACACAAAGGTAAAATGGCAGCATGGCTCGGGCTAACTAAGCAAAGACTAGAATGACTCTAGGGACCATATAACTACTAGTGTCTACTCTACTACTACCTGATTTGTACTAGTGATGTATGTTGTATATGTATGTATTACTATTAACTCATTTTTCAATCTTGCTAGTGAAAAATAGGGTGAGGTGGATATGACACCTAAAAAATGTGTAATGTTTTTTCAAGGCGCACTACCAACCACAGTGCCGGGGCCAGAGGCGACGCGGCTGCTGACGGAGGAGAGGAGGAGGCACAAGTTGCAAGAGGAGCTGCAGGGGGTGAGCCAGCAGCAGTGGCAGGCGGAGGTAAGTTAGATACCTAATCCTTACTTATTGACATTACACTCACTGCAAGGGTGTACTGTATAATACTGTACAGTTGACTTACTAAGTAAGAGGTTGTTGTGAATGGTTGAAGACACCCTTTACTTAGCATTAGTAAAAGCATTAGTGGCAGTGGAGTGTTGTTGAGTAACCAATGGCCTCTTCTATCTGATGATTTCAACTCAGCTGTGAAAGTTTTATGGAGAAGACTAAAAGTCAGATCAGATGACCTTGATGGATGGGTTGAACGAAAAGGGAAAGAAGAGTGGAAGGAAGAAGGACGGGCGAGATTTAAGATTTATGACTGGCAGAGAAGGATTTGTGGGATGCATGAAGCATGCATACTTGTGGCTGATAGGAATCAGATGCATGGCTGGTTGAATGCCTGAAACTCCCACAAATGTTAAAGTCCAAGAAAGTGGGAGTATAGTACATACCACAAATGTTATGTGCTTGCTAGTGCTACCATGACACTATGTGTAGAAATATTTGTCTTACTGCTTTGCTAAGAGTATATTTTACAATAGTCTTGTTTTTTCTTCTTCATATATAGCTACTCCTTCCAAGGGGCAACCTGACTGGAAGGAGTTGGCAGCCAAGGCCCAGCGTCGGAAACTGAAGGCAATACAGACCGAATATCGTCGCCTGGTGGTCCTGGAGGAGTAGGCGGCAGCAGCTGCAGCCTCCTCCAATGCCCCGGGCCCCAGCCACCGCCCTCCAGTGGTACAGCGCCACCGTCTGGCAGCCGCCCGTCATCGCCCCTCCATCAGTGCTGTCCCCCCGTGGATGCAACTGCAGCGCATTGAAGTGCAGTGTTGCCCACCTGGAGGAGCAAGTTTGTGTCCTCCTGAAAAAAGCCAGCCGAACTTAGACCCCGTTCTTATTGCCCCTTTTTAAATTATTCCCTTGGGGTGGGTGGGATCCGGGCGTTGGGTTTCCTCTTTTGGACAATTTGACATTTTCTTTACGGACATTGGTTGGGGTTACGGAGAGGGGTGGGTCAGGTGTGGGACTTTTTTTTACATAGTTTATTTTTGTTAGGGTATTAAATATTATTTTTCTACTTAAGTTTACATACAATGTTGTTGATGTTTTCTGGGTGGGGTTACTGTTTTACATCACACTGTATCCTTTCCTTGCTGGTGCAGGGCCGCCCACAGCCAGTGTTTGATTTTAATAATTGGATGACTTTGTAAGACAGAAACAGATCGATGCGGCACCCCTCACTGAGTGACTTGTCCTACTACTAGTACTGTCAGTCTCTTCTACTCTAGGCACTCTGCAACGGGACTCAAAGGGGTGTGTGAAATTGAATTAATGAAAACATGTACATTATTAATTATGCCTCCCCCAAACTTCTCTTACCTTTGCTTGATGTTGAACTTAGGCACAGCGATGGCTGCATGGTGATGATGGTTTTCTTTCCTAACAAGCCATGGTTGTGGTGTTGGTAGTAGTAGACACTGGAAGCAGCATTTGCCAAAAAAGAAAATGAGTAGCCTGAGAGAGACTCTTCGAGGAGTAGTAGAATGAAGTACAGTACAGAACAGAACTTACTGCCAAACAATAATATGCCCAAATACAACAAAACATAATGGCGCTGGAGATAACCTAGTAGTACACAGCAACTCTAGTTGTTTCGAGTCACTTGACTAGGCCTACAGCACACTGACACAAGTGTAACTGTTAGTGCTCTGTAGGAGGATGACAACGAATGAAATCCATTAATCCAATCAATGCGTGAATTAATGCTGATCTATTAGCCGGTTCCTTTGGTAAAAAAATTACCTCACAAATATACTGCTCATGGGTGGGCAAGAAGAAGAAGATCCCCACCCAGCCTTGAAATTGAAGTACTGTTGCTTTTGCCACATCAGCAAGCGTGTGATAAATTATTGATGTACATTTAATGTAGTTATACCTCAATAAATCACACAACCCGTGGTAAGAGGGTTAGGGTTTGTTGAATGGTTGGGAAGGGGGTTTTGGGGAAAGGTTTGAGAAATAAAAACAGTATGGATGGACAAACATCAAACGACAGAATCTTTGTAGACTAGCATATCCATATCAATATGTTAAGGGAGACAAAGGAAATAAGGCATGCATGATGATTGATGATAAGAAGAGACCCGGATTACATACAGTTTGTGTTCAGTGTTACCGGGCTTACTTTTACAGACAGCAAAGAAAATTTTAAAATATCTGTAGGGATGAATTATAGACAGAGAGCAAACCTAATGATAATAATAGTAATAACAACGAGAACACACTGTTGTAATGATTGTAGACAAAAAAATGAATCAAATTATTTAAAGGATAAAAATTGATACTGTTACTGTGTTATCCGGGTCAAATGGTGAGTTGAATCTCGGCATTCCTCTTGGTCCTCCCTTTCATGGGTGCTCCGTCCATCAATCTTCGATGACGCCACTGCCTGCCTGGCAGATGTAGATTCATTGGTAAGGTAAGTGTGCATTGTTGTTTTCCCAAGTATAGCACAGGGTAAGGCCCGGCCTGTAATTGTAGATGCAAAAACAAAAGGGATATTGAGATTGAAACCAAGTAAAAAAAAATGGACAAGTTAATGTTGTAGTGCAACAAGAACACTTTCCGAGGCGGCATGGTTGCATCATCTCCACTCTAGTCTGTTTCCAGCATTAACCTACAATACCAACAGGACAGAGCAGGCCCACGGTGATGGCACCCTTTGCACATCCTCCATTTAGCGTACATTTTTTGAAAGAGTTGGACAAAGCAACATAGCATTTTACAATTTACTGCAGTCATACCACCGCTACACTTGACTCCACCGCTACACAGACATTTAGGTCTGCTGTGGTTGTTTTTTACTTGTTTACCTTATATGCCACTCATGAAACGGCTTGACTTATTCCATCAATCATCTCCGATCCGTGTACTGAGTGACTGTGAAGATACTATGTCACTGTGGTCATCATGATGGTGTTGTTCAACTCAGTCTGGGTGTACCGAGTGAGTCCCCTTCCTATATTCAAAATGCAATGTATCGTCCTGCAGTAGAAGTACAACTTTGGTATTAAAAAAACAAGAAGGGAAAAGGGACTTGAGTTACTTTTAGTGTGTAGATTATTACATAAAGTACACAATGAAGTAACTTCATGCACAACAAACAACAACAAAATCACTCAGTCAGCGTCCAATGCAAGGCATCATTCAGTACCTGTTCCTTCTCATCTTCAGTTAATGGGCAGCCTCTCTCGGATCACAAAGGAGGATAGCTATAGTAGTCATCATCAATCATGTTCGACTTATTTTGGAGGGACTTGGAAATATTTTTTCTTTTTTCTTCTATTTTGCATCATCCAATCATCATCTGACTTCTTGAGGGCAATGGATTTAGGGAGATTCAGGAGGATGGAGGAGCAGGATTTTGAGGAGTGTACTGTGATATGCAGCCAGCCGAAACGTGTATATGGCAATAAAACAATTAGAAGACGGTGGTGATGGATTTGTTGTGATTCAAAGTTTCTAACCAGAAAGACAGATACACCAATAAAAGAAAATAAGTGAGGAAGACAGTAAGAACTAGAAGTGCAAGCCTAATTGTCAGGGATATAGCTCGTCCTCAAACTCTGGGGGTTCAACCAGAAGTAGGTAATCATCATCTAACACACATGTTCCGTCACCTGAGCCGCTGTCCTCATCTTCCTCCCTTGATTCATGTATTGTGCAATTCGGTGGTATAAAGTGCTGATTCATTTTGATCATTGCTAACCTCTCCACATTTTTGGGTGAGAAACTGGTCCTTCTCACTGTTACAATGGAACCAGCAGCACTGAAAACACGTTCCGAAGAGACACTTGTGAGAGGGCAAGCCAGATATTTTATCGCCACCCTGCTGAGCACTGGCCATTGGGCCCTTTTCCCATACCAATACCTCAATGAGTATTGATCAATGTACACCTCTGTTGGGTCGTCCAGATAGGCCTGAACCATCCGCTCAATGTTCAGGGGTGCAAAACTTTTTTCGGGCTCTTTTCTTGTTGCATCAGCACTGGACTTAAAAATGCCTTGCTGTAAATACCAATCCTGTCACAATTTTACTAGGCCTGAAGATACAGCTCTTGCTGTTGTAGATAGTGTTGGTGAGTGTTCTGAGCCAAACGCACTGCGCTCAGGCTCCCAAGTTGAACTTGACGCCGGATGCCCTGATGCAGTACTTGTTGTGGGTTTATCTAGCGGGCTTTTAATTAACAGCCGTTCATGTTCCAACTTACTCGCTGACTCAGCTATCCACGTTTTGTCCGTGGATCCAGAATTGTGGCACAAATGTAATGCTTTTGTGACAAAATCATATTTTGCACCCTTGTATTGTCAGCTAAGCGACGAGCTAAGCTCTCCACCAACTCATATGCTTCTTTTTTTTCCTCTACATCTTTGTATACTTCAGACACCTCCTTCAGCTGATGCTCTAGCATTTGCAACAATGGGATAGCTTGCCCCATAGTACAGTCCTCCTTGCTGGCTTCACGTGTGAAGACCTCGAAAGGAAGAAACATCTCAGTCAGGCATTTAACTAGGCACCATTGTTCCATCTGAAGGCTCATGCCTTTCACCGTAGCATCCCCTCTTCGCATGACATATTCACTGATTGGCCTGTACTGCTCAAACAGACGGTCAAGCGTGTAATAAGTTGAGTTCCAACGTGTTGCCACCTTCTGGACGAGTGCTTTGACTGGCATTCTATAGTCACGTTGAATGATCCTCAGCTGCTTCCGAACTTTAAAAGAATGGCTGAAATTAGTGCATATTCTTCTGCAGATAGTCAATAAGTTGCTGACTATGGCTTCTTTTTTCAGAAAGTCTTGAACAATAATGTTAATGTAGTGCGCCAAACACAGAACCCTGAAATAGGAACCAAGCTCCATGGCCTTAAGTACATTACTGTCATTATCCGTGGAAACAAAACCAATCGTAAGCCCTCTTGGGCGCAGCCATTCAAAAACCTAGCTCTGAAACTTTTCCAATATGTTTACAGCAGTATGAGATTTCTCCATGGCGAACATGGATACAGTTGCATGTTTCCGAGTAGCTTTAAAAATCTCAGCTGTGTCAACAGCACCTTCAGATAGCTTATCTCTAACTCCCACAAATGAGACCCAGTGTGCAGTGATGCACATGTAATCAGTGGCTTGGCAACTGGTCCACATGTCTATTGTTAGGTGGATATTGTGCACAGCACTCTGCTGCAAAGCTTGTCCAACCAATTCCATCACATCATGATGTAGTGCTGGAACAGCAACTCTTGCAAAATAGGACCGGCTGGGAACCTTCCATTTATGGCAGATGGTTGACACAAATTCAAGGAAACCCACCCCTTCCACAAATGAAAAAGGGAGAAGGTTCAGCGCTAACATTTTAGCCAGCTTCGCATTGTACAACCGTGCCGTTGCGTCGTTGCGTTGGTACTGAACCTCCAACCTAAGCATTCTGTCAATGGTAGTCTGGATTATTATTTTCCTTTGTGGGGCAGTTTTCTTCAACCCATTTAGGCTCAATGATGCACTTTGTTTCATAATCATGCAGTACTACTTGGTCGCCTTGGTGTCTCAGCCTGACTCAGACTCTTACTGCAGTGCCACTGAGATGTTGCTGAAGAGGATGTGGGCGGTACTACTACACTACCGAGGACAGGGCTAGAATTGTCTCCCTGTTGTTCACCTTCCACCGCGATAATATACGCCCCTGATTCTTCATGCCCAACAACACTGGGTTGAGTTTTACTTTGTTCTAAGCAAAGTAGGTGAGCCTCCCACACGATAGTGTAGTGTATTTTGAGATTACTTGTTTGGCCTCCGGTACCATAGTTTGTGCCAAGCTTACCATGCCGAACAGCATGGCGACAAATTGAGCATATGGCAATGTTCTCCTCCTTACTGCTAACCGAAAAGAAGTCCCAAACTGGGGAGGAGAACTTTCTGGTGCTGCTGGATGTGCCACTTTCAATACCAGATGAACTGGAGGGTGTGCTTGGAATGTGACTCTGAGCAGCTACACTGCGACTTCTACCACTACCTACTGAGGTGGTGGTTGAGCTGGATGAAGGTCCCTGCCTTTCCTTTGCAAATGAAAATATGGAAGCTGAAGGTCGTGGTGGTGTTACCTGTGTTGGTGGTATCCGTGCTACATCCCTTGCAGCCATTTTGGATAGGGTAATAATGTTGGTCTCGATATCCTTTCGGCCGGGAGTGATGTCCTTGATGATTGGCTCGTCATCATCATCATCTCCCTCTTGTACATCTAACTCCATAACTCTAAGGCTTTCTGGAACCTTCCTTTTCACTAGCCTTGTCTTGTGGCGTGCATCACACAAGAAGAAGATGATGGAATAACCCTCCTTTTCCTTGCTGGGGGTCTGGAAGGCATTGGATCTTCTGAAACAGTGGCTTGCCCCTCTTTGTCTGCAAGAAGCTTGATTTCCTGAAATGCCCCTACTTCAGAAGGAACAACTACTATTGTGGGCTGTTGTTGTGGCTGCTGCGGTTCTTGCGACTGCGCTTGCTCCTGCTGTTCTTGCGGCTGTGCCTGCTGCTGCTGTTCTTGCGGCTGCGCCTGCTGCTGCTGTTCTTGTGGCTGTGCCTGCTGCTGCAGACTTATCTGCCAAGTTGCCGCATGCATTGATTGTGTACTACTGTGCGATACTGACATTTCAAGATCGCTGCTCGTTAGTAGACTGGCTACCCCTGCGACACTCATGGGCTTGGGCCTAGGTTAGTGGGATTGGCCCGCTGGTGCGGATGTGCTGCTCCCAGCTTGGTTCCTGCCTGACAACGATGCTGCAGGCGTGTGTTTTTGGTCCCAAAAAACACATTTGCCGGCACACCAGTCGTGGTTAGTGCCTCTTGCTTTTTCTGTTCCTTCTTCTCACTGGCAACTTTCTTGGTACTGGAGGACCTGGTACCTTTCTTTGGGTCCATTTTCTTCAGAGGTCAGACAGGACGCAGGTGCACAAGTTGCAGAGATGTCTGTGGTCACAGTTGGACGTGATGTGGTCCGCAGCAGGACTTCTGACTGGCAGTGCAATGGATGATGTTGATAGTTACCTCCTCCTGTGTCTTTTTGGGCACCTAAAAGCAAATAAGCCAGAAGAACATCAGTGAAATGTTGCATTTGTTGTTGTGGTTCAATTACTACTAGTACAAACAAAAAAATAGAAGATATAGTGTAGCCATTTGTGAGACTTTGGCAACAAGGGCTATGGTATACTAATTACTGTGTACAGTATACACACACTACACTCTCAGGAAGGATAGGAAAGAATAAAAACAACCACAACAATACAAATGTAATGGAAGGGAGCTGCTGCTGGCAAAGGGGATGGATGGACGCAGTAAGCCAATAGGAAAACCTTGCAGACCCATATTAACTCCCACCAGATAAGGCCACAAGCCACATGGACACTCACAAGCAACAAGCATGAGGTCTGGGAAACAATGAACTGTCAAAAGGCCTATAAAGAAGCCAGGCAAAAGATGCATGCTAAACCACACTGCTGTGCCTTTTTAATGCAATAAAATGCAAAAACGAAAATCCACAGGGCAAAACAAGGTCTGCAGGGTGCACACCAACACACCAGGCACACACAACAAAGTCATTTCTTTAACACACCCCCAAAAACAGAAATCCCCCCAAAAAACTAATTTTCCAACTCAATCCAATACCATCCATGCCCTAAATGATGTTTAAATTCAACAGGACACACAGATAAACACTTGTTTAATGCACTTGTGGCTACCTGCTGTGAGCCTACTGGATGAAGGCAGGCCCATGGGCAGACAAAGCCACACAAGCTTGCAGGCCTAGGCTTCAAAATGGCTGCCAGCCACATGGCCAGGCCCACCCAACTACAAGAAAGAGAAGACAGACAATGCAGGCCTGTTCCAAAAAACACACTGCCTGCCTTCAAAATGGCCGCCAGCCTCATGGCCAGGCCCACAACAAGAAGCCTAGGCCACAAAGGAATACCATGCAGGCCTATATATATGGCAAAAGCTACACACTAATAACTCCCACCAGAAAAAGCCCACAGCCACATGCACACTCGCAAATCACAAGCAACAAGCTGGAGGCCTGGCAATCAATGAACTGCCAAAAGGCCTATAAAGAAGTCAGGCAAAAGATGCATGCTAAACCACACTGCTATGCCTTTTTAATGCAATAAAATGCAAAAACGAAAATCCACATGGCAAAACATGGTCTGCAGGGTGCACACCAACACACCAGGCACACACAACAAAGGCATTTCTTTAATACATCCCCAAAAACAGAAATCCCCCACAAAAAACACATTTTCCAACTCAATCCAATGCCATCCATGCCCTAAATGATGTTTGAAAAACATTCAACACACACCAAAGGAACAGTTGCTTCATCATGCACCCACTCATGACTTGCTCTGGGCCTACTGGCTACCCCCAACAATTTTAAAAAAAGAATGATAAGTACCAAAATTGTAGTTGCAGCAACTGCAATGCCCCCAATCAAACAGACACAACACCAACTTACTTGTAAAATATCAAATTCAAAAGTCCTCAAATCCAATGATAATGATGCAGCACACACAAAGAGTGATCCTTCCAGCTGAAATCCAAAGCCAGAATGAACAGGAGATGGACAAAGCACTGGGAGGAGCCTAATGGACAGGAACAGGAAGTTGGAGACTCTGTGGCACTTCCTCCCTCTCCCCCCCCAAAGTTTTTTTTTTTAAAAGGACTCCATGCACAAAAAAGGACAGCCAAATGTCAACCAGAGGAGTTTTTTTTCCATCCAAATCATCATTTAGAGAAGGCTTTATGCAGCTAGAGTTTATATTCTTCTCCAAATCTAAAATTTGGCGTGTTCGCGATCGCGACCTTCACCACACTTCCGGCGGATGTCGATGGCGCATCCAAAATGATGTGTTCGCGATCTCATGGTCTTTGTCACGGTAGAGATTGACGTGTTTGCGACCTCACGCTTTCTCTCGCACTGGAAAATGACGTGTTCGCGATCGCAGAGTCTCGCGATGTCTGATGGCGAGGAGGATGACGTGATCACGATCGCGAACTCTCATGGGATAGCGCGACTGGCTATCAATATCTCATGGCGCACACGAACGGATTGGAAAACTCGTCGGCGAACGCAGGGATCCCGGTAAGGTGATCACGCGTGCGAGAACGCATTTTCAAAGCGCAAACATGAAAAAATTCTTCGCAACACGGCAAATAACGGAAATTTTCGCGCTCTCTGCGGAACACAAAAATGTCAAAATATCGCAATTTCGCGAGCAGAACAGAATTTGACGCCAACCCTTAATTCTTATTTATTATCATGCTCCACTGGTAACATCAATAATCTATGCAAAGTAACTCCTTTAACATTGTGTGCAGCTAATCCAGTTGGAGCTGTTACCACACAACATACATGTGAACCAGTAGTTTTTTGAAGATAACTGGTCAAAACTTTAATTAAAAAACTTTTACCTGTCCCAGCTTGACCACTGATGTACATCAGAAGAGGTTTAAAAGATGAACACAGACATCTTTTTTTCATGCAACAAACTTGCACATATATTTCTTTCTGTTCAACATTTACTTGTTCTTCTAACTTTTCAAATGTTATATTCTCCTTGTGTGCTTGTTGCATTACAATTTCGACTTCATGCATAGCAATTGCTGCTTCATTTTCCAGCATTGGTTGTCCAAGAGGGTCTTGACTACATGACCCCTACTTTGACTATCTTGAGAACTTTCATGAGCTATTTCAGCTATAATAGTCTTTTCCAGTTCAACTTCATCATTCAACATTTTTAAATATGTAGGGAAAATTGGACATAGAATGCTATCTCTACAAGCATTAAAAGAATCTTCGTAGCAGTCAAACTCTCCAAGTAGATCACTTTTGCTACGCTATGGTTTAAATAGCTGCAGAAGTGCTAATTAGTAAAATTCTCGCTTATCTGGAGTTTCAAAACAGAGGGGCATATCAACAACAACCGGCGATAATTATCGCTAAGCGCACTTAGCGCTCGGATAATTATCGCCGGCTAGCGCTGATTTTTATCGCTGAGATAGCGTGCTATTAGCAACGCTTATCTCATCAGCAATAAAAATCCTAGCGCTAACTGGCTAACGTGAGATTATCGCTGGAAAACCAATGATAATCTCACGTTAGCTTGTTGATAGGGCCTCACAAACTTGGCCATGATATCCTCCTTCCATAGGATATCATTGCTAAGTCAGTCCTGAAGCAGGTGTTAGGAAAGTAGCGATAACAGGTGTTATCGCTACTTTTCCTGATGCTAAGTTTCATAGCGTGGGGCTTGATGATAGGAGAAATGTCGCATAGCGACATTTCTCCTATCATGTCAGGTCAGGAACGCCCACTTTGCATCTCATTAGAGATGCAAAGCTGGGCGTTAGAAATCCCCACGCTAAAGCAAGGTTTCACGCGTTAGCGTGACCTTGCTAATATAGCGATAAAATTATCGCTGCTTTTCGGCCGAAAACGGCCGCTAAAGCGGCGATAATTTTTTATCGCCCCGTTGTAAATATGCCCCTAAGTTTCTTGTGGTTTATAAGATTACCCTTTGCATGTTTTACTAAACAACCATGACATCCAACTACTGCAAACTTTCCTTCTTTTAAATTCTCTTTCACATTTCTTTTGAAGCTGTAATGTTGAAGTACTTCATACAGAAATAGCTGTTCCAGATGTTGACTCCTTTTCGGATAGTATGTGTCCAACATATTAGTTTTAAGAATGTCTGTAATATCTGGCTCATTTGCTGCTAATTGTTCAATTTCTTCCAATGATTTCAACACTCTATTTCGTTTGCAGGCAAGACCCAAACTTACCCAAATGATTCCTCATGACTTTGAATATAAACTTGAAGAACACAAGCGGTCTGAACATTCATACGATCCAATTTCTCGGTGGGAAAGCATTTTCAAACTAAAGCTGTACAATTTTTTGCAAAGACTATTCTCTTGTGCAATTTCTTCCCACATTTGTTTCATCTCTGTTTTCTCAGATTTTGTTATGTACGATGTAACATAACGTGCAACAGCAATTGAGTTATCCGCAACATACTGGATGTCCATGTTCGCATTCCACATTTTTAAAATGACTGGATTGTAATCATTGATATACTTTGACACTTCTGTTCTTTTACTCTTCCTTTACAAATGCCTGAATGGGGATATCCAATCCGACATTTGGTGTAAAAGTTTCCTTTAGACTTGTATTTTCTTCTGCAACACTTTCCTCACAGGTGACTTTGGAAACATAAAACTTGCTGTCTCAAGCTTCTATCTCCTCCTTCTCTTGGAATCTCACCTGTCACATACTGTTCGATGAAAGACAATACTGTTTCATCAGAATCATTTCCAAATTTAGGTGCATCCTTGATCCATACTAGCATACGTATATGAGGTGCACCTCTTGCTTGATACTTCTTTCTCCAAAAGAATTCGGTAACTTCTCCAAGAGGTGGATTCTTTTTTATTACAGATAAAAGACATCATAGCTTGAAACTTATGATTAAAATATCTGCACACATTTACAGGATCCAATGAACACAGTTCACCAGGAGTCTTTATTTCAACATTTTTTATATTAGAATTCGCTTCTCTTAAAAACTCAAGCAAATCTTCCCATGCATACTCGTACAGCTAAGTGTGACAAACCATGTTGGTGTACCTAAGTTCCGTAACATACACTTGAGTTCTCCATGACGACGATACCAATACTCAGTTGTTCCACGTTGACATGCCATCAAATTGATTAACTGTGCTTCTAAATTTTCATCTGTTTCTTGAACTTACTCCACAAATTCTTTCGCAGAAAGAAGTGATTCATGAACTCCAGTTTTAAGTATATGATTCACTGCATACGAGAGAGAAGACAGATCACTTTCAAAGAAATATGTTTGGAATGCACTGTCAAAATCTAGGATCTTCAGAATTTAATCTTGTTGACCGATATTCTGAAGCTAGAATCCGTACAGGTCGGTCATCATATCATCCACCTTCTCCAGTAGGAAACAACTGTGGAAAACAACGAGCTTCCAAGCTTTACTCCCATACACTTATTGGAGTTCCCTGTGCTTTTTTCATTTGAAATAACTCAATGCTACTCTTCACTTCTTTTGAATGCAAAGGACATATTGTATAATGTTCATAAATCTCTGCAGTCCTTGACTTGTCCACTTATCTATTTGAACACTTGAAATTTCAAAATCATCTTCTAAACGTATTACCTGTTCATCCACATTTACATTTTTGTATTAAATATTGTTCTCTATAAGATATAAGGTAGCCTTTTCAACTTTGTTAACATCCACAAATTCTTGCCATATTTTCCGACTCTTTGTGGGTACACCATTTACTATAATAACTACTGCCTAATCTTCCTCTTTCTCTCCAGCAATAGTTTCAATGTTTTTCTTAAAATCCAAAGGTAAGTACACCACTCTTCCTTTCAGCCCTCTTTGCAAGTCTGTTGGTGGCAGTTTACCTGTTTTAGGCTCCATCCGAATTATAGTTTGAAAAGGATGAACAGATTGAATTAGAACCGACTCATATGTATTCAATTTGGCCAGCTCCTGCGGAATAGCAATTAACTCCAACTTATTATGCACTGCTAACTCAAATCGACCTTCAACAAACAAGTTCTTTGCAAATTCTTCCCACTTACCATTGTTCTCCTTTTCACTTTTCAAATACAAATCAACATTCCTACTTTAACTTTTATAATGTGTACGTCGACAACAAACTCATAGTTTGGTATTGAAGAGCACACTAGATTAAACTTTCCAATTTCTTCTTCAAACTGATCAGTGCTAATCACTTTCTCATCTTCTCCAACATCTGTAATCGTCAAACTTTCACTTTCTATGAACTGCTCTTCTGAACCAAAATATCACATTTCAATATCAACACACTTTTTTTGAACATCTGATAAAGAACCATATAAAAGACTTCCATTCAGTTCACTTAAACTTAATGCAGGACTTTTTACATAGTGCAGTTTCTTTACAAAGTTACGCATTTCTGAATGGTGTACTGCTAACATCCTCAAATGATAAAAAACACTTTTACAAACATTTCTTGAAAGAAAAGCCAGAGAATGCCCATACTTCTCAGTATATTTTCTTACATTACATCTAGTCCTTGTAACAACTTAATCTTCTGTTTTATACTTTTCTGAGTATATTCGCGTAGCAAATTTCGCATTATATCAATGGATTCCTGTTGAATACTACAAATGCTACTACAACTCCACTTATACACAGGAGCTCATGGACATTTCCCTTGCACTTCTTCAGCTATTAACTCTTTTGCACTTTTACCAAACATTTCTTCCTTTGGAAGAGGAACACCATCCTGAACTTCGTAGCAACGACCTCCAGTATCAACTGCAAATGATAAACTATTTTCCTGGAAGTACCTTTCCTCATTAAAAAAAGGCTAAGTACTAGAAGTATGTCTCCAATGTCCACTAAAGATTTTACAAAAGTTGGTTCTGTTCACAAGTCTTTTTTTTCTACTTTTGTCTTTCAATACTTTGACTATTTTATCCAATACTTTCATTCTCTTTAAAATCAAAATGAACAACTTCTGTTTCAAATTGAAAGCAGTATCCACTATACTTTCAATACGCTGCTTCTCTTTGAATTGGAACATTCTTCTTTTATATTTGCAGCATGTTTTCAATAAATTCTGAATCACTCTAGATCGAAAAAGTCTCTGATGAATTTCTTGAAATTGTTTATGTCTCCGAGTACCAGATACTATTTCTTTATCATCTTTCCTTTTCCTCGTATTTGAAATTGAACTCTGCTTCACCTTACTTAAAAAATTCTTCTTTTTACTTTGTGTGATGTTTTTCTCAATAAATGTTCGTAATATTTTTTTCAAAAATTGTCTTTTGCTTTTACTCGAACAAACAGTTTCTCTACTACTCGCATTTTCTTCTACTTCAAGATCTTTCTTTTTCGTCAAATATATATTTTTCTTCTCTTTTCTTTTTTTTCACTTCTTCTAGGCATTTCCAAATTTCAATCCAAGCGCAATAATTTTCTGAAAAACAAAAAATAGATTCAATTATTTTTCACATTTCTTCACTATGTTAAAATAATAACATACAATTGCAAAACTTCCACTAACAACTTCCAGACCCAGTGCTGCAATGTGATGGAGCACAACAGATGACCACTAGGATGACAAGTAGTGCCATAGAACATACAGCAAGTATTTATTTAATTATTTACATACTCCTTTACAATTTATATATTACTGCAATACCTCATACTTTTCACCTCTCCACCACACCACACCACTTTCTCTGCATCCCAACGCACACAGCTTTATAAATAGTATTTTTTTAAATTTTAATCTATGTACTTAGAATGATATTATCAACCAAACAGCACACATAAAAATTTCCATTATTACCTAACAATTTTATCAACAACTTCGCAAACATAACACTGCACCCAGGGCTTTAACTGGAGGGGGTGTCTGTGGGGATGTGACCACCAGCACTGTATTTTTGGGAGGCTCGAAACAGGTCTTTATACGGCTCTATTTTCCGACCTCACAAACGTAATCCGTTTTTTTTCTTTATTGCACTGCAGTGACACTGTGAGAGCATGCACATTGCTCACTACTTAGAAGTGCAGACATCATGCCAAGTGACTCGCATTGTAGGAGAAGGGAAATCCTTTAAAGAGGGCCATTTTCTCTCAGTATTTCCCTTCTCTTTTTGCAACGCACCAGCAACATCATTGTGGGGTGATTAGCAGCCAGACCACCAGGCGCGCAACGTCCATTGACTCACTGACACAGCTTCCTGGGTTCACACACAGAGCCACACCCGAGTACTTCACCGGTCTTCAAAACATCATTTTTTTGTAAAGGAGACTGTTCTTTTTCACCCCTTTTTACAATCCCTACATGTCCACTCTGCCTATTGCTGAAAGAATTAGGCTCCTCCGAAATTTCAATCTGGTTGCGCCTCTGCAAACGACCACAACAAGGCAACTCCAGCTCGGACCTGCTCTCAGCTTACACACGGTCTTGTTTTAGTGCTTCAAAAACATACACTTTGACTGCCTCACTAAGTTCTCACACCCCCTCTTTAATATGAACATAAAAGCTTTCCAATTACTTTTATATTCCTATACTGTACTTCACATGGAAATATAGAACTCAAGGTTCTTGCCACCCTAAATTAGCTCTCTAGTATACTTTCTCAAATATAAGAAGTATAGGTATTCAGTATCTGTCAATCACGGTCACTTTAAAACAGTTTACCTATAAACAACTCGACAAAACATTATGTAAATTAACGTATTACACTTAAAAGCTCCTTTACATTTCTTTCGCTAGATGTACCTTTGTTTAAAACACTACCAGAGAAGGGTGTTGAAGTATGCGCCACAAAGAGTAACTCAAAGCTTTGTTATTCTTTATTAAAAAATCTTCTTGTCAATGCTTTTCACAAGCCATTTTCAACACCTTAAGGGCGTAGCTGGATGAGAATAATATGTTGTATTTAAAATCGGGGGCGGACGATGCACGTAAATAAGAAAGTATAGTTGAATAAAGGGCGAATGGATGCATGGCCAGATGCATCAATGGATAGATATATAGATCAATGTATCAATGGATGGAAGGATGAATGCATGCAAAGACCAGTACTTACAATAGACGGGTGGGCTGATAAATGCTTAGGATTGATTCTTGGACAGATATATCTATGCATATATAGGCGTATCGCTACATGAATGGCACAGTGCTTACTATAGGTGAGTGTGCTCATAGATGCTTAAGATAAGCGGATGAACAGATTTATGTATATATATAAGTAGGAATATATCCATCAATTAAAAGATGGTTGAATGGCGCAGTGCTTAGGATGCATGGATACTGCGCTTTAATTGTGCTGGGTCTGGGGACTGGCACTTATATTCAGGCAGCCTCCAAACGACTCTCTACCAGGCTCTATTTTCGGCCCTCTCAAAGATAGTCACTTTTTAAAAGTTTTTATTACACTGCAATGACAGCATGCACATCGATGTACGCATGCTTATTTTGCTCACTACTGAGAACTGGAGACATCACGCTAGGTTACCCACGTTGTAGAAGAAAGGGAAATCCTTTAAACAATGTTTTTTTCCCAAACCTACGATAATTGGAGAGGATTGTCTAAAGCACACAATGATACTTATCTTGGTTTAGACCACGTCCCAACTTGCATACCACAACCCTTTAAGAGCTAGGCCCCCCCTTTTTAGAGCACCCCACTTTTTTTTCTCCCACTTAGAACCCTAACTACATAGTAACAAACAAACAGTGTAACCTTCCATTAAAATCTACAATGGCACCAAGTTTCGTAATTTTCCATCAACGCTATCACCCTTCTACCACAGTACAAGAGTGTCTATCAGCACAAAGATGTCTTATCCACAGAAATGTTGTGTAATTTCTGTATCTGTCTGCTGGAACACTCATCACCAAAAAGTATTAAAACATGGGAATTTCCCAGAAAAACATATACCATACCATAAAGCGATTCATAAATGGGCACACTGTCACTGCACCAGCCTCTTCCCCATCCTTCCTTAACTTTACAAAATTAAAGAAAGAACCAGCCCAAACCTAGTAAACACACTATACCAATACAAGAACTTAATTTCAACAACCGTCTACCGGAAGCTCATGAGCAAAGCATATTAAAACATTCTAATTTGCGGGTAAAACATATACCATGCCATAGGGCACTTTATAAGTGCTCCCAGTGGTACTACATCACCTTCAGTAACTCAACATCTATTCTGCACGTTACTAAATTCTGTGTTATAATCAGAAACATACCCACCTCCCCCCACCAACCTCTGCGCTTCCTTAACCATACGAAATCAAAGAGAAACCCCCACCTTTCCTAGTACCACCACTATACCCATACACAGGCTTAATTTTAACAGGTGTGTGCCGGAACACTTATCAACAAAAAGTATTAAAACATGCAAATTTGCAGGAAAAACATAAAGAATACCATTGCAAGGTTAATAAATAGGCCCACTCAAACTACATTACCTTTACTAACTATACATGCCCACGTTACAAATGTCTATCTTATAATCAGCAACACACGTACATCCCCCACCCATACCCATGCTTTACCTTACGAAATCAAACAACAAGCCCCTGCACTCCCATTACCGCCACTATAGCCATAGATAGACTTAATGTCAACAGGTGTCTGCCGGAACGCTCATCAGCAAAAGCTATTAAAACTTACAATTTTGCAACTCAAACATACACCATACCATAAGACGGTTTATAAATAGTCACAGTATCACTACACCACCTCAACACCCGCCCTTACTTAACTTTACGCAATAAAAGAAAGAGCCCAAGCAAACGTAGGAACACCACTATAGCCATACACAGCCTTAACATCAACAGATGTCTCCTGAAAAGCTCCTCAGCAAACCGTATTAAAACATGCAAATTTGCGGGTAAAACATATACCATGCAATAGGGCGCTTTATAAGTGCTCCCAGTGGTACTACATCACATTAGTAGCTCCAAATCTCCACGTTACTATATTCTGTATTTCAAACAGCAACATAACTACCTCCCCCACACCCACCCCGCCCTTGGTTAACAGTACAAAATCAATCAAACAGAAATTCCCCCATTCCTAGTAGCACCACTATACCCATACACAGGCATAATTTTAACATGTGTCTACCAGAGCACTTATCAGCAAAAACTATTCAAACATGCAAATTTTCGGGTAAAACACAAACCATCTCATAGCACTGTTTATGAATGGGCCCAGTGAAACTACATTACCTTTAGTAACTACACATGCCCACGTTACAAATATCCGTCTTATAATCAGCAACATACGTACCTCCCCCACCCCCACCCACCCCTTGCTTAACCTTACGAAATCAAACAACGAGCCACAGCACTCCCGTTACCGCCACTATAGCCATACATAGACTTCATGTCAACAGGTGTCTGCCGGAATGCTTCTCAGCAAAACCTATTAAAACCTGCAATTTTGCAAATCAAACATACACCATACCATAAGACGGTTTATAAATAGTCACAGTACCACTACACCACCTCAACACCCGCCCTTGCTTAACTTTACGCAATAAAAGAAAGAGCCCCAGCAAACGTAGAAGCGCTACTATAGCCAAACAGAGGCTTAATTTCAACAGATGTCTCCCGAAACTCTCATCAGCAAAATGTATTAAAACATGCAAATTTGCGACCAAAACATATCCCATGCCATAGGGCGCTTTATAAGTACTCCCAGTGGTACTAGATCACCTTTAGTAGCTCAACATCTGCACGTTACTATATTCTGTGTTTCAATCAGCAACATAACCACCTCTCCCACACCCACCCCCGCCCTTGCATAACCATACGAAATCAAGCAGAAACCCCCACCATTCCCAGTAGCACCACCATACCCATATACGATGTTAATTTTAACAGGTGTCTGCTGGAACACTTATCAGCAAAAAGTTTTCAAACATGCAAATTGGCAGGTAAAACATAAACCATCCCATAGCACGGTTTATAAATGGACCTAGTCGAACTACACCACCTTTACTAGCTAGACATGTATATGTTACAAAACTTCTTTAAACACTCTGTAGAGTGTATAGCAGGGCATGGGGAGAGTAAACAAAGTTCTAATTCCCAAACTTTTGATATACAGTCCCTTTACTGTATCTATATTAAAGATATTAAATGGAATGAATAAATTGACGAGTGTCTCAAAAGGGATAGTGAGGCTCACCATCAGTAAAACATGAACCACTTCAACACCTACATATATCCACCAGAGTGACACAGCATGACAAATAGTATCACTTATAATCACATGTAGTTCTCTAATGTCAACAAAGTCATACAGAAAATATACCGGACATTTACATTTTTTATCTCTCACACATTTATAAAACATCTCTTCTAAAGAAGCACTCCCCAACTACTTCTATTCCATAAGAACAGACAATAATTAATATGTTTACTACCATATATTTTAGTATATCTACCTTTTTATTATTCACTAGTTAGAAACTACAAAAACTATTCACTATACCCAAATGCAAACCAGAATCCATATTCATATTCATCTCAACTTAGGATCACATGATTCAAACTATGCGTACATATAAAAGGAACGTATCACTTTTCCTATCTCCATGTAATCTCCAAACACTGTACACGGCCCCACTGTGCAACAACCTACCCTGACTTACATTCAAACCTACCTCTCAGTGTCAAAAATAAGACCACAATCTGTCCACATAACATTTCTGCATTTTGTTTGATCTCTTTTAACTTAATAACACATACTTCTCCTACCACCACCCCCACCCCACTTTTCCACAAAAAGTATTAGTTGCAAACGTGCAACAGTTTCTTTATCTCCCTAAATACATTACAAGCTCAAATTAATGCTGTACCTCATTTTCAAAACAATACAGTCTTATAAAGATGACAAACTACACTTCTTCTATGTAAAAAATTCCTAAACATATATAAAATGCTTATATAACAACAGCTCAAATGTTATGCATATTTCATAACCAATATCAAACACCACACTTTACTAACACTATATTACTTTGAAATAAAAAATACTTTCAAAATTAAAAACATCACCTTAAATACTTAATCAATACTATAAAACACATAACACACCTTGTTCATTTCTAACTCACCTTTGCAGTAGTTATCCAGTTTTCAAATGACACATGCATTCAATTCTCTCTTTCTCACATAGTATAGGTAAAGCTCCGACTTCATCAAGAATGAAACCAGGAATGGCACAATTTCTCTGTCACGCCACACATAAATACATGTAAAGAACAAATCATAATACTTCATTCCTTTAACGACATTCCAGAACTTAGCTCCATTGGTTAATTTTGAATTTTCCTTCCGAAAAGCAACTTATTATTCCTCGCCACATACAGGTCACAAGTTCAACCTATTTTATCACCACACTTTCTGGAACCTTCTACAACAAAGTTCATCATTTTTTTTTAACCTAACAATATACTTTTGCAACATTTTATCGAACATTCAACGGCACGTGCACGTTAAAAGTTCACAAAAGGGGTCAGTAGTTCATCAGCTGTATTCCCAACTCCAGCAGCACCTCACCTTACGCCCCCAGCGCCATCAGACCTGTAGAAGTCAGTGCTTTCCACTTTCCAAATACTAAATTCAATTCATACACACAAATTTACCTTCGCACTCCCTATATAACACCCCCTAAGCACCATACACAAGTTACAATGTTCGAAACAAAAGTTCCTTCAAGTAGCTTTAACTACATGCTGACACTACTTGCACAGATGTGGCACAGCGGCCAGAGCACATGACTTCACAGCATATGACACACAGTTTGGGCTCACGCTTTCATCCCCGAGTCTGGCAGCAGCTCAGCTTAGCAGCATGAGACTCTACACACTACCTCACATATTTTCATAGCCTAGCACTTTCACACCGGTAGGTATGATAAGTTCACTTCGCACCCCCTCTATAGCACACCCTAAACACCCCACAGAGGTAACCGTGCTCCTACCCTCCTATTCCCACTTTTTTCACCCTTTTTTCCCCTTACTCGCTTCAACGGAATAACAAAATGGCAGCCAACACTTCCTTCTTCCATGAGACTCTAGACAATACCTCACATATTTTCCGTACCCAGGGCTTTCACACCACTACGGGTCAGCAGTTCATCCTAGTAGGTATAAACACATGCTGACACTACTTCCACAATTGTACTGCAGCGGCCAGTGTGGGCTCACGCTTTAATCCTCGAGTCGCGCACAAGCTCACCTTAGAAACATCACACACTAGCCAATACCTCACTTAATTTTCGTAGCCTAGAACTTTCACACCGGTAGGTATGATTAGTTCACTTTGCACCCCCTCTGTAGCACACCCTAAACACCCCACAAAGGATACAATGCTCCTACCCTCCTCTTTCCCACATTTTTTGCCTTTTTTCCCCCTTACTCGCTTCAAAGGAATCACAAAATGACGGCCAACACTTCCTAGTTGCAAACGCTTGCAGCGCTCGCAGCCAATCAGCAGCAAGCTCATGCTCGTAATGCCTCAGCCAATCAGATGGCAGAATTACCAAATATTGATATCTGTAAATTTTGATATTTCTCAAAAACTACTGAACGGATTTCCACCAAATTTCTAGACCAAGACCCTTCTCCCTGCTAAATGTGGGGTAACTCTGTTCACCCATTCGACCTGTAGCCTTGCCTAAAGTTTCCTATGGAAATTAACATTGAAAAAGTATAGGACCCCTCTTTATTCTCAGCCCCCCTTGATGAATCACCCCCAAACTTTCAAAATAGGAGCTGATCTCAACAAAGAATTAGTTTTGAACATTTCACGAAGATTCATCAATCGGTGCCAAAGTTATTGCGAATAGAATGTTGCCATTTTCCTATAGTAACTAGATCCTAACTATAACTATCTACTGGTAGGTAATATATATATATATATATATATATATATATACATATTCACTGAAAAAACCATAGGTTTCAGGGGCGTTATAGTTAGCTGGACATTTCACTCATACAAAACCATAGAAATTCCCCGTTATAGTTAGTTCAGCTAACTATAACTCGCACGCCCGCAATGCACTGCTGATGACGTCACAAATTACATCACTCATGACATGGTCAGTGACATCACTCATGACATCACTCATGACATCTCAAATGACATCACTGATGACATCACTGATGATGACATCATCCAGTGAATGTGTGTTTTTTTGAAAATTAAATATGGTTTATATATGTATATCTCAAGGTCAATGGAAGAATAAATGGGTATATAAGTGTCTAAATGGATGATTTTGTTTTGTAAAATTGATTGTATAACGGACTTGAGTGTATCTTCGTGAATACATGGGTTAGTGAGTAATGTTTAAATATGTAAATATGTGTATCAGTCTCTCACTTTGTGTATAGGTGACTGCATGGGTTGGTAAGTAGCTACATGAGTGTCTATATGGGTTATTAGTTGTTTTTTTTAGTATCAGTATGCGTGTCTGAGTGTCTTTATTGTTCAGTGGGGGTACTACTTAGTGCATAGATGCATGAATGAGTGACTCACTGTTTGTATGTGTGGAACATATTATGTGTGCAGGACTGTATAGGTGGATGAGTGTGTGTATGGGTGTGTTAGTGAATGAAAGACTGTCTCAATAGTGTCTTTATAAGTAACTACATATGTTTTAAACTAGTTTATGTGAGTATTGGTGTACATAAGTGAGTATATGTGAGAGTGAGCGATTGGAAGAGTTCCTGTACAAATAAGTAGGTGTTTCTATAAGTGATTGTTTAAGAGAGTAAGTATGTGTAAGTTTATGTAGATGTAAGTGTGGTAGTGTGTGTATAACTGTATATGCACAGTAAATTGATGTTTGATACTTTGTTTGCATGTGTGACTATGTGTGTGAGTAACTCTATGGATTAATGGCGGTGTGTAACAGGATGTATAGGTGTATGAGTACATATAATGAGTGAGTACATGTATGAGTGACTGTATAGGACTGTTGGTGAATGAGTGGATACGTGGGTAGATTTTGGAATTACTGAATAGGTGTGTTGTAACTGGTATTGGTATGTCCATTGTTTTGAAAATGTTAGTTTGTATTATTGAGTGTGTGTATCAAAGGTTACATTAGGGTGATAGGAAGTCTGCCACCCTATCACAAGGATGATGTCATCAGTGATGTCATCAGTGATGTCATTTGAGAAGTCATCAGTGATGTCATGAGTGATGTCACTGACCATGTCATGAGTGATGTAATATGTGACGTCATCAGCAGTGCATTTCGGGCGCGCGAGTTATAGTAAAGTGACCTAACTATAACAGGGGAATTTCTATGGTTTTTTACGAGTGAAATGTCCAGCTAAATATAACCCCCCTGAAACCTATGGTTTTTTCAGTGGATTTCTAAGGTTTTTTAAATGCTAATTCCTAACTGTAACATGTCTGAAACCTATGGTTTTTTCAGTGAATTTCAAAGGTTTTTTAAATGATAATTCCTAACTATAACGCCCCTGAAACCTATGGTTTTTTCAGTGAATTACAAAGGTTTTTTAAATGCTCATTTCTAACAATAATGTCTCTGAAAGCTATGTTTTTTTCAGTGAATTTCAAAAGTTTTTTAAATGATAATTTTTAAGTGTAATAATAGTTATATCTATTTTTTGGTACTGATTTTCTTCAGTATTTTAACTGTTTATTTTTAAATATTTCATAGTTAAATAACATTATATATTTTTAAAAAAAATTGCAAAAAAAATGTTTTTAAAAACATTCAAACTGAAATATTTTTTATTTATTTATTTTATTTTTTGAAACCGTTTATTACAGAGTTCAAAGAATATACAAAGATGGGCCTACAACCTTCAGGCCGGCCGCTAGCAAACAAGAGGAGCATATGATACACACAGTAGAACGCATGCCGCGGCAAAGGGAAGCGTACAGGAGTTAGCAGCGTTGGTGGCCACACCATCCGGACCCCACATGACGGTTTCTTTTTATCATAAATAACAACAAACAAATCAAACCACAAGGCAACCTACGATCGAAAACAGCAGCATGTGCTCCCCTAGAAGGGGGACCCTACCAATCAATAGGAGTATCAAGGGGGGGAGAAGGTCAGGACAGGGACTGGGTGGACTCAGTGCCCAGGTACCGGAGAGCTAAACCGGCTAAGGGGATGGGGCAGGCGATGTATCGGGCAATAACGGCGGGGCACAGATTCCCCCGCGGTAGGCGTTCCAGGGGCCCCATACTTTCACCCATGTCCCAGGCTTACCTCTCGCTACATACACCACCTTTTCCCGAAACATGCACCAGTCCATATTTTCCTTCCAGGCCGAAACAGTCGGGGACCTCTGGGAACCCCACAGTTGAGCAATATCGCGCTTGGCCACCATATATCCCAGAGTCACCCACCACGTCTGTGGTGCCGAATAGTCGGTTGGTTCCCACACGTTCAACAGGCATCTCCTCGCTTCGGGCAGCAGCGACACACGCGTAACCACCCGCAGGACCTCATGCACACCACGCCAGAATCGCTCCACCTCTGGGCATTCCCACAAAATATGAAGAAAGGTCCCCAAAGAACCACACCCACGCTTACACAACCCGTCCACAGCATAGCCCATTCGCACTAGCCTTGGCCCTGTTATGTAGACCCTATGGAGTATCTTGAGCTGGACGAAGCGAAGGCGGGCCGGTATGGCCACCTCTTTCGGGGAGGCCACCGCAGAGACCCAGTCCTCGTCGTCCAGCTCCAATCCATCGGCAACCCAAGCCGCGCGAAGATCAATCAGCAATCCCGAGCGGTCATTAATCAGTTTTTTATAGATTAACGAGATCGTGCTTTCCGGTACATGTCCATCCAGCACTCTATCCTCCAGAGGGGAGTACTCCGGGATGGAGGCGACGTCCGGGAAGGCGGAGCATAGTGCATGACGGATCTGCATATACCGAAAATACTCCCTGTCTTGCAACTGGAATTCCGTCTGCAGCATCTCGAACGTTTTGAATCCCCCCCTCGTCCAGAGATCCCCCACCCTGCTGATGCCTATCATGTCCCACTT
The DNA here is from genome assembly GCF_964204655.1 of Triturus cristatus. Classification (NCBI taxonomy): domain Eukaryota; kingdom Metazoa; phylum Chordata; class Amphibia; order Caudata; family Salamandridae; genus Triturus; species Triturus cristatus. The sequence continues at coordinate 876,109,494 of NC_140582.1, read as the reverse complement.
CTCGAAGCCCTTCGAGGTCCACAGGGAGCCCAACTGCTCAGATGCGTACAGTGGTGACGCCCGGGTCAAACGATCCTTCCACCCCATCGCTACATTAGCCGCGTGCCACACTCGTACCATGACACGCGTGGGGCCCGTCAGACGCGCGTCGAGCGAGCTGGAGTAGAGCGCTCGATTATAGTCACCACCCGGCAGTAGCATCTTATCCATTTCAAAGGCCGGGTTTAGGGCGGGCCCGTATAGGCCGTGATTAAGCGCCGCCAGCTGGGAGGCCCAATAATACCATTTAATATCCGGGAGGGCAATCCCCCCGTCATACCACGGGAGCGTCAGCTTCGCCAGGGCGATACGCGGTCTCCCGTCCCAGAACAGGCGGCGTTGCAAACTCTCCACCTCGCGGAAGTAGCGTGCCGGGACGAGGTCCATTGTATTCTGCAGAGCGTACAGGAAACATGGCAGCGACATCATCTTAAACAATGCCGCCCGGCCGAGCGGCGAGAGCGGCAAACGCCGCCAACGCGCGACATCCTCCTTCAGGCGCTGGAGGGGGGAAGCAGGTTTCGATCATACCGGGCCTCTGCGTCCAGGGTGATGAAGACACCCAGGTACCTAAATCCCTGCGGGGCGATCTGAATAGGACAGCCCCGTGGAAGGATAGGAGCCTCCCCAGAGACAACATACACGCACGATTTAGCCCAGTTGATGACAAGGCCGGAGATACGACCAAAGGAATGCAATACATCAACCAGTACTATCAGTGATTTACGTGGGGAAGCTAGGTACAGGAGAATATCGTCAGCGTATAGAGATACGCGGTCCTCATACTCGGGGGTCCAGCGGAGACCACGAATAGAAGGTTCCCACCGCAGCCACTCCGCCAGGGGCTCCAAGGCAAGCGCAAAAAGGAGCGGCGATAACGGGCAGCCCTGCCGCGTGCCCCTGCCCAACTCAAACTGAGCCGACACTCTACCGTTCACAACCACCTGCGCCAGTGGGCCAGAGTACAACAATTTAACCCAGCTGATAGACCCTGGGCCAAACCCAAATTTCGCGAGCGTCGCCCAAATATATGGCCATTCAAGTGTGTCAAACGCCATAGTGGCGTCCAAGGATGCCAAGATGGCCGGCTCCCGTATGAACGGGACACGTGCGAGCACCCCATGCAAACGCCGCAGGTTAAGCACTGTGTTACGATGGGGAATAAAGCCGGATTGGTCCTGGTGGACCAAGTCACACACCACGCCGACCAGCCGATTGGCCAACACCTTGGCGAGAATTTTGGGCTCCGCATTCAATAACGAAATGGGTTGATAGGATGTGACCCGGTCCCGTGGCTTCCCCTCCTTGTGGATAACCACGATGGTAGCCAGACGCTGGTCTAGCGGGAGGGAACCCACCGAGTGGGCCGCAAGGAACATAGCACGGAGATGCGGCGCCAGCGTATCCGGTCGCAGTTTATACAACTCGATGGGAAGACCATTAGGACCCATGGCCTTGCCGGAAGCGACCGAGCGTATGGCGAGGGCAATTTCTTCGGAGGTTGGAGCGGTGTCCAACAACACTCTGTCCTCCTCCGAAAGGGAAGGCAGCGCGATATCTCTGAGCAGGGCATGGGAATCCTCTTCAGAGCGGGAAGACACTGGGGAATACACCCCATGGAAATAGTCCGTGAAGCAGGAGAGAATTTCCTCCGGTTCAGTGACACACACACCATTCGTTTTCTCAATCAACGGGACAACTCGACTCGCTCTCTCTTTTTTATCCAGCCACGCAATCAATTTACCAGCCTTATCACCCACATCATACAGTCTCCCCTGTTGCTCTCTACTGAGGCCCCTGGCCGCCTCCGTGACGAGGGCCTTATAGGCCGCTTGCTTGAGTTGGAGAACATGTAATTTGTCATCCGTCACCCCACATTCTAGATCACCCTCCAACTCGGTTATCTCAGCTTCAACACGGGACACCTCCTCCCACTCGCGCCTCCGGGAGTGGGAAATAAGGGACAGGGCCTCTCCTCGGAGTACTGTCTTGAACGCCTCCCACAGTGAGACCGCCGATGACACAGACCCCACATTCTCGTCAAAATAGCGCTTAAGGGATTTAATCAGCTCTGCGCGAATGGTGGGGTCACGCAGGTACCAGGGATTGATCGGGACCACTCTACCCTCTCCCCTCGGCAAAATATCAAAGTGCAACAAGAGCGGGGAGTGGTCCGAAATACCCCGTGCCAAATGGCGCACCTCTCCTACCCTTCCCACATAGGCCGCTGGGACCAGGACATAATCTAGCCGTGAGAGACTACTATGAGCCCCTGAATGGAAGGTGTACTGTAGCTGCGTGGGATGTTTTAAACGCCAACAATCCACCAGCCCCAGGGTATCCAAGAGGCCAGATAACCACGCTTGGGCCCGGGGGAGATCCCTAGGGGGGTGACGATCCACAGTTCCGGAAACTACAGCATTAAAATCCCCCCCCACCACTAGAATCCCCTCCGGAAGGCCAAGGAGGAGGCGCCCCAGGTCCGCAAAGGTGGTCGTCTGCAGCCCCGGCGGGACATATACTGACACAAAAACGACCACTCTGCCCTCCATTCTGCCCACCAAAACCGTGTAACGTCCCCTATCGTCATAGCGCACCTCATCAATCTCCAACGGGAGCGAGTTTTTAACCATAATGCCCACACCCCTTGAACCAGACGTGAAGCCCGAATGGGCCACAAGGCGGTAGCCCCGTCGATTCATAGCGCAAAAGGAGTTGCCAATGAGGTGCGTCTCCTGCAGAAAAACTATATCGGGCGAAGTTTGCTTCAAGAACTGCAGGACCACACCTCGTTTTATCCTGTCCCCCAGTCCATTAACATTCCAGGACAACAAACTCAGTCCCCTACCCCCCATCATAAACAGAAGTCATCACTCGTCCCCCAGAGAGCACTGTAGAAATAACACAATGATACGTTTGCCTTGTGGTGAAAACGAATAACACCCCACCCCAACCCACCCACTCCAACAAAACTCCCCCCTCCCTGCACCCCTGCATGAGCCCGGACAGCCCCCCCAACTTGCAGTGTGCCTGTCGCCCCTATAGATGAAACTAACTAGACCCCCTAGAGGAGGAAAGAGTACCCCTTCTAGACCCCACACAACCTCCATGGGAGGGGAATGTACAAAGACAGACGCTTGATCGAAAGTAGCATCGTATTTGTCCAGAGTGAGGCCCAATATTGATCCCTCAGTCCCGATCCAGTGGGCCGTCTCCTCCCGCCGCCCCCCCCGCCATCTCGATCACGATCCCCAGACAGAGTGTCCAGCCAGTCCCCGGCCACTTCGTGCGTGCGACCATCCACCTCCACTCGCAGCTTGGCTGGGAAGAGCATAGCGTATTTTAAGTTCAGGTCCCGAAGTCGGCGTTTGACGCCCAGGAAGCTCAGTCTTTGCTTCTGGACCGCTTGGGTGAAATCAGGGTAAAAGTTCACCTCCATATTTTCCAGCTTAACCGGCCCATGTAGTCTGGAGGCTTGCAGGATCGCGTCTCTGTCCCGAAAGTTAAAAATCTGGGCAATGAGAGGTCGCGGAGGGGCTCCGACCTTCGGCCTTCCCCCGGGAACTCTGTGGGCCCTCTCCACGGCAAAAAATTTGCTCAGTCCCCGAGGCTGGCGATGGGTAGCGATCAGGTCCTCCACAAATAGATCCGCCGCCGCTTCCTCCCATCCCTCGGGTACTCCGATGATGCGGATGTTATTCCTCCGGGCCTGACTCTCGGAATCCTCAAGGCGCCGATCCATAAGTGCGCTCGCCTGACTAAGCCGGCGCACCTCCAGTTGTAGTGCCGCCACCTCAGTCGTAAGGCCCGATGCGGTTTGGGCCAAAGAATCAACTCGATCGTTGGTCTTGGAAAGATCGGCCCTCACCAGGCCAACATCCACAAGGACCGCGTCGATCTTCTGTGCCAAGGTGTCGAACCGCTGGCCCACCGAGGCCTTCATCTTGGAAATGGCGCCCATGACGTCGTGGAGAGTCAGATCCGTGGGCAAGTCCGGGGCATCAGAAGGGCCCTCAGGGGACTTGTGCGGTCCACCGGGAGATCCCCTCTGGAGAGTATAGCGGTCCATGCTGTTGGCCTGATGGACGGTGTCACGCCGGGTCGACTTGGTCTTTGACCGATCCCCATCTTGTTTCGTGGCCATCGCCGCTGGTCCCACAATCGCACCAGCAACGCCGTAGAGGGCAGGCAATCAGGGCCACGAGCTCCGGGGGGGCCACCCCAGATCGGCGGGGTGAGTCACAGCCGGCAGGCAGGCAGGGTCCCCCAGCGAAGTCACACCAACACAAAAGGCTCCGCGATCTCACTTGCAGAGACGGTGCGAAAGCGAAAGCGAAAGTGGGGGGTATGCGACTTGCCAGGCCCGGCCCGCCGTTGTTGTTCACTTTGCCACTGGGTCACCCCCCAACGCAAATCCGGGGTTCGGCGAGAAGAAGGCCGCAAACTTCAATCAGTGCTCACTCCGGCACCCGAGGTCCGATGCGAGAGCGGAAAACGGGTACCACCTCAGCTCAGGCTCACCAACACAGTCCCCTCAACCGAGGGAGGATGAATTCAGGATAGATGTAGGAGGTTGCGGAGGTCCTCGGGAGCCTCGCACCTACGCGGCCATCTTGGTTGCGCGCTAGGCTCCTCCCCTTAGTATATTTTTTTAATTTCATATATTTTAATTATTTTCTTTCAAGTTTTTTTTGGAGTCGTGCACTCAAAGTTTACCCATCACGATGGGTGCATGGATTCTAGCCGCCATTTTAGAAAAGTTGTGAAGTATCCACGTACGTGAAGCGACGGCTTCATGTTTTTTCAGTTACGTCATTTACATTTAACATTACGTGATGTGCGCGATTGGTATGTGACCGAACTGCGACTCATGGTCCTGCGCATTCGCGACACATGCGCATTACGGTATGTGATGCTTGTGCGGTGGCGTGTCCCGCGTGACTTCATATACGTGCTGGTGTGTGCTGGATGCGCGACTTCCGCAAACTTTTTTTATGTCTAAAATGATATATATGTATCTTTAATATACATATTATGGCAAGACATTATCTAAGCTACTTATAAAAATAACATTTTGGTACTTAAAATAAACGTATATTACTTTTAAATGTACTTTTGCGAAGTCGCGTTGGGTCCGTGCTTGGTAAGCGCAGGGTGCGCGGATTCCATGTGACCTAAAAGAAAAAGTTTGATTGGTTAAAAACATTTCCCATTGTAACTATTGAAGGACCCCACCCATTTTAATCATTCTTGTTGGAGCCTCTTTAGAAAGACATCTCTTGTCCCACAAGAACCCTTTTTTGTTCATTTTTTTTGGTGTTTATCAAAAAAAATAATACATGGCTTCTGGACAGCAGCAGCAGCAGGAGGAAGAAGGATCTTCAGAGGACGAATTTTTGCAGGAGGCACCACGTCCTCAAAGGCCTGAATCCATTGTGTGGAAATTCTTCACCTTTCCACCCGGGCAGAAAAAGGTGAACCCTACAAAGGTGACCTGCCGAATTTGTCAAAGAGTGCTATCAAGAGGTAGTGACAAGAAATATTCGTGTGTCACTGCCTCTATGTACAAACATCTAAAAACAATACATCCTCTTAATCTGGCTCGGGAGGAATATAGGAGAGCTGCAATGTACTCTTCAACTGCAGTGCCAAGCACATCCGTAACATCATCAGGCACACCTGCACTGGACATTAGGCCAGAGTTTGCCTTCTTAGAACAGCACTGTTTGAAGTGCAAAAAACTGATATGTTTTGGAGAGCAGTCAGTGGAAGCAGTTTTTGATGGGCAACGGAACCATCATTGCTAATTTTTTGTTTCCTTTGTTTTATGGAATGGTAAATAATTCCAGTAGTTTCCTATTTTTTTAAAACACCCCAAAAATACAAAATTGTTCAGAAAAATAAAAAAATAAAGAAAAAAGAAAAAAAGAAGAAAAAAAAATTTCTTATCAGAACTATCTTATCTAGTTAAAGAAAGAACTGTAATTGCATGGTAATGTGTGAAAGTTTGGTTGAATATATGTGTAGAGCATGAATGAGTGAAAGAATGTATTAGTAGTGTAAGGTGAATTTATAGGTGAACATGTATGAGGAAGTACTGCAGCGTTACAGTGCAAGCTCTTTAGCTGCATTGCGCTATGGCACTTCCGAAGCACAGAGATGTGACATATGTACATAAATATGTTGCAACTCTATGCTTCCCTCTGCACTGCTGCAGGAAGTGCAGCCATGTGGTGACAAAGGCATCCTTGCACCGTGGTGCAAGGATGTCTGTGTCGTGGGGAGATTGTTTTTTGTGCAGGAAGGGACACTCTCCTGCACAAAAACAATCAGTAAAGGCATTTTCCTCCTTCAATGTATGCTGTGGAATGTAGCATGCATTGAAAGAGAAAAATTTAGGGGAAATGAAAACAATTCTCCTTGTTGTGCCTTGCTACACTAACTCTAGGATGCCACAGCAGTCACACACATTTCCACATTAATGACTTCTCATAAATCTGGAGATGTGTCTTATTCTATGAGTGTTGTGTGGGAACATCCACAACAACACTTATGGAACACCCCTTCAACGCAAAGTGCTGTGTATGAAGGGGTTGTATATACAAGGAGAAGAAAATGTACGCAAGGTGGCTTTTCCTCTCCTTGTAAATATGTAGGAGTGTCTGGCGCCATTTCTTAAGTATATGACTTGTAACTGGAGTAATTTCAGTGCTGCAAAGAGAGTGTATGCTGAAATGATAAGTGCTTAGGTTTTGGTGAAGTGATAGAATATGTAGATAGTGCTGGATGGGTGATTGGAGAAGTGCATGATATAGACAGGAGGATTCCTAGATTGCAGAGGTACCACTGTACTTAGTAGTTGGTTAAAAGTTTAGAATGCCTCTTCAACACAAAGTGCTGCGTGTGAAGGGGCCATACTTACAAGGAGAGGAAAAGCTATAAGTGTTTGTGTTTTGGCACAGAGATTAGATAAGATCATGGTTTTGTCAGGATGATTGCAGGAGTGGACAGACAGTGACACTGTGATTGTTGATCTGCATGGGTACTACCTGGATTTTTGCAAGAGTGAATAAGTAGTCTGCATGAGGTTAGGGGACTGCATATATTTTGTACATTCAACTGTAGCGCTGCGTGTCTTAATGAGGCATTGCACAGGTGTATGGACTGTGACTGGATAGTGAGAGTGCTGGTAGTTGACAGGAGGGTGAGTTTCTAAGTGCTTGTGTTTTGGCACAAAGATTAGATAAGGCGCAAGGATGTCTGTGTCGTGGGGAAATTGTTTCTGTGCAGGAAGGGACACCTATAATCACTAAAGGCATTTTTGTCCTTCAATGTGTGCTGTGGAATGCAGCATGCATTGAAAGTCGAAAAAACAAGGTGTACTTGTATTAATAGCTAAGCCACTCTATGAATACATTACTAGTAATTGGAAAGATTACAGTGCTGCAAGTAGAACACATGGTCAATTTATGAATACTGAGGTATTGGCGGAGTGATAGGATAAGAAGATACTGCTGGTATTGGCAGAGTAAAAGGATATGTATAGTGGTTGATAAGTGATGGAGAAGTATATGGAATAGACATGAGGATACCTAGACTGTATAGTTAGAGTGCTGTTAGTTAATAGTAGGGTAAGATTATAAGTGCTTGTGTGTTGGCACAGAGATTAGAGAAAGATATGATTCTGTTAGGATGATTGCAGGAGTGGACAGAGAGTGGTAGTTTGATTGTGGCACTGCATGAATACTACCGAACTTATTGCAAGGATGAATCAGTCCTGTGTTTGAGGTTACGGGCCTCTATACATTGTGCACATTAGACTGTAGCACTGCTTGTCTTAATGCTTGAATCGTTGTACACATGCATGGATAGTGACTGGATACCTACACTGCTGGTACTTCACTGCAAAGAGACTTTATAAATGCTTGTGTGTTGGCACAGAGATTAGATAAGGACATCCTTCTCACAGTATGATTGCAGGAGTGGATGGAGACTGACAGTCTGATTGGGGCACTACTTGAATGCTACCTGGCTTATTGCAAGGGTGAATGAGTACTGTGCTAGGGGTTAACGACCTGCATACATTGCACACATTTCACTGTAGCACTATTTGTCTTAATGTGTGACGCATTCTGCAGGTGTATGGACACTGACTAGATACTGAGAGTGCTGGTAGTTGGCAGAAGGGTGAGTTTTTAAGTGCTTGTGTGTTGGCACAGTTATTAGATAAGGACATGCTTCTGTCAGGATAATTGCAGGAGAGAACAGAGACTGTTAGGCTGATTGGGGAACTGCATGAATACTACCTGGTTATTGTAAGCATGAATCAGTAGTCTGCAGGGGGTTAGGAGCCTGCATACTTTGCACACATTTCACTGTACACTATGTGTCTGAATGCCTGAGGCATTCTACAGGTGTATGGACAGTGACTAGATAGTGAGAGTGCTGGTAGTTGGCAGGAGGGTATGTTTTTAAGCACTTGTGTGTTGGCACAGCGATTCGATAAGGACATGCTTCTGTCAGGATAATTGCAGGAGAGAACAGAGACTGTTAGGCTGATTGGGGAACTGCATGAATACTACCTGGCTTATTGCAAGGATGAATCAGTACTGTGCTTGAGGTTACGGGCCTCTATACATTGTGCACATTAGACTGTAGCCCTGCTTGTCTTAATGCTTGAATCGCTGTATACGTGCATGGATAGTGACTGGATACTTCCACTGCTGGTACTTCACTGCAGAGAGACTTTATAAATGCTTCTGTGTTGGCACAGATATTAGATAAGGACATCCTTCTGACAGTATGATTGCAGGAGTGGACAGAGGCTGACAATCTGATTGGGGCACTGTTAGATCTGGGGGTCTCTAGTTGGCAGGGTAGGTACCTCTGTCCAAGTAGGGACCCTTGCTTCTAGTCAGGGAAAGGGGGATACACTGTTAAGATAACCCCTGCTCACCCTCTAGGTAGCTTGGCCTGAGCAGTCTAGGCTATCAAAGGCAATGTGTAAAGTATTTGTACCAACACTCACAGTAACACAGTGAAAACACCACAGATTTACTCCACACCAGTTTTAGAAAAATAAGGTATCTTTACTAAAAACTTCACAAGACCAAATACTACAGAAAAACCAACATACAATTAAAAAGATTACTTTAAGGATAGTTCAAGAGTTTGCAGAAAGTACTCCAGGATGTAAAAGTCAGTGTCCTGCACAATGCGACTCTCAATGCACAAAATGCGACACTCTCGTGCCCAACAGTACCTGTAGTTGCGATAAGGTTCCCAAAAGCTATAACAAGGAAGATGGCAAAGGCGAAGCGATACTCCTGAGATCTTGGGGAGGCTTTGCAGCAGCCCTGCTTCACGCAGCAGAGATGGATGCGCCGGCTCCGATCTGTAGGGGGAGGATGCGATGACTTTGGCTTTCGTTGCGTAGGTTTCTTAGGGGGAAGCTTCACGCACAGGTACGATGCGGCGATCTTCGGTGTGGCGCGATGCGCGGCGCAGCGCGGACTTCTGGCGCTGCAACCTTCGATGTGTCGCGGTGCGCGGCGTTGACTTCTGGTGCCGCAACCCTCGATGCACCACGGGACGGGACTCTGCGTCGACACACGCAGCGACTGGATACTTTCACGCACCGACAGTGGTGCGGCCCGCAAACTGGTTGTGCGACGACCCTCGCAGCATCAGGAATCTTCACGCACCGGAACGATGCTCGACGCACTCGGCGATGTGGGGACTCCGGTTGCTGCGATGGCGCCGCGATGAAATTCTCCTCGCACTCTCGTTCTTGCGACACGCAATCGGATGATGCATTGGGTACCAGTTACTCTTTTTCACGCTTCTGCTTTCCAGCTCCCAAACACAGCAAAACGACCTCCTGAGGCCCCAAGACTGGGCAAGCACTCCAATGTTATGTTATGTTATGTTAAATTATTTCTTCTATAGCGCTCGGCTACTCCAAGGAGCATCCCGGCGCTTTGATGAAGAATATCGGCAGGCAAAAAACAAAAACATAACAAGTAAAAGACAGACAGAAAAAAAGGATCAAATTTATTTAGTAAACATTTATTTAGTGAAAAGCCATGTTTTAAGCTCTTTTCTAAAAGTAAGGAGACTGGGAGCCTGTCTAAGAGAAAGTGGAAGTTCATTCCACTCCTTCGGGGCTAGGTAGCGGAAAGATCGACCTCCCATCCTTGCACGCCTGATAGCCGGGACTGTCATTTTGGATAGACAAGATGATCTCAAAGACCTGCTGGGTACATATCGGGAGAGACGTTTCCTTATGTACTTAGGGCCAGATCCTTGTAAAGCTTTAAAGGCAAAAGTCAGGCACTTAAAAAGAATTCTTTTAGCGATCGGTAGCCAGTGTAAAGAATTCAGTAAAACCGTGGCACCTGCTCTTCTCGGGAGCCCGTAAATAGCACGGGCTGCCGAGTTCTGGACCACTTGCAAACGGGTCAAAAGATATTTTGGTAGACCCAAGAAAAGGGCGTTTGCGTAGTCCAGACGAGATCCGATCAAGGCCTGAACAATAATCTTCCTGTGCTGAAAAGACACTAGAGGAAGAAACTTCCTCAGCATCCGTAAAATGCCGAAGCATTTACCTGAGAGGCACGAAACATGTGGCCCAAAGGACAATTCACTGTCCACAATCACTCCCAAGTTTTTATCCTTGAGAGACACGTTGTCAGGTGGAAACAGATCTTGTGGCCACCAAGCTTTCTAGTCTGGTTCACAGGTGCAACCAAAAAAGAGCAGCTCCGACTTATCGGAATTGCACTTTAATCCATTACACCTGAACCACTCAAAAACCGCACCAAGGCAATCCCTGATCTGTACGCCGTTGAATGACCCGCCCCTATCACAAGTGAACAGGAGCTGGGTGTCATCGGCGTAAGATACGATCTGGGCGCCAAAGGACTCCGCGACTACCGCCAGGGGGGCCATAAAGATGTTAAATAGCATGGGGCTAAGAATGGAACCCTGCGGTACCCCTACCTCTAGTGGAGCCATATCAACGGAGAAAGGAGGCGCCCAGATCGTTTGCCGGCGGCCGGCCAGAAAAGATTTAAGCCAATTCCACACCGTCCCCCGAATGCCGCTCTCCCAGAGTCTTACAAGGAGGCGATCATGGGGGACGGTGTCGAAGGCCGCCGACAGATCTAACATTACCAACATGGCCCTTCCTCCAGAATCGAGTACTTCCCTGATGGCATCCGTGACCTCGAGCAGAGCCGACTCCGTGCTAAAGTTTGCACGGAACCCAGATTGTGTGTCATGCAACAGGTCGTTTCCTTCGATGAAATTGGAAATCGTCCGATGTGCAAATTTCTCGGCCACTTTCGCCAGAGCAGGGAGAAGGGAAATAGGCCTATAGTTGGCATGGATGAGGGGGTCCAAGGTAGGCTTCTTGATCAAAGGCAGGATCAGAGCATGCTTCCATGCCTGCGGGACCACTCCCGTTGACAGCGAAGAATTCAGAAGAGGGTTCAACAAAGCATTTAAAGCGGATGCCACCTTCCCCAGAAATTTAGCCGGGCACGGATCAAGTGGAGAACCTGATTTCAAGCTTGACAAAAGCTCGAGAGAAGTGTCAAGGCATAGATGTGGAAATTGTAAAAGAGAAGGGCCTAGACCCTCCCTAAATGAAGGGGGGGATAAGGGACCCACGACCGACTGAGAGCTAGGGTGGAAAAGAGAGGCTTGAATGGTTGTGATTTTACTGGTGAAGAAAGTTGCAAGCTGTTTAATCCATACTTCTGAATGAGTATGAGATGGAGTACAGATAGCTGGAGAGGTGAAATCCAGAACAACTTTAAACATTTCTTTACAGCCATTTTCAGCCTCATCAATTCGACGCTCAAAATATGCCTTTTTTTCATTCCAGATTGACTGGTGGTAGGATTTAGTTATTGCTCGAAATTTCAGTTTCTGAGTCATATCATAGGTTCGTCTCCAAGCTCTCTCAGCCCTTTTACAACCCTGCCGCTGCTCCCTTAGCTGGGGAGTGAACCATGGGGCCGACGCTCTACGTTCGCCTGATTTAAGCTTTTTTTCGGGGATTAAGGTCTGAAATCTGGCTATCAGCCAATTCTGAAAGAGACTAAGATTCTCTTCCAAATTGCCCAAAAGAGGACATGGAAAGGTGGTAAGGGCCTCAGATAACATATCCACCGAAAGCAGATGGAAAGGGCGCGAAGTTTGCGTGGTCTCTATTGATTCTCTCACCCGAGTAAGAGCAGTGGCAGGCACAAAAAAGGAGATCAAAAAATGATCAGACCATAATACTGGTTGTATAGACGTTATCGTAATAGATTTTGTTGAAAAAATCTGGTCAAGAGTATGGCCTTTGTTGTGCGTCGGTTTCTGCAGAAACGCAGACAATCCTAATGGAACTGTGATGTCACTAAGTTTCATTGCATCAAGGTCCGCTGTATTATCCATATGGACATTAAGATCCCCAAGAAGAATACAATGCTCAGATCTGAGACAAGGGACTGAGAGAGCTACTTGTAGTTCATCAAAGAACGGCCCTGCAGGTCCCGGGCTCTATACAGGAGAATCCCGGTACAGGCCTGGAGGGGGGAGAGCTGAAGGGTGAAACCCAAGGCTTTACATCCCTGAATATTTTCTACCAGGAAGGTTGAGCAGGGAATGTTTTTATTTACCACAAGAGCTACACCTCCCCCTCTGCCTGATATTCTATCCCTCCTAAAGATGTTATATTCCGGAGGGATGGCATTGGCTAAATCAGGTGCAGAGCAGTCACTCAGCCAGGTCTCAGTAAGAAATAGGCATGATATATTGGAATTCTGTAGTAAATTCCAGATATCAAGGGAGTGACAGGTCAAGGATCTAGTATTAAGAAGAAGACATTGATAAGAGGCCGGAATATTGTCCAGCACAGTTCCGATAAACGTTGGGAGACGCCAACCGCAAGTTGGACAACCTTTCCTTAAGGCCCGGCTGCCAGGAAAGAAAGAATGACATTGGCCACTAGGGGGGCGTAAGGCAAGTAAATCCGCCGAAGTATAGAAGAACATATCTGTGAAATAACACAGAGGTACTACAAGCAAATACAAAATTAGGCACCCCACCATCCAGCTCCGGCCGCTGCCGAGACGCTGACGGGGGCAGACGGGCAGGACTCTGGCAAGACTCCGGCAAAGCGGAGGCCGACCCGCTGCGCGATCCCGCTGCGCTCGGAGGACTGGTTTAAATAGTCCCTACAGGTGGGGAGCAAAACGACCCTCCGGTACACCCAAGATGGCGCTGGAAGAGCGTCAAAGCCCTTCTCAAGATGGCGCCCTCTAGGAAGTAAAAAGAAAGAAACCCTCAACAACCCCGAAACCGGGCCCGCACAAGTGGCGGTGTTCTTACAATTATAGTGCAAGTGAGGGGTGAGCCCCAGGAGTGCTGCCTATTAAAATCAAGGGAAAAATAAAATAAACAAACAAAAATACAAAACTGGCTTTTTTAAAACAGAACGCGCTCACCACGCTGCGCAAGAGCTGTTACTGGCTGCCAATACCTGGCCAATCGTTTCCATCAATGTGCTCAATGCCCAAGGACCGCCTTAAATAGTCCCTCCAGGTGGGGAGCAAAACGACCCTCCGGTACACCCAAGATGGCGCTGGAAGAGCGTCAAAGCCCTTCTCAAGATGGCGCCCGCTAGGAAGTAAAAAGAAAGAAACCCTCCACAACCCCGAAACCGGGCCCGCACAAGTGGCGGTGTCCTTACAATTATAGTGCAAGTGAGGGGTGAGCCCCAGGAGTGCTGCCTATTAAAATCAAGGGAAAAATAAAATAAACAAACAAAAATACAAAACGGGCTTTTTTAAAACAGAACGCGCTCACCACGCTGCGCAAGAGCTGTTACAGGCTGCCAATACCTGGCCAATCGTTTCCATCAATGCAGGTCAGAACTCCTTCAGCAGAGTTCCAGGGGAGCTGGTGGTGAAGTCCTTTTGTTCCTGGGACTTCTTAACAGGGAGCCAGCTCTTCTCAGGCCCTTGGAGATCAGAATGAAAAGAAGGGGACACAGCAAAGTCCTTCCCCTCTCCTTGGCAGCAAAGCAAAACAGCAAGCAGGCAGTCTTCTCCTCTTCAGTTCTTTTCAGCTTTCTCCTTGGCAGAGGTTCCTTCTTAGTTCCAAAGTGATCTAAAGTTTAGGTGTCTGGGGTCCTCTTCTTATACCCCTCCAAGTCTTTGTCTCTCTTTGTTTCAGTGGGGGGATTCCCCTGCTCAAACCAATTCCTGGGTGTGCTCTGCCCTGGAGCACCTAGTTCCTTTCAGAGTGAGGGGCAGGGTCGTTAGACGCTCAGCAGGAGGTGGAGCCTTCTTTGTGCTGGCAGAGGCAGAGTCCTCAGCCTGGCCAGCAGGGGGTGGAGCCAGCATTGTGCTGGCAGAGGCAGCCCTACTCAAACCCAGGGGCTACTCGTCCCACCCATCTAAAGCAGATCTCCCTATTCACCCTGCTGCTGACTCATCCAGACTCCTGGAGCCACCTAGCCCATCACATGACACCAGTCAGCCAACCAGCACACCGGCACACAGGAAGGTTAAACAGGAGAATAGCTACTTTCTAAAAAAGTGCTATTCTCACACAGTGAATTTAAAAACCATCTTGCTAAAAAGATGCATAATTAAATTCTGAACACAAAGATACCAAACTTGGATTTTCTATCTTGCCCTTATGGGAAGATAGGCATGTAAACAGCCTCCCCCATTCTGCCCTATGGGCAAGATAGCCTCTCAGCAGTGAAAAACGAAAGTGGCTGTAATTCACTACCAGGGCATGTTACACACCTCAGTACATGCCCTACCTTTCAGATACACTGCACCCAGCCCAGGGGGGTACCTAGGGCCACCATAGGGATGCCTGACATGTACAGAAAGGGAAGGATAAGGCCTGGTCAGTGGTTGCACTGGCCAGGTCGACATGGCAGTCCTGGACTGCACATAGGCACTGCAAGCAGGCCTAAGACATCATTTTGGGGCTACTCCTGTGGGTGGCACAATCAGTGCTGCAGCCCACTAGTAGCATTTGAATCACCAGCCCTGGCACACTCAGTGCACTTTACTAGGGGCTAACAGGTGAAACAAATATACCAATCATGGATAACCAATCAATATAACAATTTACCTTGGGAGCACTTACACTTTGACACTGATCAGCAGTGGCAAAGTGCCCAAAGCATCTAAACCAGCAAAAACGAAATCCAGCATAGCATCAAAAATACAGGAGTTAGAGGCAAAAAGTCAGGGGTAACCACGCCAAAGATGCCAGGTCTAACACGTGTCCCCTCCAGCTGAAAGTGGGGAGAACTACCCACCCTCTTGGGAGTTCTCATCGCTAAGGCGGAAAAACCTGGACAGACCATCAGCGTTGGCGTGTTCTGTACCGGGGTGGTGTTTCACCGTAAAGTCCATCTCCTGTAGGGAAATGGACCACCTCAACAGCTTCGGATTCTCACCCCTCATCTGCGTCAACCATCTAAGGGGCCTGTGGTCCGTCTGAACCCGGAAGTGAGTCCCAAACAAGTAGGGTCTCAGCTTCTTCAGAGCCCATACCACAGCAAAAGCTTCCCTTTCAATCGCACTCCACCTCTGTTCCCTGGGAAGTAGCCTCCTACTAATGAAAGCTACAGGTTGGTCCAAGTCCTCATCATTTAGTTGTGAGAGCACCGCTCCCACTCCATGCTCAGAAGCGTCTGTCTGCACTATGAATTCCTTGAAGAAGTCAGGCGCCTTGAGTACAGGTGCTGTACAAATGGCCTCCTTCAGGGAATCAAAAGCTTCTTGGCAGGCACTGGTCCAAATCACTCTCTTCGGTAACTTCTTGGAAGTTAGTTCTGTCAAGGGAGCAATACCCCTTGACAAAACGGCGATAGTACCCGGTGAGTCCTAAGAAGGCTCTCACCGCTGTCTGGGTCTTGGGGGGTTCCCAAGCCCAGATGGTATCTATCTTGGCTTGTAGGGGCGCCACCTGGCCGCTTCCTACCTGGTGTCCCAAATACACCACCGAACCCTGCCCTATCTGGCACTTACTGGCCTTGATAGTGAGGCCTGCACTGTGCAGAGCCTTCAACACTGCGCAGAGGTGTTGCAAGTGTTCTTCCCAAGTGGAGCTGAACACAGCAATGTCATCCAGATATGCGGCGCTGAATTGCTCCAGCCCGGAGAGTACCTGGTTGACCAGTCTCTGGAATGTGGCAGGGGCGTTCTTCAACCCAAAGGGCATGACACGGAACTGGAAGTGCCCCTCTGGCGTTGAAAACGCAGACCTCTCCTTGGCCCCATCAGTTAAGGCAATCTGCCAGTACCCAGAAGTTAAATCAAACGTACTGAGGTAATTGGCAGCTCCCAACCGATCCACAAGCTCATCAGCTCTGGGGATGGGGTGTGCGTCAGTCTTCGTGACCGCATTGAGCCCACGGTAGTCCACACAAAACCTAAGTTCTGGAGTGGCACCGAGCGCAGCAGCTTTTGGTACAAGTACCACTGGGCTAGCCCAGTGGCTGCTGGAGGGCTCAATCACCCCTAGTTTCAACATCTTAGAAACCTCCTTCTTGATGCTGGCCCTGACCTTGTCAGCCACCCGGTAAAACTTTTGTTTCACAGGCATGCTGTCTCCCGTGTTCCACATCATGGACACACCAGTTGGTGATACCGGGGGTCAGGGAGAACAGAGATGCAAACTGACCCAACACATGGCGACAGTCCCTCTGCTGTTCTGGGGTCAGGGTGGGCGAGAGGACCCCTCCATCCACTGACCCATCTTGCTCCTTAGCTTCCAGGAGGTCAGGAAGAGGATCGCTATCCTCCTCCATTCCTGCATCTATAGCCAGTAGCATTGTTATTTCAGACCTCTCAAAATGGGGTTTGAGGCGGTTCACATGTATGACCCTCATGGGGTTCCTTGAAGACCGCAAGTTGACCAGGTAGGTCACTTCACTCTTGCGCTCCACCACCTCATATGGCCCAGTCCACTTGTCTTGGAGCGCGCAAGGCTCCACTGGCGCCATCACCCACACCATCTGCCCAGGTTGAAATTCCACCAGAGTGGTATGCTGGTCATACCATCTCTTCATCTCATCCTGGCTGGCTTCCAGGTTCGCCTGAACGAGGGCCCGGAAGCGCTGTGTCTGGTTGCGGATGGCCAGCACATAGCTGAACACATCCTGGGGGGTTTTCCCAGGGGATTTCTCCCAACCCTCCTTCACCAGACTGAGAGATCCTCTCACAGGGTGCCCGTACAAAAGCTCAAAGGGACTGAACTCTAGAGACTTTTGTGGTACCTCCCTTTAGGCAAATAACAGGCATGGCAAAAAGACGTCCCACTTCCGTCTCATGGGCTCTGTCAGCCCCATGATCATGCCTTTCAGGGTCCAGTTGAACCTTTCAACCAACCCATTTCCTTGAGGGTGGTAAGGAGTGGTGAACTTATAAGTTACCCCACACTCCTCCCACAGAGACTTCATATACCTGGAGATGAAGTTGGTTGCCCGGTCAGAAACCATCTCTCTGGGGAAACCCACACGGGAAAAGATCCCCATCAACGCACGGCCCACCACCGGGCTGTGGTTGTCCTGAGAGGGATAGCCTCCGGGTACCAGGTGGCATGATCCACCAGGACCAGGATGAACCTGTTGCCTAAGGCGGTCCTTGGGTCCAGTGGCCCCATAATATCTATCCCCACCCGCTCGAAAGGGGTGCTCACTACAGGAAAAGGCTGGAGAGGGCCTTTGCATTTTCCTCCAGCCTTGCCACTTGCCTGGCAAGTCTGGCATGATTTACAAAAGGAAGCGACGTCCGTCTTCATCCCGGGCCAGTAAAAGTGGGTGGCAAGCCTTTGTCGGGTCTTGTCCTGCCCGAGATGTCCTGCAAGAGGCACGTCGTGAGCCAGACCCAGTAGGAAGTCTCTGAACCCTGCGGGTACTACCAGGGTACGTGATCCACTGGGCTCAGCAAACATAGGCTCACTGTACAACAAGTCATTCTCCCAGTAGAGAAAGAAGTTCTTTGGATCAGCACCTGCTGCCTGGTCTGCAGCCTGGTGCCGCAGACCTTCAAGAGTAGGGCATGCCTTCTGCGCTTGGCAGAACTTCTCTCTGGAGGGACCACCCTCTTGCTGCCAATGGGTCAGCTCAGGTATGTCTCCCAGCTCAGCTACCTGTTCCCCTGTAGGCTCCAGGGCATCCCCCGCAGGGTCTGCTCCTTCCTGGACTGTGGGAACAGCGGGGGTGGACGCACCACGCCCCTTGCCCTTCCTCTTTCTGGCAGGGACCTGGGCCACTGTTTCAGGCTCCAGGTCTGCTTCACAACCCTGTCTGGCTGCCATGGACCGAGTGGTCACACAGACCCACTCAGGCAAACCCAACTTCTTCAAATGAGCATGGCGTTCCATCTCCTTCCATGGGGAACTCTCCAGGTCATTACCTAGCAGACAGTCTACTGGCATGGATTGACTCACAACAACTCTGAGAGGACCTGAGACCCCCCCCCACTCAAAGGGAACATGTGCTACCTTGCAAAGGCGCACGGAGTTGTCAGCTGACACTACAGGGTGAAGTACATCGGGAATGATCAGCTCCTCAGGGACCCACTGACACCTGACCGTGGTCACACTGGCTCCAGTGTCCCTGAGAGTCTCCACCCACTTCCCATTGATGGTCACCCACTGCCTGTACTTCTTAGTGTTATCAGGGACAGGGGTTTCCTGGACCATCTCTGTGTCTCCAAAAGAGACAAGTGACATAACTGCTAATCCCTCCAAATCACTAGAAATTAAATCCCCACCAAAAGCTACACTAGCTATACCCAGTGTTGGAGCACCAGAGGGTGCCTGGGATTTCTTGGGACACACAGGAGATTTGTGACCCAATTCCTGACAGTGATAACACTTAATGGGACCCTTGTTATCCGACCTGCCCTTAGGGGGCCAGGTTGGTTTGGGTTTTGACTTGGGGGGCTAGGACTGGTTACCCTGGGAACTGTTTTGGGGCCCTTGTGAGAACTCCTTTTGGTTACCCTTGTCCCCCCCACTCTTCTGCTGGGGACCCTACCCACCTTTGGCTATGGTACCCACAATTCCTCTGTGGACCCTGGTACTGGTCCAGCGGTCCGCCTCTTTAGCAAGCTCAATGGGGTCCGTCAGCTTGCTGTCTAAAAGATGCTGGCTCAGCTCTGGAACACATAGACTACTCAAGTGCTCCCAACTAATTAAATGTAACAACCCCTTATAATCAGTTACCTTGCTGCCCTTCATCCAACCTTCCAGTGCCCGCGAGTACAGATTCACACACTCCATCCAAGTCTCAGACTCTTTCTTCCTGGAGTTCCTAAACTGCAGTCTATACTGTTCTGGAGTAAGTCCATAACTGAGACATAGGGCCTCCTTCATATTGGGATAGGTCATGGTACCTGCTAATTCTAAGGGCTCTAGAGCACTCCTCCCAGAAGCCTCAAAATGTTTCCACAGGCCCGCCCCCCAATGCTGTTCAGGCACACCATTCATTCTTAACGCAATTTCATACGAGGTAAACCAGGCATAGATATCCTCACTCCTATTGTAATTCTGTACTAAATCCTTGGGGATATATACTTTACCCCCCTGCGCTGGCTGTGCGCTGCCACCATTGGAACCGGACTCCGCCTGCTTGGCCTTGATGTCCAGTTCTCTCATGCTCACTTCATGAGCCAGAAGCAATTTCTTCTCTTCCAAGGCACGGGCATTCTTGCTCTCCTCCGCCGCCTTTTCCTTCTCTACTTCCAATTGCTTCATTTTCATTTTCATTATTTCCAATTCATGGTTTCTCACCCTTTGATTCTCCTCCAACTCCTCTGGAGTGAGCCCCCTACTGGAATGGGAGCTGCCAGCCCTTGAGTCTCTTCTGCCCACGGGCAGATCTTGGGGAACAAAACCATCCTCTTCATTTGCATCACCTTCCTCTTGGGCCTCCCACCAGGCCTTCAAGACTCTTTGTAGCACATCCTTTCTAGATCCGTTTTTCACAGGGCAACCAAGGTCTTTGCAGAATTGCTTGAGCTCCTCAACCTTGTACGAATACAGATCCTCAATGGAAAAGTCCAATTCTGCCCTCTCACTTGCTGCCACCTGAGATATGATGCTCTTGAAGAGTTACTCAAAAATAGAATCAAAAATACAGTATGTGGTTGCGTATTGGTCTGCACTTAAACTAGTGATGTACACCAATTACTGTGGGTCAAGTACAAATACAAGTTCAATCCTCACCGCTGACCACCAATGTTAGTTCCGGGGGTCTCTAGTTGGCAGGGTAGGTACCTCTGTCCAAGTAGGGACCCTTGCTTCTAGTCAGGGAAAGGTTGATACACTGTTAAGATAACCCCTGCTCACCCTCTAGGTAGCTTGGCCTGAGCAGTCTAGGCTATCAAAGGCAATGTGTAAAGTATTTGTACCAACACTCACAGTAACACAGTGAAAACACCACAGATTTACTCCACACCAGTTTTAGAAAAATAAGGTATCTTTACTAAAAACTTCACAAGACCAAATACTACAGAAAAACCAACATACAATTAAAAAGATTACTTTAAGGACAGTTCAAGAGTTTGCAGAAAGTACTCCAGGATGTAAAAGTCAGTGTCCTGCACAGTGCGACTCTCAATGCACAAAATGCGACACTCTCGTGCCCAACAGTACCTGTAGTTGCGATAAGGTTCCCAAAAGCTATAACAAGGAAGATGGCAAAGGCGAAGCGATACTCCTGAGATCTTGGGGAGGCTTTGCAGCAGCCCTGCTTCACGCAGCAGAGGTGGATGTTCTGGCTCCGATCTGTAGGGGGAGGATGCGATGACTTTGACTTTCGTTGCGTAGGTTTCTTAGGGGGAAGCTTCACGCACAGGTACGATGCGGCGATCTTCGGTGCGGCGCGATGCGCGGCGCAGCGCGGACTTCTGGCGCCGCAACCCTCGATGCGTCACGGGACGGGACTCTGCGTCGACATACGCAGCGACTGGATACTTTCACGCACCGGCAGTGGTGCGGCCCGCAAACTGGTTCTGCGACGACCCTCGCAGCATCAGGAATCTTCACGCACCGGAACGATGCTCGATGCACTTAGCGATGCGGGGACTCCGGGTGCTGCGATGGGGCCGCGATGAAATTCTCCTCGCACTCTCGTTCTTGCGACATGCAATCGGATGATGCATTGGGTACCAGTTACTCTTTTTCACGCTTCTGCTTTCCAGCTCCCAAACACAGCAAAACGACCTCCTGAGGCCCCAAGACTGGGCAAGCACTCCAATGCAGGTCAGAACTCCTTCAGCAGAGTTCCAGGGGAGCTGGTGGTGAAGTCCTTTTGTTCCTGGGACTTCTTAACAGGGAGCCAGCTCTTCTCAGGCCCTTGGAGATCAGAATGAAAAGAAGGGGACACAGCAAAGTCCTTACCCTCTCCTTGGCAGCAAAGCAAAACAGCAAGCAGGCAGTCTTCTCCTCTTCAGTTCTTTTCAGCTTTCTCCTTGGCAGAGGTTCCTTCTTAGTTCCAAAGTGATCTAAAGTTTAGGTGTCTGGGGTCCTCTTCTTATACCCCTCCAAGTCTTTGTCTCTCTTTGTTTCAGTGGGGGGATTCCCCTACTCAAACCGATTCCTGGGTGTGCTCTGCCCTGGAGCACCTGGTTCCTTTCAGAGTGAGGGGCAGGGTCGTTAGACGCTCAGCAGGAGGTGGAGCCTTCTTTGTGCTGGCAGAGGCAGAGTCCTCAGCCTGGCCAGCAGAGGGTGGAGCCAGCATTGTGCTGGCAGAGGCAGCCCTACTCAAACCCAGGGGCTACTCCTCCCACCCATCTAAAGCACATCTCCCTATTCACCCTGCTGCTGACTTATCCAGACTCCTGAAGCCACCTAGCCCATCACATGACACCAGTCAGCCAACCAGCACACAGGCACACAGGAAGGTTAAACAGGAGAATAGCTACTTTCTAAAAAGTGCTATTCTCACACAGTGAATTTAAAAACCATCTCGCTAAAAAGATGCATAATTAAATTCTGAACACAAAGATACCAAACTTGGATTTTCTATCTTGCCCTTATGGGAAGATAGGCATGTAAACAGCCTCCCCCATTCTGTCCTATGGGCAAGATAGCCTCTCAGCAGTGAAAAACGAAAATGGCTGTAATTCACTACCAGGGCATGTTACACACCTCAGTACATGCCCTACCTTTCAGATACACTGCACCCAGCCCAGGGGGGTACCTAGGGCCACCATAGGGATGCCTGACATGTACAGAAAGGGAAGGATAAGGCCTGATCAGCGGTTGCACTGGCCAGGTCGACATGGCAGTCCTGGACTGCACATAGGCACTGCAAGCAGGCCTAAGACATCATTTTGGGGCTACTCCTGTGGGTGGCACAATCAGTGCTGCAGCCCACTAGTAGCATTTGAATCACCAGCCCTGGCACACTCAGTGCACTTTACTTGGGGCTAACAGGTGAAACAAATATACCAATCATGGATAACCAATCAATATAACAATTTACCTTGGGAGCTCTTGCACTTGGACACTGATCAGCAGCGGCAAAGTGCCCAAAGCATCTAAACCAGCAAAAACGAAATCCAGCATAGCATCAAAAATACAGGAGGTAGAGGCAAAAAGTCAGGGGTAACCACGCCAAAGATGCCAGGTATAACAGGCACCAAATGAATACTATCTGCCTTATCGCAAGGGTGAATCAGTACTCTGCTGGGGGTTAGAGGCCTGCATAGATTGCGCACATTTGATTGTACAATGCGTGTCTTAATACCTGAGTCATTCAACAAGTGCATGTATAGTAACTGCATACTTACACTGCTGGTAGTTGACTGCAGAGAAAGTTTATAAGTGCTCGTGTGTTGGCGCAGAGATTAGATAAGGACATTGTTCTGTCAGTATGATTGCACAAGTGGATAGAGACTGACAGTTTGATTGGGGCACTACTTGAATACTACCTGGCTTATTCCAAGGGTGAATGAGTACTCTGCTAGGGGTTAAGGGCCTTCATACATTGCGCACATTTCACTGTAGCACTATGTGTCTTAATGTGTGACGCAATCTACAGGTGTATGGACACTGACTAGATACTGAGAGTGCTGGTAGTTGGCAGGAGGGTGAGTTTTTAAGTGCTTGTGTGTTGGCACAGTGATTAGAAAAGGACATGCTTCTGTCAGGATAAATGCAGGAGTGGAGAGAGAATAACAGGCTGATTGGGGCACTACATAAATACTACCTGGTTATTGTAAGCGTGAATCAGTAGTCTGCAGGAATAGGTACCAACTCCAGATCATTGTGGAAAGCTCTTCCTGGCCTTTTATTATCCTCTAATTTATTATAACAATATTTACAAATACGTTGATTAGTACCCAAATCAAAGCAATCCTCTACCAACAAATAAGTTGCAAATTACTTCCACTTATCATTATTTTCTTTTTCACTTTTTAAATACAGACCAACAGTCCTAGTCTGATTCTTATAGTGAGTTTGTCGACAACAAATACAAGTATAATTTGGCCTTTCACACAAATTTACCTTAAACTTTGTAATTTCTTCTTCAAATTTCTCTGTACTAATCTTTTCCACGTTTTCTTCAATGCCTACTTCTATCAATGTCTCACTTTGTCTACTATCTTCTTCAGGACCAAAATAACGAAACTCTATTTCATCACAAACTTTTTTTATATCTGATACTGACCCATGCACAAGCTCACTGTTTAATTCATTTAAAAATATTGCTGGACTTTTTGCATAATACAATCTTCTGACTATCTTCCGCATTTGAGAATGATGTACTGCTAACATTCTAAAATGATGAAAAACACCTTGACATACTTTCCTAGAAAGACAAGCCATAGAATGACCTTGCAAACCAGTATTTTTTCTCACTCTGCAAGGATCTAGTCCTTGCAACATCTTAATCTTTTGTTTAAGACGTTTTTTTACTATACTCTCATAAGACATTCTGAAAAATATCAATAGATTCCTGACGTATACTGCATATACTACTACTATCCCAAGTATACACTGGGGTTTTAGTATGTCTCCCTAGAACTTCATCAGCTGCCACTTCTACATTTCTAGGAACCATGTTTTCTTTTTCAATTGGACAACCGTTTTTAACCTCATAAGCACGACCAGTGGTATCAACTGCATGCAATAAACTATTGGTTTGAAAATAGCTCTCTTCATTCAAAAAAGGCTCTGAACTTGAACTGTGTTTCTATTCACCCCAAAAAAATCACAAAAGTTAGTTCTGTTAATTACCCTCTTCCTTTTACTTACGGCCTTCATAAAATGTATTGGCTTATCCAATCATCGAATTCTGTTTAATACTACAATGAATAATTTCCTTTTAAATTCAAAAGCCTTTTCAACAATATTTTCAATCTGTTTTTTCTTTTATAAAATGCAGATTTTCTTTCGATTTCTTCACATCTTTCAACAAATTAAAGACAACTCTATAATAAAACATTATTTTCCTTATTTCAGTAAATTGATTCTTACTCCTTTTACCATATATTTTTTCTTGAAAACCTAATTTCCCATTAATTTCTCCTTTTTGCTTGTTATTGTTCTTTCTACTTGAGGCATTGTTTCTACTTTTCACATTATGCACACTGTTTCCAGCCTTTGAAAGTTTTTTAATAAATTGTTTGGTTCTCTTACCGGAAGACTTTTTCTTTTTTTTCACATGTTGTAGCTCCTCTAATTTTTTCTGTTGTGTTTCCTTCAAATAATATTCCTTTCTTTGTTGTTTCTTCTTTTGTGTTATTCTAGTCATAGTTAGTTTTTTTTATTGAAGATGAGCAATATCTGTTTAAAAAAAAATATATAATTTTATTAAAACAAAATTAATAAAATATATTATTGTTTTACAAAGACATTGTATCTAAAAATCATTTAATTGTTTTCTTTTAAAATCACTATACATTTATTGCAAGACACAGGTACTAACTGGGTAAATGCAGAACTGAATAACTAGTATTTACATGTTTAGAGGAGTGGATCAATACTGTATAGATGATTGTAATACTACATGTTTCTGGGTTATTATATGAGTACATAGGTACTGACTGGATCATTTGAGTTCTGCAATTAAAGAGAATGGTGAATTTTTAAGCTTTGTGTTTCTGCAAAGTGATTAGTTAAGGACATGATTCTGTGTGGATGATTGCAGGAGTGGACACAAAGAGAGAGTCTGATTGCGGCACTAAATAAATACTACCTGGCTTATTGTAAGGGTGAATAAGTAGTCTGCTGGGGGTTAAAGGCCTGCATACATTGTGCACATTTGACTGTACCACCGCTTATCTTAATGACAGTCATTGTACAAATACATGGATAGTGACTGGATAGTTACACTGCTGGTAGTTGACAGCAGATAGACTTTCTAACTGCTTGTGTATTGACACAGAGATTAGATAAGGACATGCTTCTGTCAGGGTAATTGCAAGAGTGGACAGAGACTAATAGGCTGATTAAGGCACTGCATGAATACTACCTGATTTATTACAAGGGTGAATCAGTAGTCTGCTGGAGGTTACAGGCCTGCATACATAGCGCTCATTTCACAGTAGCACTATGTGTCTTAATGCCTGAGGCATTCTACACGTGTATGCACAGTGACTAGATAGTGAGAGTGCTGGTAGCTGACATGAGGGTGAGTTTTTAAGTGCTTGTGTGTTGGCACAGAAATTAGATAAGGACATGCTTGTATCAAGATGATTACAGGAGTGGACAGAGAGTGACAGACTGATTGGGGCACTGCATGAATACCACCTGGCTTATTCCAAGGGTGAATCAGTAGTCTGCTGGTGGTTAGAGGCCTGCATAGATTGCACACATTTGACTGTAGCACTGCTTGTCTTAATGCCCGAGTCACTCTACAAGTGCATGGATTGTGACTGAAAAGTTACACTGCTTGTCATTGACTGTGGGAAGAGTTTATAAGTGCTTGTAAGTTGGCACAGACGTTAGATAAGGATATGGTTCTGTCAGCATGATTGCAGGAGTGGACACAGTGTGACAGCCTGATTGGGGCACTACATAAATACTACCTGGCTTATTGCAAGGGTGAATCAGAAGTCTGCAGGGGGTTGGGAGCCTGCATACATTTCACACATTTTACGGTAGCACTATGTGTCTTTATGTCTGAGGCATTCTACAGGTATATGGACAGTGACTAGATAGTGAGAGTGCTGGTAGTAGACAGGAGGGTGAGTTTTTAAGTGCTTGTGTGTTGGCACAACGATTAGATAAGGACATGCTTCTGTCAGGATAATTGCAGGAGTGGACAGAGACTGATAGGCTGATTGGGGCACTCCAGTTTGGACCCAGCCATATGCAAATCAGTCTTGACCCTGTGCCCAATGGGAACAGTCAAGTCCGAACTGCCAGGCTAGGTCCTCCCTGGAAATGACCATGTCTGAACTGGGGTGGCGTGGTGAGCAAAATAACGATGGATTAAACCCAGATCTGTGACTGGGGGTGAATGTTTTGCCAATGTGCAACATTCCGTCCATCATCTTGTGTGTTTTGCTGTTCACCCTGTGTGGGAAGGGTATGCCCAGACGTGGGCCCCTTGCTCACTACACCACTGGAGTCAAGCTATCCTGGCTAAAGAGGGGTGAAACCCCGAAACCGGTCCTAGGATGCTTGATTCCGGTCAAGGGAAGACATGGCTTTGCAGTTCGGGATAGACTGTTCTCATGAGGCACAGGGTCAAGACTGATTTGCATATGGCCATGTCTGAACTGGGGTGGCGTGGTGAGAAAAATAACGATGGATTAAACCCAGATCTGTGACTGGGGGTGAATGTTTTGCCAATGTGCAACATTCCGTCCATCATCTTGTGAGTTTTTCTGTCAAGATCATTGCAGGAGTGGGCAGAGAGTGACAGTCTGCTTGGGGCACAGCATGAATACTATCTGGCTTATTCCAAGGGTGAATCAGTAGTCTGCTGGTGTTTAGAGACCTGCATATATTGTGCACATTTCAGTGTACCACTGCTTGTCTTAATGCCTGAGTCGTTCTACAAGTGCATGAATACGGAGAGGATAGTTAAAGTGGTGGAAATTGACAGCAGGGAGAGTTTGTAAGTGCTTGTGTGTTGGCACAGCGATTCGATAAGGACATGCTTCTGTCAGGATAATTGCAGGAGTGGACAGCGTCTGATAGGCTGATTGGAACACTGCATGAATACTACCTGGCTTATTGCAAGAGTGAATCAGTAGTCTGCAGAGGGTTAAGAGCCTGCATACATTACACACATTTCACTATAGCACAATGTGTCTTAATGCCTGAGGCATTCTACAGGTATATGGACAGTGACTAGATAGTGAGAGTGCTGGTAGTTGGCAGGAGGGTGAGTTTTTAAGTGCTTGTGTGTTGGCACAGCGATTAGTTAAGGACATGCTTCTGTCAGGATAATTGCAGGAGTGGACAGAGACTGATAGACTGATTGGGGCACTACATGAATGGATAGAGAGTGACAGTCTGATTGGGGCACATCATGAATACTACCTGGTTTATTCCAAGGGTGAATCAGTAGTCTGCTGGGGGTTAGAGACCTGCATATATTGTGCACATTTCAGTGTACCACTGCTTGTCTTAATGCCGGAGTCGTTCTACAAGTGCATGAATATGGAGAGGATAGTTAAAGTGGTGGCAGTTAACAGCAGGGAGAGTTTATAAGTGCTTGTGTGTTGGCACAGCAATTAGATAAGGACATGCTTCAGTCAGGATAATTGCAGGAGTGGACAGAGTATGATAGGCTGATTGGGGCACTGCATGAATACTATCTGGCTTATTGCAAGGATGAATCAGTAGTCTGCTGGGGGTTACAGGTCTGCATACATTGCACATATTTCACTGTACACTATGTGGTTTAATGCCTGAAGCATTCTACAGGTGTATGCACAGTGACTAAATAGTAAGAGTGGTGGTAGTTAACAGGAGAGTGAGTTTTTAAGTGATTGTGTGTTGGCACAGAAATTAGATAAGGACATGTTACTGTCAGCATTATTGCAGGAGTGGACAGAGAGTGACAGTCTGATTGGGGCACTTCATGAATACTACCTGGCTTATCCCAAGGGTGAATCAGAAGTCTGCTGGGGTTTAGAGGCCTGCATAGATTGCACAAGTTTGACTGTAGCACTGCTTGTCTTAATGCCTGAGTCACTCTACAAGAGCATGGATAGTGACTGGAAAGTTACACTGCTTGTCATTCACCACAGGAAGAGTTCATACGTGCTTGTATGTTGGCACAGGCATTAGATACGAATATGGTTCTGTCAGCATGATTGCAGGAGTGGACAAAGAGTGACAGCCTGACTAGGGCACTACATAAATACTACCTGGCTTATTGCAAGGGTGAATCAGTAGTCTGCAGGGGGTTAAGAGCCTGCATACATTGCGCATATTTTACTGTACACTATGTGTCTTAATGCCTGAAGCATTCCATAGGTGTATGCACAGTAAGTAGAAAGTAAGAGTAGTGGTAGTTGACAGAAGGGTGAGTTTTTAAGTGCTTGTGTTTCCTTCTTGCACAGAGAGTAGATACAGACATGGTGCTATCAGGATGATAGGAGGATTGGACAGGCAATGACATTGTGATTGCTTATCTGCATGGCTACTGATTGGATATTTGCGGGAGTAAATCAGTAGTCTGCAGGGGGTTAAAGCACCGCATACACTGTGCACATTTACTTATGTACTAACTACGAAATTACACATTATAGAACCACAAAATCACTTCTCATACACTCATAAAATCACATTTTCACCACCTTTGCAGTCCTCTAATATATTAGATACCTATCATTAATTCATACAAATATAAATATAATGTAAACAAAAACTTGACTCATGACATACTAACTACTACATACCAGGAAGAATTAAATGTACTGACTTTCTTTGCAGCTACATATTTTCCTTTAAATCGACAAATATTCAACTTCATCAACCTATACCTCTCAACAGACTTAATGAAGAACAGTAATAAAGAACACTTTTTTTATAAGGATTTTTAAAACTGCAGAAACTGTACCAACTAATAACAGATTCATAATTATTAACAACTTATATGATCATCTTGCAAACAGCACAATTGTACCTCATTTTACCACACTATCTATAATAATGCAATATTTTTAAACTATACCTTCTTACACAGAAGAAATAATCATGCCTAATAAACTACATCTTATGTGCATTTTTTAGAAAATACACCTTCTTAGTACATATTTAACCAATTATAGTAAATAAAAGCCTTCATTCAACTATATCTTCTAACACACTTAAATAAATATATTACTGTACAGACTGCTTTTCAAGCAAACTTCAAATACAATAAAAATAATCCCAATATACATCTGTGCATTTTATAATATATTACAAACAACACAGTTTCCTAAAAATGTCAAATCTTTTTTAAATTAACCTCAAAAATATGTAACTCAATTTTAAATAAATCTGTTGAATGAAAAATCTCACACACGCACTCAGGATTTTCTTTTTCACACAGAGAATGTAGATCAACACACTCTGCAAGGGTAAACCAGTATTGGCAAATGTTCCCTCTATTTTTCCATACATATAGACATAAACAACAAATGGCATTGCTTCCCAGTGTTTTTTATATTGAAAAACGATTTTACATTGGTCACAGAGAATTATACTTTTCAACTGACATCTTCACCCCTAGTCCTTAAGGTCAGTTTCCATAGCAACAGGTCATGCAAAATTCAACTTAGCTGTCAGGTCACAAGTGCACCACACAGCAGGTGTGGTTGGCTTTGCAATGCTTGCCCTTATCCTCTCTGCTGTACTTTTCCAACATTTGTTAATAACCAATAAGAAACATGCTTTCTACACCAAGTGAAACGCACCCTATTTTTGAATGTAGAGTGTTGTTAAACAGCCAATCAAATCTCTACTTTCTTAAAAACAGCATCTTGTCCACCATTTTAGATAGATTTTATTCTACCACCTGCCTACCTCAGCTGCAGACATTTTCTGAATACCTATAGAAATCCCTTCAAGATGCTTTCTGTGTGGATTATTGGACACAGCTATATTTTCTGGTGCAAAAGGTATGCTGAAAGCAGAGGTATTGACAAAGACCTAGGTTTGCAAAATGTAGACATTAAATGGATTGGACAGAGAGGATTAAAGTGGCACCAATTGATGCCATTGGTTAAATCCTTTTTGCATCTCCAATCCCTGACCTCATGATTGTGCACTGTGGTGGCAATGACCTAGGCACATTGACTGGGTTAGCTCTGGAAATGCTAATGAAGGACACCTTTGCAGAATTGATTTTGCATTTTCCCCAAACTGCCTTGGTGTACTCTAACATATTCCAAAGACAGAAATGGAACAGGTCCACTCAATTTTATCCACAGATTGAGAAAGCTAGAAAAAATGTCAATAAAGCTGTTTCTGCTTATCTCAGAGACCATAGTATAGGGTCCATATACAACAACAATCTATGTCTTAATATGGATGGCATCTACAGGACTGATGGTTTACATTTCACAGATAAGGGAAACAGAGTCCTTCAGAATAACTTAAGACTCTGCATTGGCACTTACATGTAGCTACAAAAATCTCCCAATAAACACAAGGGCTTTTTAGAGCCACCCAATATCCTAACGTATAACCTAGGTTTTTATTAAAACATTTTTTTATATTTTTGCTTGTAGTCGTGCAACCAGCGTGTATTGGAGTCGCGTACACATTGCTTACACACTAGGGGGCCGTGCTGAGCGCCGCGCTAGGTACGTTACTCCTTATTTTTCCGTAAAAAAACCCCCATCTCCTACCATTAATTTCTATTCGACCCGGGGACCCCATCCCCCGGGGCCTATCTCATACATTGGGAGCCCCAATGCCCCCCTGTCCCTCTGGCTCCACGCAAACTTCGGGAGCCAGCATAGCTTTTCGCGCTTGGAGTCGCGTACCCCTCGCGTGCACACTATGGCCCGCGCTGAGCGCCGCGCTAGGTACGCCACTCCTTTAAAAAAAACGGCTCCTACCATCAATTACTATTCACCCCGGGGACCCCATCCCCTGGGATCTATCTGATACGTTGGGGACTTTAGGGGGAGCTCCAATGCCGCCACGGTCCCGCCGGCTCCCCATGACCTTTTGGAGACGGCATAGCTTTTTGCGATTGGAGTCGCGTACCCCTCGCGTGCACACTAGGTGCCACGCTGAGCACCGCGCTAGGTAAACGGCTCCTACCATTAATTACTATTCGCCCCAGGGACCCCATCCCCCGGGGCCTATCTCATACATTGTGTCCTACGGTAGCCGACATTGCTTTTCCACATGGGAAGCTGCTGACATGCAGCTCCCCATGAGGAAAAGCAATCTGCTTTGCTTCATTGAAGCGAAGCAGTTTGCAATGACAGGGCGGGAGCCGCAAGGTTCCCGCCCTATCATTGCAAACAGCAGTGCCCCAGGGGTGGGCACCCTGGGACACTGCAGGAGCCGGCCCTGGGGGGGCGGTCCCCTGGGCCATGAAAAAAGGCTCCAGGAGGGGGGCCAAGCGGCCCCCCTCCCAACAATTACAATGCCCTGGGGAGGTGGTGGTCCCCAGAACAGGGGGTCAATTACAGACCCCCGCATTTAAATCTTAGTGCCCCGGGGCTGCGGGGAGGGCTGTGTCCCCCTCAAATATTTATAAAAAAGTCCCGGGGGTGGTGGTCCCTGGGGCTGCGGGGGTCCCCCTGGGCCCCTGCATTTTTTTTTGCAGTGCCCCCGGGACTTGGCCCACCCGGAGGCTAATTAATACCGAAGTGCGGGAGCCTGTGCTTCGTTTTATTACATTTTTTTGGCCGGATCTGCGGATCCTCCGCGCATCCCGCGATTTAAAAAAAAATAAATAATTTTTGTTGGGGCCCTGGGAGTCCTTGTGGGACCTCCTGAGCAGGCCTAGGGCGTCAGGGTGTTTGCACCCTGACCCCTTTTCCTGTTTTGCACATTTGTTTTTCTATTTTCTTGTGTCTCGGTTCTACTGAGGCACAAGATGGCTGCCAACACTTCCTGGTTTGGAGTGTTGACAGCCAATTAACATGAATTCGTGATCAGGAGGGTGCGTGGATCCTCCGCGGATCCTCCATGGCCATAGATATCACTATCTTAATTTCTTAATTTCTCAAAAACTACTGAACGGATTTACATTTTTTATAAGGTCGCTTTATGAGCCAAGCAGTACCTTTTTGCCAAATTTGGTGTAATTCCTTTAGTAGGTTATGCCGCCATGCTCCTAATTTAGTTTTAAAATACCCAGTGGGTTTTTCTGTCCCATTTACATTGCTGTCATGCTTTTCTTCTCACCCTGGGGGAATTGTACGAGGTATTTTAAAACTAAATTAGGAGCATAGCGGCATAACCTACTAAAGGAGTATATTGGACTAAAACTTCAAGTACCATGTTGCACTATGCAGACATGCCTTGTAGGCGGGATTTGCTACAGCGATTTAAACTCACCTGAATTGCCGCTTCTCCATGATGCCATTCCCGTGATCAAGGGCGGACAACACGCCAGAAATGCATAGGGGAACCTTTTGGCCGAATCTTCTTTGCCCATGAAGTTGTTTTCTGTGCTGCCTGGCGGAATAAAGAATTGTGTACGCTGTGCGTGGGCCTCCAACTGTGGGTCTTTTCTTTTGGAATTTGTAGCAGCCGTACACAGGTCGCGGAGTGCCCCCCCTGCGGACGAGCAGGTTCAGCGCCGGCACTGTTCCGACGCATTGGAACCTCATACAATTCCCCCAGGGTGAGAAGAAAAGCATGGCAGCAATGTAAATGGGACAGAGAAACCCACTGGGTATTTTAAAACTAAATTAGGAGCATGGCGGCATAACCTACTAAAGGAGTATATTGGACTAAAACTTCAAGTACCATGTTGCACTATGCAGACACGCCTTGTAGGTGGGACTTTGCTACAGCGATTTAAACTCACCTGAATTGCCGCTTCTCCATGATGCCATTCCCGTGATCAAGGGAGGAAAACACGCCAGAAACGCGTAGGGGCACCTTTTGGCCGAATCTTCTTTGCCCATGAAGTTGTTTTCTGTGCTGCCTGGCGGAATAAAGAATTGTGTACGCTGTGCGTGGGCCTCCAACTGTGGGACTTTTCTTTTGGAATTTGTAGCGGCCGTACCCGGGTCGCGGAGTGCCCCCCCCCTGCGGACGAGCAGGTTCAGCACCGGCACTTTTCCGACGTATTGGAAACCTCGTGCAATTCCCACAGGGTGATAAGAAAAGCATGGCAGCAATGTAAATGGGACAGAGAAACCCACTGGGTATTTTAAAACTAAATTAGGAGCATGGCGGCATACCCTACTAAAGGAGTATATTGGACTAAAACTTCAAGTACCATGTTGCACTATGTAGACACGCCTTGTAGGCGGGACTTTGCTACAGCGATTTAAACTCACCTGAATTGCCGCTTCTCCATGATGCCATTCCCGTGATCAAGGGCGGACAACACGCCAGAAATGCATAGGGGAACCTTTTGGCCGAATCTTCTTTGCCCATGAAGTTGTTTTCTGTGCTGCCTGGCGGAATAAAGAATTGTGTACGCTGTGAGTGGGCCTCCAACTGTGGGTCTTTTCTTTTGGAATTCGTAGCGGCCGTACCCGGGTCGTGGAGTGCCCCCCCCGGCGGACGAGCAGGTTCAGCGCCGGTACTTTTCCGACGCATTGGAAACCTCGTACAATTCCCCCAGGGTGAGAAGAAAAGCATGGCAGCAATGTAAATGGGACAGAGAAACCCACTGGGTATTTTAAAACTAAATTAGGAGCATGGCGGCATAACCTACTAAAGGAGTATATTGGACTAAAACTTCAAGTACCATGTTGCACTATGCAGACATGCCTTGTAGGCGGGACTTTGCTACAGCGATTTAAACTCACCTGAATTGCCGCTTCTCCATGATGCCATTCCAGTGATCAAGGGCGGACAACACGCCAGAAACGCGTAGGGGAACCTTTTGGCTGAATCTTCTTTCCCCATGAAGTTGTTTTCTGTGCTGCCTGGCGGAATAAAGAATTGTGTACGCTGTGCGTGGGCCTCCAACTGTGGGTCTTTTCTTTTGGAATTTGTAGCGGCCATACCCGGGTCGCGGAGTGCCCCCCCTGCGGACGAGCAGGTTCAGCGCCGGCACTTTTCTGACGCATTGGAAACCTCGTACAATTCCCCCAGGGTGAGAAGAAAAGCATGGCAGCAATGTAACTGGGACAGAGAAACCCACTGGGTATTTTAAAACTAAATTAGGAGCATGGCGGCATAACCTACTAAAGGAGTATATTGGACTAAAACTTCAAGTACCATGTTGCACTATGCAGACACGCCTTGTAGGCGGGACTTTGCTACAGCGATTTAAACTCACCTGAATTGCCGCTTCTCCATGATGCCATTCCCACGATCAAGGGCGGACAACACGCCAGAAACGCGTAGGGGAACCTTTTGGCCGAATTTTCTTAGCCCATGAAAGTATTTTCTGTGCTGCCTTGCGGAATAAAGAATTGTTTACTGTTAGACCTGGCACCTTGGCGTGAGTTTCCCTTCCACTTTTTGCTGATGTGCCTCATTGTGTTTTGTTGGTGTTAGCTGCTCAGGGCACTGTGCCACTGCTAATCAGTGCAACAGTGCATGTGCTCCCTTTGGAAAAGTGTATACATTGATTGGTGTCCATGTTTGGCTTATTTGGTTTACTATCAGCCCCTAGTAAAGTGCACCAGGAGTGCCAGGGCTTGTAAATACAAATGCTGCTGGTGGGCTTGCAGCACTGGCTGTGCCACCCACAGAAGCGGCCTAGTAAAATGTGTCTAGGGTCTGCCACTGCAGAACCTGCGTGCAGTCTGGTACTGTCGCGCTGACTGCGCAAGTGCACCCACTTGCCAGTCCCTAAACCTTCCCTTAACTACATATTAGTCACCCCTCTGGTAGGCCCAAGGGCAGGGTGCATTGTAGGCATAAGGTAGGACATGCCCTGATGTGTGTGGCATGTCTTAATAGTGAATTACAGCCATTTTCGTTTTTCACTATTGAAGGCTACCTGCTCTCCATAGGCCAGAATGGGCTGCTGGAATTACTACACGCTGTAATCCCAGTGGACTCATAGAGCATGGTAGAAAGTCAAGTTTAGTATGCCTGAACTCAGAATAATAAAATACTTCTTTTAGTAAAGTTTATTTTAATATCCTGTGTTTGTAAATACTACTTTTAGAAAGTTAGTATTTACTGACCTGGCCATTTCAGTCCGCCTGCTGTGTGTGTGTGTTCTGCCTAGTAACAGTAAAGGAGCAGGGCTGGGGGATTCCAGGAGACAGGCTGGCTGCCAGGTGGTGGGTAGAGAGTTTACACCAGGATGGGTGGGAGGAGCACACCTTGATTCTGAATAGACCTGTGCTCTGCTACCACAATGCCGGCTCCGCCCCCTGTGGAGCGGCTGATGTCTCTGCCCTGCTGCTGAAAGGAAAGAGCAGAGTCACCACAACAAAGTGCTCCAACACTGGACTGAGCCAGGCCCAGGCCCCCTGGCGACAAAGAACAAAAGAATTGTGCTATAAAAGAAGGAGCCCTGCTCCTAAGAAATCAGATCCTGTTTGCGCCAAGAAGAAACTCTGCCTGAAGAGAAAGACCTGGAAAAGCTGCATGGAGGAGTACTGTCTCTAAGCCTGAGAGACTGGCCTGTGGTGGGTGCCTTGCTGCTGGAAGGAGAGGAAAAGACTGAAGAAAAGACTTTTATTCAACTTGTGCTTTACAAACCATCTCCAAGGGCTTGCTTGTGAACTTGCCCCCTGAACTGCGCCCCAGGAACAGTGGGCGCTACCTTTCCCCTGGAAGAAGAGGAAGCTGCTGTGGGTGACCCTGCAACGCTGACCCCAGAGAACCTGTGTGCCCCATCTCACTGAGCACCGTGACTACTGGCTGCCCAGGCTGCTGTGAGCACCGTGAAAACCAGCCCGCCTGGTCTGATCAAAGCAAGCATCTGCCCCCTCGAGCCGTAGCTCGCAACGTGAGGAGAGACGACTGGTGTCCAAGCGCCGAGCCTCTGCGACCCTGCGCTGCCGAGACCACTGTGAGGACTCAAAGCACCCTGTTCGCCGTCTGGCCAAAGCCGACAGCGCTGCGCCGCTGAGGATTACCCCTGAGCTGCCCCTCCTGCTTCTGACCCCTTCGTTGTGTGCTGAGACGTCCCCGAGCGCCCCACGAAGCATCGGCGTCCGCTGAAGAGCCTGGACTGCAACGCGACATGGGACGCCCTTTACGGGACTGCTGAGGCCGCCACGAACATTGCCCCCAAAGAACCAGGTACTGTGTGTTGAAACGCCCCAGTACGAAGCTTCCTTCGCTTTGTACGGGCTTTGTACGGTGCCAGCGTCGCGCTACGTCACTCACGCGTGAAGCGTGAGCTTTGGTAAGGTTCGTAGCAGCTGTGCGAAGCGTCCCCACGAAGGTACGGTCCGTACCGGTGAAAATATATAGGCGTTGCTCACGCGGGAAGCGTGAGGTTCGGCAAGAGGCGTACCGGACTTGTACGACGCGTACCTACGAGGGTACGGTCCGTACGGCTTCAGTCCAGCATACGCGTGCTCACGCGAGAAGCGTGAGAAACGGCACGACACGCCTAAAACCCCATACGAAACTTACAGAAGGCGCTACGAAGCGCACAGACCCCAAAAGAAGCATATTTTAACCTGAAAAGTGCCTTTTAAGAACTGTGGACTCTTTGAAAA
The DNA here is from genome assembly GCF_964204655.1 of Triturus cristatus. NCBI lineage: Eukaryota > Metazoa > Chordata > Amphibia > Caudata > Salamandridae > Triturus > Triturus cristatus. The sequence goes on along the minus strand of NC_140582.1, from coordinate 876,072,682 downwards.
GTATTGCAAGTAACTGGAACCCCATTTGGAGTAAAGAACTGTATTTTTGAAAGCCTGCTTAAAGAATCCTTTTATATAAAGAGTATATTTTTACAAAAATACAGCCTTGTATCCCTGTGTAGTGGGTTGGTGGTTATTGTGTGGGACATCTTGAATGCTTAACCTAATGCCCTCTGGAATCTAGCCTGACTGCTCGCGCCACATTACCTAGAGGGTGAGCAGGGGTTCTTTTTAAAGAGGTGATCCTGCGCCCTGACTTAGATGAAAAGGGTCCCTGCTTGTCGCAAGTGCTTCATGTCGTCTCTGAGGGGCGGTGCAAGTCAATGTTGCTCCCCAGGCGCGGCTGCCTGCTCGTGGCCTCTGACCCAGAAAACACAGACACGGACCGTTTTCTTCGTGCGAAAATTTATTAGCTTGTCCGCAAGTTTGTCGCCATAACGTTTCGGCTCCCCTAGAGCCTTGTTCACATGACAACATACAAATCCAAAACACTTCCCTAAATAGGAAGACAGATACTATGCACGTGATATGGTTCAACATAGACATGGAAGGCAGACTTATAGAAACGAAAGCCCAAATACAAGACATCGATTTTTTATATATGTGCATTGTACATTTGCGATGTTTTCCTAATGTTAACATTCAAAATTTGGGCAAATATAATAGCACAATGCATACAGGAATTCGAGCAAAAAATACTAATATTATTAATGCTTATGTAAACGCTTTATACATTAATGGCCGTCTCAATTTTACTGCATCCTTTTCACGGTGCATCGTAAACATTAGAGTATTCAAGTTCCTGAACAAATTTCAATTGGATACTTGTATGGCCAAATAATTCCTGTAGTTATGTAGAAACCTTCTAAAGACTGTACAATTTTCAAAAAACGGGATAAATCCCCATATATTCCATGTTTAGTCACTCTTAACCTATTTTGGGCTGCAGATCTCTGCAGTTGTACACGTATGCGAGGAAGTGTGCTAAGTGCAAAAAGTGCCAATAAATAAACATCTCACCTAATAATTTAACATTCATTCAATTTACATAAATAGCTATTCCCAAAAAAATATATAAATATGTAAACCGCATTGATAAAGTTGAACTCTAAAAGTGCAAGAAAAGTACAAGATATAATAGAGATCCGCTGACTGATCCCAGTCACAGAAATCCATTGCATTGACATAAACTTGTCTAACATAACAAATTCACTAAAGCAACTAATAAGTTATTATCGACATTGGACTGGGTGTTACTATGCCCTACAGGAGAATACAGATTACGGATTTGAGCAAACAACGGTTTCCAAATTTAAGGTGATTTTGCACCGGGGGTTTTTTATGGTACCCCATGGGGTTATTTGATACAGCTTGAGTTAGTGCTAATATCTATGGGGTATTATAATGTTTTAGGCTTAATGGTATCACCAATCAGTACTATTGTAGGTGGAATATATAATATCTAGCTCTACTTAAAAATCATCCAGATGACAGAATATAAAGTTTGACTAATAAATAATATTGATGGTAAAACAATAAATAGAGTACAATTTGGTTAAAATTATTTTCCCACAATAATAAAAACCATTAGTAAAATCCATTGTATAATAGGCTAGATATTGGTAAATATACCCATACTTGATATGCATTTTTCTCACGTACTGACCTCCATAGTGTATACATATAATGAGAAGTGTGCCCCTAGTGCAAAATGGTGTGTAGGTCCTCTGTGACATTGAGCCCACCCGGGGATTTGGAGTCTAGTTGGAGTATATATTTTGTTTCCAACTGTCTTAACCTAGCTTCCCTATTGCCACCGCGTCTGCTAGCTGGTACTGAATCGATAACAAAGAAAGTCAATGCCTTGTTATTACTGCGATGTATATCTTTAACCCCTTCCATGCTCATGACGGAACGGTTCCGTCATGAGCCACGGTTGAGCTGTGCTCATGACGGAACCGTTCCGTCATGAGCCCGCCCGCGCTCGAACCCTTCAGCACCGCGGCGGAATTCGCCCAGCGCTGAAGGGGTTAAAATGGCGGGCCACTGGGTAGGTATTGTCCTGGTTTGCTATTGCCCTCAGGTGCTGTAGGATTCGTTTGTGTACCTCTAATTTAGTACTGCCTACATACCTTAGTGCACATGGACATTGGAGCACATAAACCGCAAATTCCGTTTTGCATGTTAAAAACTTCTCAATTTTGTGTTTTCTATCACTAAAACCATCGTTGTAATGTTTGATATTGACCCCGTGTGTACACGCTTTACATGTTTTACATTTAAAAAAAACCCCATTCATTTGGAGCCAACTGGTCTTCTCCATGATTTCCGGATTAGTGTCTACTATATGATCTTTCATGGAGAGTGCTCGATTGAACGTTACAGTTGCTCTACGAGGCAGGGTTGGGCCTAAGATGGAGTCACTCAATAGTATGGGCCAATTGCGATTAAAAATACGATAAAGTTCACAGTGTTGTTTGTTAAACCCCGTTATAATTCTAAAATCATTCAGTGGTTTATAAACTGTTTGGGTTACTGTATTGCTATTGATCGTATTGTCATACTTATTGAGTAAATCCTGTCTGGATTTAATTCGGGATTTACTCATAGCTCTATCAATGATCTTTTCTGAGTAGCCCCGTTGTAAAAATCTGATTTGCTGGCTGCTTGGGCCACATCCAATTCCGTCTCTTTTTACTTTGTGATACCATTACAATGCATGCATTACCAGGCATGCATTGTACATTGCAAAGTCATTACTACGCATTTTTTTTAACGCATGGTCAGTTACCACGCATACCTTTACAACTAATTTTGTTCTAAAGGTATGTATGGTAAATGACCATGAGTTCTAAAAAAATTTAGACGATCCACGTTGTTGTAAGGAAACAGAGGCTGTTCCGTTTCCTCACAATGACGTGCACCGCCCCTCAGAGACGACATGAAGCAGGAACCACGAGGAGAGAGGAACAACGAGGAGTCAGAGGAAAGGGGGATCGGGCATGGAGTGGTGGTTACTTTTCTAGGGTTTAGGGTAGTGCAGTTGTGTTTGGGTAGTGTAGGGGGTCGTGCTGAGGGTAGTGTTTTAGGGTTTAGGGTAGTACAGTGGTTTTTGTGTAGTGTAGGGGGTCGTGCTGGTGGTAGTGTTTTAGGGTTTAGGGTAGTGCAGTGATGTTGTGTAGTGTAGGGGGTCGTGCTTGGGGTAGATTTAGGGTTTAGGGTAGTGCAGTGTTGTTTGTGTAGTGTAGGGGGTTGTGCTGGGGTAGTGTTTTAGGGGTTAGGGCAGTGCAGTGGTGTTTGTGTAGTGTAGGGGGTAGTGCTGGGGGTAGTGATTTAGGGTTTAGGGCAGTGCAGTGGTGTTCGGACAGTGTAGGGGGTCATGCTGGGGGTGGTATTTTAGGGTTTAGGGCAGTGCAGTGGTGTTCAGGCAGTGTAGGGGGTCGTGCTGGGGGTGGTGTTTTAGGGTTTAAGGCAGAGCAGTGGTGTTCAGGCAGTGTAGTAGGTTGTGCTGGGGGTGGTGTTTTCAGGTTTAGGGCAGTGCAGTAGTGCTCGGGCAGTGTAGGGGGTCATGCTGGGGGTGGTGTTTTAGGGTTTAGGGCAGTGCAGTGGTGTTCGGGCAGTGTAGGGGGTCGTTCTGAGGGTGGTGTTTCTGGGTTTAGGGCATTGGTGTTCGGGCAGTGTAGGGGGTCGTGCTGGGGGTGGTGTTTCAGAGTTTAGGGAAGTGCAGTGGTGTTCGGGCAGTGTAGGGGGTCGTGCTGGGGCTGGTGTTTCAGGGTTTAGGGCAGCGCAGTGGGGTTCGGGCAGTGTAGGGGTCATGCTGGGGTTGGTGTTTCAGGGTTTAGGGCAGCGCAGTGGTGTTCGGGCAGTGTAGGGGGTCTTGCTATGGGTGATGTTTCAGGGTTTAGGGCAGTGCAGTGGTGTTCATGCAGTGTAGGGGGTCATGCTGGGGGGTGGTGTTTCAGGGTTTAGGGCAGCGCAGTGTTGTTTGGGCAGTGTAGGGGGTCGTGTGGGGGGTGGTGTTTCAGGGTTTACGGCAGCGCAGTGTGGATCGGGCAGTGTAGGGGGTCGTGCTGGGGCTGGTGTTTCAGGGTTTAGGGCAGCGCAGTGGGGTTCGGGCAGTGTAGGGGGTTGTGCTGGGGCTGGTGTTTCAGGGTTTAGGGCAGTGCAGTGGTGTTCGGACAGTGTAGGAGGTCTTGCTGAGGGGTGGTGTTTCAGGGTTTAGGGCAGAGCAGTGTTGTTCGGGCAGTGTAGTGGGTCGTGCGGGGGGTGGTGTTTCAGGCTCTAGGGCAGCGCAGTGGTGTTCAGCCAGTGTAGGGGGTCATACTAGGGCTGGTGTTTCAGGGTTTAGGGCATCACAGTGGTGTTTGGGCAGTGTAGGGGGTCGTGCCGGGGGTCGTGTTTCAGGGTTTAGGGCAGCACAGTGGTGTTCGGACAGTGTAGGGGGTCGTGCTGGGGGTGGTTTTTTAGGGTTTAGGACAGTGCAGTGGTGTTCGGGCAGCGTAGGGGGTCATGCTGGTGGGTGGTGTTTCAGTGTTTAGGGCAGCGCAGTGGTGTTCGGGCAGTGTAGGGGGTCGTGCTTGGGGTGGTGTTTCAGGGGTTAGGGCAGTGCAGTGGTGTTCATGCAGTGTAGGAGGTCGTGCTGGGGGTGGTGTTTTACGGTTTAGGACAGTGCAGTGGTGTTCGGGCAGTGTAGGGGTTCGAGCTGGGGATGGTGTTTCAGGGTTTAGGGCAGCGCAGTGTTGTTCGGGCAGTGTAGGGGGTCGTGTGGGGGATGGTGTTACAGGGTTTAGGGCAGTGCAGTGGTGTTCGGGCAGTTTAGAGGGCCTTGCTGGGGGTGGTGTTTCAGGGTTTAAGGCAGTGCAGTGGTGTTCAGGCAGTGTAGGGGGTTGTACTGGGGGTGGTGTTTCAGGGTTTAGGACAGCGCAGTGGTGTTCGGGCAGTGTAGGGGGTCGTGCTGGGGCTGGTGTTTCAGGGTTTAGGGCAGCGCAGTGGGGTTCGGGCAGTGTAGGGGTCATGCTGGGGTTGGTGTTTCAGGGTTTAGGGCAGCGCAGTGGTGTTCGGGCAGTGTAGGGGGTCTTGCTATGGGTGATGTTTCAGGGTTTAGGGCAGTGCAGTGGTGTTCATGCAGTGTAGGGGGTCATGCTGGGGGGTGGTGTTTCAGGGTTTAGGGCAGCGCAGTGTTGTTTGGGCAGTGTAGGGGGTCGTGTGGGGGGTGGTGTTTCAGGGTTTACGGCAGCGCAGTGTGGATCGGGCAGTGTAGGGGGTCGTGCTGGGGCTGGTGTTTCAGGGTTTAGGGCAGCGCAGTGGGGTTCGGGCAGTGTAGGGGGTTGTGCTGGGGCTGGTGTTTCAGGGTTTAGGGCAGTGCAGTGGTGTTCGGACAGTGTAGGAGGTCTTGCTGAGGGGTGGTGTTTCAGGGTTTAGGGCAGAGCAGTGTTGTTCGGGCAGTGTAGTGGGTCGTGCGGGGGGTGGTGTTTCAGGCTCTAGGGCAGCGCAGTGGTGTTCAGCCAGTGTAGGGGGTCATACTAGGGCTGGTGTTTCAGGGTTTAGGGCATCACAGTGGTGTTTGGGCAGTGTAGGGGGTCGTGCCGGGGGTCGTGTTTCAGGGTTTAGGGCAGCACAGTGGTGTTCGGACAGTGTAGGGGGTCGTGCTGGGGGTGGTTTTTTAGGGTTTAGGACAGTGCAGTGGTGTTCGGGCAGCGTAGGGGGTCATGCTGGTGGGTGGTGTTTCAGTGTTTAGGGCAGCGCAGTGGTGTTCGGGCAGTGTAGGGGGTCGTGCTTGGGGTGGTGTTTCAGGGGTTAGGGCAGTGCAGTGGTGTTCATGCAGTGTAGGAGGTCGTGCTGGGGGTGGTGTTTTACGGTTTAGGACAGTGCAGTGGTGTTCGGGCAGTGTAGGGGTTCGAGCTGGGGATGGTGTTTCAGGGTTTAGGGCAGCGCAGTGTTGTTCGGGCAGTGTAGGGGGTCGTGTGGGGGATGGTGTTACAGGGTTTAGGGCAGTGCAGTGGTGTTCGGGCAGTTTAGAGGGCCTTGCTGGGGGTGGTGTTTCAGGGTTTAAGGCAGTGCAGTGGTGTTCAGGCAGTGTAGGGGGTTGTACTGGGGGTGGTGTTTCAGGGTTTAGGACAGCGCAGTGGTGTTCGGGCAGTGTAGGGGGTCGTGTTGGGGATGGTATTTCTGGGCCCGATTCACAGAATTAACTTAAGACAAAATCCTAAACTTACTACCATTTTGGTATTCACAGAAGGCACTTACTCATTTTGGTATTCACAGAAGGCACTTACTCATTTCGGTATTCACAGAAGTTAGGAGTCCTAACTTTAGGACTCCTAAATGCCTTCTGTGAATACCGAAAGTCTTAAAATTAGGATTTTTCTCAGTTTAGTAGTAGTATAGTTAGGATTCCTAACTTTAGGACTCCTAAATGCCTTCTGTGAATACCGAAAGTCTTAAAATTAGGATTTTTCACAATTTAGTAGCAGTAAAGTTAGGACTCCTAACTTTAGGACTCCTAAATGCCTTCTGTGAATACCGAAACCTTAAAATTAGGATTTTTCTCAGTTTAGTAGTAGTATAGTTAGGACTCCTAACTTTAGGACTCCTAAATGCCTTCTGTGAATACCGAAAGCCTTAAAATTAGGATTTTTCTCAGTTTAGTAGTAGTAAAGTTAGGACTCCTAACTTTAGGACTCCTAAACTGAGAAAAATCCTATTTTTAAGACTTTTGGTATTCACAGAAGGCATTTAGGAGTCCTAAAGTTAGGACTCCTAACTTCTGTGAATACCGAAGTGAGTAAGTGTCTTCTGTGAATACCAAAATGAGTAAGTGCCTTCTGTGAATACGAAAATGGTAGTAAGTTTAGGATTTTGTCTTAAGTTAGTTCTGTGAATCGGGCCCTCCAGGTTTAGGGCAGCGCAGTGGTGTTCGGGCAGTGTAGGGGGTCATGCGGGGGTGGTGTTTTAGGGTCCAGGGCAGCGCAGTGATGTTCGGGCAGTGTAGGGGGTCGAGCTGGGGTTTCAGGGTTTAGGTCAGCGCAGTGGTGTTCGGGCAGTGTAGGAGGTTGTGAGGGGTGGTGTTTCAGGGTTTAGGGCAGCGCAGTGATGTTCGGGCAGTGTAGGGGGTCGTGCTGGGGCTGGTGTTTCAGGGTTTAGGGCAGCGCAGTGGGGTTCGGGCAGTGTAGGGGTCATGCTGGGGTTGGTGTTTCAGGGTTTAGGGCAGCGCAGTGGTGTTCGGGCAGTGTAGGGGGTCTTGCTATGGGTGATGTTTCAGGGTTTAGGGCAGTGCAGTGGTGTTTGGGCAGTGTAGAGGGTCTTGCTGGGGGTGGTGTTTCTGGGTTTAGGGCAATGCAGTTGTGTTCGGTCAGAGTAGGGGGTCGTGCTTGGGGTGGTGTTTCAGGGGGTAGGGCAGCGCAGTGTTGTTTGGGCAGTGTAGGGGGTCGTGTGGGGGGTGGTGTTTCAGGGTTTACGGCAGCGCAGTGTGGATCGGGCAGTGTAGGGGGTCGTGCTGGGGCTGGTGTTTCAGGGTTTAGGGCAGCGCAGTGGGGTTCGGGCAGTGTAGGGGGTTGTGCTGGGGCTGGTGTTTCAGGGTTTAGGGCAGTGCAGTGGTGTTCGGACAGTGTAGGGGGTCTTGCTGAGGGGTGGTGTTTCAGGGTTTAGGGCAGAGCAGTGTTGTTCGGGCAGTGTAGTGGGTCCTGCGGGGGGTGGTGTTTCAGGCTCCAGGGCAGCGCAGTGGTGTTCAGGCAGTGTAGGGGGTCATACTAGGGCTGGTGTTTCAGGGTTTAGGGCATCACAGTGGTGTTTGGGCAGCGTAGGGGGTCATGCTGGTGGGTGGTGTTTCAGTGTTTAGGGCAGCGCAGTGGTGTTCGGGCAGTGTAGGGGGTCGTGCTTGGGGTGGTGTTTCAGGGGTTAGGGCAGCAATGCAGTGGTGTTCATGCAGTGTAGGAGGTCGTGTTGGGGGTGGTGTTTTACGGTTTAGGACAGTGCTGTGGTGTTCGGGCAGTGTAGGGGTTCGAGCTGGGGATGGTGTTTCAGGGTTTAGGGCAGCGCAGTGTTGTTCGGGCAGTGTAGGGGGTCGTGTGGGGGATGGTGTTACAGGGTTTAGGGCAGTGCAGTGGTGTTCGGGCAGTTTAGAGGGCCTTGCTGGGGGTGGTGTTTCAGGGTTTAAGGCAGTGCAGTGGTGTTCAGGCAGTGTAGGGGGTTGTACTGGGGGTGGTGTTTCAGGGTTTAGGACAGCGCAGTGGTGTTCGGGCAGTGTAGGGGGTCGTGTTGGGGGTGGTATTTCTGGGCCCGATTCACAGAATTAACTTAAGACAAAATCCTAAACTTACTACCATTTTGGTATTCACAGAAGGCACTTACTCATTTTGGTATTCACAGAAGGCACTTACTCATTTCGGTATTCACAGAAGTTAGGAGTCCTAACTTTAGGACTCCTAAATGCCTTCTGTGAATACCGAAAGTCTTAAAATTAGGATTTTTCTCAGTTTAGTAGTAGTATAGTTAGGATTCCTAACTTTAGGACTCCTAAATGCCTTCTGTGAATACCGAAAGTCTTAAAATTAGGATTTTTCACAATTTAGTAGCAGTAAAGTTAGGACTCCTAACTTTAGGACTCCTAAATGCCTTCTGTGAATACCGAAACCTTAAAATTAGGATTTTTCTCAGTTTAGTAGTAGTATAGTTAGGACTCCTAACTTTAGGACTCCTAAATGCCTTCTGTGAATACCGAAAGCCTTAAAATTAGGATTTTTCTCAGTTTAGTAGTAGTAAAGTTAGGACTCCTAACTTTAGGACTCCTAAACTGAGAAAAATCCTATTGTATTCACAGAAGGCATTTAGGAGTCCTAAAGGTAGGACTCCTAACTTCTGTGAATACCGAAGTGAGTAAGTGTCTTCTGTGAATACCAAAATGAGTAAGTGCCTTCTATGAATATGAAAATGGTAGTAAGTTTAGGTTTTTGTCTTAAGTTAGTTCTGTGAATCGGGCCCTCAGGGTTTAGGGCAGCGCAGTGGTGTTCGGGCAGCGTAGGGGGTCATGCGAGGGTGGTGTTTCAGGGTCTAGGGCAGCGCAGTATTGTTTGTGCAGTGTAGGGGGTCGAGCTGGGGGGTGGGGTTTCAGGATTTAGGGCAGCGCAGTGGTGTTCGGGCAGTGTAGGAGGTTGTGAGGGGTGGTGTTTCAGGGTATAGGGCAGCGCAGGGATGTTCGGGCAGTGTAGGGGGTCATGCTGGGGCTGGTGTTTCAGGGTTTAGGGCAGCGCAGTGGGGTTCGGGCAGTGTAGGGGTAGTGCTGGGGTGGTGTTTCAGTGCTTAGGGCAGTGGTGTTCGGGCAGTGTGGGGGGTCTTGCTGTGGGTGATGTTTCAGGGTTTAGGGCAGTGCAGTGCTGTTCGGGCAGTGTAGAGGGTCTTGCTGGGGGTGGTGTTTCTGGGTTTAGGGCAATGCAGTTGTGTTCGGCCAGAGTAGGGGGTCGTGCTTGGGGTGGTGTTTCAGGGGTTAGGGCAGTGCAGTGGTGTTCATGCAGTGTAGGGGGTCATGCTGGGGGGTGGTGTTTCAGGGTTTAGGGCAGCGCAGTGTTGTTTGGGCAGTGTAGGGGGTTGTGTGGGGGGTGGTGTTTCAGGGTTTACGGCAATGCAGTGTGGATCGAGCAGTGTAGGGGGTAGTGCTGGGGCTGGTGTTTCAGGGTTTAGGGCGTCAAAAAATGGGGGATTGATTCAATAAGGACTGTAGAGGCCAGAATCAATACTTTAAACATGTAAACATGTGAATGCCTCTAAGCCCATAGATTGCACTCTTTCCTTTTCTTACAGTCCTTTTTATTGACTGAAGATAACAAATTAATTTTTCCGTTTTACACTTAATTAGAAAAAAGAGAACACTTCATCAGTGGTCTTTTCACCTATCTCTTACATAAAACACATAGAAGTCTTTGTACACTTATTTACACTTACAAACAAAAATATGAGACAATTCATACATCTGTTTCAATATTTTGACAAAACGAATCACAAACATAAAATATATTTACAGTCACAAAGTAGTGCAAAAATTTCCAACTTATTATACTGTTGGGACCCTGACTCGGTTGGTCCTCAAACGTCACAGTCTTTTTTGGTCCTTAAAGCAGGTTTAGAAATTACTTCGTGATTAATAACTTGTGAGAGGAAAACATTTTTGATTACATTTCCTACTCAAAGGGAACATTGACGCGTTAGTGTTTTTTACAATCTGTTCTAAATCTCTGTTTGTGTATTGCCGACGCGTTTCGACCTGTGTTGTGTGGACCTGCGAATTCGTAGTGAGGTCTTCTTCAGGGCTTATTATATTTCTGGTAGGACATCATTGGCCTGTGTGGGTGACAATGTACTCTGTTTTAGTGTACATACATTTCATTACCTCTTGAATAAAGGTCTAATTTTATAAACCTACGTACCGTGTTTGCAGTTAATCGGGGTTCTCAAGGTTGTCAAGGCGGGCAATTTCCTATAAAGGAATATATTTTTAATGTTTAGGACTAGAATGCCATTATGGACTACGGACTTATACCCCCATTTTTGACTTGCTATGCTTATTAATTCTGTACCTACCCAGTCTTGTTCGTAGAGGGGTGAAAAATTTGTTCAAGTTCGTGGTCACTGCTGCTCTGAATGTTCATGCAATTGTTTATTTCTGTAATAGTTTTAAAGTCGTGTTACGATAATGTCATGGAAGGCAGGCGTTTTCAGGTTATTTTTGCTCTGTATACATGCAAGCTGCCCCAATCAAAAGAGTTTGTCCCCACTGTTCTCTAAAAGACTCTTTTGTTACTAGAACGAGAAATTCCTTGTGTTGTTAGACGCGGATGGTGGATTAAGGAGGTTTTGGTTCTTCTACTCGTAAGGAAACCTTCGTGTCCTGCAGCTCGTAACACCCATTTGTGGTATTAGTTTGTGCCTCTGTGATCTTTTCTTTTCATTAAAACTTACTTCCTAGTAGAGGGATCTCGGGTTATCCATATTCTTTCCGCTTGTTCTCGCCGCGTCCTTGCCGTTTTGGAGCTTTTTGTAATTCAGTTGCCGGCTATTTGATTTATTTGTCATGCGCGTAGCGCGCCTGAGTTCCACGTCACTGCTGTTGCTGTAACCATGGAGATGTTTCGTTGGGATTTTTTTCTTCTTTCCCGTTTTGGCGTTGCTGTTGCCAAGGAGATACTTAGTAATGGTGACTTGTTCGTTTTCTCGCTGTTTTTTTTGGATGAATAAAGTTTTACAAACTCGTCTTCTTTAGGGTCCGCAATGTCCTTTCCTTCCGATTTTTTGAAAAGGTGTTACTTTTCTTGTGTCTTGAGTTTTCCGTAGCTTCATGAGATGATACTCCATATGCATTATTCAGAGGATATGATTTTGTGCCACCTTCTCAACCGAGATTTGTAGTCTGTTGTTGTGTCAACTACTTGAACGTGAGTTTTGGTACATTGTTCATGATTATTTTTTCAGCATCGTAAATAACGAGGTCATTTGTGGTCTCAGTAGTCACGGGAGGAGTGATATAAAGGAAACCCATCTTTTATATGATATCCATGTTTTGAGATGACTGAACTTTCGTGGGTGGCGTTTCAGTGTTTAGGGCAGCGCAGTGGTGTTCGGGCTGTGTAGGGGGTCGTGCTGGGGCTAGTGTTTTAGGGTTTAGGACAGCGCAGTGGTGTTCGGGCAGTGTAGGGGTTTGAGCTGGGGATGGTGTTTCAGGGTTTAGGGCAGTGCATTGTTGTTCGGGCAGTATAGGGGGTCGTGTGGGGGGTGGTGTTTCAGGGTTTAGGGTAGTGCAGTGGTGTTCAGGCAGTGTAGAGGGCCTTGCTGAGGTTGGTGTTTCAGGGTTTAAGGCAGTGCAGTGGTGTTCGGGCAGTGTAGGGGGTTGTACTGGGGGTGGTGTTTCAGGGTTTAGGGCAGTGCAGTAGTGTTCGGGCAGTGTAGGGGTTTGTGCTGGGGCTGGTGTTTCAGGGTTTAAGGCAGTGTAGTGGTGTTCGAGCAGTGTAGGGGGTCGTGCTGTAGGTAGTGTTTTAGGGTTTAGGGCAGTGCAGTGGTGTACGTGCAGTGCAGGGGGTCATGCTGGGGTAGTGTTTTAGGGTTTAGGGCAGTGCAGTGGTGTTTGTGTAGTGGGCAACGCATGCGCTGCATCGCTAGGCGAGACCTAAAAAGCATTGCACCAAGATGGCTGCCAACACTTCCTGGATTGAAGTGTTGGCAGCCAATTAGAGCCAAGCTCGTGCTTGTGTAGTTAGGTCCGGCCAAGATATATAAAGAGTTTTTTTCCTTTAATATCTCGAAAACTACTGAACGAACTTTCATCATTTAAAAAAAAAGGTCGCTTTATGAACCAAGCACTAGCATTTTGCCAAATTTGGTGTAAAGCCGTTGAGCAGTTTCAGTTGTAACTGTGTCTAAAGTTTCCTATGGGAAATTGATTTTTTGACCTCTATTTCTCAGGAACTACAAAACGGATTTACACCATTTAACAAAAAGAGCTGTTTTTGCCAAATTTGGTGTAATTCCGTTCAGCAGTTCGGGCTGTAGCCGTATCTAAAGTTTGCTATGAAAAATAACAAGGAGAAAACACATTTTGGGACCCCACTTTTATCTCGGTTCCCGCTTGGCGAATCACCCTGAATCTTTCAAGACAGGAGCTGACCGGACCGCCCCAATAGTTTGGAAAATTTTGCGATGATTCATCACCCGACGCCAAAGGTATTGAGAAAACAAAATATGCTTTTCCTATAAAAATAGGTCCTATCTAATATCTATCTACTGGCGACCGCCAGTAGATCATAGGGGGTCGTGTGGGGGGTGGTGTTTCAGGGTTTAGGGCAGTGCAGTGGTATTTGGGTAGTGTAGGGGGTCATGCTGGGGGTAGATTTAGGGTTTAGGGTAGTGCAGTGCTGTTTAGGTAGTGTAGGGTGTCGTGCTGGGGTAGTGGTTTAGGGTTTAGGGTAGTGCAATGGTGTTTGGGTAGTGTAGGGGGTACTGCTGGGGGTAGTGTTTTAGGGTTTAGGGTAGTGAAGTGGTGTTTGGATAGTGTAGGGAGTCGTGCTTGAGGGGAGTGTTTTAGGGTTTAGGGTAGTGCAGTGGTGTTTGGGTAGCGTAGGGGTACTGCTGGGGGTAGTGTTTTAGGGTTTAGGGAAGTGCAGTGGTGTTTGGGTAGTGTAGGGGGTACTGCTGGGGTTGTGTTTTAGGGTTTAGGGTAGTGCAGTGGTGTTTGGGTAGTGTAGGGGTACTACTGGGACTAGTGTTTTAGGGTTTAGGGTAGTGCAGTGGTGTTTGGGTAGTGTAGGGGGTTGTGCTGGGGGTAGTGTTTTAGGGTTTAGGGTAGTACAGTGGTGTTTGTGTAGTGTAGGGGGTCTTGTTGTAGGGTTTAGGGTAGTGCAGTTGTGTTTGGGTAGTATAGGGGGTTGTGCTGGGTTAGTGTTTTAGCATTTAGGGTAGTGCAGTGGTGTTCGGGCAGAGTAGGGGGTCGTGCGGGGGCTGGTGTTTCAGGGTGTAGGGCAGTGCAGTGGTGTTCGGGCAATGTAGAGGGTCGTGCTGAGGGTGGTGTTTCAGGGTTTAGGACAGTGCAGTGTTGTTCGGGCAGTGTAGGGGGTCATGCTGGGGGTGGTGTTTCAGGGTTTAGGCCAGTACAGTGGTGTTTGGGCAGTCCAGGGGGTCATGCTGGGGGTGGTGTTTCTGGGTTTAGGGCAGTGCCGTGGTGTTCGGGCAGTGTAGGGAGTCATGCAGGGGTGGTGTTTCAGGGTTTAGGCCAGTGGTGTTCAGGCAGTGTAGGGGGTCATGCTGGGGGTGGCGTTCAAGGGGTTAGGGCAGTGCAGTGTTGTTCGGGCAGTGTAGGGGGTCATGCGGGGGTGGTGTTTCAGGGTTTAGGGCAGGGTAGTGGTGTCTGGGCAGTGTAGGGGGTCTTGTTGGGGCTGGTGTTCCAGGGTTTAGGGCAGTGCAGTGGTGTTCGGGCAGTGATGATAATGATAATGATGATAGAAAATTTATATTGCGCAAGACAATAACCCGCAGGTATCAAGGCGCCTAACAGAAATAGAAATGGAAATGTACATGTACAGCCTTACACATAGGCTCGCAGGAAGAGGCGAGTTTTAAGGGCACTTCGGAAACTCTGTAGGGAAGGTAGCGACCTGAGATCCAAAGGAAGATCATTCCACCACTTAGGAGCCAAAGTGGAGAAAGCCCTGCCACCCCACCTAGCTTTTCGTATACGGGGGACTGTCAGGAGCAGTTTCCTGGAGGAACGCAAGTCCCTTCCAGGAATATAGTGGGAGATGATAGAGCCAACTCCCATGTCGCTATTCCTTGCAATGGCTCTATAGGTCATACATAAGACTTTAAACCGTACTCGATACTCTACCGGTAGCCAATGCAGCGCTTTCCTGGCCAAAGTGGCCGAGGAGCGTCTGGGAACATCCAGAACAAATCTGGCTGCGGCATTCTGGACTGCCTGCAAGCGCTGTAGTAGGCTCCTATTTAGCCCCGCGTACAGCACATTACAGTAGTCCAGTCGTGAGCCGATAAGAGTGACAACTATATGCTTTCTGGACTGCAGAGAAAGATATTTCCTGATTCTTCGCAGGGTGTAAATTAAGCCCCAACAGGTAGAGATGGTTCTACTAACCTGTCCGCCCATGTCCAGGGCAGGGTCTATCATCACCCCAAGATTCCTAGCAGATATCGTGGGGGAAGGGCATACTCCTAGCGAGTCAGGCCACCAGCTGCCTGACCAGATGTTCTCCTTCCCTCCAAACACCATCACCTCAGTCTTCTCCCCATTCAGTTTGAGTGAATTCTGAACCATCCACTGACCAACTGCCTCCATACAAGATCTAAAATTGGAGGCAGTTGGTACATCTGAATGGGAAAGAGAGACGAGGATTTGGGTGTCATCTGCACAAGAGACTACCTCCATCCCGAAAGTTCTAATTAATCTGGCCAGTGGGGTCATGTAGATGTTAAATAGGGTCGGATTGAGGGCCGACCCCTGCGGGACCCCACATAGCACCGGTCGGGATGGAGATAGGAACTCCCCCAGCTTGACTCTTTGTTCCCTTCCGTCAAGGAAGGAGGTCAGTAGATCTAGAGCTGCGTCCCTCACCCCCACTTCCCTCAGACGATATATAAGTACTGAGGGGGAGAGGGTGTCAAAGGCCGCAGTTAGATCTAACAGGACCAGGAGGGTGGTCTGGCCCCCATCCACTCTAGTGCGGATCTTATCAAGCACGATAGTGAGGGCCGACTCAGTACTGTATTCCCTCCTAAATCCATGCTGGGAAAAGTCCAAGCAGCCCGAGCCTTCCACAAAGGCAGCGAGATGCTTGTTTAGATGTGCCTCAAGCATCTTCGCAGGGGCTGGAAGCAGTGAGATCGGACGGAAGTTTTTTAAGACCTCCGGATCAAGGGAGGCTGTCTTTAGCAGGGGTTTAACTACTGCACTCTTCCACTCCAAGGGGAAGACACCGTCCCTCATACCTAGATTCATGATTTCTAGTAGAGGCGGTAAGAGGGATTCCCTACACTGCTTAATGATCTTCAAAGGGCAGATATCTAGGGGGGAGCCAGATTTGGTTTTGTTAAGCAAGATCTCCAGATCTTGTAGGACCAGCGGGGGAAAAGAGTCCAGAGTGCTCAATGGGGAGATGTCTGACGTGGTCCTATTCATCTCAACCAGGGCAGTGGGCCCACTGATCGAGGCTCTTTGTATCTCAAGAGCCAGGTAGATATCCTGTATTTTGGTGTGAAAAAAGGAAGCAATTTTATCACAAAGATCTTGCGAGGGTACAACAGGGTCAGGCGTTTGTAGGTTGACTAAGGAGTCAACGATTCTAAAAAGCTCCTTCGGCGAGGAGAGCGAAGTTGTTGTGGCCACAAAGTAGTCTTGTTTGGCCTGCACAATCTCAGCCTTGTATTTCCTGACCAGGAGTTTATGAGCTTCCTTATTCTTAAGGTCCCAGCCAGAATGCCAAAGCCTCTCCATCCTCCTCACTTCTTGCCTGAGGAGTCTAAGGGATTCCGAATACCATGGGGCAGAGGGTCTCTTCCTAGCTCGACGCCGGGTCTGTAATGGAGCCAATTCATTCAGGGCCTCAGTGATAACCTGTTCAAAATGGCCCACCGCGGTCTGAACGCTATCCAAACCCGTGATAGAAAGGCTGACAGCCCATGGCGCAAGGGAATCATTACTAATATTTCTAAAATTTCTGCCAGTTCCCATTGTGTGTTTCCCTGTTTTACTTCCATCCATCTGAGGACATTCCAAAAGGAATGGGACCGCAAGGTGATCGGACCAAGACAGATGTACCGGATCCTTAACGGTCAGACGATGGTCATTAGAAAAAATACCATCTAGAATATGGCCTGCACGATGGGTAGCCCCGCGGACTCGCTGCGTGAGTCCACAGGGCGCCAGAGCATCAATAAGACACGAAGTATCTGATAGGTCAAGCCGTTCTAAATGGTAATTAAAATCCCCTAGAATGGAGAAGTTTTCTCGACCAAAGTAGGGTTCCAAATACTGGAGGAGATTATGCATGAAGTCGGTCCTCGGACCAGGAGGTCGATACAGCAGCATTCCATTAAAAAGAGGGCATTGCCCTTCCTTTACCGCAAAGTAGAGAGCCTGAACGCTATCCAGAGGATCAGGTATAGGCACTGTGTGGCATTGCAGGTGATCTCTATAGAGAATGGCTATCCTCCCTCCCACTCGTCCCTGTCTGTCCAATCTGGCCAGGCAGTATCCTTCCGGGACCGCTTCAATCAGATCAGGGCCAGATGAGTCTTTAGCCCAAGTTTCAGTGATGAACACTAGAGCAGGCTTTCTATCCAAGACCATCTCCCTAAACATTATCTTATTTTTAACCAGGGAGCGGGCATTGATCAGGATGCCTTCTACTCCCATTATCTTGGGTCTAATGACGGCAGGGTGATCGAATGAGGGGTGAAGGGGAAGGGGAACAGAATTACCAGACAGACACCTATGGTGGCAGCCACATCGTAGGGGGCAAAGAAAGTCGTCTGGTTCAAAGATATGCGAGCACCTCAAATGACGAGGTTTCAGGCATAGCATCTCCTGATGCGTATATCTCCATGAGGAGGCGACGGCCTCGTCTGAGTCCGGAGTCCAGCCGCCCAGCGCGTCCTCAGCGCGGACGGGCGCAGACGGGCTGGACTCTGGCGTGACTCCGGCGTCACTGTGGTGTCCCCGATGCGTGTACACGCTGCGCGTCATGTCCAACCAATTAAGTAGGGCTCAAGCCCGTTCCCGTGACGGCTCCAGCAAATGGCTGAGGAGTGCCTCTAAGACCCACCCAAGATGGCGCCCCAGGTCAACAGAGCGCGGGGACCGGGCCGCCCAAATGGCGGTGAAAGCAGCAAAATTTTACAGTGCAGAGATGCGGTCCGGGTCTAGGAACACAGGTAGGGGCGACTATAAGATGTCTAGGCAATTCTAATCTAATTATTAAAACCGGGGTGAAAGTGAGTAAAATTAAAGAAAAGAAAAAACGACAAAACGGGGAATTAAAAAAAATTACAGCAGGCATCTACCAAGTAGCGCTATGTGCAAGGCGATATCCAAACAGGAATGAAGCTCTCTCCTACCCACCTTAAGTACGCACTCCAAGTACAGCCTCTAGCCCGTTCCCGTGACGGTTCCAGCAAATGGCTGAGGAGTGCCTCTAAGACCCACCCAAGATGGCGCCCCAGGTCAACAGAGCGCGGGGACCGGGCCGCCCAAATGGCGGTGAAAGCAGCAAAATTTTACAGTGCAGTGATGCGGTCCGGGTCTAGGAACACAGGTAGGGGCGACTATAAGATGTCTAGGCAATTCTAATCTAATTATTAAAACCGGGGTGAAAGTGAGTAAAATTAAAGAAAAGAAAAAATGACAAAACGGGGAATTTTAAAAAATTACAGCAGGCATCTACCAAGTAGCGCTATGTGCAAGGCGATATCCAAACAGGAATGAAGCTCTCTCCTACCCACCTTAAGTACGCACTCCAAGTACAGCCTCTAGCCCGTTCCCGTGACGGCTCCAGCAAATGGCTGAGGAGTGCCTCTAAGACCCACCCAAGATGGCGCCCCAGGTCAACAGAGCGCGGGGACCGGGCCGCCCAAATGGCGGTGAAAGCAGCAAAATTTTACAGTGCAGAGATGCGGTCCGGGTCTAGGAACACAGGTAGGGGCGACTATAAGATGTCTAGGCAATTCTAATCTAATTATTAAAACCGGGGTGAAAGTGAGTAAAATTAAAGAAAAGAAAAAACGACAAAACGGGGAATTTAAAAAAATTACAGCAGGCATCTACCAAGTAGATGTAGGGGTTCGTGCTGGGGCTGGTGTTTCAGGGTTTAGGGCAGTGCAGCGGTGTTCGGGCAGTGTAGGGGTTTGTGCTAGGGGTGGTGTTTGAGGGTTTAGGGCAGTGCAGCATTGTTCGGGCAGTGCAGGGGTTCGTGCTGGGGTTGTTGTTTCAGGGTTTAGGACAGTGCAGTGGTGTTCGGACAGTGTAGGGGTTCGTGCTGGGGTGGTGTTTCAGGGTTTAGGACAGTGCAGTGGTGTTCGGGCAGTGTAGGGGGTGGAGCGGGGGTGTTGTTTCAGGTTCTAGGGCAGTGCAGTGGTGTTCGGGCAGCGTAGGTGTTCGTGCTGGGGGTGGTGATTCAGGGTTTAGGACAGTGCAGTGGTGTTTGGGCAGTGTAGGGGGTCCCTGCTGGGGGTGGTGCTTCAGGGCTTACGGCAGTGCAGTGGTGTTTGTGCAGTGTAAGGGGTCAAGCGGGGGTGGTGTTTCAGGTTCTAGGGCAGTGCAGTGGTGTTCGGGCAGTGTAGGGGGATGTGCAGGCTGTGGTGTTTCAGGGTTTGAGGCATGGCAGTGGTGTTCGGGCAGTGTAGGGGTTCGTGCTGGGGTTTACGACAGTGCAGTGGTGTTCGGGCAGTGTAGGGTTGTGCGGGGGTGTTTCAGGGTCGAGGGCAGTGCAGTGGTGTTCGGGCAGTGTTGGGGGTTGTGCGGGAGGTGGTGTTTCAGGGTCTAGGGCAGTGCAGTGGTGTTCGGCCATTGTAGTGGGTCATGCTGGGGTGGTGTTTCAGGGTTTAGGGCAGTGCAGTGGTGTTCAGGCAGTGTGGGGGGTCATGCTGGGGCTGGTGTTTAAGGGTTTAAAGCAGTGCTATGGTGTTCGGGCAGTGTAGGGGGGCTTGCTGGGGCTGGTGTTTCAGTGTTTAGGGCAGTGCAGTGGTGTTTGGGCAGTGTAGGGGGTCATGCCGGGGCTGGTGTTTCAGGGTTTAGGGCAGTGCAGTGGTGTTCGGGCAGCATAGGGGGTCTTGCTGGGGCTGGTGTTTCAGGGTTTAGGGCAGTGCAGTGGTGTTCGGGCAGCCTAAGGGTTCGTGCTGTGGCTGGTGTTTTAGGGTTTAGGGTAGTGCAGTGGTGTTCGGGCAACATAGGGGCTCATGCTGTGGCAGGTGTTTCAGGGTTTAGGGCAGTGCAGTGGTGTTCGGGCAGCATAGGGGTTCGTGCTGGGGCTGCTGTTTCAGGGTTTAGGGCAGTGCAGTGGTGTTCGGGCAGCGTAGGGGTTCGTGCTGGGGCTGGTGTTTCAGAGTTTAGGGCAGTGCAGTGGTGTTCGGGCAGCATAGGGGTTCGTGCTGGGGCTAGTGTTTCAGGGTTTAGGGCAGTGTAGTGGTGTCCGGGCAGCATAGGGGTTCGTGCTGGGGTGGTGTTTCAGGGTTTAGGGCAGTGCAGTGGTGTTCGGGCATCATAGGGATTCATGCTGGGGGTGATGTTTCAGGGTTTAGGACAGTGCAGTGGTGTTCGGGCAGTGTAGGGGGTTGAGCGGGGGGTGTTGTTTCAGGTTCTAGGGCAGTGCAGGGGTGTTCGGGTAGCGTATGTGTTCGTGCTGGGGGTGGTGTTTCAGGGTTTAGGACAGTGCAGTGGTATTCAGGCAGTGTAGGGGTCCGTGCTGGGGGTGGTGTTTCAGGGCTTAGGGCAGTGCAGTGGTGTTTGGGCAGTGTAAGGGGCCAAGCGGGGGATGGTGTTGCAGGTTCTAGGGCAGTGGTCTTCGGGCAGTGTAGGGGGTCATGCGGGGTGTGGTGTTTCAGGGTTTGGGGCAGGGCAGTGGTGTTCGGGCAGTGTAGGGGGTCGTGCTGGGGTTTAGGACAGTGCAGTGGTGTTCGGGCAGTGTAGGGGTCGTGCGGGGTGGTGTTTCAGGGTCTAGGGCAGAGCAGTGGTGTTCGGGCTGTGTAGGGGTCATACTGGGGGTAGTGTTTCAGGGTTTAGGGCAGTGCAGTGGTGTTCGGCAGTGTTGGGGGTTGTGCGGGAGGTGGTGTTTCAGGGTCTAGGGCAGTGCAGTGGTGTTCAGCCATTGTAGTGGGTCATGCTGGGGGTGGTGTTTCAGGGTTTAGGCAGTGCAGTGGTGTTCAGGCAATGTGGGGGGTCATGCTGGGGCTGGTGTTTCAGGGTTTAGGGCATTGCCATGGTGTTCGGGCAGTGTAGGGGGGCTTGCTGAGGCTGGTGTTTCAGTGTTTAGGGCTGTGCAGTGGTGTTCGGGAAGTGTAGGGGGTCTTTTTGGGGCTGGTGTTTCAGGGTTTAGGGCAGTGCAGCGGTGTTCGGGCAGTGTAGGGGTTCATGCTGGGGCTGGTGTTTCAGGGTTTAGGGCAGTGCAGCGGTGTTCGGGCAGTGTAGGGGTTCGTGCTGAGGGTGGTGTTTCAGGGTTTAGAGAAGTGCAGCATTGTTCGCGCAGTGTAGGGGTTCGTGCTGGGGGTGTTGTTTCAGGGTTTAGGACAGTGCAGTGGTGTTCGGGCAGTTTAGGGGGTCGAGCGGGGGGTGTTGTTTCAGGTTCTAGGGCAGTGCAGTGGTGTTAGGGCAGCATAGGTGTTTGTGTTGGGGGTGGTGTTTCAGGGTTTAGGACAGTGCAGTGGTGTTTGGGCAGTGTAGGGGTCCGTGCTGGGGGTGGTGTTTCAGGGCTTAGGGCAGTGCAGTGGTGTGTTTGTGCAGTGTAAGGGGCAAGCGGGGGTAGTGTTTCAAGTTCTAGGGCAGAGCAGTGGTGTTCGGGCAGTGTAGGGGGCCGTGCGGGGTGTGGTGTTTCAGGGTTTGGGGCAGGGCAGTGGTGTTCAGGCAGTGTAGGGGGTCGTGCTGGGGTTAAGGACAGTGCAGAGGTGTTTGGGCAGTGTAGGGGTCGTGCGGGGGGGTGTTTCAGGGTCTAGGGCAGAGCAGTGGTGTTCTGGCAGTGTAGGGGGTCATGCTGGGGGTAGTGTTTCAGGGTTTAGGGCAGTGCAGTGGTGTTCGGGCAGTGTAGGGGGTTGTGCGGGAGGTGGTGTTTCAGGGTCTAGGGCAGTGCAGTGGTGTTCGGCCGTTGTAGTGGGTCATGCTGGGGGTGGTGTTTCAGGGTTTAGGCAGTGCAGTGGTGTTCAGGCAATGTGGGGGGTCGTGCTGGGGCTGGTATTTCAGGGTTTAGGGCAGTGCCATGGTGTTTGGGCAGTGTAGGGGTCGTGCAGGGGCTGGTGTTTCAGAGTTTAGGGCAGTGCAGCGGTGTTCGGGCAGTATAGGGGTTTGTGTTGGGGTTGGTGTTTCAGGGTTTAGGGCAGTGCAGCGGTGTTCAGGCAGTGTAGACGTTTGTGCTAGGGGTGGTGTTTCAGGGTTTAGGGCAGTGCAGCATTGTTCGGGCAGTGTAGGGGTTCGTGCTGGGGGTGGTGTTTTAGGGTTTAGGACAGTGCAGTGATGTTCGGACAGTGTAGGGGTTCATGCTGGGGTGGTGTTTCAGGGTTTAGGGCAGTGCAGTGGTGTTCGGGCAGTGTAGGGATTCGTGCTGGGGGGCGGTGTTTCAGGGTTTAGGACTGTGCAGTGGTGTTCGGGCAGTGTAGGGGGTTGTGCTGGGGGGTGGTGTTTCAGGGTTTAGGGCAGTACAGTGGTGTTCAGGCAGTGTAGGGGTCGTGCTGGGGATATTGTTTTAGGGTTTAGGGTAGTGCAGTGGTGTTTGGGCAATGTAGGGGGTCATGCTGAGGGTGGTGTTTCAGGGTTTAGGACAGTGCAGTGTAGTTCGGGTGGTAAAGGGGGTTGTGCGGGTTCTGGTGCTTCGGAGTTTAGGGCAGTGCAGTGGTGTTCGGGCAGTGTAGGAGGTCGTTCGGCAGTGGTGTTTCAGGGTTTAGGGCAGTGCAGTGGTGTTCAGGCAGTGTAGAGGGTCATTCGGCTGGGGATATTGTTTTAGGGTTTATGGTAGTGCAGTGGTGTTTGGGCAGCATAGGGGTTCGTGCTGGGGCTGGTGTTTCAGGGTTTAGGGCAGTGCAGTGGTGTTCAGGCAGCATAGGGGTTCGTGCTGGGGCTGGTGTTTCAGGGTTTAGGGCAGTGCAGTGGTGTTCGGGCAGTGTAGGGGGTTTGTGCTGGGTGTGGTGTTTCAGGGTTTAGGGCAGTGCAGTGGTGTTTGGGTAGCATAGGTGTTCGTGCTGGGGTGATGTTTCAGGGTTTAGGGCAGTGCAGTGGTGTTCGGGCAGCATAGGGGTTCGAGCTGGGGGTGGAGTTTCAGGGTTTAGGGCTGTGTAGTGGTGTTTGGGCAGTGTAGGGGGTCAAGCGGGGGGTGGTGTTTCAGGTTCTAGGACAGAGCAGTGGTGTTCGGGCAGCGTAGGGGTTCGTGCTGGGGTGGTGTTTCTGGCTTTAGGACAGTGCAGTGGTGTTCGGGCAGTGTAGGTGTTCGTGCTGGGGGTGGTGTTTCAGGGCTTAGGGCAGTGCAGTGGTGTTCGGGCAGTGTAAGGGGCCAAGCGGGGGTGGTGTTTCAGGTTCTAGGGCAGTGCAGTGCTGTTCGGGCAGTGTAGGGGTCGTGCTGTGGCTGGTGTTCCAGGGATTAGGGCAGTGCAGTGGTGTTCGGGCATCGTAGTGGTTCGTGCTGGGGCTGGTGTTTCAGGGTTTAGGGCAGTGCACTGAAGTTCGGGCAGCGTAGGGGTTTGTGCTGGGGCTGGTGTTTCAGGGTTTAGGGCAGTGCAGTGGTGTTCGGGCAGCATAGGGGTTTGTGCTGGGGTGGTGTTTCAGGGTTTAGGGCAGTGCAGTGGTGTTCGGGCAGTGTAGGGGTTTGTGCTGGGGGTGGTGGTTCAGGGTCTAGGGCAGTGCAGTGGTGTTTGGGCAGTGTAGGGGGTCGAGTGGGGGCAGTGTTTCAGGGTCTAGGGCAGTGCAGTGGTGTTCGGGCAGCATAGGGGTTTGTGCTGGGGTGGTGTTTCAGGGTTTAGGGCAGTGCAGTGGTGTTCGGGCAGTGTAGGGGTTCCTGCTGGGGGTGGTGTTTCAGTGTTTAGAACAGTGCAGTGGTGTTCGGGCAGTGTAGGGGTATGTGCTGGGGGTGGTGGTTCAGGGTTTAGGGCAGTGCAGTGGTGTTTGGGCAGTGTAGGGGGTCGAGCGGGGGCAGTGTTTCAGGGTCTAGGGCAGTGCAGTGGTGTTCGGGCAGTATAGGGGATCGTGATGGGGTGATGTTTTGGAGTTTAGAGTAGTGCAGAGGTGTTTGGGCAGTGTAGGGGGTCATTCAGCAGTGGTGTTTCAGGGTTTAGGGAAGTGCAGTGGTGTTCAGGCAGTGTAGGGGTTGTGCTGGGGATATTGTTTTAGGGTTTAGGGTAGTGCAGTGGTGTTTGGGCAATGTAGGAGGTCATGGTGAGGGTGGTGTTTCAGGGTTTAGGACAGTGCAGTGTAGTTCGGGTGGTATAGGGGGTCGTGTGGGGGTGGTGTTTCAGGGTTTAGGGCAGGGCAGTGGTGCTCGTGCAGTGTAGGGGGTCAAGCTGGGTGTGGTGTTTCAGGGTTTCAGGCAGGGCAGTGGTGTTCAGGAAGTGTAGGGGGTCATGCTTCAGGGTTTAGGGCAGTGCAGTGGTGTTCGGGCAGCATAGGGGTTCGTGCTGCGGCTGGTGTTTCAGGGTTTAGGGCAGTGCAGTGGTGTTCGGGCAGCATAGGGGTTCGTGCTGGGGCTGGTGTTTTAGGGTTTAGGACAGTGCAGTGGTGTTCGCGCAGCGTAGGGGTTCGTGCTGGGGGTGGAGTTTCAGGGTTTAGGGCAGTGCAGTGGTGTTCGGGCAGCGTCGAGGGTCGTGCTGGGGCTGGTGTTTCAGGGTTTAGGGCTGTGCTGTGGTGCTCGGGCAGCATAGGGGCTCATCCTGGGTGTGGTGTTTCAGGGTTTAGGGCAGTGCAGTGGTGTTCGGGCAGCATAGGGGTTTGTGCTGGGGTGGTGTTTCAGGGTTTAGGGCAGTGCAGTGGTGTTCTGGCAGTGTAGGGGTTCCTGCTGGGGGTTGTGTTTCAGTGTTTAGGGCAGTGCAGTGGTGTTCGGGCAGTGTAGGGGTTTGTGCTGGGGTTGGTGGTTCAGTGTTTAGGGCAGTGCAGTGGTGTTTGGGCAGTGTAGGGGGTCGAGCGGGGGCAGTGTTTCAGGGCCTAGGGCAGTGCAGTGGTGTTCGGGCAGTATAGGGGATCGTGATGGGGTGGTGTTTTGGAGTTTAGGGTAGTGCAGAGGTGTTCGGGCAGTGTAGGGGGTCATTCGGCAGTGGTGTTTCAGGGTTTAGGGAAGTGCAGTGGTGTTCAGGCAGTGTAGGGGTTATGCTGGGGATATTGTTTTAGGGTTTAGGGTAGTGCAGTGGTGTTTGGGCAATGTAGGAGGTCATGCTGAGGGTGGTGTTTCAGGGTTTAGGACAGTGCAGTGTAGTTCGGGTGGTATAGGGGGTCGTGCGGGTTCTGGTGTTTCAGAGTTTAGGGCAGAGCAGTGGTGATAGGGCAGTGTAGGGGGTCGTTCGGCGGTGGTGTTTCAGGGTTTAGGGCAGTGCAGTGGTGTTCAGGCAGTGTAGGGGGTCATTCGGCGGTGGTGTTTCAGGGTTTAGGGCAGTGCAGTGGTGTTCAGGCAGTGTAGGGAGTCGTGCTGGGGATATTGTTTTAGGGTGTATGGTAGTGCAGTGGTGTTTGGGCAATGTAGGGGGTCATGCTGAAGGTGGTGTTTCAGGGTTTAAGACAATGCAGTGTAGTTTGGGCAGTGTAGTGGGTCGTGCTGGGGCTGGTGTTTCAGGGTTTAGTGCAGTGGTGTTCGGGCAGCGTAGGGGTTTGTGCGGGGTCTGGAATTTCATTGTTTAGGGCAGTGAAGAGGTGTTTGGGCAATGTAGGGGGTCGTGTGGGGGTGGTGTTTCAGGGTTTAGGGCAGGGTAGTGGTACTCGGGCAGTGTAGGGGGTCAAGCTGGGTGTGGTGTTTCAGGGTTTCAGGCAGGGCAGTGGTGTTCAGGAAGTGTAGGGGGTCATGCTGGGGCTGGTGTTTCAGGGTTTAGGGCAGTACAGTGGTGTTCGGGCAGCGTAGGGGGTCTTGCTGGGGCTGGTGTTTCAGGGTTTAGGGCAGTGCAGTGGTGTTCGGGCAGCATAGGGGTTCGTGCTGCGGCTGGTGTTTCAGGGTTTAGGGCAGTGCAGTGGTGTTCGGGCAGCATTGGGGTTCGTGCTGGGGCTGGTGTTTCAGGGTTTAGGGCAGTGCAGTGGTGTTCGGGCAGCATAGGGGTTCGTGCTGGGGCTTCAGGGTTTTGGACAGTGCAGTGGTGTTCGGGCAGCATAGGGGTTCGTGCTGGGTGTGGTGTTTCAGGGTTTAGGGCAGTGCAGTGGTGTTTGGGTAGCATAGGTGTTCGTGCTGGGGTGGGGTTTCAGGGTTTAGGGCAGTGCAGTGGTGTTCGGGCAGCATAGGGGTTCGAGCTGTGGGTGGTGTTTCAGGGTTTAGGACAGTGCAGTGGTGTTCGGGCAGTTGTAGGGGTTCATGCTGGGGGTGGTGTTTCAGGGTTTAGGGCTGTGTACTGGTGTTCAGACAGTGTAGGGGTCAAGAGGGGGGTGGTGTTTCAGGTTCTAGGACAGTGCAGTGGTGTTCGGGCAGCGTACGGGTTCGTGCTGGGGGTGGTGTTTCAGGGTTTAGGACAGTGCAGTGGTGTTCGGGCAGTGTAGGTGTTCGTGCTGGGGGTGGTGTTTCAGGGATTAGGGCAGTGCAGTGGTGTTCGGGCAGTGTAAGGGGCCAAACAGGGGTGGTGTTTCAGGTTCTAGGGCAGTGCAGTGCTGTTCGGGCAGTGTAGGGGGTCATGCGGGGTCTGGTGTTTCAGGCATTAGGGCAGTGCAGTGGTGTTCGGAATGTGTAGCGGGTCGTGCGCGGTGATGGTTTAGGGCAGGGCAGTGGTGTTCCGGCGGTGTAGGGGGTCGTGCTGGGTGTGGTATTTCAGGGTTTGAGGCAGGGCAGTGGTGTTCGGGCAGTGTAGGGGGTCATGCTGGGGGTGATGTTTCAGGGTTTAGGACAGTGCAGTGGTGTTCGGGCAGTGTAGGGGTCATGCGGGGGTTGGTGTTTCAGGGTCTAGGGCAGAGCAGTGGTGTTCAGGTAGTGTAGGGGGTCATTCGACGGTGGTGTTTCAGGGTTTAGGGCAGTGCAGTGATGTTCAGGCAGTGTAGGGGGTCATTCGGCGGTGGTGTTTCAGGGTTTAGGGCAGTGCAGTGGTGTTCAGGCAGTGTAGGGGGTCATGCTGGGGATATTGTTTTAGGGTTTATGGTAGTGCAGTGGTGTTTGGGCAATGTAGGGGGTCATGCTGAGGGTGGTTGTTAGACCTGGCACCTTGGCGTGAGTTTCCCTTCCACTTTTTGCTGATGTGCCTCATGTGTTTTGTTGGTGTTAGCTGCTCAGGGCACCTTGCCACTGCTAATCAGTGCCACAGTGCAAGTGCTCCCTATGAAAAGTGTATACATTGATTGGTGTCCATGTTTGGCTTATTTGGTTTACTATCAGGCCCTAGTAAAGTGCACCAGAAGGGCCAGGGCTTGTAAATACAAATGCTGCTGGTGGGCTTGCAGCACTGGCTGTGCCACCCACAGAAGCGGCCTAGTAAAATGTGTCTAAGGTCTGCCACTGCAGAACCTGCGTGCAGTCCGGTACTGTCATGCTGACTGCGCAAGTGCACCTACTTGCCAGTCCCTAAACCTTCCCTTAACTACATATTAGACACCCCTATGGTAGGCACAAGGGCAGGGTGCATTGTAGGCATAAGGAGGACATGCCCTGATGTGTGTGGCATGTCCTAATAGTGAATTACAGCCATTTTCGTTTTTCACTATTGAAGGATACCTGCTCTCCATAGGCCAGAATGGGCTGCTTTAATTATTACACCCTATAATCCCAGCGGACTCAGAAAGCATGGTAGAAAGTCAAGTTTAGTATGCCTGAACTCAGAATAATAAAATACTTCTTTTAGTAAAGTTTATTTTAATATCCTGTGATTGTAAATACTACTTTTAGAAAGTTAGTATTTACTCGCTTAGCCATTTCAGTCCGCCTCTGCTTTGTGTGTGTGTGTGCTGCCTAGTTTCAGTGAGGGTCAGGGCTGGGGAATTCCAGGAGACAGGCTGGCTGCCAGGTGGTGGGTAGAGAGATTACACCAGGATGGGTGGGAGGAGTACACCTTGATTCTGAATAGACCTGTGCTCTGCCACCACAATGCTGGCTCCGCCCCCTGTGGAGCGGCTGATGTCTCTGCCCTGTGCACTGAAAGGAAAGAGCAGAGTCACCACAACAAAGTGCTCCAAAACCGGACTGAGCCAGGCACAGGCCCCCTGGCGACAAAGAACAAAAGAAACTGTGTATAAAAGAAGGCGCCCTGCTCCTAAGAAATCAGATCCTGTTTACGCCAAGAAGAAACTCTGCCTGAAGAGAAGGACCTGGGAAAGCTGCATGGAGGAGTACTGTCTCTAGCCTGACAGACTGGCCTGTGGTGGGTGCCTTGCTGCAAGAAGGAGAGGAAAAGACTGAGAGAGACTTTTAAATCAACTTGTGCTGTGTGAACAATCTCCAAGGGCTTGCTTGTGAACTTGTCCCCTGAACTTCGGCCCAGGAACAGTGGGCGCTACCGTTCCTTGGAAGAAAGGAAGCTGCGACTGGTGATTTGCGAACGCTGACCCCAGAGAACCTGTGTGCCCCATCTCGCTGAGCAACACGACCTCCACCCGACTGTGCTGCTGTGAGCACCGTGACGGCCTGCCCTGATCAAAGTGAACTGCTTCCCCCTCGGGCTGGAGCTCGCAACGTGAGGAAAGACTGCCTGCGTCCAAACCCCGAGCCTCTGTGGCCCCGCGCCGTAGAGACCACCGTGAGGAGCAACGACACGCAAGTTCATCCCTTCGGGCCGATGCCAATAGCGCTGCGCGCTGAAAATCACCCCCGAGCCGCCCCTCCTGCTTCCCTCTTTGAGGCGAGCTGTGGAAGTCATGAGACGCCCTCCCCAAGCACCGTGGTCCTCTGTGAAAGAAGATTGCATCCGTGACGTGGGACGCCCCTCCGGTGACTGCTGAAGCCGCCCCGAACTCCCCACCAAGATCTGAGTTACTGTGCGCCCCGCATCCCGTCAACTGTACGGCCCGTACGGCTCTGTACGGAGCGTCCCGTAAGCTTGCTCACGCCGGAAGCGTGAGCTATTGAAAGGAACGTCTGGCACCGTACGAAGCGTACCTACGACGGTACGGCCCGTACGGCTTGAAATCCCCATACGCTGCTCACGCGGGAAGCGTGAGGAGTAGCAATAGACGTACCAGCCTCGTAAGAGGCGTACCTATGATGGCACGGCCCGTACGGCTTGAGTCTCGGTACGCTTGCTCATGCGGGAAGCGTGAGGAATAGCACGAAGCATACCAACGCCGGTACGACACATACGGAAGGCCCTTCGAAGCGCACAGACCCCCAAAAGGTGCAGATTGCACCCAAATTGACCATTTTAAGACCTGTGGCCTCCTGAACATTGATAACAAGTGACTGGAATCCTCTTTTAAAGTGAAGCCCTGTATTTTGAAGCCTGCTTGAAGAAACTATACATAAAGAGCTTTATTTTTACAATTACAGTCTTGTGTCTCTGTGTGGTGGATTGGTGGTTATTGTGGGGCACCCTAAATGCTTAACCTCATGCCCTCTGGAATCTAGCCTGACTGCTCGTGCCACGTTACCTAGAGGGTGAGCAGGGGTTATTTTTCACGAGTATTCCTTTGCCCTGACTTAGAAGAAAGGGTCCCTGCTTGTCGCAAGTGCATACCTGCGCCAACCAGAGACCCCGGATTCTAACAGTGGTGTTTCAGGGTTTAGGGCAGTGCAGGGGTGTTCGGGCAGCATAGGGGTTCGTGCTGGGGCTGGTGTTTCAGGGTTTAGGGCAGTGCAGTGGTGTTGGGGCAGTGTAGGGGGTCATGCTGGTGATGAGTACAGGCCCCAGCTAGGCCAGCAAGACACAAGGGTTCGCTCTCCTGCAAATGGAATCTACAAGGAAGTTGGCACGGAAACTGCAAAGTACAAAGACAAAGTTTATTAACCCTTAAGGGTGGTCCTACAATCCATACAACACCCTTCAGTGTTGCATAGAGTAGCACAAAGAACTTGCGTACACGGTCCCCTTTTATACACAACAGAGGGGCTCATAAGTGGGTGGATACAACATGAAGCAAGGAATGTTGCCTTTTATGGACATTTTCAATACAGAATCAATATGTGGGCGGAGTTGACACACTCCTTGAGCCCGCGAAAACATGGTCAAGTAAGGACTAACTGATAACAGATGTGGTCAAGTCTGGGCATGCGCCAGACGGACAAAGGAGCTATTTATAGACTGTTACTAGGCAGATTGCAAGGGCAACTAACACGAAGATAGGACTCTTCTCGTGCTGAGCACGTGGAGACATGACAATACAAAATGGAGTCCAGACTTTAGTCAACATAACGAGAGAAACTCGGCCATATAAGGGGAATTCATGTCTTTAGTGAATGCTTACTCACACCGCTATTTCAATTTTCAACAGACGACCCTTTCAGCATTTACTGAAGACATCCGGTTTGTTAGGATAATCATCGTATATATCAATCTTCATCATTTCTGCTATTTCTTTAGTCAGATGTTTCTGGTAAGTGACATTGGCAATAGCTTTCTTATCAGGAATGCAGAGTGACACACATAGGGAACAGAGTAAAGGACCACATTGAATACAAATACAACAAGAAAACAAAACTGCCACAATGATACAGAGACCAGTTAAGACCTTCCACCCCCATGTGGTGATCAACGCCCAAAACCATCCAGAAAAGGTCCAAGTACCATTTTCTGTATGGATTTCAGCTGCAATTTTATACAGTTTATTAATAGCATTATAAACTGATGGCGTGTGGTCAGGAATAAACACGCAACAACTACTTCCGATAATTTTACAAGCTCCACCTCGGTCAGCTAACATAACATCTAACACCATGCGATTCTGCAATGCAACAATTCTAGTAATTTGTAATTCTTCCGCAAGATTCCCAAGAGCAGCAGCGGTTTGACTTGTCACAGCCTCTACCACTCTTGTTAACCTTCGAACTTTCCTACTATTTAGGGCAGCTCCAACAAAGAAAAACAATCCTAAATTAAAATAAATATACTGCTGCAGACTGGTGTCAGTCTGGTCCACGTCATCAATCGATAGAGTACGTTTATACCTATTTACAGTCACATTATTCAACAACTTCAAATCTTTATGATAAGATGCAGGCGCCAGGAATACAGGGGGTAATAGGAATGCTACATAACATACTCCAGACCAACCGGCTGGCAAACGGTAATAACCTTTATTTCCACATACGAAGTATGTATTATGGGATGCTAAGAAGGTACTGTTATTCAATCCGTCGATGTTTAAAATAGTGATGCAATCACTAACACCAACAGGAATATAACCCACACTCTGGACACACAGGTCCGCTTGAGCTTGTGCCACTTGAATCACAAATCGGTCTTTCCCCACAGTGTCTCTGGTGTTCGTGAAAATATAGGGAATCGATTCATTATCTGGTCGATACTCTTCCCATTTCCAAATTGTCCCATTCGCTTGCGGGTATCCATCTTTATCCTGATGACATTCCCTATTAAGTCTGAAGAGTAATCGTCCCACTGTAGGTTTCCGAGTGGCAAAAAGCAAAGTGTACCATGCTCTACAGGAGCCATTATGAGAGAAAGGAAGGGGTATGAACGGAGTTCCTCCTTTCTTCTGGTGAGCTGGCATCATGCCACATATCCAACAGATCGTAGCATTGGTGGCAACATGGGTGTGATGCAACATCTGGATGAAAGTGTTATTCAAATAAGACTGACAATGCTTCAACTCTTGATACGGTAGTGTATAGAAGTAGTGCTCCTCAGGCACTGGAGTAGTCAACACAAGTAACTTTCAAGCAGGAGTCACATCCTCCACAAACCATGTGGTTATCCCAACAATAGCTACTGTAAACATAAAACCTGTTGCACAAAGGATTTTCTTTTTCTCCATATCAGAATAAAAAAAATCAATATCTTCCTGAAACTAAAAGGTTGTCAGAACTCTTCCCCTTAGGCAGCGGTCGATTTCTTCACCAACGGGCCAAGACGGGTGTCGCTACACTAATGCAGGGCTGATCCCCCCCCTTGCCTCATTGGCTCTCCGTTTCACTAACCCAAGGGCCGTTCTGACAACGTGTCCTGAAACTGAAGAATTCACTTCCTCGGTCTGAGATGATATCGCCTTCCTCCAGGAATCACGCGGTCCGGAAAGAGCTCCTTGGTGTCGTTCGGTTCCACAGCACGGCCTTTCTCTGCAGTCAGAATTTCTCGATGGTCGGTCAATACAGCAGGCTCCACCAATCACGGCGGTACTTTGCGACAGTGCAGGGAATGGATCCAATTCTTTCTGTTGGAAACCCGCACAGCCGTCCTTGTTGCAAGTAGGACCTGCTCAGGACCAACCCATCTCGGCTCCAAGCTGTTCGTCCTTTCAAAAATATTCACCATGACATAGTCTCCAGGCCGGAGACTGTGACCTTCGCCGGTGGACCGATCCGGGAGCGCCTCCCGGACCTGTTGATGAATAGAAACCAAGTTATCCGTTAACTGTGCCAGATAATCATTCATCATTACACAAGGTACATCATACACAGCCTTAGGTCGTGGTGGACCCCAAATATTCATTGGGCGTCCAAAAACAATCTCGTACGGTGTAAGACCGGTTCGAGAGTGCGGTATCGATCTAATTGACAATAATGCCAGCGGTAAAGCATCTGGCCAAGTCAAAGACGTCGAAGCTTGGATTTTAGCGATCTTGAGCTTCAGTGTACCATTATACTTCTCGACTAGTCCTGCAGACTGAGGGTGAAACACTGCGTGAAACTTCTGGGTGATGCCCAGACCCTTCAAAACATACTTTATAACATCCGCTATAAAGTGGGGTCCGTTATCACTCCACAGCAGTCTACAAACACCATATCGGGGGAAGAACTCCTTCAATAGCATCTTGGCTGTAGTCATTGCAGTATTGTCTTTCGTAGGGTATGCCTCGACCCATTTACTAAAGGCACATACCACTACTAGAACATACTTCAAATTGTTACAGCGCTCAAGCTGGATGTAATCCATCTGCAACACCTCAAAGGGTGCAGTAGGTGTCGCAAATCCTCCTGCTGGAGTTCGAGTACCCTTTCCTGGGTTGTACCTCAGGCAAATCATACAGGTCTGCACCACCCTCTTTGCCGTGCTAGCAATCTCTGGATGCTCCCAGACTCGGGTAAGCAATTTTACAATTGCGGAAGCTCCAACATGTGCTAGCCCATGTGCCATCTGAACCATAGGTTGTACAAAAGCTGTGGGTAGCTTCCATCTATCCATCTGCTTATTTCTCCAATAACCCTCATCATCCAATTCTCCATCATTGGACCATTGCTCCCGTTCTTTGTCAGAAGCGGTCCTCTGTATTTCCAGCACCTCTCTTTTCGCATCGTACCATCTTTCTACCTGCGACTTTACTACATACATGGCAGTAGCACCGGGCTGCATCGCAGTCTCCCGTGCCACCCGGTCTGCCAAAGCATTTCCTTCTCCGACTTTATCAACCACTTTCTTATGGGCACTACATTTAATGATAGCAATTTTCCTCGGATATGTCAATGCAGTCAAAAGGTTGTGAACTAACTCTCCATGCATTATTTGAACTCCATGCGACGTCAGAAACCCTCTCTCCTTCCAGAGTAGGCCGAAATCGTGCGCTACTCCGAAAGCATAGCGGCTGTCTGTATAAACATTCACACACAATCCTGTACTGAGCTCACATGCTCGTGTTAATGCTATCAGTTCCGCTGCTTGAGCTGATTTCTGTGGTATGCGTGCTGTCTCCACTATTGTTTGCAGTGTGGTAATTGCATACGCTGCTGAAGTCGTACCGTCTGGTAGCTTCAGGGATGATCCGTCCACCCATAGTTCTCTATCAACATCTGTAAAGGGCGTATCCTGGAGATCAATACGACCCTTTGTTTGTTCCTCAGTCACAAGAATACAATCATGTGCTTTCCGTGCTTCAGGCTGAGTCTCGGGGAACGGCAACAATGTGGCCGGATTTAACGTTACACACCTCTTTAACGTAATATGAGGAGCCAAAAGCGTCAGCTCATATCCCGTTAAACGGGCACTGGTCAAATGCTGCGTCTTAGTCTGATTAAGCAGGGCATCAACAGCATGGGGGACTAATACCAACAGCTTATGAGATAACACAATTCCCTCGCTTTGGCGTATTGACACAGCTGTCGCCGCAACCGAGCGAAAACAACCAGGCAATGCTCGGGCAACAGGATCAAGTACAGCCGAAAAATATGCACAAGGGCGCTGCTTGTCGCCGTGCATCTGCACTAAAACTGATAATGCACATCCATCTTTCTCATGCACATACAGCGAAAAAGGTTTTGTATAATCAGGGGTCCCTAACACTGGTGCTGAACAAAGGGCCTGTCGTAATTGCTGGAAAGCAGCGTCACACTCATTTGACCAAGGAAGCGGAATAGGTGTGTCTTTTGTCAAAAGGGCTAACAATGGCTTGGCTATGTGTGAAAACCCTAGTATCCATTGCCTACAAAAAGAAACAAGACCCAAAAATGCACGCACGTCCTTCTCCGTGGAAGGCACTGGCGTGTCCAAAATTACTTGGATACGATCTGGTGTGAGTGCACGCCCCTCCTTAGACAAAAGGTGACCCAGATAAGTCACCTTTGGTCTACAGAACTGCAATTTCTTCCGAGATACTTTGTGATTGTGGGATGCCAAAAAGGAAAGCAAGGATAACGTACTCTTCTCGCACAACTCCGGAGTGTCAGCCGCCAACAAGATGTCATCGACATATTGAATGAGGGCGACACCCTCGGGCAGGACAAAGGAGTCCAATTGTCTTTTCAAAGCTTGACTGTAAATGCTAGGGCTTTCTGTGTAGCCCTGAGGAACTCTACAAAATCGATAAGACCTATTATTCAGAGTGAAACCAAAAAGGTATCGACTGAATAGGAATCGAAAAGAAAGCATTTTTCAAATCAATGACTGAAAACGTCGTCGCCGTAGGCGGGACCAAAGTAAGCAACGTCGTGATATCAGAAACCACTGGATACTGAGGTATCACGATCTTGTTTACTTCCCTCAAATCAATTATAAACCGATAAACTTTGGCATCCGTATCCTTTTTCAAAATGGGTAGAATCGGACTGTTACAAACCTTGTAGGGAACCTCCTCCACTACTCCCACCTTAATCAAATCCTGCACAATCTGTATAAGGGCCTCCTCCCCCTCCTGGGAAATACGATACTGCGGGAGGCGTGGTAACACCGCCCCCTCCTTGACACTAATATGGACAGGCGGAATCACCATCTGTCCTACATCGGAATCCGAAACGGCCCACAAAGTACGGGGGAGAGTTGCTAACACGGTATCCTCTGCAACCACACACATCCGTTCAGACAGAGGGTGATTATCATTTAATATCACACGCACACCAGCGGGAGAGCAGCGGATCGTAGCTCTGAAGTGCTTTAGCATATCAAGACCCATAATGTTGTCCGGCGTGTTCGGGGCAAGCAAAAACGGACAGGGTGCAGAAAAAGAATCAACCTGAAATGTGAGGGGTCGAGAAAGAGGGCTTCGGGAGAGCGTACCGTCAAACCCTACCGATGTAACCATTAAGCCAGATGGGGGAGCCCTCGGAACCAATTGTTTAGACAGCGCACTACGAGTCGCTCCTGTATCTACTAGGACCTGATCAGTAGAACCCAAAACCTCCGCTGATACATAAGGACCCTTCTGATCAACCGGCACCTCAACTGATTCCAACCCCCATCCAACGCATTCCTATGCATGCTGTGAATCATAGTACCCAGAGCGGTCGGTCCCTGACACTTGGTACTGGTACTGTCGATCAAAGACATTAGGTCTATTTCGTTGCTGCCCGGTAGGGTCAAAGCGGGCGTGATCATTAGAATTCCCTCGAAAATTCGAAAAACCCCCTCTACCTCTCGGTCCACCCTGATTATGCCCCTGACGCGATGCATACAACGTCGGGCAATCTCTGGCCCAGTGTCCAGATTGTTTACAATACGCACATTGATTCCTATTCAAATCAGATCGGCCCAAAGGAGGACCATAAGATCCTCCCCTACCTCTATTGATACCCCGACGAGGCGGACCATACACTTGCGCTAACATCACCTTTGTTTTTAAATCTTTCGACTTCTTCTCCTCCTGCCCCTTCGCTTCCTGCTCCTGACGCTCATAATACTGAGCTATAGTCAGGAGGGCTGTCGGAGACGCGGTGGACCAAGAACTTTCACTCGCTTTTAGGCGGGCTGCTATTGCCGGTAATAAATTCGCCACATATTTATCAGCAAAAAGGTGCCGACCCGTATCATCCGTAAGGGACTGACCACTAAAATCATGAAACGTCTCCTCAAAGCGCGTAAAGAAATCTGCAACTGATTCATCGGCTTTCTGCTTACACGAGGCTAACATGTTCCAGTCAATCTTTTTAGGGGGAATGATTGTTTTCAACTTAGTCAGAATAGCAGCAGGGAGATCTAAAATAATCTGAGGTGGTTTCTGCGCGGGCTTCCTCTCCCTATCCTCATCCTCAGACCACCGAGCCTTAAAAGCGGCAACATCGTCCACCTTCCGTACGGATCGCCACATATCCGGTGGTAAAATAAGCCCAAAGAACAGATCTATATCTGCTAAGGTCATAGTACAAGAATTCAAGGCCCCCTCGACTTCTTCGTAAAAGGCCGCTGGATTCTTGCGGGGATCAGGCAACGCATTCTTTAATGCCATAACGTCAGCCCTATGCCAGGGAGTATAAACCCAATTGTACACAAAATATCCTTTAGCGTCAGCGGAGGTAATATCCGCACTAGTTCCCGCTCCTTTAGGGGGAACATACAAGGGTGCCGCCTCTCACATTGGTTTAGCATGCACTAGGTCGCTCTTATCTGAGTGGGAGGTAGATGATTGGTCATCACCGACACGTGAAGCCGACTGCTTTTCCTCCTCTGCTTTTAGGCGCGCTCTCTCTTTAAGGTCACTCGCTGCATCCCGCAATGCAAACAGCCGTCGAGCCGCATCAGGCGCCTTAGAGGGAGAAAAAACACCGTCACGCAATGCTTTAGCATCTACTATTACATCATCAGGCTCAAAAACTGCTGAATATTTCCGAAAGACAGTAATCACTTCATCAGAAAAGTGGCCCAAAAAATACAACTTCTCTCTAACCTGCCACGTTTCCCAAGAGTCCAACAATTCAGCGAGGGATAACTTGCCCTCAAGTGCATGATAGGAAACTTGCCGAAGCTCACCCATTCGGTCAACCGATAACATGGACCGCGTGTCTACCTTACCCGACGCCGATCCAGAATCCTGTGGCCTCGGGGCAGACGCGCCAACATAAGGGGGCGGAGAGCGATCTAGTAAATAAAAATCATCGTCAAGATTAGTAAGGACAGGATAAAGCGACTGACGGACAGCATATTGACCCGAGACTTGCAACCTACGCTCTTTCTCTTGTCTCTCCGTCTGTTCTCTTTCCTCCCGACGCTTCGCTTCCTGTGCTCGCACATGATCATTCTTCCGTTGCTCTTTATCAAACAGCGCTTTCTCACGTTTCTCTCGCTCACGCACTTCCTTCACCCATAATCGCACACATTCAAACATGTCTTGACGAGCACGCCGTTTACACATACACTGTTCCACATACTCAATCTTACGCATATCAAACGACCCATACAAAGGCCATCGTAACTCAGGATCCTTTCTGGTATATTTCCTCCATACTGTGCTGTACATTATGGAAGAAAGACCATGCTTCACATACATATCCCTATTAAGAGTCCCCTCTGGGGGAGCTGGAGCATATTCCTCGAGGTTTAACCGGTTTCCAAAGCAGCAGCACCACTTACGGAGTGCGCTAAAAGCAGGCATGCTCAAAAATAATGCAAAATATGCAGTATTATCAAAAAATGGCACTTAAACGTTGTGCCGTTCAAAGTTACACAGCTCCGGAGAAATATCTCCACAATACCTGCCTATATGTGTTGCAACGCATATATTCTCACAATAATCAATACAAGATATGACCGGTCATCACAAATCAAACTCAAATAGCCAAACCCGGCTTCAAAAACTCGGAGCAAGTACCGTACAACGGTTCTTACCAATCAAGAGTGTCCAGGTTCCAACTGCCAAGCTCCAAAATTCGCCCAAACGGCTGGCACGGCAGGACCGACAGAAGAGGTCTCAGTCGAGGACCGGCGCCACCCAGATGGTCAGCTCGGAAGGGAAGGAAGAAAACCTCGGGATGCCAGGACTAAAGTGTCTCTGGCAGTGATCACATCCCCGGCCAAATTCCTCACCTTCGTCACGACCAATCCTTCGAGCATCCGAGTCGCCGATGGGCCCCAACCCACGTGACGGGCGCCAATTGATGAGTACAGGCCCCAGCTAGGCCAGCAAGACACAAGGGTTCGCTCTCCTGCAAATGGAATCTACAAGGAAGTTGGCACGGAAACTGCAAAGTACAAAGACAAAGTTTATTAACCCTTAAGGGTGGTCCTACAATCCATACAACACCCTTCAGTATTGCATAGAGTAGCACAAAGAACTTGCGTACATGGTCCCCTTTTATACACAACAGAGGGGCTCATAAGTGGGTGGATACAACAAAAAGCAAGGAATGTTGCCTTTTATGGACATTTTCAATACAGAATCAATATGTGGGCGGAGTTGACACACTCCTTGAGCCCGCGAAAACATGGTCAAGTAAGGACTAACTGATAACAGATGTGGTCAAGTCTGGGCATGCGCCAGACGGACAAAGGAGCTATTTATAGACTGTTACTAGGCAGATTGCAAGGGCAACTAACACGAAGATAGGACTCTTCTCGTGCTGAGCACGTGGAGACATGACAATACAAAATGGAGTCCAGACTTTAGTCAACATAACGAGAGAAACTCGGCCATATAAGGGGAATTCATGTCTTTAGTGAATGCTTACTCACACCGTTATTTCAATTTTCAACACTGGGGCTGGTGTTTCAGGGTTTAGGGCAGCGCAGTGGTGTTCGGGCAGCGTAGGGGTTCGTGCTGGGGCTGGTGTTTCAGGGTTTAGGGCAGCGCAGTGGTGTTCAGGCAGCGTAGGGGTTCGTGCTGGGGCTGGTGTTTCAGGGTTTAGGGCAGTGCAGTGGTGTTTGGGTAGCATGGGTGTTCGTGCTGGGGTGGTGTTTCAGGGTTTAGGGCAGTGTGGTGGTGTTCGGGCAGCATAGGGGTTCGAGCTGGGGGTGGTGTTTCAGGGTTTAGGACAGTGCAGTGGTGTTCGGGCAGTTGTTGGGGTTCATGCTGGGGGTGGTGTTTCAGGGTTTAGGGCTGTGTAGTGGTGTTCGGGCAGTGTAGTTGTTCATGCTGGGGGTAGTGTTTCAGGGCTTAGGCAGTGCAGTGGTGTTCGGGCAGCGTAGGGGTTCGTGCTGGGTGTGGTGTTTCAGGGTTTAGGGCAGTGCAGTGGTGTTCGGGTAGCATAGGTGTTCGTGCTAGGGTGGTGTTTCATGGTTTAGGGCAGTGCAATGGTGTTCAGGCAGCATAGGGGTTCGTGCTGGGGGTGGTGTTTAAGGGTTTAGGACAGTGCAGTGGTGTTCGGACAGTTGTAGGGGTTCATGCTGGGGGTGGTGTTTCAGGGTTTAGGGCTGTGCAGTGGTGTTCGGGCAGTGTATGGGGTCGAGCGGCGGGTGGTGTTTCAGGTTCTAGGGCAGTGCAGTGGTGTTCGGGCAGCAAAGGGGTTCATGCTTGGGGTGGTGTTTCAGGGTTTAGGACAGTGCAGTGGTGTTCGGGCAGTGTAGGGGTTCGTGCTGGGGGTGGTGTTTCAGGGCATAGGGCAGTGCAGTGATGTTCGGGCAGTGTAAGGGGTCAAGCGGGGGTGGTGTTTCAGGTTCTAGGGCAGTGCAGTGGTGTTGGAGCAGTGTAGGGGTCGTACTGGGGTTGGTGTTTCTGGGTTTAGGACAGTGCAGTGGTGTTTGGGCAGTGTAGGGGGTTGTGCGGTAATTGGTGTTTCAGGATCTAGGGCAGTGCAGTGCTGTTCGGGCATTGTAGTGGGTCATGCTGGGGGTGGTGTTTCAGGGTTTAGGGCAGTGAAGTGGTGTTCAGGCAGTGTGGGGGGTTGTACTGGGGCTGGTGTTTCAGGGTTTAGGGCAGTGCCATGGTGTTCGGGCAGTGTAGGGGGGCTTGCTGGGGCTGGTGTTTCAGTGTTTAGGGCAGCGCAGTGGTGTACTGGCAGTGTAGGGGGTCTTGCTGGGGCTGGTGTTTCAGGGTTTAGGGCAGTGCAGTGGTGTTTGGGCAGTGTGGGGGTCGTGCAGGGGCTGGTGTTTCAGAGATTAGGGCATTGCAGTGGTGTTCGGGCAGCGTAGGGGTTCGTGCTGGGGCTGGTGTTTCAGGGTATAGGGCAGTGCAGTGGTGTTCGGGCAGCACAGGGGTTCGTGCTGGGTGTGGTGTTTCAGGGTTTAGGACAGTGCAGTGGTGTTTGGGCAGTTGTAGGGGTTCATGCTGGGGGTGTGTTTCAGGGTTTAGGGCTGTGTAGTGGTGTTCGGGCAGTGTAGGGGGTCGAGCGGGGGTGGTGTTTCAGGTTCTGGGCAGTGCAGTGGTGTTTGGGCAGCGTAGGGGTTCATGCTGCGGGTGGTGTTTCAGGGTTTAGGACAGTGCAGTGGTGTACGGGCAATGTAGGGGTTCGTGGTGGGGTTGGTGTTTCATGCCTTAGGGCAGTGTAGTGGTGTTCGGGCAGTGTAAGGGGCCAAGCGGGGGTGGTGTTTCAGGTTCTAGGGCAGTGAAGATGTGTTCGGGCAGTGTAGGGGGTCGTGCGGGTGTTGGTGTTTCAGGCATTAGGGCAGTGCAGTGGTGTTCGGAAAGTGTAGTGGGTTTTGTGCGGTGATGGTTTAGGGCAGGGCAGTGGTGTTCGGGCAGTGTAGGGGGTCGTGCTGGGTGTGGTGTTTCAGGGTTTAGGGCAGGGCAGTGGTGTTTGGGCTGTGAAGGGGGTCGTGCTGGGGTGATGTTTCAGGGTTTAGGACAGTGCAGTGGTGACCGGGCAGTGTAGGGGTCGTGCGGGGGGTAGTGTTTTAGGGTTTAGGGCAGTGCAGTGGTGTTCGGGCAGTGTAGGGGGTTGTGCGGGAGGTGGTGTTTCAGGGTCTAGGGCAGTGCAGTGGTGTTCAGGCATTGTAGTGGGTCATGCTGGGGGTGGTGTTTCAGGGTTTAGGGCAGTGCAGTGGTGTTCAGGCAGTGTGGGGGGTCATGCTGGGGTTGGTGTTTCAGGGTTTAGGGCAGTGCCGTGGTGTTCGGGCAGTGTAGGGGGGCTTGCTGGGGCTGGTGTTTCAGTGTTTAGGGCAGTGCAGTGGTGTACGGGCAGTGTAGGGGGTCATGCTGGGGCTGGTGTTTCAGGGTTTAGGGCAGTGCAGTGGTGTTCGGGCAGCGTAGGGGGCTTGCTGGGGCTGGTGTTTCAGGGTTTAGGGCAGTGCAGTCGTGTTCGGGCAGCGTAGGGGTTTGTGCTGCGGCTGCTGTTTCAGTGTTTATGGCAGTGCACTGGTGTTCGGGCTGCATAGGGGTCCGTGCTGTGGCTGGTGTTTCAGGGTTTAGGGCAGTGCAGTGGTGTTCGGGCAACGTAGGGGTTTGTGCTGGGGCTGGTGTTTCAGGGTTTAGGGCAGTGCAGTTGTGTTCCGGCAGCATAGGGGTTCGTGCTGGGGCTGGTGTTTCAATGTTTAGGGCAGTGCACTGTTGTTCGGGCAGCGTAGGGGTTTGAGCTGGGGCTGGTGTTTCAGGGTTTAGGGCAGTGCAGTGGTGTTCGGGCAGCATAGGGGTTCATGCTGGGGGTGGTGTTTAAGGGTTTAGGACAGTGCAGTGGTGTT
Organism: Triturus cristatus; assembly: GCF_964204655.1. Taxonomy (NCBI): domain Eukaryota; kingdom Metazoa; phylum Chordata; class Amphibia; order Caudata; family Salamandridae; genus Triturus; species Triturus cristatus. Next base: position 876,031,486 of record NC_140582.1, on the reverse strand, counting down.
TGGTCAGTTGTAGGGCTTCATGCTGGTGGTGGTGTTTCAGGGTTTTGGGCTGTGCAGTGGTGTTCGGGCAGTGTAGGTGTTCGTGCTGGGGGTGGTGTTTCAGGGCTTAGGGCAGTGCAGTGGTGTTCGGGCAGTGTAAGGGGCCAAGCGGGGGTTGGTGTTTCAGGTTCTAGGGCAGTGCAGTGCTGTTCGGGCAGTGTAGGGGGTTGTGGGGGGTCTGGTGTTTCAGGCATTAGGGCAGTGCAGTGGTGTTCGGAGAGTGTAGGGGGTCGTGCGCAGTGATGGTTTATGGCAGGGCAGCGGTGTTCCGGCAGTGTAGGGGGTCATGCTGGGTGTGGTGTTTCAGGGTTTGGGGCAGGGCAGTGGTGTTCGGGCAGTGAGGGGGTCGTGCTGGTGGTGGTGTTTCAGGGTTTAGGACAGTGCAGTGGTGTTCGGGCAGTACAGGGAGTCATGCTGGGGGTAGTGGTTTGGGGTTTAGGTCAGTGCAGTGGTGTTCGGGCAGTGTAGGGGGTTGTGCAGGAGGTGGTGTTTCAGGGTCTAGGGCAGTGCAGTGGTTTTCAGGCATTGCAGTGGGTCATGCTGGGGGTGGTGTTTCAGGGTTTAGGGCAGTGCAGTGGTGTTCGGGCAGCATAGGTGTTCGTGCTGCAGCTGGTGTTTCAGCGTTTAGGGCAGTGCAGTGGTGTTCGGGCAGCGTAGGGGTTCATGCTGGGGCTGGTGTTTCAGGGTTTAGGGTAGTGCAGTTGTGTTCGGGCAGCGTAGGGGTTCGTGCTGGGGCTGGTGTTTCAGGGTTTAGGGCAGTGCAGTGGTGCTCGGGCAGCGTAGGGGTTTGTGCTCAGGCTGGTGTTTCAGGGTTTAGGCAGTGCAGTGGTGTTCGGGCAGCGTAGGGGTTTGTGCTGGGTGTGGTGTTTCAGGGTTTAGGGCAGTGCAGTGGTGTTCGGGTAGCATAGCTGTTCGTGCTAGGGTGGTTTTTCATGGTTTAGGGCAGTGCAATGGTGTTCGGGCAGCATAGGGGTTCGTGCTGGGGGTGGTGTTTAAGGGTTTAGGATAGTGCAGTGGTGTTCGGACAGTTGTAGGGGTTCATGCTGGTGGTGGTGTTTCAGGGTTTAGGGCAGTGCAGTGGTGTTTGGGCAGTGTAGGGGGTCGAGCGGGGCAGTGTTTCAGGGCCTAGGGCAGTGCAGTGGTGTTCGGGCAGTATAGGGGATCGTGATTGGGTGGTGTTTTGGAGTTTAGGGTAGTGCAGAGGTGTTCGGGCAGTGTAGGGGGTCATTCGGCAGTGGTGTTTCAGGGTTTAGGGAAGTGCAGTGGTGTTCAGGCAGTGTAGGGGTTGTGCTGGGGATATTGTTTTAGGGTTTAGGGTAGTGCAGTGGTGTTTGGGCAATGTAGGAGGTCATGCTGAGGGTGGTGTTTCAGGGTTTAGGACAGTGCAGTGTAGTTCGGGTGGTATAGGGGGTCGTGCGGGTTCTGGTGTTTCAGAGTTTAGGGCGGAGCAGTAGTGGCAGGGCAGTGTAGGGGGTCGTTCGGCGGTGGTGTTTCAGGGTTTAGGGCAGTGCAGTGGTGTTCAGGCAGTGTAGGGAGTCGTGCTGGGGATATTGTTTTAGGGTGTATGGTAGTGCAGTGGTGTTTGGGCAATGTAGGGGGTCATGCTGAAGGGTTTAGGACAATGCAGTGTAGTTTGGGCAGTGTAGTGGGTCGTGCGGGGGCTGGTGTTTCAGGGTTTAGTGCAGTGGTGTTCGGGCAGCGTAGGGGTTTGTGCGGGGTCTGGAATTTCATTGTTTAGGGCAGTGCAGAGGTGTTTGGGCAATGTAGGGGGTCGTGTGGGGGTGGTGTTTCAGGGTTTAGGGCAGGGTAGTGGTGCTCGGGCAGTGTAGGGGGTCAAGCTGGGTGTGGTGTTTCAGGGTTTCAGGCAGGGCAGTGGTGTTCAGGAAGTGTAGGGGGTCATGCTGGGGCTGGTGTTTCAGGGTTTAGGGCAGTGCAGTGGTGTTCGGGCAGCGTAGGGGGTCTTGCTGGGGCTGGTGTTTCAGGGTTTAGGGCAGTGCAGTGGTGTTCGGGCAGCATAGGGGTTCGTGCTGCGGCTGGTGTTTCAGGGTTTAGGGCAGTGCAGTGGTGTTCGGGCAGCATAGGGGTTCGTGCTGGGGCTGGTGTTTCAGGGTTTAGGGCATTGCAGTGGTGTTCGGGCAGCATAGGGGTTCGTGCTGGGGCTTCAGGGTTTTGGACAGTGCAGTGGTGTTCGGGCAGCATAGGGGTTCGTGCTGGGTGTGGTGTTTCAGGGTTTAGGGCAGTGCAGTGGTGTTTGGGTAGCATAGGTGTTCGTGCTGGGGTGGGGTTTCAGGGTTTAGGGCAGTGCAGTGGTGTTCGGGCAGCATAGGGGTTCGAGCTGGGGGTGGTGTTTCAGGGTTTAGGACAGTGCAGTGGTGTTCGGGCAGTTGTAGGGGTTCATGCTGGGGGTGGTGTTTCAGGGTTTAGGGCTGTGTAGTGGTGTTCAGACAGTGTAGGGGGTCAAGAGGGGGTGTGGTGTTTCAAGTTCTAGGACAGTGCAGTGGTGTTCGGGCAGCGTAGGGGTTCGTGCTGGGGGTGGTGTTTCAGGGTTTAGGACAGTGCAGTGGTGTTCGGGCAGTGTAGGTGTTTGTGCTGGGGGTGGTGTTTCAGGGATTAGGGCAGTGCAGTGGTGTTCGGGCAGTGTAAGGGGCCAAGCAGGGGTGGTGTTTCAGGTTCTAGGGCAGTGCAGTGCTGTTCGGGCAGTGTAGTGGGTCGTGCGGGGTCTGGTGTTTCAGGCATTAGGGCATTGCAGTGGTGTTCGGAATGTGTAGCGGCTCGTGCGCGGTGATGGTTTAGGGCAGGGCAGTGGTGTTCCGGCGGTGTAGGGGGTCGTGCTGGGTGTGGTATTTCAGGGTTTGAGGCAGGGCAGTGGTGTTCGGGCAGTGTAGGGGGTCATGCTTGGGGTGATGTTTCAGGGTTTAGGACAGTGCAGTGGTGTTCGGGCAGTGTAGGGGTCATGCGGGGGTTGGTGTTTCAGGGTCTAGGGCAGAGCAGTGGTGTTCAGGTAGTGTAGGGGGTCATTCGGTGGTGGTGTTTCAGGGTTTAGGGCAGTGCAGTGATGTTCAGGCAGTGTAGGGGGTCATTCGGCGGTGGTGTTTCAGGGTTTAGGGCAGTGCAGTGGTGTTCAGGCAGTGTAGGGGGTCATGCTGGGGATATTGTTTTAGGGTTTATGGTAGTGCAGTGGTGTTTGGGCAATGTAGGGGGTCATGCTGAGGGTGGTTGTTAGACCTGGCACCTTGGCGTGAGTTTCCCTTCCACTTTTTGCTGATGTGCCTCATGTGTTTTGTTGGTGTTAGCTGCTCAGGGCACCTTGCCACTGCTAATCAGTGCCACAGTGCAAGTGCTCCCTATGAAAAGTGTATACATTGATTGGTGTCCATGTTTGGCTTATTTGGTTTACTATCAGGCCCTAGTAAAGTGCACCAGAAGGGCCAGGGCTTGTAAATACAAATGCTGCTGGTGGGCTTGCAGCACTGGCTGTGCCACCCACAGAAGCGGCCTAGTAAAATGTGTCTAAGGTCTGCCACTGCAGAACCTGTGTGCAGTCCGGTACTGTCATGCTGACTGCGCAAGTGCACCTACTTGCCAGTCCCTAAACCTTCCCTTAACTACATATTAGTCACCCCTATGGTAGGCACAAGGGCAGGGTGCATTGTAGGCATAAGGAGGACATGCCCTGATGTGTGTGGCATGTCCTAATAGTGAATTACAGCCATTGTCGTTTTTGACTATTGAAGGATACCTGCTCTCCATAGGCCAGAATGGGCTGCTTTAATTATTACACCCTATAATCCCAGCGGACTCAGAAAGCATGGTAGAAAGTCAAGTTTAGTATGCCTGAACTCAGAATAATAAAATACTTCTTTTAGTAAAGTTTATTTTAATATCCTGTGTTTGTAAATACTACTTTTAGAAAGTTAGTATTTATTCGCTTAGCCATTTCAGTCCGCCTCTGCTGTGTGCGTGTGTGTGCTACCTAGTTTCAGTGAGGGTCAGGGCTGGGGAATTCCATGAGACAGGCTGGCTGCCAGGTGGTGGTTAGAGAGATTACACCAGGATGGGTGGGAGGAGTACACCTTGATTCTGAATAGACCTGTGCTCTGCCACCACAATGCTGGCTCTGCCCCCAGTGGAGCGGCTGATGTCTCTGCCCTGTGCACTGAAAGGAAAGAGCAGAGTCACCACAACAAAGTGCTCCAAAACCAGACTGAGCCAGGCACAGGCCCCCTGGTGACAAAGAACAAAAGAAACTGTGTATAAAAGAAGGAGCCCTGCTCCTAAGAAATCAGATCCTATTTACGTCAAGAAGAAACTCTGCCTGAAGAGAAGGACCTGGGAAAGCTGCATGGAGGAGTACTGTCTCTAGCCTGAGAGACTGGCCTGTGGTGGGTGCCTTGCTGCAAGAAGGAGAGGAAAAGACTGAGAGAGACTTTTAAATCAACTTGTGCTGTGTGAACAATCTCCAAGGGCTTGCTTGTGAACTTGTCCCCTGAACTGCGCCCCAGGAACAGTGGGCGCTACCCTTCCTTGGAAGAAAGGAAGCTGCGACTGGTGATTTGCGAACGCTGACCCCAGAGAACCTGTGTGCCCCATCTCGCTGAGCAACGCGACCTCCACCCGACTGTGCTGCTGTGAGCACCGTGACGGCCTGCCCTGATCAAAGTGAACTGCTGCCCCCTCGAGCCGGAGCTCGCAACGTGAGGAAAGACTGCCTGCGTCCAAACCCCGAGCCTCTGTGGCCCCGCGCCGTAGAGACCACCGTGAGGAGCAACGACACGCAAGTTCATCCCTTCTGGCCGATGCCAATAGCGCTGCGTGCTGAAAATCACCCCCGAGCCGCCCCTCCTGCTTCCCTCCTCGAGGCGAGCTGTGGAAGTCCCGAGACGCCCTCCCCAAGCACCGTGGTCCTCTGTGAAAGAAGATTGCATCCGCGACGTGGGACGCCCCTCCGGTGACTGCTGAAGCCGCCCCGAACTCCCCACCAAGATCTGAGGTACTGTGCGCCCCGCATCCCGTCAACTGTACGGCCCGTACGGCTCTGTACGGAGCGTCCCGTAAGCTTGCTCACGCCGGAAGCGTGAGCTATTGAAAGGAACGTCTGGCACCGTACAAAGCGTACCTACGACGGTACGGCCCGTACGGCTTGAAATCCCCATACGCTGCTCACGCGGGAAGCGTGAGGAGTACCAAGAGACGAACCAGCCTCGTAAGAGGCGTACCTATGATGGCACGGCCCGTACGGCTTGAGTCCCGGTACGCTTGCTCACGCGGGAAGCGTGAGGAATAGCACGAAGCGTACCAACGCCGGTACGACACATACGGAAGGCCCTTCGAAGCGCACAGACCCCCAAAAGGTGCAGATTGCACCCAAATTGACCATTTTAAGACCTGTGGTCTCCTGAACATTGATAACAAGTGACTGGAATCCTCTTTTAAAGTGAAGCCCTGTATTTTGAAGCCTGCTTGAAGAAACTATACATAAAGAGCTTTATTTTTACAATTACAGTCTTGTGTCTCTGTGTGGTGGATTGGTGGTTATTGTGGGGCACCCTAAATGCTTGACCTCATGCCCTCTGGAATCTAGCCTGACTGCTCGTGCCACGTTACCTAGAGGGTGAGCAGGGGTTATTTTTCACGAGTAATCCTTTGCCCTGACTTAGAAGAAAGGGTCCCTGCTTGTCGCAAGTGCATACCTGCGCCAACCAGAGACCCCGGATTCTAACAGTGGTGTTTCAGGGTTTAGGACAGTGCAGTGTAGTGGGTCGTGCGCGGGCTGGTGTTTCAGGGTTTAGAGCAGTGGTGTTCGGGCAGCGTAGGGGTTCGTAATGGGTCTGGAGTTTCAGGGTTTAGGGCACTGCAGAGGTGTTTGGGCAATGTAGGGGGTCGTGTAGGGGTGGTGTTTCAGGGTTTAGGGCAGGGCAGTGGTGCTCGGGCAGTGTAGGGAGACAAGCTGGGTGTGGTGTTTCAGGGTTTTCTGGCAGGGCAGTGGTGTTCAGGCAGTGAAGGGGGTCATGCTGGGGCTGGTGTTTCAGGGTTTAGGGCAGTGCAGTGGTGTCCGGGCAGCGTAGGGGGTCTTGCTGGGGCTGGTGTTTCAGGGTTTAGGGTAGTGCAGTGGTGTTCGGGTAGCATAGGGGTTCATGCTGCGGCTGGTGTTTCAGGGTTTAGGGCAGTGCAGGGGTGTTCAGGCAGCATAGGGGTTCGTGATGGGGCTGGTGTTTCAGGGTTTAGGGCAGTGCAGTGGTGTTGGGGCAGCGTAGGGGGTCATGCTGGGGCTGGTGTTTCAGGGTTTAGGGCAGCGCAGTGGTGTTCGGGCAGCGTAGGGGTTCGTGCTGGGGCTGGTGTTTCAGGGTTTAGGGCAGTGCAGTGGTGTTCGGCAGCAGAGGGGTTCATGCTGGGTGTGGTGTTTCAGGGTTTAGGGCAGTGCAGTGGTGTTTGGGTAGCATAGGTGTTCATGCTGGGGTGGTGTTTCAGGGTTTAGGGCAGTGTGGTGGTGTTCGGGCAGCATAGGGGTTCGAGCTGGGGGTGGTGTTTCAGGGTTTAGGACAGTGCAGTGGTGTTCGGGCAGTTGTTGGGGTTCATGCTGGGTGTGGTGTTTCAGGGTTTAGGGCTGTGTAGTGGTGTTCGGGCAGTGTAGTTGTTCGTGCTGGGGGTGGTGTTTCAGGGCTTAGGCAGTGCAGTGGTGTTCGGGCAGCATAGGGGGTCGTGCTGGGTGTGGTGTTTCAGGGTTTAGGGCAGTGCAGTGGTGTTCGGGTAGCATAAGTGTTCGTGCTAGGGTGGTGTTTCATGGTTTAGGGCAGTGCAATGGTGTTCGGGCAGTTGTAGGGGTTCATGCTGGGGGTGGTGTTTCAGGGTTTAGGGCTGTGCAGTGGTGTTTGGGCAGTGTATGGGGTCGAGCGGGGGGTGGTGTTTCAGGTTCTAGGGCAGTGCAGTGGTGTTCGGGCAGCAAAGGGGTTCATGTCTGGGGTGGTGTTTCAGGGTTTAGGACAGTGCAGTGGTGTTTGGGCAGTGTAGGGGTTCGTGCTGGGGGTGGTGTTTCAGGGCATAGGGCAGTGCAGTGATGTTCGGGCAGTGTAAGGGGCCAAGCGGGGGGTGGTGTTTCAGGTTCTAGGGCAGTGCAGTGGTGTTGGGGCAGTGTAGGGGGTCGTACTGGGGGTGGTGTTTCTGGGTTTAGGACAGTGCAGTGGTGTTTGGGCAGTGTAGGGGGTTGTGCGGTAGGTGGTGTTTCAGGATCTAGGGCAGTGCAGTGCTGTTCGGGCATTGTAGTGGGTCATGCTGGGGGTGGTGTTTCAGGGTTTAGGGCAGTGAAGTGGTGTTCAGGCAGTGTGGGGGGTCGTACTGGGGCTGGTGTTTCAGGGTTTAGGGCAGTGCCATGGTGTTCGGGCAGTGTAGGGGGGCTTGCTGGGGCTGGTGTTTCAGTGTTTAGGGCAGCGCAGTGGTGTACTGGCAGTGTAGGGGGTCTTGCTGGGGCTGGTGTTTCAGGGTTTAGGGCTGTGCAGTGGTGTTTGGGCATTGTAGGGGTCGTGCAGGGGCTGGTGTTTCAGAGTTTAGGGCACTGCAGTGGTGTTCGGGCAGCGTAGGGGTTCGTGCTGGGGCTGGTGTTTCAGGGTATAGGGCAGTGCAGTGGTGTTCGGGCAGCACAGGGGTTCGTGCTGGGTGTGGTGTTTCAGGGTTTAGGGCAGTGCAGTGGTGTTCGGGCTGCATAGGGGTTCGAGCTGGGGGTGGTGTTTCAGGGTTTAGGACAGTGCAGTGGTGTTTGGGCAGTTGTAGGTGTTCATGCTGGGGGTGTGTTTCAGGGTTTAGGGCTGTGTAGTGGTGTTCGGGCAGTGTAGGGGGTCGAGCGGGGGTGGTGTTTCAGGTTCTGGGCAGTGCAGTGGTGTTTGGGCAGCATAGGGGTTCATGCTGGGGGTGGTGTTTCAGGGTTTAGGACAGTGCAGTGGTGTACGGGCAGTGTAGGGGTTCGTGGTGGGGTTGGTGTTTCAGGGCTTAGGGCAGTGTAGTAGTGTTTGGGCAGTGTAAGGGGCCAAGCGGGGGTGGTGTTTCAGGTTCTAGGGCAGTGAAGATGTGTTCGGGCAGTGTAGGGGGTCGTGCGGGTGTTGGTGTTTCAGGCATTAGGGCAGTGCATTGGTGTTCGGAAAGTGTAGTGGGTTTTGTGCGGTGATGGTTTAGGGCAGGGCAGTGGTGTTCGGGCAGTGTAGGGGGTCGTGCTGGGGTGATGTTTCAGGGTTTAGGACAGTGCAGTGGTGTTCGGGCAGTGTAGGGGTCGTGCGGGGGGTAGTGTTTCAGGGTTTAGGGCAGTGCAGTGGTGTTCGGGCAGTGTAGGAGGTTGTGCGGGAGGTGGTGTTTCAGGGTCTAGAGCAGTGCAGTGGTGTTCAGGCATTGTAGTGGGTCATGCTGGGGGTGGTGTTTCAGGGTTTAGGGCAGTGCAGTGGTGTTCAGGCAGTGTGGGGGGTCATGCTGGGGTTGGTGTTTCAGGGTTTAGGGCAGTGCCGTGGTGTTCGGGCAGTGTAGGGGGGCTTGCTGGGGCTGGTGTTTCAGTGTTTAGGGCAGTGCAGTGGTGTACGGGCAGTGTAGAGGGTCATGCTGGGGCTGGTGTTTCAGGGTTTAGGGCAGTGCAGTGGTGTTCGGGCAGCATAGGGGGCTTGCTGGGGCTGGTGTTTCAGGGTTTAGGGCAGTGCAGTCGTGTTCGGGCAGTGTAGGGGTTTGTGCTGCGGCTGCTGTTTCAGTGTTTAGGGCAGTGCACTGGTGTTCGGGCTGCATAGGGGTTCGTGCTGTGGCTGGTGTTTCAGGGTTTAGGGCAGTGCAGTGGTGTTCGGGCAACGTAGGGGTTTGTGCTGGGGCTGGTGTTTCAGGGTTTAGGGCAGTGCAGTTGTGTTCGGGCAGCGTAGGGGTTCGTGCTGGGGCTGGTGTTTCAATGTTTAGGGCAGTGCACTGTTGTTCGGGCAGCGTAGGGGTTTGTGCTGGGGCTGGTGTTTCAGGGTTTAGGGCAGTGCAGTGGTGTTCGGGCAGCATAGGGGTTTATGCTGGGGGTGGTGTTTAAGGGTTTAGGACAGTGCAGTGGTGTTTGGTCAGTTGTAGGGCTTCATGCTGGTGGTGGTGTTTCAGGGTTTAGGGCTGTGCAGTGGTGTTCGAGCAGTGTAGGTGTTCGTGCTGGGGGTGGTGTTTCAGGGCTTAGGGCAGTGCAGTGGTGTTCGGGCAGTGTAAGGGGCCAAGCGGGGGTTGGTGTTTCAGGTTCTAGGGCAGTGCAGTGCTGTTCGGGCAGTGTAGGGGGTGGTGGGGGGTCTGGTGTTTCAGGCATTAGGGCAGTGCAGAGGTGTTCGGAGAGTGTAGGGGGTCGTGCGCAGTGATGGTTTATGGCAGGGCAGCGGTGTTTCGGCAGTGTAGGGGGTCATGCTGGGTGTGGTGTTTCAGGGTTTGGGTCAGTGCAGTGGTGTTCAGGGAGTGTAGGGGGTCATGCTGGGGCTGGTGTTTCAGCGTTTAGGGCAGTGCCGTGGTGTTCGGGCAGGGTAGGGGGGCTTGCTGGGGCTGGTGTTTCAGTGTTTAGGGCAGTGCAGTGGTGTTCGGGCAGTGTAGGGGGTCGAGCGGGGGTGGTGTTTCAGGTTCTGGGCAGTGCAGTGGTGTTTGGGCAGCATAGGGGTTCATGCTGGGGGTGGTGTTTCAGGGTTTAGGGCAGTGCCGTGGTGTTCGGGCAGTGTAGGGGGGCTTGCTGGGGCTGGTGTTTCAGTGTTTAGGGCAGTGCAGTGCTGTTCGGGTAGTGTAGGGGGTGGTGGGGGGTCTGGTGTTTCAGGCATTAGGGCAGTGCAGAGGTGTTCGGAGAGTGTAGGGGGTCGTGCGCGGTGATGGTTTATGGCAGGGCAGCGGTGTTTCGGCAGTGTAGGGGGTCATGCTGGGTGTGGTGTTTCAGGGTTTGGGTCAGTGCAGTGGTGTTCAGGGAGTGTAGGGGGTCATGCTGGGGCTGGTGTTTCAGCGTTTAGGGCAGTGCCGTGGTGTTCGGGCAGGGTAGGGGGGCTTGCTGGGGCTGGTGTTTCAGTGTTTAGGGCAGTGCAGTGGTGTTCGGGCAGTGTAGGGGGTCGAGCGGGGGTGGTGTTTCAGGTTCTGGGCAGTGCAGTGGTGTTTGGGCAGCATAGGGGTTCATGCTGGGGTTGGTGTTTCAGGGTTTAGGGCAGTGCCGTGGTGTTCGGGCAGTGTAGGGGGGCTTGCTGGGGCTGGTGTTTCAGTGTTTAGGGCAGTGCAGTGGTGTACGGGCAGTGTAGAGGGTCATGCTGGGGCTGGTGTTTCAGGGTTTAGGGCAGTGCAGTGGTGTTCGGGCAGCGTAGGGGGCTTGCTGGGGCTGGTGTTTCAGGGTTTAGGGCAGTGCAGTCGTGTTCGGGCAGTGTAGGGGTTTGTGCTGCGGCTGCTGTTTCAGTGTTTAGGGCAGTGCACTGGTGTTCGGGCTGCATAGGGGTTCGTGCTGTGGCTGGTGTTTCAGGGTTTAGGGCAGTGCAGTGGTGTTCGGGCAACGTAGGGGTTTGTGCTGGGGCTGGTGTTTCAGGGTTTAGGGCAGTGCAGTTGTGTTCGGGCAGCGTAGGGGTTCGTGCTGGTGTTTCAATGTTTAGGGCAGTGCACTGTTGTTCGGGCAGCGTAGGGGTTTGTGCTGGGGCTGGTGTTTCAGGGTTTAGGGCAGTGCAGTGGTGTTCGGGCAGCATAGGGGTTTATGCTGGGGGTGGTGTTTAAGGGTTTAGGACAGTGCAGTGGTGTTTGGTCAGTTGTAGGGCTTCATGCTGATGGTGGTGTTTCAGGGTTTAGGGCTGTGCAGTGGTGTTCGAGCAGTGTAGGTGTTCGTGCTGGGGGTGGTGTTTCAGGGCTTAGGGCAGTGCAGTGGTGTTCGGGCAGTGTAAGGGGCCAAGCGGGGGTTGGTGTTTCAGGTTCTAGGGCAGTGCAGTGCTGTTTGGGCAGTGTAGGGGGTGGTGGGGGGTCTGGTGTTTCAGGCATTAGGGCAGTGCAGAGGTGTTCGGAGAGTGTAGGGGGTCGTGCGCGGTGATGGTTTATGGCAGGGCAGCGGTGTTTCGGCAGTGTAGGGGGTCATGCTGGGTGTGGTGTTTCAGGGTTTGGGTCAGTGCAGTGGTGTTCAGGGAGTGTAGGGGGTCATGCTGGGGCTGGTGTTTCAGCGCTTAGGGCAGTGCCGTGGTGTTCGGGCAGGGTAGGGGGGCTTGCTGGGGCTGGTGTTTCAGTGTTTAGGGCAGTGCAGTGGTGTTCGGGCAGTGTAGGGGGTCGAGCGGGGGTGGTGTTTCAGGTTCTGGGCAGTGCAGTGATGTTTGGGCAGCATAGGGGTTCATGCTGGGGGTGGTGTTTCAGGGTTTAGGACAGTGTAGTGGTGTACGGGCAGTGTAGGGGTTCGTGGTGGGGTTGGTGTTTCAGGGCTTAGGGCAGTGTAGTGGTGTTCGGGCAGTGTAAGGGGCCAAGCGGAGGTGGTGATTCAGGTTCTAGGGCCGTGAAGATGTGTTCGGGCAGTGTAGGGGTCGTGCGGGGGGTAGTGTTTCAGGGTTTAGGGCAGTGCAGTGGTGTTCGGGCAGTGTAGGAGTGTTAGAAATGGGATTTCTGGTTGGCTAAGGCTTGCGCCAAAGTCAGGCAGAAACCACCACTCTAGTCAGGGCAAGGAAGTTACACGCCAAAGATAACCCCTGCTCACCCCCTTGGTAGCTTGGCACGAGCAGTCAGGCTTAACCCTGAGGCGATGTGTAAAGCGTTTGCGCGCGCACCCAGCAACAACACCCAAGGCCCACCACAAAGGAAACTCCACACAAGGTATTCTATAAAAATAGCCTTTGTATTATACACAACACATTAAATAAAAACACACACTCTACAATGTGCCAACAGGCACGGGCAGAATTTACAAGGGATTATATGTACAGGGGACAGGGCCACATGGACCGCTGTCCGGAATTAGCACTCTTAGAACATAGCACATAGAACATAGGAAATAAAATTACAGTTGCGCAAACTTACACCTAGCACACAACCAGTCACTACTGGTATCAGGTAAGTACCACCTACGCAACCCTAACCACCTTAGGAAAATATTGCGCAGGGAATCAGGACCTCACTGGCACTACCTGTACTAGGGAGAAAACAACCACCTAAGTATCACAATACCTGTAGGGGTAAAACGCACATTACACATGATGCATCACATTCAGAGGTGTAAAACAAAGCACATGACGCATAAACACATTCAGAGGTGCAGAAAAGGTACAATGGCGCCAAAACTCACATTAGCCACTACCTGTGGCAGTCCCTAGGCCAACTGGCCTTGAAGGGGCAAGGACGCCCTGCGTTAGTCAAGCTGCGCCAGCTGCGCAAGCTGAAACGAAAATGGTCCCCCACCTAAACGTGGCAGCTGCCCACTAAGTGCTGGGCAGCTGGAAAACGAACTTCAGGCACTCTGCGTGCCTCTGGAGCCCTCTCTGGGCTCTGTTCACTCAAAAATGTCCCCTAGAGCCCTCGTGGCTCGGAACAGTCGTGCTCCCCTTCGTTGGAGCGCTCCGGGCGCTCTGAACACCGGACAATGCCCTCTAGAGCCCTCGTGGCTCTGCACAACGTTGGAGCCTCACTGGGCTCAAGAAGCGATACTGCCCCACATGTGGGAGTCCCTCTGGACTCTGCGCCAATCGAGATGCCCCCCTAGAGCCTCACGGGGCTCGAGAAATGCTGTGGCAACCGTTGGAGCCTCACGGGGCTCGATCACTGCCCCCGCACCCCCAGCACATGCGCGGAGTCCCCCAGCCCTTCTTAAACACTCACCGGGCTGCTCTGGGGACTCCCGCGTCGCCTCCGTTCTCTCTGCTCTGGGGCCGGGAAGTCAAGTCCTCTTCTCCGTGGGGAAGCACGAGGTAGGCTCCCGTCCGCTTCCCTCGATCTCTACGCGGCTCCCTCCTCCTTCCTCCTCAGGATCCCAGGAGCGCGGGGTAGGCTCCCGTCTGCTTCCTGGTTGGGCCACGCCCCCGTCCTAGTCAGCGCTGCCTGACTTCCGGGGCTTCCCCGGCCGCGGCGGTGATCCTTGGCTCGTAAGAGGGGTAGGCTCCCTCGATAACCACTACCAATAAGCGGGGTAGGCACCCGCCAACGAAAGGACCAGATAAGCGGGGTGGGCACCCGCCAACGAACACACAATGCGGGGTGGGCTCCCGCTCGATCCGATTCCCAAGGGGGGAATCCCTACGCCGGGGATTCCCTCGGTTGTGACGGGGCGACACCGGAGCGCGCTGGCAGCGCTCGGGCCTCAAAATGAAGCGCTCCTAGCGCTATGCAGTAAATCACAGCGCTCCCAGGCGCTACAAGCAAAAGGGTCCAGCAATAAAGTTTTCAAAAGCCAGGGGGGCAAAGACTGGGCCCAGAGCCAGCTCACAGGGCCCTCCAGCAGGGAGGCAGTCCCCAGTGGCGGTCTCTCCTGGCGCCCAGCAGCAGCAGGCCCCCCCTCAAGTGGATCCTGCAAGAGAACAGTTTCTGTGGGGACACAGCCCCATTTTTATACAGGCAAACCCTTTGTTCTGGGTTCAGGGTGAGGGGGAAAACCAGTCGCAGCTGGTTGGGGAGCACCCTTGATGTGCTCAGCCCCTCACTCTATTCACTGGCAGGGCTAGGGTCGTCAGTCGCACCACAGGGGGCGGGGCCAGCATTGTGTGTGGAAAACCCTGTCCTATTCAGGACCCAGGTGTACTCCTCCCACCCATCTAGCTGCTGATCTCCCCATTCACCACTGGGTGACTCATCCTGACTCTGGGGAATCCCTAGCCCGTCACATGACACGACCAGCCAATCACGCGACAGACACACTGCACACAGAAGTGCCCACTTCTAGAAGTGGCACTTCCACACCAGGTACATGCACGCCGCACACATCATCGCGCAGCATTCACTCCCACGAGTCCGCACATACCAAACTCGGGCCTGCACACCCCACGCATCAGGAACTACTAGGGACACATACATTCCCCATGCATTCCTATGGGAGGGCAGGCATATCTCACCACATGCACTCAGAGCGCGCACGCACTTTACCCTGGGACACAGGGAAAGTGCGCAGAAACCAAACAATCACCACACCAAGTCATCAGTAAAAAGAAAAAAAGTTCAGGGGTGAACCTGCCAGAAGGGCCAAGTCCAACACAACCCCCTTCCAGCCAAAACGCAGGGCAGCCCAATCACCACCGTGATGGACTTCCCTGCTTGGGGCGATAGAACACGGACGCGGGCCCGCAACTGCAGGGACACCCTCCGGTTCTACGCCACCGTGAACCCATGGAATTCTTTCTAACACCACTGTCTGGACCAACTGGGCTACCCCACTGGTACTCCCAAGCTGTCCGCGGCCAAGACCAGGCCCTAGTCCACCCAGGTGCCACTGGTCTTTGCCTAACCACAGAGTGGGGGGTAGTAACCCCTGGCACATAGCGGCCATTCTCCACTCTTCCTCTCTGAAAGACAGGACTAGACTGCCACTGGTTCTCCAGCCTAGGGTCTACACCCTCAGGCGGACCAGGAGTCTCAGGGAAGGCTCTCCTCCCCTTACCTCTTCTCCTAGGGTTCCTCCTCCTCTGGCGAGGGGTACACCTAGAACGCCATTCCAACCCAGGGTTTAACCCCTCAGGTTGTACCGGGGGCAGAGGTGGGCTCTCCCACCCTCTGCACCCCCTTCCAGAACCCTGCTCCCTACCAACTGGGGCGGTACCTCTGGAAGAAGAACTGGTCGGGACGCTGATTACAGACGTCCCACCCTTCAGGTCAGGCTGATCCTGAACCTGGCCTCCCAACCTCCGGCCTAGAACCTTTGGTGGAATAATTGCCTGGCACTCCAGGACTTCTGGGGATTTCCACTCCATCCCTCTGAGGCTATCAAATGACACATATGTCGAGCGGCCGTCTGTCTGGCGCTGATCTCCCGTCCCCTGTCCACCTGACAGTGCACGGAGAACCCCCAGAACAGAAGTGGTGTCCCCCTGGTCACTACACGGGATCCTAGCCCAACTGGGAAGTCCCTGACCCACAGGCTCTTCCACTGGGGAACTCATCCCCCAATCACTCCTCATGCTGGACTCCTGTACCCTCCCTACCGGAGCAGTACTGCCAGACACTAGAACCACAGGAGCCCTGTTTACAGGCGCTCCAGGTCCTCCACTCACTAAGAGATCTTCCTCAAGTGGACTAACAGGACAGCCTAGGTCCCCAACTTGGTGTTCCCTCATGAAACCATCCAAGTCCTGAGGCAGGGTTTCGGGCGTCTGGGGACCCTCGGTCACCCCCTCACTCCTGCTCCACTGAGCCAGGCAGTGAGCCCCTACACCCTCCTCGCTATCCTGGGACCTAGCTGGGCTACACTGAGCCTCCTCCACCACGCTGGGCTGGAGGATCTCTGAACCACTACTGTTGGAATCACTCTCCCATTCCTCATCAGAACTTGGGACCCCTTCCCAATGGTCTGCTTTTCTTGCCAGGGTCCAAGGATCCAAGGCATCACATCCCAACAGGTGTTGGCGCAACCCGGGATAAAAATGACTGCATAGCTGTTCTTTGATAACCAGAGCATACAGTCCATCAAAATCCCGTTTCGTGTTTACACTTAACCAATCATCCAGTGCATCCTCACATTTACCCACAAACGTGTCCCAAGTCTGGTGAGACAGCTTCCTACTGCCCCTGAATTTCAACCTTAACTCCTCCTCCTGGGGAACAGGTACCAGACTGGGATTTCCTACACTGGAATCTATCTGGCTGCTACCACTGGACTCAACCCTCCCTGGGGAGTCCAGAAAATTAAAACTGCGCGCAGGGGATAGTCTACCCTCCAGAGCTACTTTGCCTCTGGTGGAGGCCCTCTCAGCCTCATCTACCCTCTCCCGCGCCAAGACCCACTCAGTCTCTCGCTGTTGCTTCCTGGCCTCCAGCTGCGCCATAGCCTGAGCATGCTCTAACCTGAGCTTCTCTAACGCCAGCTGGTGCTCCCTTTCTTTCCTCCTATCTTCCCACTCCTCTGGGGACAGGGAAAGGGATGAGGCGCTGCCTCCTACGCTGGACCCTGCAAGGGACGCCCTACCTATGGGGTCCTCACTCTCTACTGGCGTCCAGGTATTGTCATCCTCTACCTCCTCTTCTGACTCTTCAGGGCTCCCCACAGACCCACCACCCTCCAGGTGTGAGGCCTGGGCCCTTTCCATACTGTGCTCCAGATCCCATGGACCCTTTTGCCATAGGACCAGGTGGTCCTGAAGTTCGTTCAGGGTGTCGGACTCTCCCTCTGTACAGTACCTTTCTAACTCCTGCCTCTGGCGCCAAGCTAGCTCATAGGGATCACAAGCATGCTCCATTCTGGCGGACGTTATGGTAAAAAGATTCTACAGGGAACCTAGGGGTCTGCGTTTAACAGGAGCACAAAATTCACAAAAAGATTCAGCAAGCTCTCTAACCCAGAGAACTCACACTCACTTGCCTAGTGCCACACACCATCCATCCACACACACAACCCTCCCCTTGGACTGGTAAGGCAGTTTCTACCACCCCTGATTCCTCAACCTGACCACCACGTGACACAGGTACCAACTCTGGGCGCAGGGCGGGGGACAAATGTACTGGACACTATTACGCTGCCACCACTGGATCCCACCCTCTGGTGAATCCAGAAAACACAATGCACTAAGGGGGATGATCTATCCTCCCGAGCTAGGGACACCTAACTCACAGTGCACAAAAACACATTTCCAAAGAAATGACAATTAAAAACAATAATCCCTATACCATGTGATTTATCTAAATGCAGAGTTTTGTAGTGCGGCCAGTTGCCGCTGCGGTACAGCGCAAACGCAAGTCCAAATCCCACCGCTGATCACCAATGTTAGAAATGGGATTTCTGGTTGGCTAAGGCTTGCGCCAAAGTCAGGCAGAAACCACCACTCTAGTCAGGGCAAGGAAGTTACACGCCAAAGATAACCCCTGCTCACCCCCTTGGTAGCTTGGCACGAGCAGTCCGGCTTAACCCTGAGGCGATGTGTAAAGCGTTTGCGCGCACACCCAGCAACAACACCCAAGGCCCACCACAAAGGAAACTCCACACAAGGTGTTCTATAAAAATAGCCTTTGTATTATACTCAACACATTAGATAAAAACACACACTCTACAATGTGCCAACAGGCACGGGCAGAATTTACAAGGGATTATATGTACAGGGGACAGGGCCACATGGACCGCTGTCCGGAATTAGCACTCTTAGAACATAGCACATAGAACATAGGAAATAAAATTACAGTTGCGCAAACTTACACCTAGCACACAACCAGTCACTACTGGTATCAGGTAAGTACCACCTACGCAACCCTAACCACCTTAGGAAAATATTGCGCAGGGAATCAGGACCTCACTGGCACTACCTGTACTAGGGAGAAAACAACCACCTAAGTATCACAATACCTGTAGGGGTAAAACGCACATTACACATGATGCATCACATTCAGAGGTGTAAAACAAAGCACATGACGCATAAACACATTCAGAGGTGCAGAAAAGGTACAATGGCGCCAAAACTCACATTAGCCACTACCTGTGGCAGTCCCTAGGCCAACTGGCCTTGAAGGGGCAAGGACGCCCTGCGTTAGTCAAGCTGCGCCAGCTGCGCAAGCTGAAACGAAAATGGTCCCCCACCTAAACGTGGCAGCTGCCCACTAAGTGCTGGGCAGCTGGAAAACGAACTTCAGGCACTCTGCGTGCCTCTGGAGCCCTCTCTGGGCTCTGTTCACTCAAAAATTTCCCCTAGAGCCCTCGTGGCTCGGAACAGTCGTGCTCCCCTTCGTTGGAGCGCTCCGGGCGCTCTGAACACCGGACAATGCCCTCTAGAGCCCTCGTGGCTCTGCACAACGTTGGAGCCTCACTGGGCTCAAGAAGCGATACTGCCCCACACGTGGGAGTCCCTCTGGACTCTGCGCCAATCGAGATGCCCCCCTAGAGCCTCACGGGGCTCGAGAAATGCTGTGGCAACCGTTGGAGCCTCACGGGGCTCGATCACTGCCCCCGCACCCCCAGCACATGCGCGGAGTCCCCCAGCCCTTCTTAAACACTCACCGGGCTGCTCTGGGGACTCCCGCGTCGCCTCCGTTCTCTCTGCTCTGGGGCCGGGAAGTCACGTCCTCTTCTCCGTGGGGAAGCACGGGGTAGGCTCCCGTCCGCTTCCCTCGATCTCTACGCGGCTCCCTCCTCCTTCGTCCTCAGGATCCCAGGAGCGCGGGGTAGGCTCCCGTCTGCTTCCTGGTTGGGCCACGCCCCCGTCCTAGTCAGCGCTGCCTGACTTCCGGGGCTTCCCCGGCCGCGGCGGTGATCCTTGGCTCGTAAGAGGGGTAGGCTCCCTCGATAACCACTACCAATAAGCAGGGTAGGCACCCGCCAACGAAAGGACCAGATAAGCGGGGTGGGCACCCGCCAACGAACACACAATGCGGGGTGGGCTCCCGCTCGATCCGATGCCCAAGGGGGGAATCCCTACGCCGGGGATTCCCTCGGTTGTGACTGGGCGACACCGGAGCGCGCTGGCAGCGCTCGGGCCTCAAAATGAAGCGCTCCTAGCGCTATGCAGTAAATCACAGCGCTCCCAGGCGCTACAAGCAAAAGGGTCCAGCAATAAAGTTTTCAAAAGCCAGGGGGGCAAAGACTGGGCCCAGAGCCAGCTCACAGGGCCCTCCAGCAGGGAGGCAGTCCCCAGTGGCGGTCTCTCCTGGCGCCCAGCAGCAGCAGGCCCCCCCTCAAGTGGATCCTGCAAGAGAACAGTTTCTGTGGGGACACAGCCCCATTTTTATACAGGCAAACCCTTTGTTCTGGGTTCAGGGTGAGGGGGAAAACCAGTCGCAGCTGGTTGGGGAGCACCCTTGATGTGCTCAGCCCCTCACTCTATTCACTGGCAGGGCTAGGGTCGTCAGTCGCACCACAGGGGGCGGGGCCAGCATTGTGTGTGGAAAACCCTGTCCTATTCAGGACCCAGGTGTACTCCTCCCACCCATCTAGCTGCTGATCTCCCCATTCACCACTGGGTGACTCATCCTGACTCTGGGGAATCCCTAGCCCGTCACATGACACGACCAGCCAATCACGCGACAGACACACTGCACACAGAAGTGCCCACTTCTAGAAGTGGCACTTCCACACCAGGTACATGCACGCCACACACATCATCGCGCAGCATTCACTCCCACGAGTCCGCACATACCAAACTCGGGCCTGCACACCCCACGCATCAGGAACTACTAGGGACACATACATTCCCCATGCATTCCTATGGGAGGGCAGGCATATCTCACCACATGCACTCAGAGCGCGCACGCACTTTACCCTGGGACACAGGGAAAGTGCGCAGAAACCAAACAATCACCACACCAAGTCATCAGTAAAAAGAAAAAAAGTTCAGGGGTGAACCTGCCAGAAGGGCCAAGTCCAACAAGGAGGTTGTGCGGGAGGTGGTGTTTCAGGGTCTAGGGCAGTGCAGTGGTGTTCAGGCATTGTAGTGGGTCATGCTGGGGGTGGTGTTTCAGGGTTTAGGGCAGTGCAGTGGTGTTCAGGCAGTGTGGGGGGTCATGCTGGGGTTGGTGTTTCAGGGTTTAGGGCAGTGCCGTGGTGTTCGGGCAGTGTAGGGGGGCTTGCTGGGGCTGGTGTTTCAGTGTTTAGGGCAGTGCAGTGGTGTACGGGCAGTGTAGGGGGTCATGCTGGGGCTGGTGTTTCAGGGTTTAGGGCAGTGCAGTGGTGTTCGGGCAGCGTAGGGGGCTTGCTGGGGCTGGTGTTTCAGGGTTTAGGGCAGTGCAGTCGTGTTCGGGCAGCGTAGGGGTTTGTGCTGCAGCTGCTGTTTCAGTGTTTAGGGCAGTGCACTGGTGTTCGGGCTGCATAGGGGTTCGTGCTGTGGCTGGTGTTTCAGGGTTCAGGGCAGTGCAGTGGTGTTCGGGCAACGTAGGGGTTTGTGCTGGGGCTGGTGTTTCAGGGTTTAGGGCAGTGCAGTTGTGTTCGGGCAGCGTAGGGGTTCGTGCTGGGGCTGGTGTTTCAATGTTTAGGGCAGTGCACTGTTGTTCGGGCAGCGTAGGGGTTTGTGCTGGGGCTGGTGTTTCAGGGTTTAGGGCAGTGCAGTGGTGTTCGGGCAGCATAGGGGTTTATGCTGGGGGTAGTGTTTAAGGGTTTAGGACAGTGCAGTGGTGTTTGGTCAGTTGTAGGGCTTCATGCTGGTGGTGGTGTTTCAGGGTTTAGGGCTGTGCAGTGGTGTTCGAGCAGTGTAGGTGTTCGTGCTGGGGGTGGTGTTTCAGGGCTTAGGGCAGTGCAGTGGTGTTCGGGCAGTGTAAGGGGCCAAGCGGGGGTTGGTGTTTCAGGTTCTAGGGCAGTGCAGTGCTGTTCGGGCAGTGTAGGGGGTGGTGGGGGGTCTGGTGTTTCAGGCATTAGGGCAGTGCAGTGGTGTTCGGAGAGTGTAGGGGGTCGTGCGCGGTGATGGTTTATGGCAGGGCAGCGGTGTTCCGGCAGTGTAGGGGGTCATGCTGGGTGTGGTGTTTCAGGGTTTGGGGCAGGGCAGTGGTGTTCGGGCAGTGTAGGGGGTCGTGCTGGTGGTGGTGTTTCAGGGTTTAGGACAGTGCAGTGGTGTTCGGGCAGTATAGTGAGTCATGCTGGGGGTAGTGGTTTGGGGTTTAGGGCAGTGCAGTGGTGTTCGGGCAGTGTAGGGGGTTGTGCAGGAGGTGGTGTTTCAGGGTCTAGGGCAGTGCAGTGGTTTTCAGGCATTGCAGTGGGTCATGCTGGGGGTGGTGTTTCAGGGTTTAGGGCAGTGCAGTGGTGTTCAGGGAGTGTAGGGGGTCATGCTGGGGCTGGTGTTTCAGCGTTTAGGGCAGTGCCGAGGTGTTCGGGCAGGGTAGGGGGGCTTGCTGGGGCTGGTGTTTCAGTGTTTAGGGCAGTGCAGTGGTGTACGGGCAGTGTAGGGGGTCATGCTGGGGCTGGTGTTTCAGGGTTTAAGGCAGTGCAGTGGTGTTTGGGCAGCTTAGGGGTTCATGCTGCGACTGGTGTTTCAGGGTTTAGGGCAGTGCAGTGGTGTTCGGGCAGCATAGGTGTTCGTGCTGCAGCTGGTGTTTCAGCGTTTAGGGCAGTGCAGTGGTGTTCGGGCAGCGTAGGGGTTCATGCTGGGGCTTGTGTTTCAGGGTTTAGGGTAGTGCAGTTGTGTTCGGGCAGCGTAGGGGTTCGTGCTAGGGCTGGTGTTTCAGGGTTTAGGGCAGTGCAGTGGTGCTTGGGCAGCGTAGGGGTTCATGCTCGGGCTGGTGTTTCAGGGTTTAGGCAGTGCAGTGGTGTTCGGGCAGCATATGGGGTTTGTGCTGGGTGTGGTGTTTCAGGGTTTAGGGCAGTGCAGTGGTGTTCGGGTAGCATAGGTGTGCGTGCTAGGGTGGTGTTTCATGGTTTAGGGCAGTGCAATGGTGTTCGGGCAGCATAGGGGTTCGTGCTGGGGGTGGTGTTTAAGGGTTTAGGATAGTGCAGTGGTGTTCGGACAGTTGTAGGGGTTCATGCTGGTGGTGGTGTTTCAGGGTTTAGGGCAGTGCAGTGTTGTTTGGGCAGTGTAGGGGGTCGAGCGGGGGAAGTGTTTCAGGGCCTAGGGCAGTGCAGTGGTGTTCGGGCAGTATAGGGGATCGTGATGGGGTGGTGTTTTGGAGTTTAGGGTAGTGCAGAGGTGTTCGGGCAGTGTAGGGGGTCATTTGGCAGTGGTGTTTCAGGGTTTAGGGAAGTGCAGTGGTGTTCAGGCAGTGTAGGGGTTGTGCTGGGGATATTGTTTTAGGGTTTAGGGTAGTGCAGTGGTGTTTGGGCAATGTAGGAGGTCAAGCTGAGGGTGGTGTTTCAGGGTTTAGGACAGTGCAGTGTAGTTCGGGTGGTATAGGGGGTTGTGCGGGTTCTGGTGTTTCAGAGATTAGGGCAGAGCAGTGGTGATAGGGCAGTGTAGGGGGTCGTTCGGCGGTGGTGTTTCAGGGTTTAGGGCAGTACAGTGGTGTTCAGGCAGTGTAGGGGGTCATTCGGCAGTGGTGTTTCAGGGTTTAGGGCAGTGCAGTGGTGTTCAGGCAGTGTAGGGAGTCGTGCTGGGGATATTGTTTTAGGGTGTATGGTAGTGCAGTGGTGTTTGGGCAATGTAGGGGGTCATGCTGAAGGTGGTGTTTCAGGGTTTAGGACAATGCAGTGTAGTTTGGGCAGTGTAGTGGGTTGTGCGGGGGCTGGTGTTTCAGGGTTTAGTGCAGTGGTGTTCGGGCAGCGTAGGGGTTTGTGCGGGGTCTGGAATTTCATTGTTTAGGGCAGTGCAGAGGTGTTTGGGCAATGTAGGGGGTCGTGTGGGGGTGGTGTTTCAGGGCTTAGGGCAGGGTAGTGGTGCTCGGGCAGTGTAGGGGGTCAAGCTGGGTGTGGTGTTTCAGGATTTCAGGCAGGGCAGTGGTGTTCAGGAAGTGTAGGGGGTCATGCTGGGGCTGGTGTTTCAGGGTTTAGGGCAGTGCAGTGGTGTTCGGGCAGCGTAGGGGGTCTTGCTGGGGCTGGTGTTTCAGGGTTTAGGGCAGTGCAGTGGTGTTCGGGCAGCATAGGGGTTCGTGCTGCGGCTGGTGTTTCAGGGTTTAGGGCAGTGCAGTGGTGTTCGGGCAGCATAGGGGTTCGTGCTGGGGCTGGTGTTTCAGGGTTTAGGGCAGTGCAGTGGTGTTCGGGCAGCATAGGGGTTCGTGCTGGGGCTTCAGGGTTTTGGACAGTGCAGTGGTGTTCGGGCAGCATAGGGGTTCGTGCTGGGTGTAGTGTTTCAGGGTTTAGGGCAGTGCAGTGGTGTTTGGGTAGCATAGGTGTTCGTGCTGGGGTGGGGTTTCAGGGTTTAGGGCAGTGCAGTGGTGTTCGGGCAGCATATGGGTTCGAGCTGGGGGTGGTGTTGCAGGGTTTAGGACAGTGCAGTGGTGTTTGGGCAGTTGTAGGGGTTCATGCTGGGGGTGGTGTTTCAGGGTTTAGGGCTGTTTAGTGGTGTTCAGACAGTGTAGGGGGTCAAGAGGGGGTGGTGTTTCAGGTTCTAGGACAGTGCAGTGGTGTTGTGGCAGCATAGGGGTTCGTGCTGGGGGTGGTGTTTCAGGGTTTAGGACAGTGCAGTGGTGTTCGGGCAGTGTAGGTGTTCTTGCTGGGGGTGGTGTTTCAGGGATTAGGGCAGTGCAGTGGTGTTCGGGCAGTGTAAGGGGCCAAGCAGGGGTGGTGTTTCAGGTTCTAGGGCAGTGCAGTGCTGTTCGGGCAGTGTAGGGGGTCGTGCGGGGTCTGGTGTTTCAGGCATTAGGGCAGTGCAGTGGTGTTCGGAATGTGTAGCGGGTCGTGCGCGGTGATGGTTTAGGGCAGGGCAGTGGTGTTCGGGCAGTGTAGGGGGTCATGCTGGGGGTGATGTTTCAGGGTTTAGGATAGTGCAGTGGTGTTCGGGCAGTGTAGGGGTCATGCGGGGGTTGGTGTTTCAGGATCTAGGGCAGAGCAGTGGTGTTCAGGTAGTGTAGGGGGTCATTCGGCGGTGGTGTTTCAGGGTTTAGGGCAGTGCAGTGATGTTCAGGCAGTGTAGGGGGTCATTCGGCGGTGGTGTTTCAGGGTTTAGGGCAGTGCAGTGGTGTTCAGGCAGTGTAGGGGGTCATGCTGGGGATATTGTTTTAGGGTTTATGGTAGTGCAGTGGTGTTTGGGCAATGTAGGGGGTCATGCTGAGGGTGGTTGTTAGACCTGGCACCTTGGCATGAGTTTCCCTTCCACTTTTTGCTGATGTGCCTCATGTGTTTTGTTGGTGTTAGCTGCTCAGGGCACCTTGCCACTGCTAATCAGTGCCACAGTGCAAGTGCTCCCTATGAAAAGTGTATACATTGATTGGTGTCCATTTTTGGCTTATTTGGTTTACTATCAGGCCCTAGTAAAGTGCACCAGAAGGGCCAGGGCTTGTAAATACAAATGCTGCTGGTGGGCTTGCAGCACTGGCTGTGCCACCCACAGAAGCGGCCTAGTAAAATGTGTCTAAGGTCTGCCACTGCAGAACCTGCGTGCAGTCCGGTACTGTCATGCTGACTGCGCAAGTGCACCTACTTGCCAGTCCCTAAACCTTCCCTTAACTACATATTAGTCACCCCTATGGTAGGCACAAGGGCAGGGTGCATTGTAGGCATAAGGAGGACATGCCCTGATGTGTGTGGCATGTCCTAATAGTGAATTACAGCCATTTTCGTTTTTCACTATTGAAGGATACCTGCTCTCCATAGGCCAGAATGGGCTGCTTTAATTATTACACCCTATAATCCCAGCGGACTCAGAAAGCATGGTAGAAAGTCAAGTTTAGTATGCCTGAACTCAGAATAATAAAATACTTCTTTTAGTAAAGTTTATTTTAATATCCTGTGTTTATAAATACTACTTTTAGAAAGTTAGTATTTACTCACTTAGCCATTGCAGTCCGCCTCTGCTTTGTGTGTGTGTGTGCTGCCTAGTTTCAGTGAGGGTCAGGGCTGGGGAATTCCAGGAGACAGGCTGGCTGCCAGGTGGTGGGTAGAGAGATTACACCAGGATGGGTGGGAGGAGTACACCTTGATTCTGAATAGACCTGTGCTCTGCCACCACAATGCTGGCTCCGCCCCCTGTGGAGCGGCTGATGTCTATGCCCTGTGCACTGAAAGGAAAGAGCAGAGTCACCACAACAAAGTGCTCCAAAACCGGACTGAGCCAGGCACAGGCCCCCTGGCGACAAAGAACAAAAGAAACTGTGTATGAAAGAAGGAGCCCTGCTCCTAAGAAATCAGATCCTGTTTACGCCAAGAAGAAACTCTGCCTGAAGAGAAGGACCTGGGAAAGCTGCATGGAGGAGTACTGTCTCTAGCCTGAGAGACTGGCCTGTGGTGGGTGCCTTGCTGCAAGAAGGAGAGGAAAAAACTGAGAGAGACTTTTAAATCAACTTGTGCTGTGTGAACAATCTCCAAGGGCTTGCTTGTGAACTTGTCCCCTGAACTGCGCCCCAGGAACAGTGGGCGCTACCCTTCCTTGGAAGAAAGGAAGCTGCGACTGGTGATTTGCGAACGCTGACCCCAGAGAACCTGTGTGCCCCATCTCGCTGAGCAACGCGACCTCCACCCGACTGTGCTGCTGTGAGCACCGTGACGACCTGCCCTGATCAAAGTGAACTGCTGCCCCCTCGAGCCGGAGCTCGCAACGTGAGGAAAGACTGTCTGCGTCCAAACCCCGAGCCTCTGTGGCCCCGCGCCGTAGAGACCACCGTGAGGAGCAACGACACACAAGTTCATCCCTTCTGGCAAATGCCAATAGCGCTGCGCGCTGAAAATCACCCCCGAGCCGCCCCTCCTGCTTCCCTCCTCGAGGCGAGCTGTGGAAGTCCCGAGACGCCCTCCCCAAGCACCGTGGTCCTCTGTGAAAGAAGATTGCATCCGTGACGTGGGACGCCCCTACGGTGACTGCTGAAGCCGCCCCGAACTCCCCACCAAGATCTGAGGTACTGTGCGCCCCGCATCCCGTCAACTGTACGGCCCGTACGGCTCTGTACGGAGCGTCCCGTAAGCTTGCTCACGCCGGAAGCGTGAGCTATTGAAAGGAACGTCTGGCACCGTACGAAGCGTACCTACGACGGTACGGCCCGTACGGCTTGAAATCCCCATACGCTGCTCACGTGGGAAGCGTGAGGAGTAACAAGAGACGTACCAGCCTCGTAAGACGCGTACCTATGATGGCACGGCCCGTACGGCTTGAGTCCCGGTACGCTTGCTCACGCGGGAAGCCCTTCGAAGCGCACAGACCCCCAAAAGGTGCAGATTGCACCCAAATTGACCATTTTAAGACCTGTGGCCTCCTGAACATTGATAACAAGTGACTGGAATCCTCTTTTAAAGTGAAGCCCTGTATTTTGAAGCCTGCTTGAAGAAACTATACATAAAGAGCTTTATTTTTACAATTACAGTCTTGTGTCTCTGTGTGGTGGATTGGTGGTTATTGTGGGGCACCCTAAATGCTTGACCTCATGCCCTCTGGAATCTAGTCTGACTGCTCGTGCCACGTTACCTAGAGGGTGAGCAGGGGTTATTTTTCACGAGTAATCCTTTGCCCTGACTTAGAAGAAAGGGTCCCTGCTTGTCGCAAGTGCATACCTGCGCCAACCAGAGACCCCGGATTCTAACAGTGGTGTTTCAGGGTTTAGGACAGTGCAGTGTAGTTTGGGCAGTGTAGTGGGTCGTGCGGGGGCTGGTGTTTCAGGGTTTAGAGCAGTGGTGTTCGGGCAGCGTAGGGGTTCGTAATGGGTCTGGAGTTTCAGGGTTTAGGGCACTGCGGAGGTGTTTGGGCAATGTAGGGGGTCGTGTAGGGGTGGTGTTTCAGGGTTTAGGGCAGGGCAGTGGTGCTCGGGCAGTGTAGGGGGTCAAGCTGGGTGTGGTGTTTCAGGGTTTCAGGCAGGGCAGTGGTGTTGTTCAGGCAGTGAAGGGGGGTCATGCTGGGGCTGGTGTTTCAGGGTTTAGGGCAGTGCAGTGGTGTCCGGGCAGCGTAGGGGGTTTTGCTGGGGCTGGTGTTTCAGGGTTTAGGGCAGTGCAGTGGTGTTCGGGTAGCATAGGGGTTCATGCTGCGGCTGGTGTTTCAGGGTTTAGGGCAGTGCAGGGGTATTCGGGCAGCATAGGGGTTCGTGCTGGGGCTGGTGTTTCAGGGTTTAGGGCAGCGCAGTGGTGTTCGGGCAGCGTAGGGGTTCGTGCTGGGGCTGGTGTTTCAGGGTTTAGGGCAGTGCAGTGGTGTTCGGCAGCAGAGGGGTTCATGCTGGGTGTGGTGTTTCAGGGTTTAGGGCAGTGCAGTTGTGTTTGGGTAGCATAGGTGTTCGTGCTGGGGTGGTGTTTCAGGGTTTAGGGCAGTGTGGTGGTGTTCGGGCAGCATAGGGGTTCGAGCTGGGGGTGGTGTTTCAGGGTTTAGGACAGTGCAGTTGTGTTCGGGCAGTTGTTGGGGTTCATGCTGGGGGTGGTGTTTCAGGGCTTAGGCAGTGCAGTGGTGTTCGGGCAGCGTAGGGGTTCGTGCTGGGTGTGGTGTTTCAGGGTTTAGGGCAGTGCAGTGGTGTTCGGGTAGCATAGGTGTTCGTGCTAGGGTGGTGTTTCATGGTTTAGGGCAGTGCAATGGTGTTCGGGCAGCATAGGGGTTCGTGCTGGGGTGGTGTTTAAGGGTTTAGGACAGTGCAGTGGTGTTCGGACAGTTGTAGGGGTTCATGCTGGGTGTGGTGTTTCAGGGTTTAGGACTGTGCAGTGGTGTTCGGGCAGTGTATGGGGTCGAGCGGGGGGTGGTGTTTCAGGTTCTAGGGCAGTGCAGTGGTGTTCGGGCAGCAAAGGGGTTCATGCTTGGGGTGGTGTTTCAGGGTTTAGGACAGTGCAGTGGTGTTCGGGCAGTGTAGGGGTTCGTGCTGGGGGTGGTGTTTCAGGGCATAGGGCAGTGCAGTGATGTTCGGGCAGTGTAAGGGGCCAAGCGGGGGGTGGTGTTTCAGGTTCTAGGGCAGTGCAGTGGTGTTGGGGCAGTGTAGGGGGTCGTACTGGGGGTGGTGTTTCTGGGTTTAGGACAGTGCAGTGGTGTTTGGGCAGTGTAGGGGGTTGTGCGGTAGGTGGTGTTCCAGGATCTAGGGCAGTGCAGTGCTGTTCGGGCATTGTAGTGGGTCATGCTGGGGGTGGTGTTTCAGGGTTTAGGGCAGTGAAGTGGTGTTCAGGCAGTGTGGGGGGTCGTACTGAGGCTGGTGTTTCAGGGTTTAGGGCAGTGCCATGGTGTTCGGGCAGTGTAGGGGGGCTTGCTGGGGCTGGTGTTTCAGTGTTTAGGGCAGCGCAGTGGTGTACTGGCAGTGTAGGGGGTCTTGCTGGGGCTGGTGTTTCAGGGTTTAGGGCAGTGCAGTGGTGTTTGGGCAGTGTAGGGGTCGTGCAGGGGCTGGTGTTTCAGAGTTTAGGGCACTGCAGTGGTGTTTGGGCAGCGTAGGGGTTCGTACTGGGGCTGGTGTTTCAGGGTATAGGGCAGTGCAGTGGTGTTCGGGCAGCACAGGATTTCGTGCTTGGTGTGGTGTTTCAGGGTTTAGGGCAGTGCAGTGGTGTTTGGGTAGCATAGGTGTTCATGCTGGGGTGGTGTTTTAGGGTTTAGGGCAGTGCAGTGGTGTTCGGGCTGCATAGGGGTTCGAGCTGGGGGTGGTGTTTCAGGGTTTAGGACAGTGCAGTGGTGTTTGGGCAGTTGTAGGGGTTCATGCTGGGGGTATGTTTCAGGGTTTAGGGCTGTGTAGTGGTGTTCGGGCAGTGTAGGGGGTCGAGCGGGGGTGGTGTTTCAGGTTCTGGGCAGTGCAGTGGTGTTTGGGCAGCGTAGGGGTTCATGCTGGGGGTGGTGTTTCAGGGTTTAGGACAGTGCAGTGGTGTACGGGCAGTGTAGGGGTTCGTGGTGGGGTTGGTGTTTCAGGGCTTAGGGCAGTGTAGTGGTGTTCGGGCAGTGTAAGGGGCCAAGCGGGGGGTGGTGTTTCAGGTTCTAGGGCAGTGAAGATGTGTTCGGGCAGTGTAGGGGGTCGTGCGGGTGTTGGTGTTTCAGGCATTAGGGCAGTGCAGTGGTGT
The DNA here is from genome assembly GCF_964204655.1 of Triturus cristatus. Classification (NCBI taxonomy): domain Eukaryota; kingdom Metazoa; phylum Chordata; class Amphibia; order Caudata; family Salamandridae; genus Triturus; species Triturus cristatus. The sequence continues at coordinate 876,002,862 of NC_140582.1, read as the reverse complement.
TCGGAAAGTGTAGTGGGTTTTGTGCGGTGATGGTTTAGGGCAGGGCAGTGGTGTTCGGGCAGTGTAGGGGGTCGTGCTGGGTGTGGTGTTTCAGGGTTTAGGGCAGGGCAGTGGTGTTTGGGCTGTGAAGGGGGTCGTGCTGGGGTGATGTTTCAGGGTTTAGGACAGTGCAGTGGTGTTCGGGCAGTGTAGGGGTCGTGTGGGGGGTAGTGTTTCAGGGTTTAGGGCAGTGCAGTGGTGTTCGGGCAGTGTAGGAGGTTGTGGGGAGGTGGTGTTTCAGGGTCTAGGGCAGTGCAGTGGTGTTCAGGCATTGTAGTGGGTCATGCTGGGGGTGGTGTTTCAGGGTTTAGGGCAGTGCAGTGGTGTTCAGGCAGTTTGGGGGGTCATGCTGGGGTTGGTGTTTCAGGGTTTAGGGCAGTGCCGTGGTGTTCGGGCAGTGTAGGGGGGCTTGCTGGGGCTGGTGTTTCAGTGTTTAGGGCAGTGCAGTGGTGTACGGGCAGTGTAGGGGGTCATGCTGGGGCTGGTGTTTCAGGGTTTAGGGCAGTGCAGTGGTGTTCGGGCAGCGTAGGGGGCTTGCTGGGGCTGGTGTTTCAGGGTTCAGGGCAGTGCAGTCGTGTTCGGGCAGCGTAGGGGTTTGTGCTGCGGCTGCTGTTTCAGTGTTTAGGGCAGTGCACTGGTGTTCGGGCTGCATAGGGGTTCGTGCTGTGGCTGGTGTTTCAGGGTTTAGGGCAGTGCAGTGGTGTTCGGGCAACGTAGGGGTTTGTGCTGGGGCTGGTGTTTCAGGGTTTAGGGCAGTGCAGTTGTGTTCGGGCAGCGTAGGGGTTCGTGCTGGGGCTGGTGTTTCAATGTTTAGGGCAGTGCACTGTTGTTCGGGCAGCGTAGGGGTTTGTGCTGGGGCTGGTGTTTCAGGGTTTAGGGCAGTGCAGTGGTGTTCGGGCAGCATAGGGGTTCATGCTGGGGGTGGTGTTTAAGGGTTTAGGACAGTGCAGTGGTGTTTGGTCAGTTGTAGGGCTTCATGCTGGTGGTGGTGTTTCAGGGTTTAGGGCTGTGCAGTGGTGTTCGGGCAGTGTAGGTGTTCGTGCTGGGGGTGGTGTTTCAGGGCTTAGGGCAGTGCAGTGGTGTTCGGGCAGTGTAAGGGGCCAAGCGGGGGTTGGTGTTTCAGGTGCTAGGGCAGTGCAGTGCTGTTCGGGCAGTGTAGGGGGTTGTGGGGGGTCTGGTGTTTCAGGCATTAGGGCAGTGCAGTGGTGTTCGGAGAGTGTAGGGGGTCGTGCGCGGTGATGGTTTATGGCAGGGCAGCGGTGTTCTGGCAGTGTAGGGGGTCATGCTGGGTGTGGTGTTTCAGGGTTTGGGGCAGGGCAGTGGTGTTCGGGCAGTGTAGGGGGTCGTGCTGGTGGTGGTGTTTCAGGGTTTAGGACAGTGCAGTGGTGTTCGGGCAGTATAGGGAGTCATGCTGGGGGTAGTGGTTTGGGGTTTAGGGCAGTGCAGTGGTGTTCGGGCAGTGTAGGGGGTTGTGCAGGAGGTGGTGTTTCAGGGTCTAGGGCAGTGCAGTGGTTTACAGGCATTGCAGTGGGTCATGCTGGGGGTGGTGTTTCAGGGTTTAGGGCAGTGCAGTGGTGTTCAGGCAGTGTAGGGGGTCTTGCTGGGGCTGGTGTTTCAGCGTTTAGGGCAGTGCCGTGGTGTTCGGGAAGGGTAGGGGGGCTTGCTGGGGCTGGTGTTTCAGTGTTTAGGGCAGTGGAGTGGTGTACGGGCAGTGTAGGGGGTCATGCTGGGGCTGGTGTTTCAGGGTTTAAGGCAGTGCAGTGGTGTTCGGGCAGCGTAGGGGGTCTTGCTGGGGTGGTGTTTCAGGGTTTAGGGCAGTGCAGTGGTGTTTGGGCAGCTTAGGGGTTCGTGCTGCGGCTGGTGTTTCAGGGTTTAGGGCAGTGCAGTGGTGTTCGGGCACCATAGGTGTTCGTGCTACAGCTGGTGTTTCAGCGTTTAGGGCAGTGCAGTGGTGTTCGGGCAGTGTAGGGGTTCATGCTGGGGCTGGTGTTTCAGGGTTTAGGGTAGTGCAGTTGTGTTCGGGCAGCGTAGGGGTTCGTGCTGGGGCTGGTGTTTCAGGGTTTAGGACAGTACAGTGGTGCTCGGGCAGCGTAGGGGTTCGTGCTCGGGCTGGTGTTTCAGGGTTTAGGCAGTGCAGTGGTGTTTGGGCAGCGTAGGGGTTTGTGCTGGGTGTGGTGTTTCAGGGTTTAGGGCAGTGCAGTGGTGTTCGGGTAGCATAGGTGTTCGTGCTAGGGTGGTGTTTCATGGTTTAGGGCAGTGCAATGGTGTTCCGGCAGCATAGGGGTTCGTGCTGGGGGTGGTGTTTAAGGGTTTAGGATAGTGCAGTGGTGTTCGGACAGTTGTAGGGGTTCATGCTGGTGGTGGTGTTTTAGGGTTTAGGGCTGTGCAGTGGTGTTCCGGAAGTGTATGGGGTCGTGCGGGGGTGGTGTTTCAGGTTCTAGGGCAGTGCAGTGGTGTTCGGGCAGCACAGGGGGTCGTGCTGGGTGTGGTGATTCAGGGTTTGGGGCAGGGCAGTGGTGTTCGGGCAGTGTAGGGGGTAGTGCTGGGGGTGGTGTTTCTGGGTTTAGGACAGTGCAGTGGTGTTCGGGCAGTGTAGGGGTCGTGCGGGTGGTGGTGGTTCAGGGTCTAGGACAGAGCAGTGTTGTTCGGGCAGTGTAGGGGGTCATGCTGGGGGTAGTGTTTCAGGGTTGGGGGTCGTGTGCGGTGATGGTTTAGGGCAGGGCAGTGGTGTTCAGGCAGTGTAGGGAGTCGTGCTGGGTGTGGTGATTCAGGGTTTGGGGCAGGGCAGTGGTGTTCGGGCAGTGTAGGAGGTTGTGCGGGAGGTGGTGTTTCAGGGTCTAGGGCAGTGCAGTGGTGTTCAGGCATTGTAGTGGGTCTTGCTGGGGGTGGTGTTTCAGGGTTTAGGGCAGTGCAGTGTGTTCAGGCAGTGTGGGGGGTCATGCTGGGGTTGGTGTTTCAGGGTTTAGAGCAGTGCCGTGGTGTTCGGGCAGTGTAGGGGGGCTTGCTGGGGCTGGTGTTTCAGTGTTTAGGGCAGTGCAGTGGTGTACGGGCAGTGTAGGGGGTCATGCTGGGGCTGGTGTTTCAGGGTTTAGGGCAGTGCAGTGGTGTTCGGGCAGCGTAGGGGGCTTGCTGGTGCTGGTGTTTCAGGGTTTAGGGCAGTTCAGTCGTGTTCGGGCAGCGTAGGGGTTTGTGCTGCGGCTGCTGTTTCAGTGTTTAGGGCAGTGCACTGGTGTTCGGGCTGCATAGGGGTTCGTGCTGTGGCTGGTGTTTCAGGGTTTAGGGCAGTGCAGTGGTGTTCGGGCAACGTAGGGGTTTGTGCTGGGGCTGGTGTTTCAGGGTTTAGGGCAGTGCAGTTGTGTATTCGGGCAGCGTAGGGGTTCGTGCTGGGGCTGGTGTTTCAATGTTTAGGGCAGTGCACTGTTGTTCGGGCAGCGTAGGGGTTTGTGCTGGGGCTGGTGTTTCAGGGTTTAGGGCAGTGCAGTGGTGTTCGGGCAGCATAGGGGTTCATGCTGGGGGTGGTGTTTGAGGGTTTAGGACAGTGCAGTGGTGTTTGGTCAGTTGTAGGGCTTCATGCTGGTGGTGGTGTTTCAGGGTTTAGGGCTGTGCAGTGGTGTTCGGGCAGTGTAGGTGTTCATGCTGGGGGTGGTGTTTCAGGGCTTAGGGCAGTGCAGTGGTGTTCGGGCAGTGTAAGGGGCCAAGCGGGGGTTGGTGTTTCAGGTTCTAGGGCAGTGCAGTGCTGTTCGGGCAGTGTAGGGGGTTGTGGGGGGTCTGGTGTTTCAGGCATTAAGGCAGTGCAGTGGTGTTCGGAGAGTGTAGGGGGTCGTGCGCGGTGATGGTTTATGGCAGGGCAGCGGTGTTCCGGCAGTGTAGGGGGTCATGCTGGGTGTGGTGTTTCAGGGTTTGGGGCAGGGCAGTGGTGTTTGGGCAGTGTAGGGGGTCGTGCTGGTGGTGGTGTTTCAGGGTTTAGGACAGTGCAGTGGTGTTCGGGCAGTATAGGGAGTCATGCTGGGGGTAGTGGTTTGGGGTTTAGGGCAGTGCAGTGGTGTTCGGGCAGTGTAGGGGGTTGTGCAGGAGGTGGTGTTTCAGGGTCTAGGGCAGTGCAGTGGTTTACAGGCATTGCAGTGGGTCATGCTGGGGGTGGTGTTTCAGGGTTTAGGGCAGTGCAGTGGTGTTCAGGCAGTGTAGGGGGTCATGCTGGGGCTGGTGTTTCAGCGTTTAGGGCAGTGCCGTGGTGTTCGGGCAGGGTAGGGGGGCTTGCTGGGGCTGGTGTTTCAGTGTTTAGGGCAGTGCAGTGGTGTTTCGGCAGCGTAGGGGGTCTTGCTGGGGTGGTGTTTCAGGGTTTAGGGCAGTGCAGTGGTGTTTGGGCAGCTTAGGGGTTCGTGCTGCGGCTGGTGTTTCAGGGTTTAGGGCAGTGCAGTGGTGTTCGGGCAGCATAGGTGTTCGTGCTGCAGCTGGTGTTTCAGCGTTTAGGGCAGTGCAGTGGTGTTCGGGCAGCGTAGGGGTTCATGCTGGGGCTGGTGTTTCAGGGTTTAGGGTAGTGCAGTTGTGTTCGGGCAGCGTAGGGGTTCGTGCTGGGGCTGGTGTTTCAGGGTTTAGGGCAGTGCAGTGGTGCTCGGGCAGCGTAGGGGTTCGTGCTCGGGCTGGTGTTTCAGGGTTTAGGCAGTGCAGTGGTGTTTGGGCAGCGTAGGGGTTTGTGCTGGGTGTGGTGTTTCAGGGTTTAGGGCAGTGCAGTGGTGTTCGGGTAGCATAGGTGTTCGTGCTAGGGTGGTGTTTCATGGTTTAGGGCAGTGCAATGGTTTTCGGGCAGCATAGGGGTTTGTGCTGGGGGTGGTGTTTAAGGGTTTAGGATAGTGCAGTGGTGTTCGGACAGTTGTAGGGGTTCATGCTGGTGGTGGTGTTTCAGGGTTTAGGGCTGTGCAGTGGTGTTTGGGAAGTGCATGGGGTCGAGCGGGGGTGGTGTTTCAGGTTCTAGGGCAGTGCAGTGGTGTTCGGGCAGCACAGGGGGTTGTGCTGGGTGTGGTGATTCAGGGTTTGGGGCAGGGCAGTGGTGTTCGGGCAGTGTAGGGGGTAGTGCTGGGGGTGGTGTTTCTGGGTTTAGGACAGTGCAGTGGTGTTCGGGCAGTGTAGGGGTCGTGCGGGTGGTGGTGGTTCAGGGTCTAGGACAGAGCAGTGTTGTTCGGGCAGTGTAGGGGGTCATGCTGGGGGTAGTGTTTCAGGGTTGGGGGTCGTGTGCGGTGATGGTTTAGGGCAGGGCAGTGGTGTTCAGGCAGTGTAGGGGGTCGTGCTGGGTGTGGTGATTCAGGGTTTGGGGCAGGGCAGTGGTGTTCGGGCAGTGTAGGGGGTAGTGCTGGGGGTGGTGTTTCTGGGTTTAGGACAGTGCAGTGGTGTTCGGGCAGTGTAGGGGTCGTGCGGGTGGTGGTGGTTCAGGGTCTAGGACAGAGCAGTGTTGTTCGGGCAGTGTAGGGGGTCATGCTGGGGGTAGTGTTTCAGGGTTGGGGGTCGTGTGCGGTGATGGTTTAGGGCAGGGCAGTGGTGTTCAGGCAGTGTAGGGGGTCGTGCTGGGTGTGGTGATTCAGGGTTTGCGGCAGGGCAGTGGTGTTCGGGCAGTGTAGGGGGTAGTGCTGGGGGTGGTGTTTCTGGGTTTAGGACAGTGCAGTGGTGTTCGGGCAGTGTAGGGGTCGTGCGGGTGGTGGTGGTTCAGGGTCTAGGACAGAGCAGTGTTGTTCGGGCAGTGTAGGGGGTCATGCTGGGGGTAGTGTTTCAGGGTTTAGGGCAGTGCAGTGGTGTTCGGGCAGTGTAGGGGTTCATGCTGGGGGGCGGTGTTTCAGGGTTTAGGACAGTGCAGTGGTGTTCGGGCAGTGTAGGGGTTTGTGGTGGGGGGTGGAGATTCAGGGTTTAGGGCAGTACAGTGGTGTTCGGGCATTGTAGGGGGTCGAGCGGGGGGTGGTGTTTCAGGGTCTAGGGCCGTGCAGTGGTGTTCGGGCGGTATAGCGGATCATGCTGGGGGTGGTTTTCAGGGTTTAGGGCAGTGCAGAGGTGTTCGGGCAGTGTAGGGTTCGTGTGGGGGTGGTGTTTCAGGGTTTATGGCAGTGCAGTGGTGTTCGGGCAGTGTAGGGGGTCGTGCTGGGGGTGGTGTTTCAGGGTTTAGGGCAGTGCAGTGGTGTTCAGGCAGTATAGGGGTTCGTTCTGGGGTAGTGTTTTAGGGTTTAGGGCAGTTTAGTAGTTTTCGGGCAGTGTAGGGTGTTGTGCTGGGGGTGGTGTTTCAGGGTTTAGAGCAGTGCAGTGGTGTTCGGGCAGTGTAGGGTGTCGTGCTGGGGCAGGTGTTTCAGGGTTTAGGGCAGTGCAGTGGTGTTCCGGCAGTGTAGGGGGTCATGCTGGGGGTAGTGATTTATGGTTTAGGGCAGTGCTGTGGTGTTCGGGCAATGTAGGGGGTCGTGCTGGGGTAGTGTTTTAGGGTTTATGGCAGCGCAGTGGTGTTTGTGTAGTGGACAGAGCATGTGCTGCGTTGCTAGGCTAGACCTAAAATGCATTGCACCAAGATGGCTGCCAACACTTCCTGGATTGAAGTGTTGGCAACCAATTAGAGCCAAGCTCCTGCTTGTGTAGTTAGGTCCCGCCCAGATATATAAAGTTTTTTTCCCTTTAATATCTTCAAAACTCCTGAACGGATTTACATCATTTAAAAAAAAGGTCGCTTTATGAACCAAGCACTACCTTTTTGCCAAATTTGGGGTAATTCCGTTCAGCAGTTTCAGCTGTAACCGTGTCTAAAGTTTCCTATGGGAAATTGATTTTTTGACCTCTATTTTTTTAATTTCTCAGGAACTACTCAACGGAATTACACCATTTAACAAAAAGGGCTCTTTTGAACCAAGGGCTACCTTTTTGCCAAATTTGGTGTAATTCCATTCATCTGTTCTGGCTGTAGCCGTGTCTAAATTTTCCTAAGGAAAATAATATGGAGAAAACATCTTTTGGGACACCCCTTTTATCTCGGACCCCGCTTGGCGAATCACCCCGAAACTTTTAAGATAGGAGCGAGCTGACCGGAGCGCTCCACTAGTTTTGAAAATTTCGAAATGATTCGTTAAACGACGCCAAAGTTATTGAGAAAACAAAAAATGCTTTTCCTATGGAAAATAGGTCCTAACTATAACTATATACTGGGAACCGCCAGTAGATAATATATATATTCACTAAAAAACCATAGGTTTCAGGAACGTTATAGTTAGTTGGACATTTGACTCATATAAAACCATAAAAATTCCCCCATTATAGTTAGTTGAACTAACTATAACTCGCGCGCCCGAAATGCACTGCTGATGACGTCACATATTACATCACTCATGACATGGTCTGTGACATCACTCATAACATCTCAAATGACATCACTGATGACATCATCCTGTGAATGTGTGTTTCTGTAAAGTTTAAATATTTTTCATATATATCTATGCCAAGGTGTATTGAAGAATGAGTGGATTTACAAGTGTCTGAAGGGATTATTTAGTAGGTGCGTTACTGACTGTATAAGTGAGTGATTGAACGTGTCTTACTGAATGCATGGGTTAGTGACTAAACTGTGTGAAAGTCCGTATTAGTCTCTAAGTTGGTGTATAAGCAACTGCATGGGTTGGTGAGTAGCTACATGAGTGTCTATATGGGTTATTGATTTGTTGTCTGGGTATCTGTATGGGTGCCTGAGTGTCTGTGTGGGTGGGTGTGTCTGAGTGGGTGATTCACTGGTCGTATGGATTCAAAAGTGCATCTGGGAAGGGCTGTATGGGTGAGTTAGTGTGTGTATGGGTGTGTTGGTGAGTGAATGAATATCTCAGTGGTATAAGTGTGACCAACTACGTATGTTTTAAGGCAGTATATGTGAGTGTCGGAGTATATAAATGACTATACATGAGAGTAAGTTATTTGAATAGTGGGTGTATAAATGAGTGTCCGCTTGTATCAGTGATTGAATAAGACAGTAAGTATGTGTTAGTATCCGCATAAATAAGTGATGTGGTGTGTGTATAAATAACGGAGTTGGTGTGTATAACTGTATACATGAGTAAATGTGTATGTGATTGATTCTTTGCATGACTGACTAGGTGTGTGAGTAACTCTATGAGTGGCGGAGTGTGACTGTATGTATAGGTGTATGAGTGCATATTATAGTACTGTATTGATGAGTAACTGCATGTATAAGTGACTGGATGTGTGTGTAGACCTAGGAAATAGTTGGTGGTATGTAGTATCTGGCATTTTTGTGTGTATGATTTCAAAAATAGTAGTCTGCATTTTAGAGTGGGTATATCAAAGTTTTTATTAGGGCATAAGTATGTGCATCAGATTATCACGTGGATGATGTCATCAGTGATGTCATCAGTGATGTCATTTGAGATGTCATCAGTGTTGTCATCAGTGATGTCACTGTCCATGTCATGAGTGATGTAATATGTTATGTCATCAGCAGTGCAAGTTATAGTTAGCTCAACTAACTATAACAGGGGAATTTCTAGGGTTTTATATGAGTCAAATGTCCAACTAACTATAACGTCCCTGAAACCTATGGTTTTTCAGTGAATTTCTAAGGTTTTTTAAATGCTAATTCCTAACTATAACGTCTGTAAAACCTATGGTTTTTTCAGTGAATTTCAAAGGTTTTTTAAATGTTAATTTCATATTTTAATATTTATAAAACCTATATTTTTTCTATTTTTTTGTAATATTTTGGAACTCTATTATCCTTTTTTTTTACTTTAAAAATGATGTAATGTTTTATATCTTCCCCAAAAAATATGTATATCATGTTTTTTTTTGTTTAGAGAACTGGAGTCCCGTACCAGTAGTGTACCAAGCTCCATCAACAAGCGAATCCTATTGCCATTTTGCTAAACTCGTAAATGATCCGCATTTCGTATCTGACGGGTTCGTGACACCACGTCCCGCGTAACATCATATACCTATGAGGTCGCGCCAGCTGCTACTTTGATATGCGACGGATACGCAGTACCAAGCCGGGCATTACGTCATGTACATATGGGTTTGTGCCCGCTGCGTGTTGCGTATGCGACGAGTGCACGCTGCCAGGCCCTGTGTTACGTCATAGACGTATGGTGTCGCGCCGGGTACGCCATTCCCTCATTTTTTTATGTCTCAAAACTATATCTAAATAAGTTTAAAGTGTATATTAGAGCAAGCGATAATTTAAAATATTTTAAACATTTATATATTTCTAACTGTAATAAACTTATATTGTGGCAAAGATATTTTCTCAAAATCGCGTCGGGTGCGGCCTACTTGCGCACTCGATGCGCAATTGCCATGTGACCTAAAAAAAAGCATTTGATTGGTTCATAACATTTCCCATTGTAACAGCTGGAGGACCCCACCCATCTTAGTCATTCTCTCTACAGCGTTTGCTTAGAGAGCTTTTTTGAAAAGTTTTTTGCTGTGTACACGTATCTTATACTACACGCAACATGCAACGATCATCTTGATCAATATTCATGGTCTGTACAGTAGCCTTCCACGTGTGATGGCCATGCATCTGAAACGTTACATCAAAAAACAAATGTGTGTTACACAATGCCCCTGGTGTGTGTGTGTGCGCATTATTGTGCTGTCTTTGGGCCTGGGTATTGGTGGCTCGAAGGGGTATAATCATCCACAGGCAGAGTGCACATTCTAGATCACATGTAACAAACAGAAAAGAGTGTGTAGATTTGTGTTGCAGTATGCTCTGTTGTCAGGCTTTACCAGTATAGTAGTGTATCATACGTGAGACTTTCAGATTCACGTTTGACATGTATTGCTTGACTGTAATGAGCGTTATCACTTTGTATGACGTAGTCTCACTGCTGATCCTCCCTCTATCCGAGCACATTCACATGTGTGCGCTTCGTGATAGGAACACATTCAATAGTACCGCACACCATTGACATCAATCAATCAATCAGTCATTTGTAAAGTGCACTACATACCCGCGAGGGTCTCAAGGTGCTGGGGGGTGGAGGGGCAACTACTGATCGAACAGCCAGGTCTTGAGCATCCTCCTAAAGGTCAGCAGGTCTTGGGTCTGTCGTAGGCTCAGTGGGAGGGTGTTCCATGTCTTGGCAGTGAGGTGGGAGAAGGATTTCCCGCCGGTGGTTGTTCTTCGGATGCGTGGGATGGTGGCGAGTGAGAGGTCAGCAGAGCGTAGCTGGCAGTTGGGGATGTAGAAGGAGAGCCGTCTTTTGAGGTAGGCTGGGCCAGTCCTGTGGAGTGCCTTGTGTGCGTGGGTGAGGAGCTTGAAGGATATCCTCTTGCTGACGGGGAGCCAGTGCAGGTCCCTCAAGTGGGGGAGTGATGTGGCCGTGGCGTGGTAAGTCGAGGATCAGTCATGCCGAGGCGTTTTGGATGCGTTGTAGTCATTTGATGAGCTTGGTCGGGGCTCCCGCATAGAGGGCATTTCCGTAGTTGAGTCTGCTGCTGACGAGGGCCTGGTTGACTCTCTTTCTTGTATCTGCCAGGATCCCTCTGTAGATCTTGCGGAGCATGCGGAGGGTGTTGAAGCAGGAGGAGGAGACGGCGTTGACCTGCTTGGTCATTGGGAGCATTGAGTCGAGGATGATTCCCAGGTCTCATGCGTGGTCGGTGGGTGTCGGGGCAGCTCCCAGTGCCGTTGGCCTCCAGGAGTCATCCCAGGCTGAAGGGTTGGGGCCGAGGATGAGGACCTCTGTCTTGTCCGAGTTCAGCTTCAGACGGCTGGTCTTCATCCAGTCGGCGATGGCCTTCATTCCTTCATGGAGGTTGGCTTTGGCGGTGATGGGGTCCTTGGTGAGGGAGTGGATGTTATGGTATGTTAGTAAAACTTATATAGTGCACGGTTACCCTAAGGTGTCCTGGTGCTTGCTACGGTCTTCCTAACTAACGGTTCTGGCCAGGAGAGTTTAAAACAGCCATGTTTTGAGCGCTTTCCTGAATGCAAGTAAATCCTTAGTGTTTCTCAAACTGAAAGGGAGCTCAATCCAGGCCTTTGCTGCCCCAGCGGAAAAGCTTCTGCCTCCCCATCTGGCTCTCTTTATGGTCAGTACTACTGTTAATTTTGCTCCTGATGAGCGTAAAGATCTTCCAGGCACATACCACTGAAATTATTGTTTCAGATGAAATGGGCCTGTGTCCTGGAGAGCTCGGACACTAAGCAAAGAGATTTAAAAAGGATTCGCTTTTTTACAGGCAACCAGTGAAATTTTTTGATTCAGCTCGAGATTGACGCAAATTTCGAGGTTCCAGTAAGCAGCCTAGCTGCTGAATTCTGGAGCATCTGAAGTTTTTGTAAGCTGCGCTCCTGCATATTTAAATAAAGACTGTTGCAATAGTCTAATCTTGACATAATCAAGGCTGTTACCACTGTGCGCTTACAGTCTGCCGGTAGAAGAGGCAGAATTTTCCTCGTGGTCCTGAGAATATAAGAGGTGGCAGAGACCACGGCATTCACTTGATCACGCATGTCAAGATGTTCATCAAGTACCACACCCAGGTTCTTGACTTTCCCGGAGGGTATTGGAAGAGTCCCCATAGCCTTTGGCCACCAACTAGGGGTCCAGAGATTGACATTACTCCCAAACAGGATTACTTCTGTTTTACTAGCATTCAGCTTTATACAATTTTGCGTCATCCAGCCTCCCACTGCTCCCATACAATCACGAAGCCTCTCACCCGATGCCTTCTCCTGCCCTGGTTGGAGGGAAACCACAATTTGAGTATTATCGGCATAGGATGTTAAGCAAAAGCCGAAAGACTCAATTAAAGGAGCCGGAGAGGATACGTAAACATTAAAGAGCGTAGGGCTCAGGGAAGACCCCTGAGGAACACCACCTGGAAGCGAAAAAGGCTTGGAGACAAACTCACCAGGATCAGTTGAGTGTCGTCGGCATAGGAGATTATGTTGAGGTCGTGCTGTCGGGCGACGTGTGCGAGCGGGGCCATGTATATGTTGAACAGTGTCAGGCAGAGGGAGGATCCCTGGGGTCCGCCGCAGATGATCTCGGAGGCTTCGGACTGGAATGGGGAGAGGCGGGCGCTCTGGGTTCTGCTGAAGAGGAAGGAGGTGGTCCATTCCAGAGCCTTGTCTCGGATCCCTGCGGCGTGGAGGCGTGCACGTAGTGTGCGGTGGCAGACGGTGTCGAAGGCGGCGGAGAGGTCTAGGAGGATGAGGCGGCGGAGAGGTCTAGGAGGATGACTGCTGTGGTCTCGCCGTTGTCCAGCAGGGTCCTGATGTCGTCGGTGGCGGCAATGAGGGCGGTCTCGGTGCTGTGGTTGCTGTGGAACCCTGACTGGGAAGGGTCCAGGATTCTGTTTTCTCCGAGGTATCAGGTTAGCTGTCTGTTGACGATTTTCTCGATGACCTTGGCCGGGAAGGAGAGCAGAGAGATGGGCCGGAAGTTCTTGAGGTATCTTGGGTCAGCCTTGGGTTTTTTCAGTAGGGCATTGATCTTGGCGTGTTTCCAGCTCTCTGGGAAGGTCGCGGTCTCGAGGGAGAGATTGATGATGTTGCACAGGTGGGGTGCGATGGAGCTGCTTGCTTTGTTGAAGACGTGGTGCGGGAAGGGATCTGACGGAGAGCCGGTGTGGATTGTGCTCATGGTCTTGATGGTGTCATCGATGCTCACGCTGGCCCAGGCTAGCAGGGGTCATGGTCGATGGTGTGCGTAGGGTCTGTTTTGTTGCTGTCTGTTGGGTCTGTCTTGGTGTTGAAGCTGTCGTGGATGTCTGCTATCTTGCGGTGGAAGAAGGTGGCGAGGGAGTCGCACAGGGCTTGTGACGGCAGGATGTCGGTGTTGGAGCTGGGGTTAGAGAGTTCCTTCATGATGTTGAAGAGCTCCTTGCTATTGTGTACGTTGTTGTCGAGGCGGTCTTTAAACGAGGTTCTCTTGGCAGGCTTAATGAGGTGGTGGTGGTTGCGGATGGTGTCCTTGTGTGCTGAGCGGTTGTCCGGAGTTTGTTCGTGGTGCCATTTCTTCTCTAGTTTCCAGCAGGTTTGCTTGGAGGCTAGGAGTTCTGGGGTGAACCAGCTGGCCCTCTTGCTGTTGTCCCTGTGGGGGGGTTTCTTCAGCGGGGCGAGAGTGTTGGCGTAGTCTTCGATCCAGCATCTGAGGCTGTGAGCAGTGTCATCAGTGTTGGAGGGTTTGGTGGGTGGGCTGAGAGCGGGGTTTGCATGTAGTTGGTCTTCGATGATTTTGCTCCAGCAGCGGTGGGGGATCTGTTGGGTGTGGTGGTGTGTGGTGGGTTTCTGGAAGGTGAAGTGGATGCAGCGGTGGTCGGCCCAGAGGAGTTCGGTGGTGTGGCTGAAGGAGATGTGCAGGCTTGAGGAGAAGACAGGGTTGAGTGTGTGGCCGGTGGAGTGGGTGGGCGTTGTGACGAGTTGCTATAGTCCGAGGTTGGCAAGGTTGTCGATCAGGGTTGTGGAGTTGTTGTCATTGTTGTTCTCAAGGTGAAAGTTCAGGTCTCCGAGGAGGATGTAGTCAGTGGAGGTCAGGGCGTGCATGCTGATGAAGTCGGCGATGGAGTCGCTGAACTGGGGGCAAGGTCCGGGGGTCAGTAGACGAGGGTGCCTCTGATGGTGGAGTTGGAGTCTGTGTGGATCTGGAAGTGCATGTGTTCGGCGGTGCTGAGCGCGTCGTCAGTGCTAGTCGAGACCCTGATGCTGTTCTTGTTGACGATGGCGATTCCTCCTCCGACTCCGTTGGTGCGGTCTCTGAGGGTGATCTTGTAGCCGTCTGCGATGGCTATGGCGATGTCGTGTGCGGAGGAGTCATTCAACCAGGTCTCTGTCAGGAAGGCGGTGTCCGGGGATGTTGTGTCGAGCAAGTCCCAGAGCTCGACGGCGTGTTTGCACGTGGAGCGGGTGTTCAGTAGTATTCATCGCAGGTGGGTGCAGTCTTTCTTGGCGGGTGGTTCATCGGTTCTGAGGCTGGTGTAGCTGCAGTTCCGGCAGGTGAAGGGACAGTGTGTGCGTTTTGGGGCGGCCTTGAAGCAGGTGTGGGTCTGTCCGGGGTTGAGGGCATGGAGTGTGCTGGCATTGTAGTGGCGGCGGTCGTCATGGAGGGAGCAACCCTGGGCGTAGTTCGTGAAGTAGCGCTACGCGTAGCTACGCAAAGTGCACTTCGCACTACACAAGCTACGCGTAGCACTTCGCGAACTGCATAGTACACTGTTCGCACTGTGCAAGATGCTGTTTTCAATGACTGCACAGTGTGGACAAGCATCCGGCTCTGTGCAATCATTGAAAACGGCATCTTGTACAGTGCGAGCTGTAGTTTTCTGTCGCTCGAGTAGATTTTTACTCGAGCAGCAGCTTTCTCAATGCGGACTGGTAGTTTCTCATTGCGAGCGGTCGCTAGCATACGCGGCCACTCACAATGAGAAACCTGACCTCCCCGCTTTGAGAATCTCGCCGGGAGGTTTATTTTCCACGCACGCGATCACCAACTTGATGTTGCTGATCGCGAACAAGGAAAAAGTCTCGCTGGGATGTCATTTTGCTTGCTCGTGGTCGCCAACTTGACGTTGAGGACCGCGAGCAAGCAAAAAATGGCCGCTTCACTATGCAATGCTTCGCTACACGCGTTTGCACTGTGCTACGTTCAAGTCGCGTAGTGCGAAGTAGCGCAAACTTCGCAAACTACGCGAGCGTAGCGTAGTGCTTTGCCCAGGCTTAGGCGGGGCCATGGATTCTGGCGCTGGGCACGGTCCAGGCACGGAAGGGCGGATACGAGCTTGCCTTCGGCGTGCCAGCGGCATGCCCACTGCGTTGCCGCACAGCTGCCGGCATATATGGGGAGGTGGGAGGGAGGAGCAGCTGGGAGGCAGGGGCAGTGACTGGACAGTAGGCAGTCAGGGGGGCAGGGCCACAGGCGACAAAGCGGCAGGGGCGGTGAGGGACAACGGAGGGAACAGAAGGAAAAGGGCACAAAAAACAAGGAAAAAACAAGTGGAACAGAATGCAAAAAGGGCACAGAAATAGGGAAAGAGGGCACAAATATCAATGGAAAAGGGCACGAAAACAAGGAGGAAACGAGTGGCACAGAAGGCAAAGGGCACGAAAACGATTGGGAAACGAGTGGCACAGAGGGCAAAGGGCACAAAATCAATGAAAAACGAGTGGCACAGAAGGCAAAAAGGGCACAGAAATACAGAGGCAGCTAGGAATCAGAATGCAAAACCGGGCAGAGAGGCACGGGGCAGCGAGGAGAACAGAAGGGAAAACCGGGCAGAGGGTCAAGGGGACAGCGAGGGGTACAGAAGGAAAGAAAACGGGCAAGGACCACGTACAGGCACCGGGGGAAGACAGACAACAGCAGTCACAGACACAACAATGAAAATACAGGCAATACAGTAAAACAATAAGGCGGAAGATGAACAAACTTACGGCCTACCACTGGCCACCAGGGATGAGGCGCAGGTGGTAGCCTGCAGGTGGAGGAGGGCCTCGAACTTCCTCAGCAGCGGCAGCTGGGGCAGGGACACACAGGCAGAGCTGTGCGGAAGGGGAGAGACCTACCTGGCTTGTCAAGGGTCGCATGTCTGCACATATCCACAAGCTTGACAACAACATGTGATGTTGGCCATTCAAAGTTTTCGTACAGCATCTCATTAGCGATAGTTGCCCTCCCGGTACATACTACATTAATGTAAATTGCAGATTGTGCGACATCAAAACTGCAACAGGGACACACACATAAGTACACTTTCTGGCCAGGCAGGAACTGAACAATACCCAGGTCCTCTGAATAATTATTCACACCCCTATGCTGGCCTGGCGTACACAAGCTCAGCCCACTTTGCATACTTATAAATAGGATAACAACGCCATGTCCCAGTTCTTCCACACTGCCTCAGGTGATATGGCCGCATCCACCTCGCATATCACAATGCGCAATAAAAAAAAGGGATCCATGGGGTGTACACCATCCTTGCAATCAAAACTCGATTTGAATTGTGAACCCTGCTGGCCGTTGTGTTTGGACACACAACAATGACAGCAGGTGAGCAGTGGGGCCTAGGTGCACAGCGGCTGCAATTGAGCACGGTGCTGTGGAGGGGTGGTGTGCATCAGCCTGGGTGCGCAGGTGCGAACAAGCGATGTTGCTGTGCGTAATGATGTGATCTCTGACCTCATTCCGTCACATCTCTCTCTCATTTTAAGGACCTGCTGGACTATACTGTAGGCCTGAGCCAGCGGGCAGCGCTGCCCTACAGACACGTGACGTTGGCTTTTGGGGCACTGTAGTGAGCTGATTACTAAGTGTACATGCACACAGGCTTGCACCACTGCATTACACATGCACATTATGCTTCTAGCAAGCGCTCTGTTCCTTTGTTTCTGAACGTTGGCATAACATTATTATTTAACCTTGTGTATTCTAGTACACTCCAACTCCTCTTTGAACCACGATAACCACTAACAGTTGGTAGATCGTACTTCAAGAAGGAAGGATGCACTCAACTGGTGTTCTCTGTTTAGCTTGAAATAAACCTTCATTTACCTCAAGACGTTTCCAGCATTATATTATTTCTCCCTTTTCAGACACTGAGTTGGTTGCACCAAAATGGGCGTAGCAGGTGCTCAGCATGTGAGGATGCCATGGGCATTCTGACGCCTTCCATCGTGGTATCAAGACACCGTCCACGACCAGAGACCTGCTGAGCCACCCTGAGAGAGGCACCCTGGAGTCGAAGCTTGCCCAGGGACGTCGTTGGACACACCGGTGGTGGCAGGTGAGCAGTGAAGCCTCAGTGCGCAGGAGCTGCAATTGAGCACAATGCGGGAGAAGGGGCTGGGGTGCAGCAACCTGGGTGCACTGGTGCAGGCATGCGATGTTGCCATAGATAATAATGTAATCTCTGGCCTCATTCATATCTCTGTTTCATTTTAAGGACTTGCTGGACCGCACTCTTTCTTGCGGACCCCAGTGTCCCAGAGACACGGGTGACGGGAGGCGAACAGTGAGGGCCGGGTGCAGTAGGCCAACGCTCTGTCTCCTCCTCCCTCTGTTCTTTTGACTCTCCCTCCCATTCTCCCTTCCACCCACTCGCTCTCTGTCCCATTCTCACTTTCTTCCTTTCATTCTGACTACCTTTCTTTTTCTCTTGGACATGGCGCACATACTTTTTTGTCTTGCAAGTTTTGTACTCTGCTTCCGGAGGAGTCCCACCCACTTATTTCATGTGATACTGTTGTTTCTTCTAATAGAGTTGCGTTTCCATTTATTTGTGTTGTTTTAATAGAGGTTATTTTTTTTACCAATAAATAAGTGAGTGTATGGGTCTTCTTTTTCTAACAACACTTGTCTGTAGTTTATTGTGAAAATTGGCGGTTGATAGGAGGTTATGAGGGAAAACATTTGCAATTTTGCGGTGCACCTACCAAATATAAACCAACAGACTATTACATAAGTGAAGCCTGGGTAATTCTACAACTGCAAGGATTCTATGAGTGTATCACTTTATAACACCATGAGTACTGCCCGTGGGATTACAGAACCAATAAGGCACTGCCTAGGGCCACCGAGTCTTCGGGGACTGGCGAGGCCCACCCTACATATTTAAGTAAAGCCACGGAGGGTGGCGATCCCCGGACTTGAGTTGGCCTCGAAGCCCCCGAACAATTAGTAAACAATACCCGGGGAGGTGGCGGTCCTCTAGGCTGCGAAACGTCTCTGTGCCCTCCCGCGCCTAATTTATATGTGAGTTAAGTTCCCCAGTGCCGCAGAGACCCCGCAATATAATAATAGTATTGGCCCCGGAATATTACCCACCAGGGGGCTTCATTTTTTTTTCTCTCAATTTTTACCATCCGGATCTGCTTTATTGAAGCGATACAAGGTTTTCCTCCTCTCGCTTCAACGAAGCAAACAAGGATTTGCTATCACAGGGTGGAAGCCATGCTCCCGCCCTGTAATAGCAAACATAAATGTCCCGCGGATGCACACCCCGGGACATTGTATGAGCTGTGCCTGGGAGGTGGCGCTCCATAGGGCCATGATGCATTGGTTGCTGCATAACTGCAGAATTAGTGTAAACGAATACTAACACTACTTGCACACTTGTAGTACAGCGACCAGAGTGTAGTGAAGAGGCAAAGGAAGCTCAAAATCAAAAACTATAAATCCTACAAGATGTCGAATAACATAGTTCGATGAGCCGACAACCATGGGATGAGTAGAAACAGCTTCACGAAGAAAACGGGTCTTCAGCAGAAAGCAAGGAAGCTCGAAATATTGGTGAGTGCTGCCTTCGTTCTACCTTCTCCCGCTCGTCGCCAAATTTATGTAGTGAAGAGGCAGACAGCAGTGGATCCGATAAGAAGATTTATTGCAGGAAAAGAAGACAGCTTAAACAGCCACCAACAGGAGCAGACAGCAAGGCAACCGTCTTCTCCAGCACAGTGTACAAACTCCCCAAGATTCCCCTCATGACAGCCCTACATTCTAACATTACATACTTACATTCTAATAGCATTACATACTAACATTCCACTATGACTTACATTGGAATACTACACAGAGCACATGACTTTACAGCAATAAGCTCATGGTTTCAGCCATGAGTCTTGAGACTGGTAGGGGTGAGTAGTTCGCTTCCCACTTCCTGTATTGTATATACACAAACTCACACTACTTCCACAGGTATGCTACAGCGCCCAGAGCACATCACTTTACAGCAGTGAGCTCACGGTTTAGGCTCACGGTTTAATCCCCGAGTCTTCAGACCAGTAGGGGTGAGTAGTTCGCTTCCCACTCCCTGTATAGTATAAACGCATAATAACACTACTTACACAGTTATACTACAGTGGCCAGTATGCTACAGCGCCCAGAGACCATCACTTTACAGCAATCAGCTCATTTTGATCCCAGAGTCTTCACACCGGTAGGCGTGAGTACTTCGCTTCCCACTTCCGGTATAGTATAAACGCACGGTAGGGGTCAGTAGCTTGCTTCCCACTCCCTGTATGGTATAAATGCCTACTAACACTACTTGCACAGGAATGCTACAAAGACCAGAGCACATCACTTTACAGCAATGAGCTCACGGTTTAGGCTCTCGGTTTCATACCCGAACGTAGCAGCATCTCATCTCAGCACTGTCACTCTGAGCAACACCGCACTTTCAGACCGGTAGGAGTAAGTACTTCGCTTTTCATTCCCCCATAGAGGTTACAGTGCTCCTATCCTCCTGTTTCCTACTCTTTTTGCCCTTTTTTCCCCTTACTCATTTCAACAGAATCACAAAATGGCTGCCAACACTTCCTAGTTGCAACAGCTTGCAGCCAATAAGCAACAAGCTCGTGTTCGAAACGCCTCAGCCAATCAGATGGCAGAATTCCCAAATATTGATATCTGTAAATTTCAATATTTCTCCAAAACTACTGAATGGATTTACACCAAATAAACAAATGTGTGATTTCTAGACCAAGACCCTTCTCCCTGACATATTTAGGGTAATTCCGTTCACATGTTCGACCTGTAGCCTTATCTAAAGTTTCCTATGGAAATTGCATGGAGAAAACACGTTTTGGGACCCCCCTTTATTCTTGGCCCCCCCTTGACGAGTCACCCCCAAACTTTCAAAATAGGAGCTGATATGAACAAAGAATTAGTTTGGAAAACGATGCCAAAGTTATAAGCAAAACAAAAAATGCTCTTCCTATGGAAACTTGGTCATAACTATAACTACCTACTGGCGACTGCCAGTAGGTAAAATATATATATATATATATATATATTCACTGATAAAACCATAGGTTTCAGGCACGTTATAGTTAGAAATTAGCATTTAAAAAACCTTAGAAATTCACTGAAAAAAACATAGGTTTTAAGGAAATTTATAGTTAATTGAACATTTCACTCGTACAAAACCATAGAAATTCCCCCGTTATAGTTAGTTCAGCTAACTATAACTCATGCCCCCGCAATGCACTGCTGATAACGTCACATATTACCTCACTCATGACATGGTCAGTGACATCACTGATGACATCACTCATGGCATCTCAAATGACAACAATATTCATGGGGGTACCCCTGTGATTAGCATGACCTCCTCTGTAAGACCCTAGTACAAAATAGGGCAGGGGGATTAAAACTACCTCTGAAAATGCGCCACGGAGTGCATTTGCACACTGGTGAAGGGAGAGGGGGCCTGAGTTGACATGTGTGCAAACACGCTCTGTGGCCGTTTTAAGTTGGTGGATAAAGTCCCCTTGAATCCTGAGGGTCCCTGGCGTCGAACTAGCCCACCAGGTACCTCCAGTAAGCGCCACAGAGCTGTGTTGCAGAGCGGTGTTAAAAGGGGCATGGCCAGGACCACCTCTCTGCAACGCAGTGCAGTGGCGCCTACTGGAAGCACCTGGTGGGCTAGTTGTCCCACAGGGGCCCTCAGGATTGAAGGGGAATTAATTCCCCAACTTAAAATGTGCCCCAGGGCGTGTTTGCACACGTCACCTCAGGCCCTGTCCCCTCCCTTCACTACTGTGTAAACATGCCCTGTGGCCATTTTAAGTTGGGAGATTCAGTCCCCTTTAATCCTGAGGGTCCCTGGGGTCCAACTAGCCCACTTGGGACCTCCAGTAAGCACCACAGAGCTGGGTTGCACAGAGGTGTATAAAGAGGTGTGGCCTGGATCACCTCTCTGCAACACAGGCCTGTGGTGCTTACTGGAGGTAACTGGTGGTCCACTTTGGATGTAAGAACTTACCTGCCTACAACGCTCAGAATGCCTTGCCAGGACACGCCAATCAGGGCCGGCTTCAATACAAAAATCGCGAGCAAAGCTGTCTCTTCCTCGACGTTAGCCAGTGAACAAGGGGGACTGCTCCTGAAATGCGTATGGCACACAAGATGAAGCTGCGAGGGCCTCGCTGAGCATGCTGCTGTCTATCAGAAATAAAAGGTTGAATTTACACTGGGTGTGGTGCCTTCTCACTTCGGGTTCTTTCGATTGGCATATATATATATATATATATATATATATATATATATATATATATATATATATATATATATATTCACTGAAAAAACCATAGGTTTCACACACGTTATAGTTAGGAATTAGCATTTAAAAAACCTTGCAAATTCACTGAAAAAACCATAGGTTTCACACATGTTATAGTTAGCTGGACATTTTACTGATAAACAACCAATGAAATTCCCCCGTTATAGTTACTGTAGGCAACTATAACTCACGCGACCGTAATCTTCTGCTGATGCTAATACTGTATTTAGACACTTATTTGCCCATGTCTTCTTCCATTAAATTTTAGCTATACATATATTACAAATATTTTTTTTTCATAAAGACACATATGTCATCAGCAGAGGATTACGGTCGCGTGAGTTATAGTTGCCTACAGTAACTATAACGGGGGAATTTCATTGGTTTTTTATCAGTAAAATGTCCAGCTAACTATAACATGTGTGAAACCTATGGTTTTTTCAGTGAATTTGCAAGGTTTTTTAAATGCTGATTCCTAACTATAACGTGTGTGAAACCTATGGTTTTTTCAGTGAATTTGTATGGTTTTTTAAATGCTAAGTTACTTTACGCCATTTGTGGCGTGCGCGCCCACTTAACGCAGTTCGTTCCGTGCGCGCACGGTGCGCTTCGCGCACCGTGCGCGCACAGTGAGCACGCGGTGCGCTTCGCACACCGCGTGCCCACGTTACGCTAGATGGGCCTTGAACGCACGATGCGCTTCGCGCACCGTGCGCACATGGAGGTCATATGATGAGCATCGTTGTGACAGGTAAAATATATGTTTTGTTTATTTCTGATGAGCCATGCACAAAAGGTGCCCTTCGGGCAACTTTTGCACATGGGGTGGGGAGAATGTGGATATTTTTTTATTTTTTTTATTATTTCTTACCGTACGCGTACGGTAAGCGTAATCGGCGAAATTTTTGAAAAAATTAAAATTGCCTTTTTTCACTTGGGGGATCGTTGGGGACTCCCTCGACATGGCTAGGTGCTTGGGAGCTGTGTAAACAGCCCCTTTACATGATTTGTACTTTGTTTTTCAACCCCCTGTCAGAGTGCGAGAGAGAAAATGGCGGCCGCCGCTTCCTGGTTTCGACCGATTCGAATGTTTACTAAGATCTAAGGGCCAATCAGAATCGCGCTCGCGCACGCCACCGTACGCGTACGGTAAGCGCACCGTAAGCGCACCGTAAGCTGGCTCAGATATATATATTGATTTAAAGGCTATTTTCTCAGAATCTACTGAACAGATTTACACCAAACCTACAAAAGGCACTTCCTTGACCTGAGGACTACCTCTCTGCCAAATTTCAAGTAATTCTGTTCAGCCGTTCGGGCTGTAGCTGTGTCTAAAGGTCCTATGGAAAAGTGCATGGGAAAAACGCGTTTTGGGACCCCCATTTTATCTCAGCCCCCGCTTGACGAATCCCCCCGAGACTTTCAGGGTAGGAGCGGAGCGTAGCGCCCCACCTATTTTGAAAAATTCGCGAGGATTCGTCAACCGGCGCCAAAGTTATTCAATATAGAATGTTGCGGATTTCCTATGGAAACGTGGTCCTAACTATAACTACCTACTGGCGACCGCCAGTAGGTGATATATATATATATATATATATATATATATATATATATATATATATATATATATATATATATATACACACACAATACAAGCCTATTGGCTTTGTCAATGTGTCACCAAATCAATATATAAAGAAAAGCCTATTGACTTTCTCAAGGAGTCATTACTGTAGTAAAATATTGACATTTTAGGATTTAACATTACAACTAATAGATTGCAAAACATTATTGAAAAACATTCTTCATTTATATAAAGAATTACAATATTTCTCATTAAATCTTTAAATGAAGTTTTTCCCTTCAAAACAACATTACACTACACAGACCACACAATGTAGCCATAAAACCAACACCAATGGTTCCTTGCATTGCCAAGCTGAAGATCAAAAGCTATAAACAAAGCAATGCTTAAAAACAACTGTTAGACGGCGACCTCAGGGGAGCCCGGAAAGGGGTCCTGACTACCCTGAGACCCACCCTCAAAGTATCGTAGCCGGGCACTGGCGGGAGATTCCCCAGGGGGAGGAACCTCGCAACTAGGTTCGTACTTCTGGCACCACACGACACAGAGAGACCACACTGGGTATCCTCAGAACAAGCTTTATCAAACAGGTATCACTGCAAATATGTACAAGGTGAGCATGGGCTCAAGAGTCTCGGAAAGGTAGGGGGGTAGCGGGACTGTCTCTGGTAACGGTTCAAAGCAGGGACGTATCCGGCGCACAGCTCCCAATCCTCGAGCTGGGGGATACGTGGTCGGAGTTGGGGTCCGGCGGGACCGTGAGAGTCTGGGGGAGCCGCGAGTCACTCAGCAGGGCTCAGGTACAAGGTCGGAGGTGTTACGATCTTCAGGGTGCCGCGAGTCACTCAGCAGGGCTCCGGTACAAGTTCGGAGGTCTTACGATCTTCAGGGAGCCGCGAGTCACTCAGCAGGGCTCAGGTACAAGTTCGGAGGTCTTACGATCTTCAGGGAGCCGCGAGTCACTCAGCAGGGCTCAGGTACAAGTTCGGAGGTCTTACGATCTTCAGGGAGCCGCGAGTCACTCAGCAGGGCTCAGGTGAGTTCCAGTTTCAGGAGCCGCGACCACGTCAGCAGGCTCTCGTTGTTCCAGCGTCGAATCTGCCAGATAGCCCCAGAGCACCCCTTGTTATAGTTCGACCCCTCTTTGATGTCCGGAGTCTGTGCAGGCAGGGGTCTTGTCACCTGGGGGTCGCTTGTCGGGTTTTCCTGCTATAGTCTTTTGATCCTTTCAGGGCCGGGTCGGGAGGAGTCCCAGACACCCAGCAGGCGTGGAGCCAGCTCTCAGGGAGGCCGGAGGGCCGATCGAAACCCATCGTCCCGGGGGAGTTCAGAGGTGCGATAGAAACTGCTCCTCCCTCTCTCATCCCCTGGAAGCGTGATGTCCTCCAGCCGGAGTGGCGCCTCTAGGCCCGGGTCGCGCTGGGGCCGGGCAGCCATCTTGTTGCATGAAGTGGGCACGCGGGCCCGGGGTGGCCGAAAGGAGAGAGGCCAGGGACGGGGATGTCCGGGCCGGTGCGTGTGTCCTGGTGGGGAGGTTCGGCTGGGCCTGGTGCTTGGGCTGTAGGTACCAGGTTTCGGTGGTGCGGGGGCACAGAGGGCCATTCTACGAGGCCGGGTCCAACAACAACTTCAGCATTTCCTGGGGTCATGCTCTATAAACCCCAGAAAACATTGAGTTTTTCTTTTTTGCTACTTTTTTGAGGGGGGAAGCTGATGTGCTAGCTGCAGCCCCCAAAAACATGTTGTTGATATGTTTGTGTTGTTGGTGCCCAGATTGGCGCACCAAAGAGTATAAAATAAATGCTCATATCAGCTTATGAAGGGCATTATGGGGAACTCCTTCACTGGAGCAGTGAAAAATAAAACTAGGGCTTCAGCTGCTCCTTTATTTTTCAATTTAACGGCCTCCCACCACCATTTTTTAGGGGCGTCTCATTCTCACCCAGGACAACCCCATCTTAATTTTGTCATGGGAGCTGCGGGGGGAACACCAAGTCTCCCACAGTTCTGCCCGCTCCTTGAACACAGCCCCTATCTTGTGGGGCAGTGAGGGTGCCAGGCAGGAGCACTCTATAGGGGACAAACTAGATTTCTCTACTGGTGTGATTCCCCCATTCCCACACATGGGTGGGGGGGAGCAAACAACAGACAGGCCATTACTGTTTTTGTCCCAGGGGATGGGAAGCTTGGGACACAACTATGTAATAAGCCCAGGGGAATGTGGACACATGGGAATAATGGGGAGGGGTGCCATATCCCCTGCTCCTCAATTAGATAAACATTTGCACTAACCACTGGGCCCAGGAGCACTCCAGGATATATAAAAACAATATGCAGATGTTCATGTTGGACAACATTAGCGCCAGGACACCCTTGGGTAGCAGTGCGCTTTATAAGCCTATATAACATAACATAACAGGATAAAAAAATGTAATATAATATCTGGGACCCTTCCACGAAGACTAGGGGGTCAGGACTGTAGCACCCTTAAAAAATCCTTATGGGAACTGCGTGGGGAAATTGTGTTTTAGGACCCCCTTTTTTCCAGGCCCAGGTGGTAAACTCCTCTCTGCTCGTGGAGTCTGCAGAACGTCGGCACTCCGCGCTCCACAGAGTTCCTGAGTTCAGCCTTCCCGGGTACCTGAGGAGTTTTTATTTCCATTTGAGTGCTCAAGATTTGTTTTGATATCTTTGGCCACTGGTGTGTTTGCGCAATACGTTGTGCTCATCTGTATGGCTTCTAGCCTCTCCAGAGCCAATGTGGTGCCAATCGAGCAGCTTTTGTGGTCAAAAAGCAGCTCAGAGGCTTTTCAAGTGGGTTTTCTTCTCCAACTGGTCGTTGGACTTGTTTTTTTGTGTGAGCAGCCTTATGTTATTTAACTTTTTCCAACAGGAAGCAGTGCCCCAGAGACTCCAACTTCCTCTTCCTGTTTAGCAGGCTCCTTCCAGTGCTTTGTTCACCTCCTAGTCACTTTCATTGGGATTTGGAGGTGGAAGGATCACTCTCCTTGTCTGCTGTATATATACCATTGGATTTAAGAACTTTACATTTGAGATTTCACTAGTAAGTTCAAAAATCGGTGCATATGGGTGTTGTTTGTTTGATATGGGGCATGCACCAGCATTTATTTGTACTTGTATTTGATTTTTAAAAATTTATTGTGGAGGGTGGCCTGCATTTTCAGTGGGGACCTAGTTATTTTTTTTGCATGTAATTTTTCTTAATTTGTAAAGGAAAACTTTTGCACACTTTAGTGCATTTTCTCTATGTTTTTGAATAAATTTGCAAAATTATTTTAATTCAGTATGTGATCTACTCTGCCAATGGGCGTTCCAGTCAGTAGGCCCATTGCCAAAAACAACTGTTTCTGTGATGTCTGTTGAAAAGAAAAATAATTTAGGCTATGGATGGCATTGTATTACATTACAAAATATGTTTTTTGGGGTATTTCACATTTGATTCTGCAAGTAGTGTATAGGTGGGGTAATATATTTGATATCTGTGGAGGTTGTGTGTTTTAAAATGTTTTAGCACAGTTAGATTTTGTTTTTTGCATTACTGCATTACTGCTGATTTCACCGGTGTTACAATTATCATGCCTCCTTTCTTTGTCTGGCCAGTGTGTGAGTCTGTTTGCCTTGGCCACCATTTGTCTTTGTTCCCCATGCCATGTGGCCAGGGGCCTTTTTTTTATACAGTCAGTGTTGATGGGCCTGTATGTGTTCTTTTTTTCCATGCCTCCTCCTTGTTGTTTTGACAATGTGGCTGGTGGCCATTTGGTGTCGGCAGCCAGTGTGCTTTTGCCACAGGCCTGCATGTGTTCTTTGTTTTGACCATGCCTCCTTGCTTGTTGTTGTTGTGGTGACCATGTGGCTGGTGGCCATTTTGTGTAGGCAGCCTGTGTGCTCTTGCAATAAGCCTCAGCAGGCCTTTGTGTGTTCTTTGTTTTCCATGCCTCCTGCCTGTTGCTGTGACCATGTGGCTGGTGGCCATTTTGTGTAGGCAGCCAGTGTGCTCTTGAAATAGGCCTCAATAGGCCTTTGTGTGTTCTTTGTTTCTCATGCCTCCTGCTTGTTGTTGTGACCATGTGGCTGGTGGCCATTTTCTGTAGGCAGCCAGTGTGTTTTTGCCAGAGGCCTGCATGTGTTCTTTGTTGTGACCATGGCTCCTTGCTGGTTGTTTTTGCTGTGAATATGTGGCTGGCAGCCATTTTGTGTATCCAGCAAGGGTGCTTTTGCCATAGGCCTGCATCTCGTCTTTGTTCCCCATGCCTTCTTGCTCAGCGTTGCTGTTGACCATGTGGCACTTGCTGGCAGCCATTTTGTGCATCCAGAGAGTGTGACTTTGCCATAGGCTTGCATGGAAAGATGAGATATCAGTTTAATAAGCTTGAAGATAATTTCACTTATATTAATTTGTTTAATTGTAATCTTATATTCATATATTTTTAATTGCATATTTTTTATTTATTTTTTATTGAATTTTTAAACTTTTTTTAAAATGAAGTTTCATGCTGTGTTTAATTTAAAAAAAAATACTATGCAACATACATTTTTTTTATTTATTTTTGTTTTGCCTCAGTCAATCCATCATCCATCCACTATAGACACATGACCGTGCAGCAGCATTCAGTTTTTTAGATATATAATTCAGTTTCCTCTTGGACACCCTGGCTGCGGTGCACTTTAGAGTAGACATTAGCATCATTTATTTGTGATGAATATCCCATTCCCCCCAGACCAAGTTGCCTCCATAGGTGCACAATAACCTCTATTTTTTAAAAAAGATTACTGTTGTTTACCCATTCAGTTCCCTGAGTGTCACAGGTGTCTCCTTTAGAATATGAGGTAAAAAAGGAAAGAGCTCTATAATCTGTCTATTATGTGTTATTCTAATGGCAAATTATAGTATGGTGGTGTTGTTTGACTTTAAATTGGTTACCCAAGATAACAGAACAACAACACTAATATTGCTTTTGTCTGTACCTATTTCAGACTGCAAACAATACAAATGTTATTCTTGCTTATAGTTGCATTGGAGAAGAGACCTCACCAGCAGTACTGCCAAATGGAAGACCTGTGCAGTCACATGTCAGCCCTCCAATCTCTTCCGCTTGTGCAGCTTGGTGCTACTGCCAACTAAGATCTTTAAGATGGGCCCAAAGAAAGATGATTACAAGAAAGTTGTTAGTGAGAAGAAGCAGCTTCCCACCTGTGGCATATCACTCAAAATCTTTTTGGACCACCATATTGTGTGCCTGCCACACCGGCCTCTGGGGAGCAACATGAGAGCAGCACTCCTGCAACAACAGCACCACCCCAGCTTAAGCTCAGGAGGCAGTCACTGCACTCATGGTGACTCCGACAAGTAGTGACGTTGATTTCAATTTGTCCCTTTCGCTCACAATCATTTCAGGAAACTGAGCATAGTGAAAAGCAGCCACGGCCAGCAACATAACATTTTCCTGAACAGGAGGTTGAGCTTCCTTCCTAGTAAGAACCTCCTTTTTTTAGAATCATTGGTTCCCAGATCTCTAGCTAGGAAATGGAAGGGTGCTACTCCACGATCTACTCCAAGCACCACTTCTGATGACGATGATACTGACAGATTGGATCCCGGCAGAGTCCAGGAGAGGCAAGGGAAAAGAAAAGTTCCTGAAACACTTGGACTTATGAAGGGGATGATGAAAAGGATGATGAGGCAGTCATTGTGGAAAGGAGTCTGACATTACTATTCAACCAGCTCTGAGGGATGTGGCACAGGCAGCATCACCAGTTCCCATATTTCCAAAGCCCCAGCTGAGACATGCACCAACTAGTACCTTAGGAGAAGCAGAGAGGCGATCGACAACACACCCACCTACCTCCAGTTCTTCTTTAGGCATTAGCAGTGGCACAGTAAAAAGTAATCCTCCCTCAGTTTGGGACTTTTTTACGGTTAGCACAGAGGGGGAGCACATTGCAGTTTGCAGCATTTGCAGCACAAGTGTTCGTTAAAGTAAGCCTAGTGTAAATTATGGTACTGGAGACCAAATGATACATATTAGGAAACACCACACAATCCAGTAGGAGGAGGAGCATCTTGAAAAATAAAATTGCTGAATGTGGTTATGATGATGAGGAGAGCCAAGGAACTTCAGCTACTAGTCCAGCCATGGTGAAAGGTGATGATGAGGAAGAAAAGGGTGACATCTTCATGCAAGGCAGCCCTGTCCCCAGCTGTGCACTAACAGATTCACCCACCTCTGCGACTTCACAATGGCATAAGATTCGGAGTGAGTTGGAAACTCCACGGCTTACAGTGACTGTGCTGCCATGACTCACATTGAGTCTACTGCCACCATCTACCTCTATAAAGATGCCTGTGTCAGTGGCCCCAGAAAAGAAGAAAACTCCAGGCTATTTTTTACAGGCATGTTTAGGCAGGTGGGGCATTGTACAACTGCACGTTTGTACAATGGGAAACCGGCAAAAGGTTTAGTGCTGGACCTCCTATCTTTTTCTTTTGTGATGGGAGTGGGATTCTCAAAATTTGTGGCAGCCCTCCCGAAATGGAAGGTACCAAGTAGGACCTATTTTGCCAGAGTTGCTGTGCCAGTGCTGCATCACTAAGTGCTGCAGTTGGTTGGAATGGCTTTGCACCAAAGTGTTGTTCACACCATTCACCTGACAACAGACATGTGGACCAGTGTCAGGTAACTGATTAAATGCGCATCACTGCACACTGGATCTCTTTTTTATGGGGTTAAAGCAAACTCTATCTTCAGGTCTTGGCACTGAAGAAAGTTTTAAGAGTGTTCAGCAGTGTGCAACAGTGGCCATTTTCACCATGGAGAAATCACATACAGCTTGTAAATATCCAGGAGGAATTTAACAGCAAGGTGTATGAATTGCTGCGACCCAGAGTTCTCAGATTTGGATTTTTTGCTAAGGACAATGGCAGTGACATAGCCAAGGTCTTGTCAGTTGGAGGCTATTTCAGGGTTCTGTTTTTAGCCTATTGCATCAACCCGGTGTTACAAGACTTCCTCGAAAAAGAAAACATAGTTAGCAACATACTGACCACCTGCAGAAGAATCTGAACTCATTTCAGCCATTCTTTTAAATCCCGGAAGCAGTTGTGGATTATTCAGCGCAATAGCAGAGCACCAGTTAAAGGACTGATACAGGAGGTGCCAACACGTTGGAACTTGACCTTTTACATGTTACAAAGTCTGTTTGAGCAGTACAAACAGATCAATTACTAGGTCATTCTAAGAGGAGGGGATGCAGTTGGGAAAGCTATGACCATGGATGTGGACAAATGGGGCCTAGCCAAATGCCCCCCCTGACAAAGATGTTGCTCCATTTTGAGGTTTTCACACGGGAAGTTAACAAGGAGGACTGTACGATTGGCCAAGCTATCCCACTGTTCCATCTGCTCCAGGATCAGGTGTGAATGAAAACACTGAAGTGCATGCCTTGATTGAGAGCTTAATCCTTCACTTGGATTGTAATACAAGTCTCCAACATGACATCTTCATGTGCAAAGAGTATATCTGTGCAACACTGCTTGATACACGGGGCACACAGCAGCCATTTATTTGAGGGCCAAGTCTACTTCCTGGACAAAGTGTATCAGTGCCCCCATAGAACTTTTAAATTATTTCTCATTGAACTTCTATCTCTGCAATAAAAAAATAAGTTGAACATTATTATTTATGTGTCAGTTTTTTGCTGCTCCAACATTTTTTGGTCACTTATCTTGCCAGATTGCAGTAGGACAAGTGTTCATTGAAGAAATCCTCCACAATTCCCTCATGAAAGAAGATTGTTGATGTACAAGAGTGGCAATATCAAATTCCAATGTGTTGCCTGCTTCAAAAATAAACACTTTGGGGCAGATCTACAATAAAGTGCCGCAGCCCAGCAGCGCAAGACCTTTGGCTGCGCCACGCTGCAGCACTTTCAGAGCGAAAGGAATGTGACATATCTACAATGATATGTCGCATTCCTGTGCCCTCCCCTGCGCTGGTGCACAAACAGCTGCCATGCACTGGCGCAGAGGCACCCTTGCACCATGGTGCAAGGATGCCTGGGCCATGAGGAGATTGTTTTTGTGCAGGAAGGGGCACCTACCTGCACAAAAACAATCACTACAGGCATTTTCCCCTTGTTAATGGGTGCTGTAGAATGCAGCAGGCATTGAAAGAAGAAAAAACGAGGAGAAATGAAAACATTTCTCCTCATTGCGCCTGGCTATGCCACCCCTAGGGTAGTGTAGCAAACCGACGCATTTGACTCGTGAGGGACACCTAGTAACGACTAGTTGAACTGCAGTTCTTTGTAGAATTATTTTGATATTGGATACTATATTATTGACTGCCCACTGCTAATCTTGTCCCATAATGCTTTTCAGGGCCTTTGGTTGGGATTGTATTTTTGCCCATAACTGTGCTTGAGTTGGTCCTAAGCGGAAGGGACCACCACTGAATCATTCAGCATGATATGCTCTTTGTTTTCAAGGAATCTGCTTGGTCCCCCCCCCTAGGTTAGGGGGGATCCCAAAACCATCACCTCTCTCATTGCCTGATATTTTTCATTTTTCAAGTTCATTTTTGTGAATTGGGTATATGCTTTTTGGCATGTAAAGTTGCTTTATCAAAGCATTTGCGGGTGTAGTTTAGTAGCTGGCTCCACTACGTGGAGGAATGGAGTTTTTGCCTGAATTCCGTGGTTTTAATGTATTGCGTAGTTAACAAATCTCCGCAAACTCCGGCAGCGGAGTGGAGTTCATTGCCCAGGGTTAGTCTGTAGGCAAGGGTGCCACAAAGCACAGTTCTAGGGCTGCTCTTGATCTAGAAGTGGAGGTGTTCTGTATTGGAGGGTTAGCCGCTCGTGCTGGAGGTGGGAGCGATGGTGAGTCCTCCTCCTGGGCAGTTGGGGCGGTCCTTCCTCTGCACCTTGTTTCTGTCAGGAATGGCAGTGGCGATGTTAGGGGCTGAGGAGGCATTGGTCCAGGTTTCTGTGATGAAGGCAAAGTCAGGCAAGAGGGTGTCAAGGAGGCCCCAGATCTCTGCAGCATGTCTGTGCAGGGAGCACACGTTGAGGAGGATGCACTTCAGGGCTTCAGTTGTACTGCCGCCTGGCATGGGTGAGGCGGTCGAGGGGGGTGCTAAGGATGGTGAAGGATTGTCAGCAGTGTCAGTGGGAGAACTGGCTGTGGGTGGTGTTTGGCGTAGACAGCTGGAAGTTGTTATTCCTTCTGGGGTTGAGTGCAAGGAGGGCAGCAGAGTCATAGCAGTGGGAGATCAGAGAGCCAGGGATCCTGGCGCTGGGCGTGGACAGGTCACAGTCGGGCACAGGCGGACTTGCCTTTGGTGCAGCTGCCAATAAATAGGGAAGAGGAATGGAAGTGCAGCTGGGAGTTGGGAGCGGGAAGCAGCAGGGGGGAGGAGCTGCAAGGGGTGCAGCAGCTGGAAAGGAAACAGGCACAGGGAAACAAACAGGAACAACAAGAAAGTCAGCATAACAGGAAAGAAGGCACAAAGAGGAAAGAGAAAAAGAGACACATTAACAAGACAATAACAAAGACAAAAAAAAAAGGGGAACAACATAGAGACAGACAGCAGCGGACCAGCAGAAGAGCAAGACTCTCCCACTGGACCACCAGGAATGAGGTGCAGGTAGGAGCCTACAGGTGGAGGAGGGCCTCGAACACCTACAAGCAGAGGTGAGTGGGGTCAGCGGCAGTGACACAACAATGGAGCTGCTGGGGGAGAGAGCAGGTCTCTGACCAGGAGGTCAGAGGTCTTGCTCTGTATGGGTGACTGAGAAATTGTATGTGTGAGTGGGAACATGTAAGAGTGGCTTTATGAGTGAGTGTGTGCTTATGTTAGTGACTGTATAGGTGAGCGAGTACATGTGTTAGTATATGTATAAGTACGTGAGTGAGTGTAGGTGTGAGTAACTGTATGGATAAGTGAGTGGCTGTGTGAGTGACTGTATGGTAGAATACATAGATGTGGGAGTAGCTGTGTGGGTGACTGACTTAGTGTGTGAGTGACTGTATGGGTAAGTGAGTGGGTACATGAGTGGTTTTATGGTTGTGTTAGTTGTTGTGTGAGTGGCTGTATGAGTGAGATGATGTGTGAAATGCTCTATGAATCAGTGACTGGGTGCATGAGTGCTTGTGTGAGTCTGAGAATGGGTATTTGAGTGGTTGTATGGGAGTGGGAGTGGGAGTGGGAGTGGGAGTGGGTATATGAGATGCTCTATGGGGTATGAGTGGGTGTGTGAGTAGTTATATGGATAATAGCATCAGTGTTGTCGTTATTGATGTCACTTAAGATGTCATGAGTAATATCATTGATCATGTCATGAGTGATGTAATATGTGAGGTCATAAGCAATGCATTGCGGGGGCATAGGGAATAGTTAGCTCAGGTAACTATTACTGCTGAATTTCTATTGTTTTGTACAAGCAAAATCTATAATGTCCCTGTAATCTTTGTTTTTTAGTGAATTTCTGTGTTTTCAAAATTCTATTTCCTAACTATAATATCTCTGTTACCATGGCCTTTTTTAGTGAATTTCTACATTTTTGAAATTTGTATTTCCTAACTGTATACTGTAAACTTTCAGAATTTGTATGTGAGTGGCTGTATAGTTTGGTGAGTGGGTGTATAAGTGGCTGTATGGGTCTGGAAGTTGGTGTGTGAATGGCATATGTGTCTGTGAGTGGATGTGTAAGTGGGTGCATAGGTCTGTGAGTGGGTGAGTGGTTATATGGGCCTGTGAGTGGCTGTGTGAGTAGCTGTATGGGTCAGTCAATGGGTAAGTGAGTTGCTCTGTGGGTCTGTGAGTGGGTACATGAGTGACTGTGTGGATCTGTAAGTGTGTGTATAAGTGGTTGTAAAGGGTTATGTATAAGAAAGAACCTCTTTTGACATGGTTACCCCTCACTTTTGGCTTGATGCCTGATGTGATTTCGATCACTCAGTTCACTGGGTCCCAACTAATCTGGTTCCCAGTGCCAGAACCCTTTCCCAAAACTGTACCATGATTGGCACAGCTTGTAAGTCCATAGTAATTGGTACCCCTGGTACCTAGGGAAGGTACCGAAGAGAGCCCACTCTGGCCTCAGCATACATTATGATACCCCATAGATCTCTCAACAAGACTATGAAAACCTCCATTGCAGGCTGAGTGTCATTGGCAGAGTAAACCAAAGAGTCGACATGGCACACATCTCTGTATGCCATGCCCTCATATACTACATTAGATAGAGGTAAGTCACCCCTACTGCAGACCTTTCAGCCGTTAGGCAGGGTGAAGTATATCCCATGTGTGGATATATCTGCAGTGGCAGATATGACCCTGCAATATCTGAGCCATTCTTGGATAATGAAAGTGGACAGGGAAGCCGTGGAGTGTACATGGGCTGAATACTTGTCATTGCAAAAGTCCTTACTCCATGATAGCTTCACAATACCCTAAGATGTTTTGCATCAAATATCTCATCTTAATAAACTGATGCCAGGTTTGGATTTGTTAAAAAATGCATCAATGAGAGCCTTTTAGAGGGTCCCCTGAACACCTACCAAGCACTGGTATGCTCTCTAACTAGTCATAGCCAGCCTGCCACCACCGACATTTTTCTGACCTCATGGGATGAGAGCCTGCCCTCACAGAGGCCAGAAACAAAGCCTGCTCTGGGCAGAGGGGCTTCACACATCCTACAGGCTGGAATGGCATTCCAGAGCGGAATGCTTCAACGGTGATGCCGCCATTTTTTTCCACTACATGCTTCTACAGAGAGTGGTTAATGCCAAGCCTTCATCCTGCTCCACATTTGGTGGGCGGACAGGCAGGAAAATCAATTAGATGAGGAGAGTGTCCACATTCAGCCAACACCACCCCTAGGATGTGGCAGGCTATGTTAACACCTCTCCTGACAATCCACCATCCTGGGATGGTGGGAAACGAGCCTTTCAGGGCTAGGGCAGTGCCCATTTCCAAAGGAAGTGGTCACTTAGAGGGTGTAGACACCCAAAAGGTAGGTAGCCCATTGGCTACTGACTGTCTACCCCTTTAACACCCCCTAAATTTAGTATTTAGGTGGCATCCCTGGACCTGGAACAGCAGATTCAATGGACAATAAGAAGAAATGGACAAAGAAGTGCTGCTACCTAAGAACTGAAGCCCTGCTGCAGGGAAAATTGGTGCCAATCCCTGACTGCTGCCTCGAGGACTTAACAATCATGGTAGTGCAGTCTCATTCTGAACCTGTGAAGACTCCAAGAACCCTGGAACTCCTCCATCCTTTGAGAAGTTGGCAAGAGCCTTCCTTGGAGTGAAGGTATTACTCCCCTGCACACCGCAGGCACCAATCCCACTATATCTGGTTTGTCAATGTGCTGCTCCCTGATGACTCCAACACAGCACCCACACCAAAAAAGGAACATCAGCTCTGGAGGGCCAGGCCTGTCTCTCCATCAAATTGGAGACACCAGGACCGACTAGAGCCATACCTTACCAAAACCTGGTGTACCGGACTCCCTTCAATGAACAGTGAAACGAAGGGTCCATGGCGGACTCCAACTACTCCAGAAGCAAGCACCCATTGAGTGGCATCAATAACCCTTAGACCCATATAATCAGTGGCCCACATCTACCAAAATCACATCTCCAGGTTGCTTGCTCCTGAACATGAGGACCACTCAACACACGGTGCCCTGCTGACTTGATTGCTCTGCACCTGGCCTAACCAGCTCTAGTAATGACGACTCAGTTGTGCTCTCATGGTCCCGAGAGCCTTGCAACCTCCTCACACCTCCTACGAAGCAAAAGCCAACAGCTATGTCTTGGGGGTTGGCACCCCAGGAGATAGCAAGACCCGGCCCTGGGAGGTGACAGTTGATGGCCTGGAAGGGGGGCCACACAGCCCCCTCCCTCTTTTTCACAAATGTAATTGACCCTGGGGAAGAGGTGGGCCCCAGAGCCGTGGGTCTGCACCGACATGAGTCTATGAGTGGGTCTGTGAATTAATCCTGGGCATCAACATCTGCTCCGCAGCTGAGTTTTCGGAGTTTTGCCAACTCTGCGCTCCATTGGTAAGGC
Organism: Triturus cristatus; assembly: GCF_964204655.1. Lineage (NCBI taxonomy): Eukaryota > Metazoa > Chordata > Amphibia > Caudata > Salamandridae > Triturus > Triturus cristatus. The sequence goes on along the minus strand of NC_140582.1, from coordinate 875,967,108 downwards.
AGAGTTTAGTCAAAAACTCTAACTTAGTGGGGAAGGGGAGTTAGCCTCTGCCTATCCATGCCCAAAGAGCAGGAAATAAACACTCTAGAGTCTCTAGGCTGCCATCCTCTTTGCTGTGGTCTCTTCTCCTCCTCGCCATCCTCGCCAGTCACAAACCTTAGTCTGTACATCTTGGGAGGACTGCGTATGTGCAGTCCTCCCAAGACGTACGACGTAGGGGTTTGCTACCAGTGAGGATGGTGGAAGGTGAGGAGGAGACCATGCTGAGGAGGAGGGCAGGACTATGTCCTCCATGGTCCATTTTGCTGCCACTCCCTTCTGCCCTCCATGTTCTGTTGTGCTGCAACTGCTCTTCATGTGCGCCCTGTACGGTCTGCTGTGAAGTCCCTTCTCCCTCCCTATTTTTTCTGTGTCCAGCCTCTATCCCTCCCTTCTGTCCTCCACGTTCTTTTGAGCATGCACCTGCCCCCTCTCTTGCCCACCATGGCTGTTGTGCTGCCACTAATTCTCACACTTACCATGCATTGTCTTCTGTGCTTCCACAGCTCCTCCCACCTGCCCTATGTGGTCAGCTTGTTACCCTTGAGCCCCTGTCACATTCTTTCTGTTGTCAGTGTGTATACCATTATAGTCTCAGTTTTGTCCTCAATGGTGTGTTGTGCTTCAAGTGACCATCCCACCCGACCTCTGTGGTCAGCTTGCTGCTCCTGCCCTGCCCTCCGTTTTCCATGTGGCATCCTCTATCCCCTCCCTCCTGCCTTGTTTAGTCCACCGTCAATCCTCTGCCCTCTCCATCCTGCCCTTCATGGTCTATTATGCTACAACTATCCATCCTGTCTGTCCGCTATGGTCAGCTTGCTGCCCTGTTGCCTCCCTATTGCTTTCCATGGTCTGTTTGCTGCACTGTCCTCCCGCTTACCCTGTATGATGTATTGTGCTTCTGCAACCCCTAATGCTTGCCCTGTAAGGTCTGTTTGGTGCTCCTACCCATCTCATTCCTGCTCACATTTGGACTTGGTGAGAGAGAGATTTTGAACAAAAAACCTGGGGGATTGATTTTCCCCATGGACTTACATTGAAAAAGAGGAGATTTGAGGAGGGAGACAAAGAAAATAGGCATTTTGGGCATAAAAAAAATCGGGAGTCTCAGCCTGATCGGGTCTGTTGGCATATATGCTTGTACTGCCATTGCCTCTTCCTTCTGCCCTCAATGGTCTTTCATATTGAAACAGCCTCTCTTCCCGGTACTGCATGGTTGATTTGTTGCCTCTGCCCTCTTTTCCCTACCCTCCAAGGTCTGCCGTGCTGCCTTGCCCTCCTGCCTGCACAGCATTGTCAACTTGTTACCTCTACACCCTCCTCCATGGGAGGGTCTTATTTCCCTAGAAATTATGGTTAGTGCTCTAAACGATTAAAATGAGGACATATTTTATGAGTTCTCAAATAGCAACAAAGCACTTTTAAATAATTTGCTACCTTTATGTTTTTTACCTCCAGTTCCTCAATTAATTGTATTTTACACTTAAGGGAGAGGATGTGGCATTACAGCCAGAGCTGCAAATTTTGCAACTGGGGAACAAGGTTTGTGTTTTGGCGTCAGATCGACATCCTGTGAATCTAGGCAAATCACTTAATCATCTAATGCTTGAATCTAAAATGAATATTTGCTTGTGTAATTCAACCTATGCTCTTGCCAAGCACTCCTAAACCTTTGGGTCAAGTCTGCACTATATAAAACTGCAAGAAAAAAATACATGTTTTGGGCACTTCTGTCATTGGGTTACACTGGCGCTACATTTGGGTGATATGTTGACTATATTTGGGCTCTTTTTTCTCCGTTGGCCATCTTGGAAGACTAAGGGCCCGAATAGGATCATGCTTGTAAAGCCTCCGACCTAAGTTTGCAGGCCTTATGACCGAGATTGTCAGTTTCAATTGTGACAGGCTGATTACAATACAGCCAGTTGGAATTAAAACCAGCCAGTCATTCTGACTGGCTTCCGAGAGGCTCCATGGGGACCATCTACCTGTTAGAGACTTGTCCATAATCCAAATGGAAGGCGTTTCCACCTTCTGGATTACGATGCATGGTTTCCTGCAGGGTTTCCATGTCGGCCTTTCTGACATGTAAACCCTGTCGGAAAGCGCGTTTGAGGGCCCCTTGAAGGGCCCCTTTTGTTTTCAGGCTCAGGTTTGGGGCTCGGGGGGCGCCACAGGTGCCTCTTGTTGATCCCTGCACCTTGTGGCAGTCACCTGGAGGTGCCTGCCATGGAGTGCAGGAATGAACACAGACTCCAATTCCTCTTTGGGAGCTTGTATTAAGACCATGTGTGGACGCATGGTGATTAGGCGGTCAGGACCGACAACCGGAGGTCGGTCGGTACTGTTTCCGCAATGGTGTCAGGCAGACGCAAGTTTGCCCGACATCGAAATAAGCCCCTTATTTGTTATGAATGTCCCTAATTTCATCATTTTCTGCAGTGTCCTCAGTAGAAAATCCTTTCAGCTTTCTACTTTGATTCCATTAAGATGGCATTCATATGTGCCATAAATTAAGAATGTTAGCACTCTAATTGCGCATTAGAACACTGTAGTAAAACTGATGATCACCAGGGAGATAACTGGCAGTCAGCTGCTGGTGTTGAAAGTGCATGTTTCAGTCTGTATGTGTTGAAAGTGCATGTTTCAGTCTGCAGTTTCCAGTCTGCATGTCAGAATGTTTTAATGAAATAGAAGAGGGAGATATTTGTGTCCTAATTTTTCTTACTACAGCACTAACTCTTTGTTCCTTTCTAAATTTAATGTTTTACGTTTTACCAGTTTGATTCAATCAACCTGGCTTCTGGTGTCCCATAAGTTTGTCATACGTAACACTGTTAGCACTCTAGTCCTTCTTTAGAACACTGTGGGAGGATGTAGTAGAACACAAGAGACTGTCAGGCTTCATCTTCATATGGCTGTGAAACATAGTGTGAATTTACAGAAAATATGCTCTCATTTTAGCTTCTAGAGCACCTTTCATAACCTCTATGGGGAAATCATGGGAAAAAAGTTTTCTCTCAAATATGATCCCTGAAATCCCAGCAGCAGGCTTTTCAACAGGGTAAAATCTTCTTAGAATACATGGCAATTCCTAAAATTGGTATGGTACCATCAACAAATGATTCATATTGTAACTAAAATCTGTTATCGCCCTTTAAACGTTCTCCTTTTTGGGACCCTCAAAACATGTCATTCCCTACAATGCATTTCAATAGGGAGTTATGATGTATATTGGTGCCAAGATGGCTGTCAGCACTTCCTGGTTGAAGTGTTGGTGGCCAATTATACTTCAGTAGGATTTCAGTAGGATTTTGGACTCCCACATATCTATATTGTTTAAACTAAATATCTCATAAACTACTGAATGGATTTACACCAAATCACAAAAAAACATGCTTTTTCAACCAGAATTTAGCTTTCTGCCAAATTTTGTGTAATTCCGATCAGCAGTTTGAGCTGTTGTTGTGTTAAAAAAGTGAAAAATCCTACAGATATAGAATGTGGAAAATGTTTTTTGGGACCCCACTGTTTTTTTTCTTTGCCCCCACTGGACAAATCACCCTGAAACTTTCAACACAGCAGGTGAACCAAACAAGTATTTGCAATGCATCGGTCTCGCCTTTGGGACCTTACATGTATTTAGCTATGCAGCACATTAACCTGGGTGATGAAACATCTAATGTTCTTTAACATGGAGGGCATGTAAGCACCAAACTGCGTGACATGCCAGGTAGGGGTACACATGGAGAGAAATATTGCCATTCAGCGGTATAGTTCAAAGCTCTGTTTTTAATGTAAAATCAGGGCCTTTGGTAGTCATATCACTGAAAATACAAGGTTTGAAAAAAATATTATTGTCTACGGGTTGCTCGTGGAAGACAATTTCTATGGACTGGAATCTAGAAAATGCTGAAGTGATTCTGGTATTTTACTGACATCTCCTGGTGTTTTTCTATCAGAAAGTTAAATAGCGGCAATTGCCACAAAAAAAAAGTCCCTACGCTGAAAGCAACTCTGGTATTTTACGGACCTCTACTGGTTGTTTTCTATCAACACAGTTAAATAGAGGCAGTTAAACAGAAAAAAAAAGTCCCTAAGTGGAAGCAGACAAGTCCTAGGGCTGATCTCCTGGGCCCACGATGTGTATACACATATAAGTATATACTAAAGTATATCCAAGAGATCTTGAATGCTCGACCTAAAAATAGAAGCTTTATGAAAATTGTGTGAAGATTTGTCAACCTGCGTCAATATTATAGGCAAAACAAAAAACGCTTTCCCTGTGGTTTGTTGGTCCTAACTGTACCTACCTACCTGCTATCAGCAGTAGGGTAGGATATATGCATATATATATTCACTTAAAAAACCATAGGTTTCACACATGTTATAGTTAGGTGGATATTTCACTCATAAAAAGCCAATGAAATTCCCCCGTTATAGTTAGTTCAGCTAACTATAACTTGCGCGTTAGGGTGCGCGCACGGTGCTCGCACGGTGCGCGCACGGTGCGCGGCTATAGATATGTATGTGCTTTTAACTGCAATTTTCTCAGGAACTACTGAACAGATTAACACCACATATGCAAAAGGCACATCCCTGAGCTGAGGACTACCTCTCTACCAAATTTCAAGTAATTCTGTTCAGCCGTTCGGGCTGTACCTTGGACTAAAGGTCCCTATGGAAAATTGCATGGGGAAAACGTGTTTTGGGACCCCCCTTTTTTCTCAGTCCCCGCTTGACGAATCCCCCCGAGACTTTCAGGGCTGGAGCGGAGCGCCCCACCTATTTTGAAAATTTTGCGAGGATTTGTCAACCGGCGCCAAAGTTATTCCAAATAGAATGTTGCGGATTTCCTATGGAAACACGGTCCTAACTATAACTATCTACTGGCGACCGCCAGTAGATAATATATCACTGAAAAAACCATAGGTTTCAGGCACGTTATAGTTAGAAATTAGCATTTAAAAAACCTTAGAAAGTCACTGAAAAAACCATAGGTTTCAGGGGCGTTATAGTTAGTTAAACATTTCACTTGTACAAAACCAGTGAAATTCCCCCGTTATAGTTAGTTCAGCTACTATAAATTGTGCGCCCGCAATGCCCTACTGATGACGTCACATATTACATCACTCATGACATGGTCAGTGACATCACTCATGACATCACCGATGACATCATCCTTGTGATACAGTGGCAGACCTCCTCTCACCCTAATATAACCTTTGATACACACACTAAAAAATAGAAACTAACATTTTCAAAACAATGAACACACCAATACCAGTTACAAGACACCTAGTCAGTAATTCCAAGATCTACACACACATCCACTCATTCAGCAACAGTCCTATACAGTCACTCATATATGTACTTACTCATCATATGTACTCATAATACTATACATCCTGTTACACACCGCCACTCATCCATAGAGTTACTCACACACATAGTCACTCATGCTAATTAAGAATCAAACATCCATTTAGTTGCATATACAGTTATACACACACCATCACACTTACTTCTACAGAAACTTACACATACTTACTCTCTTAAACAATCACTTATAGAAACACATATTTATGTATACAGAAACTCTTCCAATCTCTCACTCTCACATATACTCACTTATATACACCAAAACTCACATATACTAGTTTAAAACATATGCAATTACTCATAAAGACACTATTGAGACAGTGATTCACTCACTAACACACCCATAAACACACTCATCCACCCATACTGTCCTGCACATATGCTGTCTTCAACACATACAAACAGTGAGTCACTCATTCGTGCATCTATGCACTAAGTAATACCCCCACCAAACTATAAAGACACTCAGACACTGATACTGATAATCAAAAAAACAACTAATAACCCATATAGACACTCATGCAGCTACTCATCAACCCATGCAGCCACTTATACACAAAGGGGCCGATTCACAGAACTAACTTAAGACAAAATCCTAAACTTACTACTTTTGGTATTCACAGAAGTTAGGATTTTGTCTTAAGTTTGTCTTAAGACAAACTTAAGACAAACTTAAGACAGATTTAAGACAGACTTAAGACAGATTTAAGACAAACTTAACACAGACCTAAGACAGACTTAAGACAAACTTAAGACAAAATCCTAACTTAAGTCTGTCTTAAGTCTGTCTTAAGTCTGTCTTAAGTTTGTCTTAAGTATGTCTTGAGTCTGTCTTAAGTCTGTCTTTCTTAAGTCTGTCTTAAGATTGTCTTAAGACAAACTTAAGACAGAATCCTAACTTCTGTGAATACCAAAAGTAGTAAGTTTAGACTTTTTGTCTTAAGTTATTTCTGTGAATCGGGCCCAAAGTGAGAGACTGATACAGATATGTACATAAGTGAACATTACTTGCTAGCCCATGTATTCACTAAGATACACTTAATCAGTCAGTTATACAATCAATTTTGCAAAAAAAATCATCCATTTAGACACTTACATACCCATTTATTTTCCATCGACCTTGAGATATACATATATAAAACATATTTAATTTTCAGAAAAACACACATTCACTGGATGATGTCATCAGTGATGTCATCAGTGATGTAATTTGAGATGTCATCAGTGATGTCACTGACCATGTCATAAGTGATCTGTGTGAAGTCATTAACAATGCATTGCGCGCGCGCGAGTTATAGTTAGCTGAACTAACTATAACAGGGGAATTTCACTGGTTTTTGTATGAGTGAAATGTCCAACTAACTCTAACTTACCCTAAAACCTATGTTTTTTTCAGTGAATTTTTAAGGTTTTTTAAATGCTAATTTCTAACTATAACGTGCCTGAAACCTATGGTTTTTTTCAGTGAATTTCAAAGGTTTTTTATATGCTAGTTTCTAACTATGCCTTCAGAGGTAGGACATGTGAAGAAAGAAGAAAAAACGCACAGAAAGAAGCAAAAGAAATGCAGAAAGAAGCAACAGAAGTCCTCAAAGACTAAGAAAAGTGCAACAGAGGAGCAGAAAGAGGCCTTCTTACAAAATCATCCTGTGCCCACAACTTTTTCAGACGGGTACTGCTGTTAATTGACTCTGACTAACCAGACCTAGAGCCAGTAGTATGCTAAAAGACACTTAGAATACAGTGAAAACACCTATATACACTAGGGAACACTATACTTTGGGGTACCCTGTGATTAGCATGACCTCCTCTGTAAGCCCCTAGTATATAATAGGGCAGGGGGATTAAAACTACCTCTTAAAACGTGCCACGGGGTACGTTTGCACACTGGTGAAGGGAGGGGTGGCCTGAGATGACATGTGTGCAAACACGCCCTGTGGGCGTTTTAAGTTGGGGGATAAAATCCTCTTGAATCCTGAGGGTCCCTGGGGGCCAACTAACCCAGGTATGTCCAGTAAGTGCCTCAAAGTTGCATTGCAGAGAGGTGTAAAATGGGGCATGGCCTCGGACCACCTCTCTGCAACACAGCTCTGTGGTGCTTACTGGAGGTACATTGTGAGCTAGTTGGACCCAGGGACTCTCAGGATTAAAGGGGACTTAATACCCCAACTTAAAATGCGCCACAGGGTGTGTTTGCACACGTCACCTCAGGCCCCGTCCCCTCCCTTCACCACTGTGTAAAGACGCCCTGTGGCCGTTTTAAGTTGGGAGATTAAGTCCCCTTGAATTCTGAGGGTCCCTAGGTTCCAACTAGTCCACTAGGTACCTCCAGTAAGCTCCACAGAGCTGCGTTGCAGAGAGGTGTAAAAAGAGGCATGGCCTGGACCACCTCTCTGCAAAGCAGCACAGTGGCGCTTACTGGAAGCACCAGGTGAACTAGTTGGCTCCCAAGGGCCCTCAGGAATGAAGGGAAATTATTTCCCCAACTTAAAACGCACCACAGGGCATGTTTGCACACGTCACCTTAGGCCCGGTCCTCTCCCTGGGGGCCAACTAGCCTGCCAGGTACCGCCAGTATGAGACAGGGAGCTGAGTTGCAGCACCTTTTTGCCAAATTTGGTGTAATTTTGTTCAGCAGTTCGGGCTGTAGCCGTGTCTAAAATTTCCTATGGGAAATAACATGGGGAAAACGTGTTTTGGGACCCCCCTCTTTTCTCAGCCCCCGCTTGACGAATCACCCCCCAACTTTTAGGATAGGAGCTGACCGGAACGGGCCATTAGTTTTGAAAATTTCACGAAGATTTGTCAACCGGCGCCAAAGTTATTGGGAGTAGAATGTTATGATTTTCCTATGGATAATAGGTCCTAACTATAACTACCTACTATGTATGGCATAGCGCTGTGCGTTATAACATAGGCATCGAGGAAGGCACGTTAGATGGGGCAATATAACCCGTGCGAAGGCAAGTTTGGCATGACATATTCACGGGGTGGTGTTATAGTGCATATGGGCTAGAGAGTGTCATAGCATACGCACTAGCTGGTGGAATACAACACAGAGGTGTGTGGCACTCGGCGGGCACTGGTGGGTGTAACACAGCATTGGGCTCAGCCAGGAGCACGCTGTGACTCTCAAGTGAGGTTTGTCTCCTTTCCAGAGAGTAAAATAAAAAGTATTACACATCCGGCGCTGGATGTGTGTTTTATTAACCGTGAGGAGGGTTTCTTGCATAGTTTGGTCGAATTTTTGTCAAATCCCCTTTGAATGGCTTGGTGTGCGTGTGTATTAAATGTGCCCGTCAATAGCTACCCATGTTTGTATAAATACATAACAAGGGTGTCTACTTGGAGAGTACCCACCGGCAGGGGCGCCGGGATTAGGCACGGTGGGTCGTCAGACACATCAGAGCTTCATTAGCGGTGTAAATACATTCCATGTGGATTCCTTGTATGCATAGTCGCCTTTTAATGAATATCACGCAAATCGTCATGGTGATAGGTACATACGGTTTGTACAGCATGTCCTAGGTGTTTCTATAAATATATATTTTTTAAAAATATTAAAAAACAAAGACCGACCCCGGTGGATGGGGTCCTCGGGACCATAAGTGGCCTGAGGAGGGGGGCAATTTTAGACGCAGCTACTGCCCGAACTGCTGAATGGAATGACACCAAATTTGGCAAAAATGTACCTCTTGGTTCAGAAAGCACTCTTCTTGTTAAATGGTGTAAATCCAGTAAATAGTTCCTGAAAAATTTAAAGATTTCTCAGATATACAACTGTGCCCATGGGGGAACTGCTAACCCTCCTGATCTCGTGCCTGAAATCTGATTGGGCATCAACACTTCCAACCGGGACATGTTGACAGCCATCTTGTGACTTGGTTTAACCGAGTCACAAGAAAAAACATAGCCAAAAAAATCTTTTTAAAAAACACTGTCAGTGGTAATAGCAGTGGAGCTGCAAAACCCTGCCAAGATATTTTTTAAAAATCGAAGCACGGTCTACCGTGCTTCGTTTAGTTAGGTCTGCAGTTGGGCCATGTCACGTGGGAAATCTGAAGTTATAATACGGGGGCTCTGGGGACCGCCACATCCCTGGGGCTAATGTATTGAAATCCGGGGGTCCAAGCACAGCACCCACTGACCCGGGGGCCACCACCTCCCCGGGCTACATTACAACATGTGTGGAGGGCTCTTGCCTCATACAGCCCCAGGGACCGCAACCTCCCCAGTGCTAATGTATTGTAATGTGAAGGGGTCACACAGTCCCCCTGCAGTCCCGGGGAACTCCACCTCTCTGTGCCTAAATCAAGCAAAGATGGGGGACAACCACCTCCCAGGGGCTACAAAGCAGATTAGAGGAGCCCACCCTGGCACTGGGGACTTCCACCCCCAGGGCCGGCTTCAGCAATGTCCTGGGGTACCCATCCCCAGGACATTGCAGTGTGCTCTGGCTTGGTGGGACCACTGCTCCCTCCAAGCCATAACAAACACTGCTTCATTTCAAGGAAGCCAGAGCCTGAAAAATGCTCTCACTTCCATGAAGCGTAACAGAATTGCTTTTGGGCAGAGGGAGCTGCATGTTTGGAGTTCTCTCTGCCCAGAAGCAATACCGGCTCCCGCAGGAGGCAGAGACCCAGCAGGGACCCCGGGGCCTTGAGGCTTCCCCGTGGTCCCTAACGATGTGGCCATGCTGCGGAGGCCCCCTGCCCATTTGTTTTTAAAACAAGGGTTAAGGCCTGGCCCAGGGGGATGGGGTCCCTGGGGAAAGAAATTGGGCTCAGGAGGGGGCTACATGGCCTACCTCATGGCCTACCTCTGTCAAAAAAAATAATCAAAAGAAAATGCCCAAATTCGTAGGGATGGGTTTCCGGAACCGAAAATGGCCCTCCTCCTTATTTTTCTAAGATTGGCCCGCCTTAGGGGATGGGGTCCCTGGGACGAAATCATTGCCCACCCCTCCCATTAACAAAAAAATATAAAGATCAGCCTAGCCCCGGGGCTGGGGTTCCCGGGGCCGAAATCAGCCTCTGGAGGGGGTGCCCTCCCTTTTTATTTTATAATTAAAAATGAGTCAGGCCCTGGGGGATGGGGTTCCCGGGGCCAAAAAGGATCAAGGAAAGGTGGGCCTGCGACCACCTCTCTAGCAATCCCAAAGTGTGGGACTTACTGGAGGTAACAGGTAGGCTAGTTGGCCCCTAAGGACCCTTAGAAGTGAAGGGGACTTCATCCCCCAGCCAAGAGCACGCCAGGAGGCTTGTTTGCAGTGTAGCGGAGAAAGGGAGTGTGTCCTGCTATCAGAACTCTGCAATCCTGCTGTTTGGAACTTACTGGAAAAAATAGGAGGGGTTGTAGGCCCCCAAAGATGCCCTTGGGGCCAACTTCCCCTCCTGTTACCTCCAGTAATTCCACCCAGCAGGATTGCTGAGAAGTTGTCAGAGGCCACGCCCCCTTTCTCCACCACTCTGCTAAAGTGCCTCCTGGTGCACTACTAGTTGGGGGATAAAGTCCCCCTGGCTCCAGAGAGACCTTGAGGGCCAAGAAGCCCTCCTTGTACCTCCTGAAAGCCCTGTGCAGCGGAATTCTGCAAACGTGACTGCTCATTAAAAAATCTTAGAAATCCACTAAATAAAACCAAAGCTTACACATACATTATAGTTAGGAATGAACATTTTAAAAAAACCTTAGAAATTCACTAAAAGAACAAAGGTTACAGGGACGTTACAGTCGGCAAATAGAATTTTTTTTTAAACGTAGAATTTAATTAAAAAAACAAAGGTTACAGGGATGTTATAGTTAGACTGACATTTCTCGTACAAAACCAGAGAAATTCACCTGTTATAGTTACCTGAGTTAACTATAACTTGTGCACCGCAATGCACTGCTATGATCTCATATATTACATCACTCATGACATGGTCAGTGACATCATTGATTACTTCACTGAGGATATCTCAAATGACATCACAGATGACATCAGTGATGATATCATCCACATCATCTCTGATGCAACAACTCACATCCCTATACAATCTATTAAACATCCACTGGCACTCCCACACAACCATTTACATATCCATTGACAGAGCCATCCCATTACTTACACAGCCACTCACTAATTCATAGATATACACTTGCTCACCCATACTGCCACTCATACACTCGTTCAGTCACCAGTACAGCCATTGACATGTCAGCTCATATACCCATACAGGCACTTACACACTGAGTGAGTCACCCATAGAACTACTCACACAAACCTACACACTCACACATACAGTTAATGATACAGGTAAATACTAACCCAAACAGTTACATACACATACACTTACTTGTTCATACAACTAGTATCACACACTCAGTCACTGATACTGTAATTGACAGAAGCATGTACTCATCCATATAGCCACTCTCACTTTTACTCACTCACATATACAGTCAGTCATATACCCATTCATTCACCTATACTGCCTTTCACATGCACAGTTGCTGACCCATACTCACACAAGCACTCAATCACTGACACAGCCATACAGACAGTCACTCACCCATGCAGATTCTCATACACGCACTCATTACCCCATACTGGCACTGACTTGCCCACTCATCCATCCAGGCAGTCACACACCTCCTCACCCACACACACTGATACGCAGACAACCATAGACATAGTTAACCAATCAAACACCCATATAGCCATTCACACACCCACTAACACACTCATACACCCACTTAGACATCAACTGACAGACAGATACACTCACACAACCAGTCACTCATCCATATATTCACTAAGACACCTAACCACTCACTTATTCAGTCAGTCACGCACCCACTCAGTCATCCAAACAGTCACTCATACACCCACTGATTCACCAAGACACCTATGTATATATATTTAACACTCATAAATGTTTTAAAAACACTCACAGTCACTGAATGATGTCATCAGTGATATCATTTGAGATGTCATCAGTGATGACACTGACCATGTCATCACTGACCATGTGATGTAGTATGTGAGGTCATGAGCAGTGCATTGCGGGGTGCAAGTTTGAGTTAACTCAGGTTAATGTAACGGCTGAATTTCTCTGGTATTGTACGAGTGAAATGTCAGTCTAACTACAATGTTCCTGTAACCTTTTTTTTTTTGTGAATCTCTAAAGTTGTTTAAATTCTATTTGCTAACTATAACATCCCTGTAACCTTTGTTGTTTTTAGGGAATATATATTCACTGAAAAAAACCTAGGTTTCAGACATGTTATAGTTAGGAATTAGCATTTAAAATACCTTAGAAATTCACTGACAAAAAACATAGGTTTCAGGGCTGTTATAGTTAGCTGGACATTTCACTCGTACAAAACCATTGAAAATCCTCCGTTATAGTTAGTTCTGCTAACTATAACTCGCACGCCTGCAATCCACTGCTGATGATGTCACATATTACATCATTCATGACATGGTCAGTGACATCACTGATGACATCACTGATGACATCTCAAATGACATCACTGATGACATCATCCAGTGAATGTGGTTTGGTTCATTATTTGAATATGTATTATACATATAGCAATCTGCATTGAAGAATGAGTGGATATATAAATATAAATATCTAGATGGAGGATTTAGTAGCAGTGTGATTGACTGTTTACTTGACTAATTTATAGTGTCTCACTAAATATATTGGATAGTGACTAAATTGTGTGAATATCATTCTGTATCACTTTGTCAGTTGTTGTGTAAACTGCTGCACCAGTTGGTTACTAGCTATGTGAAAGTCTATATCATCTTCTAAGCCCTGGTGAGACGAATCCTGCAGCAAGACCGCCGTGAGGGGAACGGCCTGTCGTGGTGAGCACACAAACCCGGATTCCTGCCTACTCCTGCCTATTCTACCGCCGTGAGGGAAACGGCCTTTCAGACTACATTACCCAGCGCTCCCAGCCCCGGGCGCCTGCCGCTGACATCATCAGGCAGCGCCCGGGCTGCATTTAAACCACCTGAGTGCCCCGCAGCGCGGGATCCTCTTCTAAGCCCTGGTGAGACGAATCCTGCAGCAAGACCGCCGTGAGGGGAACGGCCTGTCGTGGTGAGCACACAAACCCGGATTCCTGCCTACTCCTGCCTATTCTACCGCCGTGAGGGAAACGGCCTTTCAGACTACATTACCCAGCGCTCCCAGCCCCGGGCGCCTGCCGCTGACATCATCAGGCAGCGCCCGGGCTGCATTTAAACCACCTGAGTGCCCCGCAGCGCGGGACGCGCGCGGGCAGCGCCCGGGCGAAGCCCGGGCCAAGGGTGGGCCCGTCCTTGCCCGTCAAGGACCGTACGAGGCCGGGCTGGGCATACCCTCTGACATCTGCCGTAGATCATCAGAATTGTAAGTGCTGCCAGTGATTGCTTGGCTTTACTAGATACTCTTGTGCTTCTGTTGATCATCAAAGCAGCATTGTTTGTGCACGAATTCATAGGCACCCCTGCGTCAGTCCTGCCTTCGTGCTCTCAGATTCACCCGAATTCGGCTATACCATCTGGCATTGTCCCTTGGGATATATGTTATTACTAACTCTGGACTGATAAGGGTCGTAGATGAGTCTGTCATAGATTAGTAGTTCATGTTGGAACCTTTTTGAACTGCTCTCTATTTCCTTTTGAGTTCCTTTTTTCGCTAAATGTGCTGAGTACTGTTGCACCTATCGACGCCTTCCACATATCAGACCATCGGCCCTTGCTGATGCCGCCAACGCGCCCGGAGGCGCCTTTAAGATCGCGGCTCCCCCCGTGTTGCGGGACGCGCCGGCAAAGGGCGGGTTGCCTGTGACCGCAAGGGGTTGACAGAGGCTGGGCCGGGCTACCCCTCTGAGCTCTTGTGATTCACAAGTAAGACTGGTGGACTGTTTAGCCGAGGTTGCGCATCCATCTATGCCATTGATTTAATACTCTGTTAGCACCTGTGATTGTGATACCATGGCTGGGAAAGGGAAGCGGACTACGGGTACTGCCTCAGTGACGGGAACTCTTGACCAGTTCATCACTAGAGCAGTTTCCGTCCTGGAGCATGAAATTTCTATCACCGAACGTCGCCTCTCAGCTGAACCAATGTATATTAGGCGTTCATCTATTGGCGCATTGGCCCGGGCTAAGTCACCAACCAGGCCAGTGGAACAAACTTGTGATAATTTGCTCCAGCATAGAACTTCTGACTCTAGTCTTATTTTATCTTTGCAAAATACAAGTGTAAGCGCCTCTGAAGCTATTAATCTCCCTCCTCCAACTGAGGGTCATGTAAGCCCTGTAGGCATTGCTCCGTTAACCAGGGCCAATAATAAAGTATCCAAAGTATCCAAAGTACCTAGATCAGTTCCTCCCAAAAGGAAGAGGGGTACTGACGTCCAAGGCGCAAGACAGTGTAAAATTCCCAAAATCTCAGAGAATGTGTCTATTTCTGCCATTCCCCCACATGAAGTACGTTCAGACCCTGTTGAGGCTTCTATTTGCCCACTAGGTCAGCCACAAGCCAATGATATCCTTTCCACGATTGAGCAACTGGTTCGCTCTCTAATGCTACCGCTTTTGGAAAGAATCAAACTGGTTAGTGATAAAGTTGACAACCTAGAGCAGACAATTCTTGACAACTTTTGTTCCTTAAAGAATGTAGTTAAACTCACCGTAAAAGCAAGTGATAACCGGAGCTCTCCACCTATAGTCACCCCTCCACCTGTTGTTTTAGCTCCTTCAGCTCTTCCTGGTACACGACCAGTTTCAACACTTGATAGCTCTGGTCAGGGTCCCTTAAAATCAAGGAATAAAAATTGTGTCCCTCCTAAGAAGGCTTTACAGCCAATTGCTGTCCCAGAGGTTGATCATACCGAGGTTGTCACACATACTGGTCCAATCGAATTCACTTCTCGTCCTGCCTTGGCCCATATCCATCTTCCCCCTCAGTCTCTTCCTTATGTAGTGGTTTTAACTGGTGTCCCCGAAATAAAAAATCCAAAACCCGAAACCTGTGAAGAACTTAAGAATAAAGTGATCCACTGGCTAAATAAGCACACGCCCATTCCTAACAATTTGGATGGAAAAATTTTGCTTGTAAGAAGGGTTAGCTGGGTAGGATCACGACCCAAAGATGTTTTGGGCGATTCTATTATTATTAACTTTAAAGACAGCCGTGTTGTTAATTTTATATGTCACCATGCTCCTTTTTGGTTTCATTCGGGGATCCAGGTGCATGATCTACACTATTTTTATATGCAAGTTGCCATCCACGAGGACAGAAGGGGTCTCGCTTGGCCGGGGATAGGTTTTAACTGTGGGTCTTCTGCTCTGAATTCCAATGATAATAATGGTACGTGCTATTGGAATGATATAGACTGACCAGTGGTTGATCATTCTAGCGCAACGATCCCTGGTGGAGCTTGCTCTAATGTTGATTTGCCACTGGCTTACTCTGATGTTTCTTCCTTGGCTGACTTTTGTACTTCCTCCCCTCCTAAGGAAAAAGTTTTAAACTTGCCTATCCAGCTTCTGAGTCCACAGGTAGTCACACATTGTCTTGATGCCCAGAGCGGGGTGTCAAGATCTAGGCCTGGATCCTTGATTTCCTGGAATGTTGCTGGCCTCAAGGCGAAGATGGATTCCCTTGCATGGTTAGAGTTCATAGGTAACTTTGATGTCTGTTTATTTCAGGAGACTTGGTCTGTTGAGCCATTATTTCTGCCAGGTTATTTAAATTTCCACATTCCAGCATCTAAGGGCCCTAAGGGCCGCCCTATGGGTGGCCTAACCATCTGGGCTCGCCAGGCTTTATTCCCTAAGGCTAGTGAGTTCCAGACCGGGTCTCTAGATATTCAATTAGTTAGGTTGCCCTTGGTCTCTATGCAAGACCTGGTTATTTTTAACCTCTATCTTAGAGGGACAAAGGGGAAAAGGTCGCAAGTTTTGGCCACTCTGGATTCTCTTATGGATACCTACGGCAGTACGAAGGGCACGATTATTGCGGGAGATTTTAATGTTACGTTCGAACCCCTTTTAGCCTCGGATTCAGAATGGGGTCTTGATCCCGAGGAGGATCGTCTGTGGGATATCCCAGCCTTGGCTCTTCCCCCAATTAAACGTTGGTCTGAGGTCATAGTCCAGGTAAATTCACTTTGTTATGAGCATGGTCTTAGGGCTTTGAATGGTAGAACCCAGGGTGATAAGTTGGGCGCTAATACTTTTGATAATGGTCGCTCCAAAAGTAGAATTGATTATGTCCTCTGCTGTAATAATTTATGGCATTCCATTAAAGATATGGTGGTGGAATCTAGAGCCGAGAGTGACCATAATCCCATTTGTGTCACCCACCAGTGGTGGAGCGGTACTTCCTCTGTAGCAGGTACAATTGAACTCCATCCGCCAGAAGTTGTTCCCTCTAATAATATGCGCAGGGTTAGATGGCGGGAGGTGGCGGCTAATGATATGTCCCTAGCAAAAATAGATTCTGATTTGGCTGGTGCCATCTTGCATCTAGAGGACGCATTGGCCTCCGACGAAGGTTTGTTTCAAGTTACAGGTATTCATGAACTATAATTGAAAGATTAAAAGGTTACTTTTTGAAGCCAGTTGTTAAAAGTAAAACACGCCCTTTTGGGCGGCTTCGTTGGTTTGATAGGGAATGCAGAAAGGCAGATTCGAATCTAGCTGCTGCCCTTTCAAGTGGCAATAGGACTCGCACCCAGCTGGCAAGGCAGGCTTACAAAAAATGCCTTGTGCAAGCTAAAAAGAATTGGGACGAGCTCTTTTGGCAAGATTTGAAGGGAGCAAGCTATGGGAATGACCCAAGAAAGTTTTGGAACATTATTAAATGGAATAGGGGTGGCTTGCCCGATACTCCTTCAAATCATGTGGCCCAGGATGAATGGTTTAGGTATTTTAAGCCTCAATATGCCTGTAGTGTTTTACATAGCGATTTGGTTACAATCCCACATGTTTTTTATAACAAAGGTCCTTTCAGCCCCAAAGATGTTTCTATAGCCCTGGCCTCGGTAGCCACCGGACGTGCACCTGGATCCGACGGGGTTCCGTCTGATGTCTTTCTCCAGAATAGAACTTGCTGGAGCAAGTACATTGCACTAGTGGCCAACGCGGTGGCTGAAGGTGCCCCTGTACCAAAATCTTGGGGGGGCGCCATTATTATCCCAATCTTTAAAAAAGGTGATAAGGCTCTCCCGAGTAACTACAGACCTATTAGTCTGATAGATACAATACAGAAGATCATCGGGAGGATGGTCCTGAATTTAATATTAGATTGGGAAGAGGATAATGGGGTTTTATCTACATTTCAAGCTGGATTCCATAGATCGATTAGTACAGTGGACCAGGTTTTTCGTTTCATCCAATTACATTGGAAGACTGTGACTCTGGGGAAAGGCAGTCTCTTTGTGGCTTTTGTTGATCTAAGAGCTGCCTTTGACCTAGTTCCACGTTCAAGGTTGTGGCTTGTTTTAGCAAAGCTGGGGCTCCCTCTGGAAGTTCTGACTCTGGTTATGAGATTACACGAGTCCAATTTTGCTAAAGTCCAATGGGGAGGTTATGATGATGTCACTCCTGAGTTCTTAGTCGAGCGCGGTGTACGCCAAGGCTGTACTATGGCCCCGACGCTCTTTTCCTTGTATATTAATGGGATTGTAGATCGTATGCTCAGTGTTTCCACAGATGCTCCTAAGTTGGCGGGATAGTCACCCCAATACTGATGTTTGCGGATGACACTCTCATTGTGTCAAAAACACCAAGTGGTTTGCAAAAAGCTTTGTCTGTTTTTGATGATTTTTGTCTAGCCCATGGATTGGAAGTAAATGTCTCTAAGACCAAACTTATGGTTTTCAACCCACCTCCTAGTTACAGAGTAAGGAAGTTCTTTATGAATGCCCAGCCATTAGAGGAGGTTAACAGCTTTATATATCTTGGTATGCACATATCTAATGACAATAAGTGGAACAAGCATGTCATGATGACCTCCTTGAAGTTACAGCAGACTACTGGGGTTTTACTCAAGGAGTTTAAAACCTCCTTTACTAAGCCAATTAAACCTGTCCTTCAAGTCTATGAGGCAAAGGCTTTAAGCTCTGTCTTGTACGGGGCAGAGCTATGGGGTTTCGACTCATTGAGATCCCTAACGGTAGTCGAAAATAAATTTTTACGTAGTATTACAGGCCTACCGCAGAGTACTCCATTGGTCCCCTTAAGATACGATTTAGGTAGGAGAGCTATCCTGGAACTAGCCAACCTCCGTCCTGTCTTATACTGGCGGAGGTTGTGGTCTACTCCGGAGCTCTCCTCCTACGCCAGGGGACTCTTGGATGTTATTTAGTCTGATACTTCTCATAAGATTGGCTGGCTTAGGAAGATACGTGCTGCCCTGGTTGACTTGGGCTTGGTGGGGCTGTGGAGTGATCCAATGACAACGACATTCCCTTCTAAGAGCTCCTTGAAAATGTTGTATTGGGAACATATTGATTTCAAGATCTGGAGCCAAGTTAATAGCTCCTGGATGACTAATTGGTTCCTAGTGACAAAAATTACTCCAGCCCTAGAAACTTATTGGGACCTGATTACCAAACCTAGTGACTGGAAATTATATTTTCAGCTACGAATAGGTTCCTTGCCACTCAGGTCTCTGACTAGTAGCTGGTCAAGTGCTGGTAATGATACATGCCCTGTATGTGGCATGCAGTCTGAATCGATTGGACATTTCTTGTTTGTATGCCCCGCTTATATTGTCCCAAGACGCATTTGGTTGTCTCCATTGTGTAGGGCTTTGGGCACTAGGAGTAGTATTGTGGCCCTAAGGATCTTACGCACTAATACCCTACCAATTATTTCCATTGGTCTTGCCAAATATTTGGGCTGGGCATGGTACCTAAGGAACAAATTGTTACGCTCACTCTGTTATTCTTAATTGAGCTTTGTATACTAGAGCTATGGAATATTCTTGCTGTTTTAACTCCCCTTATTTTATATGACATTCTACCATCTAGTCGTCTGCTTTACTGTTTAATCTTTTTTAATATCCATTTTAATATTTATTATATGATGTATTTTATGATTCTGTTGCATCTATTTTGTGCTTTTAATGAATTGTAATTTTGTGATACTTGTGTCTTTTATGAATTTGAACTTTCGAATAAAGACTATGATGATGGACTAAATTGTGTGAATATCATTCTGTATCACTTTGTCAGTTGTTGTGTAAACTGCTGCACCAGTTGGTTACTAGCTATGTGAAAGTCTATATTAGTTGATGATGAGTATTTGTATGGGAGAGTGTGTGTGGTTCAGTGGGGGGTATGTTACTGCCCAAAGATGTGTGAATAGTTGATTCAGTCATATATGAGGTTAAGACTACATGTTATAACAGTTGTTTGGGTGAGTGAATATCTTTATGGGTGTGGTGATGAGCAAATATATCTCTCAATGGTACATGTCCAACAAACTAGAAAAAATTAAAGTGTATGTGACAGTTGTTGTATATAAATAAGTATACTTAAGACTCAGTGATTGTATGAGTGACTGTATGGATAACTGTATACTTGTAATAGTGATTTTATAACACACTAAGTATGAGTTACTATCTATATGAATAAATTAAGTGGTGTTTGTATAAGTGTGTAGCTGAGTAAATGTAAGTATGAACCATTGTTTGCATAAGTGAGTAGGATGACTGCATAAGTGAATAGGATGTGTGCTGGTGTACACAATAATATTCCTTAAAAATCACTACTGTAACCAAAACGCTTTTACTTAACTGTTTACAGCTCATGTCCCGGGACTGAATCTAGGATCCAGTCCTGTGGTTAGAAAAGGAATCTACAAAGTAATTAATTGCATTTAACCAGAAATTCCCATTGAGCTCAATGTTGCAGTGTGTTTGAAATTGTGTTGCCTATTGCAACAAACTATAACTATTGCATTCAAAAAGTCTATTGCCTATTTGAAAAGTACTTAACTAAAGTAACTCATCCTGAGAAAGTATATTTTGATACCTTGTTGGTTCTAAAAGAAAACAACTATATCTTTTGATACAAAACAAGTGGCCTAGTTTTCACTTCTTGAGTGTGTGAGACAATTTGCTGACTAAGTGTGTACAACAAATGCTTTACACTGTCCTCTGATACTGCCTTACTGCTCGACCAAGCTACCACTTTAGAGAGTAAGGTTATATCTAACTTTAACCTCTGCCAAATGACTGGGGACTCTATATACACTGTACCTTACTTTGGTCCAGTATATATAGAGCCACTTTCCTACACCATCCCCTCCCTTCACCACTGTGTAAACGCACCCTGTGTCCGTTTTAATTTGGGAGATTAAGTCCCCTTGAATCCTGAGTGTCACTGACCATGTCATGAGTAATGTAATATGTGTCGTCATCAGCAGTGCATTGCGGGGGCGCGAGTTATAGTTAGCTGAACTAACTATAACGGGGGAATTTCTATGGTTTTGTACGAGTGAAATGTCCAACTAACTATATCTTACACTAAAACCTATGGTTTCTTCACTGAATTTCTAAGATTTTTTAAATGCTAATTCCTAACTATAACGTGTCTGAAACCTATGGTTTTTTCAGTGAATTTCTAAGGTTTTTTAAATTCTAATTCCTAACTATAACGTGTCTGAAACCTATGGTTTTTTCAGTAAATTTCAAAGGGTTTTTAAATGCTAATTTCTAACTATGCCTGCAGAGGTAGGACATGTGAAGAAAGAAGAAAAAAAGCACAAAAAGAAGCAAAAGAAATGCCGAAAGAAGCAACAGAGGTCCACAAAGACGAAGAAAAGTGCAGGAAGAAGGAAGACGTGCAGAAAGAACTAGGCCTGGGCTAACATTTCGTTCCGTTCGCGGAAATTGCGATAATTTGACATTTTCGCATTCCGCGGAAAGCGCGAAAATGTCAAAATTTCCGCATTCCGCAGCTTGGCGATAATTTGTTTCTTGCTCGCGCTGTAAAATAATACATTCTCGCGCGTGCGCGATCGCCTTACCTGAATCCCTGCGTTCGCCGACAAGTTTTCTTGATCCGGTCGCGTTCTCCATGAGATGTTGTATTGTTTTTAGCCATTTGTGCTGTCTCGCGACAGTTCGCGCCCGCAGTGACGTCATGCGTCGCGCGATCACAACTTTCTTCTTGCGATCATGCACCGCGAGACAACTGAATACAAGATGGACGCGCCTGCGAGCAACCACATGGGTAAGTTGGCGAGCCGCAACCATGCTGAAAATCTCACGAACATGCGGGAAAAAAACTTCCGCATCTTCGCGATATTTCCGCGTGTTCGCGATAATTTTTAAAATTTCCGCGATAATTTGCGAAAGTGGATTTCGCAAATTCCGCCCACCCCTAGAAAGAACCGACAGAGGAGCAGAAAGAGGCCTGGTTGCAAAATCATCCTGTGCCCACAACTTTTTCAGACGGGTACTGGTGGTAACTGACTCTGACTAACCAGGTCTAGAGCCAGTGCTATGCTAAAAGACACTTAGAATACAGCGAAAACACCTATATACACTAGGGAACACTATGCGTTGGGGTACCCCTGATGATTAGCATTACCTCCTCTACATAATAGGGCAGGGGGATTAAAACTACCTCTTGAAACGCGCCACGGGGTGCGTTTGCACAGTGGTGAAGGGAGGGGTCCTGAGGTGATATGTGTGCAAACACGCCCTGTGGCCGTTTTAAGTTGGGAGATTAAGTCCCCTTGAATCCTGAGGATCCCTGGGGTCCAACTAGTCCACCAGGTACCTCCAGTAAGCGCCACAGGGGCTACACAGCTCCCTGGAATATACTGGAGGTTCCCGGTGGGCTAATTGGCCCCCAGGGACCCCAGTATTCAAGGGGAATTACTTCCCCATCTTACAACGCACCAGGGGGCGAATTTCCAGAGTGCTGCAGGGAGGGGCGGGGCCTCCGGCATGATGCCGGTCTTTTTTTTTTTTAAAGAACGGGGGCTTTGTGGTCCCCCTTCCTTTTCTATTTTATGGGCCCTGGGGACCCCATCCCCCAGGACCTGACCCCCATTAAAAAAATTTAAAAAATGTTACGGGAAGTGGGCCGCATGGGCCCCCCTCCAGTGGCCAATTCCGGCCCTGGGGACCCCATCCCCCGGGGCATGGCCACATTTTTTTTTTAGTATGGAGGGGGGATGCATGGCCCCCCTCCTAAGGCCTCTATTGGCCCCAGGGACCCTATCCCCCGGGGCCGGCCTTTATTTATTTTTTCTTTGGGAGGGGGACCGCTTGGCCCCCCTCCCGGGCCACGTCTGGCACCAGGGACCCCATCCCCCGGGGCCTGGCCATTGTTTTTTTTGGTTTTTTGGAGGGGGGCCGCGTGGCCCCCCTCCTCAGGCCTATTATGGCCCCATCTCCCGGGCCGGACTGCCTTTTAAAAAAAAGAGTTTTTAGGGGAGGGGGGCTGTGTGGCCCCCCTCCTGAGCCACTTTGGCCCGGGGACCCCATCCCCCGGGGCCGGCCCTATCTGTTTGGGACCATGGTGGGTTCCCCAATCACCCCACGGTCCCACCGGTTCCCCATGTCCTGCGGGAGCCAGCATTGCTTTTCCACAAGGGGAGCTGCTGACATGCAGCTCTCCTTATGGAAAATCAATTCTGCTTTGCTTCATTGAAGCGAAAGCAGGTTTCCCTGCTCTCACTTCAATGAAGCAAAGCAGAGTTTGCAATGACAGAGCGGGAGCTGCGAGGCTCCCGCCCTGTCATTGCAAACAGCAGAGTCCCGGGGTGGGCATCCCGGGACACTGCAGTAGCCGTCCCTGTGGGGTGTCGGTCCCCAGGGCCATAATTGGCTACAGGAGGGGGGCCACATGACCCCCTCCCACTTAATGCAAAGTCCCGGGGAGTGGTGGTCCCTGGGGCTCAGGGGTCCGTAACGGACCCTCTATTTTGAATAATTAGTGCCCCAAGGAGGTGGCGGTCCCCGGGGCTTGGGGAGGCTTAGAGGCCCCCCACACATTTAAAAATTTGCCCCGGGGTAGTGGTCCCCGGGGCTGCGGGGGGCTGCGTGCCCCCCACGCCTATTTCATCAAGCCCCAGGGAGGTGGCGGTCCCCGGGGCAAGTGTGGGGGGATTGGGCCCCCCCACACTTTTTTCAACTGCCCCCAGGACCTGGCCCACCCAGGGGCTTTATTAAGCACGGGAGCCCATGCTTTATTTTTAAAAAATTTTGTCCGGATCCGCAGATCCTTCGCAGATCCGCAATTTTAAAAACAAAATGCTTTTTTTGTTCCTGGGGGTCCTTCTAGGACCCCCTGAGCAGGCCTAAGGGGTCAGGGGGTTTCTACCCTGCCCCCTTCTCCTGTTTTGAGCATTTGTTTTTCTGGAACCGAGGCACAAGATGGCTGCCAACACTTGCTGGTTTGCTGGTTTGGAGTGTTGACAGCCAATTAGCATGAAGCTCATGATCGGGAGGGTGCGCGGATCCACCGCGGCAATAGGTATCACTATCTTTATTTCCTAATTTCTCAACAACTACTTAACGGATTTACACCATTTTTGAAAGGGTCGCTTTCTGAGGCAAGCAGTACCTTTTTGCCAAATTTGGTGTAATTCCATTTAGCAGTTTTTGCAATAACCGTGTCTAAATTTTAGTATGGGAAATTGATTTTTTTAAGGATTTTCTCAGGAATTACTGAATGAGATTTACACCATTTTAAAAAAAGGTCTCTTTCTGAGCCAAGGGCTACCTTTTTGCAAAATGTGGTGTAATTCCGTTCAGCAGTTCCGGCTGTAGCCTGTTCCAAAAGTTCCTAGGGGAAATAATATGGAGAAAACGTGTTTTGGGAACCCCCTTTTTTCTCGGCTCCCACTTGACGAATCACCCCGAAACTTTCAGAATACGAGCTGACCGGAGCGTCCCACCAGTTTTGAAAATTTTGTGATGATTCGTCATCCGGCGCCAAAGTTATTAGGAAAAGAATGTTACGATTTTCCTATGGTAACTAGGTCCTAACTATAACTACCTACTGGCGACCGCCAGTAGGTAATATCTATGTATCTATCTATATATATTTATATACATAAATACACACACACCCATTCATATTTATGAATCAGTGTGATATGAGTGCCTATATGTATGATTAAGTGGGTGAGTGACTGACTGTAGACGTGAGTGACTAGGTGTCTCAGTGTAATGTATGTATCAGTCTGTCAGTTGGTGTCTAAGTGGCTATATGGGTTGGTGAGTGGGCATGTGAGTTGCTGTATGGGTGATTGATTGGTTGTCTGACTACATGTATGGGTATATGAGTGTCTGTGTGGGTGGGTGGATGAAGGTGTGTGTGACTGCCTGAATGGATGGGTGAGTGGGTGAGTCAGTGGCTATATAGGTTAGTAAGTGCATCTGTGAGAGTCTGTATGGGTAAATGAGTGTGTGTATGCTGTATCGGTAGGTGAATGGATATATCAGTGGTACATGGATGAGTAACTGAATATGTGAAAGGCAGTATAGGTCAGTGTTGGAGTGCATGAGTGAGTGATTGTGAAAGTGGCTGTATGGGTGACTGTGTGCCTGTGTCAGTGACTATATAAGTAAGAATATCCTTGTTATCTTTAGTTTTTCAATGAATTTCTATTTTTTTAAATTCTATTTCATAATTATAACATCTCTGTATTCTTTGCTGTAATAAGATATTGAGCATTACATCTGCATGGTGCACCACGTATTGTTGTATTTGTCATCTATTTACTTAAAAAGTACATTAATCATCTTATTTCCAGATATTTTTGATTTTTACAATTACTTGTGAATGCCAAGGACACACCATGAATATTGCATGTTTTTTGAGAAAGTAACACACTTACAGACATATTTTAGATAACGTTTTTTTGTAGCTGTCTAGTAAGATACTAGATAACTTTCCACTTTGTAGTCATTTGTTGAAAAAACATCAAAAATGCATTTTCCTTAATCACAACAACATTGGAGGTCGCAATGACATCAGTAGTAACGAATACAAAGGACAAAGTGTATAACAGATATTTAAACATATTTTACACAAGGTTTAAGTCTAGCTGTTTAGTAACATATTGGTTTAACTTTCTCCTTTGTATTCATTTTCTGAAAAAACGACATCCAAAATGCATTTTCCTTATTCTCGGCAACACCAGAAGTCACGATAATGTTGATAGTCATGAATACCGTGTGTTTTTGAGTGTTAAACACATACAAAGATATGTTTTACTTAAAGTTTGAGTCTAGTTGTGTAGTAAGATATTAATTTAACTTTGCCCTTTGTATACATTTGTCAAAAAAGTACATCTGAAATGCATTTTCTTTGTCCACATTGACAACGCAAGTTGCAATGACGTTGTTAAGTCATGAATACTGTGTTTTTTTACAAAGCCTCAAACACATATATAGTCATGTTTACATAAAGTTTGAGTCTAGCTGTTTAGTAAGATATTGATTTAACTTTCCACTATGCATACATTTGCCAAAACAGTAAATCTGAAATGCATTGTCCCTGGTCGCGTTGACACCAGGCGCCGCAATGATATCAGTAACTGCAACCACTGCTTATATGTTGCAAAATGACAAAACAAAGCTGACATTAAATAGCCACCACCACATACAAAACTTATAACTGCAAAATAGATAACCAATACACTAAACACATAACTATCTAAAATACTCTATAATAGCATATATAACTCCCTTAATATCTCTATAACACAGTGTATAACTCTTTCAGTGGATCCTGTGACTGCATACATCACTGTATCAGTCAGTTTCTCATTCACTGCATAAATATTTCAGTATATCTGTGGGATGGTGACCAGTCTATCAGTGGTTCTGTAACAAACTATGTTACTGTCTCAGTGCATCTATGACTGGGTGCATCAGTGTCTTAATGTGTCTGTGATTGGTTGCATGAGTCCCTCAGTCAATATGTGAGTAGCTGCATTAGTGTAAGTAAGTATATGTATGTCTGACTGGATCTGTCAGTGGATACATGAGTGTCTAAGTGGGTATCCGAGTGGGTGAGAGAGTGGGTGCATGACTGTCTGAGTGGGTCTGTGAGTGAGTGCATGAGTCACTCAATGGGTCAATGACTAGGAGCATGAGTGTGAGTGGTTCTGTGAGTGGGTGCATGGATCTCTGAGTGGGACTGTGAGTGGGTGAGTCTCTGAGAGTATCAGTGACTGGGTGCATAAGTCTCTGAGTGAGTCTGTGAGTGGATGTATGAGTGTCTATGTGGATCTGTGAGTGGGTGTATGAGTGTCTCAATGGGTCTGTGTGTGAGAGCATAAGTCTCTAAGTGGGTATGTGGGTTTGTGACTGTGAGGGGGAGGGTCTGGGTGATCTGTGAGTGGGTGTTTGAGTCTTTGAGTGGGAGAGTGAGTGGGTGATTCACACTCCGAGTGAGTCTGTGAGTCTGTGAGTGGGTATCTGAGTCTCTGGGCCCGATTCACAGAACTAACTTAAGACAAAATCTTAAACTTACTACTTTTGGTATTCACAGAAGGCATTTAGTAGTAGTAAAGTTAGGATTTTGTCTTAAGTCTGTCTTAAGTTTGTCTTAAGTCTGTCTTAAAATGTCAGATACAACTTTATGTTCAGGCTGCATCCAGCCAATCACAGCTTTCACGTTGGCGTGCGCATTTGTAAATTTACACTTTTCTGTACGTTTATCATTTTTTGAGATTCACAAAGGCATTTTAATGTTAGTATCTTTACAAAAGCCCTGTCCTATCTTGTTTCTGTGCTACTTTACAGACTTAAAGATACTACTTATAAAATACCTTTGTGAATAGCAAACATTCATAAACTTAAAGTGTAAGTTTATCATTGTGAATCATTCCTTATAATTTTAAAAATACACAAGATTTAGTTCTACTACTAAAAAGGACCCTATGCACGACATATCCTATAATTCTGATATATTCCATCTGAATCCATTCAGGCATTTTCACACTACATCTCTTTAATCAATACTTTATGACATAACATGCTACTCTCCACTCCACTGCACTCTATGATACCACACTCCACTCTATGACATTCCAGTCCACGCTGTGAACCTCCATTTTACTCACCCTCACAATAAGCCACTCCACTCTATGACATAAACTCCAGTCTATAACAGGTCACTCCACTCTAGGACATGCCACTCCACTCTACAGTAGTCCACCACACTACAGATGAGAACATGCCATTCCATTCTATGACATGCCACTCTGCTCAATAACACAGCTCACCACTCTGTGAAATTCTATGCCACGCCACTCCATGCCACTTTATGACACTCTACTCTACTCTACTCTACTCTACTCTATGCCACTTTACAACATTGTACTCCAGTCTATGCTACTCTGCAACGCTCTACTCCAATCTATGTAACTGTACGACACTCTACTTCAATGTATGCCACTCCACTGTACACCCCCCCACTCTGAGACACTGTACACCAGTCCAATCTATGATATGTCAGTCCACTTTACTGTACAACATGCCACTCCATACTAAACCATTCTACTCTACTCTATGCCACTCTACTCTACTCCACTGTACACCACTCCATTCTACAACACTCTACTCAACCCTATGCCACTCTACAACACTACACTCCTTTGTATAGTCGACTCAAATTCCTGCACCTTTTCTCCACTGTCCTCAATGAGACACTACTCCACTATACTCCAGTGAACTACCCTTCTCCACTATACACCTCACTACTCTACATCACTGTATGCCACTCCACTGTGAAACACTCTATGCCTCTCCACTCTAAAACCTCTTACAACATGCCACTCCACTCTACATCAGTCTACTCTACTTTATCCTCTTCCACCTTATGCCACTCTATTCCACTGTATGATGATCTATGACTCCCCACTCCGCTGTACATCATGTCACTTTACTCTTTGACATGCAACTCTACTCTACGATGCTCCACTCCACTCTATGACATTCCATGCCACTCTACTCTATGACACTCCATGCCACCCCACTCTATGGCATGCCTCTGCACTCTATGAAAAAGGCATTCAACTTCACACCACTCCACTCTATTGCACTCCAGTGTACACAACCCAACTCTATGGCACTCTACACCATGCTACTCTACACAACAACACTGTGCATCACGTCACTCTACGCCATGATAGTCTACACCACAACACTTATTTTTTATTTTTTTATTTGAAGTTCCACATGTACATATATACAGAAACAAAGAACACATACAATACATTTGACTATTCCAAAAGCGACTAAAGGAAAAGGAAAAAACTAATCAGAAAAATAATCAATTAATGGTTGCCAAATAGTCATACCAAATTTCTTTTTGCGCGGTTTTTTCAGCAAGTACATACTAATTTCTAGATTATAAAGATTAAATAATTTGGCCCGCCATAGATCAAAATTCGGGGCCTCAGGTTGTAACCAGGCAGTAGCAATAGAAAGTCGCGTTACAGCCGCAATAATGAACATAAAATATCGGAATTTACAGAAAGGTTGTACCCCAAATGAAACCCCATCAATCCCTAATAAAATCATACTTGAGGAAACAGCTATTGGTTTGCCTAAAATGTGAAACAAAAAACTTTCAATTTGATTAAAAAGAAGACGTAGAGAGGGGCAAGAAAAAAAATGTGTACTATATCAACATTGCCAGCTTGACAACGGAAACATTCCCCAGATTTTGAAGCATGTGAGGAATTGCCCCATTTCATAATGACCACAGGAGTGTAGTATAAATTAAATACAGTTTTAAAGTGCTGGGCTTTTAACGAAGCAGAATAAAAAATCTTATGAGCAATGCTGATAGAATCTTCAATATGAATAGAAGAAGATGAAAGCCGAGTCCTCCACTTCGCATTTGTTTTATCGAGATCATCTAATCTAGAATCCAATAATATATGGTAGATAGCGCCTATTCGTAATTGAGAGCTTACAGCATCTATAATTCGGATAGAAACAAGGTGAGAAGTGTGTTTCTGCAGAAAATCCCAAATCTGAAGGAATTTAAAAAATTGAATGTTAACTAAATCAAATTTTTTTTAAGCTCATCAAAAGAAAGAAAGACACCCTCTGCAGAAACGAAAGCCCCTAGCCGCATAATCCCTTTGATGTGCCATTGGCGTGCTATTGAATCAAAAAAAATTGGAGGTAACAAATGAGGTGCAGCGAGAGGAGTATAGACTGGATATTTGGGAATATAAAACATCTTTTTAAGGCTTGTCCAAACAGAAAAAGCAGAGGCAATAATTTTGAAATGAGTACGTTTGTAATAACTGCCATCTATTTCAGTTTGCAGACAATTGTTAGCGAAACAACCAAGAGCCATCTGGTAGATAGAGGGGGCTTCTGCGGGATTACCAACTACTTCCCCTGTAAGAAGGATACGCATCTTCAAAAGTAAACATGACATTTGATATAACGCAAAATCAGGGATAGCCCATCCACCACGAGCAAATGGTAGCATCATCAAACGAGAGGCTCTTCGAATCTTTCCAGGAGCCCACAAATATTTTTCACATTCTGTCTGAAGCTGCCGAATCTGAGGCTTTTTGACTAATAAGGGGACAGCACGAAAAAAGTAAAGAACTCTTGGTAAAATAACCATTTTTAGCAGGTTAGATCTGCCCAGAAGGAGACTCTGCCAAGAGTCCAAGGTGGACTTAGTTTTATCCAAAATATCATTCCAGTTAACTGAGATCATGTCATTCAAATTAGATCTAATTTTGATGCCAAGGTACACCACTTCCTCCACTACCCTAGAATCAGATGCTGTAGCTGGATTTGTACAGAGGCATTGGGTCTTGGCAGAATTTAACTTATAGCCAGAATATCTACCAAAAGAGTCGGCAAGCTGTTCAATAATCGGCAAGGCAGTATCAAGGTTAGAGGTAACCACGGTAATATTGTCCGCATAAGCAAAAACAATATAGGGCAAGTTCTGAACAACAAAAGGGGGGATCTGGGTATTTAATTCCAGCATTTTCACAAAGGGATTAATATAAAATGCAAAAAGAAGAGGAGAGCAGGGACAACCCTGACGGGTCCCCCTGCAGATCTGAACCACCTCCGATTTGATTCCCATTGCACATATCTTCGCGGTAGGAGCCTGATAGAAAACCTGAAGAGCGCGGATAAAACCGCCCCCAAACCCCATATGCACCATTATCTCCCAGAGAAAACTCCACGCAACCCGGTCAAAAGCCTTCTTGGCGTCGAGCAGGATGAGACCCAGGGACCTGGACTCAACCTGCGCGACGTCGAGAAGAGCAACAACCCGGCCAACATGGTCAACTGTACCCCGGCCAGGAACAAGCCCATGCTGCTGCAAGGAAACCAATCCAGCAACAAGCGGGGCCATTCGATTAGCAAGAAATTTGGCACACAATTTACCGTCACAGTTAACCAGAGAGATGGGACGTTAAGATCCCGGCTGGTCAGGAGGCTTCCCCTTTTTAGGAAATATAACAATGTGCGCATCATCCCAAGATTGAGGAGGGGATCCCTGCCTAGCCGCCTCAAAAGTATTCAACATGTCCTCTCGCAGTTCATGAAAAAATACCTTATAAACCTCCATAGGGAGGGTATCTGGCCCAGCAGCCTTACCCGAAGGCATTTTAAATAATGCCTGATCAATTTCCTCAGAAGTAAACGGCATTTCCATTTTCTCTACATCTGCCGGATCTAGCTGTTCCCAAGTCAGTGCAGGGAGCCCCAGATCCAAAGGAAGGTCACCGATGTTCGGTTGGCTATATTACTCAGAGTAAAAAAGGTGAAACACCTTCAGAATAGACTGAGGATCATGAACTAGCGAACCTTGAGCATCATAGATAGCATGAATCTTTGAAGCCTGATTTTTGGCACGTATTCTTTGGGCTAAGAATCTCCCTAAGGATTCACCGAATTCATAGAGTTGTCTCCGGTAAAGGTGGTGTTTAAGTGCGATCTCCTGGGCCCATATAAGGTTAATATTACCCTTGCACTGGGCAAGCTTTACTAGGGTTTCATTAAGATCCACTGCTGTCCGTAGCTGAGTGGCGAGGTCCAATTCAGCGTTCCGAAGATGAGAAAAAAGCTCTAACATTTTTTGTTTAAGTGATTTTTGAGCAAATAATCCATAACTAAGGTCCTCACCCCGAAAACAGGCCTTAAAAGCATCCCATACACCCGCAGGGGAGGCAGAGCCGCGATTACACAAAAAATACCTCTGAATCCATTTTTTCATATGATCGACAAAAAGAGGATCATATAGCAGTTTCCTATCAAAAGAGAAGGCCTTAACACCTCTAGAAATAGCAACATTATGAAGGGAAATGACTAAGGGGGCATGGTCAGACATTAATCTCGGAAAAATTTGAATTTGAGTGCTAGAAGCCAAAGCAGCAGGTACAAAAAAATAGTCTAACTGAAATAGCTTACTATGAGTTGGAGAGAAAAAAGTATACCCAGGATCTTGCGGATGAATCATATTCCAGACATCTGCCAGCCCATGATCGTCAATTAAATTATGAAGAGCTTGAAAAACTTTGGGTTTATGACCCTTATAAACATACGAGGAGGAGCAAGCCCAGTCACCAGATAAATGAATATTCAAATCTCCGCAGAGTATTAGCGGAGTAGGCCAGAGAGCAAGTCCCCCATTTAAGTAGTTAAAGATGTCCGGTTCATCTGTATTAGAGCCGTATATAGTACAAAGGGAAAATCTTGTCTCCCCCACTAAACATTCAAGGATTGCCCACCGGCCGTGGTTATCTACCAAATAACGCCCCGAGAGAACTAGAGAGGGTCGAGCTAAGATAGCCACCCCTCGCGTCGTATCCGATTGTTTAGAGGTAGCAAGTATAGTGTACCATAAATCAGCTAGTTTCTGCCTATAAGACCAGGAGATATGCGTCTCCTGCATACAAATAATATCAGGATTAATAATTTTTAATTCAGCCTGGATCTTCTTACGCTTGTCATAGTTATTGAGGTCACAGACATTATATGTGCCTATTCTTATCCTGGTTTTAGCCATAATCCACCGTGTGATAAGTTACCACTAAGTTTAAACCTTTTCATAAAAATAACTGATAAACAAAGACGAAGAGAAAAAAATACAAATCTGAAAGCGTACTGTGGAACAAATTTTTTAATGATTTACCCCCCCTGGACCCTCCCACCCCCACCCCACATGGCCTCCCTGCGGGCCCCCACCCCCCCACACCCCCCACACCCACTCGTCCCTATGGCAATGGGACCTAGGTCCCTGTGATGGGAAGCTGGTGACGCTCCCTGCGGTGCTCCCCCAGAACCATCAACATAACACAAAAAAAAGGGACAGCCTACGGAGAGAGACTATTTATATGCCCAACTTGTGCCATTCCTACTTCAAGAGCCAGCCTTAAGTGAGTGTAAATAATCTTTGGCCTGAACTTCAGAAGAAAAAAACTTATTCTGACCCTGATACACAATTTTTAACTCTGCAGGATTAAGAAGAAATGCTTGATCCCCCTTGGCTTGAAAGAGAGGCATGAGTTGGCGGAGTTGCCACCTCCGGACAACTGTCTCATGGCAAAAGTCAGGCCTAACAAAAAAATTGACCCCTTTGGCAGATCTCTTCTGGTTAGGTCTAGCTAGATCATAGACAGCCTCTCGTGCAAGAAAATTGTTTAAGGAAATCAGAATGGCACGGGGGTAGGGAGTCTCTAGTCCAGAACGAGCAGCTTGCGGTTTGCTATGGAAGGGAAAGCGATGGGCTCTCTGAATCTCAACCTCTCAATCCCAGTGGGAGAGTTCGGGGAAAGCCTCTACAAACAACTGGATGACAAATTGTCTCGTATCGCCTCCTTCTGCCCTCTCTGGAATACCCAAAACCCGTAGGTTATTCCGTCTCATCCGGTTTTCCAATTCGGATAATTTCCATGAGACATCTTCTTTTTGAGTCCTTAACTCGTTTACTACTCCTCTCTGTGTTGCTACTTCGTCCTCCAGGATAGATATGCGAGATTCTGTCTCCCCTACACTCGTGCCGACTTCAGAACATGTCTTGCTTATGCGTCTTATTGCGTTTTGCAGCTTGCGGCAAGCCCCCTGCGTTCTGGCATTCTCAAGTTTTGACTCAGCCCTGTGTGAAAGCATTGTGTCATAAATCGTTTCCAAAGTAATTGGTTTGATAGGATCTGAAGAGTTAGCAATAGCTGAGAGCCCCTCCCTCCCATCACTGCCATCTGCTGGTGGTTGTGCGGTTGAAAACGAGTAGTCCCAGGCCAGATTCTCCACCCGAGGGTCAGGGATGATATTAACTGGTGCGGTGCTTACAGACATTGAGAGTCTGCTTGAAGGCTTGATTTTCCGAACTGTGCCATCAAGTAGAGCCGAGTTCATATATCCACCCATCAAACAATCATCGATCTCACCCTGGCTAGCAGACCCAGCCTCATACTCAGCCCAGTCTCTGCTAGTAATGTCATTGTCATCAGAGGTTGATGATGTGTCTGAGAGAGAGAAAAAGTTATCCAGCGCATCGTTATCATGATTGACTGATAGATTGGGCTCAGTTCTTCCTATGGTCTTGACCACTGGGCCTCCCCCATTAGCCCCCGTTGGGCGGTCAACCTCGAGGATAACATCTGGCGCCTCAATAGCCCTGCCGGCAAGGGAAGCGGGGGTAATAGGGATAGTGTGGACTGCAAGTCCCATAATGCATCCTGCAGGATGACTATCCACCGTTATCTCAGAAGCTGCGTTGAGGGTTTGTACTCCCCCACACTCCTGGCTGAGAGAGTGATTCGGTTGGATGCCAATCAGGGGAGGGTTAGAGGACACCTCCGGGGGAAGCTCAGTACTGGCAATTTTGGGTACACTTTGCACCAAGCTCTTTACGGGGCGTTTTGTAAACAAGGGGGCAGTAGTCTTAGCAGAGTTTGCAGAGGCAGCGGCGGTCTTACCTGCAGATGTCTTCATGAAATCTGTTAGGCCATTTTCGGGGGGAGATTTCTGCATCTTCGGGGGCCCCCTGGGATTTCCCGAAATATCAATACCAGTTGCAGGCTGAACACTACGGGGCTTATTGCTCCTGGCAGAAGTCTTGCCAATCGATTTAGGCGGCATTTTCCCACAGGTCACCTGAGGATTACCGAAGACCACAGGAGCAGAAGCAGTGAAAAAACGCTGAACGGAGAGGCGGAAGATGCCGGCTGCTCCGAGACGCCAGTTGCTTCTGTTGCTTCTGTGCGAAATCAGCAGGGGTGCAGCTGCGAGCCAGATCATTGCCATGGAGCTACGAGCAATATCACCCCCTAAACGCAAGTAAACGATGAGATCAACATCTTGCTGCCAAGGGTCAGTCCTCTCAGTAGCGGTATCAGTGGGAGAGCACCGGCGCAGGGAGAGTTCAACCCAGCTCAGTCGACCGAAGCGTCGGTCGCCATCTTGCCAACTCTCACTAAAACACAACACTTGATGACACAACACTGTTAGACACTCCACTCTGTGCCACTCAACTGTATGCCACTTCACTGTACTCCATTTAACAACAACCCACTCCACCATATCACAAGCCATTCCACTCTACCATATCCCACTGCACTGTACGACATTCCAAGTCACTGCACTCGGCGCCATGCAACTCCACTGTGTGACACACCACTCCAGTCTATGACATTCCACTTCACTCCACTGCACTCCAGTTTACACCTCTCCACACTAACACACTCAACAACATGCCAATCTATGACACGCCACTCGCCACTCCACTCAAGTACACTATATACCACTCCACTCTACACCCTGACACTGTATGCCATGACACTCTATGTCACAACACAAACCACTGTAACACTATATGACACAACACTCTAAAGTAATGTACTCTACTCCACTTCACCCCACTCTATGCCACTCCACTCTACTCCACTCTACGTTCCTTCTCTCTACAACACTGCACTCCACTCTATGCCACTGTATGACCCTTTACTCCACTCTATGATACTATATGCAACTGCCTCTACATCGCTAGACGCCACTTTACTCCACTCTACTGTATGACACACTACTTCAATCTACTCCAATCTACTCATCTCTGCTCTATTACTCCACTCTAGAAAACTCCACTCTACACCACTCCACTCTAACACACTGAACAACATGCCATTCTATGACCCACCACTCCATTCTACTCCATAACATGCAACTCCACTGTATGCCACCCAACTCCACTCTATGCTATTCTACTCTATTCCACTCAACCCTACACTATTCCACTCTACATCACTTCACTCTATAACACTCCACTCTATGCTATTCCACTCTGTGCCACTCCACTCTACGCCACTCCAGTCTATGCTATTCCACTCCATGCCACTCCACCCTCGCCAATTTACCCCACTCCACTCTATACCATTCCACTCTATACCACTCCACTTTATGCCACTCCACTCTATGGTATTCCACTCTATATCACTCCATTTCACTCTACGCTACTTCACTGTGCTTTATTCAACTCTACAACACTCAACTCTACGCCACTCCATTCTGCTCTATTCCACTATATACCAGCCGAATATGTATCATTCAATGCCACTTCACACTACCCTATTCCACTGTAGGCCACTCCTCTCCACGGTATTCTATTCTATGCTATTCTACTGTACACTACTCCACTCTACACCTCTCCACTCTACACCACTGCACTCTACAACACTTTACTGTAAGCCACTCCATTCTACTCCACTCTACCCCACTCCACTCTATGTTATTCCACTCTACGCCACTCTATATCAATCCACTGTACAGTACTCCACCCTACGCCACTCCACTCAATTAATGCCATTCTATGCTGATCCACTCTATGCTATTCCACTGTATGCAACACCAAGCCAAGCCACTCTATGCCACTATACATCACTAAAATCTGCGTTATTCCACTCTAAATCACTCATACAATAATGACAATTGGTTTCCGACCCCTGAACCATACAAAACTGCACTTTATATAGAAATTGTAGATAGAACTGCATGACAACTCTTCAATGGCAGAATGTTCACAGAACTCTTTAGGTGAATATTGTATTGTAACAATAAGCTTTAGTTTTTCTCACATATTTTGGCAACAGGACTTTGATTTGAATCACACCTTATTTGTAACATATGTCAGCATCTCACAATAGTTGCTTTCAGTCTTTACCTGGTTTAAATGAAGTACTATTTGCACTGTTTCATACATGTATAGATTACATACAATTTATGCTGTATATAGTTGTGCACCTTTTACTCCCTACTTTGTTTTCTAAAATTACCTAGCCATTTACAGAGTAATTTGAGAAGTAGTATCTTGGATGATGCCATCAGTGATGGCCTCAAGGATCTTATATTAGATGTTATCAATCATGTCACCAATAAATGTCATTTAACAAATCATGAGTGATATAATATTTAAGGTCATAAACAGTGCACACTTTTTGACGCACTTACTATAATGTTACTTTCAGATAATGTCTAGGGTGTTTTAACGTAAGCTACGATCTTATTGCCATACCTCAATATATTGCCTCTTCAACTTTTGTGTTTTCAGTATATTTCAGTTAAAAAAAATCATACCAGTCTAATGCCCCTATGGCCATGAGCAGCAGGTTAACCCCCATGGATGGTCAACCCTCCACAGTCTGCCCTCTGTGGTTAGATTGCTGCCCCTGCCCACTGCCCTCTTGTCATTAGTTTTCTATCTACAAGCCCTGCACAGCCTTCTGCCCTCTGTGGTCAGCTTACTCCCTCTAGGCCTCTTCCTCTGTCCACTTCTCTATGGGAAATCCCCTGCCCCCTCCCCCCCTTTGTCCATTGTGCTGCCACTGCCCCTAAGTTTCCTCTGTCCTCCATTGCTGACCCGGTCCCCCATTCTTCATGTGTATGTACCTGATTATCTCCTTCCTGGTCCATTGTGTTGTTGCTGCCCTGGTGCTGCCACTGTCCTATGTGGATGTCCCAGCCCCCTCCCCTCTCATTTTTTGTGTGTGTGCCTCCCTGATAAGTTGTGCTGCCACCCCCCTGTTCTATAACTACCCTCCATTGCTGCTCCTTCCTCTTCCCACCTGCCCCCTCGTTCTCTGTGTGCATGCCCCTGCCCCCTCCCTCCATCATCCTTTGTGCTGCTACTGCTGCCCCTGTGCTGCCATTGCCCTCCATTGCTTCCCTTGCTCTCCTCCCACATGAACCCCTGTTCTCAGTGTGCACGCCCATGCATTTTCACTCCAAAGTCTAATGTGTTGCCACTTCCCTTGTGCTGCCCCTCCCCTCCGCTGTTTTTATGTTTACAGAAGTGGAGCTTCAATGAGGGCACCTGCTATGTTCATACTTGTAAGTGCTCCCCATTAAGGCTTAATTTCTATGACTTTAGCATCTGTGCCAGAATAAAAAAAGACGTGCCTGTATATTTTTCCATTAACAGTCCACACATTTGAATTAAATGTCCACCCAATTGTAGATATTTCTACTGGTTGACTATTAAGTGCTTCCTCATTAAATGAATATCTTGTGCATATTCCATACAATAGAAAAGTGAAAGACCACAAGCTAATGTCTCCAGTGAACCTGCATATATTTATTTTCAGCCATGTGTTTGGTGCTCAAGTTTCTTTAAACAGAAATCGGTGAATAAAATTTGTATGAAGAAGACAAGATAACAGACAAAGAATTGAATCTCCACAAAAAAAGGTGCTTTCTCTTGATTAAATGAAATGCTTCTTTGTTTGGTGGAGATTTTATTCTATTCATATACATAAAGTTGAGGCACACACATTGGAGAGAAAATGCTCTTGGTGAGCTATAGTGATTTTGTAAGTAATTAGAATGGAGAATCATCAGCTCTCCTTTCGGAGCAGGAGGACAGACTCATTGTTGAATGAAGATCAATAGGTCGCGCTGTTCTTCTCCTATCAAACCTTGAAGAAGTTTCAATCATTTAGAAAGTAGAGTCGGCAGAAGTTGAGCTGCCCATCAGCCTTGCTGCTGCGCCACCCTGTGACGAAAGTAAAGAGCAGGAACGCGCAGTACCTTTTAGATTACATTCCTGTCCTTTTTTCCTGCACCAGCACACAATGGGCTGCTATGCGCCAACACAGGCACCTTTGCACCGTGGTTCAAGGGTGCCCACATTGCGGGTATGATTATTCCAATCACATCTACATAAAAATGGCATACCAAAAAAAAAAAAAAACCAGACCTACCAGCCACAATTAAAAGAACTCACGATCAGTGTTTTATTGGTTGTAAACCGTTATGTAAAAATTCAGTGCTAATAAAGTGCAATTTTTTTTACTATACAAGATCAAACAATATTAAGTGACATGCAGTAATGTAACTTCTTATGTTAGCAAAGCAGTAATGGGATGCAAGTACTACTTGTGAATTTGTCCAGAAACCGTACTACAGGATATAGATCAAATATACTGGTTGTCAGTTTGTAGAAATCATACATTGCGACACCGTGTACGGAAGGAAGAAGGCTCTCGTCATATGCCCATAATCCCACTGATGGCAGAGACCAACGGTCTAGTAACCTTCCACACTTCATATATATATAAGAAGCAAGCTGGTTAAAAAGATTTGCTCAGAGTCTGTGCTCATGCATAGTGCCAAGTCATCCATAGTGCATCTAATGTTATGAGCAATAGAGAGGGGGCGGAGACAGAGTCTTCTAAACTTCAGAGTAAAGGAACAAAGCAACATAAAATGCGCGACAGATTCTACACCCCCGACGTCACACCTACAGATTGGTGGGCTGTTATGACAATGTTTCCAAGTGCTGGTAAACAGTTTTTCTGGCAAAGTTCCTCTTCTGAATCAATATATAAAGCTATTTTTATTTCTGGATAGAGCTTGCCTGCATATGATTCAAGCACATGAAGCGGTCATTTTCTCTTTCAGTCAGTTGATGTTGTAATCACGGAACTTCTGTTTTACCAGCTGTCCACTTGCTGAAGTCAGGCTCTCATGATTGCGTAAATCTCCAGCAGCCTTTAGAGCTCAGCGTGACGCAAGGTGATTCCAATACGGTAGCTTGTTTGAGTAAGCTACGACAATAGTTCAGGCAAGATTTTAAGGTAATTACACAGCTTAGCTTTGTCCATTTACCTTATCCAATATAAGACGGGTTGGGGTGCTCTAGGATTCCCAACAGAATTAATGCCGAGCTCAAGGCATAGCTCATCCACTGGGGCCCCGGCCAAGGTGAAGGAGACAATGTAAAAACCGATTCGATGCTCTTATCAGGCCCATGGCCTTCCTGTGTCCCCACAACTCTGCCCCATAGGTCCCCTCCGCAATGACTTGCTCTCGATATTTCCCAGGGCAGGGTCAATTTGTCCGCGGCCACCACTGTTACAAAAATTAGGAACTGCGTTGGCATATTGGCTCAGTGTGACTTCACATTATAGTAGGTGGGCAGATCAGGACAGCTTTACCTCAAATCTTATCCCAAGATCGTCAGAATGTTGCAAACTCTCGAATGGAATTCCGGTTTAGTTCTGCTCTTTAGTATCATATATTTGGTTTTGACGTATTGATCTGATCAATTTTTAAGACAGTCGAAATTCACCATCTAAAACAGAGTGCCTCATTTTTAGGGTAATGGATATAGATTGCTTTACCTTGCTGCACTTAGTATCATACCAATTGATATGTGTGAGAACGTCATTATGTATATGCTTACAGGGAGGCATAGTTTGTGGGCACTTATCCTTCGAGATTATTTGACTAAGATTTCAATCACAATTGCCTCTGGGTCATAGGGATTTCTGGGGCCATATTATGTAAGGGCCCCAGGGGCGCAACGGGTGCTAGCGCCCACTGTGTGTGTTCCGGGGCACTTTGGTATTACAGAAGGGGCCACAGACGCTTGTGCTGCCCTTTCAGTAATTCAGATAGCACTAGTGCACATATAGAGCCAGCGCTATCACCAGAGGACATTCCCTCATTTGCTTGGGGCCATCCTCATTTGCATGGGGGCATGGCCCCAAGCAAATGAGGGAATCCCTTTGCCTCTGTGCCGTCATCTGACCTTTTGGCAAAGCTGACTCACGCTGCTTTGCACTCTAAACGGTGGACCATCATGCGTTAAAGAGGAGCTTCTGCATTCATTTACTAGGACTCTGATATTCATTTACAAAACAGGTGGCTGTGACCACTTTACCCTGATTGCAAAATACAATTAGGGTTGATAATTGAAGAAGCACATCTTCTCTTATGCTGATGAAACTGGAGCCTTCCAGGCACGATTATATCACAACTCAGAGTTCCCTCTCCACACTATTAGCCCATCCACGCTATAGTGTACCACATCTGCCATCGTAACGCTGTGCTATCTGTGACAGGCAGCCCCTCTTTTCCACTCACAAATTGGGTACCCAGCCGGGTCCAATTGTGAGTATCTCTTTTCTCTTTGTTTCACTCACGTGTGGCACACACTCCTCACGCGGCTGCGGGTCTAAATCACCAGATGTCCCTGATTAGACCCCACACTGCACAGAGGGTCGAAACGTCGTCAACACAAAGCAAAAGCGAACCATTACCAAGCACATATCATTGTATATAGTTGCTGTTTACCCTGTACATATTTAATGGTCGACTTTGAAAGCATTGAGGAAACCTTGTAAAAATACTGTCATATATTTAGCACCAATATTTGAGGTTCCTGTTTTCACTTGGGACACAATGCACAATTGTTCTTCATTTTTACTGACATTGTATATATATTTTCTTGTATTATAAAATCAACTGTGATATACTAAATCATTGGTGTATGAGGTTTCTTCGCCTTCTGACATTACCTTAACCCTTCACATTGCTATTAAGCAATCAAAGTATCAATATAGATAGCATTATTCCACAGGAACCACTGTTTCTGATAGTAATTTACCTACCCTGGTTCCTTAGTGAGTAAGGTCCCCTTGTTTTTGCTCCCCACGTCGTATTATAGACATGGGCACAGAGGCAAAAAAGCTGTCAGGAGGTGCGTTGTCATAGCAAAGAAGCTGTCAGGAGGCACACTGTCATTGCGTCTCCTGATGGCAGCCCTCTGGAAGGGGGAAAGAGGGTGCTATGGACCCCCCAGAAATCTCCTTGCAGGCGGATGCACTCACTCACTGCACTCGCCTGCAAGAGGATCTCTAATCTAAGCGGGTTGCCACCTGCTCAGTGCAAACTGTGAAAATGCGCCCTACCCATAATATAGCCCCTGGTCCCCAGATATCTGATGCATTTAAGTTGTCATTGTTGGAAATCTATGTGGCCAGAATTTGCAAGACTCCTTTGTAACCATTAAATCGATTTCCTATTTGTTCTTATAAGCAATGGTTAAGTTCTCCTTGACGTCCTGCATGCGTATCCGATGCAACGATCCGGAGGGATGTATGACGTTACAACGTGTGCTGTTACAACACGTGCTGTTACAACGAAACTGTTACAACGCAAGTGGATTTACAACGCATGCCATTACAACGCAATTCTTTACATCGACTTGCACTAGATGGCGTGCTAACAGTAGAAAAGTGTAATTTACTATTCCAACTTCAGTCCACTTAACAGTAGGGAAGGTGTTGGGATAGTAAACTACACTATTTGTAATGTTAGCACGCCATCTAGCGCAAGTCGATGTAAAGACTTGCGTTGTAATGGCATGCGTTGTAAATCCACTTGCGTTGTAACAGTTTCGTTGTTATGGCAGTGCGTTGTAAAAGTTGCGTTGTAAAGGTTGTTCCCCATCCGGAGTCTATGATGAAGTATCAGCAGGTCAAGATCGCTCTCAATCATTTCTTCCATTACAAGGTCAGACTCATCGACCACCTCCACAATTCATTGTTGACTACTATGTGATTATCAGGCTCACACAATCTTCAAGGTGAAAGGTATACAGTTCAGGCAAATCTGAAGGCATGCAATTTCCCCATGGGGACCTTCATGCATATCTGATGCCACAATCCGGAGTCTAAGATTATCTATCAGCAGGTCATGATCACTCTCAATCCATTTTTCCACTCTAAAGTTATCAACCAACTTCCAGAATTCATTCTTGACTATTATGTAATCTATCAGGCTCACAAGATGCAGGTGAGTGTGTAGGCATGCATCCATTTAAAGGACGTAAGCCATTGTTGAGCATGAAAGACAAGGTTCGGCTCCCATCGTTCATCTTTTGATGGCCTGGGGCCGGATAAACTGGGCTATAGTCCATGAAATTGCAGAGTGTATCTACTTGAGAAGTGTAGCATTCGGAATGGTGTAAAAAACTCCCACACACTAAAATGATGTGGAGCTTGCTCCAGAGCAGGCGTGTCATGCCTGTAGCCTACAGCTGAAGTGGCGTGAAGCAAAACATTTGTCTAGCTTATGAAGTAGCTTATAGAATTGTATTGAGAACCCTGGTAGAAAGTACAGATTCAATATATCTAACTGCCACAGATAATTTGAATATGGTAGCAGCTGGATGTTATTGTTGATTTGAGAATATGCTTATTTAGCTGTGCCTAGACTCGTGAATATCCAAACGGTTAGTCCACCTCTTGGTCTCTTCCTTTATCTTCCATAGTGGCTCTTACACTGTAGTATGCAAAACCGTCCAGAGGGATGATGTTGGTTGCCCAGGTCTCC
This sequence comes from Triturus cristatus, assembly GCF_964204655.1. Taxonomy (NCBI): domain Eukaryota; kingdom Metazoa; phylum Chordata; class Amphibia; order Caudata; family Salamandridae; genus Triturus; species Triturus cristatus. The sequence continues at coordinate 875,924,050 of NC_140582.1, read as the reverse complement.
TGGAAACAACAGAGAGTTTGTGATTTTACATATGCAGTCCTGTCCTTATCCTCTGCGTTATGTTTTAGGTGTGTAATATTCCAAATCTGGGCATCAGGCATTGAGGCGAGTACTGACTCCTATGTACGGTTCATTGCAACAGTTGACATGCCTGGGAAAAATGAACTTGACGGCCTGGCCAGGCATTTGAGACATTTTCCTGGAGCATGCAATTCTTTATGACTAACTGTTAGAAATGGGGGGTCTTTAGTTGGCAATGGTTTGCACATTTGTCCAAATAGGGACCCTTCCTTCTAGTCAGGATAAGAGGGATACATTACTGAAATAACCCCTGCTCACCCCTTTGGTAGCTTTGCACAAGCAGTCAGGCTTATCAACAAGGGCATTGTGTGAAACATTTGCACATAACCAACAGTAATACAGTGAAAACCCTACAAAAGGACACCACACCAGTTTTAGAAAAATAACCAATATTTATCTGTGTAAAGAAGACCAAAATGATAAAAGACCAACATACAGTAATCAAAATTATGCAATTTGCAAGAATAACTTAAAAATTCAGTTCCTTGAAGCCTGTGCCCTCTGCGGTGCCTTCATGACACATAGTCTACAGCAGTGTCAGTGACAGTGTCGGCTGCTTTCCTCCTTTGCGGCAACAGAAACCCATGGTTGCAGAGGCGGTACCTAGAGGGAAGTGAAGTCTTTGTTGTCCCTGGGACTTTATGAATTGGAGGAGAGCTCTATTTCAAGCGCTTGGAGATACTCAGCAACAAGTGAAGAAAGTTCAGTCCAGTCCTTTCACTGCCCAAGCCTGAAACAGCAACTGCAGGCCAACCCAGCAAAGCAACAATACAGCAAAGGGGCAGTACTCCTCCTGGCACTACTTCCAGCTCTTCCTCTTGGCAGGTTACTTGGTCAAAGCAAGTTCTAAAGTTCTGGGCCCCAATATTTATACTCTGTTTCTCTTTGTTCTCTTAGGGAGAGAGTGTCTGTGCTCAGTCTAAACCAGTTTGGTCCTCTCTTGCCCAGCTTTCCGGCAGAAGGTGGAGACAGCATTATCCAAGGCAGACCAGGCCCATTCAGGTTAAAGGAAATCTCCTCCCACTACTCTAAATGCAGCCCAGGTCTAATCAGCCCAGACCTGACTTATCCAGGAATGGGAGGACACACCTCGACCCCCCTCAGTGGCTGTCTGAAGAGAATGCACATTGCCAGCTCCTGTCACTCCAAAGCCAGTCAGTCAATCCACAATCCAGCAGAGGCACACAGAATGGCTACGCACAAAAATACCTACTTTCTAAAAGTGGTATTTTCAAACACAGAACATCAAAATCATCTTTACTAAAATATGCATTTCTACATTCTGAGTTCAGGCATACTAAACTCCATTTCTCTATCTTGTCCCAGTTGGAAGATATGCTTGTAAAAGGTTTACACACTATTCCACATTCTATTCTATTGGACAGATAGCCTTTCAACAGTGAAAAACTAAATATATTGTTTACACTATCAGGACATATCACACACACCAGTACATGTCCTACCTTTCACATACACTGCACCCTGCCCATAGGGGTACCACGGGCCTACCTTAGGGGTGACTCACATGTAATAAAAGGAAACGTTAAGGTTTGCGAACAGACACTGCCGTTGCAGGTCTGAGAACCCATTGAAAGGCTCATCGTGTGGATGGCACAATCAGTGCTGAAGGTCCACTTGCCGCATTTAATTTACAGGCCCTGGCCCTCTCAGTGCACTTTACTAAAGACTTACGAGTAAATCAAATATGCTAATAATGGAAACACCAATTCATAATACAATTTATAATAGGAGCACTTGCACTTTAACACTGAACATCAGTAAGAAAGTGCGCAGAGACACTAAACCAGCAAAAACATAGTCAAAACCAGGAGGTCAGGAAGCAAAAAGACTGGGGAAACAAGCCAAAAGATGGCAGGTCTAACGCAAACTCTAGAAGCATTGCCCAGGCTATGGTCAGTCACTCTTATCGCTACTGGATGCAGATTAATTTTCAAATGACACAAGTCATTCCTAAAATTGGAACTGGAGGGCCCACAGGCTGATAAGAGGACAGATTACTTTTGGTATACTTCATGCTTTTGTTTTGTAAGCAGGGCAGAGCTGATTTAGAAAAGTGACTGGTACGATTCAGGTAGGTCTACACAGGCCAATATTACCCAATTGGCTAGGGTAGTGTCCTTGCTCAAAATTAAATCTGTTGTAGATTTAATTGCCCACCATGTCATCGTGGTCTCTTTATTATTGCTGGGCTTTGATGAGATGAACTCAAGTCACAATAACTCGTGGGAGGTCATGCTTTCCAACCCTGGTAGAAAATATAGAACTCGCAATATGCTACATCTGTTTAGAATGTTTTGTGCCCCCTAGACTGATAAGCAGGTATAAATAAAATAATAATAAGTTGCACAATATTGCTGGATACCTCAGTAAGTCCCGGTTAATTGGCTGGGATGCTACTTTGACTGTCCCACTGTGGCATAATGAAAGATTTGTATGCCAATCAATAGTCGGCCTGGGACAGCATTCATTCAAATTAGCAAGTCCTGTACCAGTAAGCTGCGGCCCATGTATTTACCCAGAAAAGGCTTATCGAGACATGATGTAGTGGATGTTACTGACACTTCTGTAAGCTTCCAGAGTTGATGACACTATGATCAAAGTGGAGGCCCCCTACCTATAAACTGCGGCATGTTTGTTTGTCCAAAATGCGCTGATCTGGTTGTGGTATCACAAATGTTGATGGCACTGTGAAGGGCTTCCGAAGCTGGTAGCACTTTGGTTGGGAAAGCAAAGGTACATTGCACCTGACATGGTTGAAGATCTTTGAGAATGTCGCACCCAGGTCTCTGGCAAACTAGGCCATTACCCTGGACTTTGGCAACTTCGACTTTGGATGCCATATCGAATTATCGGTTGCTTAGATTGGTAAAGTCCATTGTGGTCTCCAGAGGGTGATATATCTTGGACTCACTGCTAGTTGCTGAAAAAGGCTTGCACCCTCTTTCATCAGATGCATTGTTATTCAGTTCTTGTGGGCTTGGGAAAATGACATAGTCTGTTCCATCATCTTGGGTGATGACCTTGGAACGGTAGGAAATCTCCACAGGTGCATTTGCTCCCGACCAGAAATATCACACTACAAGCTTTGGAATCCTAGTGGCAGCTTTTCCCTGACTATACCTTCATTAATTGCTCTCTGAACCTATTCATCAGGCACTTTGTCAATGATGAGCTCTCCTGGCTTGCATGTCAGATCCTCAACTAACTGCTGGTCTCCTACACTTCAAGTGCTAGGTAGATTCAGTTGGTTCTTTCTATGATTCCTTCTGTAAGGCTGTCAGTTTGTATACACTTGTTGTCTGTGAAAACTCCTCCTTTTCAAGTGTTCTGGAGTGCAGATCGTGGTTTTGGATGTATTAGAATTAGCAGATGGACGACTTGATGATTTATCTATATTGCCTTGGAGAGCCAGTGTTGGAATTTGAACAACAGGGTCAAAAGATGATTGATCAATTTAGCAGTCATGCTAGAGAGGTTTGACTTAAGGTTTTCTGCTGCCCTTTCTCCTACACGTATTGACTTTTTGCAATTATCTAGTGTAGTGCTGATAACTTCAGGAACCTCAGCGTGCCTTACAGCAATCTCCGAGCAGTTCCCATTATTACTTGAGAAAGTGACACTTTTAAGTGATTCTTTTATTGCACTCTCAGTAGCATACATTTGTGAGCCTGTAGTTGTGATGTTTGATGACATTTCACAAAGGATTTTAATTTGGTTATTTAACTTCACGCTGTATGCTGCCAGATTATTTGCAATAAAATTTAAAGTGCTACACATAATGGCAAGGATCAGTTACCCCAGGGGAGGTTCCAGCTGTAGATGCATATACCCTTAGCGCCTTTTGGCCAAGATGGTAGATTTCATGAAATCCCTGATTTCTGGGAGCTCTTGTTGCAGGGATTCTGCTCATGCACAGAACTATGCGCAGGAAACCAGGACCTCAGTGAATTGTGGTGTACCAAAAACTCACCTCAGTACCCAGTACCCCAATCCGACTAGCATCAGTGTCCCATTCGTTATCCGTATTCTCTCGAAGCTCCCAATGTATAGACAACCCAGAACAAGCGACTTAGGGGCAGATTTATAACGGACTTGCGCCACTTTTACGCCGCCGTTGCATCACTTTTGCGCCATGTTGCGCCCCATTTACAACGTGACGCATCTAGGGAGATGTGTCACGTTGTAAAGCTTGCACCACATGTGGGCGTACCTGCACAGGGGGGGCGTTCCGGCGTAGGAACGCCTCCGAAAAGTGGCTGAGTGAAATCTACAAGATTTCACTCAGTCACTTTTCCGGCCATGCTGCGTCAAAACCTGCTGGTTGAAGCAGGCGTAAGGATTGACGCAGCATTGTAACAATAGGGCACCCCCGAGCCTTGCTAGAGATGCGTCGCGCTTGCGACACAACTCCAGCAATGTGCCAACCTTCCGCCATCAGATGCGTCACGCATCTGTTTATCCTTGCGCCACGATGCACTGCATTGTAAATGCGGCGCATCTATTGTGGCGCAAGGGTAAACTTTCGTGACGCATCTTCCCTGGTGCATCCATGCTGATTTGCAGGGATGCGCCAGGGAACATAAATCTGCCCCTTAGAGTACTCTCAGGAATAGTGGGAATCAGAAATACCTGTTCGGTATTATTCTCATATCAGTCCACAACAAGAGTAATCAGAGACACTGTAAAGTTTAAAATGTTTATTTTATAAACTACGTGTCCTAAGATGCAGTACTTTGGCTAACATAAGCAGACAAATGATTACAATTAAAACCATCAGCATTGTTACAATACCATAGAAAATGAAGCGAGAAATCATAGAATAAATGACTGGAATACAGCCACCTTCCCTTCACTAGTAAGCTAGTATTATCAGACTAATAGAAGATCTCTAAGTTTGAATGGGGAACCCCATACCGTAAAGATCAGCTTAGGCGAATCACATCACAGGATCAGCTTTGCTCTTCGCCTGGAAAAGTTCTTCTCCAGAATGTTTGTGTAATGCATGCAAACTGCAATATTAAAGGCTCTCGACTTTCAGGTATTTGCAGCTGTGTGCGTATTATGGCTAGAGAGTGGGGCGATCAACCTGAACTCAAAAACATACATTGTTTGGCGGCTCAGTGTGTTTCTGCACACAATGTTCAGATCAAGGTCGTCGTGCACGTCTAGGGATGTGAACAACAGACAGTTCTCATGTGAAGAAAAGGCAAGCAAGCAGTTTTCAAATAATAACATGTCGCTGTAGTGTCGTGTGCAAAAGCAGCAAAAAGTGACAAGATGGTGTTTCTAACATCTAACGCGCTTATGCTAACATAGCAATGTATGTATCTAAATCGCTGCCTTCACTACACTCTGTAGACTAGAAAGAGTCACCAAAAATGTGATTGTATCCACTTATTTTTCTAAAGCAATCAAGTCCAAACGTACCAGAAAATCAGCACAAATTTAGATGGAGTACAAATCCAACATTGAAAGTTTCAGCTAGCTCTTATCAACCCCTTCCATGGCAAGCCAATTTGACAGAAATGAAATTCTGTATCACACACATTACATCGGGAAACCAGCAAGCTTCTACAATCCTAGGAACTCTACAACAAATAGTTCCTTCAAACTAAGCTTTTTATTACCTGCTACCAAAGATATAATTGATCTTGATGGATACTCAACTTACCATTCACTTGCCAATAAGCAACAAAAGGGCAGACCCACAGGGCGTTTGACCATTTGGGTAAGAACATCGTTGGCAGCAGATGCTGAACCTACACTGCAATAAACAAAAACATACAAATCATTGTTTTAAGAAGCAAGGCAGGTTCACTTAAGATTTTCAATATTTATTTTCCTTCAGATGAATGGTCTCTGGTTAACTCCGATGTTCTGCTTATCAAAGACCCACAGCAAAAAGGTTGATAGAGGTGCCAAAGAGGTCACCAGAAACAATGTATGCAGGGTTTTACACTGCCAAATATTATTGCATATTGGAATGTGTTAACCTTAATTAAAAAATGCACCTCTTAATGCTGGATCACACTGTAACCAATGAAGATAGCACATGAAACATCCCCTTATCTTCCAAAGAGCACTGCACATAGCTGCCAAGGTTTCAGATTGCTATTTTCGTAATTTCAGAGTAATTTTGAGTGACATTTCAACTACTATGTGTGACACTTTCTCCCAAGCAAAATCAACCAATGAAGACATGGGAAACATATAAATATCAGAAGTTATACCACTCATTTGAGCAACAAGAAACTCTAATTCCTTAAAACTGCTGCAAAGCTCCAGAAATGGAAATACATTAAACGAGACAGACTGCGTGACTGCAGTCCTTAGTAACAGAGGGCATGCAGGCACTGCAGCTGCTCAGAACTTCCAAGCCTTTTGTGTGTTAAACCCTTGCATGCGCATGATGGAACCACGCCGTCATAAGCCACGGGCGGCGTGTGCTCATGACGGCGTGGTTCCGTCATGCTGCGGCCGCTCCGCCCACGTGTCGCTGATTCCCCGCCTGTGCGGGCGAAATAAAGAGTGGGCGGAGTCGTGACGGAATCACGCCGTCATGAGCACAGCACGCCCGTGACTCATGACGGCATGGTTCCGTCACGAGCATGACGGCGCCGCGCTCACCCCGCACCCCCCCCAGCGCCGGGGCGGAATTTGCGCTGCAGCGAAGTGGTTAAATGAAAAGGATGCCACCTTGGTTTGGGCCATACAAACATACCTCTGTGCTGGACATTTGAGCTCTCCCACATCTGCTTCTGGTGTGTCTTTCCGTAGTCTTATAACTTCACCATGATGTGGCCTAAGGCACTGTGCCTGCAGAGGTGCCCTTGAAATGCAGTCAGTGGAGAAAACTGGCGCTAGCAGTTTAAACCTCTGCATGAGGCTTCAGACAGGTAATGACACTGAGGTGCAGGGGATTCGAATATTGGAGGCATGGGGCAACCATGAAACTGCAGTGCCATGGACTCTGGGAGGAAGGCTCAGGTCACGAGCCACCGCGGTGCCTGCCACCTTTGTTTAGTGCTTCCCGTGGCTGTCATAATCTCCAATCTCATCTTGGCCTTTCTTAGGTAGGAGCAGGTGCGGGGTGTCTCTGCAACTACTGAGCCTCACTGAAATAAAACCGTGCAAGGGTCACGGATTCCTGACCCGGCCGGGAGTCGCTCTCGTCTGGGAAGGGGAAGCAGAAAAACAAGAGATCGCTTGTGGGCGCCCGGAACATAATCTAGCCTAAGTTTATTTGAAGCAGAGAGTGGGAGGCCTCCGGCTGCCAGGAGTCATATGCCTATCTGTCCAATGACAGAAGTCTGTCCTGAGCTCAGTGACTGCTGCAAATGCGGTCACTGGCTCCGTGACTGGACTGATGCCGCCCGGTAATGATTGAATGCCATGCGGGTGATTTTTGATGGCCCGGGACGAGGGCAAGTCAGTTCTGTGAGCGCCATGAGTGCGGAGCCCTTGATGACTAGTAACCAGCACCTCGCTGCTGGCTTAGTTTCTTCGAAAACAAACTCCTTGCCTTTGGCAGCAGGACGTGACATCACGCGGCGGCGTCAGGAATTGCTTTATCTGTCTAGGGCTCCCCTGGCTGTAATGTAGCCTTTGCGCAGCCGCACCACCATAAGAGAGCTGAGAGCCGCGCAGCGCCGGGCGGACATGTAAGATACATTCAGCAGCAGCCTTAGACTCAGCTACAGCACCAAGCCAGCAGGAGCAGCGCTGAGCTGCTAGCTGCCACACTCATAATATTACCTCTTTAGGCAGCGCTTTGCTGACGCTCAGAAACTATGCAAATGCGGGACAATGCATTTCAGTGCGGTGATCCGGATCACCACAATGAAATGCGTTAGAGTCACGCCTGATGCGTGATACTTGGCAGGACTGACTGCATGAGTACAAAGAAAGGTGAATTCATATTTCAAGATCTAGTTGAGGAAAGTATTCACTCCATAACCAAAAAGAAGGGAAACGTGAACACTGTGGCAGGAGGCTGCAGACTTAGCCACCTCCGCTGCTCATTAAATATTAAGTTACTATTGTTGGAATGCCCCATAACGTCCTGAGGGGCCCTGCTGGGCTTAATTTGTATATGGATTTCTTCCTTATGGAGTCCCAAGGAGGACATAGAAAAAAAAAATATGATATAGGGAGACTTTTGCTGCATTTTTAAATTACTCATTGGGTTGGATCTTTTGTTCTACAGCTGTACAGTATAGGGACTATTTATGGTTGGACCTATGTTTGAATAACTGTGGCCTGAACTGTGCAAAAAGAGAAACTCAAACACATTATTTTTATTTTGATAGTTTATTTAAAGCAGGTGGTTTAATAAAATAAATATTTATTAGCTTTTCATTCAAAAGCAGACAAACAAGATAGACAGTGAACCCACCCAGGAAGTGCTCTAATTCTACATCCACCCGATGCTGCCGGGGTGCATAGAAGGCCCGGTACTATTATGCAAACACTTGGACTTACTCATCTGTTTGGGTTAGCCTCCACCCATCTGGTCTCCTCCTCTCTGCCGCTTAACCATGCCAGGAGGTGGTCAGCCTTATCCCCAACTTCATAAATCCAGGATTGCACCATCCGGTATTGTTGGCAGGCTGCCTCCTGTATGGTATTTCAGTACTCAATTCGAGCCATGTCTAGGAGTCAGGCATTGATTCCTCCGGTGCCATGGCAAGTGGCACTCCAGGATTTGCACCTGCCTCTCTAACTACAATAGTTTACCTATTTAGAGTATATTTTTGACATTCATTGCGTTTAGGCATGGTTAATCATTCCTTTGATATGATGATGACTTTTAATATGAGGTTATTGTTCTTAATGTGGTGACCATTGACTAAGCCAATAGGCTTGCCTTATATATTGATGTGGTGATTCCTTGACAAAGCCAATAGGCATCTGCTTTTTGAAATGACAACCTCCTATATTGTGATCTTGTATCTGGTATGGGTAGGGGGGTACTGGGATTTTGGGGGGCATGACCCACTCGGACTCAAATGTGATATCAGGAAATCACCAAAGGTATTTTCATTTACCTTAGCAATATATTTGTAAGTTAAAGGATATTTTTTGTTGTGTGTAATAAATGTACCTTTCCTTTTGCAAAGAAAAAACACTGACTGGACAATTTGGTATTGAGTGTTGTGTGTCGAATAGAGGTTAGTATCCCATGCCACCTCACCTGAGTAGGCCACAGACTCATCTGCTTCGCTACCCTGAGAGAGTCAAGTGCTACAATGGGATGCTTGGGTCCGAGTAAGGAGACAATCGTGGACTATTTCTACTGCAGGCTAAGCAGGAGTAGACAAAATACTTCACTTCACACACATTATATAGATGAGTAACCCCATAAAACTATATATATATATATATTCACTGAAAAAACCATAGGTTTCACAAACGTTATAGTTAGGAATTAGCATTTAAAAAACCTTGCAAATTCACTGAAAAAACCATAGGTTTCACACATGTTATAGTTAGCTGGACATTTTACTCATAAAAAACCAATGAAATTCCCCCGTTATAGTTAGTGCAGGCAACTATAACTCACGCGACCGCAATCCTCTGCTGATGCTAATACTGTATTTTGACACTTATTTGCCCATGTCTTCTTCCATTAAATTTTAGCTATACATTTATTACAAATATTTTTTTTTTCATAAAGACACATATGTCATCAGCAGAGGATTGCGGTCGCGTGAGTTATAGTTGCCTGCACTAACTATAACGGGGGAATTTCATTGGTTTTTTATGAGTAAAATGTCCAGCTAACTATAACATGTGTGAAACCTATGGTTTTTTCAGTGAATTTGCAAGGTTTTTTAAATGCTAATTCCTAACTATAACGTGTGTGAAACCTATGGTTTTTTCAGTGAATTTGTACGTTTTTTTAAATGCTAAGTCACTTTACGCCGTTCGTGGCGTGCGCGCCCACTTAACGCAGTTCGTTCCGTGCGCGCACGGTGCGCTTCGCGCACCGTGCACGCACGCACCCACTTTACGCAGTTAGTGCCGTGCACGCACGGTGGGCACGCGGTGCGCTACGCGCACGGTGGGCACGCGGTGCGCTACGCGCACCGCGTGCCCACGTTACGCTCGATGGGCCATGTACGCACGATGCGCTTCGCGCACCGTCCGCACACGGAGGACATAATATGCGCTTCGTTGTGAAAGGTAAACTATTAAATGTTCCTTTTGAACACGGGGGGGGAAATGTGGATAATTTTTTTTTATGATTCATTTTTACGGTATGCGTACGGTAAGCGTAATCGCCGTTTTTTCGAAAAAATATAAAATTGCATTTTTTGCCTTAGGGGTTCTTTTGGGACACCGTAATCAAGGCTAGGTGGTTAGAGCTGTCTAACCTGCCCCTTTACATGTTTTCAACCTTTGTTTTTCCTCCCCCCCTCAGAGTGCGAGAGAGAAAATGGCGGCCGCCGCTTCCTGGTTTCGACCGATTCGAATGTTTACTAAGATCTAACAGCCAATCAGAATCGCGCTCGCGCACGGCACCGTACGCGTACGGTAAGCTTACCGTAAGCGCACGGTAAGCGCACCGTAAGCTGCCACAGATATACATATTGATTTAAATGCTATTTTCTCAGGAACTACTGAACAGATTTACACCAGACCTACAAAAGGCACTTCCTTGACCTGTAGACTACCTCTCTGCCAAATTTCAAGTAACTCTGTTAAGCCGTTCGGGCTGTAGCTGTGTCTAAAGGTCCTATGGAAAAATGCATGGGAAAAACGCGTTTTGGGATCCCCCTTTTTTCTCAGCCCCCGCTTGACGAATCCCCCAGAGACTTTCAGGGTAGGAGCGTAGCGTAGCGCCCCATTAGTTTTGAAAATTTCGCGAGGATTCGTCGACCGGCGCCAAAGTTATTCCAAATAGAATGTTGCGGTTTTCCTATGGAAACAGGGTCCTAACTATAACTACCTACTGGCGACTGCCAGTAGGTAATATATATATATATATATATATATATATATATATAGAGAGAGAGAGAGAGAGAGAGAGAGAGAGAGAGAGAGAGAGAGAGAGAGATAAACAATTAATCATTTTTCATAATTACTATTCTTTAAATAAACTGATGATCAATTAATAAAAAATTGTTATCAAATTATGAATTAATTAACTTCCCTCCCTGTACCCTTACAAACCTAGACCCCACCTAAAATATAACTAAAGATACCTATTCCATAACTTACATATTTAAAATAAATTAAATAATGAATGACAACAATTAATTATAAAGAATCAATTAATTATTAAGTAGTTATCTTTCCACCACGGCAGTCGCAATACCTATTTATTGCATTGTGGCGTGTGCTGCCGGCCGAAGCACCTGGTGCAATACAAAAAGGGACAGTATTCAATCCTTGCACTACGTGTATAGGAGGCTAGGGGGGGAATGGAGGGGCCACTACAGGCCCCCAAAGTCCCTTTCTGCCAGCCTTTTCATGGTGGATTAACTGCCATGAAAAAGCTGGTGGAAAGGGACATTGTAATACCTACGGTGGTTCCAGGCAGGCACCACCAACATGGTACGGACTACAAGCCCATAAACCGCACCGCTGGTCTCAAGGAGCACGCCAGATGCGTGGCGCTACCCCATCCGCCATTGTAATACGGTGGGCGGGAAACATGTCTCCGATGACGGGGGACCGCCACCGACAGCCTGTTGGTAGCAATCTCCCTGCCATCATAATCGGCCCCTTAAATTTCAATCATATAATTACATAAAATATTTTAAATAATTATTAATCAATTATTACCTAACTTCCTACCCTATACCTCTACAAATTCAACAACCCACTACAACACTATAAATTACTATTACAAATTAATACAAAAAACACTTATGGCCTCATTATGATGGTGGCTGGTGGCTGCCTATCTGACATCCAGGTCATCGACTTGACAGCCTGATTACAATATCGGTGTTCAGAGCACAGAGGTTGGGGGAAAGACTGCCACCTCTGACAGAATCCAAGATCCAGTTGGGCAGCGGTCAGAATCCTATCAATACAATGGAGGCGGTGCCTCAACAGGCACTGCCGTAAAGAGTAGGATGTCACTTTCTCACTGTCTTTACATGGAGGTCTAAAGCCATGAAAAAAAGGAATGCAGAAACAAACTTTGGGGGCCACAAGCAGGGTCACCGTCCCATGTGGCCAGTGGTAGGTGGCCTCTGGGGCACATGCAATGCCTCACCACACATCCATGCACTGTGTACCAGGCACCACATGATGCATGATTGTGCTCAAAGTGCTTTTTACCATATTGGCTTGGGCTACAGCCCTTTTCCTGTGCGGTCCAGTATCGCAGCCATTGAGCTCCAGATAGATTCACCACTGCCTAGGTTGGTTCAGCCAAACCACCGAAGACCGGTCATCCTCTCCATCTGCTCTGAGACCTTCTATTGTAGACATCCCACCAGCCCATTGCGGCTTTTGTCCCCGGACCAGCGCATCATGCTTGTCTTTGCATCACTTAGGCCAAATGTCCTTACAGACCATCATTGCTTTCTCCATTGCCCTCAATTAAGACACCATATACTTCAGGCTTGTATAAAATTGTCCTGATGATGATCCTAGTATTGTTTTAAAGGATCGAAACGTCATCGACTTGCTGGAACACCGTGCACACAAACCCAAAAGATATTTTATTGTAACGATTGTCGTTTTCATTTTGCTTGTTTAACCGTTCGCAAGGCATACAAGCTTTTCTTGCCTGCCTGAATGTTTTGTTCAAAGTATATGTTTTGTGAATGTGCAGGACACAGGACTGTGTCCCACTTTATTGTTTGTTGTTAGATTTGCAACTTCGCTATTCATTAAAATTGACTGTCCGGCTGGACAGTAGTAATATAGCACTTATTCTAGTCTATATTGATTGTTTATTTACATTAGCTTCTTACCAAGGACCACTGTTCTCACAAAATACTTTTCCTGTGCCACAGCACATGCCACAGTAGTAAAAAACACTATCCAACTCCTGCACTGGCAGTCTTATCTAAATTGGGTAGGTGGGACCGCTGACTCATTCTCAGACAGTCTCCTGCCTGATACATTGTTGGTCGGCGGTGTGACCGCTCGCCATCATAATCAGTCCCTTAGTCACAAGCTATATTTTAAAAACAATTACTAATATTTATATAAACAATAGTAACACATAAAATGTATATTTAGAAAAACATTAAAATAATTAAAAACATTATTTTTAAACACTATATTGATAGAAAATAATGTAAAAAACATAAATATAATTTACAATGCTATTATTTACCTAATAAAACAATGTTCTTGTCAGTTGTATTTTTCCATCAACAATATTTGTGCACAACAATGTTTAATTTCCTATAAAATGGACTGTCTCAAAATCATTGCGAAACAATAGGCAAGCAAAGAAAACATGCAGATAAAATAGGCACGAGTGTGGGATATAAATACCATAAATTGACATATGTAGAGAAAGGAAAGGGAAATGAAACAAACTAGAAAATGAGTGACTATACGGAATCTTCCCATAAATAAAATGTAAAACAAACAAACACACAACAAATTAGATGAAGCAACACAGCTATCTGCATGAAAACAGCAAAATCAATATTGGAATAAAGCACTATGGGGCATATGTATCAAAACCCGAATTTGCGAATCTCAAATAGCGATTTTTTGAGAATCGCTATTTGAGAATCGCAAAATGGGATGTATTTAAAATATCGCTAATATTTAGCGATTTCTTAAAATTCCTTAATTGCGATTAGCAAATTGCGAAATCGCAATTAAGGAATACCTGCCCATTCATTTCTATGGGCCAGGAGACCCATAGGAATGAATGGGAAGTAATTCTCAAATTGCGATTCGCAATTTGCTAATCGCAATTTGAGAATAATTTCAAAGGTGCAAGGGTGTCAAGATGACACCCTGATGCACCCCTGAAATCAGCATGTGTGGACATATGGCGCACATACATGCCCTAAGGGCATGTATGTGCGCCACGTGGCACTTATTAAAATTAAAAATAGTGCATTTTTAAAAGATTTCGCAAATTACCACCAACTAGAAGTTGGTGGTAATTTGCGATTTCTTACGGATTTTTCGCAAAACTTTGTTGCCTGTTACATTTCATTTAAGAAATCGCAATTTGCGATTTCTTAAATGCTTACGAAAAGTTCGGAAATCGCAATATTAGCGATTCCTTAAATTTGCGCTGAAAAATGGCTCATTAGCGATTTTTTATTCGCAAACGCTGTTTTTTGCGAATCGCAGCGCTTGCGAGTAAAAAATCGCTTGATACATATGCCCCAATGTAATCTTAAGCTCCTCAGTATGATGTTGAAGTAATTAAAGGATCAGAATTAAGCCATCTAGTTGTGCCCCACCCCTCAGTCAATCCTACCTTATCCACAAAACAATTTATTGTTACTCTCATATACCCCAAAGTTGTTCCCGTGGCATGCACAACTGCCACTCCAGAAAACCCTCAAAGAGGTCCCCCTTTTTCAATATTTGCCTTCATTTTTAAGATGGTTTTAAATACTCATACCCCAAGCCACCCTGAACTCTTCATCAAAAAGTGTACCACTAATTATAAAAGTCTAGTGTACCACTAATTATAAAAGTCTAGTGCATACTTTAAAAAAGAAAATCTTTATTAGAGAAGTATGAAATGCATATCACATGACTGGTTACATCATGACCGTCATTTTACAAATTCATGTCCAATTATTATAAAACAGCACAGGACTAACACAATGACATAACGCTTGTAGGCCATTGGTCTCACAAGGGTTTCAACAAGTCTTTCCGTGGTGGCCATCTTCCAGCCAGCATAGCCCCAGCTGACACTTTCTGAAGGCACCTCAGGTGCAGCTTGCCTTCTACAGTCATGATCACTACAGTCCAATGATTGTCCACAGCGCTCTGTTGCATGCAACCGTATGTGGATCATACAGTTCTCACTTCATATTGATAAAGTCTTGTCCATACTTTTGAATAATAATCACACATCTTCATCATTAGAACAAGAAATATATTTATTCAAAGCCTTCTAAGTATGCTGTTTACCCCTAAATATTTTCTCAATTGTATAGAATCCTACAATTTGGCAGATTCCTTTTTCTAAATTTACTATAATTTGATAAAAAAGTTCTTTGAAAATTTTAGGTTGATTTGAATTCTTTGTATTGGGACCACATAATGGCTTCCCAGAGAAGGTTTTACTGGTTACAGCCTCTCTTTTATCCAGATATTTGATATATATTTTAATCTAAATATACATTTGTAATTCCTATAGACTCACAAAGTTACAGCAGCTGTGCCTATTAATTCACGAAAACAATTACATTCAATAGTCAACACAAATCTCACCCAGAGAGAAACTCTTAGATCACTGTTATTATTCTACTGACAAAGCTTCATATAAACAACAAAATAACATAACTGATTATCTGAGAGGCAATATCAGGATCTTGACCTGTGAGTATATTTTTCTTGCATTGTCACAGATGGAAGTCCAATTTGACCTGCTTTTTTATATAAAATAATTTATGGCAACCATGATACTTCATACAGAGTGATTGATAGCAGCCAATACGTTTTTTGTGGATAATCATCAGACATGCTCTGAAAAATGTAAAGAAGGACAGAAAACAAAAATAAACATCCTATAAATGATCATAATAATTGTTGTAAAATAAAATACAAATATCAATAATTAACATTGGAACAATATACCATCTTTACATTGAATTGACACCACTCCACAGTGTCCATCAAATGGCTCATTTTAGATATCATAAACTTTGTATCACAGGTAAAACACAATGTGTTAGTGGAAATCATATGTCTCAAAATCATTTATTGCACATGCTTATGAACATATGAACATATATATATATATATATGTATTCACTGAAAAAACCATAGGTTTCAGGGGCGTTATAGTTAGCTGGACTTTTCACTCGTACAAAACCATTGAAATTCCCCCGTTATAGTTAGTTCAGCTAACTATAACTCACGCGCCCGCAATGCACTGCTGATGACGTCACATATTACATCACTCATGACATGGTCAGTGACATCACTCATGACATCACTGATGACATCTCAAATGACATCACTGATGACATCATCCAGTGAATGTGTGTTTATCTGAAAATTACATATGTTTTATATATGTATATCTCAAGGTTGATGGAAGAATAAATGGATATATAAGTGTCTAAATGGATGATTTGTTTTTGAAAAATTGATTGTATAACTGACTGATTAAGTGTATGTTAGTGAATACATGGCTTAGTGAGTAATGTTTAAATGTGTAAATATCTGTATCAGTCTCTCTCTTTGTGTATAAGTGGCTGCATGGGTTGGTGAGTAGCTACATGAGTGTCTATATAGGTTATTAGTTGGTTTTTTGAGTATCATTATGAGTGTCTGAGTGTCTGTATGGTTCGGTGGGGGTATTACATAGTGCATAGGTGCATGAATGAGTGACTCACTGTTTGTATGTGATGAAGACAGCATGTGTGCAGGACTGTATGGGTGGATGAGTGTGTGCATGGGTGTGTTAGTGAGTGATAGACTGTCTCAATAGTGTCTTTATGAGTAACTACATATGTTTTAAACTAGTATATGTGACTATTGGTGTATATAAGTGAGTATATGTGAGAATGAGAGATTGAAAGAGTTCCTGTATGAATAAGTATGTGTTTCTATAAGTGATTGTTTAAAAGACTAAGTATGTGTAAGTTTCTGTAGAAGTAAGTGTGATGGTGTGTGTATAACTGTATATGCAAGTAAATGGATGTTTGATTCTTAATTAGCATGAGTGACTATGTGTGTGAGTAACTCTATGGATGAGTGGCGTTGTGTAACAGGATGTATAGGTGTGTGAGTACATATGATGAGTAAGTACATGTATGAGTGACTGTATAGGACTGTTGGTTAATGAGTGGATGTGTATGTGGATCTTAGAATTACTGAATAGGTTGTTGTAACTGGTATTGGTATGTCCATTGTTTTGAACATTGTAGTTTCTATTTTTGAATGTGTTTATCAAAGGTTATATTAGGGGAAGAGGAGGTCTGCCACTCTATCACAAGGATGATGTCATCAGTGATGTCATTATTGATGTCATTTGAGATGTCATCAGTGATGTCATGAGTGATGTCACTGACCATGTCATGAGTGATTTAATATATGACGTCATCAGCAGTGCATTGCGGGCGCGCGAGTTATAGTTAGCTGAACTAACTATAATGGGGGAATTTCAATGGTTGTGTACGAGTGAAAAGTCCAGCTAACTATAACGCCCCTGAAACCTATGGTTTTTTCAGTGAATTTCTAAGGTTTTTTAAATGCTAATTCCTATCTATAACGTGCCTGAAACCTATGGTTTTTTCAGTGAATTTCAAAGGTTTTTTAAATGCTAATTTCTAACTATGCCTACAGAGATAGGACATGTGAAGAAAGAAGAAAAAACGCACAGAAAGTAAAAAAAGAAATGCAGAAAGAAGCAACAGAAGTCCTCAAAGACGAAGAAAAGTGCAGGAAGAAGGATAACGTGCAGAAAGAACAAACAGAAGAGCAGAAAGAAGCCTTGTTGCAAAATCATCCTGTACCCTCAACTTTTTCAGACGCATGCTGGTGGTAACTGAGTCTGACTAACCAGTCCTAGAGCCAGTGCTATGTTAAAAGACACTCAGAATACAGTGAAAACACCTACATACACTAGGAAACACTATGCGTTGGGGTCCCCCTGTGATCAGCATGACCTCCTCTGTAAGCCGCTATTATATAATAGGGCAGGGGATTAAAACTACCTCTTAAAACGCGCCACAGGGCGTGTTTGCACACGTCACCTCAGGCCCCATCCCCTCACTTCCCCACTGTGTAAACACGCCCTGGGGCCGTTTTAAGTTGGGAGATTAAGTCCCCTTGAATCCTGAGGGACCCTAGGGTCCAACTAGACCACTAGGTACCTCCAGTATGCGCCACAGAGCTGCATTGCAGAGAGGTGTAAAAAGTGGCACGGCCTGGACCACCTCTCTGCAACGCAGCTCAGTGGTGCTTACTGGAAGCACCTGGTGGGCTAGTTAGCCCCCAGGGGCCCTCAGTATTGAAGGGGAATTATTTCCCCAACTTAAAACGCGCCACAGGGCTTGTTTGCACACGTTAACTCAGGCCCCGTCCCCTCCCTTCACCACTGTGTAAACACGCCCTGTGGCCGTTTTTAGTAGGGAGATTAAGTTAATTTGAATCCTGAGGGTCCCTAGGGTCCAACTAGCCCACTAGGTACCTCCAGTATGCGCCACAGAGCTGCGTTGCAGAGAGGTGTAAAAAGTGGCACGGCCTGAGCCACCTCTCTGCAACGCAGCTCAGTGGCGCTTACTGGAAGCACCTGGTGGGCTAGTTAGCCCCCAGGGGCCCTCAGGATTGAAGGGAATTATTTCCCCAACTTAAAACGCGCCATATGGCGTGTTTGCACACGTCACCTCAGGCCCCGTCCCCTTCCTTCCCCACTGTGTAAACAAGCCCTGTGGCCGGTGTTTAAGTTGAGAGATTAAGTCCCCTTGAATCCTGAGGATCCCTAGGGACAAAATAGCCCACTATGTACGTGCAGTAAGCACCATTGCAGAGAGGTGTAAAAAGGGGCACGGCCTTCACCATCTCTCTGCAACGCAGAGCAGTGGCACTTACTGGAAGCACCTGGTGGGCTAGTTGGCCCCCAGGGTCCCTCAGGATTGAAAGGGAATTATTTCACCAACTTAAAACGCGCCACAGGGCGTGTTTGCACACGTCACCTCAGGCCCCGTCCCCTCCCTTCACCACTGTGTAAACGCGCCCTGTGGCCGTTCTAAGTTGAGAGATTAAGTCCCCTTGAATCCTAAGGGTCCCTAGGGTCAAACTAGCCCACTAGGTACCTCCAGGAAGCGCCACAGAGCAGCGTTGCATAGAGGTGTAAAAAGGGGCGTGGCCTCAGAACACCTGTCTGCAACGCAGCTCCCTGGCGCACACTTGAGATACCTGTTGGGCTAGTTGGCCCTCAGGGACCCTCAGTATTGAAGGGGAATTAATTCCCCAACTTACAACTGGCCAGGGGGCGCGTTTGCAGAGTGCTGCAAGGAGGGGGCATGGCCTCCAGCGCGATGCCGGTCTTTTATTTTTTTTATTTTTTTAAGAAGGAGGGCTGTGTGGCCCCCCTTCTTTTTCTAATTTACTGGCCCTGGGGACCCAATCCCCCAGGGCCTGCACCCTAAATGTTTTTGTTGAAAAAACTAAATTTGGCCCTCCCAAGGCCTTAATCAGCCCTGGGGACCCCAACCCCGGGGTCATGGCCTTTTTTTTAATTTAAATTCTTTAGGACGGGGCTGTGTTGCCCCCCTCCTCAGGCCACTTATGGCTCCGGGGACCCCATCCCCCGGGGCCGGCCTTTGTTTTTTATTTTTTTTAAAATATATATATTTATAGCAACACCTAGGACATGCTGGACAAACCTATCACCATGACGATTTGTGTGATATTCATTAAAAGGCGACTATGCATAGAATGAATCCACATGGAATGTATTTACACCGCTTGTGAAGCTCTGACGTGTCTGACGCCCTACCGTGCCTAATCCCGGCACCCCCGCCGGTGGGTACTCTCCAAGTAGACACCCTTGTTGTTTATTTATACAAACATGGGTAGCTATTGACGGGCACATTTAATATACACGCACACCAAGCCATTCAAAGGGGATTCAACAAAAATTCGACCAAACTATGCAAGAACCCCCCTCACGGTTAATAAAAAACACATCCACCGCCGGATGTGTAATACTTTATATTTTACTCTCTGGAAAGGAGACGAACCTCACTTGAGAGTCACAGCGTGCTCCTGGCTGAGCCCAATGCTGTGTTACACCCACCAGTGCCCGCCGATTGCCTCACACCTCTGTGTTGTATTCCACCAGCTAGTGCGTATGCTATGACACTATCTAGCCCATGTGCACTGTAACACCACCCCGTGAATATGTCATGCCACACTTGCCTTCGCACGGGTTATATTGCCCCATCTAACGTGCCTTCCTCAATGTGTATGTTATAACACACAGCGCTATGCCATACATATTACAATCTGGGATCTATATCTTTGTCACAGTGCATATGCAACGTTACACTCCCCAGCACTTATTTTATATTACAACTTTAGAGACTAGTTATGTTACACAACACTGCCCTGTGCATATTACACTCCAAGGCGCATATCGCATAGCACGCGCTAGTGCCTGTGCTATCTCGCGCTCTCCAATGAATCTGTAATTGCGCACAATGTATTGCATATTATATTTCACGCCCCGGTTCATCTTATATCACACTTTTTGGTGCATAGTTTATACCATATACTACATCTAGTTTTCATTTTCAATCGTGCTCTCAGGACTATGTTCTATATAACACTGCGTCCACCTACCCTTTTCACGTGCATTACATTTTGCGATGGGGGTGGAGGGTCAGGGGGTGTTTCTGCCAAGTGAGCCCGGAGTCACAGTCACAAACGTCCTCTTCTTCCTGAATAAAAGTGAGATTATGCTGCATACTTGTTCATATTTTAAGTAGTTCGCACAGACACACATTTTAAAAACAATAAAGTTCCTAATACCCACCTTCTCTGAACAGTTAGCTTGCTGCCCCATCCACCTCCTCCCTATCCTCTGTTGTCTGAATCCTTGGACTAGCCTCCTCCCTCCTGCCATGCATGGTCTGATGTGCTGCCACTGCCCTCCATTTAGCATGATGTACCAGTCCACTCCTCCTGCCCTCCATTGCCCAATTCTATGGCCCATCATTGACCTCCTGCTTAGCCTCTGTGCTTAGCTTGCTGCCCCTATTCTCCTTCCCCCTGCCCTCCGATGTCTTTGTGCATGCCCCTGCTCCATCCTTTTTGCCCACTATGTTTCATGGACCTGCCACTCCTATCTACTCTGAGTGTTCTGTTGAGCTGCCACTCCCCTCCCACCTGCCTAGCATTGTCAGATGACTGTAACCTGTCCCTGCCACCTCCACCCTGCCTGTCCACATGCCAAGCCCCTATCCCCTTCCTCCTGTCCTCCATGGTCCATTTTACTGCCACACCCTTCTGCCCTCCCTGATCTGTTGTGCTGCAACTGCTCCTCCAGCCTGCCCCGCGCGATCTGTTGTGAGGCCCCTTCCCCTGAACTCTCTTGTCTGTGCCCAGATCCTTACCCTCCCATCTATCCTCCATGGTCCTTTGTGCATGCCCCTGCAACCTCCTTCTTGCCCATCATAGCCATTGTGCTGCCACTAACCCTCCCACTTGCCATGCATGGTCTTCTGTGCTACCATGGCCCCTCTCACCTTCCCTGTGTGGTCAGCTAGCTGCCCCTGACGCCCTCCCACCTTCCCTCCATGGTCTGTGTGTATGCACCCATAGTCTCATTGTTGCTCTCCATGGTGTGTCTTGTTTCTAGTCCCCATCCTGCCTGACCTCCATGGTCATCTTACTGCTCCTGCCCTGCCACCTTGCCCCCAGCCCTCTGTTTCTATGTGCAGACCCCCTATTCCCTCCCTCCTGGCTTGTCTGTTCCATTGTAATGCCCCTGATGCGTCCCTCCTGCCCTTTATGGTCTGTTATGCTGCAGCTTTCTCTCCGGTCTGTCCATTATGGTCAGCTAGCTACCATTGCCTCTTTCCCATCTGTTCTCTGTTGTCCATGTGCATGGTCCTGTCCCCTCCCTATTGCTTTCTATGGATTGTTGTGCTGCACTCCCGTCCCGCATGCGCTGTGTGGTGTATTATGCTGCTGCAAACCCTGATGCCTGCCATGTAGGGTCAGTTTGGTGCACCTCTCCATGTCCCTCCTGTCCTCTGTTATCAGAGTCCATGTCCCTACCCCAATTCCTCCTGCCTACCATGATTCAATGTACCATACTTGCGAACATTTTGAACTTGGTAAGAGGGAGATTTTGAAAAAAAACTGGGGTATTGATTTTCCCCTTTGAGTTACATTGAAAAAGAGGAGATTGTAGACAGGAGACAGATCAAATAAATCCCATTTGAGCTTAAAAACATCGGACGTTTCCTGGCTGAAACGGGTCTGTTGGCATGTATGGTTGTACTACCACTGACTCTTCCTTCTGCCCACAATGGTCTATTATATTGCCACAGCCTCTCTTGCCAGTCCTGTATTGTTGGTTTGTTGCCCCTGCCCCCCTTTCCACTGCCCTCCATAGTCTACTGTGCTGCCACTGCCCTTCCTGCCTGCCCAGTGTGGTCAAATTGTTGCCTCTGCACTCTCCTACCTGCCTTCAATTTTCAGAGTCCGTGCCCCTGGCCTCTGCCTCTCAACAGTATCCCAATGAACAACTAGATTGCTAACATTCTATATTTATTACAAAAGTGTGGAACGCCTGACGTCATCTTGATGTAATCAAAACTGTAATACCTAGAGTATTTCCTTTAGAAATTACATATATGAGAGGGTCCTATTTGCATCAAAATTATGGTTAGTTAGTTCTCTAAAAAAATAAAATGAGGACATATTTTCTGAGTTTTCAAATAGCGACAAATAACTTTTAAATTATTTGTAATCTTTATGTTTTTTTATCCAGTTGACCACTTGATTAAATGTTGCACCTTGGCGAGAGGATGTGGTGTTACTTCTAGAGCTGCAGACTTTGCAACTGGGGAACCAGGTTTGGAGTTTCTGCTTCAGCTCAACATTCTGTGATTGTGGTCAAATCACTTAATCTCCCCATGTCTACAACCAAAATGAATTTGATCTTGTGTGATGTAACCAATGCTTATGTAAAGCATTCCAATACCTGACAAGTCTGCACTATATAAAACTGCAAATACACAAAAAATAAGTGTTTCGCACACTTCTGTCATTGGGCTACATGTGGGCTACATCTGGGTGATATTTGTGCTGCATTTAGGCTCTTTTGTGTCTGGTGGCCATCTTGGGAGATTTATTTGTTATGAAGTTTCCTAATTTCCTCATTTACTGCAGTCGCCCAAGTAGGAAATGCTTTCAGTTTTTTACTTTGATTCCATCAAGAAGGTATTCAGATAAGGCCTGGGCAAAAATTTCGTTCCGTTCGCAGAAATTGCGATAATTTGACATTTTCGCGTTCCGCGGAGAGCGCGAAAATGTCAAAATTTACGCTTTCCGCAGCTTGACGATAATTTGTTTCTTGCTCGCGCTGTAAAATAATACATTCTCGCGTGCGCGCGATCGCCTTACCTGAATCCCTGCGTTCGCCGACAAGTTTTCTTGATCCGGTCGCGTTCTCCATGAGATGTTGGATTGTTTTTAGCCATTTGCGCTGTCTCGCGACAGTTCGCGCCCGAAGTGATGTCATGCGTCGCGCGATCACGTCTTTCTTCTCGCGATCATGCACCGCAAGACAACTCAAAACAAGATGGCCGCGCCCGCGAGCAACCACATGGGTAAGTTGGCGACCCGCAACCATGCAGAAAATCTCACGAACATGCGGGGAAAAAAATTCCGCATCTTCGCGATATTTCCGCTTGTTTGCGATCATTTTAAACATTTTCGCGATAATTTGCGAAAGTGGATTTCGCAAATTCCGCCCACCCCTAATTCAGATATGTCACACATTTGCCATAAATTCTGAATGTTAGCACTCTAGTTGCTCATTAGATCACTGTAGTAAAGCTGCTGCTCACCACGGAAGTCTGCTGCTGGTATTAAAAGTGCATGTTTCAGTCTGCATCAGAATTTTTTAATGAAATAGAAGAGGATTTGAGAAGTCACTCAAAATGTGCCCTAATTTTTCTTTCTTCAGCACTAATCATAATTTATATGGCAAAATGAACCCCCTCATTGTGTTCCTTTTTAAATTAAATGTTTTAAGTGTTACCAGTTTATTCCAATCAAGATGGCTTCAAGTCTGCCATACTTTTGTCATAAGTAAGACAGTAAGCGCTCTAGTTGTTCTTAAGAACACTCTGGGACATTCTGTCATTGGGCTATACTTGGGCTACATCTGGGTGATATTTGGGCTACATTGCGGCTCTTTTGTCTCTGGTCAGGTGGCCATCTTGGAGATTTATTTGTTATGAAGTTTCCTAATTTCCTCATTTACTGCAGTCTCCTCAGTAGGAAATACTTTCAGTTTTTTACTTGGTTCCATCAAGAAGGCATTCAGATGTGTCACACATTTGCCATAAATTCTGAATGTTAGCACTCTAGTTGCTCATTAGATCACTGTAGTAAAGCTACTGCTCACCAGGGAAGTCTGCTGCTGGTATTCAAAGTGCATGTTTCAGTCTGCATATCAGAATTATTTTATGACATAGAAGAGGATTTGAGAAGTCAAAATGTGCCCTAATTTTTCTTTCTGCAGCACTAATCATAATTTCTATGGCAAAATGAATCCCCTCATTGTGTTCCTTTGTAAATTAAATGTTTTAAGTGTTACCACTTTATTCCATTCAAGATGGCTTCAGGTGTGCCATACTTTTGTCATAAGTAAGACTGTTAGCGCTCTAGTTGTTCATTTGGGCTCTTTTGTCTCTGGTGGCCATTTTGGGAGACTTATTTGTTATGATGTTTCCTAATTTCCTCATTTACTACAGTCTCCTCAGTAGGAAATACTTTCAGTTTTTTACTTTGATTCCATCAAGAAGGCATTCACATGTGTCACAAATTTGTCATAAATTCAGAATGTTAGCACTCTAGTTGCTTATTAGATCACTGTAGTAAAGCTACTGCTCACCAGGGAAGTCTGCTGCTGGTATTGAAAGTGCATGTTTCAGTCTGCATGTCAGAATTTTTTAATGAAATAGAAGAGGATTTGAGAAGTCACTCAAAATGTGCCCTAATTTTTCTTTCTGCAGCACTAATCATACTTTCTATGGCAAAATGAAACCCCTCATTGTGTTCCTTTATAAATTAAATGTTTTAAGTCTTACCAGTTTATTCCAATCAAGATGACTTCAGGTGTGCCATACTTTCGTCATAAGTAAGACAGGAAGCACGCTAGTTGTTCTGCAGAACACTCTGGGACATTCTGTCATTGGGCTATACTTGGGCTACATCTGGGTGATATTTGGGCTACATTTCGGCTCTTTTGTCTCTGGTCAGGTGGCCATCTTGGGAGATTTATTTGTTATGAAGTTTCCTAATTTCCTCATTTACTGCAGTCTCCTCAGTAGGAAATACTTTCAGTTTTTTACTTGGTTCCATCAAGAAGGCATTCAGATGTGTCACACATTTGCCATAAATTCTGAATGTTAGCACTCTAGTTGCTCATTAGATCACTGTAGTAAAGCTACTGCTCACCAGGGAAGTCTGCTGCTGGTATTCAAAGTGCATGTTTCAGTCTGCATATCAGAATTATTTTATGACATAGAAGAGGATTTGAGAAGTCAAAATGTGCCCTAATTTTTCTTTCTGCAGCACTAATCATAATTTCTATGGCAAAATGAATCCCCTCATTGTGTTCCTTTGTAAATTAAATGTTTTAAGTGTTACCACTTTATTCCATTCAAGATGGCTTCAGGTGTGCCATACTTTTGTCATAAGTAAGACTGTTAGCGCTCTAGTTGTTCATTTGGGCTCTTTTGTCTCTGGTGGCCATTTTGGGAGACTTATTTGTTATGATGTTTCCTAATTTCCTCATTTACTACAGTCTCCTCAGTAGGAAATACTTTCAGTTTTTTACTTTGATTCCATCAAGAAGGCATTCACATGTGTCACAAATTTGTCATAAATTCAGAATGTTAGCACTCTAGTTGCTTATTAGATCACTGTAGTAAAGCTACTGCTCACCAGGGAAGTCTGCTGCTGGTATTGAAAGTGCATGTTTCAGTCTGTATGTCAGAATTTTTTAATGAAATAGAAGAGTGTTAGAGTGTTAGACCTGGCATCTTTGGCGTGGTTCCCCCTGACTTTTTGCCTCTACCCCCTGTGTTTTTGATGCTGTGCTGGATTTCGTTTTTGCTGGTTTAGATGCTTTGGGCACTTTGCCACTGCTGATCAGTGTCAAAGTGCAAGTGCTCCCTTGGTAAATTGTTATATTGATTGGTTATCCATGATTGGTATATTTGTTTCACCTGTTAGCCCCCAGTAAAGTGCACTGCGTGTGCCAGGGCTGGTGGTTCAAATGCTACTAGTGGGCTGCAGCACTGGTTGTGCCACCCACAGGAGTAGCGCTAAAAAGATGTCTTAGGCCTGCTTGCAGTGCCTATGTGCAGTCCAGGACTGCCATGTCGACCTGGCCAGTGCACCCACTGACCAGGCCTTATCCTTCCCTTCCTGTACATGGCAGGCATCCCTATGGTGGCCCTAGGTACCCCCCTGGGCTGGGTGCAGTGTATCTGAAAGGTAGGGCATGTACTGAGGTGTGTAACATGCCCTGGTAGTGAATTACAGCCATTTTCGTTTTTCACTGCTGAGAGGCAATCTTGCCCATAGGATAGAATGGGGAAGGCTGTTTACATGCCTATCTTCCCATAAGGGCAAGATAGAAAATTCAAGTTTGGTATCTCTGTGTTCAGAATTTAATTATACATCTTTTTAGCAAGATGGTTTTTAAATTCACTGTGTGAGAATAGCACTTTTTAGAAAGTAGCTATTGTCCTGTTTAACCTTCCTGTGTGCCTGTGTGCTGGTTGGCTGACTGGTGTCATGTGATGGGCTAGGTGGCTCCAGGAGCCTGGATGAGTCAGCAGCAGGGTGAATAGGGAGATCTGCTTTAGATGGGTGGGAGGAGTAGTCCCTGGGTTTGAATAGGGCTGCCCCTGCCAGCACAAAGCTGGCTCCACCCCCTGCTGGCCAGGCTGAGGACTCTGCCTCTGCTGGCACAAAGAAGGCTCCACCTCCTGCTGAGCGTCTAACGACCCTGCCCCTCACTCTGAAAGGAACCAGGTGCTCCAGAGCAGAGCACACCCAGGAACCGGTTTGAGCAGGGGAATCCCCCCACTGGAACAAAGAGAGACAAAGACTTGGAGGGGTATAAGAAAAGGACCCCAGACACCTAAAACTTTAGATCACTTTGGAACTAAGAAGAAACCTCTGCCAAGGAGAAAGCTGAAAAGGACTGAAGAGGAGAAGACTGCGTGCTTGCTGTTTTGCTTTGCTGCCAAGGAGAGGGGAAGGACTTTGCTGTGTCCCCTTCTTTTGATTCTGATCTCCAAGGGCCTGAGAAGAGCTGGCTCCCTGTTAAGAAGTCCCAGGAACAAAAGGACTTCACCACCAGCTCCCCTGGAACTCTGCTGAAGGAGTTCTGACCTGCCTTGGAGTGCTTGCCCAGTCTTGGGGCCTCAGGAGGTTGTTTTGCTGTGTTTTGGGAGCTGGGAAGCAGAAGCGTGAAAATGAGTAACTGGTACCCAACGCATCATCCGATTGCGTGTCGCAAGAACGAGAGTGCGAGGAGACTTTCATCGCGGCGTCATCGCAGCACCCGGAGTCCCCGCATCACCGAGTGCGTCGAGCATCGTCCCGGTGCGAGAAGATTCCTGACGCTGCGAGGGTCGTCGCAGAACCAGTTCGCGGGCTGCACCACTGCCGGTACGTGAAAAGTATCCAGTCGCTGCGTGCGTCGACGCAGAGTCCCGTTCCGTGGCGCATCGAGAGTTGCGGCGCCGGAAGTCAACGCTGCGCCGCGCATCGTGCCACATCGAAGAGTGTCGCATCGAACCTGTGCGTGAAGCTTCCCCCTAAGAAACCTACACAACGAAAGCCAAAGTCATCGCATCCTCCCCCTACAGATCGGAGCCGGCGCATCCACCTCTGCTGCGTGAAGCAGGGCTGCTGCAAAGCCTCCCCAGGATCTCAGGAGTATCGCATCGCCTTTGCCATCTTCCTTGTTATAGCTTTTGGGAACCTTATCGCAACTACAGGTACTGTTGGGCACGGAAGTGTCACATTTTGTGCATTGAGAGTCGCATTGTGCAAGACACTGACTTTTACATCCTGGAGTACTTTCTGCAAACTCTTGAACTATCTTTAAAGTAACCTTTTTGAATTATATGTTGGTTTGTCTGTAGTATTTGGTCTTGTGAAGTTTTTAGTAAAGATACCTTATTTTTCTAAAACTGGTGTGGAGTAAATCTGTGGTGTTTTCACTGTGTTACTGTGAGTGTTGGTACAAATACTTTGCACATTGCCTAAGATAGCCTAGACTGCTCAGGTCAAGCTACCTAGAGGGTGAGCAGGGGTTATCTTAACAGTGTATCCCCCTTTCCCTGACTAGAAGCAAGGGTCCCTACTTGGACAGTGGTACCTACCCTGCCAACTAGAGACCCCCAGATCTAACATTGGTGGCAGCGGTGGGATTTCTTGGGACACACAGGAGACTTGTATTTGTACTTGACCCACAGTAATTGGTGTACATCACTAGGAGTGCAGACCAATAGACAACCACATACTATATTTTTGATTCTACTTTTGAGTAACTCTTCAAGATCATCATGTCTCAGGTGGCAACAAGGGAGAGTGCAGAATTGGAGTTTTCCATTGCGGATTTGTATTCATACAAAGTTGAAGATCTCAAGCAATTCTGCAAAGACCGTGGTTGCCCTTTTAAAAGCGGAGCTAGAAAAGATGAGCTACAAAGAATCTTGAAGGCCTGGTGGGAGGCCCAAGAGGAAGATGATGCAAATGAGGAGGAGGGGTTTGTTCCCCAAGATCTGCCAGTGGGCAGAACAGTCTCAAGGGCTGGCAGCTCCCATTCCAGTAGGGGGCTCACTCCAGAGGAGTTGGAGAAGAATCAATGGGTGAGAAACCATGAATTGGAAATAATGAAAATGAAAATGAAGCAATTGGAAGTAGAAAAGGCGGTGGAGGAGAAGAAATTGCTTCTGGCTCATGAAGTGAGCATGAGAGAACTGGACATCAAGGCCAAGCAGGCGGGGTTCCAATGGTGGCAGCGCACAGCCAGTGCCGGGGGTAAAGTATATATCCCCAAAGATTTAGTACAGAATTACAATAGGTGTGAAGATATCTATGCCTGGTTTACATCGTATGAAATAGCATTGAGAATGAATGGTGTGCCTGAACAGCATTGGGGGCGGGCCTGTGGAAACATTTTGAGGCTTCTGGGAGGAGTGCTCTAGAGCCCTTAGAATTAGCAGGTGCCATGACCTATCCCAATATGAAGGAGGCCCTATGTCTCAGGTATGGACTTACTCCAGAGCAGTATAGACTGCAGTTTAGGAACTCCAAGAAGAAAGAGTCTGAGACTTGGATGGAGTGTGTGAATCTGTACTCGCGGGCACTGGAAGGTTGGATGAAGGGCAGCAAGGTAACTGATTATAAGGGGTTGTTGCATTTAATTAGTTGGGAGCACTTGAGTAGTCTATGTGTTCCAGAGCTGCGCCAGCATCTTTTAGACGTTACAACAAACAAATGATGGACGGAATGCTGACAATGCAGACATTCTCCCCCAGTCAAGAGATCTGGGTTAAATCCATCGTTCTTTTGCCCACTACGCCACCCCAGTTCAGACATGGCCATATGCAAATCAGTCTTGACCCTGTGCCTCATGGGAACAGTCCAGCCCGAACTGCCAAGCCATGTCTTCCCTGGACCGGAATCAAGCATCCTAGGACCGGTTTCTGGCTATCAGCCGTCATCAGCCAGGATAGCTTGACTCCAGTGGCGTAGTGAGCACGGGTCCCACGTCTGGGAATACCCATCCCACTTAGGGCGAAAAGCGTTACAACAAACAAATGATGGACGGAATGCTGACAATGCAGACATTCTCCCCCAGTCAAGAGATCTGGGTTAAATCCATCGTTCTTTTGCCCACTACGCCACCCCAGTTCAGACATGGCCATATGCAAATCAGTCTTGACCCTGTGCCTCATGGGAACAGTCCAGCCCGAACTGCCAAGCCATGTCTTCCCTGGACCGGAATCAAGCATCCTAGGACCGGTTTCTGGCTATCAGCCGTCATCAGCCAGGATAGCTTGACTCCAGTGGCGTAGTGAGCACGGGTCCCACGTCTGGGAATACCCATCCCACTTAGGGCGAAAAGCGTTACAACAAACAAATGATGGACGGAATGCTGACAATGCAGACATTCTCCCCCAGTCAAGAGATCTGGGTTAAATCCATCGTTCTTTTGCCCACTACGCCACTCCATTTCAGACATGGCCATATGCAAATCAGTCTTGACCCTGTGCCTCATGGGAACAGTCCAGCCCGAACTGCCAAGCCATGTCTTCCCTGGACCGGAATCAAGCATCCTAGGACCGGTTTCTGGCTATCAGCCGTCATCAGCCAGGATAGCTTGACTCCAGTGGCGTAGTGAGCACGGGTCCCACGTCTGGGAATACCCATCCCACTTAGGGCGAAAAGCGTTACAACAAACAAATGATGGACGGAATGCTGACAATGCAGACATTCTCCCCCAGTCAAGAGATCTGGGTTAAATCCATCGTTCTTTTGCCCACTACGCCACCGCAGTTCAGACATGGCCATATGCAAATCAGTCTTGACCCTGTGCCCCATGGGAACAGTCCAGCCCGAACTGCCAAGCCATGTCTTCCCTGGACCGGAATCAAGCATCCTAGGACCGGTTTCTGGCTATCAGCCGTCATCAGCCAGGATAGCTTGACTCCAGTGGCGTAGTGAGCACGGGTCCCACGTCTGGGAATACCCATCCCACTTAGGGCGAAAAGCGTTACAACAAACAAATGAAAGACGGAATGCTGACAATGCAGACATTCTCCCCCAGTCAAGAGATCTGGGTTAAATCCATCGTTCTTTTGCCCACTACGCCACCCCAGTTCAGACATGGCCATATGCAAATCAGTCTTGACCCTGTGCCTCATGGAACAGTCCAGCCCGAACTGCCAAGCCATGTCTTCCCTGGACCGGAATCAAGTATCCTAGGACCGGTTTCTGGCTATCAGCCGTCATCAGCCAGGATAGCTTGACTCCATCTTTTAGACAGCAAGCTGACGGACCCCATTGAGCTTGCTAAGGAGGCGGACCACTGGACCAGTACCAGGGTCCACAGAGGAATTGTGGGTACCATTGCCAAAGGTGGGCAGGG
Organism: Triturus cristatus; assembly: GCF_964204655.1. Taxonomy (NCBI): domain Eukaryota; kingdom Metazoa; phylum Chordata; class Amphibia; order Caudata; family Salamandridae; genus Triturus; species Triturus cristatus. The sequence continues at coordinate 875,892,894 of NC_140582.1, read as the reverse complement.
TCCCCAGCAGAAGAGTGGGGGGGACAAGGGTAACCAAAAGGAGTTCTCACAAGGGCCCCAAAACAGTTCCCAGGGTAACCAGTCCCAGCCCCCCAAGTCAAAACCCAAACCAACCTGGCCCCCTAAGGGCAGGTCGGATAACAAGGGTCCCATTAGGTGTTATCACTGTCAGGAATTGGGTCACAAAGCTCCTGTTTGTCCCAAGAAATCCCAGGCACCCTCTGGTGCTCCAACACCAGGTATAGCTAGTGTAGCTTTTGGTGGGGATTTAATTTCTAGCGATTTGGAGGGATTAACAGTTATGTCCCTTGTCTCTTTAGGAGACACAGAGATGGTCCAGGAAACCCCTGTCCCTGATAACACTAAGAAGTACAGGCAGTGGGTGACCATCAATGGGAGGAGGGTGGAGGCTCTCAGGGACACTGGAGCCAGTGTGACTACGGTCAGGTGTCAGTGGGTCCCTGAGGAGCTGATCATTCCAGACGTACTTCACCCTGTAGTGTCAGCTGACAACTCTGTGCGCCTTTGCAAGGTAGCACATGTTCCCTTTGAGTGGGGGGGGGGGGTCTCAGGTCCTCTCAGAGTTGTTGTGAGTCCATCCATGCCAGTAGACTGTCTGCTAGGTAATGACCTGGAGAGTTCCCCATGGAAGGAGGTGGAACGCCAGGCTCATTTGGAGATGTTGGGTTTGCCTGAGTGGGTCTGAGTGACCACCCAGTCCATGGCAGCCAGACAGGGTTGTGAAGCAGACCTGGAGCCTGAAACAGTGGCCCAGGTCCCTGCCAGAAAGAGGAAGGGCAAGGGGAGTGGTGTGTCCACCCCCACTGTTCCCACGGTCCAGGAAGGAGCAGAACCTGCGGGGGATGCCCTGGAGCCTATAGGGGAACAGGTCGCTGAGCTGGGAGACATACCTGAGCTGACCCATTGGCAGCAAGAGGGTGGTCCCTCCAGAGAGGAGTTCTGCCGCGCGCAGAAAGCATGCCCTACTCTTGAAGGTCTGCGGCACCAGGCTGCAGACCAGGCAGCAAGTGCTGATCCGAAGAACTTTTTTCTCTACTGGGAGAATGACTTGTTGTACAGTGAGCCTAGGTTTGCTGAGCCCAGTGGATCACGTACCCTGGTGGTACCCGCAGGGTTCAGAGACTTCCTACTGGGTCTGGCTCATGACGTGCCGCTTGCAGGACATCTCGGGCAGGACAAGACCCGACAAAGGCTTGCCACCCACTTTTACTGGCCCGGGATGAAGACGGACGTCGCTTCCTTTTGTAAATCATGCCAGACTTGCCAGGCAAGTGGCAAGGCTGGAGGAAAATGCAAAGGCCCTCTCCAGCCTTTTCCTGTAGTGAGCACCCCTTTCGAGCGGGTGGGAATAGATATTGTGGGGCCACTGGACCCCAGGACAGCCTTAGGCAACAGGTTCATCCTGGTCCTGGTGGATCATGCCACCCGGTACCCGGAGGCTATCCCTCTCAGGACAACCACAGCCCCGGTGGTGGGCCGTGCGTTGATGGAGATCTTTTCCCGTGTGGGTTTCCCCAAAGAGGTGGTATCTGACCGGGGTACCAACTTCATCTCCAGGTATATGAAGTCTCTGTGGGAGGAGTGTTAGGTAACTTATAAGTTCACCACTCCTTACCACCCTCAAGGAAATGGGTTGGTTGAAAGGTTCAACCGGACCCTGAAAGGCATGATCAATGGGCTGACAGAGCCCATGAGACGGAAGTGGGACGTCTTTTTGCCATGCCTGTTATTTGCCTACAAGGAGGTACCACAAAAGTCTCTAGGGTTCAGTCCCTTTGAGCTTTTGTACGGGCACCCTGTTAGAGGACCTCTCAGTCTGGTGAAGGAGGGTTGGGAGAAATCCCCTGGGAAAACCCCCCAGGATGTGTTCAGCTATGTGCTGGCCATCCGCAACCAGACACAGCGCTTCCGGGCCCTCGCTCAGGCGAACCTGGAAGCCAGCCAGGATGAGATGAAGAGGTGGTATGACCAGCATACTACTCTGGTGGAATTTCAACCTGGGCAGATGGTGTGGGTGATGGCGCCAGTGGAGCCTTGCGCGCTCCAAGACAAGTGGACTGGGCCATATGAGGTGGTGGAGCGCAAGAGTGAAGTGACCTACCTGGTCAACTTGCGGTCTCCCAGGAACCCCATGAGGGTCCTACACGTGAACCGCCTCAAACCCCATTTTGAGAGGTCTGAAATCACAATGCTACTTGCTATAGATGCAGGGATGGAGGAGGATAGCGATCCTCTTCCTGACCTCCTGGAAGCTAAGGAGCAAGATGGGTCAGTGGATGGAGTGGTCCTCTCGCCCACCCTGACCCCAGAACAGCAGAGGGACTGTCGCCATGTGTTGGGTCAGTTTGCATCTCTGTTCTCCCTGACCCCCGGTATCACCAACTGGTGTGTCCATGATGTGGACACGGGAGATAGCATGCCTGTGAAACAGAAGTTTTACCGGGTGGCTGACAAGGTCAGGGCCAGCATCAAGAAGGAGGTTTCTAAGATGTTGGAGCTAGGGGTGATTGAGCCCTCCAGCAGCCCCTGGGCTAGCCCAGTGGTACTTGTACCGAAAGCTGGTGCGCCAGGTGCCACTCCAGAACTTAGGTTTTGTGTGGACTACCGTGGGCTCAATGCTGTCACGAAGACTGACGCACACCCCATCCCCAGAGCTGATGAGCTCGTGGATCGGTTGGGAGCTGCCAACTACCTCAGTACGTTTGATTTAACTTCTGGGTACTGGCAGATTGCCTTAACTGATGGGGCCAAGGAGAGGTCTGCGTTTTCAACGCCAGAGGGGCACTTCCAGTTCCGTGTCATGCCCTTAGGGTTGAAGAATGCCCCTGCCACATTCCAGAGACTGGTCAACCAGGTATTGTCCGGGCTGGAGCAATTCAGCGCCGCATATCTGGACGAAATTGCTGTATTCAGCTCCACTTGGGAAGAACACTTGCAACACCTCTGCGCAGTGTTGAAGGCTCTGCATAGTGCAGGCCTCACTATCAAGGCCAGTAAGTGCCAGATAGGGCAGGGTTCGGTGGTGTATTTGAGACACCAAGTAGGAAGCGGCCAGGTGGCGCCCCTACAAGCCAAGATAGATACCATCCGGGCCTGGGAACCCCCCAAGACCCAGACAGCGGTGAGAGCCTTCTTAGGACTCACCGGGTACTATCGCCGTTTTGTCAAAGGGTATGGCACCATTGTTGCTCCCTTAACAGAACTAACTTCCAAGAAGTTACCGAAGAAAGTGATTTGGACCATTGCCTGCCAAGAAGCTTTTGATGCCCTGAAGGAGGCCATGTGTACAGCACCTGTACTCAAGGCGCCTGACTTCTCCAAGGAATTCATAGTGCCGACAGACGCTTCTGAGCATGGAGTGGGAGCGGTGCTCTCACAACTAAATGATGAGGACTTTGACCAACCTGTAGCTTTCATTAGTAGGAGGCTACTTCCCAGGGAACAGAGGTGGAGTGCGATTGAAAGGGAAGCTTTTGCTGTGGTCTGGGCGCTGAAGAAGCTGAGACCCTACTTGTTTGGGACTCACTTCCGGGTTCAGACGGACCACAGGCCCCTCAGATGGTTGATGCAGATGAGGGGTGAGAATCCTAAGCTGTTGAGGTGGTCCATTTCCCTACAGGGGATCGACTTTACGGTGGAACACCGCCCCGGTACAGAACACGCCAACGCTGATGGTCTGTCCAGGTTTTTCCACCTTAGCGATGAGAACTCCCAAGAGGGTCGGTAGTTCTCCCCACTTTCAGCTGGAGGGGACACGTGTTAGACCTGGCATCTTTGGCGTGGTTACCCCTGACTTTTTGCCTCTACCTCCTGTGTTTTTGATGCTGTGCTGGATTTCGTTTTTGCTGGTTTAGATGCTTTGGGCACTTTGCCACTGCTGATCAGTGTCAAAGTGCAAGTGCTCCCTTGGTAAATTGTTATATTGATTGGTTATTCATGATTGGTATATTTGTTTCACCTGTTAGCCCCCAGTAAAGTGCACTGCGTGTGCCAGGGCTGGTGGTTCAAATGCTACTAGTGGGCTGCAGCACTGGTTGTGCCACCCACAGGAGTAGCGCTAACAAGATGTTTTAGGCCTGCTTGCAGTGCCTATGTGCAGTCCAGGACTGCCATGTCGACCTGGCCAGTGCACCCACTGACCAGGCCTTATCCTTCCCTTCCTGTACATGGCAGGCATCCCTATGGTGGCCCTAGGTACCCCCCTGGGCTGGGTGCAGTGTATCTGAAAGGTAGGGCATGTACTGAGGTGTGTAACATGCCCTGGTAGTGAATTACAGCCATTTTCGTTTTTCACTGCTGAGAGGCTATCTTGCCCATAGGATAGAATGGGGAAGGCTGTTTACATGCCTATCTTCCCATAAGGGCAAGATAGAAAATCCAAGTTTGGTATCTCTGTGTTCAGAATTTAATTATACATCTTTTTAGCAAGATGGTTTTTAAATTCACTGTGTGAGAATAGCACTTTTTAGAAAGTAGCTATTCTCCTGTTTAACCTTCCTGTGTGCCTGTGTGCTGGTTGGCTGACTGGTGTCATGTGATGGGCTAGGTGGCTCCAGGAGCCTGGATGAGTCAGCAGCAGGGTGAATAGGGAGATCTGCTTTAGATGGGTGGGAGGAGTAGTCCCTGGGTTTGAATAGGGATGCCCCTGCCAGCACAAAGCTGGCTCCACTCCCTGCTGGCCAGGCTGAGGACTCTGCCTCTGCTGGTACAAAGAAGGCTCCACCTCCTGCTGAGCGTCTAACGACCCTGCCCCTCACTCTGAAAAGAACAAGGTGCTCCAGAGCAGAGGACACCCAGGAACCGGTTTGAGCAGGGGAATCCCCCCACTGGAACAAAGAGAGACAAAGACTTGGAGGGGTATAAGAAGAGGACCCCAGACACCTAAAACTTTAGATCACTTTGGAACTAAGACGAAACCTCTGCCAAGGAGAAAGCTGAAAAGGACTGAAGAGGAGAAGACTGCCTGCTTGCTGTTTTGCTTTGCTGCCAAGGAGAGGGGAAGGACTTTGCTGTGTCCCCTTCTTTTGATTCTGATCTCCAAGGGCCTGAGAAGAGCTGGCTCCCTGTTAAGAAGTCCCAGGAACAAAAGGACTTCACCACCAGCTCCCCTGGAACTCTGCTGAAGGAGTTCTGACCTGCCTTGGAGTGCTTGCCCAGTCTTGGGGTCTCAGGAGGTCGTTTTGCTGTGTTTTGGGAGCTGGGAAGCAGAAGCGTGAAAAAGAGTAACTGGTACCCAACGCATCATCCGATTGCGTGTCGCAAGAACGAGAGTGCGAGGAGACTTTCATCGCGGCGTCATCGCAGCACCCGGAGTCCCCGCATCGCCGAGTGCGTCGAGCATCGTCCCGGTGCGAGAAGATTCCTGACGCTGCGAGGGTCGTGTCAGAAACAGTTTGCAGGCCGCACCACTGCCGGTGCGTGAAAAGTATCCAGTCGCTGCGTGCGTCGACGCAGAGTCCCGTTCCGTGGCGCATCGAGAGTTGAGGCGCCGGAAGTCAATGCTGCGCCGCGCATCGTGCCACATCGAAGAGTGTCGCATCGAACCTGTGCGTGAAGCTTCCCCCTAAGAAACCTACGCAACGAAAGCCAAAGTCATCACATCCTCCCCCTACAGATCGGAGCCGGCGCATCCACCTCTGCTGCGTGAAGCAGGGCTGCTGCAAAGCCTCCCCAGGATCTCAGGAGTATCGCATCGCCTTTGCCATCTTCCTTGTTATAGCTTTTGGGAACCTTATCGCAACTACAGGTACTGTTGGGCACGGAAGTGTCACATTTTGTGCATTGAGAGTCGCATTGTGCAAGACACTGACTTTTACATCCTGGAGTACTTTCTGCAAACTCTTGAACTATCTTTAAAGTAACCTTTTTGAATTATATGTTGGTTTGTCTGTAGTATTTGGTCTTGTGAGGTTTTTAGTAAAGATACCTTATTTTTCTAAAACTGGTGTGGAGTAAATCTGTGGTGTTTTCACTGTGTTACTGTGAGTGTTGGTACAAATACTTTGCACATTGCCTTTGATAGCCTAGACTGCTCAGGCCAAGCTACCTAGAGGGTGAGCAGGGGTTATCTTAACAGTGTATCCCCCTTTCCCTGACTAGAAGCAAGGGTCCCTACTTGGACAGTGGTACCTACCCTGCCAACTAGAGACCCCCAGATCTAACAAAGAGGATTTGAGAAGTCACTCAAAATGTGCCCTAATTTTTCTTTCTGCAGCACTAATCATACATTCTATGGCAAAATGAACCCCCTCATTTTGTTCCTTTTTAAATTAAATGTTTTAAGAATTACCACTTTATTCCAACCAAGATGGCTTCAGGTGTGCCATACGTTTGTCATAAGTAGGACTGTTAGCGCTCTAGTTGTTCTTTAGAACACTCTGGGAAGCTGCAGTAGAACACAAAGGAATCAACTGACAGTCTCTGCCCTTGTTGGATGTACATGTTTTACTGAGAAAGTCAGACTTCATTCTCACATGACTGAGAAAGATAATGTGAATTTACAGAAAATATGCTCTCAGTTAGCTGATAGATCACCTTCCAAACCTCTGTGGGAAAAGCATGAGAAAATAGTTTTCTCTCAAACATGATACATGATATCACAGCAGAAGGCTTTTTCACATGGTAAAATCACCTTAGAACACACCACAATTCCTAAAATGAGTATGATACCATCAACAAATGATTTATAATGTAACTAAGGTCTTAAAACCTTTTATTAACTGCAATGCTTTTTAATGATGTGCTATCATGTATATTGGTCCCAGGATGGCTGCCAACACTTCTTGGATGAAGTGCTGACAGCCAATCAGATCTCACGATGAGATGTGTGGTTAGGCTCCGCCCAGATATATATGTGATTTTACTTTTGATTTTCTCAGGAACTACTGAACGGATTTACACCATTTAAGCAAAAGGCACATGCCTAACCTGAGGACTACCTCTTTGCCAAATTTCAAGTAATTCTGTTAAGCCGTTCGGGCTGTACCTTCGACTAAAGATCCTATGGGAAAACGCATGGGGAAAACGCGTTTTGGGACCCCCCTTTTTTCTCAGTCCCGCTTGATGAATCACCCCGAGACTTTCAGGGTAGGAGCTGAGCGGAGCGCCCCATTAGTTTTGAAAATTTCACGAAGATAAGTCAACCGGCGCCAAAGCTATTCAAAATAGAATTTTCAGATTTCCTATGGGAACTCGGTCCCAACTATAACTGTCTACTGACGACCGCCAGTAGATAATGAACATATATATTAGGGGTGAGCGGAATTTGCGAAATTAACTTTCGCAAACTATCGCGAAATTGCTGAAAATCTCCGCAAACACGCCGGAAATATCGCAAAGACGCGGAATGTTTTTTCCCGCTTGTTCGCGGTATTTTTTGCGTGATCGCCGGTCGCCAACGTACCCATGCGGTTGCTCACGGGTGCGGCCATCTTGTTTTCACTCGTCCCGCCCTCTCGCGATGCTTACTTCCTGTTCCGGGTTGCGCAATGCATGTTCGCGCCCGTTCGATATTTCCTGTTCGCGACCGCTTTTACTTGATCGCGTTGCTTTTTGCTTGCTCGGGAGAAAATATCGCGCGAACTTGTGCACGTGGTCGAAATGGGCGTGGCCATCTTGTTTTTCACTCTATTGCATGGTTCTTTGGCCTGATTTTGAATCCTCCCAAAATCTTTTCAATCCTTTGTTTATAGCCACTTTTTTTGGATCTTTATTACTTATTATTTCTCTAACTATTTTCCTGCCTCTATATTTTTGGTTGTTGTCTACTTTTTTTGTGTTTTTTAGCTACTTTTTCTCTTTCTATTGCCTGCTATTTATTTCCTTTACTCCTTTATTTATTTTACCTTTTCTTTCCTGCCCCGTCCCCAGAACCATGTCCAAGGGTAGGGCTGTTCCCCGGCGCAGCCAGAGCCTCCACCGCCTTCCTTGCGGAAGGCAGCGCCCACAAGGGGTGCAGGCACGGGCCTTATTTGGGGAGGTGGAGTTGGCTGCACTAATTTTCTTTGTGCAGCGCCACCTCCCCTCAACCCTGGCAGCAGGTGGCAGGCCTGGGTCCAGGTACGGCCTCCGGGAGCGTCGGCAGCGGTGGGGGAAGGTGCGCCGGGCAGTGTCACGCTTCTCTGGTGTTCGGCGCACCCAGGCGCAGCTGACGCACCGGTGGACCGACATCTTGGACCGTGAGCAGGACCTGCTGGACCTGCTGGGAAGTGGAGGTCCCGGGGCTTGGTGAGTACCTATTTAATTATTACTACTTTGTGTCTGTTCTTCTGCTCTGTGTTATATATTGCGAATAACTTTTTTTTCTTCCAACCAGCTAGAATGTTGCTGCTTACATTCCAGGTTAATTACGTTTAAAAGTCTGTGATTTTTTTGACACAGGTGCTCTTCTGCGCTACTACTAATCTTACTTGTTTGCAGCTTTGCGTTTGCGCTTGCTTAGCGTGATTCTTTACGAGTTTATTTTAGAGAAGTTAGGTTACGTAATGCTACAGTGACTCTAGTCCACTCCTTACTTTGTCCTGTCACTAATAGATAGGGGCAGATTGATACTTCGGTTTAGGTACTTTGTATGAGCTTCTAATTTGTTAGTGGTATGCGTGATGCCCCCTCACTCAGTTACGTGACGTGCTGGTAGTACGGCTGTCTTTATTAGAACCTTTTCTAGTTTGTTCAATGAGTGGTGGTAGGCTTAGCAGTTACTTAGCACTAGCAGATCAGCATCAATCAATCAAACCCAAATTTGGTGTATACAAAACATGTAGTCATGTTCATGTGTCCTCCATGATTTGACCATATGCATTGTTGAGGAATACAGTGGAAATGCATACTTAATGGACAATTGGCATGCCTGGAATAGGTGGGCTAGGTTGGGTGGTACGCTGTACTTAGGCTTAGTTGTAACTTGGTATTCTGGAATCAGAATGGAAGACTGGATTACTGTTGATAAATAGTAACTTAAGTAGTCGAACTGCGAATCCCCCGATATTACTTGTTGACCAGATGAGATCGGTCAATTTAGTTATTGCAATTGCTGTTTACATAAGTGTTTTTTGACCGTTGTTGAAAAATATTGTATTTGTTTGACACCATCCATCAATGTTTGTCTCTTTCTTATATCTTTCCTGTTCATCAGCACCCAGGGGCAGACCGACAGGGACTGGGCAGTCGGCGGGACACACAGAACACCACCAGGAGGACACCGCTGAGGGCTCCTCTGCTGGCCCCAGTAAGTCTTCTTGTTTTTAATAATATTTCTTATTCCATAACTTGTACTGCCCCATATTTTTCCTGAACTATTGTTAGTTTCCAAATGCTATTTTTTTACCACCAATTATCCTTCGATCTGTACGGTTTCAAAAATCTTATCCCTGCCTCCGCTTTGATGACTCTGAGTACTACTACTACTACATACTATCAGTCTGTCTGTACTGTAGTAGCTAGTCTTGCCCAGTTGGCCAGTGCCACTCTTTGTGAAAGGTTGTAATATAAAACTCATATTCACCAGTAGCTCGAGCCATTGAGTCCAATCCGTTGGGTCATTGTCTTGTACTACTTTTACTCTTATAGATCTTGAGGCTTTGAAAATTCACAGCAACAGCCCTACCAGATTTATTACTATTTTGATATGATACCCTATAGGACATACTACTGTTGTAGGGATCTTGCACATACACAGACATTTGCACCAGAAAATAGGATGTTGGTGATGGTAGGTTGGACCTTCCTTGCACACCTCAATCAGAAATTCCGCACCCACCACAATTCCACTGCTTGACTATAGTACTGTCTTGTCATAACTATTAGGTCTCGGAATCCTCCCCCTAAGATACCCAACAAGTAGACAACCCAGAAAAGAGAAAGGCCTCTACAAGCAGTTGCACCCATACGGGGGCAAGATTGCTGCAGACTTACTAAGAGGTCTCTGGATGACGCAACGGCCAGACCGCTGCTGGGTGCCTCGTGTGGGATTGGTCCCTTGGTAATTAGTAGATAACTGTCCCACGGTTTCTTGGGTTGGAGTCCCTTCGAGGCACTTGTGGATAGGGTTTTGTTATGCAGTGTACTGATGATGATGTATGTCGTGATCTTGAGGAAACCAATAAAGTTTGTTGAAAATTAAAAAAAAAAAAAAAAAAAAAAGTAGACAACCCAGAACATAACACACCCAACCTCTCAGTCGTGGAAGCCATTCACATGCACACTCTTACTTTAATTTGCTCACTCGTGTAAGTTAGTCCACACCAAATACCACTAAGTCTATGTAAGTTCAAAATGTTTATTTCAATTTGAGAAGGTCTGTACACTGTTTTCTTATAAATGCAGCACCAACCTGAAAATCAATAACATTAAAACAATATACATTGTTACACTTATACAGTTGGGAATTAAATCATGATAACTGAACAGTGGTGGAAGTCAGCACCATCATCCCATAGCAATTTAGTTTATATAAATTCATAAATGAAGATGTGAGTGAAGGGACCCCTCACCTTAGAAGAACCTAGTACTGGTAGTTGTTGCATCATTCAGAAGCTCTGGTTCGTAGAAGGGAATCTCGCGTCTGTAATGCGAAAAATGAAATGGTGTGCGTTAGTATATTGCAACTTGCAAGCATTTCTCAGCCGTGCCAAAAAGTGTAGCATTTATGGATAAGCAATATGGACTAACAGTAACAGTAGTACACCAGTACTTCCTAAAAAAGTGGCTTGTTAATGTTTGTTGACCGCTTGTATGCAGCGCGTAGACTAGACAGTAGCAGTGTGAGGCAGGTCATGTGGGCTCAAAGGTGTCTTAAGCTGCAAGGTAAAGGTAACGTCACATGTGCAAAAATAAAAGACACAAAGGTAAAATGGTAGCATGGCTAGGGCTAATTAAGCAAAGGCTACAATGATCATATATAACTATTAGTGTCTATTAGTGTCTACTACTACCTGATTTGTACTAGTGATGTATGTTAGTATTAACTCATTTTTCAACCTTGCTACTGATCAATAGGGGGGAGGTGTATATGACGCCTAATAAATGTGTAATGTTTTCTAGGCGCACTTCCGACCACCATTGCTGGAGCCAGCGAACAAGGCGACGCGGAGGGCGAGGATGCGGCAGTTACCGATACCGATGATGGAGCGGTAGGGGGAGTGGCAGCACCAGTGGCAGGCGGTGGTAAGTTAGATTCATAATCCTTAACTATTGTTGAACTTGACAGTACACTCACTGCAAGGGTGTACTGTATGTATATGTATACTGTACAGTTGTGACTTAGGGCCCCATTAGGATGGTGGGCGTATTGCCCCCGCCGGGCCGGCTGGAATTCACTGCCAACACCGCAGGGGCAAACCTCCCGCCATCCCTGTAGAAAATATTCAGACCCCCCACATGTCGACCAGGCGGAAAAGGGTTCAATATGGCGGTGGTGTCTCTCTGAACACACCGCCAGCCATATAATCTGCATTTTGGAATGCCTTTGCGTGGCGGCATTGCCGTCCACCACGGAAAGGCATGCAGACATTGCAGAGTATACTTGGGGGCCACCATGGAGGGTACCTACCTATGCTATGGTACCCCCCCCGCCTTTCAAAGCAAAACGTGACAGGCTCCGTGCGGGGCCCGTCATGTTGTGCTTGGAAAAGCAGCACAACATTTTAGCATTGCTTTCAGCAAAGCCAACCAGAATGTAAAAAAAAAACAGGATGCGCCCGCCACTGTGCCGGGCGCATCATCCTAATTAATTGTCCCCACGGGACCCCCACCCTTTTTAGCATAAGGATAGCGGGCGGACTCTGATGTCATAAGTAAGTATGAGTTGTTGGGGACGTTTGAAGAGTGAACTAGAAGACTAGAATTCCCTTTAATTGGCATAGGAGCCTGAGTATTGAGTAACCAATGGCCTCATCTGTCTGATTTCAACTCAGCTTTGAAAGTTTTATGGCGAAGAGCACCTGGTGCACTGTTCAACTAAAAAGTGAAAGACGGGTGGAAGGAAGAAGGACGGGCGACATTTAAAATGTTATGTACTACTGTGCTTTATTGTGCTACTCTACCATGCCACTATGTGTATAAATAATTACCTTGTCCTACTGGTTTTCTAAAAGTATATTTTAAAATTTTCTTTTTTTTTTTCTTTTTGATACACAGCTACTCCGAAACAAAATCGGAAGGAGTTGGCCGCCAAGGCAAGGCGCCGGAAGCTGGAGGCAATCCAGCGAGAATACCGGCGGCTGGTGGTCTTAGCCGAGGAGGAGGAGGAGACTGCGGCTGCAATTGTTGAAGCCTCCTCCCGTGGCCCAGGCCCCAGCCACCGCCCTCCAGTGGTACGGCGCCACCGTCTGGCAGCTGCCCTCTGCCACCGTTCCATCTCCGGTGCCCCCCCCCCACTGTGGCTGCAACTGCCGCACCCTTAGACGCTGCGTCGCCCGTTTAGAGGGCGTGATGCGCCAGATGCGTGTCCTCCTGGAGTCCCGCCCCACCACTTAGTCCCTGTCATCCTGTTCTGCACCTTTTTTAATTCTTGTTTGGGTGGGTGGGTGGTAACTTGTTTGGGCGTTACGGACTTCTATGGACATTGGTTGGGGTTAGGGAGGGGGGTGGGTCAGCTTTTGTGGGTTTAGTTTATTTGTTAGGGTAAATTAAATATATTTTTCTATGTTACATGCAATGTTGTTAATGTTTTGTAGGTGGGGTAACTGTTTTACATCACACTGTTTACTTGCTGGTGCATGGCCGCCCATAGCCTGTGTTTGATTTCAATAATTGGCTGACTGTATAAGACACAGATAGATGCGACACACCTCACTCATTGACTGGTCCTTCTAGTACTTTCAGTCTGTCCTCTAGTCTATGCATTCTTTGTAATGGTGTGTGAAAATGAAATCATTGACAACATGTCCATTATTAATTCTGCCTCCCCCAAACTTGTCTCTTACCGGTGCTTGATGTTTATGTCCAACTGTGGCACAGCACTGGCTGCATGGTGAAGATGGTTTCCTTTTTCATACGTGCCATGATTGGGGTGGTGGTAGCAGCATAGTAGTAGTAGTAGACACTGGCAGGGCGGCAGCATTTGCAAAAAAAGAGAAGGAGACAGTCAATCGCCTTTGAGAGACTGTTAGAAGTAGTTGAATGAAGTACAGTACAGAACTTACCGAGAAACAATAATATGCTCAAATATTTGACAAAAAAACAGAATGGTGGTTAGGAGGATAGCCTACTAGACAGAGTTACAAACTATAGTTGTGTCGAGTCACTTGACTAGGCCTACAGCCTAACAGTTAGTGCTGTATATGAGGAATGACAAGAAACAAATCCAATCAATGCCGGCAATTCATGCTGAGGTATATGTTCCTTTGTTAAAAAAAATAACCTCTGAAATATCCTACTCATGGGTGGCCAAGCAGAAGAAGATCATCGCTCTGCCTTGAAATTGAAGTAGTGTTGCTTTCACCACATCCGCCCCAGAAAGTGTGTGATTAAGTATTGGTGTACATTTAATTTAGTTACACCTCGACAATAAGTCACACAGCCCAGGGGAAAAGGGTTAGGGTTTGTTGAATGGATGGGAAGGGTTTTTTTGGGAAAGGTTTGACATAGAAAAACAGTATACATACATAGACAAACAAACGACAATCATTGAAGACTACCATATCCATATGTTAAGGGAGAAAAAGGCAATGCATGCATGATGATGAGAGACCCGTATTGCATACACTTCTAGTTCTTGTTCTGTTGTTCCGGCCTTAATACTTTAACAGATAGCAAATAGAAATTTTAAATATTGGTAGGGAAGAATCGTAAACACAGAGCAAACCTAATGATGATTGATAATAACAACTCCAAGAACACACTGTTGTAAAGATTGTATACAAGATAATAATCAAATTATTTAAAAGAAGATAAAAGTGGATACTGTAACTGTCTTATCCTGGTCAAAAATTTGGACTGGATTTTTGCATCTCGGCATTCCTCTTGCTCCTCTCGTCCATCAATCTTGGGTGTGTCGCCTCGCCACTCGCCACTGCCCGGCTGGAAAAAAAAAGGTGATTGATTGGTAAGGTAATTAATATGCATTGTAATGTTTTACAAAGTTTCGGGCAAGGCCCGGCCTGTAATTGTAGATTGAAAACCAAAGGGGATATTGAGAAAGAAAGTTAAAACAAATGCACAAGTGATGGTGTAGTGCAACAAGAACACTTTCCGAGGTGGCATCTATGCATCATCTCTACTCTAGTCTGTTTCCAGCATTGACCTTCAACAGTAACAGGAGAGAGCAGGCCCACAGTGCTTAGCATTAGCACATCCTACTTTAACACTTAAAATTCTTTTTTTTCTCTCAAAGAGTTGGACAAACGCAAAGCACATTATCCATTCCAAACATAGCATTTTACAGTTTAAGTTAGTAAAATCAATGCACTGCAGTCACCCCACCGCTAGACTCTCTTCAACTTCTACACAGACATTTGGGTCTGCTGTGGTTGTTGTTGTTGACGTGTTTACCTTTTGGCTTTTCCGTTGTATGCCACTCATGAAACGTCCTACTGAGTCCTGACTTAATCATCATCATCTCTGATACTTTTACTGACTGACTGTGAAGATCGGCCTGCAGTATAAGTAAAATTTTTATGACACAACAAGAGTAGAAATATAAATATTACTGACTTGAGTCATTCTTTATTGTGTACAGAAAGATAGATTACTAGTACACTTTGACATCTCTTTGTGCACAACAAACAAACAACGCAAACTCAAAGACCAATAGCTTAGAGTCAGGTGTCCAATGCATGCCATTAATTGTCATCATTACCTGTTCCTTCTCATCTTAAGGTAACGGGCCGTCTATTTCGCCATCTTCATGATGGACGGTGCTGTTGTGTCAATCATACTCTTTGCGCAGATTGAGTGAGTCCCCTTCCTGTATTGAATTAAAAGCAACGGGTCACCAAGTTGCAGGAGAAGTACCAATTTCTTATTTGCAAGAAGGGGGAAATTAGTGTGTTCTTTAGAAAGTTGATTAGTGGCAGTGCACAATTACATAAATTCAGGAACAACAAACACAACAAAATCTAAATCATTCAGTCTGCGACTCTGCGTCCAATGCATGGCATCAATCATTACCTGTTCCATCTTATTTTCAGTTAATGGCCAGTCTCTCTCGGCTCTGAAAGGAGGATAGCTATAGTAGTCATCTGATTCATGGTCCACTTCTTTTGGAAGGGCTAGGAAAGTTTGGATTTGTTGTAACCATCATCCAATCATCATTCATGAGGGAAATGGAATTGAGCAGGAGATTCAGTATGACGGAGCGGAGGAGCTGGATTCGGAGGACAGTACTGTCAAATAGCAGACACCTGAAACTTGTATATTAAATTAGAAGAGTAGAAGACGGTGGTAATGGATTTGTTGTGATTCACAAGTTTATAACCGGAAAGACAGACACATAAACAAAGGGGGAAAAAAGGGAGGAAGACAGTAAGGGCGAGCCTAATTGTCAGGGAAGTATAGCTCGTCCTCAAACTCTGGGGGTTCAGCCAGTAGTAGGTAATCATCTGACACAATACTTCTGTCACCTGAGCCGCTGTCCTCATCTTCCTCCGTTGATTCATGTATTGTGTAATTCAGTGGTATGAAATGCTGATTCATTTTGATCATTGTTAACCTCTCCACGTTTTTTGGAGATAGACTGGTTCTTCTCAATGTTACAATGGAACCAGCAGCACTGAAAACACGTTCGGAAGAGACACTTGCGACAGTGCAAGCCAGATAGCTTATCGCCAGCCTGCTGAGCTGTGGCCATTCAGACCTTTTCCTATACCAATACTGCAATGGGTTTTGATCAACGTACACCTCTGTTGGGTCGTCCAGATAGGCCTAGACCATCCACTCAATGTTCAGGGTTGCTGCTGGTAAGCTTTTGTGCTGTTTTTTCTGTGCATCAGCACTGTGCTTACAATAGCCCATCTTTACATACCAATCCTGTAATGATAATGATTGTACTCGGCCTAATGATACAGTTATTGTTTCTGTAGTCGATAGTGATGGTGAGTGTTGTGATTGTGAGCCAACCGCACTGCCCTCAGCCGACGAAGTTGCACTTGATTATGCATGGCCTGCTTCAGTATCAGTACTTGTTGTGGATTGATCTTGCGGGCTTTTAATTAGCAGCCATTCATTTTCCAACTTACTGGCTGCTTCAGCTATACAACTTTTGTAGCGGGTAACATCATTGTCGGAAAAAGCAAGGAATGTCTTCAGTAGTCCCAATTTTGCACGTGGATCCAGAATTGTGGCACAAATGTAATGTTCTGGTGACAAAATTTTATTTTGTAACCTTACATTTTCAGTTAAGCGCCTGGATAAGCTCTCCACCAAGTCATGGGCTTGCCTTCTGTCCTCTACACCTTTGTATGACTCAGACACATTATTCAGCTCATACTCTAGCATTTGCAATAATGGGATAGCTTGGCCCATTGTACAGTCCTCCTTGCTGATTTCACGTGTGAAGACCTCAAAAGGAGAACGCATCTCAGTCAGGCATTTAATTAGGCTCCATTGCTCCATGTCAAGGTTCATGCATTTAACAGTAGCACTAGCATCCCCTCTTCTTTTCCAGACATATTCATTGAGTGACATGTGCTGTTCATACAGACGATCAAGCATGTAATACGTTGAGTTCCAAAGTGTTGCCACCTCCTGAATGAGTGCCTTGACTGGCATCCTAAATTCACGTTGGATGATCCTCAGCTGCTTCCGAGCTTTAAAAGAATGGCTGAAATGAGTGCATATTCTTCGGCAGATGGCCAGTAAATTGCTGACTATGGGTTCTTTTTTCAGAAAGTCTTGAACTATAATGTTTATGCAGTGCGCCAAACACAGAACCCTGAAATAGGAACCAAGTTCCATGGCCTTAAGTACATTACTGCCATTGTCTGTGGCAACAAAACCAATACGAAGCCCTCAGGGCCGCAGCCATTCCAAAACCTTGGTGCAAAACTCGTGTAAAATGTTTTCAGCCGTATGAGATTTCTCCATGGCGAACATGGCTACAGTTGCATATTTCCGAGTACCTTCAAAAATCGCAGCTGTGTCAACAACACCTCGTGCAGATAGTTTATCTTTAACCCCCACAAAAGAGATCCAGTGTGCAGTGATGTACATGTAATCTGTGGCTTGGCAACTGCTCCACATGTCTGTTGTCAGGTGGATATTGTGCACAGCACTCTTCTGCAAAGCTTGTCCAACCAATTCCAGCACATCATGATGTAGTGCCAGAGCAGCAATTCTTGCGAAATAGGACCGGCTGGGAACTTTCCATTTCGGGCAGATGGCAGACACAAATTCTAGGAAATCCACCCCTTCCACAAATGAAAAAGGAAGAAGGTCCAGCGCTACATTTTAGCCAGCTTCGCATTGTACAATCGTGCCGTTGGGTGGTTGCGTTGGAACTGGCCCTCCAACCTAAACATGCTCTCAATGGTAGGCTGGCTTACTTTCCTTAGTGGTGCTGTTTTCATTAACCCACTACGGCTCAATGACACAGATTGTCTCATTGAGGTACTCGCCGGTCGCCTTGGTGTCTCACCCAGACTCTGAGTATGGCTCTTACTGCGGTGCCACTCTGATGTTACTGAGGAGGATGTGGGCGTTACCACCACTGCACTACTGGGGACAGGGCTAGAAATGCCTCCCTCTTCTTCACCTGCCACCGCAATAATATCGCTCTCTGATTCATCCTGACCAACTTCAATTAGTTGACTTTTTCTACTTTCTTTTAACTTAAGTAGGTGATCCTCCCACACGATAGTGTGGTGTATTCTGAGATGACTTGCTTGTCCTCCGGTACCATAATTTGTACCAAGCTTACCACGCCGAACACCTTGCTGACAAATTGAGCATATAGCAACGTTCTCCTCCTTGGCGCTAACGGAAAAGAAGTCCCAAACTGGGGAGGAGAACTTTCTGGCACTGCTGGATGTGCCAATTTTAACACCAGATGAACTTGAGGGGGTGTTTGAAAATGTGTGACCCTGTGCACCTACACTGTGACTTTTACTACCACTACCTACTGACATGGTTGAGCTGGATGTAGGTCCCTGCCGGGCCTTGGAAAATATGGCAGCTGGAGGTAGTGGTGGTGTAACCTGTGTTGGTGAGATCCGTGCTACATCCCGCTCAGTAGCAGCCTTTCTGGATAGGGTGAGAATGTTGGTCTCCAATCCCTTTGGGGCGGGAGTAATGTGCGTGATGACTGGCTCGTCTTCATCAACATCATCACCCCCCTCTTCTACATCTTCCTCCATAACTCTAAGTTTTTCTGGGACCTTCCTTTTCAGAAGCATTGTCTTGTGGCGTATATCACTCTCAGACCGAGCTGGTGGGACCCAAGTGTCATCACGATCATCAGAAGCGGGGCTTGAAGAAGAAGATGATGGACTAAGCCTCCTTTTCCTTGCTGGTGGTCTGGAAGACAATAGATCTTCTGAAACAGTGGTTTGACTTTGCTCCACTTTGTCTGCAGGAAGCTCGATTTCCTGAAATGCCCCTACGTCAGGAGCAACAACTACTATGGTGGGCTGTTGCGGCAGCTGCTGCTGTTCTTGTTGCGGCGGCTGCTGCTGTTCTTGTTGCTTTTTTGAAAAACAATGGGTCCTTCAAAAGCAATTCAACATGGGAGAAATATAGACCAGAATCGGCTCTATATAATTATGCAATGCCCAGCCGGACATTGAAGTTTAATGATCAAGAAAAACAGATAATTTAGACATACGTGTGAATATTGAGTGGGACACAGTCCTGCGTCCTTCAACACTTAACATAATTACAAACAGTCACACATATAAGACATTTATCAGGCTGAAGAGAGAAGCTTATGGCCGATAAGGGATTCAAGGGCAAGCTTTCAAGGCGGTACAGTGTAAGGCACAATTTTAACATATGCGTTTAACATGCATGTTTGTACATAGGGTCGACGACGTTTCGATCTATTCACACAATACATAGATCATCATCAGGACTAGTGAATAAACAAGCCTGAGAGTACAATTCCCAGAATGGAGGCGAACAATTTCTTGTTACCAATAGGAAGGAACAGAATTACGGTTGTTGTTCGGAGGTCCAGCAGCCATGAGGAGGATCTCAGAATGGGGCAATCGCTGGAACACTTGCTCGTAGCGGCGTGCAGAAGGATGGTCGGAGCTGTTATGATAATCGGCTTCCGAATAGGGCGGCTTGACAATCCAAGGTGCGCCAGAGAACGAGTGAGCTGCACGATCGCTGTTCTTGTTGCGGCGGCTGCTGCTGTTCTTGTTGCGGCAGCTGCTGCTGTTCTTGTTGCGGCGGCTGCTGCTGTTCTTGTTGCGGCGGCTGCACACTGATCTGCTGAGTTTGCGCCTGCGTTGAACTTGATTGTGTACTACTTTGCGGTAATGACATTTCTTCAACATCGCTGCTCGTTAGTAGACTGGCTACATCTGTGACAGTAAAGCCCTTGGGCCTAGGTTGGTGGGGTTGGACCACTGTGCTGCTCCCAGCTTGGTTCCTGGACACCGCTTTGGTGCCAAAAAAAACATTGGCCGGCACACCACCAGTCGTGGTTAATGGCACTTCCTTTTTCTGCTCCTTCTTCTCACCGGCAACTTTCTTGGTACTGGACCTGGTACCTTTCTTTGGGGCCATCTTCTTCAGATGTCAGGCAGGATGCAGATGCACAACAAGTTCTGGTCACACGTGGATGTGATGCGCAGCAGGACTTCTGTCTGGCTGGCAGTATAACGGGTAGCCGGGTGATGCTGATGACACCTCCTACTCTGTCTTTTGTGCACCTAAAAGCAAATAAGACAGGAGAAGAACATCAGTGAAATGTTGCATTTGCTGTTGTGGTTCAGTTACTTAGTACTGTACTAGTGCAAACAAAAGATAGTCTAGCCATTTATGACTTTTTTTTTTAACTAGAGCTATGTTATACTACTGTGTACAGCCACACACTAAACTCTCAGGAAGGATAGGAAAGTTAATAATAACCACCAAAATAAAAATGTAATGAAAGTGGAGTGGACCTTTAAATTATTTGAGCATCTCATCATCCATGGAGCCGCTGCTGGCAAAGGGGGTGGATGGATGGAAGCAGTAAGCCAAATAGCCAATAGGAAAACCATGCAGGCCTATGGCAAACGCAGGACACTAATAACTCACAGTCCAAACAACAAAAAAGGCCACCACCCACATGGACACTCACAAATCACAAATAAGCCGGGGGCCTGGGAAACACCAGGAGCTGACAAAAGGCCTATAACGGCCTGGTAAAGGATGCATGCTAAAGAACACTGCTCTGCCTTTTTAATGCAACAAAATGGAAATACGAACATTCACAGGCCCCAAAAAGGTCTGCAGGGTGCATGCATTGCACACCAAGACACCAGACCCATACAACAAAAGCATGTCTTCAAGACAACAGAAAGGCCACCCCCAAAAAACACACTTTCCCAACTCAATCCAATGCCATCCATGCCCTAAATGATGTCTAAATTCAACAGATCACACAGAAAACACTTGATCAATAAAGCTGTGGCTACCTGCCCTGATCCTAGTGGATGAAAAAGCAGGCCTGTTGGCAGACAAGGCCAGGCAAGCTTGCAGGCCAATGCTTCAAAATGGCCACCAGGCACATGGCCAGGCCCAACAACATCACAAAGGCCACCCCCAAAATACACACTTCCCCAACTCAATCCAATGCCATCCATGCCCTAAATGTGCTTGAAAATGAAATAAATTCAAAAAACAACAAAAGGAACAGATGCTTCATCATGCACACACCCATGAGGCCATGCCCATGGCTAGCTCGGGCCTACTACTACTACCTGCAAAATTAAAAAATAAAAAAGGAATGATGATAATTAATTATCAAAAATAAATTGTAGTTACTTACAACAACTGCAATGCCCACAATCAAACAGACACAACAACCACTTATTAGTAAAATATCCTATTCCAAAAATCCTCATATCCAATTGCAATGATGCAGCAGACAAAAAGAGTGATCTTTCCAGCTCAAAATCCAAAGGCAGAATGAGCAGGAGATGGACAAAGCACTGGGAGGAGCCTGCTGGACAGGAACAGGAAGTTGGAGATTCTGTGTCACTTCCTCCCTCTCTCCACCTTTTAAAAAAAGGACTCCTTGCACAAAAAAGGACAGCCAAATGTCAATGTAAGGAGTTGTTTTCATCCAAAATCAGCATTTGCAGAAGGTTTTATGCTGCTAGAGCTGATATTCCTCTCCAAATTGAAAATTTTACATGTTCAAGTTCTCGAGCTTCACATTACTTCCGCCGACGTGTCGAAAATGACATGATCGCGTTCTCTTTGTCCCTGTCGCGTTGGATATGACATGTTCAGGGTCTCTTTCTCCTGTTCGCGTTCGATTAGACGTGCCCGCGTCCTCACCCTCTCGCTCGCGATGTAGAATGACTTGTTTGAGATCTCAATCTTCTCATACTCGCGCAGTGCATGATCGCGAGAAGAAAGATGTGATCGCGCGACAAATGACGTGATCGCGCGACAAATGACGTTAATGCGGCCGCGAACTGTCGCGAGACAGCGCAAAATGGCTACCAACAATCCAACATCTCGTGGAGAACGCGACCGGGTCAGGAAAACTTGTCGGCGAACGCGGGGATTCAGGTAATGCGATTGCGCGCACGCGAGAATGTATTTTTTTACAGCGCGAGCAAGAAACAAATTATCGCTAAGCTGCTGAATAAGGAAATTTTGACATTTTCGCGCTTTCCGCGGAACACGAAAATGCCAAAATATCGCAATTTCCGCGAACGGAACGGAATTTTGGCCCAAGCCTAATATATATATATATATATATATATACATATATATATTTTATTTCAAATTGCTCTGCATTCGGAAAAGCACTCACAGCAGATTAGGAAGCATTCTTCATTTATTAATGGCATTTTGAAGTTAGATCTAGTCCGTCATTTTTCCTTGTAGCTAACGCGTTTCAGAGCTGTCTGCTCCTTCTTCTTAGGCAATGGATGTGCGGATTTGCAAGGCTCCTGGCAGCCCCATGATTCAGCTGACTTTAGTAGTAGCTGCTTCAGGTGTGCGCACTTCATAATTTCAGCGCGCTCGCAAAGTATGCTGGGGCATGCAGTCCATGCTTGCTTCACTCTTCACCCACAGTGGGCTCCGCAGCGCCATATGATTTCATCAGGATCACAGTGATTAAGTACACATCTCTGTGAAGCAGCAACTACTAAAGTCAGCTGAATCATGGGGCTGCCAAGAGCCTTGCAAATCCGCACATCCATTGCCTAAGAAGAAGGAGCAGACAGCTCTGAAACGCGTTGGCTACAAGGAAAAATGACGGACTAGATCTAACTTCAAAATGCCATTAATAAATGAAGAATGCTTCCTAATCTGCTGTGAGTGCTTTTCCGAATGCAGAGCAATTTGAAATAAAATAAATAGGCACGACAGCTTCGTCGTGGGATTAGCACCACCTGTTACTAGGAGAAAGAGGGGCCGCCCGCAGGAAATTACGTGTTGAAGAGGCACAGCAGATGGCTTCATTAATGAAGGGAAATCCGATCCGGAGCACACTGGAGTGCTTGTAAATATCACAGAGATGTGTACTTAATCACTGTGATCCTGATGAAATCATATGGCGCTGCGGAGCCCACTGTGGGTGAAGAGTGAAGCAAGCATGGACTGCATGCCCCAGCATACTTTGCGAGCGCGCTGAAATTATGAAGTGCGCACACCTGAAGCAGCTACTACTAAAGTCAGCTGAATCATGGGGCTGCCAGGAGCCTTGCAAATCCGCACATCCATTGCCTAAGAAGAAGGAGCAGACAGCTCTGAAACGCGTTGGCTACAAGGAAAAATGACGGACTAGATCTAACTTCAAAATGCCATTAATAAATGAAGAATGCTTCCTAATCTGCTGTGAGTGCTTTTCCGAATGCAGAGCAATTTGAAATAAAATAAATAGGCACGACAGCTTCGTCGTGGGATTAGCACCACCTGTTACTAGGAGAAAGAGGGGCCGCCAGCAGGAAATTCCCTGTTGAAGAGGCACAGCAGATGGCTTCATTAATGAAGGGAAATCCGATCCGGAGCACACTGGAGTGCTTGTAAATATCACAGAGATGTGTACTTAATCACTGTGATCCTGATGAAATCATATGGCGCTGCGGAGCCCACTGTGGGTGAAGAGTGAAGCAAGCATGGACTGCATGCCCCAGCATACTTTGCGAGCGCGCTGAAATTATGAAGTGCGCACACCTGAAGCAGCTACTACTAAAGTCAGCTGAATCATGGGGCTGCCAGGAGCCTTGCAAATCCGCACATCCATTGCCTAAGAAGAAGGAGCAGACAGCTCTGAAACGCGTTGGCTACAAGGAAAAATGACGGACTAGATCTAACTTCAAAATGCCATTAATAAATGAAGAATGCTTCCTAATCTGCTGTGAGTGCTTTTCCGAATGCCGAGCAATTTGAAATAAAATAAATAGGCACAACAGCTTCGTCGTGGGATTAGCACCACCTGTTACTAGGAGAAAGAGGGGCCGCCAGCAGGAAATTCCGTGTTGAAGAGGCACAGCAGATGGCTTCATTAATGAAGGGAAATCCGATCCAGAGCACACTGGAGTGCTTGTAAATATCACAGAGATGTGTACTTAATCACTGTGATCCTGATGAAATCATATGGCGCTGCGGAGCCCACTGTGGGTGAAGAGTGAAGCAAGCATGGACTGCATGCCCCAGCATACTTTGCGAGCGCGCTGAAATTATGAAGTGCGCACACCTGAAGCAGCTACTACTAAAGTCAGCTGAATCATGGGGCTGCCAGGAGCCTTGCAAATCCGCACATCCATTGCCTAAGAAGAAGGAGCAGACAGCTCTGAAACGCGTTGGCTACAAGGAAAAATGACGGACAAGATCTAACTTCAAAATGCCATTAATAAATGAAGAATGCTTCCTAATCTGCTGTGAGTGCTTTTCCGAATGCAGAGCAATTTGAAATAAAATAAATAGGCACGACAGCTTCGTCGTGGGATTAGCACCACCTGTTACTAGGAGAAAGAGGGGCCGCCAGCAGGAAATTCCATGTTGAAGAGGCACAGCAGATGGCTTCATTAATGAAGGGAAATCCGATCCGGAGCACACTGGAGTGCTTGTAAATATCACAGAGATGTGTACTTAATCACTGTGATCCTGATGAAATCATATGGCGCTGCGGAGCCCACTGTGGGTGAAGAGTGAAGCAAGCATGGACTGCATGCCCCAGCATACTTTGCGAGCGCGCTGAAATTATGAAGTGCGCACACCTGAAGCAGCTACTACTAAAGTCAGCTGAATCATGGGGCTGCCAGGAGCCTTGCAAATCCGCACATCCATTGCCTAAGAAGAAGGAGCAGACAGCTCTGAAACGCGTTGGCTACAAGGAAAAATGACGGACTAGATCTAACTTCAAAATGCCATTAATAAATGAAGAATGCTTCCTAATCTGCTGTGAGTGCTTTTCCGAATGCAGAGCAATTTGAAATAAAATAAATAGGCACGACAGCTTCGTCGTGGGATTAGCACGCCTCTCACCAGGCCTGGTCACCCCCTTGCTCCTCCTGCCGCCTCCTGCTCCTGCCTGCCAGCTTTGCCGCAGAGCCGCCCGCTCGCCAGTTTCCCGCCGCAGCTTGCCACAGGCCCCGCCCACCACCGGCCCATTGGCCGAGCCGCTCCCGCCGCCCAGCTGACCCGCCCTCTCGTACCCCTTCTTATGACGTCCCCAGAGCGACCGCGCAGCGGACGCGCGCAGCGGGAGCGCCGACTGAGCGCCAAAGGTGCGCCAAAGGTAAGCCCGTCTGCGCCCGTCCGCGCCTGGACCGCGCCCAGCGCCCAGATCCCTGGCCCCCGCAGACCCCAGCCCACCCGCCGGACGTACGACACCACCACCCTCAACGCACTCAACGCCGGCCAAATCCCAGGATGCTACCGAGCCACCCCGAGACGCACCCACGGACCCTTCTGCTGCAACGCCTGCAAGTTCACCTGCATCCGGACCAGCACTACTCCAGCACCAACCAAGACCAAGACGAGCAACAGCAGCAGCCACATGAAATGCATCCTGCTCAACACCCGCTCCGTCCACAGACACGCCATCGAGCTCTGGAACCTGCTCGACACAACCTCACCAGACGTCGCCTTCCTCACAGAAACCTGGATGAACGCCTCTTCAGCGCCCGACATCGCCATCACCATCCCAGACGGCTACAAGATCATCCGAAGGGACCGCATCAACCAGACCGGGGGAGGCATCGCCATCATCCACAGGAACACCATCCGCATCACGACCAACACCAACGACACCCTCGCACCCGCCGAGCACCTGCACTTCCAGGTCCACATCAACCCCAAGACCACCCTCAGAGGCACCCTCATCTACAGACCCCCGGGACCACGCACACAATTCAGCGAAGACATCGCCGACTTCATCAGCCCGCACGCCCTCCTCTCCGCTGCCTACATCCTCCTCGGGGACCTCAACTTCCACCTGGAGAACAACAACGACCGCAACACCACCACCCTGCTGGACAACCTCGCAAACCTGGGACTCAAGCAGCTGGTCACCACCCCCACCCACTACGCCGGACACACACTCGACCCCGTCTTCTCATCCAGCAAGGACATCGCCTTCAGCCACACCACCGGACTCCACTGGACGGACCACAGCTGCGTCCACTTCAGCTTCAGAAGGAACACGATCCACCACCACCAGCAACAGGTTGCACGCAGAAGCTGGAACAAGATCACAGCCGACCAGCTCGCGACCTCCCTGAGCATGAACCCTCCCACCAGCGCAACGAACCCAAGCCAGGCGGCCACCAACCTCGCGAAGTGGATCAGCAACTGCGCAGACGGCCTCGCCCCTCTGAAGACCCCGCCTAGCAGACCCGGCAGCAAGAAAGCCCCATGGTTCACCGACGAACTCAAGAGCTCCAAGAAGAACTGCCGAGCCCTCGAGAGAACATGGCGCAGAGACCCAACACCGGACAACATGACTGCCCTCAAGCTCGCCACCCGAAAACACCACCAACTCATCCACGCCACCAAGAAAACCGCATTCAAGGAACGACTGGACAACAACGCACACAACAGCAAGGAACTCTTCAACATCGTTAAAGAACTCTCCAACCCCAACGCCGGAAACAACAACATCACCCCTTCGCAAGACCTCTGCAACTCCCTCGCCTCCTACTTCCACAACAAGATCACGGACATACACAACAGCTTCAGCACTCAACCGACGCACGCCACGACCGAACCACCACCCCCCACCACCACCCTCCGCGCCTGGACCCCGATCAGCACCGAAGACACCGTCCGCACGATGAACTCCATCCACTCCGGATCTCCTACCGACCCCTGCCCTCACCACGTCTTCAACAAGGCCGACGCTGTCATCGCACCCCACCTGTGGGACATCATCAACACCTCCTTCGACACCGCTACCTTCCCGGAGAGCTGGAAGCACGACGAACTCAGCGCTCTACTAAAGAAGCCATCAGCCGACCCCACCGACCTCAAGAACTACCGCCCCATCTCGCTGCTCCCGTTTCCTGCAAAAGTCATCGAGAAGACCGTCAACAAGCAGCTGGCCGCCTTCCTCGAGATGAACGGTTCCCTCGACCTCTCGCAGTCTGGCTTCCGGGCCAACCACAGCACCGAGACCGCCCTGATCGCAGCCACCGATGACATCCGAGCACTGCTTGACAACGGAGAAACAGCAGCCCTCATCCTCCTAGACCTCTCCGCGGCCTTCGACACTGTCTGCCACCGTACACTAGTGCAGCGACTCAGCAACGTCGGAATCCAGGAGAAGGCACTGGAGTGGATCATCTCCTTCCTCGCCGGAAGGACACAGAGAGTCCGCCTCCCCCCGTTCAGATCTGAAGCCACCGAAGTCATCTGCGGCGTTCCTCAAGGCTCCTCGCTCAGTCCAACCCTCTTCAACATCTACATGAGCCCCCTCGCAGACATCGCACGCCAGCACAACCTCAACATCATCTCCTACGCCGACGACACCCAGCTGATTCTCTCCCTCACCAACAACCCAGCCACCGCCAGAGCCAACCTTCACGAAGGGATGAAAGAAGTAGCCGAATGGATGAAGAACAGCCGCCTGAAATTGAACTCGGACAAGACGGAAGTCCTCATCCTGGGATCCTCACCCTCCGCCTGGGATGACTCCTGGTGGCCCCCCGCCCTAGGCAGCGCACCCAAACCAACAGACCACGCACGCAACCTGGGCTTCATCCTGGACTCCTCCCTCTCCATGACCAGACAAGTCAACGCCGTCTCCTCGTCGTGCTTCAACATCCTGCGCATGCTACATAAGATCTTCCGGTGGATCCCCACCTAGACCAGGAAGACAGTCACCCAGGCCCTCGTCACCAGCCGTCTGGACTACGGCAACTCCCTCTACGCCGGAACCACCGCCAAACTCCAGAAGAGACTCCAGCGAATCCAGAACGCCTCAGCACGACTCATCCTGGACATCCCCCGTCGCAGTCACATCTCCGGACACCTGAGAGACCTGCACTGGCTCCCGGTCAACAAGAGAATCACCTTCCGACTCCTCACCCACGCACACAAAGCCCTACACAACCAAGGCCCAGGATACCTCTACAGCCGCCTCAACTTCTACGCTCCCAAACGCCAGCTTCGATCGACCGGCCACGCCCTCGCCGCCGTCCCCTGCATCCGAAGAGCCACCACAGGGGGACGGTCCTTCTCCTACCTCGCCGCCAAGACATGGAACTCCCTCCCGACCCACCTCCGCCTGACCCAGGACCACCTCGCCTTCAGGAAGCAACTCAAGACCTGGCTGTTCGAGCAGTAGCGGACTCCCCTCCCCCAGCGCCTTGAGACCCTCTGGGTGAGTAGTGCGCTATATAAATGCTTGATTGATTGATTGATTGATTGAGCACCACCTGTTACTAGGAGAAAGAGGGGCCTCCAGCAGGAAATTCCGTGTTGAAGAGGCACAGCAGATGGCTTCATTAATGAAGGGAAATCCGATCCGGAGCACACTGGAGTGCTTGTAAATATCACAGAGATGTGTACTTAATCACTGTGATCCTGATGAAATCATATGGCGCTGCGGAGCCCACTGTGGGTGAAGAGTGAAGCAAGCATGGACTGCATGCCCCAGCATACTTTGCGAGCGCGCTGAAATTATGAAGTGCGCACACCTGAAGCAGCTACTACTAAAGTCAGCTGAATCATGGGGCTGCCAGGAGCCTTGCAAATCCGCACATCCATTGCCTAAGAAGAAGGAGCAGACAGCTCTGAAACGCGTTGGCTACAAGGAAAAATGACGGACTAGATCTAACTTCAAAATGCCATTAATAAATGAAGAATGCTTCCTAATCTGCTGTGAGTGCTTTTCCGAATGCAGAGCAATTTGAAATAAAATACATATATATATATATATATATATATTCACTCAAAAAACCATAGGTTTTAGGGGAAGTTATAGTTAGTTGGACATTGGACTCGTGCAAAATCCTTGAAATTTCCCCGTTATAGTTAGTTCAGCTAACTATAACTCATGCCCCCGCAATGCACTGCTGATGACGTCACATATTACATCACTCATGAAATGGTCAGTGACATCACTGATGACATCACTGATGACATCTCAAATGACATCACTGATGACATCACTGATGACATCATCCAGTGACTGTGTGTTCCTGTAAAGTTTAAATATGTTTAATATATATAGGTAAAGGCATATTGAAGAATGAGTGGGTGTATAAGTGTCTGAATGGATGTTTTAGTAGGTGCGTGATGACTTAATAAGTGAGTGATTAAACTGAATGCATGGGTTAGTGACTAAACTGTGTAAATCTCTGTATCCGTCTGTCTGTTGGTGTGTAAGCGGCAGCATGGGTTTGTGAATATCTACATAAGTGTCTATATGAGTTATTGATTGGTTGTCTGAGTATCTGTATGGGTGCCTGAGTGTTTGTGTGGGTGGGGTGTGTGTGACTCTGTGCATAGATGTGTGAGTGGGTGATTCACTGGGTGCATAGTTTGAAGTGTGCATCTGTGATGTACTGTGTGGGTGGGTGAATGTGTGTATGGGTGAGTTAGTGAGTGAATGTATATCTCAGTGGTACATGTGTGAGTAACTGCATATATGAAAGGCAGTATATATGTGTGTTAGAGTATATAAATGGCTAAAAGTGAGAGTGTGTGATTGTGAGAGTGGCTGCATGGATGAGTGTTGGCTTGTATCAGTGATTGTATAAGAACGTAAGAATGTGCTAGTATTTGTATGAGTAACTGAGCTGGTGTGTTTATAACTGTATAGGTGAGTAAATGGGAGTGTGATTAATTATTTGCATGACTGACTAGGTGTGTGAAAACCTCTATGGATGAGTGGCGGTGTGCGAGTGTCTATATAGGTGTATGAGTGAATATGATAGTCCTGTACTGTGTGACCATAAGTATGAGTGACTGTACGGGTGAGTGAGTGGATGTGTGTGTAGACCTAAGAATCAGTGAGTGGGTATGTAGTTATTGGTGTTGGAGTGTCTATGTTTTGAGAATGGCAGTCTGTAATTTAGAGTGGGTGTATCTGAAGTTATATTAGGGTGTGAGAAGATGCATGAAATTATCACATGGATGATGTCATCAGTGATATCATCAGTGATGTCATTTGAGATGTCATCAGCAGTGCATTGCAGGGGTTCGAGTTATAGTTAGCTGAACTAACTATGACGGGGGAATTTCACGGGTTTTGTACGAGTGCAATGTCCAACTAACTATAACTTTCCCTAAAACCTATGGTTTTTTCAGTGAATTTCAAAGGTTTTTTAAATGCTAATTTCTAACTATAACGTCCCTGAAACCTATGGTTTTTTCAGTGAATATATATATATATATATATATATATATATATAAATTCACTGAAAAAACCATAGGTTTCAGGGGTGTTATAGTTAGCTGGACTTTTCACTCGTACAAAACCATTGAAATTCCCCCGTTATAGTTAGTTCAGCTAACTATAACTCGCGCGCCCGCAATGCGCTGCTGATGATGTCACATATTGCATCACTCATGACATGGTCAGTGACGTCACTCATGACATCACTGATGACATCTCAAATGACCTACCGTGCCTAATCCCGGCCCCCCGCCGGTGGGTACTCTCCAAGTACACACCCTTGTCGTTTATTTATACAAACATGGGTAGCTATTGACGGGCACATTTAATACACACGTACACCAAGCCATTCAACGGGGATTCGACAAAAATTCGACCATACTATGCAAGAGACCCCCCCTCACGTTTAATGAAACACACATCCACCGCCGGATGTGTAATACTTTTTATTTTACTCTCCGGAAAGGAGATTAACCTCACTTGAGAGTCACAGCGTGCTCCTGGCTGAGCCCAATGTTGTGTTACACCCACCAGTGCCCGCCGAGTGCCACACACCTCTGTGTTGTATCCCACCAGCTAGTGCGTATGCGATGACACTCTCTAGCCCATGTGCACTGTAACACCACCCTGTGAATATGTCATGCCACACTTGCCTTCACACGGGTTATATAGCCCCATCTAACGTGCCTTCCTCGATGCCTATGTTATAACGCACAACGCTATGCCATACATATTACAATCTGGGATCCATATCTTTGTCACAGTGCATATGCAACGTTACACTCTCAGCACATATTTTATATTACAACTTTAGAGACTAGTTAGGTTACACAACACTGCCCTGTGCATATTACACTTCCAGGCGCATGTAGCATAGCACGCGCTAGTGCCTGTGCTATCTCATGATCTCCAATGAATCTGTCATTGCGCACAATGTATTGCATATTATATTTCACGCCCCGGTTCATCTTATATCACACTTTTTGGTGCATAGTTAATTCCATATACTATCTCTAGTTTTCATTTTCAATCGTGCTCTCAGGACTATGTTCTATATAACACTGCGTCCACCTACCCTTTTCACGGGCATTACATTTTGCAATGGAGGGTGGAGGGTCAGGGGGTGTTTTTGCCAAGTGAGCCCGGAGTCACTGTCACAAACGTCCTCTTCTTCCTGAATAAAATTGAGATTATGCTGCATACTTGTTCATATTTTAAGTAGTTCGCACAGACACACATTTTAAAAACATTTTAATACCCACCTTCTCTGAACATTTAGCTTGCTGCCCCATCCACCTCCTCCCTATCCTCTGTTGTCTGAATCCATGGACTAGCGTCCTCCCTCCTGCCATGCATGGTCTGATGTGCTGCCACTGCCCTCCATTTAGCATGATGTACCAGTCCACTCCTCCTGCCCTCCATTGCCCAATTCTATGGCACATCATTGACCTCCTGGTTAGCCTCTGTGCTTAGCTTGCTGCCCCTATTCTCCTTCCCCCTGCCCTCCAATGTCTTTGTGCATGCCCCTGCTCCATCCTTTTTGCCCAGCATGTTCCATGGACCTGCCACTCCTATCTACTCTGAGTGTTCTGTTGAGCTGCCACTCCCCTCCCACCTGCCTAGCCTTGTCAGATGACTGTAACCTGTCCCTGCCACCTCCACCCTGCCTGTCCACATGCCATGCCCCTATCCCCTTCCCCCTGTCCTCCATGGTCCATTTTACTGCCACACCCTTCTGCCCTCCCTGGTCTGCTCCTCCTGCCTGCCCCACGTGGTCTGTTGTAAGGCCCCTTCCCCTGAACTCTCTTGTCTGTGCCCAGGTCCTGACCCTCCCTTCTATCCTCCATGGTCCTTTGTGCATGCCCCTGCACCCTCCTTCTTGCCCATCATAGCCATTGTGCCGCCACTAACCCTCCCGCTTGCCATGCATGGTCTTCTGTGCTGCCATGGCCCCTCCCACCTTCCCTGTGTGGTCAGCTAGCTGCCCCTGACCCCCTCCCACCTTCCCTCCATGGTCTGTGTGTACGCCATCATAGTGTCATGTTGCTCTCCATGGTGTGTCTTGTTTCTAGTGCCCATCCTGCCTGACCTCCATGGTCATCTTGCTGCTCCTGCCCTGCCCCCTTGGCCCCAGCCCTCTGTTTCCATGTGCAGACCCCTATTCCCTCCCTCCTGGCTTGTCTCTTCCATTGTAATGCCCCTGATCCGTGCCTCCTGCCCTTTATGGTATGTTATGCTGCAGCTTTCTCTCCTGTCTGCCCATTATGGTCAGCTAGCTACCATTGCCTCTTTCCCCTCTGTTCTCTGTTGTCCATGTGGATGGTCCTGTCCCCTCCCTATTGCTTTCTATGGATTGTTGTGCTGCACTCCCGTCTCACATGCCCTGTGTGGTGTATTGTGCTGCTGCGAACACTGATGCCTGCCCTGTAGGGTCAGTTTGTTGCACCTCTCCATGTCCCTCCTGTCCTCTCTTATCCGAGTCCATGTCCCTACCCCAATTCCTCCTGCCTACCATGATCCAATGTACCATACTTGCGAACATTTTGAACTTGGTAAGAGGGAGATTTTGAAAAAAAACTGTGGTATTGATTTTCCTCTTTGAGTTACATTGAAAAAGAGGAGATTGTAGACAGGAGACAGATCAAATAAAGCCCATTTGAGCTTAAAAACATTGGACGTTTCCTGGCTGAAACTGGTCTGTTGGCATGTATGGTTGTTCTACCACTGCCTCTTCCTTCTGCCCATAATGGTCTATTATATTGCCACAGCCTCTCTTGCCAGTCCTGTATTGTTGGTTTGTTGCACCTGCCCCCCTTTCCACTGCCCTCCATAGTCTGTTGTGCTGCCACTGCCCTTCCTGCCTGCCCAGTGTGGTCAAATTGTTGCCTCTGCACTCTCCTACCTGCCTTCAATTTTCAGAGTCCGTGCCCCTGGCCTCTGCCTCTCAACAGTATCAATGAACAACTAGATTGCTAACATTGTATATTTATTACAAAAGTGTGGAACGCCTGATGTCATCTTGATGTAATCAAAACTGCAATACCTAGAGCATTTCCTTTAGAAATTACTTATATGAGAGGGTCTTATTTGCATCAAAATTATGGTTAGTGCTCTAAAAAACTAAAATGAGGACATATTTTCTGAGTTTTCAAATAGCGACAAAGAACTTTTCAATTATTTGTAATCTTTATGTTTTTTTATCCAGTTGACCACTTGATTAAATGTTGCACCTAGGGGAGAGGATGTGGTGTTACTTCCAGAGCTGCAGACTTTGCAACTGTGGAACCAGGTTGGAGTTTCTGCTGGGGGTAGTGTTTTAAGGTTTAGCGTAGTGCAGTGGTGTTTGGGTAGTGTAGGGGGTCGTGCTGGGGTAGATTTAGGGTTTAGGGTAGCCCACTTGTGTTTGGGTAGTATAGGGTGTTGTGCTTGCGGTAGTGTTTTAGGGTTTAGGATAGCCCTCTTCTGTTTGGGTAGTATTGGGTGTTGTGCTGGGGGTAGTGTTTTAGGGTTTAGGGTAGTGCAGTGGTGTTTGGGTAGTGTAGTGGGTCATGCTGTGGGTAGGTTTAGGGTTTAGGGTAGGTCAGTGCTTTTCGGGTAGTGTTGGGGGTCGTGCTGGGGGTATTGTGTTAGGGTTTAGGGTAGTGCAGTAGTGTTTGTGTAGTGTATGGGGTCGTGCTGGGGGTAGTGTTTTAGGGTTTAGAGTAGTGCAGTGGTATTTGTGTAGTGTAGGGAGTAGTGTTTTAGGGTTTAGTGTATTGCGGTGGTGTTTGTGTAGTGTAGGGGGTCATGCTGGGGGTAGTGTTTTAGGGTTGAGGGTAGTGCAGTGGTGGTTGTGTAGTGTAGGGGGTTGTGTTTTAGGGTTTAGTGTAGTGCAGTGGTGTTTGGGTAGTGTAGGGGGTCATGCTGGGGGAAGTGTTTAAGGGTTTAGGGTAGTGAAGTGGTGTTTGGGTAGTGTAGGGGGTCGTGCTGGTTGTAGTGTTTTAGGGTTTAGGGTAGTGCATTGATGTTTGTGTAGCATAGGGGCTAGTGCTGGGGGCAGTGATTTAGGGTTTAGGGTAGTGCAGTGGTGTTTGTGTAGTGTAGGGGGTTGTGTTTTAGGGTTTAGGGTAGTGCAGTTGGGTTTGGTAGTGTAGGGGGCCGTGCCGGGGGTACATGTAGGCTTTAGGGTAGTGCAGTGGTGATTGTGAGGTGTAGGGGTAGTGCTGGGGGTAGTGTTTTAGGGTATAGTGTAGCGCAGTGGTGTTTGTGTAGTGTAGGGGTAGTGATTTAGGGTTTAGGGTAGTGCAGTGGTGTTTGCGTAGTGTAGGGGGTTGTGTTTTAGAATTTAGGGTAGTGCAGTGGTGTTTGGGTAGTGTAGGGGGTCCAGTTTTAGGGTTGAGGGTAGTGTAGTGGTGTTTGGGTTGTGTAGGGGGTCGTGCTGGGGGTTGATTTAGGGTTTAGGGTAGTGCAGTGGTGTTCGGGTAGTGTAGGGTGTCATGCTGGGGCAGTGTTTTAGGGTTTAGGGTAGCGCAGTGGTGTTTGGATAGTGTAGGCGATCGTGCTGGTTTAGTTTTTGAGGGTTTAGGGTAGCTCAGTGGTGTTTGGGTAGTGTACGGGGTCGTGCTTGGGGTAGTGTATGAGGGAATAGGGTAGTGCAGTGGTGTTTGGGTAGTGTAGAGGGTCGTGCTGCAGGTAGTGTTTTAGGGTTTAGGGTTGAGAAGTGTTGTTTGGGTAGTGTAGGGGGTCTTGTTGGGGATAGTTTTTTAGGGTTTATGGTAGCGCAGTGGTGTTTGTGTAGTAAAGGGGGTCGTGCTGGGGGTAGTGTTTTAGTATTTTGGGTAGTGCAGTGGAGTTTGTGTAGTGTAGGGGGTCATACTGGGGGTAGTGTTTTAAGGTTTAGCGTAGTGCAGTGGTGTTTGCGTAGTATAGGTGGTCATGCTGGGGGTAGATTTAGGGATTAGGGTAGTGCATTGGTGTTTGTGTAGTGTAGGGGGTCGTGCTGGGGTAGTGTTTTAGGGTTTAGGATAGTGCAGTGGTGTTTGTGCAGTGTAGGGGTTCGTGCTGTGGGTAGTGTTTTAGGGTTTAGTGTAGTGCAGTGATGTTTTTTTAGTGTAGAGGGTAGTGTTTTACAGTTTAGGGTAGTGCATTGGTGTTTGTGTAGTATAGGTGGTCATGCTGGGGGTAGTGTTTTAGATTTTAGTGCAGTGGTGTTTTTGTGGTGTAGGGGATTGTGCTGGGGGTAGTGTTTTAGGCTTTAGGGTAGTGCAGTGGTGTTTGGGTAGTGTGGGGGTCATGCTGGGGGAAGTGTTTAGGGGCCCGATTCACAGAACTAACTTAAGACAAACTCCTAAACTTACTATCAGTTTGGTATTCATAAAAGGCACTTACTCATTTTGGTATTCACAGAAGGCACTTACTCATTTCGGTATTCACAGACATTAGGAGTCCTAACTTTACGACTCCTAAATGCCTTCTGTGAATAACGAAAGTAAGTGGTGTTTGGGCACTGTAGGGGGTGGTGCCGGGGGTAGTGTTTTAGGGTATAGGGTAGTGCAGTGGTGTTTGGGTAGTGTAGGTGTCATGCTGGGGGTAGGTTTAGGGTTTAGGGTAGTGCAGTGGTGTTTGTGTAGTGTAGGGGTAGTGCTGGGGGTAGTGTTTTAGGGTTTAGGGTAGTGCAGTATTGTTTGTGTAGTGTAGGGGGTCGCGTTTTATGGTTTAGGGTAGTGCAGTGATGTTTGGATAGTGAAGGGGGTCGAGTTTTAGGGTTGAGGGTAGTGCAGTGGTGTTTGGGTAGTATAGGGGTCGTGCTGGGGTAGTTTAAGCGTTTAGGGTAGTGCAATGGTGTTCAGGAACTGTAGGGTATCATGCTGGAGGAAGTGTTTTAGGGTTTAGGGTAGCGCAGTGGTGTTTGGGTAGTGTAGGCAGTCATGCTGGGGGTAGTGTTTGAGGGTTTAGGGTAGCGCAGTGGTGTTTGGGTAGTGTAGAGGGTCGCGCTGGGGATAGTGTTTTAGGGTTTGGGGTAGCGCAGTGGTGTTTGTGTAGTGTAGGGGGTCCGGATGGGGTTAGCGTTTTAGGGTTTAGGGTAGCGCAGTGGTGTTTGTGTAGTGTTGGGGGTCGTGCTGGGGCTAGTGTTTTAGAGTTTTGGGTAGCACAGTGGTGTTTGGGTAGCATAGGGGTACATGCTGGGGTAGTGTTTTAGGGTTTAGGGTAGCGCAGTGGTGTTTGGGTAGTGTAGGGGGTCGTGCTGGGTACAGTATTTTAGGGTTTTGGGTAGCGTAGTGGTGTTTCTGTAGTGTAGGGGGTCATACTGGGGGTAGTGTTTTAATGTTTAGCGTAGAGCAGTGGTGTTTAGGTAGTTTAGGGGGTCATGCTGGGGGTAGATTTAGGGTTTAAGGTAGTGCAGTGGTGTTTGTGTAGTGTAGGGGGTCGTGCTGGGTGTAGTGTTTTAGGGTTTAGTGTAGTACAGTGGTGTTTATGTAGTATAGGGGGTAGTGTTTTAGGGTTTAGGGTAGAGCATTGGTGTTTGTGTAGTGTAGGAGGTCATGCTGGGCGTAGTGCTTTAGATTTTAGGGTAGTGCAGTAGAGATTTTGTAGTGTAGGGGGTCGTTTTGTAGGGTTTAGGGTACTGCAGTTGTGTTTGGATAGTGTAGGAGGTCATGGTTTAGGGTTTAGGGTAGTGCAGTGGTGCTTGGGTAGTGTAGGGTGTCGTGCTGGGGGTAGTGTTTTATGGTTTAGGGTAGTGCAGTGGTGTGTGGATAGTATAGGGGGTCATGCTGGGGTAGTGTTTTAGGGTTTGGTGTAGTGCAGTGGAGTTTGTGTAGTATAGAGGGTTGTGTTTTAGGGTTTAGGATAGTGCAGTTGTGTTTGTGTAGTGTAGGGGGTCATGCTGGGGGTAGTGTTTTAGGGTTTAGGGTAGTGCAGTGGTGTTTGGTTAGTGTAGGGGGTCATGCTGGGGGTAGTGTTTTAGGGTTTAGGGTAGTGCAGTGGTGTTTGGGTAGTGTAGGGGATCGTCGTGCTGGGGGTAGTGTCTTAGGGTTTAGGGTAGTGCAGCGATGTTTGGGTAGTGTAGGGGGTCGTGCTGGTGTATTGTTTTAGATGGCTATCAACACTTCCTGGATTGAAGTGTTGGCAGCCAATTAGAGCCAAGCTTGTGCTTATGTAGTTAGGTCCCGCCCAGATATATAAAGATTTTTTTCCTTTAATATCTCAAAAGCTACTTGAACGGATTTACACCATTTAAAAAAAAGGACGCTTTCTGAACAAAGCACTACCTTTTTGCCAAATTTGGTGTAATTCTGTTCAGCCATTCGAGCTGTAGCCTTGTCTAAAGTTTCCTACGGAAAATAACATGGAAAAAACACGTTTTGGGACCCCCCTGTTTACTCGGCACCTGCTGGGCAAATCCGCCCGAAACTTCCAAGATAGGAGCTGACTAGAGCGGGCCATAAGTTGTGAAAATTTCTCGAAGAGTCGTCTTCCGGCGCTAAAGTTATTATGAAATCAAAAAACGCTTGTCGTGCTGGGGGTAGTGTTTTATGGTTTAGGGTAGCGCAATGGTGTTTGTGTAGTGTAGGGGCTCGTGCTGGGGGTAGTGTTTTAGGGTTTAGGGTAGCGCAGGGGTGTTTATGTAGAGTAGGCGGTCATGCTGGGGGTAGTGTTTTAAGGTTTAAGGTTGCGCAGTGGTGTTTGAGTAGTGTAGGGTTTCATGCTGGGGCTAGTGTTTTAGGAATTAGGGTAGCGCAGTGGTGTTTGGGTAGCGTAGTGGGTTGTGCTGGGAGTAGTGTTTTAGTGTTTAGGGTAGTGCAGTGGGGTTTGGGTCGCGTATGTGGTCGTGCTGGGGTAGTATTTTAGGATTTATGGTAGCGCAGTGGTGTTTGGTTAGCGTAGGGGGTTGTGCTGGGGGCAGTGTTTTAGGGTTTATGGTAGCGCAGTGGTGTTTTGGTAGTGTAGGGGGTCGTGCAGGGGGTAGATTTAGGTTTTACGGTAGCGCAGTGGTGTTTGGGTAGTGTTGGGGGTCGTGCTGGGGGTACTGTTTTAGCGTTTAGTGTAGCGCAGTGGTGTTTCCGTAGTGTAGGGGGTCATGCTGGGGGTAATGTTTTAGGGTTTAGGGTAGCGCAGTGGTGTTTGGGTAGTGTAGGGGTAGTGCTGGGGGTAGTGTTTAGGGTTTAGGGTAGTGCAGTGGTGTTTGTGTAGTGTAGGGGGGTCATACTGGGGGTAGTGTTTTAGGGTTTTGCGTAGTGCAGTTGTGTTTGGGTAGTGTAGGGGTTCGTGCTGGGGTTAGATTTAGGGTTTAGGGTAGTGCAGTTGTGTTTGTGTTGTGTAGGGGGTCATGCTGGTGGTAGTGTTAGAGGGTTTAGTATAGTGCAATGGTGTTGTGTAGTATAGGGGTTCATGCTGGGTTTAGTGTTTTAGGATTTAGTGTATTGCAGTGGTGTTTGTGTAGTTTAGGGGGTAGTGTTTTAGGGTTTCGGGTAGTGCAGTGGTTTTGTGTAGTGTAGGGGGTCATGCTGGGGGTAGTGTTTTAGATTTTAGGGTAGTGCAGTGGTGTTTTTGTAGTGTATGGAGTCGTGTTTTAGGGATTAGGGTAATGCAGTGGTATTTGGGTAGTGTAGGGGGTCGTGCTGGTGGTAGTGTTTTAGGGTTTATGGTAGCGCAGTGGTGTTTGTGTAGTGTAGGGGCTAGTGTTGTAGGGTTTAGGGTAGTGCAGTGGTGTTTGTGTAGTGTAGGGTGTCATACTGGGGGTAGTGTTTTAGAGTTTAGTGTAGTGCAGTGGTGTTTGGGTATGGAAGGGGGTCATGCTGGTGGTAGTGTGTTAGGTTTTAGGGTAGTGCAGTGGTGTTTGGTCAGTGTAGGGGGTCATGCTTGGGATAGTGTTTTAGGGTTTAGTGTAGTGCAGTGGTTTTTGGGTAGTGTAGGGGATCTTCGTGCAGGGGGTAGTGTTTTAGAGTTTAGGGTATTGCAGCGATGTTTGGGTAGTGTAGGGGTCGGGCTGGGGTCGTGGTGTAGGGTTTACAGTAGTACAGTAGTGTCTGGGTAGTGTAGCGGGTCATGCTGCGGTATTGTTGTAGCGTTTAGGGTAGTGCAGTGGTGTTTGTGTAGTGAACAGCGCATGCGCTGCGTCGCAAGGTGAGACCTAAAAAGCATTGCACCAAGATGGCTTCCAACACTTCCCTGATTGAAGTGTTGGCAGCCAATTAGAGCCAAGCTTCTGCTTGTGTAGTTTGGTCCCGCCCAGATATATAAAGATTGGTTTTCCTTTAATATCTCAAAAACTACTGAAAGGATTTACTCCTTTTAAACAAAGGACGCTTTCTGAACCAAGCACTACCTTTTTTCCAAATTTGGTGTAATTCCCTTTAGCAGTTCGAGCTGTAGCCGTGTCTAAAGTTTCCTAAGGAAAATAACATGGAAAAAACACGTTTTGGAACCCCCCTGTTTACTCGGCACCTGCTGGCAAATCCGCCCGAAACTTTCAAGATAGGAGCTGACCAGAGCGGGCCATAAGTTGTGAAAATTTTGCGAAGAGTCGCCTTCCGGCGCTAAAGGTATTAGGAAATCAAAAAACGCTTGTCGTGCTGGGGGTAGTGTTTTATGGTTTAGGGTAGTGCAATGGTGTTTGTGTAGTGTAGGGGCTCGTGCTGGGGGTAGTGTTTTAGGGTTTAGGGTAGCGCAGTGGTGTTTGTGTAGTGTAGGTGGTCATGCTGGGGGTAGTGTTTTAAGGTTTAGGGTTGCGCAGTGGTGTTTGGGTAGTGCAGGGGTTCGTGCTGGGGCTAGTGTTTTAGGAATTAGGGTAGCGCAGTGGTGTTTGGGTAGCGTAGGGGGTTGTGCTGGGTGTAGTGTTTTAGGGTTTAGGGTAGTGCAGTGGTGTTTGAGTCGCGTAGGGGGTTGTGCTGGGGGTTGTATTTTAGGATTTATGGTAGCGCAGTGGTGTTTGGTTAGTGTAGGGGGTTGTGCTGGAGGCAGTGTTTTAGGGTTTATGGTAGCGCAGTGGTGTTTGGGTAGTGTAGGGGGTCGTGCAGAGGGTAGATTTAGGTTTTACGGTAGCGCAGTGGTGTTTGGGTAGTGTTGGGGGTCGTGCTGGGGGTACTGTTTTAGCGTTTAGGGTAGCACAGTGGTGTTTGCGTAGTGTAGGGGGTCATGCTGAGGGTAATGTTTTAGGGTTTAGGGTAGCGCAGTGGTGTTTGGGTAGTGTAGGGGTAGTGCTGGGGGTAGTGTTTAGGGTTTAGGGTACTGCAGTGGTGTTTGTGTAGTGTAGGGGGGTCATACTGGGGGTAGTGTTTTAGGGTTTTGCGTAGTGCAGTTGTGTTTGGGTAGTGTAGGGGTTCGTGCTGGGGTTAGATTTAGGGTTTAGGGTAGTGCAGTTGTGTTTGTGTTGTGTAGGGGGTCATGCTGGTGGTAGTGTTAGAGAGTTTAGGGTAGTGCAATGGTGTTGTGTAGTATAGGGGTTCATGCTGGGTTTAGTGTTTTAGGATTTAGTGTATTGCAGTGGTGTTTGTGTAGTTTGGGGGTAGTGTTTTAGGGTTTAGGGTAGTGCAGTGGTATTTGGGTAGTGTAGGGGGTCGTGCTGGTGGTAGTGTTTTAGGGTTTATGGTAGTGCAGTGGTGTTTGTGTAGTGTAGGGGCTAGTGTTGTAGGGTTTAGGGTAGTGCAGTGGTGTTTGTGTAGTGTAGGGTGTCATGCTGGGGGTAGTGTTTTAGGGTTTGGTGTAGAGCAGTGGTGTTTGTGTAGTATAGGGGGTCATGTTTTACGGTTTAGGTTAGTGCAGTTGTGTTTGGGTGGTGCAGGGGGCCATGCTGGGGGTAGTGTTTTAGAGTTTAGTGTAGTGCAGTGGTGTTTTGGTAGTGTAGGGGGTCATGCTGGTGGTAGTGTGTTAGGTTTTAGGGTAGTGCAGTGGTGTTTGGTCAGTGTAGTGGCTCATGCTTGGTATAGTGTTTTAGGGTTTAGTGTAGTGCAGTGGTGTTTGGGTAGTGTAGGGGATCGTCGTGCAGGGGGTAGTGTTTTAGAGTTTAGGGTATTGCAGTGATGTTTGGGTAGTGTAGGGGTCGTGCTGGGGTCGTGGTTTAGGGTTTACAGTAGTACAGTAGTGTCTGGGTAGTGTAGGGGGTCATGCTGCGGTATTGGTTTAGCGTTTAGGGTAGTACAGTGGTGTTTGTGTAGTGAACAGCGCATGCGCTGCGTCGCAAGGTGAGACCTAAAAAGCATTGCACCAAGATGGCTTCCAACACTTCCCTGATTGAAGTGTTGGCAGCCAATTAGAGCCAAGCTTCTGCTTGTGTAGGTTGGTCCCGCCCAGATATATAAAGATTTGTTTTCCTTTAATATCTCAAAATCTACTGAAAGGATTTACTCCTTTTAAACAAAGGACGCTTTCTGAACCAAGCACTACCTTTTTTCCAAATTTGGTGTAATTCTGTTTAGCAGTTCGAGCTGTAGCCATGTCTAAAGTTTCCTATGGGAAATGCATTTTTCGACCTCTTTTTTTTTAATTTCTCAAGAACTACTGAACGGATTTACACCATTTAACAAAAAGGTCTCTTTCTGAACCAAGGGCTACCTTTTTGCCAAATTTGGTGTAATTCCGTTCAGCAGTTCGAGCTG
Organism: Triturus cristatus; assembly: GCF_964204655.1. Classification (NCBI taxonomy): domain Eukaryota; kingdom Metazoa; phylum Chordata; class Amphibia; order Caudata; family Salamandridae; genus Triturus; species Triturus cristatus. The sequence continues at coordinate 875,851,344 of NC_140582.1, read as the reverse complement.
TAGCCGTGTATAAAATTTCCTATGGAAAATAACATGGATAAAAATGTTTTGGGACCCCCCTTTTTTCTCGGCCCCTGCTTGGCAAATCACCCCGAAACTTTTAGGATAGGAGCTAACCGGAGCGGGCTATAAGTTTCAAAAATTTTGCGAAGATTCATCAACCGGCGCCAAAGTTATTGGGAAAACAACAAAACCCTTTTCCCATGGAAACTAGGTCCTAACTATAACTATCTACTGGCGACCGCCAGTAGATAATATATATATATATCAATCACAAAACAGCAAAAGCCTCTAAATGTATTGCAGATTCTTTTCTCAAATACCGAAGGATTCCATTCGAGGAATCAACGTGTATATTTCATACTCCCAGTGTTTTCACTGAACAGTAATGTTAACTAACTCTAGTTTGTATGCAAGATCCTGGCTGCAGCAACAAAGTATATAGTGCATAGCAAGGAGGCTGTGAGCCATACCGAACCTTTACTCAATATCTTCATGATGTATAAAATTCGGTTGCCTCATGGGACATGTAGGTTAGGATTTTCAGTATTAATGCTTATGCTAATGCATTTTCTGGAGACACAAAGCCTTTCACCAAGTGTCTCCAGCATTCTGTGGATACTAACAACCTTCCCTTCCCCAAAAAACACTTTTATATTTGATAAGTGAGGCAAGGTAAGTATACATCCATGGTACAAATTAATATCCCTGGCTGTAGCAACACCAAAACTAAACTATGCACTTATTGTTAGCTTATTTGTTCACAGTTGAAGACCATCAGTGGCCCATCATGAGAACATTCCATTATCTCACTTAATCTTAACACCATGATTCTGGGGGGTCCTTGGTTTGTGGGTTTAATGAGTCCTTTCTCCCTGTTGGGACTATCCTTTTCCCCATACTATTCCTTTATCCACTCCAGTACAGAGAAAGCATCCATGTTCCTAAAAATAATCTTAATTGTAAATGATGGGACACTGAAACCTTCTCAATCTTTGAGCATCTAAAGGTCAATATTCCCTCGGTTTGGACATCTAGCTACTCATAAAGATTTCACCTGATGAGTTCTTTTAGACCTTCATAAATATCCAAAGAGGAATTTGATATCAGGAAGCAAAGTCATGTTCCAAAAATGATCAGATAATACAATTGTCTTAACCTCTCAACATCTAATAATCCACATTAAATAAATATCCCCCAATCTGAACATCATTGTTAGAAATGTGATTTTTGGTCAGCTAGGCCATGGGCAGAAAACACCACTCTAATCAGGATAAGGGAGCTACACTCCTAAATTAACCCCTGCTCACCCCCTTGGTAGATTGGCACGAGCAGTCAGGCTTATCATAGAGGCAGTGTGTAAAGCATTTGCACATAACCAACCGTAAAACAAAAGGACACCACATCAGTCCAGAAAAGTATCCAATATTTTTATATACTTAAGACAAGACCAAAAACGATAAAAATCCACAATAAAGTTCTTAAAAATCTTCTGTTATCAAATATGCTTGAAAAACAGTTCCTTTATGTCGATAGCTCCGTCCGGGGCTATCACGGCGTCGTGAGAAAACGAATCCTAACAGTTCTGGCTGACCGCGGTGTCGCGGGCCAGCTACGGTGTCAGGAAGACCCGCAAACAGTACCTTTTAGAAGTGCAGGGCATCAGCTACCTCTCGTTGAGCTTCTGAAAGCACAGCATTTGCAGGCGTCGGTTCCAGAGGTCTGTGCAGCGGTCGTCAGGGCCCTCGAAGTCATACGTGTTGCAGATCAATTGCCACTCTGTTGGAGTCAGTGAGATCAGGGTCGCGGTGCGATGTGAATGCAGTGCTCGTCGCGGTGCTGGCAGGTCACGGTGCAAGCAGCGGAGTCGTCATTGCTGAAGCGCTGTCGTCGGCTGATGAACTGGAGTTGAGGATGCCGGCGTCGGTAGGCCAAGGCTGTGGTGCAGTATGAGGGCGGTGCATTGTGTAACTTTATGAGCTGTGCGCTCGAACCATGGTGCAAGCAGCGGTGTCTATTTCGGCATGGAGCAGCGTCATCAGGGATACCAAGGTGTTGTCGTGAAGTGAGGCAGTACGGTGCCCACAGGTCACCGTGTGAGCAGCATCTCACTGGTGGCATTAGTAGGCATCGTCATTGAGACCAGGGTTGCGGTGCGGCGGTGCCTTCAGGACACGGAGTCTGCAGCGGCGTCGTAGACGTCATCAGGTTGCTTTTCTTCTGTTGCAGTACAAAACACACAGTTCCCAGTGCTGATGGCAAAGGAGCTTGAAGTCTTTGTTGTTCCTCAGACTTCTTGAACAGGGGGCACGCTCTACCTCAAGCCCTTGGAGAAACTCACAAAGGTAGATTGCAGAAAGTTCAGTCCAGTCCTTTCACAGCCCAAGACAGAAGCAGCCACTGCAGGCCAACACAGCAAAGCACACAGCAAAGCGGCAGTTCCTCCTCACAGCTTCTCCAGCTCTTCTTCTTGGCCGTCTTCTTGGTCCAAAGGAGTTCTTAAGTTCAGGGGTCTGGGCCCCAATATTTATATCACAAAATCCTTTGATCTACTAGGCAGAGAGTGTCTGTGCCCAGCCAGAACCAGTTCTGCCTTCTCTGGTGTGACATCCTGGCAGGAGGTGGAGACAGCATGTTCAGAGGCAGACCAGGCCCTTTGAGGTGCAAGGAAATCTCCTCCCCCTTTCCCAATTGCAGCCCAGGTCTATTCAGCCTTTTCTGACCCACCTACACTATCTGGAGCCACTCCTGCTCCCCAGCCTTCTGTCATCCAACACCCAGAAAGGGAATCCACATTCCAGCAGAGGCACACGGTATGACTGAGCAAGAAAATAGCTACTTTCTAAAAGTGGCATTTTCAAACACAGAATGTAAAAATTACCTTCACTAAAAGATGCATCGTTAGATTCTGAGTTCAGGCATACTAAACATTATTTTCCTACCTAATTTCCCGGGCCAGTTATGTTTATAAGATGTTATAAACAAACTCCCCATTCTGTCCTATAGGGAACAGGTAGCCTTGCAATAGCAAAAAAATGAAAGTGGCCGTAATTCGCTATCAGGACATGCCACACACACCAGGGCATGTCCTACCTTTCACATACACTGCACCCGACCCACAGGGGTACCTTGGGCCTACCTTAGGGGTGGCGGACATTTAAGAAAAGGGAAAGTGAGGGACTGCCAAGTTTGCGCACTGGCCAAGTCGACATGGCAGTTACAAACTGCGCGCACACTCCGCAATGGCTTGTCTGAGTTACCTTTTCAGGGCTACTCACGTGGGTGGCACAATCAGTGCTTCAGGCCCACTAGTAGCATTTGATTCACATTCAGTGCACTTTACTAGGGACTAACAAGTAAATCAAATATCCAATCATGGAAACACCAATCCATAACACAATTTACCACAGGAGCAATTGCACTTTACCACTGATCAGCAGTGAGAAAAGTACGCAGAAACACTACGCCTGCAAAAACAGAGTCAAAACCGGGAGGTCAGACAGCAAAAACTCAGGAGAAACCCGCCAAAAGATGCCAAGTCTAACACATGTCCCCTCCAGCCGAAAGTAGGGAGAACTACCCACCCTCCTGGAAGTTCTCTTCACTAAGGTGGAAGAACCTGGACAGACCACTTGCACTGGTTTGTTCTGTGCCAGGACGGTGTTCCACCGTAAACTCCATTCCCTGTCGGGAGATGGACCACCTCAGCAGTTTTGGATTCTCACCCCTCATTTGCATCAACCATCTGAGGGGCCTGTGGTCTGTCTGAACCCAGAAGTGAGACCCAAACAGGTATGGTCTCAGATTCTTTAGTGCCCAGACCACAGTGAAAGCTTCCCTTTTCTTTGGCACTCCACCTCTGTTCCCTGGGAAGTAGTCTCCAGGCTAAGGAAGACTACAGGCTGGTACAGGCCCTCTTCGTTCAGTTGTGGGAGCACCGCTCCCACTCCATGCTCTGAAGCGTCAGTCTACATGATGAATTCCTTGGAGAAGTCGGGTACCTTGAGCACAGGTGTTGTGCACATGGCGGCCTTCAGGTCATCAAAAGCCTTCTGGCAGGACTCAGTCCAGATCACCTTCTTGGGATGCTTCCTGGAAGTCAGCTCTGTTAAGGGGTATGACACTATTGTTGCCCCCTTAACAGAGCTGGCCTAAGAAGGCCCTCACCTCTGTTTGGGTCTTGGGGGGATCCCAAGCCAGAATGGTGTCAAACTTGGGTCATAGGGGTGCCACTTGGCCGCTTCCTACCTGATGTCCCAAGTACACCACAGAACCCTGCCTGATCTGGCACTTACTGGCCTTGATTGTGAGGCCTGCCATCTGCAGCACCTTCAACACTTCACTGAGGTGCTGCAAGTGTTCTTCCTAGCTGGAACTGAAAACTGTAATGTCATCCAGGTAGGCAGCACTGAAATCCTCCAGCCCAACCAACACCTGGTTGACCAACCTCTGAAAGGTGGTTGGGGCATTCTTCAAGTAAATCAAATATCCAATCAGGGAAATACCAATCCGTAACACAATTTACCACAGGAGCATTTGCACTTTACCACTGATCAGCAGTGAGAAAAGTGCGCTGAAACACTATGCCAGCAAAAACAGAGTCAAAACCGGGAGGTCAGAAAGCAAAAACTCAGGGAAAACACTCCAATAGATGCCAAGTCTAACAGTGCCCGACAGGAGAACAAAGAAAGGGGCCTGTGTCATCTGACATCTGCCTATGAAATAATAAAGTTTAAGGTCACTGTCCAAATACACATTCTGCCAAAGGAACAGACACACATCCCCCCACTTCAGGCTATTGCCTCTGCTCTAGCAGCAATCTTTACATCTCATTCAGAGCTTGAGCAATCTGAGGACTGCATCTGGATGCTGAAGCAAATTGCCTCCAGAGGCTTGAGGCAAGGAAAAGTTACCTTTCTAAAAGTACCTTTTCCTCAATATTTAATGAAAGTCTGACTTCACCAATGAATTGGGTTTCTAATAAGTATTACAAAGAGTCCAAGAATGAAATTTGTATTGGTTTCCCAGCCTACGATATAATTATGAAATCTAATAGAGTATCCAATCCTTGTCACCGTGGAAATAGCTTTTATATGATAATCTCTGTAAAGACATGTATAATATTAACTCTCTAGCTGTCTGTCTAAGAAATACCATACACCCTGCCTTAATGATTATGAAGCTTACTTAGGCATGACTTATTAATATTTAGAAGAAAGGTTTAGATCTGTAAATAGGATTTAAGCAATGTTTACAATGGGTCTGATTGAGAGTTTGGTGGAGTGGCAGCAGGCTGCCATGCCAGCACCCGCCGGAATTATGTGTTTGAACCTGGCAGGCGGTCCAGCGGCAGCGGTCCCACGTGGTTCCTTTCAAAGGCTCATATTTGAGTCTTAGAAAGGCACCACAATGGGAATTCTTCAGCATGTTCCTACAGAGGATCAGTGGCGGCCGATTAGGGTATTAGAACGCCGCCCCACTGCTTTCTCACAGTGCGAGAAGTCGAAAATAAAATGGTATTTTATTTTCTGCTTCTCACGCTATGAGAAAGCAGATGACAGGGGTATGCCTGGTTGGGGGCGGGCATGAGCATATGCCTGGTTAGGGGTGGGTGGGTAGGGGGGTCGGGAGGAGTGACTTGCACCACTCTGAGTGCCCTGACTACGTGGTTGGCCCTGGGGCCGACCAAAGCAGTCATGCACACGCTACATTTACTCTATGTAGGCTGCATGCAACCTACATGGAGAAAATGGCGTCCCTACTGGTGCCCGGCTGGGCGCCGGCCAGGACTCCCCACCACTCACAACGCTGCCATTGCAGCGTTATGATTGGCTTACAGGAGGGAGGGAGCTGCAGCATGCCTGTTCCTGTTCAGAAATTGAACGCGGGACCCCGGCCCAGGGGCAGAGGCGGCGTGGACCGGTCAGGTAAGTTTTCTTTTCTTTTAATTTTAAACCCCCCCACCCCTGCGCGACACCCCCCCACAAGTTTTGCGAGCCGCAACTGCACAGCATGGACTGTTAAGTCCATTTCGTGCAGGAACAGAGGCTGCATGCATGCAGGGGGCTCAACATGTGCCCCCCTGCGTGCATTCCCTGGCCCTGAGGCAACAGGGGGCCTTATGTTACCTCACTCTCACACCTTTCATGGTGGGCTCACTGCCATGAAAACTGTGGCAGTGAGGAAACCTGTAATATGCTTGGTGGTGCAGCACTGCCAGCATATTGTAGGCCTCAGAACACGGGAAAACTGCCATGCATCACATTGGTAGCAGCTGTCCTATGGCGGTCCAACTCGGAATGCAGTGGTTGGACCTCTGGTGCAGCGGTAGCCGCACCCCACCGTGTGTTTGGCTGTCCATTGGACTGCCAAGCTAGGAATCTGCCCCAGTTCATTGGAGTAGATGGCACAAATGATGCTGCAGTTAAATGGTGACATTTAACTTACAGGCCATGGGTACACTTTGTACCAACAATAGAGACTTCTAGGTAAGTTAACGTTTGGCAATTAGAAGTATGACCAATTTGTATAATATATGTCTAAGGGGTCAGAGGACTTGCACTGGACCCTGGACCCTGGTTAGCAGACTCCTAGTGCACAGAGTCAACAAAACTGCGTCATCTGTTCACACAAAATTGGAGTGCGCTTTAAGGCACTTTGTACCGTCTTTAAGGCCATTAATGGAGCAGGACCCGACTTCCTTAGGCGAAAATTCCAATGGTACGTCCCTGGTAGAATGTTACACTCCACAGGAGCTAAACAAGTTCAAGTCACCCCTTTTAAAAGAGTCAATTGGGGAGGCAGGAGCTTCAATAATTTTTCTTCCAGGGCATGGAACGAGCTCCCTTTTCATCTCAGGAATGCCCCGGATCTCCTCTCCTTTAGAAAGGGGTTGAAGACATGGCTCTTCTCCCAGTAGTACAAATCCTTTTGCTTCCTAGCAACCAGTGCTTAGCGCCAGGACACCCAAGGGTATATTGCGCTATACAAGTGTGATTAACATAACATAACATGTAAAAGGCGTCAATTTACTACAGTGACCATTTTTTTCAACCTTATGGCCAGAAACTTAATTTTCCTTTTGTTCAGTATTATGAAATTTGTGAGAAAAACACAAACTTTGACTTTTCTTGTAGGGATAGATTTACCTAAGAAGAAATGAAATGCAGCAAGGGAAGTTGCTGTACTGCATTCCATCTAAGGTAGACAGCAGTGCCATTTCCAGGGTCAAATTGGCTACTGGACATTTTGGTGGGCCGGCAGGTTGGGGGCTGGGTTCACTGCCATAGCGGCATTTTTTTTTGCTGAGGACCTGTCTGCCATATTCCTACTTGCAACGCTCCTAAATAAACAATTAAATAACAAATGGTTTTGAAGTGTGCTTAAAGAGCACTTTTAAGACATTCGTTTTTGTGTTGTTTATTTAGGAGTGATATAAGTAGGAACAGGGCAACAGGTCCTCAGCAACAAAAATAGCTCCCATGGAAGTGAAACTGTTCCCGAGCTGCCAGCCGACCAATGTGCCTGATAGCCAGTCCGGCCCTGGCTTTATCCACTGAAATATGTAGCTGTTTTTCTCTACCCCTGCAATGGCTTACTTTATTCAGCCTTGCACCATGCACATACTCCTGCACATAGTGCAAGGGTGTGTGTATGTGATGTCTAGCATAGGAAACTTTCCCAACTATGCATGTGTGCCTCACATTATAGCACACATGCAAAGTTGGAAAAGTTTTTTCTCCAATGTTACGCTTACCTTGAGGAGGTGTGCAGTTTTGGCTCAAAGTAATGCAGCTGTTAGTAGATAGGGCTGTGCATCAAAAGCCATTGATGGTTGAATGAGAACGCCCATGTATCGCCTGTGGGACACAAAGAAGCACAAAATACAAATTTGAGCTCAGATATACTTTTCGTTATTTTTTGGGCTACTTTGCCATAGAAATCAGGAGTTGCTCTGGAAAGTAAATACCAATTCAAGGCTTTGCGTTGGTTCTCGTAACTTTTTCTGACTCTGTTGATAAATCTGGCCCATATTCTATAGTCATTGACGTATTCAATAGTTCATGTTTAACAAACCAGAGGCGAGGTTTACTAAGATTTTACTTTATGTTTGCAGCAACAAAGTGATGCAAATCGGTGCAAAATCAGCAGTAAACTTGTTTAGCGCAGAAAATAACATGAAAGTCTTTGCATTGCTTAGCACCAAGGGGGCACACAATGGGTAGAGCATGGGTGTTCCGACGCAACCACTTGCGGTTTCTGACGCTAAACCCTATTTATTAAATTAAGTAGACAGGGTTTAGTGTAAACAAATGGTGCCCTTTTGAAGTAGGCGCAACAAAGGAGAAATGCTTTCATTTGTACTTCCTTTTCCGACTTTGTACCTGTGCTGCACTTTACAGCCCGCATACAAAGAGGGAAAAGGGTTAAAGTCAGTCTGTGCATAGTATTTTGTACTGGAATGGTATGTTTCCAGTACAAGACCTACGCTAGGCTCATGAAGACACCTTTGCACTATGGCACAAAGGTGTATCCGTGGCCACTGCAGCTGAAAATATTGCATTCTCCTCCTCTCTCCTTTTCATGATGCGCATTGATGCATTTGCAGCTGCTGCACTGCGCTCTGTGAGTAAGTGGTAAATCTGGCCCAGGTATGTATTCATTTCTGGCACAAACTAAATAGGAATGATTGATACCCATGTATGGTAAATATTAAAGCGTAAAGTATATTTTTGAGGCATGTCCTTGCCTACATATGGAACTGACAAGATTCATAATTATATAAATGTGGCTCACTGTTTTGCATTTCAAAGTTTTCCTAAAATTCAAAGGTCTGAGGTTCTTCCTCTTTCAAAATTCAAGTTTAGTTCGTAAGTTAGAAAGGTGATGTGTCTACTAATAAAGTGTCTAAATCTTCACTGTGAAAACGATTTAAATATTCCCAGAAATCTAAAAGCTTCCATAGAATTCCTTGTTTTAATATTAGGCCCTCAAGGATTATGTCAACAAATTCTGATAAAAAAGAATTATGTTTGTTCTATTATTGCTGCAGTACAGATTGAAAATAAGTGCATCCATTGTTTTTATGTTGAATTTAATTTGCCACTGTTTTGCTCCGGTTCTAATCCACTAATTTTCTCTGACAACCATAAGATAAATGCAACTTCATAATTGCAATAATTACTGAACAACATATTGAAGTAGCTGTTTTGCAAAGCAATATTGTTAGTGGGTCATTGATATTTTCACTCTTCCACCTTGTCAATAATTAGAAGTTCACTTTTACAACAGCTGTTTGCATTGGATGGAAATAAAAAGTAACTGTGCTTTGGGCAGAATAAAGTATTGTTCTGCATAAAAGTGCCATTTCCTAAAACATCTGGTTAATTAGTTCACAATTTACCGCAATAAGTAAAGAAACGCCATTTTTGTAATCCAATCAGTTATGCATTCGGAAAATTGTATACCTGAACAATTACCTTCATTTAGGAACATTTTTTGTATTTGAACTTAGTGCGATCTGGTTTTGAATTTACATAATTATATATGTTGTGTTTATTTTTTAGACCAGTTTTAAAAAGTATTCTTGAATAGAAGGGCTTTTGCGACCCAATGCCATATTTCATATGATATTTACCGAAGTATGATAGAAAGCTATGTTGACATTTGTTTCTCAACTAGGTGAGCTTTAAGCCTTTGAGTGCCTCATACCACCACAGTGACCGATGTGATTGAGAACTAATGATTAGTGTCTCTAATTATTTTGTCGAAAACCGCAATAAGCGAAATCTGCCTTTTTTTAGTAGGTTGCTCGCAAGTAATTTGAAGAAAAGTGGATTCCCAGCAGGCAGGTGGGCTGCACAAAGGCTCTCTCCCTGGTTTAGCTGCTCATTTTGTGTGCTGCTGGTCTCAGTCCGAGTTCACCGTCCTGAATAAAAGGTTAGCTTCGGAAAGGCTATATTGTAAAATACAATTACCAAAAGTGGAATGACTTTGGTCGGGCTCCGAAGGATGTGTCCTGACTTTCCTAGCACAGGACAATTAAACTACGGGCCTTGATCAGGAATAAAACTGTGTGCAACACGCCTTCCTGCGGGCATAGCGTTTAGTTCACTTAGTTTATTTGACCTATACGGCCAGAACTGAGAACTGTGTGTGCAGAACTGTCATGTTACCCGCAGGTTTCAGTTTTTTTCTGCCATGATAGACAGATGTGAACCTTTTGAGTAAGGCGAATTTCTACCAGGATTCAGGTTTGCTTGTTTCAGGAACAAAAACAAAAACAAAGCATTTGCCTACCCCAAGTGGTGATGACCTACAACCATTTCTTATATGAGGCTTGCAATAAATACATTGAAGAATAAACTTTTTTTCTAGTTGAACAGGAAATGTTATTAATATAATATGAACACACCTCAATACAATACATAGATAGAAAATACAATTTAAATATATAGTCCGTTAAGGCAATATGAAGAAAAAAGGGGGAGAGAGAAGGGAGAGTAGGAAAACATGGCATGCATATATAACTCTTTTTAACATAACTACTTGTATATGAACAAATGCATATTTACTAGTATACAGAAGGGAAGATGAAACAGCAAATAAAGAGCATTGATAAGAAAACAGTTACAAATGAATACAATTAAATCATTTGGGTTATGAACTTGTGTTACATTGGCAGATGCATCTAGAAAATAAGTAATGGGTGACCACAAGAAATCTCTATTCACTGCAGGAGAGATGGGATGGACATATGCTCTATCTAATCTGTGGTAATAACAAACCCCATACCACCAAGCATGTTAGGAAATATGATTAGCATCCTTCCATGACCTAGCAATCTGTTGAAAAGAAAATGCAAGAAGTACATCAACAATATGAAAAGTGTTTGAATGTGAAACCCAATCATCAGATACACTATCTAGAAAATATATTAACGAAAGTAAGGGGGATTTCTGTATGAAAATGTTTGTAAATTTGATCCCAGACCTGCTTCCAAAAAGTATGAATATGAGGGCACATAAATACCATGTGTTTTAAGTCTGCTAGGGTTGCGTTACAGGACCAACAGCAGGGGGAAAGAGCAGGATTAATTTCATGTAGCGAGGTAGGAATAAGTAAAACTCTGTTATAATTATAGAATAAAGTTTGAGTAGTATTAGCAGCTCTAGAGGATTTCCTAATTTTAATCCAAACCATATTCCAACTCGGAATAGAAAATGAACATTGAAGAGCATTTTCCCAGGAGAGTTCCACTTCCATTTTATCTCTAGTGGTTGGAGAAGAAGTTGGATGTTTATATATTTGGGATGCAGACGGAGAGAGAGGAAGGACTGACAGGCAGTGAAAGTGAAGAAGCAGATATGACTGCCAAACTATTGTAAGTTGACTGGATCAGTAGAATTAAAGAAACCTATTTAGATGCATAGGAGGGAGGTAAAGAAAGGCATGTTTAGGCAATCATAAATGATATCCAATTATAATCTTGATAGAGTTGATGAACCCAATGAATCCCTTTAGCAAACCAATCTTTCCAAAAAACAATTCTATCATTGATGTTAAGATGTTTGTTATACCATATTGGAGATTGCATAAATTTATCCTTAGGAGAGAGATGATTTGTAAATAAGGGTTGGAGTATTTTGCAAGTATGTTTTAAAATAGGGAGAGATGATGACAAAGGACGATGTGTAAAAGATAAAAGTTCTTGAAAGGAGGAATGTTAAAGGAAAGATTTTTCAATAGTAGTCCATAGCGGTAGTAATGAAACATCATCAGTGTCTTGGAGGAAAATAGAGCATTGCCTTAGAGAAAATGCAATGTGATATGAATGGAAATCTGGAAAATTAACACCTCCCAAATGTTTTGGTATTTTAAGCTTATGCAGAGACATACAAGGTTTTTTAATATTCCACAAAAATTTCGATAATATGGAGTAAATTATCTTAAAATGAGAAGTAGGAATATTAACAGGCATATTGGGAAATGTAAAAAAGAATAATAGGAACTAACCAGACACAGATGCAAATAAGAATGCTTTAGATAAGAAAGCTGATAAAAAGAGCAAAATATTGTCTGCATAGACAGAGAGTTTTAAGTGATTAATTCCATATTTAAAGCATGTAATCTGTGAGTTTGAATGAATTCTGATGAGGAAGGGTTCGAAAGCAAGTGTAAAGAGAAGTGGAGAAAGGGGACATCCTTGTCTTTCTCTACGATATAAAGGAATAGGTGATGATAAAAGGCCATTTGATAAGATGGAGGAAATGGGAGAAGAATATAATAAGGAAATATAATTTAAACATTTCTGACCAAAACCAAACCAGGACAAGTTAGAGAAAATAAAAGATTGCCCAACTCTATCAAAAGCTTTCTCAGCATCCAAAGAGATGGCTGCTAAGGAGTCCTTATAAGATTTGGCCTTGGTAAGAAGATTTAAAAGCAGTCCAGTGTCATCCGAAAGATGTCTACCTTTAATTAAACCACATTGTTCCCTCCCAAATGGTGAAGGTAAAAAAGAATTTAGTAATATCTACATCACTAATATCTTCCCCCAATAAGGTAAAATCAAGATCGGAAGAGGAAGGTGGCTTAATAGAAAATAACTATTGAAGTATATCCTCATGAGGAACAGATGATTCAGGAGTATAAATAAAATGAAAAAATTGGGTGAATTCTGCTAAGATATCTTCATTTTTGTAAAGCATGTGATTATTGGGAGTAGGAATAGAGCTAATCTTGGTACTTTCTTTTATAACTTTAAGGTAATTAGCTAAAAGTTCCCCCACTTTATTTTGACCTCCATAGTATCTGGCTGACGATTTGAATAAAAATTAATTAGCATTGTCTGTGGATATTTTATTGTATTCAAACTTTGTTCTAATCAGTTCTTCTAGACAAGATTTTGAATTTGTGCAAAAAAATGAGTGCTCTAATTGCTTAATGTGTGACGTAAACGACTGCAATTTACGAAAAGAAGATTTCTTTCCATGGTATACAAAGGAACAAACAAAGTCCAGAGAGGATACGTTAAAGGTATCCCAGACGATCTGTGGAGCCATGCATGTGGTTTCATTTTCTAGAAAGAAAGTGGTAACAAAAGCTTCACACTTCTGTGTAAAATTGGGATCTAAAAGAAGAGAAATATTAAAATTCCATCTTCATGTACCTTGAGTAGGTGGAAAGAAATCCATATTTAAAGTAACCAGGGCATGATCAGAAATTAATATAGAACCAATATCCGAATGAATGATATGCTGTACAAGTGCTGTTGAAGTGAACAGATAGTCTATACGAGATTTGGAGGAATGTACAGGAGAAAACAAAGTGTATTCTAGAAGTGTGGGATTATATAATTGCCAAGTGTCTATTAGTGACCGCTGTTGAATAGTGGATGTGAATTGAGAGTGCATAGGAGAGGGAATGATTTTTGATTTAGAATTACGATCAATAATAGGGTCCATAACTAAATTACAATCCCCACCAACTAATAAATAGTCATCTTGAAAGGACATCAATTTAGATAATATTGCAAATCAAAAAGTAACATTAGGGGCAGTAGGAGAATAAAGATTAAAAAGAGTTATGGGAATATTATCAATTAACATAGAAACAAAAACCCATATACCCACATCATCAGTACTTTGCGTTTATGACATAAAATAATTACACCATTACAATGTCCAGAGCCAGGAGAGGCAAAAACATGACCTACCCATTGTCGTTTAAGTTTGGGGATTTCCTTATTTAAACATGGGTTTCCTGTAATAAAGTTATATCACATTTTAAATTAGACAAATTAATTAATACATTTGACACTTTATAGGAGAACCCAAACCCTTAAGATTCCATTAAATATTTTTTGGAGCCATATATAACAAACAAAGGAGTTATACATTGTATAACTATAATTCAAACAATTTGATATTGATAACATTATCTAAATAATAATATTAAAGAGGAAGGTCATACAACTGCACCAGCAATAATGAATAGCATGGAAATAGAGGTAAGTAGTTATGAAAAGGGATAAAATAGCATAGGAGAATGGAAGTAGAAACAAAGAGAGAAAAACAAAAAGAGAAGAAGACAAGGGAAAGTTTAGTGAGGAATGTGAAAAAGTTTCTGAAAGAAGATAGAAAAGATAAAACAACGAAGGAAAGAGATGTACAACAATGAAGACACATAAACCCAAAATTCCGAACACATAGTAACAAACTACAAAAAACATGAACAAGCTGAGGGGGGTGAAGCCACAAAATGGAAATGGCACGACTAACCGGGCAACTCAGGGCAGATCGGGGGGGGGAGGACATCATCCAAAGCAGACTAAAGAAAACAAAAATCAAGTACAAAAGCATCTGCACCTAACAGAGGGGAAGAAATATAATGCAAAGGAAAACAAGAGGGAATCATAAAACAGAACGAAAACTAACACCACTTTTAGGGAGACAACATATTAAACCCTTGGCATCACACGGTTAAATATTGGTGAGTCTGGATACATCCATATCTTCTTCTCTGCATTGATCTGAGAATTTCTGAAGTAAAGCAGGGTCTTCATAGTTCGTAGTTTTGTTTTTATATGTGACCATGCAAAGGCAGGGATGGAAAAGACCTAATCTGGTGTTGAGATTTCAAAGAGCAGGCCTCATATCTAAGAAATTCTTTACTCGATCAGCTGTATCCTTAGTGTAATCCTGGGCTAAAAAGAGATTAGAACCTTGCCATGAGATGTGGCCCTTGAGTTTAGCTGCCTGTAAATCCGTATATTCCAAGAAATATATGATGATTCCTCTAGGTTTGACTGATGACATCGCCATAGTTGGACTGCAACCAAAACGTTTCGCTCTTTGGATGTTCAAGACAGGAAAGTTGGAAATGTCAAGAACCTGTGGAAGGAATGATTTAAAGAACGAAATGGAGTCTGAGCCTTCCAAGCCTTCAGCCAGGCAATATATACGTAAATAATTTCTCCTATTGCGATTTTCAAAATTTTCCACTTGTTTTGTGAAGGAACTTGGTTCATCACAACCTGAACATAGTTCACTTGCTGTTCAATATGCACTACCCTATTTTCCATAGTAGACCACTTGTCATCTAAAGCTTAAAGTCATTTATTTGTTTCCTCTACATAGGGTGGAAGAGCTCGAATCTTTCCAAGAAGTACATCCATAGCATCTGATGGAAGAGATGCAAAAGGTGATGGAGGATCTTTTTTGACATGTTTACAAGAAGATAGCATAGAAGAAGTAGTCAATTTAGGAGTAGAATTAGTGGTGGAAGGTGAGGTACTCGATGATGTTGCCGTTGAAGGCATATTACCTTCAGAGTTCTCCATATTTGTTGAAAGTACAGAATAAGGGTTGTAGTCCGCAAGGGAAGAAAACGGCAAAGGATATTTAACAAAGCACCACGTGGAGTTTGTTCTGCCCAAAAAATTTGGGATACGGTTGTAATGCTTGTGAAAACACCACGACAGGAGGTTATGAAATAAGATGCAAATGTGTAAATTCTGTGTAAGGACATGAACACTTATATAAACAATTGGTGTATAGCAACATAAAAGTTGAAATGTTGTTAAATGGCCAGTTGTTAAGCTTGTGAGGGAAAAGAGCATCATCCTCAGCAAGATGGTACACTTTAAACAACCAATTCTATGGTTCCCGGCTTGTCGTAGACACTGTATTACAAAATATTATCTCCTATCGTATTCAGTTCAGCCTTGCGTATATTTAAAACATATGCTGGGATGTGTAACAAAAAATTCCTTATGTAAATTAGTTTAATGTCAATGCATCCCAAAATGACAAGTAGAATTAATTACAGGCTACAGACTTAAAAAGATGTTGAAATATTCTTTAGCACCTCATGACATTAGGGAGCAGCTTGGAGTTACAAAATGGCAGGTGTGAGTCTCGTTAGAGGAAACGCGCCGGTAGCAATTAGCTTGAAAGAAATGCTCACCAGAGCAGGAAGAGGACAAGTAAGGCTGCAGGAGTTGCTCCCATCACGGAATCATTCCTCGGTATGTGGTGAAGTGCACTGGGTCCGCAGGAAATGCTGACCCTCCATCCAAGCTGCCACAGAGGTCACTCAGGAAGCGGCCATCCTCGAATGGCATCAAGCCACGCCCCCCCTTTCTAGCCTTATATTACAAGAAAATAGAGACCGCTATCCCAGGCATATCCTCCAAAGTACTAGTGCATTCTATATTCGGTATTTCTCCACCATGACAAGGGAGCTTCTAATCAATCCTAGATATCATATTACACAGATGTTCTTTCCTTTCTCCATGTATACACCCACAGAGGGATCTGAATTAGTCTATAAAAATAAAGAAATAGTATCTCACCATTTCAATGCATGTACTCATAGACCACAAATATTCGGGTGATTCCCCATTAAATTCGACCAATAATTTACATTACAAGACATTTAACTATACATAGCATCCAGCCCTTGACTAAGCTCCTGCAACTGTTATTTGTCTCTAGAAAACAGTGTCGATGTGCCTTCTTATACTAGAAGCCATCTCCATCATTTTCTTAGCCATGCACGTTAATAGGGATTTATTTTTATTTTCTATGATTCAGAAAACTATAAGCTCCCCACACAATTGGCATGCAATGTACTTTGTGTATGATGAAATACTTAATTCATTGTATTCTTCCTTACAATCCTCTCCACAGACTAAAAAGGCACATCTGGTCACATCTCACCTGGATTACAGCAATGCATTTATTGTTCGGCTCCATCAGTCCACCTTCTCTTTCATCGAGACTGTCTTCTCAATCACATCTTGATGGAACTTTTTAAAGATGAAATTCAATCAAATTTCACTGGTGCTTAAATAACTATATTGGCTACCCATGTCATAATTCAGCTCAAATTCAGTACTCTGGCTCACAATGAACTCCACCTTTTTACCCCTCCATAACTAGCATCATTTCTTACTATCTCTTGGAGGACAAAAAGGGCTCTTGAGCAAGGACGCACTCCTCCTATAAACACTTCTGTTTTATTTAAGTACATGGAAATTAATCCAGTTGTATGTGTTTGTAATTGTTACCCTATGTACCTTTTTTCCCTGCCCCGCTCCCTCCTTCCTTTCCCCTTGACATGGTATGTGCCAGTAACATATTGACAATTGGAATGCTCAGTTGGAGTGCTGTGTGAGCACTTTTGACTGACAGTTGATATCTCAACATTTCTCTTTGTACTTTACAATATTTGGGGATGATTTGGTGTGCTGTGGACAGCATAAACAACCTCTCCCCCTCTTCTATATTTAGCCACCTGCTTGTGAGTTGCCCTGCCTTCATGTTATTATCTGTCTTGCGGCCCACAAGGATAAGGTGAGGAGAGGAAAGGAGGTCTTACATGCCTTTAAGCAGCAATTTGATTACTTCTATACTGAAAAGAGGAATTAATGATTGTTTCCTGGTTAAGGGTTGCTTTGACTGACAGCAGAGTAGCTTTTAATCTTTCAACCAAGCTATGCTAATCATATCACTGGAAGAGATGGGACTTTAGCTAGGTTACTCATCTCTCGCGCCTAAAAGGAGGATCATTGCACAAGGTGGGTGATAGACTGGGAAGTGTAGTTACACTTCACCCACAAAAAAAAATAAACTCACATGTGGAGTTCAGTCTTCTCTGAGGAGAGGTTGTTTCTTCAATGCGTTCTCTGTTTCCGCTGACAGGCACAGCTGGTAACCCGCAGGCCTGTTAGGCTGAGGGACACCATCCATTGTTAGTGTTGTAAGAAATTGACAAGCACAGCTTTGGAAGAATTCCTATGTCTGCTGTCGGGTTCAGCGCATCACAGGTTTGCCTTCTGGTGTCTCCTGCATATGCAGAAAGGCACAGCTTAGCATTACATGCCTGTCAGATGAAGAACGCAGCATAAATCTGAGGTGTATTAAACTGCTGACAGACACAGCGTCTACTGGGAGGCAGCCAATGCCCTATAAAATTCCATGCATCAGGGCTGTTGCCACTCTTGTGCTAATAATTATGGTGGCACAGCTGGACCTTCAAAGCCTGTTTTGTGGTCAGAAGAGTGTGTTTCCCTGACACACACAGCAGTCAACAGTGAAGCAACTGCCCCCTTTTGAAATTCTAGTATCAGGCCAGTTGCGGTTTCATGGTGCTTAAAGACAGACAAGCCTGTGGTGTTTTGATCTCGGCATGTGGGTTTCAACAAGAAGTCAGGTTCAGGCCACAATATACCACCTGTTATGCAGCTAGAACCCAGACCTTCCTTGTTACAAAATTAAAATAATAACCAAAAGTGTATGAGTATGCTTCCTGAAAGAACTCCTCCCATGCTTTGTGAAAATACATAGAGATAGGACTACAATTCACAATACACTGATGCAATTGTAAGAAAGTCTGGAATTTCCAGTTATTTGTCTTTGAAGCAGTTAAAATTAATTGTGAATAATAAGCTATTTATTTATTTAGCTATTTATGTATTTTACAGTTTTACAATTTACTTGGAGGCATTGCACTTAGATCTTAATTATTTGGGAAATGAGATGCCTTGGCAATGATCTACAACTATTTTTTTTCATCACTATGGCCACAGCTACTATGGCACAGTCTCCTCCAATTTTAGATGAGGTGGGGGAACAAATCATACACTAAAAATTGTGGGATAAATTATTTATTTTGTATCTTGTTGCAATTAGCAGGAATTATTTTTTTCATCTGTAAGGAAGCAGCATATTTTATTGCATAATTTAGCCACTTAGGGAAGGTGGGTTTATGAAAATTTAGTGGATTCTGAAAGAGAAGATGATGAAGATGGACTAAAGGATGTATATTAGACTACTCTGCATAAATTGGTAAAACACTTTGGACTCAAGGTGAATGTGGTTTTAGAGAGACATACTTTTTTTCACAAGGAACAAATGAAAAAAATAGAACATGTGTGAATCTGGTTCCTTTGTGATTCTTTAATAAGGGATAAATTAGTTAGGTGTACAAATAACCCTAAAATCCAGGAAAAATTATAAGTTGGTAATCGAATTGAAAAAGTGCCATGGAAATTGCTAGAAGCATCGAAGGTACAGCAGAATGTATAAAAGAAATGAAGCATTGTAATATATCAGTCACTGTACATGTTATTACGAAGAGGGCTAGCAATCAGAATCAAATAGGAAAGGTAGAACATGGGGAACAAAATCTATTTTGCACCCAGGAAGAAAATCAAGGAGGTAAAAAAAAGAAAGAATTACTTTTTTTCATTGCGGTAATCATAACCACCTTGATAATAACCAAAATTGCCCGGCACATTCCCTTGTGTGCAGGAAATGTAATAAGAGGGGGCATTATGCAAGGTTGTGCAAGAATCCTAAAACTGATAGTAGAAATGTACATATGGCTGAAAAATCTGATGAGGGGTGAGCAAATGTGTATTCCAGGTGGGGGACAATTACCTAGAGAAGGGTGATAATTACCCCAAATGTAATATAAACTTTGATGGGGTAGAAATAAAAAAAAATGTGGATTCCTGTTCACATTACTTACTAATTGACTATAACATCTTTCAAGAAAAATGTCAAGGGAAGAGTTATTCCTTTCAGAAGGCTAACATTGAACCTGGGGGATACAATAGGGACCCCATACCTTTGATTGGACTGTCAACCATGCGGGTATCTTTCAAGGAGCACACAACCGTTGGGAAGGTGCATTTGACAGAGAGGGGATCGAGCTTACAATGCTGGGTGCATCAAAGGAATTGTGGATTAAACTCAACCCCAACAGTGAAAAACCTGTTTTAGCGATTAATGAGGTAAGTGAGTGTAAAGAGGTGTGCCAAGAGTTCTTTGAAATTTTCTCTGAGGAATTTGGCCTCTTAAGGTATTTCCAACATAAAATTATAGTAAAAGTCAATGAAGAACCAGTGATACATAAAGTAAGGTCAATTCCTTAAATGGTGTAGGATCCCCTCAAAGAAGAACTAAACTAGTTAGTTGCTCAGGGGCATCATTGAACCTATTGAAAGCTCTTTATGGTTTTCCACGATTGTTGTCACCCTAAACTCCGGGGGAAGGGTTTTACACCTCTGTGTGGACTTGAGAGACCTCACTGCTAATATTTGGCTGGACATATTTTTCCTCCCCAGTATAAATAAAATGATCAGTTTAATTGCAGAAGCAGGGTGTTTCAGGGTTATTGATCTTTCCTCCACTTACCACCAGATTGTGTTGTACCCAGACTCCAAATCTCTAACATCGTTAGTAGCACCATTCGGGGCATGCGGGTACTGTAGAATGCTATTTGGCCTCACTTCAGTGGTGGGGGTTTTATAAGGGGTTTTGCTAAATATTTTGGAGGGAATTTGATCTATGGTGCCTCAGGTGCCCACCACAATATTACCTTAAAAAAGGTTAAAAAGGCATTGAAAAAGCAGGGTTAACAATCAGGAAAGACAAGTGTCAGATTGGGGTGGAATACATAGATTATTTGGGTCATTCAGTTTCAAAACCTGGAATTAAGCCTAATTGGATTTGGTAAAGGCGGTGAGGGTGGTACCCCCTCCCATAAATAAAGTTGAGTTGAAATCCTTTTTAGGATTAGTAGACTACATGACTACATTTGTAAAAAACTTTGCAGACATTACGGCCACTTTAAGAGGGCTATTAAAAAAGGGGGTCAAATTTAATTGGGATTCTGATTGCCAAAGGACTTTTGAAATTACTAAAAAAGCCATAATGGACTCACAATCAATAGGAAATTTTGACACAAGACGTAAGACCATTTTGACCACTGATGTAAGTGGTGTAGGATCGTGGCATCATTGACACAAATGGTAGAAGACAAAGAGTAAATCATGGCATTCACATCCCTGGCATTGAAGAAAGCTGAAAATAACTACTCCATGATGGAGTGTGAGGGCCCGATTCACAGAACTAACTTAAGACAAAATCCTAAACTTACTACCATTTTGGTATTCACAGAAGGCACTTACTCATTTTGGTATTCACAGAAGGCACTTACTCATTTCGGTATTCACAGAAGTTAGGAGTCCTAACTTTAGGACTCCTAAATGCCTTCTGTGAATACCGAAAGTCTTAAAATTTGGATTTTTCTCAGTTTAGTAGTAGTATAGTTAGGACTCCTAACTTTAGGACTCCTAAATGCCTTCTGTGAATACCGAAAGTCTTAAAACTAGGATTTTTCTCAATTTAGTAGTCCTAAGTTTAGGACTCCTAACTTTAGGACTCCTAAATGCCTTCTGTGAATACCGAAAGCCTTAAAATTAGGATTTTTCTCAGTTTAGTAGTTGTAAAGTTAGGAGTGGACTCCTAAACTGAGAAAAATCCAATATTTTAAGGCTTTCGGTATTCACAGAAGGCATTTAGGAGTCCTAAAGTTAGGAGTCCTAAACTTAGGACTACTAAATTGAGAAAAATCCTACTTTTAAGACTTTCGGTATTCACAGAAGGCATTTAGGAGTCCTAAAGTTAGGAGTCCTGAATATACTACTACTAAACTGAGAAAAATCCTAATTTTAAGACTTTCGGTATTCACAGAAGGCATTTAGGAGTCCTAAAGTTAGGACTCCTAACTTCTGTGAATACTGAAATGAGTAAGTGCCTTCTGTGAATACCAAAATGAGTAAGTGCCTTCTGTGAATACCAAAATGGTAGTAAGTTTAGGATTTTGTTTTAAGTTAGTTCTGTGAATCGGGCCCTGAGGCTTTAGCCTGTTCTTGGACCATTGTCCATTTCAGATTTTTTGTGTGGGGTTTCCCATTTTCAGTACGCACAGACCACAATCCCTCGATATATATATTTTCAACCAGAGGAAGAGAGAATTCTACTCCTCACATTGCTAAGTGGTTAATTGGCTTAGAAGGTTACAAATTTAAAATTGTTTATGTACCAAACTCAAAGAATTTAGCGGCATATTTTTCATCCAGATTATCGTGCAGAGAGGAAGACGTGGAAGAAAATAGTGGGGCAGAACCTATCTTGTTAGTGGAATTACCAGAAAAAAGAGTGTGATGCCTGAACGAAATGTATTTATCCCTCAAACTGGTGAAGGAGAAGAGGGCTCAGGGATGGCTTGTAAAGTCTTGAAACTAAGATGATGATCTCAAAGACGTTTGGGCACTTCTTCAAGAGTTGAGCATTGTGAATAACAAAGTGATGAGAGGGGATAGTCTGGTGCCCCCTGCAGTTTTGTGGGAGAGAAAAGCTGAATTAGCTCATGAAGGGCATTTGCGGAGGGGTCTTACTTAATCTAAGGTGAGAGTTACCTTTTGGTTCCATGGATGGACAGCGTGGTAGAGGATATGGTTAGAGATTGTTTAATCTGTGCCATGAGTGATAAATCTAAAAGCTTTCCATTATTCCCAGTGAGTGTGCTATCTAAACGTTGGGATGAACATGGTCTGGATAACATAGAACCTCAGAAGCACTCTTTGTGGGCTGGGAAATGAATGTTAGTTTTAGTAGACTGCCAATCACATTGGATCATTACCAATTATGCAGTCTTTACAGATGGAGTGCCTAGCACCATTTTAACAGATATGGGGGTGCAATTTACATTGGACAAAATGTGAGACTTCTTAGAAAGGATGTTGATACAACATCTTAAAACAGCACTACACTGCCCCAGAGCTAATGGGTTAGTTGATTGTGCCAATAATATGATGAAAGAATGTATTCAGTTAACTTATATGTCTGGAATACCAGCATATAAGGCTCTTCAGAGAATGCTGTGGTCGTATCACACTACATCCAATTCTGTCACGAACATTTCACCTTTTCTGGTACTGAAAGGCAGACTTCCTAGTACAAAGGTGACACCTAATTGGCTTGGGGGAGGTGAATTTAAATGGATTTGCAGAAAAGAGATGGGTAACCACGTCAGTAGACATTAATAGGTGTACAAAAAAAGATACAACCAGAAACATGGGACCAAGTGTAGTAACTGGAAGGTGGGAGATTGGATGTTAGTCAAACTGCTGATACCCCAGCAAAGATGTGGCAGTACAACCTCTTGAGGTGATTGATGCAAAAAAAATGTTGTTACTCCAGAGAATGTTAAAACCTGTGGCATGGACAGGTTAGTAACTTGTCACCAATCTCAGAGTAATGTTGATTGAGAATTTCACCAGAAGGTCTAATTCAGACACAGTTCAAACTAATGCCAGTTCTTGCATTGTCCTGGTGTGGCACAAAGATGTTATTGCTCATTAAGATGTTAATGCATGGCATAACAGTAGATATGTGCCTTTCTAACTTGTTTACTCTTTTAAGTCTCTATGCATTATTTTTCAACCTAGCCTAATTCGATTGTTCCGATAGCTTAATGAAATTGTTTTTATTTATAGGAGGGATATGTGTTGTATTGAAGTATTTAGAAGTTTTTCCAATTGTAAGTATTTGTAATTGTTCACCAATGTACATTTTTTTCCCTGCCCGCTCTCCCCTGCCTTTCCCTTTGACATGGTATTTGCCAGTAACCTGTTGACATTTGGAATGTTCAGTTGGACCGCTATGAGAGCTCTTCTGACTGAATAGCTGATGGGGTAGGGAGGCTGTCGTAGCATCATAGAATAAGGTACTGTTTTCTTCTCAATGTTCCTTATTGTACTTTGCAATAAATTCTCTTCAACACCTCACTCAAGACACAACCTTATCAGATCAGTTACAAAGAGCTACTAAAACTTACCCGTTTCAGCTATGCCTTAATTTACAGTGTTTTATAATCAGTCCTCCTTGCTATATCCTAAATGTGCCTCTCGTTCTTGTGTTTGTTATTTTTAACTTTTATGAAGTATCTTCACTTTTATATTTTATTCCACTGGTTTGAAGAGCACTTACACCTTCTTTGATACAGCAATGTACTCGAAATCAGGAAATAAATACATAAAGAAATAAGGATTATACAAAACTCAATTTACATAAAAAATAGTGTTTGTCTCAATGGTGCTAAAACTGAAAAAACAACGGGTCATGTTGGAGGTTTGTGGATACAGTATCTCATCATAACTATGGCAGAGACCTTGTTCACAGTATTACAAGTGCATTATATTCTATCAGACGTCTAACATAGCAGATGGAATAGCCGTCACATTTGTGACAGAGTATATCGATCACCAAAGTCTAAATCCGTCATAATCTTTGAACACTTGTGTGTAAAGATACAGTGCCCCACTCTGAGCCATTCAGTTATCATTTATCATTCAATAGAAAGCCTCAAAACGTGCATGTAGATCTCAGAGTTAGGCCAGCAGTGCTCAAGTGTTTACACTGTCATGCAAGGAGAGTCATAATGTTTTTATTCATTGATTCAAGGTTGTATAATAGTGATGGGTTTCTCGGAGGGTTCATTCATTGCATGAGTGGAGGAGCTCTATTGGACGAAGCCAGAAACCAGGACTAGATAATTAAAAAAGAGGAACACTTTTGATAAACTGAGAGACCTAGAACCCTTTATTTCTACACTTTGTCTACAATTCACAGCATAGACACCAATAGCCAGGAGGCCCCATAGTCTTGTTCAATGGTTCTATCTTAGAACCTTAGATCGGCGCTCATGGACTGGCTCCAACAACCTTTGGCTCAATGTGGAGGTGCGCTATACCAGCATCCCTCGGGAAGAGAGCCTCCAGGTAATTGAGGGGATCTTAAGAGAAGAGAAAAAGTATTTTAAGGCACCCATCCATTGGATTACGAGGCTGGTTCAATTGCCATTAACAAGGATTTCTTTTCATTTGAAAGTCTACATATCTACTTTAATGGGAAAAACAAGCATAATTGGACCAACAACCATACCAGAAAGAAGTAAGCATGTGTCATCGATATATCAATGACATATTCATAATCTGGCATGGGAATATGGAGACTGCTCCAGGTTCCTCAAGTGGCTTAACATTCGTAATCATTCCCTTACATTTTCTCTTACTATAGAAGACACCAAAATGTCCTCAAAGCTGAGAAAGGAGTACATCAAACTAAGGTGTGCAGCAGACCAACAGTCAAGAAAAGCCTACTCGATTTTGAGACCACACATCCTTGCTCCTTAAAGGAGAACACACAGGTGGGGCAATTACTACACATAAGAAGCAATTGTTCAACTATCTCATATACATGAGTCCGAAATGTAAGCAGGAAGTTGTCTAAAAAAATGAACTGAGAGACACTATCCTAAACACTGCACAGATAAATCTAACAAAAGGGCTAACAATAACAATAGAGTAGAGTTATTTGAGGACAGAGTAAGGTAAGACAAAACAACCGATTTGCATCATTACAGTAATGTGTCAACTGAATTAAAATATATCATCAGAAAACACTGGCACGCTCTTAATTGCAACAATCTGAAGTTTGAAAAAATGTTAACAAACAGAGAACCCTCTGATATCTCTAGCGTATCACTGGCCACTACACTTGTGGACAATGTTCAGAGTGTCCTTTCACTTCATAGCGCAGGAACATAGTTCTGGGTCTTATGATACCCTGGAAACAGTGGCACGATACAAACTGCAATTCAATAGACATTATCTATTCAGTCACATGACCTTGCAAATTAAAGTGTGTAGGGATGGGCTCTAGAAAGGTGATAATAAGAATTAGCAAACACTGGAGCAACATTCGGTGTCAGCGAAATTCAACATGCATGACTGCACATTGCCTTGAAAAACAAAACTGACCAGCACTTACACAGGACTGTAATAGAGAATGTGACCACCAGTACAAATATGAACAAAACCCTCCTTGATCATGAACAATGATGGGTGTTTAGACTACACATTTTAAATCTAAAATAAATGATAGATCTCATTAAAATAAGTTAATGCTATGCAGTAAGCCTACACCATGAGGCCACAGATCTGCCTACAAAGTACCTTGAGAGAAATTATATTAGAACCTGTATGCAGCAAGCATCATGACCTTTTATATGATTACAAGTAGGGTTTTATTACTGGATCCCTAGAAATTAACAGGTTCTTATCTAGCATTTAGAACACCTGTAGAGCAAGAACTTATTGAAAAATCAGGCTGCCTCCTGTGGTAAAAAACTTGTTTCTGTGCATATGGTAGGCCTGGGAATAGTTAGTGGGTTTCTGTTATGTGGAACTTGTCAAAGTGGCTAAAAAACTCTGCCACACCACACAGAGTTCTGTGGGCTAGGCACCAGTTTGCATTCCATGTGCAATGTGGAGTGCAGCCTCGTGGTGCAAATCATGTGTTAACGGCACTATGGGGTTCTCATGTGCATCCTCGCATTGAATGTCACTAGCGAACAGCACCACGCAGTTCGCATGGGTGCTGCCATCTTGTCTTTCTACTCTCTGTTATGGTGCTGGGCCTATTTTCACAATCCATCTTAATATCTTTAATCTTTCACATTTAAAACTTATATACCCCTCATCGTTATTTATTATATTAGTGGGTGTCTTTGTGTTTGTGTATTTAAATTTTGGAAACTGATTTGGTGTGTTTGTGACTTTTTGCATTTTGTTTATTTTTCCCCTTACCTCCTTATTTTTTCTTTCCCTTCTTTTTACTTCTTTTCTACCCCACCCATCGCCATGGCTGAGGGTTGTATTCCTTGTGTGTGGGGCCCTGGGCAATCTTAAGTGAGGAAGAGGTGGTAGCACTCGTTTCTTTGGGCAGTGCCACCTCCCAACCATGTTGGTAGCAGACGGCAGACCCAGTAGTTTGTACCCCCTGTAGGAGTGTCGGTTGCACTGGGGGAGGGAATGGCAGTGTGTGTGGTACACCAGCCAGGTTTGGAATGCCATCCAGCAGCCTGGGTGAATAGAGAAATGAGAATAGAATAAAGATCATTCATTGCAATCCATCAGTTCCAAATGTAGTTCTTGTTAAGGAAGATGAATGAGTCATGGGTGCTGCCTGGGTATTTCGACGAGATCCACCGTCGACTCACAAATGGGGAGTTTGGTGAGGGCTACCTACTAGGTAATTGCATAGGAAAGAAGGACACACTAGTAAAGTACAGCAGTGGCAGGACAGCGTTTAACCAGATTCCTCTCACCCCACAGGTGACAGTGCATATGCTGTCCGTGACTACAAATTGACTCCGTACCTGAATCCTGCCAACGCTGGGGATCGGAGGTACAACGGTGCCCACACAGACACCCGCTGTACCATTGAGCGGACCTTTGGAATACTCAAGAGCCGTTTCCGCTGCCTACATAAGAGTGGAGTGGCACTACAATACAGCCCCGAGACCTGTTGCAAGATTTTGGTTGCATGTGCCATGCTGCACAACATCGCCACCAGGAAAGGTACCCCAGTGGAGCTCACCAATACGGAATCATCAGGGGAGGAGGGGCCAGCTCCAGGATCCAGGCCAGCCTGTGTTATTGGTGCTGCTGCCGGGCACCAGAGGCGAGATGAGATCACACAGAACTATTTCTAGGTGAGAAATGATGACACAATGCTATATATATATGCAAGACTGTGTTTATTTCCTTAAGTTCAGGATATATTACGTCACACAGCCTGTGTAGCACACAATGTAGCTGTAATTGTCCTGCACATGTTGGTCACACAGTGCGAAGAAACAATACTTAACAAGTGTCTGTGTGCAATGGGTTGATACACCCATTGCCATTTTGTAGTCAGGGCACCTCAACGCCGGTGCTGACGGCTCGTAGCTACTCACACTGAGTGCACAGTGCAGTGTGCTGCCTCATGCTGCATGCTGATGCAGCACTGTGACAGCACTGAGGTGGCTGAGGCCAGACAGTTGACAGCCCTTGTGTACAAGTGAAGGCGTGTGTGGAGGCGCTGCCTCTGCCTACGCCTAGCAGCACGGTCCTCTCTTAGCACAGAGTGCCTCCGGGGCACCCGTCAGGCTTATGAAGCCCACCCTAATTTGTCTCTGAATGGCTCTTATGCCTTTTCCCTGCAGGCTCTGCACTTCAAGCATTTGCCCCTCAAGACCTCTGAAGACTGTCACCTCTCCTGTGGCAGGTGCACTCGTGGATGGACGTGCCCTGCGCCTGGATGGTATCGCTGGAATGGGAGTTGGAGGCGATTGAGTTCTGTGTTGTGGCACAGACTGTCCCTGGACTTGGTGGGCATCATCATCACCAGTGACCTGTGTTTCCTCCTCCAGCAATGATGGCACTGCAATGCGCCAGGGTCGTTTTGCTGGAATGACTGGGCTGCCCTCCTCCTCCACTTGCCCTGACCCCTCTGTGCTGTGGGATTCATCCTCCCCTCCGCTCATCGGTCCCTGTGTTTCTGTTGGTGCTGTGGATGTAAATGCACACATTAATTTGGTATCCTGCCTTGCATTTGTCATGCAATAAATTACACTGTTTGTAGTTACATGGGTCCTGACTGTCTGTATTTTGCCTTTCCTGATGCACACATACTGGTTGACCCTGGCTGGGTGTCACTGCTCCAATGTTAGGTGCATGTGACTATATTTACCATAATTAATTGCTGTAAGTGCTTGTGCGCCTGCACTTGACTTGCTTTTATGTCGTGTGCCTGGGTCTCTCCTGGGTGTGTGGGTGAGGTAGGGAGGTATCAGGGGTGTGATGGCATGCTTCTTACCTTGTCTTGGGTCTGTGTGGTCTGCCATGCCCCTCACGCTCTTGGGTAGCAGGGTCCCCTCGACCATTTCCTCAAGTGGCATGAAAGCGGTGGCAGTGGAGGTCCCACCTCCTCCAGCCTGGCAGAAACCTTCTCCTTCTAGCGATGGCGCATGTCATACCAGCGTTTTCGCAAATCCTCAATGCTGCGGTGGGTGACACCACTGGAGTTTACCTTCTACTATATGTCTGCCCATATCCTTCTTTTGCGTGTCTCTGGCACACGCAGGGATTTCTTCCTGAAGAGCAGCTCATGGCTCACAACCACCATATCAGGACCTCCAGCTCCCTTTCAGAAAACTTGTGTTTTCGGTTCCTTGTTGTTTCCCCCTTCTCCATCTCCTGGCTGGCCAGGTCTCCTCTCACAGTAGCAGTACAGTGGTGCCTGTACTCTCCTCCCAGCCTCTCACTCTGCTTCTGAAACTCAGGTGCAGCATGGGTAGTCACACTTTCTGGTTGTAATGTCATCAAGCTGCACCTGATTTTCTGATTAGCATATTTGTGATTTTTTATTTGCGAGTTCGCAAAATTAGCGATTTTGCAAATAAAGAATCGCTGATGGGGTTCTCGCAATTGAAAATGCTAATTTTAGGGAATCAGTATATATTTGCGATGTTTTATTTACATACCGATTTACGATTCTCAAATTGCGATTTGCTAAAAATCACTATTTGAAAATCGCAAATTTGATGTTTGATAGATATGGCCCTTTTCTATTATTCATCTGCCTCTTTGGAATCAGGATAGAAAGAGAAATGCATTTGGAGAAGAGCAGGGCCATTGGAATTAAAAATAGATCATTGTCAACCACAGCTGGCCTAGCTACAGACAGTAGCAAAACACCTGACGTGCTGGCTACCAATGAGCATGGCTCCATTATTTTAGCACAACACACAATGGAGTTCAGCAAAACAATGGGGTGACCCTGTGTCCCTCAGAACCTGGGTATCTATGAAGAAAAACAATGGTTTTGTCGGGGAAGAGTAACTGATTTCTTATACAAGTAATTGAATTATCCTGCCACTTAAGTATAATATTCTCATGTTACAACAAAACAATTGCATCAAAATGGAACACACGAAAAGGAACACAGATTTTGATGGGTAATGAGTTGTTTTATATACATTGCATCCTTTATAAGTTACCCATACTTGAATACATAGCTGTCAACACAGTGAAGTTTTAAAGTGACAAGTGATGAAGTCACATATTGTGCTCAGTGATACAGTTGACTGCGTGTTATGTACAAGGTGATTAAAATATGTACAAGGGAAAGAAAGGACAAAGTGAGAACAATGACTCTGTAATAATCCAATTTAAATTTTTCGCGCAGAGCCTTGATCTGGACCGAGAAGTAGCGTTGACGTTTCAACCCAATCTATGCACTATTGAGTGGTCATTGCAGGTCTTCATCAGGACAATAGGGGGAGGGGGACGTGACAGCCTGCAAATTTAGACAGAGCGTGAGTTAGGTATGATGCATGTATGAGTGTTCCAGACAACCAGCAGAGCGCATAGGGTCGTGACTCACCTAATGCGACCAGAGTGAATCCTGGACGGGTGAACAGTGGGCTGAGGTCAATCTGATCATGGCCTCATCACAAGATTTCTAAGGAAAATGAATTGCAATATAGAGTAAGCTGTTCAAAGGATATAAGCCAATTAAAGGTTGGATTACAATTACAAGAGTAGACACTCACCAAGTTAAGTGTCATGGAAGCGGAAGACAAGGGTTAGTTCTGCTTTCCCAAACAAAGAGGCAGGTAATGTCGCATTGGGAGTAGTCGCTGTGGACAAGGTATAAATGGAAGGGGAGTTAATATGTACCCTGTCTATTAAATCTCAATGGAAACGTCTTTATGACTCAAGCGATATAAACCAAATTCATGGTTATATCTGGGTTTTAAAGGTAAACACTCACTCAGTTCAACGTCAGTGGTGGGCAAGGGTTAATTCAGCTTTCCCACGGCATGCAAAGTCGGGCTTGTGGTAGTTTCTATGAATAAAAATAGATGGGAGAGGAGTTAAAAAACATCCCGTCTAGTTCTCTGTGGAAAATCCGTGGGCCTAAGTTGGTGCTTACCTAGTGATTCTGAGGTAAATTCGGCAAAAAGATTTCAAGGGGACGGCGGCAGGCGAGAGTCCTGTCAGGCCGCTGCGATCTGTCAGTGAGCCTTTCACTGAGAGAATCGCATTAAAACAGACGTGAGCCGGCGTTAGCGTGCAAGTCGTGCTCGGGTGTGCAGCAGCGGGATGCTGACACATCTGTTGCGTAGTAACAGGGCTTGGCGGCTTCTGACGTGATGTAAAGTCACGTCCTCCATTCACAGTGGTGGGGATATCGGGCACCTCAGTATGTATCGCACAGATCGGGTAGAACCCATCATGGCTTTTTAATACAAGTTGAACTAGATTTCATGGGATTTGACTCACGCAGAAACATTACAGTTTAAACATGTTGGTAATACGTTCTCACATTTCGAGACAGGAGATGCCGTATAATTGTTAC
This sequence comes from Triturus cristatus, assembly GCF_964204655.1. Classification (NCBI taxonomy): domain Eukaryota; kingdom Metazoa; phylum Chordata; class Amphibia; order Caudata; family Salamandridae; genus Triturus; species Triturus cristatus. The sequence continues at coordinate 875,820,232 of NC_140582.1, read as the reverse complement.
ACAAAGTGTATCAAATGCGCATCAATTCTATGCTTAATCCATAGTTGGTAATCACAGTTTAATCAGTTGATAGTGAGTTCAGTATAAACAATCCTTATGCAATAGGGTAGGGGTATGAGGCGCCTCAGTATGTATCGCATAATTCGGGTAGAACCCACTAAGTTCATGTGTGTGCCGGGCACACCTCTTAACTAAAATTGGCCCATTTGTCTTGAGGTCTCCTAAAACTCGTTCACTCCCACCATTACTATGTTAAGGGAATGGATCCACCTGCATTCCTTGCGGTTAAGGGCCACCGATAGTGAACCCTCTCTTGGGTGGGGAAAGATCTTTTTCGATAACCCACCATTTCATACTCTCTTGGGGATGGTTGGGTGTGACAAACTGATCAACTAGTGGAGCTCCCTGTACTTTGCATCTCACTCTGCTCATATGCTGCAGTATCCTATCCTTGAATAGTAGGTTGCCCTGCATAAAGTAAGTCGCAGGGACAGCGAATGGTGTATATTACATTATTGCTGTTGCAGTTGGTAAATTGTGACAACTTGTATGTTCTGTTGTTGTGTGTGAATGTAGATCCTTCAGTGGTCAATGGACAGGCTTTGCATTGGCCACATTTATGATGATCAATTATGGGTGGTAAGCCCAACTGGCTTCTAAGATTTATGGGTTTAGGAGGCTCAAGATATGCTTTGACAACTTTGTCCTTGATGTTCCTGCCCCTCTTGAAGGCAAACAGAGGCTCTGCAGTGGTTTTCAGTTCACTTGGCACAAGGTTCCAATATTTCTTTACAATATTTTTTACACTGTTGCTCTTGGTGTTAAATGTTGTTACACACTCGATGTTGTCAGTCTTTTCCGGTCTCTGTTTCACCTGCAATAGTTGGTCACGTGCACAGTACCAGGCACGTTTGCGCGACCGTTTCACCGACCCAGTCCGGTAACCTCTATCTTTCAGGCGATTTGTTAAGGTATCTGTCTCTTCTAAAAAGTCCTTCCTTCATGTACAGTTCCTCATGAGTCTGAGGTACTGGCCATATGGCAGATTGTCTCTCAGACTGCGTGGGTGATGTGATTTATATTTGAGGAGTGTGTTCCTATCGGAATTGACCCACATCCGGAAACAATAGGTCTTGCAGGCGGCTTGTCCGGCCGCTTATGCACCTTTAGTAGAGTATAGATTGTTGGGATCCAAGGTTCTTTTTATTTAAAAAATCACTCTCAGGTTGGCTCAAGAATACCTAGTCCATCTTTAGTTAGTTTCTCAATTAGAGATTTTATCTCGGTGGTTGGATCCCTGGGAATGGGGTGGTAGCTTTCCATGACTCCCAGTTGTAGTTTTATTTCTTCCACGTAGTCACTGGTGTTTTGTACACGTGGGTTGATTCTGGAGCCATTCAACCAGTTTAACGATTTTTTTTCTACAACCTTGGGTGCCAGAAACAAAATCATTTGTCAGGGATACGATGCACATTATTCAATTGCTGGAGGGTCAACCATACAACACACAAACCCAACTACTTGTAACACTCGATGTGTCTTCTCTGTACGCCTCCATCCCCCAAGAAAAGGCACTGGACGTAGTCAGAGACACATTGGATAAATGCCCCAGACCGCATTGGATGCCTACTGATTTCGTGAGTGCTCTGTTGGAGATTGCAATGAAGCGGAATTATATCATATTTAAGAACCAATTCTATTATCAGTGCAAGGGTGTTGCAATGGTGCTACTTATGCCCGAGTCTGGTGAACATCTTCATGGATGACTATGAGGAGGAGTACCTGTACAGCCTTGACAACCCTTGTATAAATGTTTTTTTTTAAATCAAGAAACTTAGCTGGAATTAATAGCATCCTTTTATATATAATTGCATCAAAATGTCTGTGTAGTATGTAATATGTTATATATATGTTTAGGTGTATGTATTTATGTGTATATTTATGTGTTTGCATTTAACAGCCCTGAAGAAGTCTGCTTCAAGGACGAAACACGTCGGCTGTGCTGTTGAAAACAATGATGTTTATGATCTTGTTTTTTAAAAAGAATTTCTGATCTTTGGAACAAAGAAGATTTTTTTTTCAGAAGAACTCTGATGTCGGAAATAGATTTTATATTTGTTCTTCCTTACTTTTTGATATGTGGTGCATCTGTGCTTCCGTTTAAAATGTGTTAGGTTCCCAGAGGAACTTGCATAGTGACAGTGGGTGTGAATCAGTGTGCACACAAACCCCAGCAAGTATAGAGGGGTAAGAATAAGCGAGGGATAGCAGGTCAGGTGCTGTTGTATAGAGGGTTCCACTGTCAGGTGTGCTTCTCCTTTTTTTCTACATAGTTTGACCCCTTGTTTAGCACTGACCGGCCCTGTGAATCATAAATCTAATTTTATTTCCCTGGGATCTTGATAAAGCCAAATAATGCCTGGATTCAAAGACAGAAGACAGGAACTAGCCCAAGATGTATTTGCCTCCAATTCCAAACCGGGAGGCGGGAGTAGTATTATTCCCAAATCAGAGGGTTTAAAGGTTAAATTTCAAAAGTTGGAAAAATTGAAAAAACATGAGATGTCCAGATGGTGGGACGGTACCACCCTGGAAAACTATATTGAAAATGAGAAAATACCAAGGGGTCGCAGAATTTTGATTTTTCTGACTTTTGAGGATCTTGATAAAGATTCACTTGAGAATTGGGAGGGAAACCTCCGCAATGCTTAGTTTAATATGATGCGCATTTTAATAAAAAATGCAGAGAAAAAGGGCATTAAGTTGCAACAGGAAATAGAGGAATTAGAAAAAGATATTGCGATATCTGAACTAAAAGAGGTGGTAAAGAAAAATTATGCCATTTTGGATGAAATACTAGAGGGCCATCAAATGTACCTGAGAGACAAAAAGATTAAGAAGATTAAAAGAGACGATAAAGATTATAAAGATGGAAGAGTGTACACGTTCTCCCATAAATATGACAACGTTAAAATTCTGGGAGAAGGAAAAAGACCGCGTGAGGATACTTTAGAATTGACCTCAACAAGTAGTGTAACTTCTGTGTCCTCTGTGGCTAGCTCAGTAATCTCAGAGGAATCAATAGGCACAACTGAGATTGAAAATAGATCACATTTTTTATTGGAAATGGAGAGATTAAGGTTGGGAGCAAGATCAGTACCCAAAGACCAAAAACTAGAAGGGGGGGGGGGGTGAGATGGCAGGAGTACAAACAGAAACAACAAAAAAGCAAAACAGGAACCAGTTGGCAGAATGACCAGATACAAGAAAATAGGGAGCTCGAGGGACTGAATGGAGATAGTGACAATGGGACCCAGGAATTAATGATTGTTAACCTCTCTGAAAGAACTTTATCGGTGGATGATGTCTCTGTGTTAAGCAAAGGGCTTAGCTTTTGCCCTAATCAGATGGGCAATGATGTTGATATTTTTGTGGACTTGTCGAAATGTATTAGACTGTTAAAATTAAAGGACCATTTTTTGTACAACCCATCTGTTTGTATTAAACCATTGAAGGAACGTGTTCCGCCCTCGCATACTGTATATGAAATAAATGTCATTCAAATGATGATGTCTGTTGAGTATGAAACACCAATTGAGTCAGATCTGATTAGAAATGAATTGGAAATTACTGAAGATGTGTCAATGGATAGTGGCTTGAAATTAAAATCTAAATATATCCCAAGTGGAACACACTCTAATATAGACTTGTTCAGAGACAGGGTTACAGATGGTTTTTACAAACTCCAGGAACACCCTACCCCCCCAAATCAAAGGAATTACAATCTGACGGCGGGTGGAAATAAAGCACTTAAGGGACTTAAATCTGATTCCTCTATCGTCATCCGTGAAGCAGACAAGGGGGGGGAATGTAGTTATTATGGAAAGGACAAGCTACATGAGGGAGATAGATCAGCAACTATCAGACACATCATGTTATACCAAACTTCCAGGGATTCCCATCAAGACCTTGAGCACACACATTAATATGAGACTTGCGGAATGGCGATAAAGTAGCTTACTAAGTGAGGAAGAGTGTAGATACTTAACGGTACAAACACCAACTTCCCCTTGTATCTACATACTACCGAAGGTACATAAGGGAGGCCCATTTCCACCGGGCCGCCCTATTATCTCTGGGGTTAATTCCCCTACAGAAAGACTTTCGGAGTACGTGGATCATTATATCCAGCCGTTAGAACAAAATTTGCCTGCCTACATCAAGGATACTAAAGATATCTTGGGCAAATTTGAGAACCACATTTTTGTTACGCTTGATGTAACAAGTTTGTATACATGCATTAAAAAGGAATTTGGAATAAAGGCATTACAATTTTATCTTGGACAAAGGACAGCAGATCATTATCTACATAATGAGGTCCTATTGGAAATGACTGATATCATTTTGTCTAAAAACTTTCTACATGATTCAGAGTGGTTCCATCAGATCCAGGGTACGGCAATGGGCTCCAGGTTTGCTCCCACCTATGCCGGGCTCTTTATGGGCTGGTTTTAGCATGGGCATGCCTGGGGTCGCCATGCTGCAAGTTGGATGGTAGAAAAACAGTTCAGGGTTTGACTTGATGGCAGCAAGGCCAAGTCGTTTAATAAGTACCAAGTAGAGTGCCAATGCTGCACAAGGCTTTTGCCTGCTCTTGTTTTAACTGAGTGTTGAATTAAGCAATCACAAAGTGGACTTCTTTTTCCGTCAGATTTAATCAAAGAGGTAACTCAATTACATCATATTTTTTTTTAAATTTAGAACAATTCATGATCTTTTCATAAAAAACCACACCGTATTTTGATCAATAATAATGTGACACAGTGCAAATACAAATTCATAAGATTTCGACACCTTCAAAAATGCGATTTTGAACTGAACAACATTCCACTCTTCAACATTCATACCCATACACACCCATTCATATTCTTCCATAAATATCAAAAAAACATCAAAAAACTAGATAAACGCTGTGTCGACTGACACATGAAGGCCATCCAGAAAGATTTTCTGTACTTTCGTTGCCTATACTCTTTCTTTGTTGAGAAAAGGTTTTTTAATTGATCGATTGGCCTTTGTTCGTAAGGTCTACGCGTTTCGGAACCCGTATCTTGCTGGGAACCTCATCAGGACCAATGTACTGCAATAGATGAACAGAAAATTGTTTTACCCAATGTCCTATCTCTTAAAAACTGGGGTGGTAGCGCTATGTTTAAAGTTCTCACCTGCAACTTCAATGCAGTCAATGCCTCACAGGGGATGTGTTCCCTCAAACTGTTGAGCCCGAATTTGTTCTGTCAAACCAAATAATACACGAGATGTAAACCAATCTGGCCTACCTTATCATGACACAACAGATAAAACTCTCTTCTACAAGTCAGGGATCAGTCAGATTAATGGTATGGTGCTTACTTGAAATGTACGTCAAGGTGCCAAATCTCGGGGGTCTTTGTTCGTTCTTTCCGACTCCTCGGTGTGACTGGTCGTCTAGATACCGGCCGTTTGTTTAAAACATGGCTCCAAAGTTTGCCAGTTGTGTTCGTCTCACTAAATTGAACAAGAAAGTGTGACTCGTGAGTATGGAGTCTCCGTTATTGTTTGTGTGTGCACAACCATGCTGATGGTTCAGAATCTCACCTTAATGTGACGAATTTCCCGCGTCTCGTTGGGGTTCTGTGACTTCGCTATTCTGCTCAGTTCCGATTCTCGCAGAGGAGTGTTCTTCACTGGTTGACGCGTTACGTGAAGGCGTAGCGTCAGTCTACGTGTTTCTGGGAAATGTAGTTTTCTGGAGTTGGTGGCCTCTCTTTTGAACAACAAAGCTTTATTTTGTCCAACACACGGGGATACTGATTGTTTGTATCAATCACTGTAGAATTCTTCATTGTAAGTGGTTCAACTTGTTATGATCGGTCAATCGTTGGTTTCGGAAGAGAATTAAGTAGGGTGGGTGATCATAGTGCCTCTGAGCTGTTGTCAATCAGGCTTTAAACTGTGGCAGGTTTGTCTCTCAGTCTTTTTTGGGGGTTCAATGGTCATTATCTTCCTAAACTCTGATTTTATAGGTTGAAGATTTCGGAAAGTTCGTTGAGTCCGTCAACTGACGTGTTGAATTTGATAATCAACATTGCTTCCCGTCTTAGTAGTTTTGAATCCAGGTCCCCACCTCTCGCGTCCTTTTCGACTTTGGAAATGATGGTCCATCTCAACTCTCTTTCTGTGTGGTTTTTTGAGGACCAATGGTTGACGAGTGGTGCATTCACAGTATTTTTGCGAATTCTTGATTTGTGTTGTTGGATCCTCTGTCTGATTTCTTGATTGGTCTTCCCAATGTACAACTTCATGCAGGGGCATAGAATTCCATATACCACGAATTTTGATTTACAATTTGAAAACGTTTCATGTTTCCAGTTGATCCCATTGTGTGAGAAGCAGTCACCCTCGATGGTTGATTCGCAGCATGTACAGGTGCCACATTTGTGGTGCCCTTGTATGGGGGGTAAGCTGAGGAAGCTTCTGATTGTGGCATTTTTAGTTTTTGGCATGGCTGCCCGTACGATTTGGTTGGCGATACTTTTGTCCTTTTTGAAGGCAAACAGGGGAGTTTCTTTTAGTAACGGGTCCAGCTGTCTGACTAAGTGCCAGTTTTGATTGATTGTTTTTTTCAACCAGTTTGATGTTGGGCCGAATGTAGTCACACAGACTATCCTGTTGATCTTCGCTGGTGTTTGCTTTTCTAGCAGTGTCTCACGTGGGGTCCACCACGCTCTTTTTATGGCTCTTTTTAGGAGTTTCTTAGGATAACCTCGTAACAAAAGGTTATTCTTCAGGGCTTCTGAGTGGAGAAAGTATTCATCTTTGAAAGTACAATTGCGGCGAATGCGCAAAAATTGCCCATACGGTAGATTTTCCTTGAGGCTTCGTGGATGATTACTAGAGAAATGAAGAGCCTTGTTCTTATCGGTCTTTTTTTTGAAGAGTGTCGTGGCTAGATGGCCGTCCGTGACGTAGATTTCCACATCAAGGAATGCCATTTTGCTTTTTGAATGGTTCATGCTGAATTTTATGTCTTCTGTGCGGTTGTTGAGCCACAGAAAAAAGGAATGTAGTTGTTCTTCCGCCCCAGTCCAAATCATAAAGATGTCATCTATATACCGGACCCAGCTTCCAATAAACTCTGTAAAGGGATTGTTGTGGTAAATAAAAGTTTCTTCATACATAGACATGAATAAAACCGCTAATTCCGGGGCAAAAGGACAGCCCATGGCCACGCCTTTTGTTTGGTAGAAGAACTCATCCTTGAAGCTGAAGTAGTTGTTTTTCAGTGCAAATGTTGCCAGTTCCATTAAGAATTGGGAAGGAACTTTCTCTGGTTTTGCTCGTGTGTTGAGAAAGCAAGTTGGATGGAGCATATCATTTTCTGGGGCAGGTACATTGATGATGTTATTATCCTCTAGGATGGACCTGCCCCAGAATTATTGGAGTATTATGCCTATCTAAATGATAACCCATTTAATGTCAGATTTACGATTAACTATAGCAATGAAGCAATTTACTTCCTGGATGTTACCTTTTTTGTCCATGATAATCAAATCCAGAGCCGTACCCATAGGAAAAGCACTGCATGCAACAGTACACTACATTTTCTAAGCGCTCATCCCCACCATGTGGTTAATAATATCCCTTACGGGGAAATGATCCGGATGAGACGCAACTGCAGCATGGAAAATAATTTCCTTCAAAATATCAGGAAAACGGAGCAGCGTTTCCTGGCTAGAGGATACCAAAGTGAGATACTAAACAAAGCACATAAGAGAGTCATGAAAGTGCCTAGGGCAAATACATCAAATCTAGCGAAAAGGGCTAAACAGGCACCAATTTTTTTTAATACCCAGTACAATAATGACAGCAGCAGGATTTATAATGTCCTGCGAAAACATTGGCACCTGTTGACAGACATACCAAGTCTTCAAGGAATACTGGCTGTTAAACCGAAGGTGACATACAGAAGGGGACAACACTTACGTAATGTATTATGACCCAGTTATGTCACCACACCAAAACCCCAAACTTGGCTGACATCGTCCACAACGGGTTTTTTCACATGCAATGAATGTAGTGTATGCAGGTTGGGCAAAAATAAGACCAAAACATTCTGCTACAACACTAACCGAATACATAACATTAATTACCTGATTAATTGTAAATCGATATATGTGACATATATATTGGGCTGCCCATGTAATAAGATCTACGTGGATGGTACCAAGAGAGCATTAAAAATAAGAATTCAGGAGCACCTACGTGCACTCCGTAAAGGGGACCTTAGATACCCATTAACATATCATATGCAGGAGAACCATGGAGGTAATGAGGATCTCTGGTTCATGGGTATTGATCATATTCCGGCTCACCCAAGAGGAGGGGAGAGGGAACTGGCTCTGAGAAAAAATGAGGCTGCGTGGATCTGTAGATTGAGGTGTGTAGAATTGGGGCACAATAGTGATGACGAAATGCATTACTTTTTGTAGAAAGGCTGATTCGATTAGTTGTTGGTATGCTATGCTTGGATGAAGTATACCACTTAGATGCTCTTTTCAATATACAGCACTAGTTAATGTGTTATAAGTTAACTTGATGGATATACTTGGTCTGCACATGAACCCATGATTTTCTATGTATTCAGTATACTAGTAAATTACTTCTTACAGCCCTTCCCAATGTTGGCGTATTGTTAACACATGCTTCCATTATGTCTATTCAAATGAAAAGGTGTTTGTACTGCTGTTGAGATCAGGTCTGCTGATACTAAGGAGACCTGATCATTATGATTATATTACTTCTTGGAAATTATATCAAGAGATTTCTGAGGTTTTCATGCCTAGTGATTTCTCTGTTTCTTTCCTTTGGGACCCATCTGGGTTTTGTTTTGTTTTGTTTTGTTCATGTTATGCTTTATTTACCCTATTTGTGTGGTTTCTATTATAATCTTTTTCTATTCACTTTTCTCCAATAACACGCTGACGAAATTCTTATTGTCTTCATTGAAGTGATGCTGAGGTTTTTCTGCATAAAGTTTCCTGGGCTGGGGTGTCATTAGGGATTGGTGATATTCTGTTTTTTTCCCCATATAAAATTATATAAAAATTGGATAATATTGAATACCATTCCCGCTTTTTCTATATAAATTATATTGATGCCTTTGCAACTCAGCAAGGTAGACAAGGTATTCTCATGCTGTAATGCAACCCGTGCCAAGATGGACGTCACACACGTGCTTTGAAACGACGATATGTCCTCTTGGTTCGATTAAATTTATGGAGGGATTGCTAGTATGGGTCTATTTACCTTTGTATTGGTATATACATTTGATCTGATACAAACTCAATCAGATACGGTATTTGCTTACGGAATGATGTTTTTACTTTCATAATGCGTTCTTTACTAAGATGGATGCCATATGGGTGCATGAATCGACGTTATATCATTCTCGGTTCGATTAATATTTACAGGCTGACTGCCACCATGGCTTACTCTTTTTCTAGCTCTTCAATTGTTATTTTTTCTTAATGAGGCTGGACATCCCGGTCAAGTCAATCAAATGATTTATGCACTAAATGCCGCTTTCAGAAATGTGCCCTTTGAATTATGCTATTTTGTCGAATAAGTTAAAAATTTATATTAGACTGGTTATCACGCTTTTGGTTTGATTTACTCATTCTTTTTCATCTATTTGAGAAAGCTCTGAATATATGGACTATTTGATATGTAAAAGTTCTGAGCCTGACTATGAGCAATAGCACTGGATTGACAGAAACACCACTAAAAGATGGCCGCCACAAAAGACAAACTTTACTACACTCGTGATGGCGGCTCATCTCTATGCCTCGCAGGTGTTCCTAATGGATTCCGGCTGCCGCGAGTATTTAAACTGTGAGGAGAATGGTTGCTGTTTTCTTGCCGCTTCTTGCCCTTCGGCTGCGATACTTAGCACGTTCGGGTTATCAAGACAGTCTCATATTGGTAAGTCAGTTGTAGGGGACAGTCTAGCTTTGGCATTATCATGGTTTGGTTGCGTTGTTTTGGACATCTGTCAGAATTACTGGGAGTTCCGTGTTGCACTTTTTTTTTTCTTCTCGCACAGTGGGGGGGGGGGGGGAATATAGATGGCTGTTCGGTGGGATTGCTTTTGTGTCCACCGAACGGCTGCCGGGATGCTATGTTCCTCTTCCGCGCCAGGAACGCGTACTCGTGGATTGTCCTTCCATCAAAACGTCTCGCCAATTTCTAGTTTCATGATTCACAGGGCACTGGGCTTACATTATGATCAGGGGGAGAGTTTACTGTATATAGACAAGGTATATATTTACCCTGGAACGGCTAAAAATTGGAGATTTTTTGGTACCGATTGGATGGCTGATATAATCTTAAGAGATAATTGTTTCTGTATTTTTTGGAGACTATCCTTTTTAGCCTCCTTGATCATATACACCCTTATGTCTTACTCATAGGCTGCAGAGATTGAACATGATTATTTAATTCAAAGAAACGTGTGAGGGGATATGATCTGGTGTGGTTGCTAATATTACAGTGACTCCAGAGACTACTATTCTTCACGTAAGTATTAAACTCTGTGGGTTGGATATAACGGTAGGATACTACAGGATTTCTCATGGGTCTCTGAAGTGATTGCTCATATTAAAGAGCTTATGCTGTTTAAATATCTGTTTTTGTCGGGGGCATTATGAAAGACTTTTAGTTGGTCTCTTGTTTTTGTAGGATATTTCTACATAGGAATTAGGATTCTAAACTATTATATGTTGTGACTTACCCAAGTCGTTGTGATCTCCATGATTGGGATCCTATAAATATAGAGACCCATTATTTTGGGTATTATATTTAACCCGTTCCGTGCTCATGACGGAACCACTCCGTCATGAGCCACGGGCGCCGTGTGCTCATGACGGAGTAGTTCCGTCATGCTGCGGCCGTTGGCGGCCGCTCCGCACACGCGGCGCTAATTCCCCGCCTGTGCGGGCGATTAGCGCAGTGGGCGGAGTCATTACGGAACCACTCCGTCATGAGCACAGCTCGCCCGTGACTCATGACGGAGTGATGCCCCCAAACCCCCCCAGCGCCGTGGCGGAATTCCTGCCGCGGCGAAGGGGTTAAAGGAAAAATGGTCATTATTCCTTCCATATTCCTATTTTTAGACCAGAATATGGACCATTTGTGATGAGAGCTCTTGCAAATACCCTCGTAGTCTACATATACAAAAATTATTTTCATTCTACTATGATTTGGAGGAAGTGGATGTGCAATTTTGATATAGTGTGAGTATGATCACTTGAGTTTGATAAGTCTCTTCCTCCAATGGGTATGATTACTATTGGTGATTATGTTGAACCAGATGCATAATCTATATTATATTCTTTTTTTTAATATATTTTCTTACATATCAATATATTTTGTCATTTGGAATCTCAGATAACCCCGTTACAAAAGGGGAACTACCTAAAAACTACGGATCTGGCTATCCACTGGCTCTCTTCGAATAGGACTGACCCCATTTTTGATTTTTAAGTGGTGGGTACCTTTGAATACTTATCTTTACGTCTGAGTGCATCGCATGGTTTGGTGCTAAGATGTTCATCCCGACATACAAATTTGATATAAATTTCACTGGCATCCCCTTGGTCATAAAATTCGCAGGCATCTGGCCTTGGATTATTCTTGTTCACATAATTATTTTTTGAATTAATTTTTGAGTTCCTTTTTTTCTTTCCTTTTTTTGTTATCATCATTCTCTTTTTCTCCGTTTTTCTACTTTTTCTCCTTTCCCCTTGGGTACCTAAGTTATTAGTTTATATATACCAATCCATGTTATCTATGAGGATCTGTAGGCTTTGATCACACTCTCTTAAACTCAATGGTAAAAATATTAAAAATTATAAAAAGAACACTTTGTAGGAATCTTGAATATAGGTTTGGAAATGGTAAAGATTACTAAGTACACTAATGTCGGTCTGTCTTTGATGTTTAGTAATTTATGGTTTGTAATTGTATAAATGTTTTTTTTAAATGAAGAAACTTAGCTGGAATGAATAGCATCCTTTTATATATAATTGCATCAAAATGTCTGTGTAGTATGTAATATGTTATATATATGTTTAGGTGTATGTATTTATGTGTATATTTATGTGTTTGCATTTAACAGCCCTGAAGAAGTCCGCTTCAAGGATGAAACGCGTCGGCTGTGCTGTTGAAAACAATGATGTTTATGATCTTGTTTTTTAAAAAGAATTACCGATCTTTGGAATAAAAAAATAAAATTTCAGAAGAACACTGATGTCGGAAATAGATTTTATAATTGTTCTTCCTTACTTTTTGACATGTGGTGCATCTGTGCTTCCGTTTAAAAAGCCGGCTCACGTCTGTTTTAATGCGATTCACTCAGTGAAAGGCTTGCTGACAGATCGCAGCGGCCTGACAGGACTCTCGCCTGCTGCCTTCCCCTTGAAATCTTTTTGCCAAATTTACCTCGGAATCACTAGGTAAGCACCACCTTAGGCACAAGGATTTTTCAGAGAACAAGACGGGATGTTTTTTAACCTCTCTCCCGTCTATTTTTATTCATAGAAACTACCACAAGCCTGACCTTGCGTGCCGTGGGAAAGCTGAATTAACCCTTGCCTACCGCTGACATTGAACTGGGTGAGTGTTTACCTTTACAACCCAGATATAACCATGAATTTGGTTTATATCGCTTGAGTCATAAAGACGTTTCCATCAAGATTTGATAGACAGGGTACATATTAACTCCCCTCCCATTTATACCTTGTCCACAGTGACTACTCCCAACGCGACATTACGTGCCTCTGACTTTGGGAAAGCAGAAGTAACTCTTGTCCCCTGCTTCCATGACACTTAACTGGGTGAGTGTCTACCCTTGTAATTTGAATCCAACCTTTAATTGGCTTATATCCTTTGAACAGCTTACTTTACATTGCAATTCATTTTCCTTAGAAATATTGTGATGAGGCCATGATCAGACTGACCAGAGCCCACTGTTCAACCGCCCAGGATGCACTCTGATCGCATTAGGTGGGTCACGACCCTATTCGCTCTGGTGGTTCTCTGGAACACACATACATGCATCATACATAACTCACGCTCCGTCTAAATTCGCAGGCTGTCCCCACCCCCTCCCCCTATTGTCCTGATGAAGACCTGCAATGACCACTCAATAGTGCATAGATTGGGTTGATACGTAAACGCTACTTCTCGGTCCAGTTCAAGGCTCTGCGTGAAATATTTAAATTGGATTATTAGCAGAGTCATTGTTCTCACTCTGGCCTTTCTTTCCCTTGCACATATTTTAATCACCTTGTACATAACACGCACTCAACTGTATCACTGAGCACAATATGTCACATCATCACTTGTCCCTTTAAAACTTCACTGTGTTGACAGCTGTGTATTCAAGTATGGGTAACTTATAAATGATGCAATTTATACAAGACAACTCATTACCCATCAAAATCTGTGTTCCTTTTCGCGTGTTCCGTTTTGATGCAATTGTTTTGTTGTAACATGAGAATATTATGCATAAGTAACAGGATAATTCAATTACTTGTATAAGAAATCAGTTACACATACCCGACAGAACCATTGTTTCTTCTTCAACACACAATGGGGGATATTCTCAAGAACGTTTGATAATTATCGCAAAATTAGCTTAAGGCAACTTTGCACATCGCAGTCTATTGCGACAAAATAACACCGTGTTAACGTTGTATAGCCAACCCGGCGGCACCATGTGATACTATCAAGATAACACGCGAAATGACCGTGTTAAAATTAACGCGATGCCGAAAAAATGCGAAACATGAACACGAAAAAAGTTGCGATGCCCCAAATCGCAATACAAAACCAGCGTCAGGCCTGCAATTCCCACGCTGCATGCAGGAAAATTCACTATAACAACAAAAAAAAACACACCGAGACCAAATCAAACTGCCTAGCACCATGGATGCACCCGGACCGAGTGCAGAGGACAACCCAAACCTCACAAGTCTCACGAAGGACCAGCTAGGAACCCCGTGTACGACAAGGAGAAGAGAAAGAGGAAGACGGAGTTCAGTTCGCAGGAAGACCTGATCATCGACACGGAGGGGATAGAACACTACCAACAACTGTTTGTCACCTCCACTGCATCATTGGCAACACAAACGGATATGTGGCAGTCCATCGTGAACAACGTGAATGCAGTAGGAATGTTGATAAGGTCAATGGAGGAGGTCAAGAGGCGCTGGCATGATGTGCAAAGCCAAACCCAACAGAAACTCGCTGCCAACAGGTAGGTAGCAAAGGCGACTGGAGGTGCGAGTCCTGCGCCACAGGAGAGCTGGATGAGCTGGAGGAAATGGTGACCACAGTCATCAGTGTGGAGACGGTGCAAGTAGTGGGAAACAACCTTTACAACACAGTCATGAGCCACGGGCGCCGTGTGCTCATGACGGAGTGGTTCCGTCATGCTGCGGCCGTTGGCGGCCGCTCCGCACACACGGCGCTAATTCCCCGCCTGTGCAGGCGATTAGCGCAGTGGGCGGAGTCGTTACGGAACCACTCCGTCATGAGCACAGCTCGCCCGTGACTCATGACGGAGTCGTTCCGTCACGAGCACGGCGGCACCGCAACTGCCCCCAAACCCCCCCAGCACCGTGGCGGAATTCCTGCTGCGGCGAAGGGGTTAAAGGAAAAATGGTCATTATTCCTTCCATATTCCTATTTTTAGACCAGAATATGGACCATTTGTGATGAGAGCTCTTGCAAATACCCTCGTAGTCTACATATACAAAAATTATTTTCATTCTACTATGATTTGGAGGAAGTGGATGTGCAATTTTGATATAGTGTGAGTATGATCACTTGAGTTTGATAAGTCTCTTCCTCCAATGGGTATGATTACTATTGGTGATTATGTTGAACCAGATGCATAATCTATATTATATTCTTTTTTTTAATATATTTTCTTACATATCAATATATTTTGTCATTGGGAATCTCAGATAACCCCGTTACAAAAGGGGAACTACCTAAAAACTACGGATCTGGCTATCCACTGGCTCTCTTCGAATAGGACTGACCCCATTTTTGATTATTAAGTGGTGGGTACCTTTGAATACTTATCTTTACGTCTGAGTGCATCGCATGGTTTGGTGCTAAGATGTTCATCCCGACATACAAATTTGATATAAATTTCACTGGCATCCCCTTGGTCATAAAATTCGCAGGCATCTGGCCTTGGATTATTCTTGTTCACATAATTATTTTTTGAATTAATTTTTGAGTTCCTTTTTTTCTTTCCTTTTTTTGTTATCATCATTCTCTTTTTCTCCGTTTTTCTACTTTTTCTCCTTTCCCCTTGGGTACCTAAGTTATTAGATTATATATACCAATCCATGTTATCTATGAGGATCTGTTGGCTTTGATCACACTCTCTTAAACTCAATGTTAAAAATATTAAAAATAATAAAAAGAACACTTTGTAGGAATCTTGAATATAGGTTTGGAAATGGTAAAGATTACTAAGTACACTAATGTCGGTCTGTCTTTGATGTTTAGTAATTTATGGTTTGTCATTACATAAATGTTTTTTTTAAATGAAGAAACTTAGCTGGAATGAATAGCATCCTTTTATATATAATTGCATCAAAATGTCTGTGTAGTATGTAATATGTTATATATATGTTTAGGTGTATGTATTTATGTGTATATTTATGTATTTGCATTTAACAGCCCTGAAGAAGTCCGCTTCAAGGATGAAACGCGTCGGCTGTGCTGTTGAAAATAATGATGTTTATGATCTTGTTTTTTAAAAAGAATTACTGATCTTTGGAATAAAAAAATAAAATTTCAGAAGAACACTGATGTCGGAAATAGATTTTATAATTGTTCTTCCTTACTTTTTGACATGTGGTGCATCTGTGCTTCCGTTTAAAAAGCCGGCTCACGTCTGTTTTAATGCGATTCACTCAGTGAAAGGCTTGCTGACAGATCGCAGCGGCCTGACAGGACTCTCGCCTGCTGCCTTCCCCTTGAAATCTTTTTGCCAAATTTACCTCGGAATCACTAGGTAAGCACCACCTTAGGCACAAGGATTTTCCACAGAGAACTAGACGGGATGTTTTTTAACCTCTCTCCCGTCTAATTTTATTCATAGAAACTACCACAAGCCTGACCTTGCGTGCCGTGGGAAAGCTGAATTAACCCTTGCCTACCGCTGACATTGAACTGGGTGAGTGTTTACCTTTACAACCCAGATATAACCATGAATTTGGTTTATATCGCTTGAGTCATAAAGACGTTTCCATCAAGATTTGATAGACAGGGTACATATTAACTCCCCTCCCATTTATACCTTGTCCACAGTGACTACTCCCAACGCGACATTACGTGCCTCTGACTTTGGGAAAGCAGAAGTAACTCTTGTCCCCTGCTTCCATGACACGTAACTGGGTGAGTGTCTACCCTTGTAATTTGAATCCAACCTTTAATTGGCTTATATCCTTTGAACAGCTTACTTTACATTGCAATTCATTTTCCTTAGAAATATTGTGATGAGGCCATGATCAGACTGACCAGAGCCCACTGTTCAACCGCCCAGGATGCACTCTGATCGCATTAGGTGGGTCACGACCCTATTCGCTCTGGTGGTTCTCTGGAACACACATACATGCATCATACATAACTCACGCTCCGTCTAAATTCGCAGGCTGTCCCCACCCCCTCCCCCTATTGTCCTGATGAAGACCTGCAATGACCACTCAATAGTGCATAGATTGGGTTGATACGTAAACGCTACTTCTCGGTCCAGTTCAAGGCTCTGCGTGAAATATTTAAATTGGATTATTAGCAGAGTCATTGTTCTCACTCTGGCCTTTCTTTCCCTTGCACATATTTTAATCACCTTGTACATAACACGCACTCAACTGTATCACTGAGCACAATATGTCACATCATCACTTGTCCCTTTAAAACTTCACTGTGTTGACAGCTGTGTATTCAAGTATGGGTAACTTATAAATGATGCAATTTATACAAGACAACTCATTACCCATCAAAATCTGTGTTCCTTTTCGCGTGTTCCGTTTTGATGCAATTGTTTTGTTGTAACATGAGAATATTATGCATAAGTAACAGGATAATTCAATTACTTGTATAAGAAATCAGTTACACATACCCGACAGAACCATTGTTTCTTCTTCAACACACAATGGGGGATATTCTCAAGAACGTTTGATAATTATCGCAAAATTAGCTTAAGGCAACTTTGCACATCGCAGTCTATTGCGACAAAATAACACCGTGTTAACGTTGTATAGCCAACCCGGCGGCACCATGTGATACTATCAAGATAACACGCGAAATGACCGTGATAAAATTAACGCGATGCCGAAAAATTGCGAAACATGAACACGAAAAAAGTTGCGATGCCCCAAATCGCAATACAAAACCAGCGTCAGGCCTGCAATTCCCACGCTGCATGCAGGAAAATTCACTATAACAACAAAAAAAAACACACCGAGACCAAATCAAACTGCCTAGCACCATGGATGCACCCGGACCGAGTGCAGAGGACAACCCAAACCTCACAAGTCTCACGAAGGACCAGCTAGGAACCCCGTGTACGACAAGGAGAAGAGAAAGAGGAAGACGGAGTTCAGTTCGCAGGAAGACCTGATCATCGACACGGAGGGGATAGAACACTACCAACAACTGTTCGTCACCTCCACTGCATCATTGGCAACACAAACGGATATGTGGCAGTCCATCGTGAACAACGTGAATGCAGTAGGAATGTTGATAAGGTCAATGGAGGAGGTCAAGAGGCGCTGGCATGATGTGCAAAGCCAAACCCAACAGAAACTCGCTGCCAACAGGTAGGTAGCAAAGGCGACTGGAGGTGCGAGTCCTGCGCCACAGGAGAGCTGGATGAGCTGGAGGAAATGGTGACCACAGTCATCAGTGTGGAGACGGTGCAAGTAGTGGGAAACAACCTTTACAACACAGTCATGAGCCACGGGCGCCGTGTGCTCATGACGGAATGGTTCCGTCATGCTGCGGCCGTTGGCGGCCGCTCCGCACACACGGCGCTAATTCCCCGCCTGTGCAGGCGATTAGCGCAGTGGGCGGAGTCGTTACGGAACCACTCCGTCATGAGCACAGCTCGCCCGTGACTCATGACGGAGTCGTTCCGTCACGAGCACGGCGGCACCGCAACTGCCCCCAAACCCCCCCAGCACCGTGGCGGAATTCCTGCTGCGGCGAAGGGGTTAAAGGAAAAATGGTCATTATTCCTTCCATATTCCTATTTTTAGACCAGAATATGGACCATTTGTGATGAGAGCTCTTGCAAATACCCTCGTAGTCTACATATACAAAAATTATTTTCATTCTACTATGATTTGGAGGAAGTGGATGTGCAATTTTGATATAGTGTGAGTATGATCACTTGAGTTTGATAAGTCTCTTCCTCCAATGGGTATGATTACTATTGGTGATTATGTTGAACCAGATGCATAATCTATATTATATTCTTTTTTTTAATATATTTTCTTACATATCAATATATTTTGTCATTGGGAATCTCAGATAACCCCGTTACAAAAGGGGAACTACCTAAAAACTACGGATCTGGCTATCCACTGGCTCTCTTCGAATAGGACTGACCCCATTTTTGATTATTAAGTGGTGGGTACCTTTGAATACTTATCTTTACGTCTGAGTGCATCGCATGGTTTGGTGCTAAGATGTTCATCCCGACATACAAATTTGATATAAATTTCACTGGCATCCCCTTGGTCATAAAATTCGCAGGCATCTGGCCTTGGATTATTCTTGTTCACATAATTATTTTTTGAATTAATTTTTGAGTTCCTTTTTTTCTTTCCTTTTTTTGTTATCATCATTCTCTTTTTCTCCGTTTTTCTACTTTTTCTCCTTTCCCCTTGGGTACCTAAGTTATTAGATTATATATACCAATCCATGTTATCTATGAGGATCTGTTGGCTTTGATCACACTCTCTTAAACTCAATGTTAAAAATATTAAAAATAATAAAAAGAACACTTTGTAGGAATCTTGAATATAGGTTTGGAAATGGTAAAGATTACTAAGTACACTAATGTCGGTCTGTCTTTGATGTTTAGTAATTTATGGTTTGTCATTACATAAATGTTTTTTTTAAATGAAGAAACTTAGCTGGAATGAATAGCATCCTTTTATATATAATTGCATCAAAATGTCTGTGTAGTATGTAATATGTTATATATATGTTTAGGTGTATGTATTTATGTGTATATTTATGTATTTGCATTTAACAGCCCTGAAGAAGTCCGCTTCAAGGATGAAACGCGTCGGCTGTGCTGTTGAAAATAATGATGTTTATGATCTTGTTTTTTAAAAAGAATTACTGATCTTTGGAATAAAAAAATAAAATTTCAGAAGAACACTGATGTCGGAAATAGATTTTATAATTGTTCTTCCTTACTTTTTGACATGTGGTGCATCTGTGCTTCCGTTTAAAAAGCCGGCTCACGTCTGTTTTAATGCGATTCACTCAGTGAAAGGCTTGCTGACAGATCGCAGCGG
This sequence comes from Triturus cristatus, assembly GCF_964204655.1. Classification (NCBI taxonomy): domain Eukaryota; kingdom Metazoa; phylum Chordata; class Amphibia; order Caudata; family Salamandridae; genus Triturus; species Triturus cristatus. The sequence continues at coordinate 875,800,577 of NC_140582.1, read as the reverse complement.
CCTGACAGGACTCTCGCCTGCTGCCTTCCCCTTGAAATCTTTTTGCCAAATTTACCTCGGAATCACTAGGTAAGCACCACCTTAGGCACAAGGATTTTCCACAGAGAACTAGACGGGATGTTTTTTAACCTCTCTCCCGTCTATTTTTATTCATAGAAACTACCACAAGCCTGACCTTGCGTGCCGTGGGAAAGCTGAATTAACCCTTGCCTACCGCTGACATTGAACTGGGTGAGTGTTTACCTTTACAACCCAGATATAACCATGAATTTGGTTTATATCGCTTGAGTCATAAAGACGTTTCCATCAAGATTTGATAGACAGGGTACATATTAACTCCCCTCCCATTTATACCTTGTCCACAGTGACTACTCCCAACGCGACATTACGTGCCTCTGACTTTGGGAAAGCAAAAGTAACTCTTGTCCCCTGCTTCCATGACACGTAACTGGGTGAGTGTCTACCCTTGTAATTTGAATCCAACCTTTAATTGGCTTATATCCTTTGAACAGCTTACTTTACATTGCAATTCATTTTCCTTAGAAATATTGTGATGAGGCCATGATCAGACTGACCAGAGCCCACTGTTCAACCGCCCAGGATGCACTCTGATCGCATTAGGTGGGTCACGACCCTATTCGCTCTGGTGGTTCTCTGGAACACACATACATGCATCATACATAACTCACGCTCCGTCTAAATTCGCAGGCTGTCCCCACCCCCTCCCCCTATTGTCCTGATGAAGACCTGCAATGACCACTCAATAGTGCATAGATTGGGTTGATACGTAAACGCTACTTCTCGGTCCAGTTCAAGGCTCTGCGTGAAATATTTAAATTGGATTATTAGCAGAGTCATTGTTCTCACTCTGGCCTTTCTTTCCCTTGCACATATTTTAATCACCTTGTACATAACACGCACTCAACTGTATCACTGAGCACAATATGTCACATCATCACTTGTCCCTTTAAAACTTCACTGTGTTGACAGCTGTGTATTCAAGTATGGGTAACTTATAAATGATGCAATTTATACAAGACAACTCATTACCCATCAAAATCTGTGTTCCTTTTCGCGTGTTCCGTTTTGATGCAATTGTTTTGTTGTAACATGAGAATATTATGCATAAGTAACAGGATAATTCAATTACTTGTATAAGAAATCAGTTACACATACCCGACAGAACCATTGTTTCTTCTTCAACACACAATGGGGGATATTCTCAAGAACGTTTGATAATTATCGCAAAATTAGCTTAAGGCAACTTTGCACATCGCAGTCTATTGCGACAAAATAACACCGTGTTAACGTTGTATAGCCAACCCGGCGGCACCATGTGATACTATCAAGATAACACGCGAAATGACCGTGTTAAAATTAACGCGATGCCGAAAAATTGCGAAACATGAACACGAAAAAAGTTGCGATGCCCCAAATCGCAATACAAAACCAGCGTCAGGCCTGCAATTCCCACGCTGCATGCAGGAAAATTCACTATAACAACAAACAAAAAACACACCGAGACCAAATCAAACTGCCTAGCACCATGGATGCACCCGGACCGAGTGCAGAGGACAACCCAAACCTCACAAGTCTCACGAAGGACCAGCTAGGAACCCCGTGTACGACAAGGAGAAGAGAAAGAGGAAGACGGAGTTCAGTTCGCAGGAAGACCTGATCATCGACACAGAGGGGATAGAACACTACCAACAACTGTTCATCACCTCCACTGCATCATTGGCAACACAAACGGATATGTGGCAGTCCATCGTGAACAACGTGAATGCAGTAGGAATGTTGATAAGGTCAATGGAGGAGGTCAAGAGGCGCTGGCATGATGTGCAAAGCCAAACCCAACAGAAACTCGCTGCCAACAGGTAGGTAGCAAAGGCGACTGGAGGTGCGAGTCCTGCGCCACAGGAGAGCTGGATGAGCTGGAGGAAATGGTGACCACAGTCATCAGTGTGGAGACGGTGCAAGTAGTGGGAAACAACCTTTACAACACAGTCATGAGCCACGGGCGCCGTGTGCTCATGACGGAGTGGTTCCGTCATGCTGCGGCTGTTGGCGGCCGCTCCGCACACACGGCGCTAATTCCCCGCCTGTGCAGGCGATTAGCGTAGTGGGCGGAGTCGTTACGGAACCACTCCGTCATGAGCACAGCTCGCCCGTGACTCATGACGGAGTCGTTCCGTCACGAGCACGGCGGCACCGCAACTGCCCCTAAACCCCCCCAGCACCGTGGCGGAATTCCTGCTGCGGCGAAGGGGTTAAAGGAAAAATGGTCATTATTCCTTCCATATTCCTATTTTTAGACCAGAATATGGACCATTTGTGATGAGAGCTCTTGCAAATACCCTCGTAGTCTACATATACAAAAATTATTTTCATTCTACTATGATTTGGAGGAAGTGGATGTGCAATTTTGATATAGTGTGAGTATGATCACTTGAGTTTGATAAGTCTCTTCCTCCAATGGGTATGATTACTATTGGTGATTATGTTGAACCAGATGCATAATCTATATTATATTCTTTTTTTTAATATATTTTCTTACATATCAATATATTTTGTCATTTGGAATCTCAGATAACCCCGTTACAAAAGGGGAACTACCTAAAAACTACGGATCTGGCTATCCACTGGCTCTCTTCGAATAGGACTGACCCCATTTTTGATTATTAAGTGGTGGGTACCTTTGAATACTTATCTTTACGTCTGAGTGCATCGCATGGTTTGGTGCTAAGATGTTCATCCCGACATACAAATTTGATATAAATTTCACTGGCATCCCCTTGGTCATAAAATTCGCAGGCATCTGGCCTTGGATTATTCTTGTTCACATAATTATTTTTTGAATTAATTTTTGAGTTCCTTTTTTTCTTTCCTTTTTTTGTTATCATCATTCTCTTTTTCTCCGTTTTTCTACTTTTTCTCCTTTCCCCTTGGGTACCTAAGTTATTAGATTATATATACCAATCCATGTTATCTATGAGGATCTGTTGGCTTTGATCACACTCTCTTAAACTCAATGTTAAAAATATTAAAAATAATAAAAAGAACACTTTGTAGGAATCTTGAATATAGGTTTGGAAATGGTAAAGATTACTAAGTACACTAATGTCGGTCTGTCTTTGATGTTTAGTAATTTATGGTTTGTCATTACATAAATGTTTTTTTTAAATGAAGAAACTTAGCTGGAATGAATAGCATCCTTTTATATATAATTGCATCAAAATGTCTGTGTAGTATGTAATATGTTATATATATGTTTAGGTGTATGTATTTATGTGTATATTTATGTATTTGCATATAACAGCCCTGAAGAAGTCCGCTTCAAGGATGAAACGCGTCGGCTGTGCTGTTGAAAATAATGATGTTTATGATCTTGTTTTTTAAAAAGAATTACTGATCTTTGGAATAAAAAAATAAAATTTCAGAAGAACACTGATGTCGGAAATAGATTTTATAATTGTTCTTCCTTACTTTTTGACATGTGGTGCATCTGTGCTTCCGTTTAAAAAGCCGGCTCACGTCTGTTTTAATGCGATTCACTCAGTGAAAGGCTTGCTGACAGATCACAGCGGCCTGACAGGACTCTCGCCTGCTGCCTTCCCCTTGAAATCTTTTTGCCAAATTTTCCTCGGAATCACTAGGTAAGCACCACCTTAGGCACAAGGATTTTCCACAGAGAACTAGACGGGATGTTTTTTAACCTCTCTCCCGTCTATTTTTATTCATAGAAACTACCACAAGCCTGACTTTGCGTGCCGTGGGAAAGCTGAATTAACCCTTGCCTACCGCTGACATTGAACTGGGTGAGTGTTTACCTTTACAACCCAGATATAACCATGAATTTGGTTTATATCGCTTGAGTCATAAGGACGTTTCCATCAAGATTTGATAGACAGGGTACATATTAACTCCCCTCCCATTTATACCTTGTCCACAGTGACTACTCCCAACGCGACATTACGTGCCTCTGACTTTGGGAAAGCAGAACTAACTCTTGTCCCCTGCTTCCATGACACGTAACTGGGTGAGTGTCTACCCTTGTAATTTGAATCCAACCTTTAATTGGCTTATATCCTTTGAACAGCTTACTTTACATTGCAATTCATTTTCCTTAGAAATATTGTGATGAGGCCATGATCAGACTGACCAGAGCCCACTGTTCAACCGCCCAGGATGCACTCTGATCGCATTAGGTGGGTCACGACCCTATTCGCACTGGTGGTTGTCTGGAACACACATACATGCATCATACATAACTCACGCTCCGTCTAAATTCGCAGGCTGTCCCCTCCCCCTCCCCCTATTGTCCTGATGAAGACCTGCAATGACCACTCAATAGTGCATAGATTGGGTTGATACGTAAACGCTACTTCTCGGTCCAGTTCAAGGCTCTGCGTGAAATATTTAAATTGGATTATTAGCAGAGTCATTGTTCTCACTCTGGCCTTTCTTTCCCTTGCACATATCTTAATCACCTTGTACATAACACGCACTCAACTGTATCACTGAGCACAATATGTCACATCATCACTTGTCTCATTAAAACTTCACTGTGTTGACAGCTGTGTATTCAAGTATGGGTAACTTATAAATGATGCAATTTATACAAGACAACTCATTACCCATCAAAATCTGTGTTCCTTTTTGCGTGTTCCGTTTTGATGCAATTGTTTTGTTGTAACATGAGAATATTATGCATAAGTAACAGGATAATTCAATTACTTGTATAAGAAATCAGTTACACATACCCGACAGAACCATTGTTTTTTCTTCAACACACAATGGGGGATATTCTCAAGAACGTTTGATAATTATCGCAAAATTAGCTTAAGGCAACTTTGCACATCGCAGTCTATTGCGACAAAATAACACCGGGTTAACGTTGTATAGCCAACCCGGCGGCACCATGTGATACTATCAAGATAACACGCGAAATGACCGTGTTAAAATTAACGCGATGCCGAAAAAATGCGAAACATGAACACGAAAAAAGTTGCGATGCCCCAAATCGCAATACAAAACCAGCGTCAGGCCTGCAATTCCCACGCTGCATGCAGGAAAATTCACTATAACAACAAAAAAAAACACACCGAGACCAAATCAAACTGCCTAGCACCATGGATGCACCCGGACCGAGTGCAGAGGACAACCCAAACCTCACAAGTCTCACGAAGGACCAGCTAGGAACCCCGTGTACGACAAGGAGAAGAGAAAGAGGAAGACGGAGTTCAGTTCGCAGGAAGACCTGATCATCGACACAGAGGGGATAGAACACTACCAACAACTGTTCATCACCTCCACTGCATCATTGGCAACACAAACGGATATGTGGCAGTCCATCGTGAACAACGTGAATGCAGTAGGAATGTTGATAAGGTCAATGGAGGAGGTCAAGAGGCGCTGGCATGATGTGCAAAGCCAAACCCAACAGAAACTCGCTGCCAACAGGTAGGTAGCAAAGGCGACTGGAGGTGCGAGTCCTGCGCCACAGGAGAGCTGGATGAGCTGGAGGAAATGGTGACCACAGTCATCAGTGTGGAGATGGTGCAAGTAGTGGGAAACAACCTTTACAACACAGTCATGAGCCACGGGCGCCGTGTGCTCATGACGGAGTGGTTCCGTCATGCTGCGGCCGTTGGCAACCGCTCCGCACACGCGGCGCTAATTCCCCGCCTGTGCGGGCGATTAGCGCAGTGGGCGGAGTCGTTACGGAACCACTCCGTCATGAGCACAGCTCGCCCGTGACTCATGATGGAGTCGTTCCGTCACGAGCACGGCGGCACCGCAACTGCCCCCAAACCCCCCCAGCACCGTGGCGGAATTCCTGCTGCGGCGAAGGGGTTAAAGGAAAAATGGTCATTATTCCTTCCATATTCCTATTTTTATACCAGAATATGGACCATTTGTGATGAGAGCTCTTGCAAATACCCTCGTAGTCTACATATACAAAAATTATTTTCATTCTACTATGATTTGGAGGAAGTGGATGTGCAATTTTGATATAGTGTGAGTATGATCACTTGAGTTTGATAAGTCTCTTCCTCCAATGGGTATGATTACTATTGGTGATTATGTTGAACCAGATGCATAATCTATATTATATTCTTTTTTTTAATATATTTTCTTACATATCGATATATTTTGTCATTTGGAATCTCAGATAACCCCGTTACAAAAGGGGAACTACCTAAAAACTACGGATCTGGCTATCCACTGGCTCTCTTCGAATAGGACTGACCCCATTTTTGATTATTAAGTGGTGGGTACCTTTGAATACTTATCTTTACGTCTGAGTGCATCGCGTGGTTTGGTGCTAAGATGTTCATCCCGACATACAAATTTGATATAAATTTCACTGGCATCCCCTTGGTCATAAAATTCGCAGGCATCTGGCCTTGGATTATTCTTGTTCACATAATTATTTTTTGAATTAATTTTTGAGTTCCTTTTTTTCTTTCCTTTTTTTGTTATCATCATTCTCTTTTTCTCCGTTTTTCTACTTTTTCTCCTTTCCCCTTGGGTACCTAAGTTATTAGTTTATATATACCAATCCATGTTATCTATGGGGATCTGTTGGCTTTGATCACACTCTCTTAAACTCAATGTTAAAAATATTAAAAATAATAAAAAGAACACTTTGTAGGAATCTTGAATATAGGTTTGGAAATGGTAAAGATTACTAAGTACACTAATGTCGGTCTGTCTTTGATGTTTAGTAATTTATGGTTTGTCATTGTATAAATGTTTTTTTTAAATGAAGAAACTTAGCTGGAATGAATAGCATCCTTTTATATATAATTGCATCAAAATGTCTGTGTAGTATGTAATATGTTATATATATGTTTAGGTGTATGTATTTATGTGTATATTTATGTGTTTGCATTTAACAGCCCTGAAGAAGTCCGCTTCAAGGATGAAACGCGTCGGCTGTGCTGTTGAAAACAATGATGTTTATGATCTTGTTTTTTAAAAAGAATTACTGATCTTTGGAATAAAAAAATAAAATTTCAGAAGAACACTGATGTCGGAAATAGATTTTATAATTGTTCTTCCTTACTTTTTGACATGTGGTGCATCTGTGCTTCCGTTTGAAAAGCCGGCTCACGTCTGTTTTAATGCGATTCACTCAGTGAAAGGCTTGCTGACAGATCGCAGCGGCCTGACAGGACTCTCGCCTGCTGCCTTCCCCTTAAAATCTTTTTGCCAAATTTACCTCAGAATCACTAGGTAAGCACCACCTTAGGCACAATGATTTTCCACAGAGAACTAGACGGGATGTTTTTTAACCTCTCTCCCGTCTATTTTTATTCATAGAAACTACCACAAGCCTGACTTTGCGTGCCGTGGGAAAGCTGAATTAACCCTTGCCTACCGCTGACATTGAACTGGGTGAGTGTTTACCTTTACAACCCAGATATAACCATGAATTTGGTTTATATCGCTTGAGTCATAAAGACGTTTTCCATCAAGATTTGATAGACAGGGTACATATTAACTCCCCTCCCATTTATACCTTGTCCACAGTGACTACTCCCAACGCGACATTACGTGCCTCTGACTTTGGGAAAGCAGAACTAACTCTTGTCCCCTGCTTCCATGACACGTAACTGGGTGAGTGTCTACCCTTGTAATTTGAATCCAACCTTTAATTGGCTTATATCCTTTGAACAGCTTACTTTACATTGCAATTCATTTTCCTTAGAAATATTGTGATGAGGCCATGATCAGACTGACCAGAGCCCACTGTTCAACCGCCCAGGATGCACTCTGATCGCATTAGGTGGGTCACGACCCTATTCGCTCTGGTGGTTGTCTGGAACACACATGCATGCATCATACATAACTCACGCTCCGTCTAAATTCACAGGCTGTCCCCTCCCCCTCCCCCTATTGTCCTGATGAAGACCTGCAATGACCACTCAATAGTGCATAGATTGGGTTGATACGTAAACGCTACTTCTCGGTCCAGTTCAAGGCTCTGCGTGAAATATTTAAATTGGATTATTAGCAGAGTCATTGTTCTCACTCTGGCCTTTCTTTCCCTTGCACATATTTTAATCACCTTGTACATAACACGCACTCAACTGTATCACTGAGCACAATATGTCACTTCATCACTTGTCCCTTTAAAACTTCACTGTGTTGACAGCTGTGTATTCAAGTATGGGTAACTTATAAATGATGCAATTTATACAAGACAACTCATTACCCATCAAAATCTGTGTTCCTTTTCGCGTGTTCCGTTTTGATGCAATTGTTTTGTTGTAACATGAGAATATTATGCATAAGTAACAGGATAATTCAATTACTTGTATAAGAAATCAGTTACACATACCCGACAGAACCATTGTTTCTTCTTCAACACACAATGGGGGATATTCTCAAGAACGTTTGATAATTATCGCAAAATTAGCTTAAGGCAACTTTGCACATCGCAGTCTATTGCGACAAAATAACACCGTGTTAACGTTGTATAGCCAACCGGGCGGCACCATGTGATACTATCAAGATAACACGCGAAATGACCGTGTTAAAATTAACGCGATGCCGAAAAAATGCGAAACATGAACACGAAAAAAGTTGCGATGCCCCAAATCGCAATACAAAACCAGCGTCAGGCCTGCAATTCCCACGCTGCATGCAGGAAAATTCACTATAACAACAAAAAAAAACACACCGAGACCAAATCAAACTGCCTAGCACCATGGATGCACCCGGACCGAGTGCAGAGGACAACCCAAACCTCACAAGTCTCACGAAGGACCAGCTAGGAACCCCGTGTACGACAAGGAGAAGAGAAAGAGGAAGACGGGGGTTCAGTTCGCAGGAAGACCTGATCATCGACACGGAGGGGATAGAACACTACCAACAACTGTTCGTCACCTCCACTGCATCATTGGCAACACAAACGGATATATGGCAGTCCATCGTGAACAACGTGAATGCAATAGGAATGTTGATAAGGTCAATGGAGGAGGTCAAGAGGCGCTGGCATGATGTGCAAAGCCAAACCCAACAGAAACTCGCTGCCAACAGGTAGGTAGCAAAGGCGACTGGAGGTGCGAGTCCTGCGCCACAGGAGAGCTGGATGAGCTGGAGGAAATGGTGACCACAGTCATCAGTGTGGAGACGGTGCAAGTAGTGGGAAACAACCTTTACAACACAGTCATTACATCGCACTACCTTTACATAGCAGTCATTACATCGCAACATCCTTTACATCGCAGGTCATTACAATGCAGCCATTACATCGCATGTCACTACAATGCATGTCATTACATCGCATGTCACTGCAATGCAGGCATTACATCGCATGTCACTACAATGCATGTCATTACATCGCATGTCACTGCAATGCAGGCATTACATCGCAAGTCACTACAATGCATTCCATTACAATGCATAGCACCCTAACACTATCCAACACTTACACTACTGTTGCACTCACTGGAGTTAGAATAGTAATTATTACCCCTTATACTATTCTACGTACCTTAAATGCGATGTAATGGTATGCATTGTAATGGTATGCATTGTAAAGGTATAATGCGATGTAATGGAATGCGTTGTAAAGGTAGTTTATGAAAATGGCGATGTAATGGCATGCGAGGTAAACGAATGCATTGTAAAGGATGTTGCAATGTAAAAACTGAGTGGTAAAGGCATGCATTGTAAATGTATGCGTTGTAACATCATACATTCCAAGGAGTTGGGAGCCCAGACCACTATTCACTCAGGAGTATCGGTAGTCCACAGCAGTTCTTTGTCCTGAAGAAGACCTATGTTGACATCTTTAACTCATGCAGTTTGTCAGGGTCAAAACGTCTACGGTTTTTGCTCCATGTAATAGGCTCTGTAGCGCAACATTTCATGTAATTCATTGACCCTGCTAGGGTGACCATCAGTGTTTGATTTGTAATTGGACCTGCTTTTTCAATATTACTTTATTCAAGTATTCGTATAGTATTTGTTCACTGTATTGTATAATACACAAACTTGTTCACTTGGTCACTTGACTCACCTTGTCACCATAACCACGTCCACATGCGCCGCTTTTTTAATTGAGTTATTGGGCAGCCTCCTTTTTATGAGAATCTGTGACTCTGTTTTTTGAAGATTTGTAAATATGAAGTAAAAATACGTTCTTCTCTATCAATGAAATAAATTTGTTGATTCTCTATTGTGTTCAAGCTGTTTGCCTTTACTTAATAATTTTGGTTTATATTGAATACCGAATAATACAAAGAAATTGTTTTTATACCCGACAGAAACAATTGTTACTTGTATTCTCCAACAATCCTTGGCTGACATCGCTGGGGCCATTACTCGGATACAAGAACTGTATAGTCTGACAGGCTCCAGCGTTGGCAGCACCGAGTTGGCACAGATGTGGAGGACAATGGAGACCATGGAGCCGATTCAGGCTGGAAGTATGACTGCCATGGCTGAACACCAGCGAGATGTAGCTGGGATTTACCATGCCCTGTAGATCCTCATCTTGCCATTGCTTCCACAGAGCCTGTCCCAGATGACTGCTGCAGGAACTTCGACACACACATCTCCGCCCCCTGATGTGTCATTGGCACACAGTGATGCAGACCTACCACCTTCACCCCCTGATGTGTCATTGGCACACAGTGATGCAGCCATAATACCACCACACACACCTGACACACCAGGCACAGAAGACATATCGGAGGAGTAAGATGTGGCTGGTAATGACTGTGTGAGAAAGGAGGTAGTAGCATCCATCCCCGCCACATGGCCTGTCCCTGCCTGGTTCAGCCCTCTGCATCATTCCCTGGAACAACACCTTCCACTGTCCCCTGAAACACCAATGACACAGCAATCAGGCTGCAGACTGAACTCTTCCTCTTCCGATTAACTTTTCATTCCCCCAAGGACTCTGGTTGGCCCTTCACTGGGCAACCATATAATGTGGGATTGGCATGGCCAAGTACTGCTCCTGCTCCGACACTGCACAGAATGTGAATAAAACATTCAAAATCACACAGATGTGTCATGTCTATGTTCAATCAAGTATAAAAGTATGGATGAATCTAGGGACATTGATCACACAAAAAGGTACACCCTGGGAAATATCATCAATGCGCATGTTTGACCCTGACCAACATGGCCAATTAGATGACTGTGAATGTGTGAACTATCTGTGGCATCATTGCTCATGAACAACAATCTCGCAACCCCCCAAAGTAGCCTCACGTCCATGTATTAAATAGGGCTGTGTGTAAAAATGTCAAATTCAGTAGCAGGCCTGAAGTAGTGCCCCATCACATGTGACAACAGAACATCTCTTCGTATACCTACTCACACTCAACTGTGTGGACACAGCCTGTTTTGATGGATCACATTGATCCACATGGAAAGAAGTTGGACACCATACTCACATTGCTGAATACAAGTAAGAGCACAGGTCTACCAGCAACTATCCCAACCACAATGTCTGGCTCACAGAGGTGGAGCTGTCAATAGGGCCGCACCCCCAAGTGAAATGCGACAGTCAGTCGCTCCCTGTGTACGGGCAATGCTCATTGAAGGCACACGAGTTATCATTCTATCAACACTCATCAAAGTTGAACACTAGTGAAGTTGCGTTGACTTTATTGGCATGTGCTTGTCAGTATGGGCAAGACAAGGGCCACAACATGCAGGCCGAGTCATGTGATGTTTGGCATCTGCTCATTGCCCCGTGTCAGGGGACACGACTCACAGCCATGGGATCTGCATAGTGCTGTACCACCGGACTGCACCGACTGTCTGCTCTGCTGACTTTGAGCAGGTGAAAGTGTCCAACAAGGTCACATGTCGTACTACATTGCCATGTGTGTACTCTCCCTCCAGCAGTATGTCAGATTTAGGAACATTGCCAAACAATGCTGTGCAACTCCGCCCATGGGACTGCCTCACCATGCACATTTCCACTGTTGTGGTGGGATATGTGATCATTCCCCCAAGGTGCAACAAGGTGTTGGTACCTGTGCTCCGGGTTACAATCCATTGTGGCTGCAGGAACGTTGTCACTCGTCCATGAATGCGAGCGCAGCTTCATGGGCAATCAGTTCCAAGAGGACGTCGTTGTCGACTTCAACAAACACGAGTAAGATCCAATCCATTAACTGGTCCGGACAGATGTGCTCCGTCCACGCCGTTTCACCAATCCACAAAACAGACCAATAGGGGAGCGCCTCGATGTGGTCACTGCACACAATGACTTGTGCAATCTCCCATGCCCAACTGCCAGCACATACGCCAAATATCAAGGCATCCCATGCATGGGTATCACGGTAACACTCCTGTTCATAGGCCAACAGGGGGTGCACACACAAGTCATAGTCCAGTTCAGCTACTGTTGTTTTGGATAGGCAGACATCCATGGGCCACTCGAATGTGCATGATCGACAGTGGAACCAGGGCTGGATGCAGGTGACGTACGCAAGACGGAAGCTCAGACAGTAACTGATGCGCAACTGCCAGTGGCAGTGCTCCCAACAAATGCAGCATACGTGCACGGTACAGTTCCACGTGACAGGGGTTGTGCATGTGCCCGGGATGGCCTGCCATAGCGTTTGCTGGTCCCGTAGACCCGGCACTCTTCTGACCGGCTGCAGTTATGTGGATGATATGCCACAGCTCGGAGCAATGAGTCGTATGGGTGAGGAAGGTTTTGACATACGGGTTGTTTTTTACTTAAGTGTCAAGGGCATCCCATGTAGGAGTACCTCAAACAGGGACTACTGTGTGTAGGGTGTGGACAAGTTGGTCTTTCATTAGCACAGTTTGTGGTGTGGAAGTCGTCAAAATCTGTTATGGTATTTCTCCCAGCCTCATTCAAGACCAAGGTCGGAGGTGCAGATGTCCTTCCGCCTTATGTATTGAGAGAAAGGAGCTTTGATCCCTAATGTCAGTCTGAATACTACTTGCATTTTCTAAATGTGATGTGGCCTTTGTGCTGCAATTCATGCCAGGCCTTCTGTTTATGGTGCACCAATAGCAATACACACACAACACTTGGCATGAATGAGCCAAGAGCCAGATTGGCCTTGTGCTCCTTGCACAATGTCTCTCTTTCTCTCTCTCCCTCTCTCCCTCTCTCATCCTCTCTCCCTCTCTCTCCCTCTCTCACCCTCTCTATCTCTCTCTCTTTCTCTCTCTCTCTATGACCTTTGATGAGTGCATGACACACCTTCTTAGCTTGAATTTTGTCTTGCAGGCTGTGACTTACAGATTTTCCAGGGATGACCCGCCATGACCCGCCATGACTCTTCCAAATAGTTGTTTTGAGTAAAATTTGAATGTGATATTTTGTTTGGACTTTCAATGGTGAATGAATGATTCTCCTTTTGATGTCCAGACATGAATGTTACTTGTTGTAGTTGTGCGACATCAGGCGAATGATTTTGTTCATGATTTCGTGAAGTTGATGTGTAATATGTTGGTCCAGGGGAGGGGGGTGCCCGGGGCTATGCCGGGCTCGGGGGGTCCTGGGTGTGGTGGGTGTTGTGGCCCTCTTGGTTGTCCGAGCTGCATGATCGTTGGCTCCATGGCATCTGTTGTTCTTCAGGTGTGGCTCTGGGCTGGGCTCCCTTTTATGGTGCAGGTTGTCATCCGACTTTACACCAGGTAAGAGCAGGTGTTAAATCCCTGCTGCTAAAGCGCCTTATCACCTGTTTTGTGATCTTATCGCAAATCTGGCTTGTCGTTGAGAATGTTGTGACGTGGTGTTGTCGCGGCTTTTTGCACGGGAACACCTACTCTGCATCTCATTAGCGTTCTTTGCCGGTGTCATCTGTGGCAATGTTTTTTGCGGCTGCTATCGCAGGGAAACTGGTGATATCGGCTGTTAGCACCAGCTTGTGAATGGGTCGATGAGTTTATCACCACTTTGGCTGAAATAAAGTGCCGATAACTCGGCGATGAGTCCTTGAGAATATGCCCCAACTTGTACTCAATAGTGTATAAATAAGAGGAAATGTATTTTCCACTCAAAGTGTCTGTTTATAGCTACTTGAAAAGTATTTGGAAGAAAATAAAAAATCATTTTTTTTTAATCAGGTGTTATTCTGCCTTAATACTTTCCTGCCACACAGTCATTGCTTTTTATGCAAGGCATTTGTGTAAAACAAAATTGGCCTTGTGACTCTCTAAATCATAATCACATCAATTTCCAATGTACCTAGGGAACCAGCAATGTACTGCTACTGTGCCATCCACTAATTTAAAACAATTGTTTGCACAGAGCATTATTTACAATTTGTCTTATTCCTTTTTGCTTTTCTCAGTATAGCTACTCGTGCTGGTCCACCTATAAAACCCAACAGGCAGGAGAGAGAGGCCCTTCTGCAGCAGCAGAGGCTGGAACGTATCCAGCAAGAATACCAGTGGCTTGTGGCTTGGAAGACGAGTAGGAAGAAATAAATGTCTCACAGCCGAGCCCCAGTGAAGCTGGTCCTCCTCAGCCTCTAATCTCCTGTCCAGCCTCGCACCAGAGCCGCAGCCAGCTGAAATCAACTGCTGGCACCCTCTCCCACACTGACAACAGCAGGTCACGGCTGTGCCTCATCCTTCAGCCGCTGACTCCATTGAGAGCTGGCTCACCATGATGGAGCAGAGCCTGGACAAGCTCCGGACCGTCATCCAAAATGCCCTCTTTTGGCTATTTTAAAAATAAAAATTGTTTTGGTGGGAGGAGCCTGTTCTGGCTTGGTGGAGAGGGTGAGAATGGAGTTGGGACTGGGTTTCTTTGGGCAATTCAGATTTTCAAACAATGGGACTTGGGTCAGTTTGTTTGGGGAGAAGGGTGGTTATGTTGTATGTGTAGAACGGATAGAAAGGGTGGGTATCTTTGTAAAACAATAAAGGGAAACTATATTTTATGGCACTTTATGACTGAAGTAGTTTGTTTAACTTTTAGTTTGCACTGCTGCCTTCAGTTTTTACGCAGCTTGTTTATATGCTTGTAAGAGAGAGTGTACCGCTTAGTGTGAGAAGTTGGCCTGACATATGCTGGTCACTAGTTATAGTGGCCACCTTGCACCAGTCCAATTCGACTCTTATGGGAGATAGGTTTAAGACAACCTTTTAAAGAAAGCTATCCTAGTGGTAGCTGTGGAGAGCAGCCTTCAGGCTAAGTCTCAGAGGAATGTAAAGCAGCTTGTTTTACCTTATAATCTCTTGAATTAGCAAATGAAATGACACCAAAAAGTATATATATCAAATATATATGTATTTATTTGTAGACAAACTCTACTAATCTCTTTATGAGATTAGAAGTTAGGAACATATGCAAATATCAACGTTTCACAATAAGTTAATATGGCTGGGGCCCTAGGGGCGTACCAAACCATATACTAAAAAAGAGGTTTAGGAAAGCCGACTTGCAAGGGGACAAGGCCTAGGGCCTGTAGAATCGCTGGGGCTTCACTAATCCACCCAAGGCAGGTAAGTAAAGGACCCACGGGAAACGCGTGCAGTGTGAGAACACAGCCGCGGGTTCCCTATTGATTTCAATGGAGCAAGTTGCGGTTGGATTTTCAAAGTTTAAGGGTACTTCTAGAGATTCTACAAGCATGCCTCTTACAAGGTAAGTAGTTTGAGGGCCAACACCCAGAGGAGCGCTGGAGTGCATGAGTTACCTCACCCAGGGAAGCCAGGTGCATAGGTGTATTTTGGTGTCGAGTCGCGTCGTCGTTTTCTATGGAAGCCGAAGAAGTTTTGCTGCTTGCGAAGACTGGAGAAGTGTCTGGTGGAATCCAAGGCTGGATTCAAGATGAAGAAGACCTGAAAGCAGAAGGGACAGTGTTCACAGTCACTTGCCAGTGACCCGGGGCCAGGAAGATCGATGCCACGGAAGTCGGGTGATTTCAGGTGATCAAGGGTGTTTTGACTCTTCATCCACGAGGTCTAGGAGGCGTCGACAACAACCAGGAGCTGTATTCGGAGTGTCCCACAAAGTCTGCAGCTCACTGAGGAGTCGGCAACCGGATTGGAGCCAACAAGCCTTGGCAACATCAAGTCTTGTGGAAATTGAAGAAAGTCAGTTGTGCAGATCAGCAAGGTCTGAGGGACTCACCCAGTCAGGGCAGGCCTGGAGCAACCAGGAGAGCCCTTTGGTTTGATGAGAAAGTCTTCAGGGGACCCACAAGCCAGCTGGCAAGGGATCGCAAAGATGCCTCATGAGGATTCGCTTCACAGGAGACCACGGTCACTCAGGATTGGGTAGGCCTCTGATTTTCAAGCGAACTCCTGCTGGAGGTTTGAGCCATGTGTGGTCCAAAGCACAAGTTCGTAGATCATCATGAAGGGGTAGCACTCGACAATAGTGCTCGGTACACGGGTATTGCTGTTCTTCGTCACTTGTGGGGTCCACTTGCCTCAGCTCTGCTGGGGACTCACAATGGCCGTCGAGAAGTCAGAAAATCCACTTCCGGGGCTGCAGAGACTTCAGACTCCGGCGGGAGCGGGAAAGTTTGCGACCATCGATTCAAGTTTTTGGTGCCTGCCAAGCAGGGGAGTCACTCCTTGACTCCAAGGGAGATTCTTCAGTCTTCCAAAGGTAGTGGAACGTCGAAGGGCCAGGACTCTTCTTCGCATCATCCAGGGATATCTCACTTGCAATGGCAAGGGTTCCCTAACTTATACAAAAAGGAAGGGAGGGACTAGCTCTATGACCAATCCTCTGGGAGGGTCAGGGGAGTGGGTGGCTACACCCACTTCCCTTTGTCCAGTTTCACACAAGAGCAGGGGCAGGTAGCCCCTGAACCAGTTTGAGCTGGCATATGCACAGAGGAGCTTACTGCTCCACCAGTGCAGGACTTCAAACCACTCTAGGAGTGCACCCACCCAGCCCCAATACACTAAATCCTGTCTGGAAGGTGGTGACACCTCCCTGTGACAGGATGTCTATTGTTGGGCCTCCCCCACTGCGAGTTTCAGTCAGCAGCAGGAGGGCAGCCCAGTGTCTGTGCTGGTGGCATCCATTTTGTGATGCCATGGCTCTTTCAGATTTCTACTGTGTTTCCACAGTAGGTACATGTCATCCCCTCTAGAAGGGTGGGATCATACTCCCACACCAGTTACTGGTGTGGGGGTATGGTTCCAAGTTGTTGGCACCAAACATGACATGTTTTGATGCAGTCATTCCAAAGTTAGCATTTACCGGTTGGTTATAATGCACTTAAGAGTATATGGTTTAACCGCATCCACAAACAGCCACAGAGAATAGACTCTTCCAGCTGCAGAGGGGCCCTGCTCATGCAGAGGTACACCCTCACATTGTAAATCAAGCACCCTGCCCTCAGGATTGATAGGGCCTGCCTTAGGGGTGACTGATAGGTTTTTATGTGTGTGTAAGGTGAGATATAGGAACCCATACCTCAGTGAGGAGTGCTAACACTACCTCACCCAGGCTGCAGTAGCAGGCCTGTGGTGTCAGATGTAGTCTGCTTCCCAGGGGTGGCATTATACATGCGTCAGCCCCTGGTAGGCCTGCGAATTACCTATGCCCTTGGTACCTAAGGTACCATATATTAGGGGCTCATAAGGTACCACAGTACCCAATCACTGGTGCATCTAATATGCACTCCAAGTTCTTTACAGAGACCAGTGAGACTGGGGCCCTGATTAGCAGGGACCCAGCCAGACTATAGCCAGAAGCCAGTGTTAACATCAGAAAAAAAGTGGGGGCAACATAAGTGCAGATCCCACTCTCCTACACAACCCCCCCCCCAAACGCAGGGATAATAAACTAACCTAGACCAGTTAAGTCTTCGTATTCTAAGTGGAAATACCTTAAGAGTCCATCTGCATTGGCATATTGGGTCCCAGGTCTATGTTCCACTGCATAGTCCAACTCCTGTAGGGAAATGGACCACCTTAGCAGTTTTGGATTTTCACCTTTCATCTGTTTGAGCCATAGGAGGGGCTTGTGGTCAGTCTGAACTATGAAGTGAGTGCCAAACAAGTATGGCCTCAGCTTCTTCAGGGCCCACACCACAGCAAAGGCCTCCCTTCTATAGCTGACCAACGTTTCTCTCTAGGGGTCAGCCTTCTGCTTATAAAAACTACTGGTTGGTCTTGACCTTCATCATTCAGTTGAGACAGTACAGCTCCCACACCCAGCTCAGAAGCATCTGTTTGGACAATGAACTTTTTTGTCTAGTCTGGACTCTGTAAGATGGGGGCAGTGCACATGGCCTGCTTTAGGTCATCAAATGCCTTTTGACAGCTAGCTGTCCACTGAACCTTTTTTGCCATTTTCTTTGAGGTAAGATCATTTAAGGGGGTCACTTTAGATCCATTTCCCTTAACAAACCTCCTATTGTACCCAGCCAGGCCTAAAAAGGCTTTCAACTGTGTCTGGGTGGTTGGAGCTACCCATTCCATTATGGTCTGAATTTTGCTCTGCAATGGTTGAACCTGATTTCCACCTAAAAGGTGGCCCAGGTACACAACCTGACTCTGCCCTATCTGGCACTTAGTGGCCTTGATAGTGAGGCATGCGTTTTGAAGGGCCTCCAAAACATTTCTGAGGTGGACCAGGTGATCCTGCCAGGTGGAACTAAAGACAGCAATATCATCTAGATAAGCTGAGCAATAAGTTTGCAAAGTTGTCAGAACTTTGTTCACCAACCTCTGAAAAGTGGCAGGTGCATTTTTCAAACCAAAGGGCATCACCACAAAGTAGTAATGCCCACCAGGGGTTGAAAATGCTGTTTTGGCCTTGGCATCACCAGCTAACTTGATTTGCCAGTAGCCAGCTGTTAGGTCAAATGTACTCAGATATTTGGCTGAGGCCAAAGTATCAATGAGCTCATCTGCCCTGGGAATTGGATAGGCATCAGTCCTGGTGACTGCATTGAGGCCTCTGTAGTCTACACAAAACCTCATTTCTTTCTTACCAACCTGGGTATGAGGTTTAGGCACTAGGACTACTGGACTAGCCCAAGGGCTATCTGAAGGCTCAATTACACCCAGTTCCAACATTTTCTTGACTTCAGTCCTGATACAGTCCCTGACATTGTCAGGTTGCCTGTAAATTTTACTCTTGACAGGCAGACAGTCTCCAGT
Organism: Triturus cristatus; assembly: GCF_964204655.1. Classification (NCBI taxonomy): domain Eukaryota; kingdom Metazoa; phylum Chordata; class Amphibia; order Caudata; family Salamandridae; genus Triturus; species Triturus cristatus. The sequence goes on along the minus strand of NC_140582.1, from coordinate 875,781,476 downwards.
GTCCACCTCATGGGTGCACCAGGAAGTCTGACTAGGGGTCAGGCTAAACATATGTCTGAACTGCTGCAGAACTTGTCTACATTCAGTTTGCTGATGGTCAGTGAGGCTGCTTGCCAAAGCAACACCATCTACTGACCCATCATCAGGGTTCCATGAGAGCAGGTCAGGTAGAGGGTCACTCTCCTCCTCCTGTTCCTCATCAGTTGCCACGAGCAAGCCCATGTCAGCCCTGTCAACATATGGTTTCAATCTGTTGACATGGAGCACCCTAAGGGGGCTCCTGGGAGTTCCAAGATTCACCAAGTAGGTGATTTCTCCCTTTTGCTCAACAATGGTATGGGGGCCACTCAACTTGTCTTGGAGAGCTTCTGGGGCCACAGGCTCCAACACCCAAACTTTCTGTCCTGGCTGATATACAGTCAGCACAGCCTTTTGGTCATGCCAAGTTTTTTGTAGTTCTTGGCTTGCCTCCAGGTTTTTAGTTGCCTTCTTCATGTATTCAGTCATCCTGGAGCGGAGACCAAGTACATAGTCCATCACATCCTGTTTGGGAGGTTTGAGAGGTAACTCCCAGCCCTCCTTCACCAAACATAATGGACCTCTTACAGGATGCCCAAACTGAAGTTCGAAAAGGGCTGTAGCCAACCCCCTTCTGTGGGACCTCTCTGTATGCAAACAGAAGGCAAGGAAGTAAAAGGTCCCATTTTCGCCTAAGCTTTTCTGGGAGGCCTTAAATCATTCCCTTTAGGGTTTTGTTGAATCTTTCAACTAACCCATTGCATTGTGGGTGATAAAGAGTAGTGAACTTGTAGTTTACACCACACTCCTGCCACATTGCTTTTAAATACCCTGACATAAAGTTGGTACCTCTGTCAGATATAACCTCCTTCGGAAAACCCACTCTGGAAAAAACTCCAATGAGGGCTCCTGCCACCACAGGGGCTGTGGTGGTCCTGAGGGGAATTGCTTCTGGGTACCTGGTGGCATGATCCACTAACACCAGGATAAACCTGTGACCAGATGCTGTTGGAGGGTCAAGGGGACCAATAATGTCAATCCCTACCCTTTCAAAGGGTACCCCCACCACAGGTAGTGGTATCAGGGGGCCTTTGTTGTGCCACCTGACTTGCCACTGGCTTGGCAAGTGACACAGGAGCGACACAACTCCTTGGGGTCCTCAGACATGTGTTGCCAATGAAAATGAGGGACAAGCCTGTCCCAGGTCTTGTTTTGGCCCAAGTGTCCTGCCAATGGGATGTCATGTGCTAGGGTCAAGAGGAACCCCCTAAACTTCTGAGGTATTACCAACCTCCTGGTGGCTCCAGGGGTAGGATCTCTAGCCTCAGAATATAGGAGTCCCTCATCCCAATAAGCTTTATTGGACACACTAGCACTCCCAGCAGCCTCAGCAGCAGCCTTCTGTCAAAGGGGTTCAAGAGAGGGGCAGCACTGTTGCTCCTTACTCAGATCTTCCCTGGAAGGTCCCCCTGCCCCCAAAAACTCAACCTGATCAGGCTCAAGTCCCTCTGGGGCAGTTCCTTCTTCAGGATCTGCTTCTCCTCCCTCAGGAGGGGAATCTGAGATCTGAGACAGAGGGGAAGGCACTGCCTTAACCCTACTGCTCCTCCTCTTGGGTAGCACCTGGTCCATACTTTCAGGACCAGGTGGTTCAGTTTGATGCATCTTGGCTTGTGATCTGGTCACAGCAAATACTTCTGCAGGTATGCCCAACATCTCAGCATGAGTCCATAACTCTACTTCAGACCAGACTGAAGACTCTAGATCATTGCTTAATAGACATTCGACAGGGAGGTCTGCTCTGACTACTACCTTCTTGAGGCCAGTTACCCCTCCCCAGGAGAAATTCACAACTGCCAGATTATCGTTGGTCCTGACATTGCTTGCATTGGTAACCTGGTACATTTCACCCAGGATGATCTGCCCAGGGTCCACAAGATCCTCTGCCACCATGGTGACACTAGCACCTGTGTCCCTGAATGCCAAAGCCTGTTTGCCATTTTATACAGGCTGCTGTTTGTATTTGCCCAGATTACTGGGGCACACTAGGAATGACATATCAATGTCTCCGTCACAAACCAGCAATGCCTGTGTGGGTACTCTGACTAGGCCAGAGTCCACTTCAGAACCCAGGGTCAACCCTACTACACCCTTATTCTGATTACCACCTTCACCACTAGCTGAACTAGGGGGAACAGTTGCCTTAGGGGCTGGAGTGGTGGTGGTTTGGTCTTTGGACTTGGTACAATCAGAAGTCCAGTGCCCTTTCTGTTTACAGAATTTGCACCAGGGCTTCTTTTGGCCTTTTCCCTTTGTAGACTGTGAATCCCCACCAGATGCAGATTTTTGGGGCCCTTGTGAAGAGTTCTGGTCTTTTGACTTATCCCCACCTTTCTCAGAGCCTTTAGGATCCTGCTTCTTAGTGTCACCCCCTTGGTTCTGGGTTTTCTGCCTCACCCTGGTTCTGACCCATTTGTCTGCCTTCTTTCCCAATTCTTGGGGAGAGGTCAGATCAGAGTCCACCAGGTACTGATGCAACAACTGGTTTTGGCAATTATTAAGGATGTGTTCTCTCATCATAAGATTATACAATCCCTTAAAATCAGTAACTCTACTACCAACCAGCCAACCCTTTAGAGCCTTGGTTGCACAATCTACAAAGTCTGTCCAGTCCTGATTCTGTGCTTTCTGGTTGTCTCTGAACTTCAACCTGTACTGTTCAGTGGTTAAGCCAAACCCATCTATGAATGCACTTTTCAGAACTTCATAGTCATCAGCATCTTCTTCTCTAACAGTGAGGAGCTTATCTCTACCTTTATCTGAAAAGGAGAGCCACAAGATTGCTGCCCTCTGTTTCTGGGGGACCTGTTGTACTCTACAGTCCTTCTCCATAGTAGTTATCCATTTGTGGATATCATCCCCACTCTGGTGGGGAGGAACTACCTTGGACAGGTTCCTATAGTCTGGAATGTAATCTATGACTCTAGGGACACTGTTGCTGCCACCGGGGGGTTCTACCCCTCTTTTCTAGAAGCTCTCTGGAGCTCAAAGACTTCTTTGTCTAATGCCAACTGCTTAGCCTTAAGGGCAAACCTTGCTTCCTCATACTACAGCAGTTTGTACATTCTTTCAGTGGAGGTCTCTCTTCTATTGGAGTATGAGCTCCTCTGTTGGGCAGATTCTCTGCCAGAGTGATATGAGTGGTCAGAGTCCCTAGAAAGGGACCTAGGCCTCTCCTCCACTTTGTCAGTTCTCTTAGGGGGAATTCCCCTGTCCTTTTCAGATCCTTGTGGATCTGGCCCTTGAATCACAGACTCCAGGTCATCTTGATTTTCATCATCTGACCAAGAGACTATGGCTGACCCACCCCCTGATCCAGATCCATTAGCTCCTAGAGCTAATCTCAGATCATCTGCTATCAGCAGATGTATCAGGCCTAGTGTGGAGGGACTCTGTCCTAGCTTCAGGTGTCTTGAAACACACATGACCTTCAATTCAACGAAGGTCATGTCCTTATACTGAGGCTCTGTGGACCCACTGGCTCCATCCCTTGAGGACATTCTAGTGTTGTGCAGTGTTGTACTACCTACACTATTTTGTGGTCTACTGATCCTAACTTGAGCTGTAGCAAGGGTGTGCTATCCCTTCACAAACAGCTCTAAGTTCAGTAGAACTTATTGATACTAAGCTTGACTTTAATGGTACCATGAGTCCCTTTTGTGGTTTTCAGTTAGTAATTCAAATAGATATTTTCTGGTAAAACAATGGCAAGCTGGAATCCCACACGCTGCCCACCAATGTGAGAAGTTGGCCTGGCATATGCTGGTCACTAGTTATAGTGGCCACCTTGCACCAGTCCAATTCGACTCTTATGGTAGATAGGTTTAACACAACCTTTTAAAGAAAGCTATCCTAGTGGTAGCTGTGGAGAGCAGCCTTCAGGTTAAGTCTCAGAGGAATGTAAAGATGCTTGTTTTACCTTATAATCTCTTGAGTTACCAAATGAAAGGACACCACACAGGTATATATATCAAATATATATGTATTTATTTCTAGGGGTGGGCGGAATTTGCGACATCCACTTTCGCAAATTATCGCGAAAATGTTAAAAATTATCGCAAACACGCGGAAATATCGCGAAATCCCCGCATGTTCACGAGATTTTCTGCATGGTTGCGGCTCGCCATCTTACCCATGTGGTTGCTCGCGGGCGCGGCCATCTTGTTTTCAGTTGTCTCGCGGTGCATGATCGCGAGAAGAAAGATGTGATCGCGCGACGCATGACGTCACTGCGGGCGCGAACTGTCGCGAGACAGCGCAAATGGCTAAAAACAATACAACATCTCATGGAGAACGCGACCGGATCAAGAAAACTTGTCGGCAAACGCAGGGATTCAGGTAAGGCGGTCGCGCGCGCGAGAATGTATTATTTTACAGCGCGAGCAAGAAACAAATTATCGCCAAGCTGCGGAATGCGGAAATTTTGACATTTCCGCGCTTTCCGCGGAACGCGAAAATGTCAAATTATCTCAGTTTCCGCGAACGGAACGAAATTTTAGCCCAGGCCTATTTATTTCTAGACACACTCTACTAGTCTGTTTATGAGATTAGAAGTCAGGAACATATGCAAATATCAATGTTTCACAATAAGTTAACCCCTTCAGTGCCCATGACGAGATAGTCTCGTCATGGAGCGCGGTTGCTGAACCCCGCCCGCTAATGAAACACCCGGCACAGGGCGTGGAAAGGGCGAGGCACTGAAGAGGTTAATCACAAATATGTCTGGGGCCCTAGGGGCGTACCAGACCATATACTAAAAAAGAGGTTTAGGAAAGTCGACCTGCAAGGGGACAAGGCCTAGGGCCTGTAGAATCGCTGGGGCTTCACTAATCCACCAAAGGCAGGTAAGTAAAGGACCCACGGGAGACGTGTGCAGTGTGAGAACACAGCCGCGGGTTCCCTATTGATTTCAATTGAGCAAGTCGCGGTTGGATTTTTAAATTTTATGGTTACTACTAGAGAGTCTACAAGCAAGCCACTTACAAGGTAAGTAGTTCGAGGACCAACACCCACAGGAGCACCGGAGTGCACGAGTTACCTCACCCAAGGAATCTGGGTGCATAGGTGTCTTTTGGTGTCGGGTCGCGTCGTCATTTTCTATGGAAGCCGAAGAAGTTTTGCTGCTTGCGAAGACTGGAGAAGTGTCCGGTGGAATCCAAGGCTGGATTCAAGATGAAGAAGACATGAAAGCAGAAGGGACAGTGTTCACAGTCACTTGCCAGTGATCCGGGGCCAGAAAGATGGATGCCCACGGAAGTCGGGTGATTTCAGGTGATCAAGTGTGTTTTGACTCTTCAGCCATGAGGTCCAGGAGGTGTCAATAACAACCAGGAGCTGGATTCGGAGTATCCCACAAAGTCTGCAGCTTACTGAGGTTTCGGAAACCAGATTAGAGCCAACAAGCCTTGGCAACAGCAATTCTTTTGGAAATCAAAGAAAGTCAGTGGTGCAGACCAGCAAGATCTGAGGGACTCACCCAGCAAATGTAAGTCAGGGCACGCCTGGAGCAATCAGATGAGCCCTTTGGTTTGATGAGAAAGTCTTCAGGGGACCCACAAGCCAGACTGCAAAAGATTGCAAAGATGCCTCGTGAGGATACGCTTCACAGGAGCCCACGGTCACTCGGGATGGGTTAGGCCTCTGATTTTCAAGGAAAATATTGCTGGGGGTTTGGGCCACAAGTTTTATAAAGCACAAGTTTGTAGAATGTCATGAAGGGGTTGCACTCGACAATAGTGCATGGTACCCAGGTATTGCTGTTCCTCATCACTCGTGGGGTCCACTCAACTCAGCTCTGCTGGGGACTCACAATGGCCATCGCAAAGTCAGGAAATCCACTTCTTTGGCTGCAGGGACTTCGGACTCCAGAGGGAGCGGGAAAGTTTGCGGCCATTGATTCACATTTTTGGTGCCTGCCAAGCAGGAGAGTCACTCCTTGACTCCAAGGGAGATTCTTCAGTCTTCCAAAGGTAGTGGAACGTCAAAGGGCCAGGATTCTTCTTGTAAAGCGTCGTCCAGGGATATCTAACTTGCAATGGCAAGGGTTCCCTATCTTATACTAAAATGAAGTGAGGGACTAGCTCTATGACCACTCCTCTGGGAGGGTCAGGGGAGTGGGTGGCCACACCCACTTCCCTTTGTCCAGTTTCGTACCAGAGCAGGGGCAGGTAGCCCCTGAACCAGTTTGAGCTGGCATATGCACAGAGGAGCCTACTGCTCCCCCAGTGCAGGACTTCAAAGCACTCTAGGAGTGCACCCACCCAGCCCCAATACACTAAATCCTGTCTGGAAGGTGGTGACACCTCCCTGTGACAGGATGCCTATTGTTGGGCCTCCCCCACTGCGAGTTTCAGTCAGCAGCATGAGGGCAGCCCAGTGTCTGTGCTGGTGGCATCCATTTTGTGATGCTAGGGCTCTTTCAGATTTCTACCGTGTTTCCACAGTAGGTACATGTCGTCCACTCTAGAAGGGTGGGATCATACTCCCACATCAGTTACTGGTGTGGGGGTATGATTCCAAGTTGTTTGACACCAAACACGACATGTTTTGATGCAGTCATTCGAAAGTTAGCATTTACCGGTAGGTTATAATGCACTTAAGAGTATATGGTTTAACTGCATCCACAAACAGCCACAGAGAATAGACTCTGCCAGCTGCAGAGGGGCCCTGCTCATGCAGAGGCACCCCCTCACATTGTAAACCAAGCACCCTGCCCTCAGGATTGATAGGGCCTGCCTTAGGGGTTACTGATAGGTTTATATGTGTGTGTAAGGTGCGATATAGGAACCCATACCTAAGTGAGGAGTGCTAACACTACCTCACCCAGGCTGCAGTAGCAGGCCTGTGGTGTCAGATTTAGTCTGCTTCCCAGGGGTGGCATAAATAATACATGCTTCAGCCCCTGATAGGCCTGTGAAGTACCTATGCCCTTGGTACCTAAGGTACCATATACTTGGGGCTCATAAGGTACCACAGTATCCAATCACTAGTGCATTTAATATGCACTCCAAGTTGTTTAGAGAGAACAGAGAGACTGGGGCCCTGATTAGCAGGGACCCAGCCAGACTATAGCCAGAAACTAGTGTTAACATCAGAAAAAAGTGGGGGCAACATAAGTGCAGATCTTACTCTCCTACACTTAGTTATAGAGTTATACCTCTCTAACTATCTTGACTACTGGGGGGATGCTGTCATGACCTATATTGTCTACAAAAACCTAGATAAACAATCGCAGCAGTTAGTTACTTACTTACTATGTTAACTAATTCACTTTGCTCCATAGATGTCTTACCTGAATATAAATGAAGCAATAGGAGGGATGGCATCACAACTTCACAGCGAGGTCCCACATCCACCTAGGTGGGCTCCAACTGTAGGATTAATCAGAATGTTTATCCACCGTGGGCAACTAAATAGAAATAAAAAGAGTTATTTAGTGGGTTATATAAAAACTTTACAAAGAATTGACACCAGATTACTACATGATGACACAACAAGAATTTCTGATAGTGGTAAAATAACAAAAATTTGCAATAGTAGTAATTTGGCTAATGGGGCCTCAAAGTCTGGAGTGGACAAGCTTAGGTTTGGAATTTATGATTATGCAACACGAGGCCTCAATGATGATGCTGACAACTGATGTTCTTTATTCTATATCTAAAATATGGATAACTTTTCATGCATCGTTGGGTAAATGAGGCCAGTGTGGGATAATGCTTTGAAGATCCTGCAATAAATTGTTGTTACATTCACCATATGCACCCCACCAAGAATGTGATCCATTGATGGTGTAAATTAAGCTATACCTCAATAAATTGCACAGCCCGGGGAAGAGAAATAGGGGTTTGTTGAATAGATGGAAAAGGGGATTTGGGGAAAGGTTTGACAAAGACAAACACTACACAAGGACAACATTCATCTATGCACGGAGCAGCACATTAGTTGTCATCAATCTGTTGTGGCAGGAAACAAAGTAATGAGTATGATAGAGTACAGTTAAATGCATTGCAAACAGTCCTTCAGCCCCCGAGACCCAAGTTATCATATATCTAAATGTTCTGTCTTCTAGCCTGGGAGTCAACCCACCCTCCCAGTTTTTGAAATATGATTATTAAAAGAAAAAAGATACTGTATTGAAGAATTAGGTGGCACATATGCATTCTCTTCAGGACTGTCCATCACTAGTTTAGGCCTCTCTGGACTTGTTCAGTGGGTAAGCAGGAGTGTTGAGCTCATCTTTTGCCTTTTGTTCTTGCAGGAGACTAGACGTACTGCATTTTTTAAAACAGTAACTGTATTATAGAATCAAGGAGGAGAACAGAAGCAAGGTAAGCTTAATGAGGGGTGTATCAGGAAAACTCAGAGGCAGAGCAAAACAACAAGATGGGGACTCAGTGTTTTACTTTTGTCACAAGACCAACACACACACACAAACACAGCAGCATTGCACAAATAAAGCACCTCTCTCCATTCCAGATAGCTTAGTACTAGGGCTCAGACTCTTGGTTTACCTTTGAACTGAAGTTGATAACTTCTTCCTTCTTGCTGTTGATGAGGTACTCTCACAGCTCCCGCACTGAGCTCTTCTATCCAGACTCATAGGGGCCTATTCACAGAACTAACTTAAGACAAAAAACTAAACGTACTACTTTTGGTATTCACAGAAGTTAGGAATTTGTCTTAAGTTTGTCTTAAGACAAACTTAAGACAGACTTAAGACAGACTTAAGACAGGCTTAAGACAAACTTAAGACAGACTTGAGACAGACTTAAGACAAAATCCTAACTTAAGTCTGTCTTAAGTCTGTCTTAAGACTGTCTTAAGTCTGTCTTAAGTTTGTCTTAAGTCTGTCTTAAGTCTGTCTTAGGTCTGTCTTAAGTTTGTCTTAAGTCTGTCTTAAGACAAACTTAAGACAAAATCCTAACTTCTGTGAATACCAAAAGTAATAAGTTTAGGAATTTGTCTTAAGTTAGTTCTGTGAATCGGGCCCTGAGTAACTCCATCCCAGACTAGTCATCATGACCCTAACAAGATAGACGTGTAGTGCACTGATGTTTAAAAACAAGTAGAGAAATAGAATTACAGCATTTTGTAAAGGTTTTTGATTGTTAACTAAAGTACTCAGGCCCCAAGCATTGCAAATCAATCATCTCAAGAAAGTTTCCACATTCTAGTTCAACACACCCTCCCTCACTATCAGCCACCACGTGAATTATCAATCATCACTCACGGTCATTCGATAATCAGATCACTCATTGGTGCAATGGTACCCTGTTCCAATCCATGCACGCTGGTAGGTACACTATCTCCCCTTTGATGCAAGACAGAATGAAATTTGACGATCATGTAATTCAAACGATTGCCTAGGGCAACCAAACTAGATGATTAATAAAACAGAAGGATTATAGGAGTGGACTGTACAGGTTCATTAATTTCTGCTAAGAAAGTTTCTAAGGGCCAATCACCTCGAGGTACAGAATGATCAGCCATCACTTAGGCCCCAAACATTGAAAATTAACCATCTCAAGCAAGTTCCCACATTACAGTTCAGCACTCGCCGTCACTGTCTGCCACCAAAAAATGAATCACCTCATCCTATCCAAACAATGGTAGTCTAGGAATTAGGAATTCATCTTTGGCACAGGCAACACATTACATTTTGGTATTGGCACTCTTGTAAATCAATGACCTTCTTGGGCAGAACTGCTAGGGCAAAGTGATACAAAAAGGGATAGGCAACAGGCATGGGAGGGAAGCAGGCATTGTCTCCAATGTCATGAAGGAATTGTGGAGGCTTCTTCAGTGCACACTGGTCCAACTGCAATCCGGCAATATATGTGACTAAAGCATGGTAGGGCAGCATAAATCTGACACAAAAATATTATTGTTCCACTAGCTACTTTTTTTGCAAAGATAGAAGTTCAGCGAGAAATAATTGAAAAGTTCTATCTGGACATTGGCATACTTAGTCCAGACAGTAGAGTTTGTCCTCAAACTCAGACAGTTCACCCAGAAGTTGATCAGCTAACACACCTGATTCTGACCAATCATCCACCCCCTCTTCCTCCTGTGCTGTTTCAGGAACTGTGTAATTGTGTGGCATGAACTGTTGGTTCATTTAGATCATAGTCAATCTCTCTACCTTTTGAGGCGAGAGAGTGGTCCTTTTCACTGTAACAAGTCCACCAACTGCACTGAACATGCACTCAGCAGACACACTGGCTAGGGGACACGCCATATAATTTATTGCCAGCCTACTGATCTCTGGCCATTTGTGCATCTTCACATCCCAATATATCAATGGATTTTTGTCCACATAGACCTCTTTCGGTTTATCTAGATACTCCTGAAACATCCTTTGGTTAATCATTGGTGTTGCCACTTGCTCAACCTGTTTTGCCATTGTCTTTGCACTGGACTTAAGCCCTGCCAATTGGAACCAATACAATGCAGTGATTGGGTCTCATCGTTCTGTTGCTGTTGTTTCCGGTGTTCTGGTTGATGGTTTTGTGGCTGCTATGAGACAGGACAAGACTGCCCTCTCTGGAAGTTGAAGGCAGCACCCCAGAATAGTGGGGGAGACTCTCAGTTTCAACTGTTCTTCTTCCAGGTCTTTGGCTTACTCTATAATCCACCTTTTGTATTATGATCATCCCCTTCAGAAAAATGAATAGAAGTGGGCAGAAATGTTTTGTACTGTGGATCAAGTAGTGTGGCACACATGTACTCTTTGGATGCAAAAATGTCATGCTACAGCCTTGTATTACAAGCCAAGCGAAGGATAAAGCTTTGAACCAAGGCATGCGCCTCTGAATTTTTATTCATACCTGCGGGGGAGAACCACTCAGATACCTGGTCCTGTAGGTGATGCAACAATGGGTTAGCTTGGCTAATCGTACTACCATACTTGCTAACTTCTTGTGTGAAAACCTCAAAGGGGGTAGCATCTGTGTCAGGCATTTGACTAGACCCCATTTGTCCAGATTCATTGTCATAGCTTTCCCAACTGCAACCCTTCCTTTTTTCATGACATAGTCATTGATCTGTTTATACTGCTCAAACAGATGCTGCAACATGTAATAGGTCGAGTTCCAGCGTGTTGGTACCTCCTGTATCAGGGCTTTAACTTGTGCTCTATTAGTAGACATATTCTGCAACTGCTTCCGTGCTTTGAACGTTTAGCTGAAATTAGTGCTGATTCTTCTGTAGGTGGTCAGTATGTTGCTAACTATGTCTTCTTTTTTTTAGAAAGCCTTGCACCACCAGGTTGATGCAATGGGACAAACACATGACCCTAAAATAGCCTGCATCTGACATGGCCTTGACTATGTTGCTGCCATTGTCTGTAGCAACAAATCCAATTCTGAAACCTCTGGGTTGCAGCCATTCATACACCCTGCTGTTAAATTCCACCAAGATGTTTCCAGCTGTAGGTGATTTCTCCATGGCGAACATGGCCACTGTTCATGCCGCCAAATGCTCTTAAAATATATTTTACTTTACCCCCTCAAAAGAAATCTAGTGTGCAGTAATGCCCATCTCATCAGTTGCTAGACAACTGGTCCATCTATCTGTCATGATGCAGTGCTAGAATAGCAATTCTGGCAAAATAGGCAGTGGCAGCTCCTCTATTCAGCCATGGGGAGCTTTGCCCCATTGCTCTCAGAGCAGGAAAAATAAAAAATAAAATGATAATAACATAGTTACTATCATTTTATTTTTCCAAGCTACAGGGCTGTGTTAGGACAGGATAAGGCTGGTTCCACTGGGAGAGGAGTGATTCATGCACTTAAGTGCGCATGACAGTTTTGCCGGCCGTCTTGGGTCAGACAAAACATTCAAGCGCACTTTGCATGTTCCCTACAAAGCTGTCATGCACAACCTTGTGAGGAACATGCACAGGCTCATAGTCACCATCTCAGTGCCAAACAACAGTGCTCAGACCAATCACAAAACTGCATTGCAGCTTTGTGATTGGCTTAGGGGAGCCTTTGTGCTTCCTGGACTCGTCAGGAAGGGAAGCTGAGGAAACACGGTGGCAATGAGAATATAAGTTCTTTTAATTTATATATTGTTACCCCCACTCCGCCACCCCGTTCCCTGCCAGCTGCTACTGAAAATAGGTATGACTTGGTACCTTCCATTTTGGGCCGATGGCTGCCACAAATTCTAAGAATCCCGCTCCTTCCACAAAAGGAACATCTATGCCAGCTTCCCGTTGTACAAACATGCAGTTGGGTGGTTCCGCTCGTGCCTAAATATTCCCGTAATGGTAGCCTGGATTTTCTCCTTTTCTGGGGCCACTGACACAGGTGACTTTCAAGAAGTAGATGGTGGCAGTAGACTCAATGTGGTTCGTGGTAAGGCAGTCACTGTATGCCATGGTGACTCCATCTCACAATCTTTTGCCATTGTGAAATCGCAAAGGTGGGTGATTCTGCTGGGGACAGGGCTGCTTTGTGTGAAGATGTCACCCTCATGATCATGATCCCTTCCCACTGGGACTGGACTTGAAGCTGATGTTTCCCGGCTCTCTCATCACCATGACCACATTCATCAATTTGTTTGAGGTGCTCCTTCCACTTGATTGTGTTGTGTTTTTTTATATGCGTCGTCTGGCCTCCATTACCATAATGTGTACTAGGCTTACCTCTATGTGTGGCAAATGCTGCATACTGCAATGTGCTCCCCCTCTTTGCTAACTGTGCCACTGCCAATGCCTGTAGAAGAACTGGAAGTAGGTAAACGTGTTGTCGATGTCCTTTCTGCTTCTCCTAAGGTAGTGGTTGGTGCAGATCTCAGCTGGGGCTTTCAAATATGGGAGATGGCTGTGCTACCTGTGCCATATCCATTGAAGCAGGTTGAATAGCAATGTTAGACTCCTCTGTGTCACCTTCCATGATGACTGCCTCATTGTTGTTATCCTTCTCATCACCCCTTTGCATAAGTCTAAGTCTTTCAGGAACATTTTTTTTCCTTGCCTCTCCTGTTGTCTCTAGGACTCTGCTGGGGTCCACTCAAGGTTTCTATCATCATCAGGAGGTTTTTGCTCGGAAGGAAGCTCAACCTCCTGTTGTGCTCCAACATCAGGAAAATTTACTATTGCTGGCTGTGGCTGCTATCCACTTCACTCTGTTTCCTGAAATGATTGTTCACTACTTTGCAAAAGGATCAAATCCAATTCAACATCACTACTTGTCAGCATCGACATGATTGCAGTGCTACCTCACAGATGGACGCAGCCTGGGTGAGGTTGGGGTGGTGTTGTTGATGCAGGATTGCCGCTCTCAGCTTGCTCCTGGGAGGCCGGTGCAGCAGGAAAACATGACATGGTGGTCCAAAAAAGGTTTGGGGCGACATGCCACTCGTAGGAAGCTGCTTCATCTCACTGACCACGTTCCTGGAAGAATCTTTCTTTGGGGCCATTCCCAAGCTCTCAGTTGCACCAAGCTACACAAGTAGAAATGATTGGCCGGCCCATGTGTGAATCCATAGGCCTTCTGTTTGGCAGAACTGCGAGTGATGTCCCTTCTCTTGTGCACCTGAAAGCAGACAAGCAAGAAAAACATTTAGGGGCCGATTACGATGTCAGTCAGAGTTGCCTCCAACTTCTGGTCTGCGGTTCCGACTTCATGATAATGAAGCGACCACACACTGTGCAGTTGCATACTCCCTTTCCTCTATAGAAACTTGTGCCTCGGCCGTAAACTGGCCATAGCCCTAGCTACCATAGAGAAATGGGGGTCTCAGTAAATCCCTGCACCCTGTGGCAGGCACCTCAAGGTGCCTTCACACTGTGCAGGGACTTATGGGATGGCGCAGGCACACAACCGGAGGCCGCAGAGGCAAAGAGACCGCCCTAGGTTTCCCCAAAGTCACTTTCTTACAGCCTTTTCATGTTGGAAAGGCTGGCACAGAAAGGCTATTGGAAACCAACATCGTAATCCCGATGGTGGAAACGCTGTCCTATTGGAATTACGGGCCGGTCTCTGACTGGCCAACGGGCTCCTTGAGCCTATTGGAATCTAGCCTGAATGACCAGCCGGTTTCAAATTCAACTGCCTAAATTGTAATTAGGCAGTCGGAATTGAAACCGATGATGTCACAGGTTCAGGCTTTCCGACCGACATCGTAATCGACCCTTAGGTGTGAAACATGACATTGTTTGAAGTTTGAATTAGTACAGACAATGGCAATATTGGTGTGGCTATTTTGTTAACTTACACAACCACTTTTAAGTCAAACCACACCACCATACCATAATTCACCATCAGAATAAGACACTATTGTGATAGAATGATAGAGCTCTTTCCTGTATGTTTATATACTCTAAAGGTGACACCTCTGGCACTCAGGGAACTATATAGGTAAATGAAATAGTGATCTTTTGAAAAATTGAGGTTTGTGTGAGCCTATGGCAGGCAATGTGGTCTGGGGGAATGGAAAAATATTCATCATCATTACACAAATGAATGATGCTAATGTCTACTCTAAAGTGAACAGCAGCCTGGATGTCCAGGAGTAAATTGAATTATAGTCCTAAAACACTGAATACTGTAGCATTTGTGCCTATGGTGGATGGATGGATGATGGATAGAATGAGGCAAAATGGGAAAAAATAATTTATCATTAAAAAATAATTTACAAAATTGCAATTATTTTTTTATTTGCATTAAAAAAATTACAATTACATATGTACTTTTTTTTAAAATTAACTGAAATGAAAATATATATCTATTTTTTCAAACATTTTTTACAATAAGGTGAAATATCATCAATCATATTATTAAACTGATATCTCATACTACCATGCAAGCCTATGCCAAACCACACTGGTTAAACACACAAAATGGCTGCCAGCCAGTGCCACATGGTCAACAACAACAGTGAGTGAAAATGCATGAGGAACAAAGAAGACATGCAGGCCTATGCAAAAGCATACTGGCTGCCTACACACAATGGCCACCAGTCACATTATCACAACAAGCAGGAGGCCTGAAAAAGAAAGAAAACTTGCAGGCCTGTGGCAAAAGCACACTGGCTGCCTACACAAAATGGCCACACGCCACATGGTCACAACAACAACCAGCAAGAAGGCATGGGCACAAGAAAGAATACATGCCAGCCTATGGCAAAAGCGCATTGTCTGCCTACACAAACTGGCTGCCAGCCAAATGTCACAGCAACCAACAAGGAGCCATGAGCACAAGAAAGAGCAAATGCAGGTCTATTGGAACAGCACACTGGCTACCTACACAAAATGGCCACCAGCCA
This sequence comes from Triturus cristatus, assembly GCF_964204655.1. Taxonomy (NCBI): domain Eukaryota; kingdom Metazoa; phylum Chordata; class Amphibia; order Caudata; family Salamandridae; genus Triturus; species Triturus cristatus. The sequence goes on along the minus strand of NC_140582.1, from coordinate 875,766,125 downwards.
CACGGTCAAAGAAAAACAAGCAGGGGCATGGAAAACAAAGAACACATACAGACCGATGGACACTGACTATACAGAAAAATGGTCCCTGGACACATGGCATGGGGAACAAAGAGAAATGATGGCCTGTAGCAAGCACACTCACAAACTTATACAGAAAAATGGTCCCTGACCACATGGCATGGGGAACGAAGACAAATGGTGGCATATAGCAAGCACACTTACACACTGGCCAGACAAATGAAGCATGGTAAAACAGAAAAAATAGCATTAATTCAGAAATGCCAAAAAGGAAAATTAAATGGGCTTAAAAACTTTACAACAAAACACATCCTCCAAAGACATCAAATATAATTACCCCACCTACACACTGTTCACAGAAAAAAACATGAAATACCCCAAAAAACACATTTTGTAATTTAATCCAATGTCACCCATGACCCAAATGATGTTGCAATACAATGGACACCACAGAACAATTTTTTCATGCACCCATGACTACTACTGGGCCTACTGACTGGAAGGCCCGTAGGCAGACTAGGCCACATAATTAATTAAATGAATATTGCAAATGTATTTAAAAAATTGAGAAAATGTACTTCTCAGGTAACTGTAGATCTGGGTCATAACCCCACAGTATCAGTCAATCACTAAACCCAATTGGTATCAAGCACTCTGTTGCCAGATACTCAAAAATATAATTCCAGAACTTCTAGATCAGGGGGCACTGTAATATTATGTGAGTCCAGTTAGCTGTAGGATGAATATGGCACCGGAAGCACTGCCCCGATTGATTGGGATAAGCCTTGGCTACAAAACAGGGAGTTCTATATAATAGCCACTTGCTGAAATATAACATCCTTCTCCAGTTAGCCCCTCTGACTGAGCTGAAATTTAAATTATTAATTGTGGACCACATTTTTGCTGTAATTTCCAAATCTTCATGTTTACCCCATTTTGTTATAGCCTTGGTCTCCAGATCTACCCCTTTAAGTGAAGCTAGACATTTTTTCCAATTCCCCGGCTTTTTCCCTGCCCTATCTTCCAGCAAGTCATAGGTTAACTGTTTCTGGCCACAAATCTTAAGCAAATCAAGTTTGCTGAAGAATTTACTAAGAATATTATATGACCCTAGGAGGAGGAAATTGCCAGGGATTAATTGAGTCATTTCCCTTACATTCATCCATCTATCATTCCAGAGAAAATCGGAGAGTCGATAAAAGCCAGCTTTGGACCAGTTTCATGTAATTAAAAAAGGATCTCTAATACCTGCTGAGACAAGAAGATCAGCTGTTGGGGTTGTAACATTAATAACTGGGATGGAGTACCGTCAAAAAATGCCTGGCGTTTATGAAAAAACCAATGTAAACACTTGTATTTTACTAATTTAGGCAATCTGAATATTGATAATGGGCAGTGAATCTCATTTTCTTTACAAATTAAATTCATGAAAAAGTTGATAATAAGACCTGACTGTAAACCCTGCTTAAATCTAGACATGTATTGTGCAAAATACGCAAAATAGTATTCCCTCAAAGTGGGGAGGGCTAAGCCGGCATCTTCTAAATTCTCATATAAAGTGCTAAGTGCGATTCTGGGAATTTTCCTATCCCACAGAAACGATGTAAACATTGACTCTATTTTTGTGTAAAAAGAATTCACTAACACACAGGGAATTGTTGATCAAAGGAAATAGAACAGTGGATCACCGACATTTTAATCAGAGACACCCTTCCTAAAATGGTTAAAGGGAGAGAGTTCCATCGTGTAAATAAGTCCTGAACTTTCCGTAGCAATGGGACGAGATTCAAATCATAAAGCTCTGAAATAGATGGAGAAAAATAGACCCCTAAATACCTCTTGGGATTCAAATTCAAGGACGGAAGAATGTCAGCGTGTAAGACCCTGGATGGACACCCACACAGGATTATTTCTGTTTTCCTTTTATTAATTTTGTAGCCACCAAATGACTCATAAAGATCAAACATCTGGAAAGCTTTTGCCTGCACTTCCTTCTCCGGCTTTATAATAAGCATATGTTGTCTGCGTATAATTTAACTTTCCCCATGGTTGGAAGCGGAGGCCAAATATCCCTATTATTCCTGATTGCTATCGCAAGGGTACTTTTACTTGGCCAACCTGAGTGGCATTTATGATAATATTGGCCTCTGCATTCATGTATAATTTCTCAACCAGCCCTGTAATTTTAGAGGGTATGCCAAATTTCGTTAAAATACAAAATAAAGTCTCCCAAATACCCAAATCAAATGCCTTCTCGGCATAAAAAAAAAGTACTAATGCTGGGATCTTCTGGGTCTCGAAGTAGTCTAGTGCTTCCACTAAGAAATGCGTATTGGTTCCGAGCTGCCTCCCGGCTATAAAACCGTTCTAATCAGGATGGATTAAATGCGAGGCGCTCTCATTAAAACGATTGGCTAAGAGTTTAGTAATTAATTTGTAGTCAGAATTTAAAAGCGTTATCGGGCTATATGATTTTGGGTCCTCACTATTTTTACCTTTTTTTAAAAAGCTGACTACATTCCCTTTTCTAAAAGAAAGAGGTATGGAGCCTCCTTCCAAAATTTAATTTGGCAATAAAAGGAAAAATCTATAATTACACTTGCAAATAATTTTAAAAACTCAGCAGGGAGGCCATCTGGCCCACAGGCTTTACCGTTTGGGAGGTTTTTGAAAACCCCACTGAGCTCTTCTTTTGTAAATGGTCTCACCATGTTACTTTTTTCTAAGTCTGTTACAACAGGTAACTCATTTACCTGGAGAAAGTCCCCCAAAGCAGACTCATCTATTGATTGATGTTGGCCATATATCCTCTCGTAATGTTGTACCATGATATTGCCTACTGCTCCCAAATCCTCCGAACAAGCCCCTGAAGTGGGGCATCTCAGTGCGATTATTTGATTGCTTACAGCCTGTTCCCTTGCCTGCCATGCCAAAAATCTGCCTGTAAAATTGCTTTCCTCATAAATCTTCTGCCTATCCTTCTGGAATAGGGATTCAATTTTAGCATAATATTTATCGGCTAGATTCTGTTTAGCCTGATCCAGCTGTCGACGGTTCACCACGGAGGGGGTAGAGAGGAATCTATCAAGAGAGCTTTGCACCTTTTGTTCCAGTGTTTGTTTTTCCTCCTTCCTGCTCCTTGAGTTCTCCGCGTCTTTAGCAATAGCAAGCCCACGGAAAAAAGCTTTAAACCAGTCCCAGACCACATGCAGTGGAGCTGAGCCATGATTTGGCTCGAAGAACTCTCTATTTTAATAAAAGAGACCCAATTTTCCTCCAATAAGTATTGCCGATTTAGCTGCCATCTTTTGGCGGTTTTCTTACATTCGCACAGTTCCAACTCTAAAATAACCAGGGCATGACCCGAGAGCCCGATCTGAAGAATTTTTTGTGACTTAAAAACCAAACGCCTGCAGATAAGAAAAAAATCGACACGCGAGAAAGTATGGAATCTACCTGAAAAACAAGTATAAGCTATTTCTGTAGGAAATGCGGCCCGCCAAGGGTCAACTATATCAAGCATTGAGATATAGCTTTGAACAGATTTTTGCGTTAACTGATTTTTTGCATTAGATTAGGAATCAAGTTTCAGATTCATTAACAAATTGAAATCCCCTCCCACAATTATCTCGCCTGAAATTTGGATTAATGATTGAAAGAATTCCTCATATGGGGTAGGATTATCCTCTACTGGGGCATAAAGACTAGCAAGCGTCAAAGATCTGTGTCCTAGATTGCAGGTGGCCCAACACCATCTTCCGTTTTGATCACTCGCTGAGTTAACTACCTCAGCCTGAAGTTTTCTACTGAGAAAAATCGCTGTGCCCTATGGGCTGCAGAAGATTAAGAGAAAACCCTATACGCAGCCCAATATTTGAACATTGAAAAATCTGCTATTTTCCCCGCTGAAATATGGGTTTCTTGTAACAGGATAGCAGAGGGGTTCTCTGTCTTAATCCAGGCCTCAATGGCCCTCATTTTCCTCTTATTATTAAGGCCATTTACATTAAAAGAGAACACCTTAAATAATTCCCTATTTCCCATTTATCTTGTTTCCCATTTGTCATCACAATAAAAAAGACAGGTTCCTATATTTCCTGATGGATATAAAAGACAATAAGAAACTCCCACTTTGACACACAATATAGACTTAATAACTTGCCCCCCTTCTTCCTCCCTTCTTCATATCTAAATAGCAATGAACATATGTATTGGAATCTAAAATATGGTTTTAGTTTTTTCCCACATGCTCCCTTTCCACCCCCGTGTTCCCTCCCTTGGGCCATTGTCGCCTGAGCAGATGGACACCACTGCTCAGAGCCAGGCAACCTAAACCCCCCACACCTTTTACTGGCACAATGACCTAGTGCCTAGTGCTGCCCATCAGCCCCCCTCTGCCCTCCCCTCCCCTCCCCTCCCCTCCTTGAACAAAAAGAGAGAAGCAGCCTATTAACAGTAGTTTGACATCAAACAAGAAAGAAGAAAATAACAACCCACTAAGAACAAGTAGCTTTTTCCTTTACAAGAATAAGTCCCTTGCAACCTCCTAACTGAGGACTGACTCAACGCCATTAGGGTTTATCCATATATATCTGCTGCAGTAATTCCTGCGCATCTGGGACACTGCAAAGGATGTGGAATCTACCCTTAACTAGCACATTCAGCTTACTCTGCTGGGCTATCATAGCTTGTGCCCCTTGTGCCTTAAACAAATGTAACATTTTAACAAATTCTTTCCGCCTTTTTGCTGCGGAGGATGACATATCTGAAAAAATATGGCATACTGGTACGTCTGCAGAGGAAAACTGTCTTTGTCTAATGGCTTTTGATAAAATCTGTTCCTTGACCCTAAAGTCCCCAAAATTAACCAAGATAGCCCGAGGAAACTTGGGATTAGGAGGGAGGTCTGCTGGAACCATTAAATTCCGGGAGGACATTTTTCTTAATAAATGAGTCGATCCATTGTAGCTTCTGTTGGCCCTCAATGCCCTCCGGGATACCCAGGATTCGAAGATTTGAGCGCCTAGAATGGTTCTCCAACTCCTCCAGCTTAAATTCCAATGTGGTTCTCTGGGCCTGAAAGCTGGCAACTTTGAGAATCATAGATGACACCTGATCCTCCAATTGAGAAATCCTGGTTTCGGCCTCTGAGGGCCGTGCCGGGATCTGAGCCATGTTTTCCTCAATCTTTGTCAGGCGGGCATGGATTGCTGCGATCTCTGCAGGTTGGGAGGTTTTTAACTTACAAATTTCTTCCAAAATTAAATTAAGCAGACTCTTGGCGTCCCATTGCATGGAAAAAGAACTGCTGTCTAGAGAAGGATTAATCTGATTTCCATTAGACCTATCCTCCTCCTTAGAAACCTCTGGATCTACTAGCACAGATGTCTCTGGTAAAATCAGAATAGGCACTTCTGGGACCACCGGAATAGAATGACCCATAGACCCTTCTCCAGCTAGTAGATTGAACACGCCTGAAGATGGAAGGGTGGCGGGGGAGGGATGACTACCAGTCTCGGTGTTTAAGTTTTCAGGGCCTATGTCCGAAGAGTTAACAGTTGGAAAGAAGTAATTCCCTTCCATCTCCAGCTCGGCTTCAGCTGAGAGCCTACCCTGTTTGGTTTTGGCAAAAATAGGGTACTTTCTAAACTCTGTAGACCCACCCACTGTGCCACCAGATGTCGTGGTTACTTTAGTCAAAGCAGCGGAAATTGGAGAAATCGCCCTTAAGGAAGCCATCTCATTAGGGCTTATGGAAGAGTCTGAATCAGCCAGAGCTGCTTCATGCAGATTTTGTTTAGTGGCCTCAGCACATGCCATCTCAGCGAATTCAGATAGAAGGGGAAGATCTTCTCTAAATGTGGCTGCATGGTTTGACCGCTCCGCGGTCTGTTCAACTCATTTTTTTACTTTTTGGCCCAGATTCGGAGACTCAGACTGATGTACTGCAGACCATGCCCCACTGCCAGTCACTGACCAGGAATGCTGCCCCATTTACTGAAGGGGCCTTATGGGGGCTCCCCAGCGACCCTCAGCCAAGGTGAGTAAGAACAAAATCTTCACTTACCCCCTCTTGGTGAGAAACCTGGAGCCCCCAGAGGCAATGATGTCCAATCCTCGTGCCACTGCCGTCAGCGTACGTGCAAGCCAAAAAAAGCCAGAAGTACCATGGCCCTAGGGCAGGGAGAATCTTGTCTTGCGTTAACACCAGCGCCAGTACCAGAGTTTTCTGTTCCTGCTATTCTGGCATGTCCTGTGGTGCTAATGCGCTATTGGCTCCTCGTGCTGGTCCCTGGTACTTTCTCAGGCCAAGAGCGGAAAAAAAAGGAGTGGGCCTGCAGACGGGGAAAAATATAAATCCCTTGAAGAATTTTAAGGAACCACCGGTTGCCGGTTGCCTGGTTGCCTGGTTGCCTAGTTGTCTGCCTGCCCGTCTGCCCGCTGGAGTGTCAAAAAGAAAAAACCCCGGCTTCTGAGGCTTCTGAGGCTCCGCAGCTCCGTGCTTCGGTGTTGATGGCAGCGGCGGTTCCCTGACTCCTCGCAGCTCCGAGCACCTGTTGCCATTGCTGGCATCTGAAGTCAGAGGGGAAGTGAGGGGGAGTGTTTGCAGCCCTCTCTCAGCCGATCAGCATCTCCGACCACCCGATGATGATATTGAATTATTGATGGCAGTTAAAAAATAATGTTGATCCAAGAATATTAGCATATTCATTATTTTAATTTAGCTTTGTACATAAGTTAAAAAAACACTAAAAGAGGAATGCACCTCATCTTTGAAGTGGGGTATTTCCATTGAACTCCGAATGGCTTCTATTTAATATATGATGGAAACAAATTCACTATTATAATTTTTCTGCAAATAATCTACTTTTTTTTCTCAGTTTGGAAGGCTGCAATAGGGATTCACCTGTACATACACTGACTGCATTGCTGCTCTCCCCTGGTGTATCCTGCAAGTTCTGAGTTTTTTTAGATATTCCCTAGAACCTGCTGCTATCACTGTAAGTTGCGCATGCAAGTCTTTCTGCTCCCTCTGTCTTTTATGAATGTCTGTCATTGACTGCTGTGAAAATTGTCATGCCTACTTCTTTAGGGGGCCAAAGTGAATGGATGAATGGATGCTACAATGACACTGTTGACCTTCAATGGTACAGAAAGGGTTGTTTCAGTTTATTTTATGAGGTGCCAGAACTGCACAGTGGCTCGTTGTGCAGACCATATCCATCAGCTTGGGATGCAGAAGCACAGGGGCACTGCTAGTTCATGGGTAGGTGTGTCTTAACTCATGTGCATCGGTATGTAGCTGGGTGTAGTTCAGCAATCCCCCTGTATCTAGGTCCAGTGCAGCAACAGTGCCTTATGCTGCATCATGATCCTTCTGTCTTTCTCTTATCATTGTTCAAGGGGCAGCATTCTTTGGTCAAAGCCACAATACACAATGAATTTGGGAACTTCCTTTCCTGAAGTCCGTTTTCGTGCTATTCCAATAGTGTTCCCCTCCTTTTGCTAAAATGCCACTACTGCAAACCTAATAAACTAGGCTAAGGCACAGTGTAAGAAAATATTTGAACATTATGGGGCTTATTACAGTGGCTCATCGTCGGTTTCAATTCCGATCAGCTGATTATGAATCAGCCGGTTGGAAATGAAACTGGCCCGTCATTCTTGCTGCCTTTCCACAGGCTTAAGGAATCCATTAGCCAGTCGGAGGCTCGCCCATAATCCCAAAGGGCGGCCTTTCCACCTTTGGGATAATGATACTCACTCCAGCAGGCTTTTAATGCCGGGCTTTCCGAACACTGATTCGGTAAGTGGTCAATAATCCCAATTTAGAAGTCAATAAAAGTTTACTGACTTCTATAATGGGATTAGAAGACAAAAAGCATTTACTGCTAACAGACATTGTGAATCCGAGTGTTTGATACCATAAAGATGCTTTGTGTTTCGTGCCCTATTTTTCAGGATTACGGTTTGCATATTGCCACTTATACTTTTAAACCAAGGTTTTATTATATAATGAAATATGCTTCGAAATTATTCTAATGTTGTGCCTAGATTTGTCTGCTTCTGTACTTGTCTTTTTTGTATTTGTTGTCATATCTTTTGCATTGTAGACAATGGAATATCTTGTGATATCTGAAAAGCAGGCTTGTGATGTAACCAGGACTTTATTGGCTTTTTACGTCAGCGGGCCTTAGATTTTAAAGTGAAAGCTCCATACCAGAGAATGTCTTCCTCTTTCCTAAGATTGTAGTAGGGAATATCTACTTCCAAATATTAGTGGAACAGAATATTGTTACCCCAATATTGGGGGACAAAATATTGAAAGGTAAATAAACAGAGGGATTAACTATTCCTAAATAGACATATACATACATTGAAGATATATATGTATATATATATATATATATATATATATATATATATATATATATATATATATATATATAAATATATATATATATATATATAAATATATATATATATATATATATATTTCCAAATCAGCAAGTATAACGACCACCACAGAGCTGTTCTTTTACCAGATCTTTTTAATTTAAGTAACGCGTTTCGCCTGACACAGCAGGCTTGATCACACATTGAATGGTGGGTTGTGTACACGTATATACCTTCAGGGAATTCAAACAGAAAACGGACTGTATTCAAACAGAAAACGGACTTTAAGTTTCAACAGTGTATGTTACTATGGCGGCCATTTTAAGCTAGTCATAAACAGGTTCGATAGCATGTACTAAGCCTAGTGCTATATAAGTCCTCATACATTATATTGTTATTGTGTCACCAAAACTTGAATTATTCGGTTCATAATTCAAATCAGACCTATTCATAATCATACATACATGTTCCTCATGTTAAATCATTATTATGTTAGCATAGTGCTCTGAATGAACATACACTTAGAACAATGTAATAAAATTACTGTTTTCTACATTCAATAGCTTATTGAACTATTTAGAATTATACTATGCTAGTTATTGACATAGTGTCAAAAGAGAGTTATTATCCGCTGTTAACTAATTCTCCCATTGTTAAAGTACGTGACATAATTTTGTCCCCACCATAACTGAAGATCCACACCCTTATCAACAAAATTACTCAAAATATGTGCCACCTTTTACCCTATATAATCTATAAATTACAGAAAAGAACTGAAACATATCATTAGGAATATGAAGGTTCTCTTATCTGTCATGTGATTCAATTCTCATAATCTGGAAGAAAAGGGTAGGGGTATGTCTCGATTCCCTTCCGGAGTCGGCCCCTTCCTTTCCTCCTGAAATTAAAACAAATTACAAAATTATTAGACTCTAATAATTGCAATAAAAGTTATTCAAAATTACCTCTTTCATATACAAACATGCAGATCAATTAGATATACAGAATACACAGTCAAATGTTATTCTCGTAAATGTACACTTAATTCTTCGTCTTGATTCAATCCTCCTGGATATATACTTTGTAGGTTAATAATGTGCCATGACTCCCTCTGTCTCAATTGTAATTCTCTGTTACCACCCCTTCTATTGTACTCTATCTGTTCAATTGCAAAAAATGATAAAAGTGAGTTATTGGATAGATGGTATTTGGCAGAATGTCTTGCCACTGGGTAGTGTGGATCTTTGTTGTTGATTGCACGCATATGTTCCAACACTCTCTTTTTAACTGCCAGAGTGGCACTCCCCACATATCTTAGGTGGCAAGGGCATTCAAGAATATAGATGACAAATGTGGTTCCACATGTAAGGAATTGTTCAATGTTCCTTTCTGCTACAGGTGTATTGTATTTTTTCCGCATGTGGCTGTTGCGGCACGCTCTACAGTGACCACACGGAAAAAATCCTTTCAAATTTAGACGTGTACTGGTTTGGATTCTGGAAATATCGCCTTTCATCAGAATATCTTTCAGATTTCTGCTTTTCCTATAGGTGATTAGTGGGCGTGTGGATAGATCATTTACCAGAGTGGGTTCAGTTTTAAGTGTATTCCAGTTCTTATTCAGAATTTTAACAATGTTGTTGGATTCTGCATTGAATGTGAGGATAACCCTGGGTTGGTTTGCCCCTTCTTTCTCTTCCTCAGATTTTTCTAGCAAGGTTTCTTCTCTCGAGATGTTCTTTACTTTTTCTACAGCTCTTTCTAATACCCATTTGGGATATCCCCTCTCTCTGAATCTTTCCAACATAATGTTTTGTTCAATGCAAAAATCTTCCATGGTACTACAGTTCCTCCTTGCCCTGAGCAGTTCACCAAATGGTATGCTCCATTTTAAGGTTTCAGGGTGGCTGCTCAGGGCATGGAGAAGACTATTACCAGCTGTTTTTTTTCTTTGTAGTTTAGTACAGATTTTGTCTTGACGGATCTCCACAGTCACGTCTCGAAATTCAATGGCTACCCTACTTATATTGTATGTCAGTCTCAAGTTGTAATTATTAACATTCAAGTTGTTTATGAATGCGATAGCTGATTGTTCATCTCCTTTCCATACAATAAAGAGGTCGTCGATGTACCTTAACCATTTAATTATCCTCTCTCCTGTCTATGTTTGGGCAATGCTTTTCTGTACTTCCTCTTCCCATACCCCAAGGAATAGATTTGCAAAACTCGGGGCAAAACAAGTCCCCATAGCAGTACCGAGGACTTGTTTAAACATTTGACCATCAAACATGAAAATATTGTGTGTCAGACAGAATCTAATCATTTCTAACAGTATCATAGTGTGGTCCAAAAAGCAAACTTTTCTTTTTTTCAAATAGTGGAAACAACATTGTAACCCCAATTCATGGTCAATTATTGAATATAGTGAATTCACATCCATTGTAATCAGTTAGTAATCCTCTTCCCATACAATGTCATTTATTTTCCAAAGAAAATCTTTAGTATCTTTGGTATATGAAGGGAGAGTTACAACATACTCTCGTAGGAAGTGATCCACATATTTAGATATGTGTTCTGAAACACACCCAATAGATGATACTATAGGTCTCCCTGGTGGTAAAGTGGCATTTTTATGGATTTTAGGCAATAGGTAAAAACTTGGTAACTTAGGGTAGTCTTTTTTCAGATAGCAAAATTCTTCCCATTGTATGAGACCTTGGTCTTTCCATGTCGTCAGCATAGCCCAAATTTCTATTATGCCGTCGTTATATTCTTCCATATTGCTTGCCACATAATAATTAGTGTCGTTCAATTGTTTGAGTGCTTCTTTGATATACAGGCTACGATCCCACAAAACGATATTTCCGCCCTTGTCTGCCGGACGAATTATTAAATTATCATCTTCTGCTAGTAATTTTACGAATTCCCATTGTTTTTTGGTGAAATTCTTTTTTGGTTGTTTGTAAGAGGGTTTCTTAGTTTTCATGCGGAAATTGATTAGATCTTTCATTACTGTTTCGTGGAATGCATCTATGTTGTCATGAGGTGTCGTGTGGTAGAAAACAGATTTGGGTTTGAATCCTGTTCGTGCTGGACAATCGGTAACAATTTATTCCTCTTCATTTGTCATACATTCAGGATCATCATATAGTTCCACTAACGTTGTCAAAGTGTTGAGGTCTCCTATATTAGTGTAAGGTATGTCATCTATTCCCATAATGCTATTACTACTTTCATTTGGTGGTCTTACCCATTTGTTGTTGTGCCATTTTTTTAATTTTAGCTTGCGTATAAATTAAAAATGTCAATTCTAGTTTCAGGGTAATTAAAGTTACCTGTGGGACAAAATGAGAGACCAAGGCATAGTGTTCTTTTTTCTTCCATGCTAAGTGGTCTATATGATAAATTCACAATAGTTTTATTTACCATTGTATCCTTCATTGTTTCTGTTGTGTTTGACCACTCTTCTTGTTTCCCATTGGTCTGTATCCACGTCCTCGTCCTCTTCTTGATCCTCTGTCGGATTCGCTGTCTTCTTCGCCAGTTTCTTCCTTGTTTCTTCCTCTTCCTCTGGTCTGAAGTCCTCGACCTCTCCCTCTTGTTCTCGGTGGTTGTACTGTTCTCGGAATCTGCCTCCCTGTTCTCATGAGGCAATATTCTTCTAAAAAATTAGTCTGTTGCCTTGTTGCAGTTGTTGAATCATTGGTATTTCTATACCTGTACATCCCCTTCCGTATCACTGCTGGTTATAGGATCAGTGGCACTTGGAATTCCAGATACGTCCTCGATTGTTGCCCCTTGTGCAAGTTTTTCATACATGTGATCGTATTTGTGACTGTACGTTAGGATCCTCCCACTCTCATAGTCACAAAAATCGCGATGGAACTTACGTTGTTTTCTTGCCTTTAAGTCTTCTTCATGTCGTTTTAGTCTTCCTTTTAGATCCGTCATGAATTTATTCACGGCTCCCTGTTCTTTATGTTTCATTATTTCTTCTTCCAGAGTTTTTAGTTCATTCATTATTGCGTCTCTGTCTTCCCAGGCATATTTGATTAAGATCATCAACATACGTTTAGAGCTTAGAGCTGAGTTCTCTGCCCATTCCTGGAGCATTAGAGGATTTGGGGATTCATGGCTTGGTGTAATGTATATTCGAAGGCCCCTAGGTATCATCTCTTTTTCTACATAATCTTCCAATGATATGGCCTCCCACCATTTTGAAGTCTCAGACTTTTTTAATTTCTCGAATCGTTTCAGTTTATCTTGCAAAGAACTGTCTTTAGTATTTATTTCTTTATTGACACTTTTATTTTTGTTTTGGGCCCTTGCAAACAGACTTTGCGCAGCACTCCTTCTTTCAGTCTCTTCATCCATCACTGATATTTTCCGTATAACCCAACGTTATGTTTGAGTAGAAAAGGTAGCGACTTGTGTTTTACCGAAATTCTTTGGGGCGAAAAGAAAAGCACCTGTCTTTTCCTAATACTGTAGAAAAAGGTCCTGCTGCAGTTCAAGCTCTATGCGTGCCTGCATATATATAATGGCTCGTTCTCTTCAACTTGGTTATGGAGCTCCACATATGAAAATAGGAAGGGAAAGCACTCCTTTTGCTTTTCTTTATATAGAGATGTTCATTATTTTCACGGTAATTGGAGAAAATTGGAGAAAGTTGTTTCAGTACAGCTTTCTTTTATTATTTTTTGATGGCCATGTAGCCAGCAAGCAATGCACACTACGAGCGATCAGTTTGTTATTCTATATGGCGTTAGTTGATGGCTCATTTATAGATTTAGTTCTTTTGAGAGATGACCTTTTTCTCTCTCTGGTATGTTTACACAGTCCGTTTCCCTTCGAGTTAGATGTGCTCATATACCGCGGTAGTGTATGTGGTAGGAAAGGAGACAGGCGCGTTTCCTCCGACTCGCTCCCCTCCCCTAACCCCCCCGCTCACACCACACACCAGAGAACTCACCTCTCGGGAGCCACGTCACTGGTCAGTCCGCAGTCCTCTTCGATATCCTCCGGTAGTATGCTTTCCAATGCAGACACGAAATACTGGAAACCAGTGCCAATATGTTGCCGCCGTTCGTTTGTACTCCAAATTGAAATACCGTGGTCTTGTTTTCACAGTGTACTCACACCCAGCCACTGTTTAGTAATTCTCCGTACCTCTAATCCCCTGAATAACATAGCAGATGTACGTTCCATCTTCCAAAATCGCGATGGTATTGAGCTTTTCACCGCCGGCCAACCAAGTTGAAGAGACCGTGCCATTATATATATGCAGGCACGCATAGAGCTTGAACTGCAGCAGGACCTTTTTCTACAGTATTAGGAAAAGACAGGTGCTTTTCTTTTCGCCCCAAAGAATTTCGGTAAAACACAAGTTGCTACCTTTTCTACACAAACATAACGTTGGGTTATACGGAAGATATCAGTGATGGATGAAGAGACTGAAAGAAGGAGTGCTGCGCAAAGTCTATTTGCAAGAGCCCCAAACAAAAATAAAAGTGTCAATAAAGAAATAAATACTAAAGACAGTTATTTGCAAGATAAACTGAAACGATTCGAGAAATTTAAAAAAGTCTGAGACTTCAAAATGGTGGGAGGCCATATCATTGGAAGATTATGTAGAAAAAGAGATGGTACCTAGGGGCCTTCGAATATACATTACACCAAGCCATGAATCCCCAAATCCTCTAATGCTCCAGGAATGGGCAGAGAACTCAGCTCTAAGCTCTAAACGTATGTTGATGATCTGGGAAGACAGAGAGGCAATAATGAATGAACTAAAAACTCTGGAAGAAGAAATAATGAAACATAAAGAACAGGAAGCCGTGAATAAATTCATGACGGATCTAAAAGGAAGACTAAAACGACATGAAGAAGACACAAAGGCAAGAAAACAACGTAAGTTACATCGGGATTGTTGTGACTATAAAAGTGGGAGGATCCTAACGTACAGTCACAAATACGATCACATGTATGAAAAACTTGCACAAGGGGCAACAATCGAGGACGTATCTGGAGTTCCAAGTGCCACTGATTCTATAACCAGCAGTGATACGGAAGGGGATGTACAGGAAAGAAATACCAATGATTCAACAACTGCAACAAGGCAACAGACTAATTTTTTAGAAGAATATCGCCTCATGAGAACAGGGAGGCAGATTCCGAGAACAGTACAACCACCGAGAACAAGAGGGAGAGGTCCAGGACTTCAGACCAGAGGAAGAGGAAGAAAACAAGGAAGAAACTGGCGAAGAAGACAGCGAATCCGACAGAGGATCAAGAAGAGGACGAGGACGTGGATGCAGACCAATGGGAAACAAGAAGAGTGGTCAAACACAACAGAAACAATGAAGGATACAATGGTAAATAAAACTATTGTGAATTTATCATATAGACCACTTAGCATGGAAGAAAAAAGAACACTATGCCTTGGTCTCTCATTTTGTCCCACAGGTAACTTTAATTACCCTGAAACTAGAATTGACATTTTTAAATTTATACGCAAGCTAAAATTAAAAAAATGGCAACACAACAAATGGGTAAGACCACCAAATGAAAGTAGTAATAGCATTATGGGAATAGATGACATACCTTACACTAATATAGGAGACCTCAACACTTTGACAACGTTAGTGAAACTATATGATGATCCTGAATGTATGACAAATGAAGAGTAAGAAATTGTTACCGATTGTCCAGCACGAACAGGATTCAAACCCAAATCTGTTTTCTACCCCACGACACCTCATGACAACATAGATGCATTCCACGAAACAGTAATGAAAGATCTAATCAATTTCCGCATGAAAACTAAGAAACCCTCTTACAAACAACCAAAAATGATTTTCACCAAAAAACAATGTGAATTCGTAAAATCACTAGCAGAAGATGATAATTTAATAATTCGTCCGGCAGACAAGGGCGGAAATATCGTCTTGTGGGATCGTAGCCTGTATATCAAAGAAGCACTCAAACAATTGAACAACACTAATTATTATGTGGCAAGCAATATGGAAGAATATAACAACAGCATAATAGAAATTTGGGCTATGCTGACGACATGGAAAGACCAAGGTCTCATACAATGGGAAGAATTTTGCTATCTGAAAAAAGACTACCCTAAGTTACCAAGTTTTTACCTATTGCCTAAAATCCATAAAAATGCCACTTTACCACCAGGGAGACCTATAGTATCATGTATTGGGTGTGTTTCAGAACACATATCTAAATATGTGGATCACTTCCTACGAGAATATGTTGTAACTCTCCCTTCATATACCAAAGATACTAAAGATTTTCTTGGGAAAATAAATGACATTGTATGGGAAGAGGATTACCAACTGATTACAAAGGATGTGCATTCACTATATTCAATAATTGACCATGAATTGGGGTTACAATGTTGTTTCCACTATTTGAAAAAAAGAAAAGTTTGCTTTTTGGACCACACTATGATACTGTTAGAAATGATTAGATTCTGTCTGACACACAATATTTTCATGTTTGATGGTCAAATGTTTAAACAAGTCCTCGGTACTGCTATGGGGACTTGTTTTGCCCCGAGTTTTGCAAATCTACTCCTTGGGGTATGGGAAGAGGAAGTACAGAAAAGCATTGCCCAGAGACAGGAGAGAGGATAATTAAATGGTTAAGGTACATCGACGACCTCTTTATTGTATGGAAAGGAGATGAACAGTCAGCTATCTCATTCATAAACAACTTGAATGTTAATAATTACAACTTGAGACTGACATACAATATAAGTAGGGTAGCCATTGAATTTCTAGACGTGACTGTGGAGATCCGTCAAGACAAAATCTGTACTAAACTACATAGAAAAGAAACAGCTGGTAATAGTTTTCTCCATGCCCTGAGCAGCCACCCTGAAACCTTAAAATGGAGCATACCATTTGGTGAACTGCTCAGGGCAAGGAGGAACTGTAGTACCATGGAAGATTTTTGCATTGAACAAAACATTATGTTGGAAAGATTCAGAGAGAGGGGATATCCCAAACGGGTATTAAAAAGAGCTGTAGAAAAAGTAAAGAACATCTCGAGAGAAGAAACCTTGCTAGAAAAATCTGAGGAAGAGAAAGAAGGGGCAAACCAACCCAGGGTTATCCTCACATTCAATGCAGAATCCAACAACATTGTTAAAATTCTGAATAAGAACTGGAATACACTTAAAACTGAACCCACTCTGGTAAATGATATATCCACACGCCCACTAATCACCTATAGGAAAAGCAGAAATCTGAAAGATATTCTGATGAAAGGCGATATTTCCAGAACCCAAACCAGTACACGTCTAAATTTGAAAGGATTTTTTCCGTGGGGTTACTGTAGAGCGTGCCGCAACAGCCACATGCGGAAAAACTACAATACACCTCTAGCAGAAAGGAACATTGAACAATTCCTTACATGTGGAACCACATTTGTCATCTATATTCTTGAATGCCCTTGCCACCTAAGATATGTGGGGAGTACCACTCTGGCAGTTAAAAAGAGAGTGTTGGAACATATGCGTGCAATCAACAACAAAGATCCACACTACCCAGTGGCAAGACATTTTGCCAAATACCATCTTTCCAATAACTCACTTTTATCATTTTTTGCAATTGAACAGATAGAGTACAATAGAAGGGGTGGTAACAGAGAATTACAATTGAGACAGAGGGAGTCATGGCACATTATTAACCTACAAAGTAAATATCCAGGAGGATTGAATCAAGACGAAGAATTAAGTGTACATTTACGAGAATAACATTTGACTGTGTATTCTGTATATCTAATTGATCTGTATGTTTGTATATGAAAGAGGTAATTTTGAATAACTTTTATTGCAATTATTAGAGTCTAATAATTTTGTAATTTGTTTTAATTTCAGGAGGAAAGGAAGGGGCCGACTCCGGAAGGGAATCGAGACAAACCCCTACCCTTTTCTTCCAGAACATGAGAATTGAATCACATGACAGATAAGAGAACCTTCATATTCCTAATGATATGTGTCAGTTCTTTTCTGTAATTTATAGATTATATAGGGTAAAAGGTGGCACATATTTTGAGTAATTTTGTTGATAAGGGTGTGGATATTCAGTTATGGTGGGGACAATATTATGTCACGTACTTTAACAATGGGAGAATTAGTTAACAGCGGATAATAACTGTCTTTTGACACTATGTCAATAACTAGCATAGTATAATTCTAAATAGTCCAATAAGCTATTGAATGTAGAAAACAGTAATTTTATTACATTGTTCTAAGTGTATGTTCATTCAGAGCACTATGCTAACATAATAATGATTTAACATGAGGAACATGTATTTATGATTATGAATAAGTCTGATTTGAATTATGATCCGAATAATTCAAGTTTTAGTGACACAATAACAATATAATGTATGAGGACTTATATAGCACTAGGCTTAGTACATGCTATCGAACCTGTTTATGACTAGCTTAAATTGGCCGCCATAGTAACATACACTGTTGAAACTTAAAGTCCGTTTTCTGTTTGAATACAGTCCGTTTTCTGTTTGAATTCCCTGAAGGTATATACGAGTACACAACCCACCATTCAATGTGTGATCAAGCCTGCTGTGTCAGGCGAAACGCGTTACCTAAATTAAAAAGATCTGGTCGAAGAACAGCTCTGTGGTGGTCGTTATACTTGCTGATTTGGAAATTTAAAACGTCGGCACGCTCCGCCGACACCGAACGACCTGCCTGCCTTGGGCGAGGGGAGATAGAAGGAGCAATGATGAAAATAATATATATATATATATATATTTCTCCTCCGTATGCCTCGGTATGCCCACCACCTCCAGAGCAGAGGGCGCGTCGACGGACGGACCTCCCAGGCTCGGTCCGATAATATTTCAAGAAATCCTTGCAAAGCAGGAGAGTCGACGCCGTGTCAAATGCGCAAAATATCCTTTATTGCTTGTCAGCTATAACGTTAGACGCGTTTCGCTTGTCCCGCAAGTTAGTGAACAAGCTTGCGGGACAAGCGAAACGCGTCTAACGTTGTAGCTGACAAGCAATAAAGGATATTTTGCGCATTTGACACGGCGTCGACTCTCCTGCTTTGCAAGGATTTCTTGAAATATAGATATATATCTACACATCTCATCGTGCGATCTGATTGGCTGTTAGCACTTCATCCAAGAAGTGTTGGCAGCCATCTTGGGACCAATATACATGATAGCACCTCATTAAAAAGCATTGCAGTTAATAGAAGGTTTTAAGACTTTAGTTACATTATAAATCATTTGTTGATGGTATCATACTCATTATAGGAATTCTGGTGTGTTCTAAGGTGATTTTACCATGCGAAAAAGCCTTCTGCTGGGATATCATGAATCATGTTTGAGAGAAAAATATTTTCTCATGCTTTTCCCACAGAGGGTTGGAAGGTGATCTATAAGCTAACCTGAGAGCATATTTTCTGTAAATTCACATTATCATTCTCAGTCATGTGAAAATGAAGTCTGACATTCTCAGTAAAACATGTACATCCAACAAGGGCAGAGGCTGTCAGTTGATTCCTTTGTGTTCTACTGCAGCTTTCCAGAGTGTTCTAAAGAACAACTAGAGCGCTAACAGTCCTACTTATGACAAACGTATGGCACACCTGCAGCCATCTTGATTGGAATAAAGTAGTAACACTTAAAAAATTTAATTTGCAAAGGAACAACATGAGGGGGTTCATTTTGCCATAGAAATTTTGATTAGTGCTGCAAAAAGAAAAATTAGGGCACATTTTGACTTCTCAAATCCTCTTTTATTTCATAAATAAATTCTGACATGCAGACTGAAACATGCACTTTGAATACCAGCAGCAGACTTCCCTGGTGAGCAGTAGCTTTACTACAGTGATCTAATGAGCAACTAAAGTGCTAGCATTCAGAATTTATGGCAAATGTGTGACACATCTAAATGCTTTCTTGATGGAACCAAAGTAAACAAGCATTGAAAATGCAATAGGTCTCGCCCTCGTTTAAGTTAAAGCAATTCTGTTTGTAATTAGGTGGCTTTTAGCTTTGCTTTTATTATTGTTTTTCAAACTTTCATGTACATAACATGCATATGTATGCATATATGTATATGTGTATGTATGCATGCATTTATATTTGTATTTATATAGATATGCAGATTACATATATGTTTATATATGTATGTATATATACACACATACATATATATAAATGCATATGCATTTATATGCATATATATATGTGCATATGTGTGCATGTAGAGAGAGGTAGAGAGAGGTAGAGGTAGAGAGGTAGCGGTAGAGAGGTAGAGGTAGAGAGGTAGAGCGTAGTACAGAGAGAGGTAGAGAGAGGTAGAGAGGTAGAGAGTAGAGGATGAGTAATAGAGAGTAGAGACTAGAGAGTGAGTAGTATAGATAGTAGCAGAGAGTGAGTAGTAGAGAGTAGTAGAGTGAGTAGTAGAGAGTGTGAGTAGTAGAGAGTGAGTAGTAGAGTGAGTAGTAGAGAGAGAGTAGTAGAGAGTGAGTAGTAGAGAGTAGTAGAGTGAGTAGTAGAGAGTGAGTAATTGAGAGAGAGTAGTAGAGAGTAAGTAGTAGAGTAGTAGAGTAGTAGAGAGTGGGTAGTAGAGAGTGAGTAGTAGAGAGGAGTAGAGAGGAGTAGAGAATGAGTAGTAGAGTGAGTAGTAAAAAGTAGTAGAGAGTGAGTAGTAGAGAGTGAGTAGCAGAGAGAGAGTAGTAGAGAGTGAGTAGTAGAGTGAGTAGTAGAGAGTAGTAGAGAGAGAGTAGTAGAGAGTGAGAAGTAGAGAGAGAGTAGTAGAGTGAGTAGTTGAGAGTAGTAGAGAGTGAGTAGTAGAGAGTGAGTAGTAGAGTGAGTAGTAGAGAGTAGTAGAGAGAGAGTAGTAGAGAGTGAGAAGGAGAGAGAGAGTAGTAGAGTGAGTAGTAGAGAGAGAGAGTAGTAGAGAGTGAGTAGTAGAGAGTGAGTAGTAGAGAGTGAGTAGAGAGAGACTAGTAGAGAGTGAGTAGTAGAGAGTGAGTAGTAGAGAGTGAGTAGTAGAGAGTGAGTAGAGAGAGACTAGTAGAGAGTGAGTAGTAGAGAGTGAGTAGTAGAGGGTAGTGGAGTAGTGGAGAGTGAGTAGTAGAGGGTAGTGGAGAGTGAGTAGTAGAGTGTGTAGTAGGGAGTAGTAGAGAGTGAGTAGTAGAGAGTGAGTACTAGAGAGAGTCGTAGAGAGAAAATAGTAGAGAGTAGTAGAGAGTGAGTAGTAGAGAGTGAGTAGTGGAGGGTAGTGGAGTAGTGGAGACTGAGTAGTAGAGAGTGAGTAGTAGAGTGAGTAGTAGGGAGTAGTAGAGAGTGAGTAGTAGAGAGAGTAGTAGAGAGTGAGTAGTAGAGACTGAGTAGAGAGTAGTAGAGTAGTAGAGAGTGAGTAGTAGAGTGAGTAGTAGAGAGTAGTAGAGAGCGAGGAGTAGAGACTGAATAGTGGAGAGTGAGTAGTAGAGAGTATTAGAGAGCGAGCAGTAGAGAGTGAGTAGTAGAGAGTTGTAGATTGTGAGTAGTAGAGAGTCAGTAGCAGAGAGTAGTAGAGTGAGTAGTAGAGAGTGAGTAGTGGAGATAGAGTAGTAGAGAGTAGTAGAGAGTGAGTAGTAGAGTAGTAGAGAGTGAGCGGTAGAGAGTAGTAGAGAGTAGTAGAGTGAGTAGTAGAGAGTGAGTAGAAGAGAGAGTAGTAGAGAGTAGTAGAGTAGTAGAGTAGTAGAGAGTGAGTAGTAGGGAGTGAGTAGTAGAGAGTGAGCGGTAGAGAGAGTAGTAGAGAGTAGTAGAGTAGTAGAGAGTGAGTAGCAGAGAATGAGTAGTAGAGAGTAGTAGAGAGCGAGTAGTGGAGAGTGAGTAGTAGAGAGTAGTAGAGAGTGAGTAGTAGAGAGTGAGTAGTAGAGAGTCAATAGTAGAGAGTGAGTAGTAGAGAGAGAGAGTAGTAGAGAGTGAGTAGTAGAGAGTAGTAGAGTGAATAGTAGAGAGGGAGTAGTAGAGAGAGAGTGGTAGAGAGTAGTAGAGAGTGAGTAGTAGAGTAGTAGAGAGAGAGTGGTAGAGAGTAGTAGAAAGCAGTAGAGTGAGTAGTAAAGAGTAGTAGAAAGTGAGTAGTAGAGAGTGAGTAGTAGAGAGTAGTAGTAGAGAGTAGTAGCGAGTGAGTAGTAGAGAGTCAGTAGTTTAATTTAAAAGGAACACAATGAGGGGGTTCATTTTGCCATAGAAATTATGAGTAGTACTGAAAAAAGATAAATTAGGGCACATTTAGATTGACTTCTCAAATCCTCTTCTATTTCATTAAAAAATTCTGACATGCAGACTGAAACATGCACTTTCAATACCAGCAGTAGACTTCCTTGGTGAGCAGTAGCTTTACTACAGTGATCTAATAAGCAACTAGAGTGCTAACATTCTGAATTTATAGCAAATGTGTGGCACATCTGAATGCCTTCTTGATGGCATCAAAGTAAAAAACTGAAAGTATTTCCTACTGAGGAGACTGCAGTAAATGAGGAAATTCGGAAACTTCATAACAAATAAGTCTCCCAAGATGGCCACCAGAGACAAAAGAGCCCAAATGTAGCACAAATAACACCCAGATGTAGCCCAAGTATAGCCCAATGACAAAATGTCCCAGAGTGTTCTAAATAACAACTAGAGCCCTAACAGTCTTACTTATGACAAAGGTATGGCACACCTGAAGCCATCTTGATTGGAATAAAGTGGTAACACTTAAAACATTTAGTTTGCAAAGGAACAAAATGAGGGGGTTCATTTTGCCATGGAAATTATGATTAGTGCTGCAGAAAGAAAAATTAGGGCACATTTTGACTTCTCAAATCCTCTTCTATTTCATTAAATTCTGACATGCAGACTGAAACATGCACTTTGAATACCAGCACCAGACCTCCCTGGTGAGCAGAACATTTACTACAGTGATCTAATGAGCAACTAGAGTGCTACCATTCAGAATTCATGGCAAATGTGTGATACATCTGAATGCCAAGTAAACAAGCACGGAAAATGCAATAGGTCTCGCCTTCGTTTAAGATAAAGCAATTCGGTTTGTCATTATGTGGCTTTTTAGCTTTTCTTGTATTAGTGTTTTTCAAACTTTCATGTACATAACATGCATATGTATGCATATATGTGTATGTATGCATGCATTTATATAGATATGCAGATTATATATATGTTTATATATTTATGTATGTATATATATACACATACATATTTATATAAATGCATATGCATATATGCATATATATATATGTGCATATGTGTGCGTGTAGAGAGAGGTAGAAAGAGGTAGAGGTGTAGAGGTGTAGAGGTAGAGATGTAGAGGTAGAGAGGTAGAGGTAGAGAGGTAGAGGTAGAGAAGTAGAGGTAGAGAGGTAGAGAGTAGTAGAGAGAGAGGTAGAGTGAGGTAGAGAGGTAGAGAGTGGAGAGTGAATAATAGAGAGTAGATAGTGAGTAGTAGAGAGTAGTAGAGTGAGTAGTAGAGAGTAGTAGAGAGAGTAGCAGAGAGTGAGTAGTAGAGACTAGTAGAGCGAGTAGTAGAGAGTGAGTAGTAGAGAGTAGTAGAGAGTGAGTAGTAGAGTGAGTAGTAGAGAGTAGTAGAGAGTAGTAGAGAGTGAGTACTAGATAGTTGTAGAGAGTGAGTAGTAGAGAGTGAGTAGTAGAAAGTGAGTAGCAGAGTGAGTAGTAGAGAGCAGTAGAGAGTGAGTAGTAGAGTGAGTAGTAGAGAGTAGTAGAGAGAGAGTAGTAAAGAGTAAATAGTAGAGAGTAGTAGAGAGGGAGCAGTAGAGAGTGAGTAGTAGAGTGAGTATTAGAGAGTAGTAGAGTGAGTAGTAGAGAGCAAGTAGTAGAGAGCAAGTAGTAGAGAGTGTGTAGTAGATAGTGAGTAGTAGAGAGTAGTAGAGAGTGAGAAGTAGATAGAGTAGTAGAGAGTAGTAGAGTAGTAGAGAGTGAGTAATAGAGTGAGAAGTAGAGAGTAGTTGAGAGCGAGTAGTAGAGAGTGAGTAGTGGAGAGTGAGAAGTAGAGAGCAGTAGAGTGAGTAGTAGAGAGTGAGTAGTAGAGAGAGAGTAGTAGAGAGTGAGTAGTAGAGTAGTAGAGAGTGAGTGGTAAAGAGTGGGTAGTAGAGAGTAGTAGAGAGTGAGTAGTAGAGAGTGAGTAATAGAGAGTACTAGAGAGCGAGTAGTAGAGAGTGAGTAGTAGAGAGTAGTAGAGAGCAAGTAGTAGAGAGTGAATAGTGGTGAGTGAGTAGTAGAGAGTGAGAAGTAGAGGGTAGTAGAGTGAGTAGTAGAGAGTGAGTACTAGAGAGAGAGTAGTAGAGAGTAGTAGAGAGTGAGTAGTAGAGAGTGAGTAGTAGAGAGTGAATAGTAGAGAGTGAGTAGTAGAGAGTGAGTAGTAGAGAGTAGTAGAGTGAGTAGTAGAAAGTGAGTAGTAGAGAGAGAGTAGTAGAGAGTAGTAGAGTAAGTAGTGGAGTAGTAGAGAGTGAGTGGTAGGGAGTAGTAGAGAGTAGTAGAGTGAGTAGTAGAGAGTATTAGAGAGTGAGTAGTAGAGTGCGAGTAGTAGAGAGTAATAGTAGACAGTAGTAGTGAGTAGTAGAGAGTAGTAGAGAGTGAGTAGTGAAGAGTGAATATTAGAGAGTAGTAGGGAGTGAGTAGTAGAGAGTGAGTAGTAGAGAGTAATAGAGAGTAGTAGAGAGTGAGTAGTAGAGAGTGAGTAGTAGAGAGAGGGTAGTAGATAGTGAGTAGTAGAGTAGTCGACAGTAGTCAGTCAGTTTTAGTCAGAGTGTCAGTGTCAGTCAGTCAGTGTCAGTCAGTCAGTCAATGTCAGTCAATCAGTGTCAGTCAGTGACAGTGAGTCAGTGTCAGTCAATCAGTGTCGGTCAGTGTCAGTCAGTCAGTCGGTGTCAGTCAATCAGTGTCAGACATTGTCAGTCAGTCAGTGTCAATCAGTGTCAGTCAGTGCCAGTCAGTGTCAGTGTCATGCAATCCGTGTCAGTCAGTGTCAATCTGTCAGTGTCAGTCAGTCAGTGTCAGTCATTCTGTGTCAGCTAGAGCAGCTTTGCTGACCTGGTTCTCTCCCTCTAAATCAGCTCTGCTGACCTGGTTCTCTAGCTCTAGAGCAGCTCTGCTGACCTGGTTCTCTGGCTCTAGAGCAGCTCTTCTGACCTGGTCCCTTGGCTCTAAAGCAGACCTGCTGACCTGGTTCTCTCCCTCTAAAGCAGCTGTGCTGACCTGGTTCTCTCGCTCTAAAGCAGTTCTACTGACCTGGTTTTTCTGACTCTACAGCAGCTCTGCTGACCTTGTTCTCTGGCTCTAGAGCAGCTCTGCTGACCTGGTTTCTCTGGCTCTACAGCAGCTCTGCTGACCTGGTTCTCGGCCTCTGGAGCAGCTCTGCTGACCTGGGTCTCTGCCTCGAGAGCAGCTCCACTGACCTGGTTCTCTGGCACTAAAGCAGCTCTGCTTCCTGGTTCTCTGGCTCTAGAGCAGCTCTTCTGACCTGGTTCTCTGGCTCTAAAGCAGCTCTGCTGACCTGGTTCTCTCCCTCTAAAGAGCTCTGCTGACCTGGTTCTCTGGCTCTAAAGCAGTTCTGATGACCTAGTTCTCTGCCTCTAGAGCAGCTCTGCTGACCTGGTTCTCGGCCTCTAGAGCAGCTCTGCTGACCTGGGTCTCTGGCTCTAAAGCAGCTCTGCTGACCTGGTTCTCTCCCTCTAAATCAGCTCTGCTGACCTGGTTCTCTGCATCTAGAGCAGCTCTGCTGGCCTGGTTCTCTGGCTCTAAAGCAGCTCTGCTGACCTGGTTCCATGGCTCTAAAGCAGCTCTGCTTCCTGGTTCTCTGGCTCTAGAGCAGCTCTTCTGACCTGGTTCTCTGGCTCGAAAGCAGCTCTGCTGACCTGGTTCTCTCCCTCCAAAGAGCTCTGCTGACCTGGTTCTCTGGCTTTAAAGCAGTTCTGCTGACCTGGTTCTCTGCCTCTAGAGCAGCTCTGCTGACCTGGTTTTCTGGTTTTAAAGCAGCTCTGCTGACCCGGTTCTATGGCTCCAAAGCAGTTCTGCTGACCTGGTTCTCTGGCTCTAGAGCAGCTCTTCTGACCTGGTCCCTTGGCTCTAAAGCAGACCTGCTGACGTGGTTCTCTCCCTCTAAAGCAGCTCTGCTGACCTGGTTCTCTTGCTCTAAAGCAGTTTTACTGACCTGGTTTCTCTGACTCTACAGCAGCTCTGCTGACCTGGTTCTCTGGCTCTACAGCAGCTCTGCTGACCTGGTTCTCGGCCTCTGGAGCAGCTCTGCTGACCTGGTTCTCTTGCTCTAAAGCAGTTTTACTGACCTGGTTTCTCTGACTCTACAGCAGCTCTGCTGACCTGGTTCTCTGGCTCTACAGCAGCTCTGCTGACCTGGTTCTCGGCCTCTGGAGCAGCTCTGCTGACCTGGGTCTCTGGCTCTAAAACAGCTCTGCTTACCTGGTTCTCTCCCTCTAAATCAGCTCTGCTGACCTTGTTCTCTGCCTCGAGAGCAGCTCCGCTGACCTGGTTCTCTGGCACTAAAGCAGCTCTGCTGACCTGGTTCTATGGCTCTAGAGCAGCTCTTCTGACCTGGTTCTCTGGCTCTAAAGCAGCTCTGCTGACCTGGTTCTCTCCCTCTAAAGAGCTCTGCTGACCTGGTTCTCTGGCTCTAAAGCAGTTCTGCTGACCTGGTTCTCTGCCTCTAGAGCAGCTCTGCTGACCTGGTTCTCGGCCTCTAGAGCAGCTCTGCTGACCTGGGTCTCTGGCTCTAAAGCTGCTCTGCTGACCTGGTTCTCTCCCTCTAAATCAGCTCTGCTGACCTGGTTCTCTAGCTCTAGAGCAGCTCTGCTGACCTGGTTCTCTGGCTCTAGAGCAGCTCTTCTGACCTGGTCCCTTGGCTCTAAAGCAGACCTGCTGACCTGGTTCTCTCCCTCTAAAGCAGCTGTGCTGACCTGGTTCTCTCGCTCTAAAGCAGTTCTACTGACCTGGTTTTTCTGACTCTACAGCAGCTCTGCTGACCTTGTTCTCTGGCTCTAGAGCAGCTCTGCTGACCTGGTTTCTCTGGCTCTACAGCAGCTCTGCTGACCTGGTTCTCGGCCTCTGGAGCAGCTCTGCTGACCTGGGTCTCTGCCTCGAGAGCAGCTCCACTGACCTGGTTCTCTGGCACTAAAGCAGCTCTGCTTCCTGGTTCTCTGGCTCTAGAGCAGCTCTTCTGACCTGGTTCTCTGGCTCTAAAGCAGCTCTGCTGACCTGGTTCTCTCCCTCTAAAGAGCTCTGCTGACCTGGTTCTCTGGCTCTAAAGCAGTTCTGCTGACCTAGTTCTCTGCCTCTAGAGCAGCTCTGCTGACCTGGTTCTCGGCCTCTAGAGCAGCTCTGCTGACCTGGGTCTCTGGCTCTAAAGCAGCTCTGCTGACCTGGTTCTCTCCCTCTAAATCAGCTCTGCTGACCTGGTTCTCTGCATCTAGAGCAGCTCTGCTGACCTGGTTCTCTGGCTCTAAAGCAGCTCTGCTGACCTGGTTCCATGGCTCTAAAGCAGCTCTGCTTCCTGGTTCTCTGGCTCTAGAGCAGCTCTTCTGACCTGGTTCTCTGGCTCGAAAGCAGCTCTGCTGACCTGGTTCTCTCCCTCCAAAGAGCTCTGCTGACCTGGTTCTCTGGCTTTAAAGCAGTTCTGCTGACCTGGTTCTCTGCCTCTAGAGCAGCTCTGCTGACCTGGTTTTCTGGTTTTAAAGCAGCTCTGCTGACCCGGTTCTATGGCTCTAAAGCAGTTCTACTGACCTGGTTTCTCTGACTCTACAGCAGCTCTGCTGACCTGGTTCTCTGGCTTTAGAGCAGATCTGCTGACCTGGTTTCTCTGACTCTACAGCAGCTCTGCTGACCTGGTTCTCTGGCTCTAGAGCAGCTCTGCTGACCTGGTTTCTCTGGCTCTACAGCAGCTCTGCTGACCTGGTTCTCGGCCTCTGGAGCAGCTCTGCTGACCTCAGTCTCTGGCTCTAAAGCAGCTCTGCTTAACGTGTTTCCTTCCCTCTAAATCAGCTCTGCTGACCTTTTTCTCTGCCTCGAGAGCAGCTCCGCTGACCTGGTTCTCTGGCACTAAAGCAGCTCTGCTGACCTGGTTCTATGGCTCTAAAGCAGCTCTGCTTTCTGGTTCTCTGGCTCTAGAGCAGCTCTTCTGACCTGGTTCTCTGGCTCTAAAGCAGTTCTGCTGACCTGGTTCTCGGCCTCTAGAGCAGCTCTGGTGACCTGGGTCTCTGGCTCTAAAGCAGCTCTGCTGACCTGGTTCTCTGCATCTAGAGCAGCTCTGCTGACCTGGTTCTCTGGCTCTAAAGCAGCTCTGCTGACCTGGTTCCATGGCTCTAAAGCAGCTCTGCTTCCTGGTTCTCTGGCTCTAGAGCAGCTCTTCTGACCTGGTTCTCTGGCTCGAAAGCAGCTCTGCTGACCTGGTTCTCTCCCTCTAAAGAGCTCTGCTGACCTGGTTCTCTGGCTCTAAAGCAGTTCTGCTGACCTGGTTCTCTGCCTCTAGAGCAGCTCTGCTGACCTGGTTTTCTGGTTTTAAAGCAGCTCTGCTGACCCGGATCTATGGCTCTAAAGCAGTTCTACTGACATGGTTTCTCTGACTCTACAGCAGCTCTGCTGACCTGGTTCTCTGGCTTTAGAGCAGATCTGCTGACCTGGTTTCTCTGACTCTACAGCAGCTCTGCTGACCTGGTTCTCTCCCTCTAAAGAGCTCTGCTGACCTGGTTCTCTGGCTCTAAAGCAGTTCTGATGACCTGGTTCTCGGCCTCTAGAGCAGCTCTGCTGACCTGGGTCTCTGGCTCTAAAGCAGCTCTGCTGACCTGGTTCTCTCCCTCTAAATCAGCTCTGCTGACCTGGTTCTCTAGCTCTAGAGCAGCTCTGCTGACCTTGTTCTCTGCATCTAGAGCAGCTCTGCTGACCTGGTTCTCTGGCTCTAAAGCAGCTCTGCTGACCTGGTTCCATGGCTCTAAAGCAGCTCTGCTTCCTGGTTCTCTGGCTCTAGAGCAGCTCTTCTGACCTGGTTCTCTGGCTCGAAAGCAGCTCTGCTGACCTGGTTCTCTCCCTCTAAAGAGCTCTGCTGACCTGGTTCTCTGGCTCTAAAGCAGTTCTGCTGACCTGGTTCTCTGCCTCTAGAGCAGCTCTGCTGACCTGGTTTTCTGGTTTTAAAGCAGCTCTGCTGACCCGGATCTATGGCTCTAAAGCAGTTCTACTGACCTGGTTTCTCTGACTCTACAGCAGCTCTGCTGACCTGGTTCTCTGGCTTTAGAGCAGATCTGCTGACCTGGTTTCTCTGACTCTACAGCAGATCTGCTGACCTGGTTCTCTGGCTCTACAGCAGCTCTGCTGACCTGGTTCTCGGCCTCTGGAGCAGCTCTGCTGACCTCAGTCTCTGGCTCTAAAGCAGCTCTGCTTACCTGGCTCTCTCCCTCTAAATCAGCTCTGCTGACCTTGTTCTCTGCCTCGAGAGCAGCTCCGCTGACTTGGTTCTCTGGCACTAAAGCAGCTCTGCTGATCTGGTTCTATGGCACTAAAGCAGCTCTGCTTTCTGGTTCTCTGGCTCTAACGCAGCTCTTCTGACCTGGTTCTCTGGCTCTAAAGCAGCTCTGCTGACCTGGTTCTCTCCCTCTAAAGAGCTCTGCTGACCTGGTTCTTGGGCTCTAAAGCAGTTCTGCTGACCTGGTTCTCGGCCTCTAGAGCAGCTCTGCTGACCTGGGTCTTTGGCTCTAAAGCAGCTCTGCTGACCTTGTTCTCTCCCTCTAAATCAGCTCTGCTGACGTGGTTCTCTAGCTCTAGAGCAGCTCTGCTGACCTTGTTCTCTGCATCTAGAGCAGCTCTGCTGACCTGGTTCTCTGGCTCTAAAGCAGCTCTGCTGACCTGGTTCTATGGCTCTAAAGCAGCTCTGATTCCTGGTTCTCTGGCTCTAGAGCAGCTCTTCTGACCTGGCTCTCTGGCTCTAAAGCAGCTCTGCTGACCTGGTTCTCTCCCTCTAAAGAGCTCTGCTGACCTCGTTCTCTGGCTCTGAAGCAGTTCTGCTGACCTGGTTCTCTGCCTCTAGAGCAGCTCTGCTGACCTGGTTCTCGGCCTCTAGAGCAGCTCTGCTGACCTGGGTCTCTGGCTCTAAAGCAGCTCTGCTGACCTGGTTCTCTCCCTCTAAATCAGCTCTGCTGACCTGGCTCTCTAGCTCTAGAGCAGCTCTGCTGACCTTGTTCTCTGCATCTAGAGCAGCTCTGTTGACCTGGTTCTCTGGCTCTAAAGCAGCTCTGCTGACCTGGTTCTCTCCCTCTAAATCAGCTCTGCTGACTTGGTTCTCTAGCTCTAGAGCAGCTCTGCTGACCTTGTTCTCCGCATCTAGAGCAGCTCTTCTGACCTGGTTCTCTGGCTCTAAAGCAGCTCTGCTGACCTGGTTCTCTCCCTCTAAAGAGCTCTGCTGACCTGGTTCTCTGGCTCTAAAGCAGTTCTGCTGACCTGGTTCTCTGCCTCTAGAGCAGCTCTGCTGACCTGGTTATCTGGCTCTAAAGCAGCTCTGCTAACCCGGTTCTATGGCTCTAAAGCAGTACTACTGACCTGGTTTCTCTGACTCTACAGCAGCTCTGCTGACCTGGTTCTCTGGCTCTAGAGCAGCTCTGCTGACCTGGTTTCTCTGACTCTACTGCAGCTCTGCTGACCTGGTTCTCTGGCTCTAGAGCAGCTCTGCTGACCTGGTTTCTCTGGCTCTACAGCAGCTCTGCTGACCTGGTTCTCGGCCTCTGGAGCAGCTCTGCTGACCTCTCTGGCTCTAAAGCAGCTCTGCTCACCTGGTTCTCTCCCTCTAAATCAGCTCTGCTGACCTTGTTCTCTGCCTCGAGAGCAGCTCCGCTGACCTGGTTCTCTGGCACTAAAGCAGCTCTGCTGACCTGGTTCTATGGCTCTAAAGCAGCTCTGCTTTCTGGTTCTCTGGCTCTAGAGCAGCTCTTCTGACCTGGTTCTCTGGCTCTAAAGCAGCTCTGCTGACCTGGTTCTCTCCCTCTAATGAGCTCTGCTGACCTGGTTCTCTGGCTCTAAAGCAGTTCTGCTGACCTGGTTGTCGGCCTCTAGAGCAGCTATGCTGACCTGGGTCTCTTGCTCTAAAGCAGCTCTGCTGACCTGGTTCTCTCCCTCTACATCAGCTCTGCTGACCTGGTTCTCTAGCTCTAGAGCAGATCTGCTGACCTTGTTCTCTGCATCTATAGCAGCTCTGCTGACCTGGTTCTCTGGCTCTAAAGCAGCTCTGCTGACCTGGTTCTATGGCTCTAAAGCAGCTCTGCTTCCTGGTTCTCTGGCTCTAGAGCAGCTCTTCTGACCTGGTTCTCTGGCTCTAAAGCAGCTCTGCTGACCGGGGTCTCTGGCTCTAAAGCTGCTCTGCTGACCTGGTTCTCTCCCTCTAAATCAGCTCTGCTGACCTGGTTCTCTAGCTCTAGAGCAGCTCTGCTGACCTGGTTCTCTGGCTCTAGAGCAGCTCTTCTGACCTGGTCTCTTGGCTCTAAAGCAGACCTGCTGACCTGGTTCTCTCCCTCTAAAGCAGCTCTGCTGACCTGGTTCTCTCGCTCTAAAGCAGTTCTACTGACCTGGTATCTCTGACTCTACAGCAGCTCTGCTGACCTGGTTCTCTGGCTCTAGAGCAGCTCTGCTGACCTGGTTTCTCTGGCTCTACAGCAGCTCTGCTGACCTGGTTCTCGGCCTCTGGAGCAGCTCTGCTGACCTGGGTTTCTTGCTCTAAAACAGCTCTGCTTACCTGGTTCTCTCCCTCTAAATCAGCTTTGCTGACCTTGTTCTCTGCCTCGAGAGCAGCTCCGCTGACCTGGTTCTCTGGCACTAAAGCAGCTCTGCTTCCTGGTTCTCTGGCTCTAGAGCAGCTCTTCTGACCTGGTTCTCTGGCTCTAAAGCAGCTCTGCAGACCTGGTTCTCTCCCTCTAAAGAGCTCTGCTGACCTGATTCTCTGGCTCTAAAGCAGTTCTGCTGACCTGGTTCTCGGCCTCTAGAGCAGCTCTGCTGACCTGGGTCTCTGGCTCTAAAGCAGCTCTGCGGACCTGGTTCTCTCCCTCTAAATCAGCTCTGCTGACCTGGTTCTCTAGCTCTAGAGCAGCTCTGCTGACCTTGTTCTCTGCATCTAGAGCAGCTCTGCTGACCTGGTTCTCTGGCTCTAAAGCAGCTCTGCTGACCTGGTTCTATGGCTCTAAAGCAGCTCTGATTCCTGGTTCTCTGGCTCTAGAGCAGCTCTTCTGACCTGGTTCTCTGGCTCGAAAGCAGCTCTGCTGACCTGGTTCTCTCCCTCTAAAGAGCTCTGCTGACCTGGTTCTCTGGCTCTAAAGCAGTTCTGCTGACCTGGTTCTCTGCCTCTAGAGCAGCTCTGCTGACCTGGTTCTCGGCCTCTAGAGCAGCTCTGCTGACCTGGGTCTCTGGCTCTAAAGCAGCTCTGCTGACCTGGTTCTCTCCCTCTAAATCAGCTCTGCTGACCTGGTTCTCTAGCTCTAGAGCAGCTCTGCTGACCTTGTTCTCTGCATCTAGAGCAGCTCTGCTGACCTGGTTCTCTGGCTCTAAAGCAGCTCTGCTGACCTGGTTCTCTCCCTCTAAATCAGCTCTGCTGACCTGGTTCTCTAGCTCTAGAGCAGCTCTGCTGACCTTGTTCTCTGCATCTAGAGCAGCTCTTCTGACCTGGTTCTCTGGCTCTAAAGCAGCTCTGCTGACCTGGTTCTCTCCCTCTAAAGAGCTCTGCTGACCTGGTTCTCTGGCTCTAAAGCAGTTCTGCTGACCTGGTTCTCTGCCTCTAGAGCAGCTCTGCTGACCTGGTTTTCTGGCTCTAAAGCAGCTCTGCTAACCCGGTTCTATGGCTCTAAAGCAGTTCTACTGACCTGGTTTCTCTGACTCTACAGCAGCTCTGCTGACCTGGTTCTCTGGCTCTAGAGCAGCTCTGCTGACCTGGTTTCTCTGACTCTACAGCAGCTCTGCTGACCTGGTTCTCTGGCTCTAGAGCAGCTCTGCTGACCTGGTTTCTCTGGCTCTACAGCAGCTCTGCTGACCTGGTTCTCGGCCTCTGGAGCAGCTCTGCTGACCTCTCTGGCTCTAAAGCAGCTCTGCTTACCTGGTTCTCTCCCTCTAAATCAGCTCTGCTGACCTTGTTCTCTGCCTCGAGAGCAGCTCCGCTGACCTGGTTCTCTGGCACTAAAGCAGCTCTGCTGACCTGGTTCTATGGCTCTAAAGCAGCTCTGCTTTCTGGTTCTCTGGCTCTAGAGCAGCTCTTCTGACCTGGTTCTCTGGCTCTAAAGCAGCTCTGCTGACCTGGTTCTCTCTGTCTAATGAGCTCTGCTGACCTGGTTCTCTGGCTCTAAAGCAGTTCTGCTGACCTGGTTCTCGGCCTCTAGAGCAGCTATGCTGACCTGGGTCTCTCGCTCTAAAGCAGCTCTGCTGACCTGGTTCTCTCCCTCTAAATCAGCTCTGCTGACCTGGTTCTCTAGCTGTAGAGCAGCTCTGCTGACCTTGTTCTCTGCATCTATAGCAGCTCTGCTGACCTGGTTCTCTGGCTCTAAAGCAGCTCTGCTGACCTGGTTCTATGGCTCTAAAGCAGCTCTGCTTCCTGGTTCTCTGGCTCTAGAGCAGCTCTTCTGACCTGGTTCTCTGGCTCTAAAGCAGCTCTGCTGACCTGGTTCTCTCCCTCTAAAGAGCTCTGCTGACCTGGTTCTCTGGCTCTACAGCAGTTCTGCTGACCTGGTTCTCTGCCTCTAGAGCAGCTCTGCTGACCTGGTTTTCTGGCTCTAAACCAGCTCTGCTGACCCGGTTCTATGGCTCTAAAGCAGTTCTACTGACCTGGTTTCTCTGACTCTACAGCAGCTCTGCTGACCTGGTTCTCTGGCTCTAGAGCAGCTCTGCTGACCTGGTTTCTCTGACTCTACAGCAGCTCTGCTGACCTGGTTCTCTGGCTCTAGAGCAGCTCTGCTGACCTGGTTTCTCTGGCTCTACAGCAGCTCTGCTGACCTTGTTCTCTGCATCTAGAGCAGCTCTTCTGACCTGGTTCTCTGGCTCTACAGCAGCTCTGCTGACCTGGTTCTCGGCCTCTGGAGCAGCTCTGCTGACCTGGGTCTCTGGCTCTAAAACAGCTCTGCTTACCTGGTTCTCTCCCTCTAAATCAGCTCTGCTGACCTTGTTCTCTGCCTCGAGAGCAGCTCCGCTGACCTGGTTCTTTGGCACTAAAGCAGCTCTGCTGACCTGGTTCTATGGCTCTAGAGCAGCTCTTCTGACCTGGTTCTCTGGCTCTAAATCAGCTCTGCTGACCTGGTTCTCTCCCTCTAAAGAGCTCTGCTGACCTGGTTCTCTGGCTCTAAAGCAGTTCTGCTGACCTGGTTCTCTGCCTCTAGAGCAGCTCTGCTGACCTGGTTCTCGGCCTCTAGAGCAGCTCTGCTGACCTGGGTCTCTGGCTCTAAAGCTGCTCTGCTGACCTGGTTCTCTCCCTGTAAATCAGCTCTGCTGACCTGGTTCTCTAGCTCTAGAGCAGCTCTGCTGACCTGGTTCTCTGGCTCTAGAGCAGCTCTGCTGACCTTGTTCTCTGCATCTAGAGCAGCTCTTCTAACCTGGTTCTCTGGCTCTAGAGCAGCTCTGCTGACCTGGTTTCTCTGGCTCTACAGCAGCTCTGCTGACCTGGTTCTCGGCCTCTGGAGCAGCTCTGCTGACCTGGGTCTCTGGCTCTAAAACAGCTCTGCTTACCTGGTTCTCTCCCTCTAAATCAGCTCTGCTGACCTTGTTCTCTGCCTCGAGAGCAGCTCCGCTGACCTGGTTCTTTGGCACTAAAGCAGCTCTGCTGACCTGGTTCTATGGCTCTAGAGCAGCTCTTCTGACCTGGTTCTCTGGCTCTAAAGCAGCTCTGCTGACCTGGTTCTCTCCCTCTAAAGAGCTCTGCTGACCTGGTTCTCTGGCTCTAAAGCAGTTCTGCTGACCTGGTTCTCTGCCTCTAGAGCAGCTCTGCTGACCTGGTTCTCGGCCTCTAGAGCAGCTCTGCTGACCTGGGTCTCTGCCTCTAGAGCAGCTCTGCTGACCTGGTTCTCGGCCTCTAGAGCAGCTCTGCGGACCTGGTTCCATGGCTCTAAAGCAGCTCTGCTTCCTGGTTCTCTGGCTCTAGAGCAGCTCTTCTGACCTGGTTCTCTGGCTCGAAAGCAGCTCTGCTGACCTGGTTCTCTCCCTCTAAAGAGCTCTGCTGACCTGGTTCTCTGGCTTTAAAGCAGTTCTGCTGACCTGGTTCTCTGCCTCTAGAGCAGCTCTGCTGACCTGGTTTTCTGGTTTTAAAGCAGCTCTGCTGACCCGGTTCTATGGCTCTAAAGCAGTTCTACTGACCTGGTTTCTCTGACTCTACAGCAGCTCTGCTGACCTGGTTCTCTGGCTTTAGAGCAGATCTGCTGACCTGGTTTCTCTGACTCTACAGCAGATCTGCTGACCTGGTTCTCTGGCTCTAGAGCAGCTCTGCTGACCTGGTTTCTCTGGCTCTACAGCAGCTCTGCTGACCTGGTTCTCGGCCTCTGGAGCAGCTCTGCTGACCTCAGTCTCTGGCTCTAAAGC
This sequence comes from Triturus cristatus, assembly GCF_964204655.1. Classification (NCBI taxonomy): domain Eukaryota; kingdom Metazoa; phylum Chordata; class Amphibia; order Caudata; family Salamandridae; genus Triturus; species Triturus cristatus. The sequence goes on along the minus strand of NC_140582.1, from coordinate 875,731,106 downwards.
AGCTCTGCTTAACTTGTTTCCTTCCCTCTAAATCAGCTCTGCTGACCTTTTTCTCTGCCTCGAGAGCAGCTCCTCTGACCTGGTTCTCTGGCACTAAAGCAGCTCTGCTGACCTGGTTCTATGGCTCTAAAGCAGCTCTGCTTTCTGGTTCTCTGGCTCTAAAGCAGCTCTGCTGACCTGGTTCTCTGCATCTAGAGCAGCTCTGCTGACCTGCTTCTCTGGCTCTAAAGCAGCTCTGCTGACCTGGTTCTCTGGCTCTCAAGCAGTTCTGCTGACCTGGTTCTCTGCCTCTAGAGCAGCTCTGCTGACCTGGTTTTCTGGCTCTAAAGCAGCTCTGCTAACCTTGTTCTCTGGCTCGAAAGCAGCTCTGCTGACCTGGTTCTCTCCCTCTAAAGAGCTCTGCTGACCTGGTTCTCTGGCTCTAAAGCAGTTCTGCTGACCTGGTTCTCTGGCTCTAAATCAGCTCTGCTGACCTGGTTCTCTCCCTCTAAAGAGCTCTGCTGACCTGGTTCTCTGGCTCTAAAGCAGTTCTGCTGACCTGGTTCTCTGCCTCTAGAGCAGCTCTGCTGACCTGGTTCTCGGCCTCTAGAGCAGCTCTGCTGACCTGGGTCTCTGGCTCTAAAGCTGCTCTGCTGACCTGGTTCTCTCCCTGTAAATCAGCTCTGCTGACCTGGTTCTCTAGCTCTAGAGCAGCTCTGCTGACCTGGTTCTCTGGCTCTAGAGCAGCTCTGCTGACCTTGTTCTCTGCATCTAGAGCAGCTCTTCTGACCTGGTTCTCTGGCTCTAGAGCAGCTCTGCTGACCTGGTTTCTCTGGCTCTACAGCAGCTCTGCTGACCTGGTTCTCGGCCTCTGGAGCAGCTCTGCTGACCTGGGTCTCTGGCTCTAAAACAGCTCTGCTTACCTGGTTCTCTCCCTCTAAATCAGCTCTGCTGACCTTGTTCTCTGCCTCGAGAGCAGCTCCGCTGACCTGGTTCTTTGGCACTAAAGCAGCTCTGCTGACCTGGTTCTATGGCTCTAGAGCAGCTCTTCTGACCTGGTTCTCTGGCTCTAAAGCAGCTCTGCTGACCTGGTTCTCTCCCTCTAAAGAGCTCTGCTGACCTGGTTCTCTGGCTCTAAAGCAGTTCTGCTGACCTGGTTCTCTGCCTCTAGAGCAGCTCTGCTGACCTGGTTCTCGGCCTCTAGAGCAGCTCTGCTGACCTGGTTCTCTGCCTCTAGAGCAGCTCTGCTGACCTGGTTCTCGGCCTCTAGAGCAGCTCTGCGGACCTGGTTCCATGGCTCTAAAGCAGCTCTGCTTCCTGGTTCTCTGGCTCTAGAGCAGCTCTTCTGACCTGGTTCTCTGGCTCGAAAGCAGCTCTGCTGACCTGGTTCTCTCCCTCTAAAGAGCTCTGCTGACCTGGTTCTCTGGCTTTAAAGCAGTTCTGCTGACCTGGTTCTCTGCCTCTAGAGCAGCTCTGCTGACCTGGTTTTCTGGTTTTAAAGCAGCTCTGCTGACCCGGTTCTATGGCTCTAAAGCAGTTCTACTGACCTGGTTTCTCTGACTCTACAGCAGCTCTGCTGACCTGGTTCTCTGGCTTTAGAGCAGATCTGCTGACCTGGTTTCTCTGACTCTACAGCAGCTCTGCTGACCTGGTTCTCTGGCTCTAGAGCAGCTCTGCTGACCTGGTTTCTCTGGCTCTACAGCAGCTCTGCTGACCTGGTTCTCGGCCTCTGGAGCAGCTCTGCTGACCTCAGTCTCTGGCTCTAAAGCAGCTCTGCTTAACTTGTTTCCTTCCCTCTAAATCAGCTCTGCTGACCTTTTTCTCTGCCTCGAGAGCAGCTCCGCTGACCTGGTTCTCTGGCACTAAAGCAGCTCTGCTGACCTGGTTCTATGGCTCTAAAGCAGCTCTGCTTTCTGGTTCTCTGGCTCTAAAGCAGCTCTGCTGACCTGGTTCTCTGCATCTAGAGCAGCTCTGCTGACCTGCTTCTCTGGCTCTAAAGCAGCTCTGCTGACCTGGTTCTCTGGCTCTCAAGCAGTTCTGCTGACCTGGTTCTCTGCCTCTAGAGCAGCTCTGCTGACCTGGTTTTCTGGCTCTAAAGCAGCTCTGCTAACCTGGTTCTCTGGCTCGAAAGCAGCTCTGCTGACCTGGTTCTCTCCCTCTAAAGAGCTCTGCTGACCTGGTTCTCTGGCTCTAAAGCAGTTCTGCTGACCTGGTTCTCTGCCTCTAGAGCAGCTCTGCTGACCTGGTTCTCGGCCTCTAGAGCAGCTCTGCTGACCTGGGTCTCTGGCTCTAAAGCAGCTCTGCTGACCTGGTTCTCTCCCTCTAAATCAGCTCTGCTGACCTGGTTCTCTAGCTCTAGAGCAGCTCTGCTGACCTTGTTCTCTGCATCTAGAGCAGCTCTGCTGACCTGGTTCTCTGGCTCTAAAGCAGCTCTGCTGACCTGGTTCTCTCTCTCTAAATCAGCTCTGCTGACCTGGTTCTCTAGCTCTAAAGCAGCTCTGCTGACCTTGTTCTCTGCATCTAGAGCAGCTCTTCTGACCTGGTTCTCTGGCTCTAAAGCAGCTCTGCTGACCTGGTTCTCTCCCTCTAAAGAGCTCTGCTGACCTGGTTCTCTGGCTCTAAAGCAGTTCTGCTGACCTGGTTCTCTGCCTCTAGAGCAGCTCTGCTGACCTGGTTTTCTGGCTCTAAAGCAGCTCTGCTAACCCGGTTCTATGGCTCTAAAGCAGTTCTACTGACCTGGTTTCTCTGACTCTACAGCAGCTCTGCTGACCTGGTTCTCTGGCTCTAGAGCAGCTCTGCTGACCTGGTTTCTCTGACTCTACAGCAGCTCTGCTGACCTGGTTCTCTGGCTCTAGAGCAGCTCTGCTGACCTGGTTTCTCTGGCTCTACAGCAGCTCTGCTGACCTGGTTCTCGGCCTCTGGAGCAGCTCTGCTGACCTCTCTGGCTCTAAAGCAGCTCTGCTTACCTGGTTCTCTCCCTCTAAATCAGCTCTGCTGACCTTGTTCTCTGCCTCGAGAGCAGCTCCGCTGACCTGGTTCTCTGGCACTAAAGCAGCTCTGCTGACCTGGTTCTATGGCTCTAAAGCAGCTCTGCTTTCTGGTTCTCTGGCTCTAGAGCAGCTCTTCTGACCTGGTTCTCTGGCTCTAAAGCAGCTCTGCTGACCTGGTTCTCTGGCTCTAGAGCAGCTCTGCTGACCTGGTTTCTCTGGCTCTAAAGCAGTTCTGCTGACCTGGTTCTCGGCCTCTAGAGCAGCTATGCTGACCTGGGTCTCTCGCTCTAAAGCAGCTCTGCTGACCTGGTTCTCTCCCTCTAAATCAGCTCTGCTGACCTGGTTCTCTAGCTGTAGAGCAGCTCTGCTGACCTTGTTCTCTGCATCTATAGCAGCTCTGCTGACCTGGTTCTCTGGCTCTAAAGCAGCTCTGCTGACCTGGTTCTATGGCTCTAAAGCAGCTCTGCTTCCTGGTTCTCTGGCTCTAGAGCAGCTCTTCTGACCTGGTTCTCTGGCTCTAAAGCAGCTCTGCTGACCTGGTTCTCTCCCTCTAAAGAGCTCTGCTGACCTGGTTCTCTGGCTCTACAGCAGTTCTGCTGACCTGGTTCTCTGCCTCTAGAGCAGCTCTGCTGACCTGGTTTTCTGGCTCTAAAGCAGCTCTGCTGACCCGGTTCTATGGCTCTAAAGCAGTTCTACTGACCTGGTTTCTCTGACTCTACAGCAGCTCTGCTGACCTGGTTCTCTGGCTCTAGAGCAGCTCTGCTGACCTGGTTTCTCTGACTCTACAGCAGCTCTGCTGACCTGGTTCTCTGGCTCTAGAGCAGCTCTGCTGACCTGGTTTCTCTGGCTCTACAGCAGCTCTGCTGACCTTGTTCTCTGCATCTAGAGCAGCTCTTCTGACCTGGTTCTCTGGCTCTACAGCAGCTCTGCTGACCTGGTTCTCGGCCTCTGGAGCAGCTCTGCTGACCTGGGTCTCTGACTCTAAAACAGCTCTGCTTACCTGGTTCTCTCCCTCTAAATCAGCTCTGCTGACCTTGTTCTCTGCCTCGAGAGCAGCTCCGCTGACCTGGTTCTTTGGCACTAAAGCAGCTCTGCTGACCTGGTTCTATGGCTCTAGAGCAGCTCTTCTGACCTGGTTCTCTGGCTCTAAATCAGCTCTGCTGACCTGGTTCTCTCCCTCTAAAGAGCTCTGCTGACCTGGTTCTCTGGCTCTAAAGCAGTTCTGCTGACCTGGTTCTCTGCCTCTAGAGCAGCTCTGCTGACCTGGTTCTCGGCCTCTAGAGCAGCTCTGCTGACCTGGGTCTCTGGCTCTAAAGCTGCTCTGCTGACCTGGTTCTCTCCCTGTAAATCAGCTCTGCTGACCTGGTTCTCTAGCTCTAGAGCAGCTCTGCTGACCTGGTTCTCTGGCTCTAGAGCAGCTCTGCTGACCTTGTTCTCTGCATCTAGAGCAGCTCTTCTGACCTGGTTCTCTGGCTCTAGAGCAGCTTTGCTGACCTGGTTTCTCTGGCTCTACAGCAGCTCTGCTGACCTGGTTCTCGGCCTCTGGAGCAGCTCTGCTGACCTGGGTCTCTGGCTCTAAAACAGCTCTGCTTACCTGGTTCTCTCCCTCTAAATCAGCTCTGCTGACCTTGTTCTCTGCCTCGAGAGCAGCTCCGCTGACCTGGTTCTTTGGCACTAAAGCAGCTCTGCTGACCTGGTTCTATGGCTCTAGAGCAGCTCTTCTGACCTGGTTCTCTGGCTCTAAAGCAGCTCTGCTGACCTGGTTCTCTCCCTCTAAAGAGCTCTGCTGACCTGGTTCTCTGGCTCTAAAGCAGTTCTGCTGACCTGGTTCTCTGCCTCTAGAGCAGCTCTGCTGACCTGGTTCTCGGCCTCTAGAGCAGCTCTGCTGACCTGGGTCTCTGCCTCTAGAGCAGCTCTGCTGACCTGGTTCTCGGCCTCTAGAGCAGCTCTGCGGACCTGGTTCCATGGCTCTAAAGCAGCTCTGCTTCCTGGTTCTCTGGCTCTAGAGCAGCTCTTCTGACCTGGTTCTCTGGCTCGAAAGCAGCTCTGCTGACCTGGTTCTCTCCCTCTAAAGAGCTCTGCTGACCTGGTTCTCTGGCTTTAAAGCAGTTCTGCTGACCTGGTTCTCTGCCTCTAGAGCAGCTCTGCTGACCTGGTTTTCTGGTTTTAAAGCAGCTCTGCTGACCCGGTTCTATGGCTCTAAAGCAGTTCTACTGACCTGGTTTCTCTGACTCTACAGCAGCTCTGCTGACCTGGTTCTCTGGCTTTAGAGCAGATCTGCTGACCTGGTTTCTCTGACTCTACAGCAGCTCTGCTGACCTGGTTCTCTGGCTCTAGAGCAGCTCTGCTGACCTGGTTTCTCTGGCTCTACAGAAGCTCTGCTGACCTGGTTCTCGGCCTCTGGAGCAGCTCTGCTGACCTCAGTCTCTGGCTCTAAAGCAGCTCTGCTTAACTTGTTTCCTTCCCTCTAAATCAGCTCTGCTGACCTTTTTCTCTGCCTCGAGAGCAGCTCCGCTGACCTGGTTCTCTGGCACTAAAGCAGCTCTGCTGACCTGGTTCTATGGCTCTAAAGCAGCTCTGCTTTCTGGTTCTCTGGCTCTAGAGCAGCTCTTCTGACCTGGTTCTCTGGCTCTAAAGCAGTTCTGCTGACCTGGTTCTCAGCCTCTAGAGCAGCTCTGCTGACCTGGGTCTCTGGCTCTAAAGCAGCTCTGCTGACCTGGTTCTCTGCATCTAGAGCAGCTCTGCTGACCTGCTTCTCTGGCTCTAAAGCAGCTCTGCTGACCTGGTTCCATGGCTCTAAAGCAGCTCTGCTTCCTGGTTCTCTGGCTCTAGAGCAGCTCTTCTGACCTGGTTCTCTGACTCTACAGCAGCTCTGCTGACCTGGTTCTCTCCCTCTAAAGAGCTCTGCTGACCTGGTTCTCTGGCTCTAAAGCAGTTCTGCTGACCTGGTTCTCTGCCTCTAGAGCAGCTCTGCTGACCTGGTTTTCTGGTTTTAAAGCAGCTCTGCTGACCCGAATCTATGGCTCTAAAGCAATTCTACTGACCTGGTTTCTCTGACTCTACAGCAGCTCTGCTGACCTGGTTCTCTGGCTTTAGAGCAGATCTGCTGACCTGGTTTCTCTGACTCTACAGCAGCTCTGCTGACCTGGTTCTCTCCCTCTAAAGAGCTCTGCTGACCTGGTTCTCTGGCTCTAAAGCAGTTCTGCTGACCTGGTTCTCGGCCTCTAGAGCAGCTCTGCTGACCTGGGTCTCTGGCTCTAAAGCAGCTCTGCTGACCTGGTTCTCTAGCTCTAGAGCAGCTCTGCTGACCTTGTTCTCTGCATCTAGAGCAGCTCTACTGACCTGGTTCTCTGGCTCTAAAGCAGCTCTGCTGACCTGGTTCCATGGCTCTAAAGCAGCTCTGCTTCCTGGTTCTCTGGCTCTAGAGCAGCTCTTCTGACCTGGTTCTCTGGCTCGAAAGCAGCTCTGCTGACCTGGTTCTCTCCCTCTAAAGAGCTCTGCTGACCTGGTTCTCTGGCTCTAAAGCAGTTCTGCTGACCTGGTTCTCTGCCTCTAGAGCAGCTCTGCTGACCTGGTTTTCTGGTTTTAAAGCAGCTCTGCTGACCCGGATCTATGGCTCTAAAGCAGTTCTACTGACCTGGTTTCTCTGACTCTACAGCAGCTCTGCTGACCTGGTTCTCTGGCTTCAGAGCAGATCTGCTGACCTGGTTTTCTGGTTTTAAAGCAGCTCTGCTGACCCGGATCTATGGCTCTAAAGCAGTTCTACTGACCTGGTTTCTCTGAGTCTACAGCAGTTCTACTGACCTGGCTTCTCTGACTCTACAGCAGCTCTGCTGACCTGGTTCTCTGGCTTTAGAGCAGATCTGCTCACCTGGTTTCTCTGACTCTACAGCAGCTCTGCTGACCTGGTTCTCTCCCTCTAAAGAGCTCTGCTGACCTGGTTCTCTGGCTCTAAAGCAGTTCTGCTGACCTGGTTCTCGGCCTCTAGAGCAGCTCTGCTGACCTGGGTCTCTGGCTCTAAAGCAGCTCTGCTGACCTGGTTCTCTCCCTCTAAATCAGCTCTGCTGACCTGGTTCTCTAGCTCTAGAGCAGCTCTGCTGACCTTGTTCTCTGCATCTAGAGCAGCTCTGCTGACCTGGTTCTCTGGCTCTGAAGCAGCTCTGCTGACCTGGTTCCATGGCTCTAAAGCAGCTCTGCTTCCTGGTTCTCTGGCTCTAGAGCAGCTCTTCTGACCTGGTTCTCTGGCTCGAAAGCAGCTCTGCTGACCTGGTTCTCTCCCTCTAAAGAGCTCTGCTGACCTGGTTCTCTGGCTCTAAAGCAGTTCTGCTGACCTGGTTCTCTGCCTCTAGAGCAGCTCTGCTGACCTGGTTTTCTGGTTTTAAAGCAGCTCTGCTGACCCAGATCTATGGCTCTAAAGCAGGTCTACTGACCTGGTTTCTCTGACTCTACAGCAGCTCTGCTGACCTGGTTCTCTGGCTTTAGAGCAGATCTGCTGACCTGGTTTCTCTGACTCTACAGCAGCTCTGCTGACCTGGTTCTCTGGCTCTACAGCAGCTCTGCTGACCTGGTTCTCGGCCTCTGGAGCAGCTCTGCTGACCTCAGTCTCTGGCTCTAAAGCAGCTCTGCTTACCTGGTTCTCTCCCTCTAAATCAGCTCTGCTGACCTTGTTCTCTGCCTCGAGAGCAGCTCCGCTGACTTGGTTCTCTGGCACTAAAGCAGCTCTGCTGACCTGGTTCTATGGCACTAAAGCAGCTCTGCTTTCTGGTTCTCTGGCTCTAGAGCAGCTCTTCTGACCTGGTTCTCTGGCTCTAAAGCAGCTCTGCTGACCTGGTTCTCTCCCTCTAAGGAGCTCTGCTGACCTGGTTCTCTGGCTCTAAAGCAGTTCTGCTGACCTGGTTCTCGGCCTCTAGAGCAGCTCTGCTGACCTGGGTCTCTGGCTCTAAAGCAGCTCTGCTGACCTGGTTCTCTCCCTCTAAATCAGCTCTGCTGACCTTGTTCTCTGCCTCGAGAGCAGCTCCGCTGACCTGGTTCTCTGGCACTAAAGCAGCTCTGCTGACCTGGTTCTATGGCTCTAAAGCAGCTCTGCTTTCTGGTTCTCTGGCTCTAGAGCAGCTCTTCTGACCTGGTTCTCTGGCTCTAAAGCAGCTCTGCTGACCTGGTTCTCTCCCTCTAATGAGCTCTGCTGACCTGGTTCTCTGGCTCTAAAGCAGTTCTGCTGACCTGGTTCTCGGCCTCTAGAGCAGCTATGCTGACCTGGGTCTCTCGCTCTAAAGCAGCTCTGCTGACCTGGTTCTCTCCCTCTAAATCAGCTCTGCTGACCTGGTTCTCTAGCTGTAGAGCAGCTCTGCTGACCTTGTTCTCTGCATCTATAGCAGCTCTGCTGACCTGGTTCTCTGGCTCTAAAGCAGCTCTGCTGACCTGGTTCTATGGCTCTAAAGCAGCTCTGCTTCCTGGTTCTCTGGCTCTAGAGCAGCTCTTCTGACCTGGTTCTCTGGCTCTAAAGCAGCTCTGCTGACCTGGTTCTCTCCCTCTAAAGAGCTCTGCTGACCTGGTTCTCTGGCTCTACAGCAGTTCTGCTGACCTGGTTCTCTGCCTCTAGAGCAGCTCTGCTGACCTGGTTTTCTGGCTCTAAAGCAGCTCTGCTGACCCGGTTCTATGGCTCTAAAGCAGTTCTACTGACCTGGTTTCTCTGACTCTACAGCAGCTCTGCTGACCTGGTTCTCTGGCTCTAGAGCAGCTCTGCTGACCTGGTTTCTCTGACTCTACAGCAGCTCTGCTGACCTGGTTCTCTGGCTCTAGAGCAGCTCTGCTGACCTGGTTTCTCTGGCTCTACAGCAGCTCTGCTGACCTTGTTCTCTGCATCTAGAGCAGCTCTTCTGACCTGGTTCTCTGGCTCTACAGCAGCTCTGCTGACCTGGTTCTCGGCCTCTGGAGCAGCTCTGCTGACCTGGGTCTCTGGCTCTAAAACAGCTCTGCTTACCTGGTTCTCTCCCTCTAAATCAGCTCTGCTGACCTTGTTCTCTGCCTCGAGAGCAGCTCCGCTGACCTGGTTCTTTGGCACTAAAGCAGCTCTGCTGACCTGGTTCTATGGCTCTAGAGCAGCTCTTCTGACCTGGTTCTCTGGCTCTAAATCAGCTCTGCTGACCTGGTTCTCTCCCTCTAAAGAGCTCTGCTGACCTGGTTCTCTGGCTCTAAAGCAGTTCTGCTGACCTGGTTCTCTGCCTCTAGAGCAGCTCTGCTGACCTGGTTCTCGGCCTCTAGAGCAGCTCTGCTGACCTGGGTCTCTGGCTTTAAAGCTGCTCTGCTGACCTGGTTCTCTCCCTGTAAATCAGCTCTGCTGACCTGGTTCTCTAGCTCTAGAGCAGCTCTGCTGACCTGGTTCTCTGGCTCTAGAGCAGCTCTGCTGACCGTGTTCTCTGCATCTAGAGCAGCTCTTCTGACCTGGTTCTCTGGCTCTAGAGCAGCTCTGCTGACCTGGTTTCTCTGGCTCTACAGCAGCTCTGCTGACCTGGTTCTCGGCCTCTGGAGCAGCTCTGCTGACCTGGGTCTCTGGCTCTAAAACAGCTCTGCTTACCTGGTTCTCTCCCTCTAAATCAGCTCTGCTGACCTTGTTCTCTGCCTCGAGAGCAGCTCCGCTGACCTGGTTCTTTGGCACTAAAGCAGCTCTGCTGACCTGGTTCTATGGCTCTAGAGCAGCTCTTCTGACCTGGTTCTCTGGCTCTAAAGCAGCTCTGCTGACCTGGTTCTCTCCCTCTAAAGAGCTCTGCTGACCTGGTTCTCTGGCTCTAAAGCAGTTCTGCTGACCTGGTTCTCTGCCTCTAGAGCAGCTCTGCTGACCTGGTTTTCGGCCTCTAGAGCAGCTCTGCTGACCTGGGTCTCTGCCTCTAGAGCAGCTCTGCTGACCTGGTTCTCGGCCTCTAGAGCAGCTCTGCGGACCTGGTTCCATGGCTCTAAAGCAGCTCTGCTTCCTGGTTCTCTGGCTCTAGAGCAGCTCTTCTGACCTGGTTCTCTGACTCTACAGCAGCTCTGCTGACCTGGTTCTCTCCCTCTAAAGAGCTCTGCTGACCTGGTTCTCTGGCTCTAAAGCAGTTCTGCTGACCTGGTTCTCTGCCTCTAGAGCAGCTCTGCTGACCTGGTTTTCTGGTTTTAAAGCAGCTCTGCTGACCCGAATCTATGGCTCTAAAGCAGTTCTACTGACCTGGTTTCTCTGACTCTACAGCAGCTCTGCTCACCTGGTTCTCTGGCTTTAGAGCAGATCTGCTGACCTGGTTTCTCTGACTCTACAGCAGCTCTGCTGACCTGGTTCTCTCCCTCTAAAGAGCTCTGCTGACCTGGTTCTCTGGCTCTAAAGCAGTTCTGCTGACCTGGTTCTCGGCCTCTAGAGCAGCTCTGCTGACCTGGGTCTCTGGCTCTAAAGCAGCTCTGCTGACCTGGTTCTCTCCCTCTAAATCAGCTCTGCTGACCTGGTTCTCTAGCTCTAGAGCAGCTCTGCTGACCTTGTTCTCTGCATCTAGAGCAGCTCTACTGACCTGGTTCTCTGGCTCTAAAGCAGCTCTGCTGACCTGGTTCCATGGCTCTAAAGCAGCTCTGCTTCCTGGTTCTCTGGCTCTAGAGCAGCTCTTCTGACCTGGTTCTCTGGCTCGAAAGCAGCTCTGCTGACCTGGTTCTCTCCATCTAAAGAGCTCTGCTGACCTGGTTCTATGGCTCTAAAGCAGTTCTGCTGACCTGGTTCTCTGCCTCTAGAGCAGCTCTGCTGACCTGGTTTTCTGGTTTTAAAGCAGCTCTGCTGACCCGGATCTATGGCTCTAAAGCAGTTCTACTGACCTGGTTTCTCTGACTCTACAGCAGCTCTGCTGACCTGGTTCTCTGGCTTTAGAGCAGATCTGCTGACCTGGTTTTCTGGTTTTAAAGCAGCTCTGCTGACCCGGATCTATGGCTCTAAAGCAGTTCTACTGACCTGGTTTCTCTGAGTCTACAGCAGTTCTACTGACCTGGTTTCTCTGACTCTACAGCAGCTCTGCTGACCTGGTTCTCTGGCTTTAGAGCAGATCTGCTCACCTGGTTTCTCTGACTCTACAGCAGCTCTGCTGACCTGGTTCTCTCCCTCTAAAGAGCTCTGCTGACCTGGTTCTCTGGCTCTAAAGCAGTTCTGCTGACCTGGTTCTCGGCCTCTAGAGCAGCTCTGCTGACCTGGGTCTCTGGCTCTAAAGCAGCTCTGCTGACCTGGTTCTCTCCCTCTAAATCAGCTCTGCTGACCTGGTTCTCTAGCTCTAGAGCAGCTCTGCTGACCTTGTTCTCTGCATCTAGAGCAGCTCTGCTGACCTGGTTCTCTGGCTCTAAAGCAGCTCTGCTGACCTGGTTCCATGGCTCTAAAGCAGCTCTGCTTTCTGGTTCTCTGGCTCTAGAGCAGCTCTTCTGACCTGGTTCTCTGGCTCGAAAGCAGCTCTGCTGACCTGGTTCTCTCCCTCTAAAGAGCTCTGCTGACCTGGTTCTCTGGCTCTAAAGCAGTTCTGCTGACCTTGTTCTCTGCCTCTAGAGCAGCTCTGCTGACCTGGTTTTCTGGTTTTAAAGCAGCTCTGCTGACCCAGATCTATGGCTCTAAAGCAGGTCTACTGACCTGGTTTCTCTGACTCTACAGCAGCTCTGCTGACCTGGTTCTCTGGCTTTAGAGCAGATCTGCTGACCTGGTTTTCTGGTTTTAAAGCAGCTCTGCTGACCCGGATCTATGGCTCTAAAGCAGTTCTACTGACCTGGTTTCTCTGAGTCTACAGCAGTTCTACTGACCTGGTTTCTCTGACTCTACAACAGCTCTGCTGACCTGGTTCTCTGGCTTTAGAGCAGATCTGCTCACCTGGTTTCTCTGACTCTACAGCAGCTCTGCTGACCTGGTTCTCTCCCTCTAAAGAGCTCTGCTGACCTGGTTCTCTGGCTCTAAAGCAGTTCTGCTGACCTGGTTCTCGGCCTCTAGAGCAGCTCTGCTGACCTGGGTCTCTGGCTCTAAAGCAGCTCTGCTGACCTGGTTCTCTCCCTCTACATCAGCTCTGCTGACCTGGTTCTCTAGCTCTAGAGCAGATCTGCTGACCTTGTTCTCTGCATCTATAGCAGCTCTGCTGACCTGGTTCTCTAGCTCTAGAGCAGCTCTGCTGACCTTGTTCTCTGCATCTAGAGCAGCTCTACTGACCTGGTTCTCTGGCTCTAAAGCAGCTCTGCTGACCTGGTTCCATGGCTCTAAAGCAGCTCTGCTTCCTGGTTCTCTGGCTCTAGAGCAGCTCTTCTGACCTGGTTCTCTGGCTCGAAAGCAGCTCTGCTGACCTGGTTCTCTCCATCTAAAGAGCTCTGCTGACCTGGTTCTATGGCTCTAAAGCAGTTCTGCTGACCTGGTTCTCTGCCTCTAGAGCAGCTCTGCTGACCTGGTTTTCTGGTTTTAAAGCAGCTCTGCTGACCCGGATCTATGGCTCTAAAGCAGTTCTACTGACCTGGTTTCTCTGACTCTACAGCAGCTCTGCTGACCTGGTTCTCTGGCTTTAGAGCAGATCTGCTGACCTGGTTTTCTGGTTTTAAAGCAGCTCTGCTGACCCGGATCTATGGCTCTAAAGCAGTTCTACTGACCTGGTTTCTCTGAGTCTACAGCAGTTCTACTGACCTGGTTTCTCTGACTCTACAGCAGCTCTGCTGACCTGGTTCTCTGGCTTTAGAGCAGATCTGCTCACCTGGTTTCTCTGACTCTACAGCAGCTCTGCTGACCTGGTTCTCTCCCTCTAAAGAGCTCTGCTGACCTGGTTCTCTGGCTCTAAAGCAGTTCTGCTGACCTGGTTCTCGGCCTCTAGAGCAGCTCTGCTGACCTGGGTCTCTGGCTCTAAAGCAGCTCTGCTGACCTGGTTCTCTCCCTCTAAATCAGCTCTGCTGACCTGGTTCTCTAGCTCTAGAGCAGCTCTGCTGACCTTGTTCTCTGCATCTAGAGCAGCTCTGCTGACCTGGTTCTCTGGCTCTAAAGCAGCTCTGCTGACCTGGTTCCATGGCTCTAAAGCAGCTCTGCTTCCTGGTTCTCTGGCTCTAGAGCAGCTCTTCTGACCTGGTTCTCTGGCTCGAAAGCAGCTCTGCTGACCTGGTTCTCTCCCTCTAAAGAGCTCTGCTGACCTGGTTCTCTGGCTCTAAAGCAGTTCTGCTGACCTTGTTCTCTGCCTCTAGAGCAGCTCTGCTGACCTGGTTTTCTGGTTTTAAAGCAGCTCTGCTGACCCAGATCTATGGCTCTAAAGCAGGTCTACTGACCTGGTTTCTCTGACTCTACAGCAGCTCTGCTGACCTGGTTCTCTGGCTTTAGAGCAGATCTGCTGACCTGGTTTTCTGGTTTTAAAGCAGCTCTGCTGACCCGGATCTATGGCTCTAAAGCAGTTCTACTGACCTGGTTTCTCTGAGTCTACAGCAGTTCTACTGACCTGGTTTCTCTGACTCTACAACAGCTCTGCTGACCTGGTTCTCTGGCTTTAGAGCAGATCTGCTCACCTGGTTTCTCTGACTCTACAGCAGCTCTGCTGACCTGGTTCTCTCCCTCTAAAGAGCTCTGCTGACCTGGTTCTCTGGCTCTAAAGCAGTTCTGCTGACCTGGTTCTCGGCCTCTAGAGCAGCTCTGCTGACCTGGGTCTCTGGCTCTAAAGCAGCTCTGCTGACCTGGTTCTCTCCCTCTAAATCAGCTCTGCTGACCTGGTTCTCTAGCTCTAGAGCAGCTCTGCTGACCTTGTTCTCTGCATCTAGAGCAGCTCTGCTGACCTGGTTCTCTGGCTCTAAAGCAGCTCTGCTGACCTGGTTCCATGGCTCTAAAGCAGCTCTGCTTCCTGGTTCTCTGGCTCTAGAGCAGCTCTTCTGACCTGGTTCTCTGGCTCGAAAGCAGCTCTGCTGACCTGGTTCTCTCCCTCTAAAGAGCTCTGCTGACCTGGTTCTCTGGCTCTAAAGCAGTTCTGCTGACCTGGTTCTCTGCCTCTAGAGCAGCTCTGCTGACCTGGTTTTCTGGTTTTAAAGCAGCTCTGCTGACCCAGATCTATGGCTCTAAAGCAGTTCTACTGACCTGGTTTCTCTGACTCTACAGCAGCTCTGCTGACCTGGTTCTCTGGCTTTAGAGCAGATCTGCTGACCTGGTTTTCTGGTTTTAAAGCAGCTCTGCTGACCCGGATCTATGGCTCTAAAGCAGTTCTACTGACCTGGTTTCTCTGAGTCTACAGCAGTTCTACTGACCTGGTTTCTCTGACTCTACAGCATCTCTGCTGACCTGGTTCTCTGGCTTTAGAGCAGATCTGCTCACCTGGTTTCTCTGACTCTACAGCAGCTCTGCTGACCTGGTTCTCTCCCTCTAAAGAGCTCTGCTGACCTGGTTCTCTGGCTCTAAAGCAGTTCTGCTGACCTGGTTCTCGGCCTCTAGAGCAGCTCTGCTGACCTGGGTCTCTGGCTCTAAAGCAGCTCTGCTGACCTGGTTCTCTCCCTCTAAATCAGCTCTGCTGACCTGGTTCTCTAGCTCTAGAGCAGCTCTGCTGACCTTGTTCTCTGCATCTAGAGCAGCTCTGCTGACCTGGTTCTCTGGCTCTAAAGCAGCTCTGCTGACCTGGTTCCATGGCTCTAAAGCAGCTCTGCTTCCTGGTTCTCTGGCTCTAGAGCAGCTCTTCTGACCTGGTTCTCTGGCTCGAAAGCAGCTCTGCTGACCTGGTTCTCTCCCTCTAAAGAGCTCTGCTGACCTGGTTCTCTGGCTCTAAAGCAGTTCTGCTGACCTGGTTCTCTGCCTCTAGAGCAGCTCTGCTGACCTGGTTTTCTGGTTTTAAAGCAGCTCTGCTGACCCAGATCTATGGCTCTAAAGCAGGTCTACTGACCTGGTTTCTCTGACTCTACAGCAGCTCTGCTGACCTGGTTCTCTGGCTTTAGAGCAGATCTGCTGACCTGGTTTCTCTGACTCTACAGCAGCTCTGCTGACCTGGTTCTCTGGCTCTACAGCAGCTCTGCTGACCTGGTTCTCGGCCTCTGGAGCAGCTCTACTGACCTCAGTCTCTGGCTCTAAAGCAGCTCTGCTTACCTGGTTCTCTCCCTCTAAATCAGCTCTGCTGACCTTGTTCTCTGCCTCGAGAGCAGCTCCGCTGACTTGGTTCTCTGGCACTAAAGCAGCTCTGCTGACCTGGTTCTATGGCACTAAAGCAGCTCTGCTTTCTGGTTCTCTGGCTCTAGAGCAGCTCTTCTGACCTGGTTCTCTGGCTCTAAAGCAGCTCTGCTGACCTGGTTCTCTCCCTCTAAGGAGCTCTGCTGACCTGGTTCTCTGGCTCTAAAGCAGTTCTGCTGACCTGGTTCTCGGCCTCTAGAGCAGCTCTGCTGACCTGGGTCTCTGGCTCTTAAGCAGCTCTGCTGACCTGGTTCTCTCCCTCTAAATCAGCTCTGCTGACCTGGTTCTCTAGCTCTAGAGCAGCTCTGCTGACCTTGTTCTCTGCATCTAGAGCAGCTCTGCTGACCTGGTTCTCTGGCTCTAAAGCAGCTCTGCTGACCTGGTTCTATGGCTCTAAAGCAGCTCTGCATCCTGGTTCTCTGGCTCTAGAGCAGCTCTTCTGACCTGGTTCTCTGGCTCTAAAGCAGCTCTGCTGACCTGGTTCTCTCCCTCTAAAGAGCTCTGCTGACCTGGTTCTCTGGCTCTAAAGCAGTTCTGCTGACCTGGTTCTCTGCCTCTAGAGCAGCTCTGCTGACCTGGTTCTCGGCCTCTAGAGCAGCTCTGCTGACCTGGGTCTCTGGCTCTAAAGCAGCTCTGCTGACCTGGTTCTCTCCCTCTAAATCAGCTCTGCTGACCTGGTTCTCTAGCTCTAGAGCAGCTCTGCTGACCTGGTTCTCTGGCTCTAAAGCAGCTCTGCTTAACTTGTTTCCTTCCCTCTAAATCAGCTCTGCTGACCTTTTTCTCTGCCTCGAGAGCAGCTCCGCTGACCTGGTTCTCTGGCACTAAAGCAGCTCTGCTGACCTGGTTCTATGGCTCTAAAGCAGCTCTGCTTTCTGGTTCTCTGGCTCTAGAGCAGCTCTTCTGACCTGGTTCTCTGGCTCTAAAGCAGTTCTGCTGACCTGGTTCTCAGCCTCTAGAGCAGCTCTGCTGACCTGGGTCTCTGGCTCTAAAGCAGCTCTGCTGACCTGGTTCTCTCCCTCTAAAGAGCTCTGCTGACCTGGTTCTCTGGCTCTAAAGCAGTTCTGCTGACCTGGTTCTCTGCCTCTAGAGCAGCTCTGCTGACCTGGTTCTCGGCCTCTAGAGCAGCTCTGCTGACCTGGGTCTCTGGCTCTAAAGCAGCTCTGCTGACCTGGTTCTCTCCCTCTAAATCAGCTCTGCTGACCTGGTTCTCTAGCTCTAGAGCAGCTCTGCTGACCTTGTTCTCTGCATCTAGAGCAGCTCTGCTGACCTGGTTCTCTGGCTCTAAAGCAGCTCTGCTTAACTTGTTTCCTTCCCTCTAAATCAGCTCTGCTGACCTTTTTCTCTGCCTCGAGAGCAGCTCCGCTGACCTGGTTCTCTGGCACTAAAGCAGCTCTGCTGACCTGGTTCTATGGCTCTAAAGCAGCTCTGCTTTCTGGTTCTCTGGCTCTAAAGCAGTTCTGCTGACCTGGTTCTCTGCCTCTAGAGCAGCTCTGCTGACCTGGTTTTCTGGTTTTAAAGCAGCTCTGCTGACCCAGATCTATGGCTCTAAAGCAGGTCTACTGACCCGGTTTCTCTGACTCTACAGCAGCTCTGCTGACCTGGTTCTCTGGCTTTAGAGCAGATCTGCTGACCTGGTTTCTCTGACTCTACAGCAGCTCTGCTGACCTGGTTCTCTGGCTCTACAGCAGCTCTGCTGACCTGGTTCTCGGCCTCTGGAGCAGCTCTACTGACCTCAGTCTCTGGCTCTAAAGCAGCTCTGCTTACCTGGTTCTCTCCCTCTAAATCAGCTCTGCTGACCTTGTTCTCTGCCTCGAGAGCAGCTCCGCTGACTTGGTTCTCTGGCACTAAAGCAGCTCTGCTGACCTGGTTCTATGGCACTAAAGCAGCTCTGCTTTCTGGTTCTCTGGCTCTAGAGCAGCTCTTCTGACCTGGTTCTCTGGCTCTAAAGCAGCTCTGCTGACCTGGTTCTCTCCCTCTAAGGAGCTCTGCTGACCTGGTTCTCTGGCTCTAAAGCAGTTCTGCTGACCTGGTTCTCGGCCTCTAGAGCAGCTCTGCTGACCTGGGTCTCTGGCTCTTAAGCAGCTCTGCTGACCTGGTTCTCTCCCTCTAAATCAGCTCTGCTGACCTGGTTCTCTAGCTCTAGAGCAGCTCTGCTGACCTTGTTCTCTGCATCTAGAGCAGCTCTGCTGACCTGGTTCTCTGGCTCTAAAGCAGCTCTGCTGACCTGGTTCTATGGCTCTAAAGCAGCTCTGCATCCTGGTTCTCTGGCTCTAGAGCAGCTCTTCTGACCTGGTTCTCTGGCTCTAAAGCAGCTCTGCTGACCTGGTTCTCTCCCTCTAAAGAGCTCTGCTGACCTGGTTCTCTGGCTCTAAAGCAGTTCTGCTGACCTGGTTCTCTGCCTCTAGAGCAGCTCTGCTGACCTGGTTCTCGGCCTCTAGAGCAGCTCTGCTGACCTGGGTCTCTGGCTCTAAAGCAGCTCTGCTGACCTGGTTCTCTCCCTCTAAATCAGCTCTGCTGACCTGGTTCTCTAGCTCTAGAGCAGCTCTGCTGACCTTGTTCTCTGCATCTAGAGCAGCTCTGCTGACCTGGTTCTCTGGCTCTAAAGCAGCTCTGCTTAACTTGTTTCCTTCCCTCTAAATCAGCTCTGCTGACCTTTTTCTCTGCCTCGAGAGCAGCTCCGCTGACCTGGTTCTCTGGCACTAAAGCAGCTCTGCTGACCTGGTTCTATGGCTCTAAAGCAGCTCTGCTTTCTGGTTCTCTGGCTCTAGAGCAGCTCTTCTGACCTGGTTCTCTGGCTCTAAAGCAGTTCTGCTGACCTGGTTCTCAGCCTCTAGAGCAGCTCTGCTGACCTGGGTCTCTGGCTCTAAAGCAGCTCTGCTGACCTGGTTCTCTGCATCTAGAGCAGCTCTGCTGACCTGGTTCTCTGGCTCTAAAGCAGCTCTGCTGACCTGGTTCCATGGCTCTAAAGCAGCTCTGCTTCCTGGTTTTCTGGCTCTAGAGCAGCTCTTCTGACCTGGTTCTCTGGCTCGAAAGCAGCTCTGCTGACCTAGTTCTCTCCCTCTAAAGAGCTCTGCTGACCTGGTTCTCTGGCTCTAAAGCAGTTCTGCTGACCTGGTTCTCTGCCTCTAGAGCAGCTCTGCTGACCTGGTTTTCTGGTTTTAAAGCAGCTCTGCTGACCCGGATCTATGGCTCTAAAGCAGTTCTACTGACCTGGTTTCTCTGACTCTACAGCAGCTCTGCTGACCTGGTTCTCTGGCTTTAGAGCAGATCTGCTGACCTGGTTTCTCTGACTCTACAGCAGCTCTGCTGACCTGGTTCTCTCCCTCTAAAGAGCTCTGCTGACCTGGTTCTCTGGCTCTAAAGCAGTTCTGCTGACCTGGTTCTCGGCCTCTAGAGCAGCTCTGCTGACCTGGGTCTCTGGCTCTAAAGCACCTCTGCTGACCTGGTTCTCTCCCTCTAAATCAGCTCTGCTGACCTGGTTCTCTAGCTCTAGAGCAGCTCTGCTGACCTTGTTCTCTGCATCTAGAGCAGCTCTGCTGACCTGGTTCTCTGGCTCTAAAGCAGCTCTGCTGACCTGGTTCCATGGCTCTAAAGCAGCTCTGCTTCCTGGTTCTCTGGCTCTAGAGCAGCTCTTCTGACCTGGTTCTCTGGCTCGAAAGCAGCTCTGCTGACCTGGTTCTCTCCCTCTAAAGAGCTCTGCTGACCTGGTTCTCTGGCTCTAAAGCAGTTCTGCTGACCTGGTTCTCTGCCTCTAGAGCAGCTCTGCTGACCTGGTTTTCTGGTTTTAAAGCAGCTCTGCTGACCCGGATCTATGGCTCTAAAGCAGTTCTACTGACCTGGTTTCTCTGACTCTACAGCAGCTCTGCTGACCTGGTTCTCTGGCTTTAGAGCAGATCTGCTGACCTGGTTTTCTGGTTTTAAAGCAGCTCTGCTGACCCGGATCTATGGCTCTAAAGCAGTTCTACTGACCTGGTTTCTCTGACTCTACAGCAGTTCTACTGACCTGGTTTCTCTGACTCTACAGCAGCTCTGCTGACCTGGTTCTCTGGCTTTAGAGCAGATCTGCTGACCTGGTTTCTCTGACTCTACAGCAGCTCTGCTGACCTGGTTCTCTCCCTCTAAAGAGCTCTGCTGACCTGGTTCTCTGGCTCTAAAGCAGTTCTGCTGACCTGGTTCTCGGCCTCTAGAGCAGCTCTGCTGACCTGGGTCTCTGGCTCTAAAGCAGCTCTGCTGACCTGGTTCTCTCCCTCTAAATCAGCTCTGCTGACCTGGTTCTCTAGCTCTAGAGCAGCTCTGCTGACCTTGTTCTCTGCATCTAGAGCAGCTCTGCTGACCTGGTTCCCTGGCTCTAAAGCAGCTCTGCTGACCTGGTTCCATGGCTCTAAAGCAGCTCTGCTTCCTGGTTCTCTGGCTCTAGAGCAGCTCTTCTGACCTGGTTCTCTGGCTCGAAAGCAGCTCTGCTGACCTGGTTCTCTCCCTCTAAAGAGCTCTGATGACCTGGTTCTCTGGCTCTAAAGCAGCTCTGCTGACCTGGTTCTCTGCATCTAGAGCAGCTATGCTGACCTGGTTCTCTGGCTCTAAAGCAGCTCTGCTGACCTGGTTCCATGGCTCTAAAGCAGCTCTGCTTCCTGGTTTTCTGGCTCTAGAGCAGCTCTTCTGACCTGGTTCTCTGGCTCGAAAGCAGCTCTGCTGACCTAGTTCTCTCCCTCTAAAGAGCTCTGCTGACCTGGTTCTCTGGCTCTAAAGCAGTTCTGCTGACCTGGTTCTCTGCCTCTAGAGCAGCTCTGCTGACCTGGTTTTCTGGTTTTAAAGCAGCTCTGCTGACCCGGATCTATGGCTCTAAAGCAGTTCTACTGACCTGGTTTCTCTGACTCTACAGCAGCTCTGCTGACCTGGTTCTCTGGCTTTAGAGCAGATCTGCTGACCTGGTTTCTCTGACTCTACAGCAGCTCTGCTGACCTGGTTCTCTCCCTCTAAAGAGCTCTGCTGACCTGGTTCTCTGGCTCTAAAGCAGTTCTGCTGACCTGGTTCTCGGCCTCTAGAGCAGCTCTGCTGACCTGGGTCTCTGGCTCTAAAGCAGCTCGGCTGACCTGGTTCTCTCCCTCTAAATCAGCTCTGCTGACCTGGTTCTCTAGCTCTAGAGCAGCTCTGCTGACCTTGTTCTCTGCATCTAGAGCAGCTCTGCTGACCTGGTTCTCTGGCTCTAAAGCAGCTCTGCTGACCTGGTTCCATGGCTCTAAAGCAGCTCTGCTTCCTGGTTCTCTGGCTCTAGAGCAGCTCTTCTGACCTGGTTCTCTGGCTCGAAAGCAGCTCTGCTGACCTGGTTCTCTCCCTCTAAAGAGCTCTGCTGACCTGGTTCTCTGGCTCTAAAGCAGTTCTGCTGACCTGGTTCTCTGGCTCTAAAGCAGCTCTGCTGACCTGGTTCCATGGCTCTAAAGCAGCTCTGCTTCCTGGTTCTCTGGCTCTAGAGCAGCTCTTCTGACCTGGTTCTCTGGCTCGAAAGCAGCTCTGCTGACCTGGTTCTCTCCCTCTAAAGAGCTCTGCTGACCTGGTTTTCTGGTTTTAAAGCAGCTCTGCTGACCCGGATCTATGGCTCTAAAGCAGTTCTACTGACCTGGTTTCTCTGACTCTACAGCAGCTCTGCTGACCTGGTTCTCTGGCTTTAGAGCAGATCTGCTGACCTGGTTTTCTGGTTTTAAAGCAGCTCTGCTGACCCGGATCTATGGCTCTAAAGCAGTTCTACTGACCTGGTTTCTCTGACTCTACAGCAGTTCTACTGACCTGGTTTCTCTGACTCTACAGCAGCTCTGCTGACCTGGTTCTCTGGCTTTAGAGCAGATCTGCTGACCTGGTTTCTCTGACTCTACAGCAGCTCTGCTGACCTGGTTCTCTCCCTCTAAAGAGCTCTGCTGACCTGGTTCTCTGGCTCTAAAGCAGTTCTGCTGACCTGGTTCTCGGCCTCTAGAGCAGCTCTGCTGACCTGGGTCTCTGGCTCTAAAGCAGCTCTGCTGACCTGGTTCTCTCCCTCTAAATCAGCTCTGCTGACCTGGTTCTCTAGCTCTAGAGCAGCTCTGCTGACCTTGTTCTCTGCATCTAGAGCAGCTCTGCTGACCTGGTTCTCTGGCTCTAAAGCAGCTCTGCTGACCTGGTTCCATGGCTCTAAAGCAGCTCTGCTTCCTGGTTCTCTGGCTCTAGAGCAGCTCTTCTGACCTGGTTCTCTGGCTCGAAAGCAGCTCTGCTGACCTGGTTCTCTCCCTCTAAAGAGCTCTGCTGACCTGGTTCTCTGGCTCTAAAGCAGTTCTGCTGACCTGGTTCTCTGCCTCTAGAGCAGCTCTGCTGACCTGGTTTTCTGGTTTTAAAGCAGCTCTGCTGACCCAGATCTATGGCTCTAAAGCAGGTCTACTGACCTGGTTTCTCTGACTCTACAGCAGCTCTGCTGACCTGGTTCTCTGGCTTTAGAGCAGATCTGCTGACCTGGTTTCTCTGACTCTACAGCAGCTCTGTTGACCTGGTTCTCTGGCTCTACAGCAGCTCTGCTGACCTGGTTCTCGGCCTCTGGAGCAGCTCTGCTGACCTCAGTCTCTGGCTCTAAAGCAGCTCTGCTTACCTGGTTCTCTCCCTCTAAATCAGCTCTGCTGACCTTGTTCTCTGCCTCGAGAGCAGCTCCGCTGACTTGGTTCTCTGGCACTAAAGCAGCTCTGCTGACCTGGTTCTATGGCACTAAAGCAGCTCTGCTTTCTGGTTCTCTGGCTCTAGAGCAGCTCTTCTGACCTGGTTTTCTGGCTCTAAAGCAGCTCTGCTGACCTGGTTCTCTCCCTCTAAAGAGCTCTGCTGACCTGGTTCTCTGGCTCTAAAGCAGTTCTGCTGACCTGGTTCTCGGCCTCTAGAGCAGCTCTGCTGACCTGGGTCTCTGGCTCTAAAGCAGCTCTGCTGACCTGGTTCTCTCCCTCTAAATCAGCTCAGCTGACCTGGTTCTCTAGCTCTAGAGCGGCTCTGCTGACCTTGTTCTCTGCATCTAGAGCAGCTCTGCTGACCTGGTTCTCTGGCTCTAAAGCAGCTCTGCTGACCTGGTTCTCTCCCTCTAAATCAGCTCTGCTGACCTGGTTCTCTAGCTCTAGAGCAGCTCTGCTGACCTTGTTCTCTGCATCTAGAGCAGCTCTTCTGACCTGGTTCTCTGGCTCTAAAGCAGCTCAGCTGACCTGGTTCTCTCCCTCTAAAGAGCTCTGCTGACCTGGTTATCTGGCTCTAAAGCAGTTCTGCTGACCTGGTTCTCTGCCTCTAGAGCAGCTCTGCTGACCTGGTTCTCTGGCTCTAAAGCAGCTCTGCTGACCTGGTTCTCTCCCTCTAAAGAGCTCTGCTGACCTGGTTCTCTGGCTCTAAAGCAGTTCTGCTGACCTGGTTCTCTGCCTCTAGAACAGCTCTGCTGACCTGGTTTTCTAGCTCTAAAGCAGCTCTGCTAACCCGGTTCTATGGCTCTAAAGCAGTACTACTGACCTGGTTTCGCTGACTCTAGAGCAGCTCTGCTGACCTGGTTTCTCTGGCTTTACAGCAGCTCTGCTGACCTGGTTCTCGGCCTCTGGAGCAGCTCTGCTGACCTCTCTGGCTCTAAAGCAGCTCTGCTTACCTGGTTCTCTCCCTCTAAATCAGCTCTGCTGACCTGGTTCTCTAGCTCTAGAGCAGCTCTGCTGACCTTGTTCTCTGCATCTAGAGCAGCTCTGCTGACCTGGTTCTCTGGCTCTAAAGCAGCTCTGCTGACCTAGATCTATGGCTCTAAAGCAGCTCTGCTTCCTTGTTCTCTGGCTCTAGAGAAGCTCTTCTGACCTGGTTCTATGGCTCTAAAGCAGCTCTGCTGACCTGGTTCTCTCCCTCTAAAGAGCTCTGCTGACCTGGTTCTCTTGCTCTAAAGCAGCTCTGCTGACCTGGTTCTATGGCTCTAAAGCAGCTCTGCATCCTGGTTCTCTGGCTCTAGAGCAGCTCTTCTGACCTGGTTCTCTGGCTCTAAAGCAGCTCTGCTGACCTGGTTCTCTCCCTCTAAAGAGCTCTGCTGACCTGGTTCTCTGGCTCTAAAGCAGTTCTGCTGACCTGGTTCTCTGCCTCTAGAGCAGCTCTGCTGACCTGGTTCTCGGCCTCTAGAGCAGCTCTGCTGACCTGGGTCTCTGGCTCTAAAGCAGCTCTGCTGACCTGGTTCTCTCCCTCTAAATCAGCTCTGCTGACCTGGTTCTCTAGCTCTAGAGCAGCTCTGCTGACCTTGTTCTCTGCATCTAGAGCAGCTCTGCTGACCTGGTTCTCTGGCTCTAAAGCAGCTCTGCTGACCTGGTTCTATGGCTCTAAAGCAGCTCTGCATCCTGGTTCTCTGGCTCTAGAGCAGCTCTTCTGACCTGGTTCTCTGGCTCTAAAGCAGCTCTGCTGACCTGGTTCTCTCCCTCTAAAGAGCTCTGCTGACCTGGTTCTCTGGCTCTAAAGCAGTTCTGCTGACCTGGTTCTCTGCCTCTAGAGCAGCTCTGCTGACCTGGTTCTCGGCCTCTGGAGCAGCTCTGCTGACCTGGGTCTCTGGCTCTAAAGCAGCTCTGCTGACCTGGTTCTCTCCCTCTAAATCAGCTCTGCTGACCTGGTTCTCTAGCTCTAGAGCAGCTCTGCTGACCTTGTTCTCTGCATCTAGAGCAGCTCTGCTGACCTGGTTCTCTGGCTCTAAAGCAGCTCTGCTGACCTGGTTCTATGGCTCTAAAGCAGCTCTGCATCCTGGTTCTCTGGCTCTAGAGCAGCTCTTCTGACCTGGTTCTCTGGCTCTAAAGCAGCTCTGCTGACCTGGTTCTCTCCCTCTAAAGAGGTCTGCTGACCTGGTTCTCTGGCTCTAAAGCAGTTCTGCTGACCTGGTTCTCTGCCTCTAGAGCAGCTCTGCTGACCTGGTTCTCGGCCTCTAGAGCAGCTCTGCTGACCTGGGTCTCTGGCTCTAAAGCAGCTCTGCTGACCTGGTTCTATGGCTCTAAAGCAGCTCTGCATCCTGGTTCTCTGGCTCTAGAGCAGCTCTTCTGACCTGGTTCTCTGACTCTAAAGCAGCTCTGCTGACCTGGTTCTCTCCCTCTAAAGAGCTCTGCTGACCTGGTTCTCTGGCTCTAAAGCAGTTCTGCTGACCTGGTTCTCTGCCTCTAGAGCAGCTCTGCTGACCTGGTTCTCGGCCTCTAGAGCAGCTCTGCTGACCTGGGTCTCTGGCTCTAAAGCAGCTCTGCTGACCTGGTTCTCTCCCTCTAAATCAGCTCTGCTGACCTGGTTCTCTAGCTCTAGAGCAGCTCTGCTGACCTTGTTCTCTGCATCTAGAGCAGCTCTGCTGACCTGGTTCTCTGGCTCTAAAGCAGCTCTGCTGACCTGGTTCTCTCCCTCTAAATCAGCTCTGCTGACCTGGTTCTTTAGCTCTAGAGCAGCTCTGCTGACCTTGTTCTCTGCATCTAGAGCAGCTCTTCTGACCTGGTTCTCTGGCTCTAAAGCAGCTCTGCTGACCTGGTTCTCTCCCTCTAAAGAGCTCTGCTGACTTGGTTCTCTGGCTCTAAAGCAGTTCTGCTGACCTGGTTCTCTGCCTCTAGAACAGCTCTGCTGACCTGGTTTTCTAGCTCTAAAGCAGCTCTGCTAACCCGGTTCTATGGCTCTAAAGCAGTACTACTGACCTGGTTTCTCTGACTCTACAGCAGCTCTGCTGACCTGGTTCTCTGGCTCTAGAGCAGCTCTGCTGACCTGGTTTCTCTGACTCTACAGCAGCTCTGCTGACCTGGTTCTCTGGCTCTAGAGCAGCTCTGCTGACCTGGTTTCTCTGGCTCTACAGCAGCTCTGCTGACCTGGTTCTCGGCCTCTGGAGCAGCTCTGCTGACCTCTCTGGTTTTAAAGCAGCTCTGCTTACCTGGTTCCCTCCCTCTAAATCAGCTCTGCTGACCTTGTTCTCTGCCTCGAGAGCAGCTCCGCTGACCTGGTTCCATGGCTCTAAAGCAGCTCTGCTTTCTGGTTCTCTGGCTCTAGAGCAGCTCTTCTGACCTGGTTCTCTAGCTCTAAAGCAGCTCTGCTGACCTGGTTCTCTCCCTCTAATGAGCTCTGCTGACCTGGTTCTCTGGCTCTAAAGCAGTTCTGCTGACCTGGTTCTCGGCCTCTAGAGCAGCTATGCTGACCTGGGTCTCTCGCTCTAAAGCAGCTCTGCTGACCTGGTTCTCTCCCTCTAAATCAGCTCTGCTGACCTGGTTCTCTAGCTCTAGAGCAGCTCTGCTGACCTTGTTCTCTGCATCTATAGCAGCTCTGCTGACCTGGTTGTCTGGCTCTAAAGCAGTTCTGCTGACCTGGTTCTCTGCCTCTAGAGCAGCTCTGCTGACCTGGTTTTCTGGTTTTAAAGCAGCTCTGCTGACCCGGATCTATGGCTCTAAAGCAGTTCTCCTGACCTGGTTTCTCTGACTCTACAGCAGCTCTGCTGACCTGGTTCTCTGGCTTTAGAGCAGATCTGCTGACCTGGTTTTCTGGTTTTAAAGCAGCTCTGCTGACCCGGATCTATGTCTCTAAAGCAGTTCTACGGACCTGGTTTCTCTGACTCTACAGCAGTTCTACTGACCTGGTTTCTCTGACTCTACAGCAGCTCTGCTGACCTGGTTCTCTGGCTTTAGAGCAGATCTGCTGACCTGGTTTCTCTGACTCTACAGCAGCTCTGCTGACCTGGTTCTCTCCCTCTAAAGAGCTCTGCTGACCTGGTTCTCTGGCTCTAAAGCAGTTCTGCTGACCTGGTTCTCGGCCTCTAGAGCAGCTCTGCTGACCTGGGTCTCTGGCTCTAAAGCAGCTCTGCTGACCTGGTTCTCTCCCTCTAAATCAGCTCTGCTGACCTGGTTCTCTAGCTCTAGAGCAGCTCTGCTGACCTTGTTCTCTGCATCTAGAGCAGCTCTGCTGACCTGGTTCTCTGGCTCTAAAGCAGCTCTGCTGACCTGGTTCCATGGCTCTAAAGGAGCTCTGCTTCCTGGTTCTCTGGCTCTAGAGCAGCTCTTCTGACCTGGTTCTCTGGCTCGAAAGCAGCTCTGCTGACCTGGTTCTCTCCCTCTAAAGAGCTCTGCTGACCCGGATCTATGGCTCTAAAGCAGTTCTACTGACCTGGTTTCTCTGACTCTACAGCAGCTCTGCTGACCTGGTTCTCTGGCTTTAGAGCAGATCTGCTGACCTGGTTTCTCTGACTCTACAGCAGCTCTGCTGACCTGGTTCTCTGGCTCTACAGCAGCTCTGCTGACCTGGTTCTCGGCCTCTGGAGCAGCTCTGCTGACCTCAGTCTCTGGCTCTAAAGCAGCTCTGCTTACCTGGTTCTCTCCCTCTAAATCAGCTCTGCTGACCTTGTTCTCTGCCTCGAGAGCAGCTCTGCTGACCTGGTTCCATGGCTCTAAAGGAGCTCTGCTTCCTGGTTCTCTGGCTCTAGAGCAGCTCTTCTGACCTGGTTCTCTGGCTCGAAAGCAGCTCTGCTGACCTGGTTCTCTCCCTCTAAAGAGCTCTGCTGACCTGGTTCTCTGGCTTTAAAGCAGTTCTGCTGACCTGGTTCTCGGCCTCTAGAGCAGCTCTGCTGACCTGGGTCTCTGGCTCTAAAGCAGCTCTGCTGACCTGGTTCTCTCCCTCTAAATCAGCTCAGCTGACCTGGTTCTCTAGCTCTAGAGCGGCTCTGCTGACCTTGTTCTCTGCATCTAGAGCAGCTCTGCTGACCTGGTTCTCTGGCTCTAAAGCAGCTCTGCTGACCTGGTTCTCTCCCTCTAAATCAGCTCTGCTGACCTGGTTCTCTAGCTCTAGAGCAGCTCTGCTGACCTTGTTCTCTGCATCTAGAGCAGCTCTTCTGACCTGGTTCTCTGGCTCTAAAGCAGCTCTGCTGACCTGGTTCTCTCCCTCTAAAGACCTCTGCTGACCTGGTTCTCTGGCTCTAAAGCAGCTCTGCTGACCTGGTTTTCTCCCTCTAAAGAGCTCTGCTGACCTGGTTCTCTGGCTCTAAAGCAGTTCTGCTGACCTGGTTCTCTGCCTCTAGAGCAGCTCTGCTGACCTGGTTCTCGGCCTCTAGAGCAGCTCTGCTGACCTGGGTCTCTGGCTCTAAAGCAGCTCTGCTGACCTGGTTCTCTCCCTCTAAATCAGCTCTGCTGACCTGGTTCTCTAGCTCTAGAGCAGCTCTGCTGACCTTGTTCTCTGCATCTAGAGCAGCTCTGCTGACCTGGTTCTCTGGCTCTAAAGCAGCTCTGCTGACCTGGTTCTCTCCCTCTAAATCAGCTCTGCTGACCTGGTTCTCTAGCTCTAGAGCAGCTCTGCTGACATTGTTCTCTGCATCTAGAGCAGCTCTGCTGACCTGGTTCTCTGGCTCTAAAGCAGATCTGCTGACCTGGTTCTCTCCCTCTAAATCAGCTCTGCTGACCTGGTTCTCTAGCTCTAGAGCAGCTCTGCTGACCTTGTTCTCTGCATCTAGAGCAGCTCTTCTGACCTGGTTCTCTGGCTCTAAAGCAGCTCTGCTGACCTGGTTCTCTCCCTCTAAAGAGCTCTGCTGACCTGGTTCTCTGGCTCTAAAGCAGCTCTGCTGACCTGGTTTTCTCCCTCTAAAGAGCTCTGCTGACCTGGTTCTCTGGCTCTAAAGCAGTTCTGCTGACCTGGTTCTCTGCCTCTAGAGCAGCTCTGCTGACCTGGTTCTCGGCCTCTAGAGCAGCTCTGCTGACCTGGGTCTCTGGCTCTAAAGCAGCTCTGCTGACCTGGTTCTCTCCCTCTAAATCAGCTCTGCTGACCTGGTTCTCTAGCTCTAGAGCAGCTCTGCTGACCTTGTTCTCTGCATCTAGAGCAGCTCTGCTGACCTGGTTCTCTGGCTCTAAAGCAGCTCTGCTGACCTGGTTCTCTCCCTCTAAATCAGCTCTGCTGACCTGGTTCTCTAGCTCTAGAGCAGCTCTGCTGACCTTGTTCTCTGCATCTAGAGCAGCTCTTCTGACCTGGTTCTCTGGCTCTAAAGCATCTCTGCTGACCTGGTTCTCTCCCTCTAAAGAGCTCTGCTGACCTGGTTCTCTGGCTCTAAAGCAGTTCTGCTGACCTGGTTCTCTGCCTCTAGAGCAGCTCTGCTGACCTGGTTTTCTGGCTCTAAAGCAGCTCTGCTAACCCGGTTCTATGGCTCTAAAGCAGTACTACTGACCTGGTTTCTCTGACTCTACAGCAGCTCTGCTGACCTGGTTCTCTGGCTCTAGAGCAGCTCTGCTGACCTGGTTTCTCTGACTCTACAGCAGCTCTGCTGACCTGGTTCTCTGGCTCTAGAGCAGCTCTGCTGACCTGGTTTCTCTGGCTCTACAGCAGCTCTGCTGACCTGGTTCTCGGCCTCTGGAGCAGCTCTGCTGACCTCTCTGGCTCTAAAGCAGCTCTGCTTACCTGGTTCTCTCCCTCTAAATCAGCTCTGCTGACCTTGTTCTCTGCCTCGAGAGCAGCTCCGCTGACCTGGTTCTCTGGCACTAAAGCAGCTCTGCTGACCTGGTTCTATGGCTCTAAAGCAGCTCTGCTTTCTGGTTCTCTGGCTCTAGAGCAGCTCTTCTGACCTGGTTCTCTGGCTCTAAAGCAGCTCTGCTGACCTGGTTCTCTCCCTCTAATGAGCTCTGCTGACCTGGTTCTCTGGCTCTAAAGCAGTTCTGCTGACCTGGTTCTCGACCTCTAGAGCAGCTATGCTGACCTGGGTCTCTCCCTCTAAAGCAGCTCTGCTGACCTGGTTCTCTCCCTCTAAATCAGCTCTGCTGACCTGGTTCTCTAGCTCTAGAGCAGCTCTGCTGACCTTGTTCTCTGCATCTATAGCAGCTCTGCTGACCTGGTTCTCTGGCTCTAAAGCAGCTCTGCTGACCTGGTTCTATGGCTCTAAAGCAGCTCTGCTTCCTGGTTCTCTGGCTCTAGAGCAGCTCTTCTGACCTGGTTCTCTGGCTCTAAAGCAGCTCTGCTGACCTGGTTCTCTCCCTCTAAAGAGCTCTGCTGACCTGGTTCTCTGGCTCTACAGCAGTTCTGCTGACCTGGTTCTCTGCCTCTAGAGCAGCTCTGCTGACCTGGTTTTCTGGCTCTAAAGCAGCTCTCCAGACCTGGTTCTATGGCTCTAAAGCAGTTCTACTGACCTGGTTTCTCTGACTCTACAGCAGCTCTGCTGACCTGGTTCTCTGGCTCTAGAGCAGCTCTGCTGACCTGGTTTCTCTGACTCTACAGCAGCTCTGCTGACCTGGTTCTCTGGCTCTAGAGCAGCTCTGCTGACCTGGTTTCTCTGGCTCTACAGCAGCTCTGCTGACCTGGTTCTCTGGCTCTAGAGCAGCTCTGCTGACCTGGTTTCTCTGGCTCTACAGCAGCTCTGCTGACCTGGTTCTCGGCCTCTGGAGCAGCTCTGCTGACCTGGGTCTCTGGCTCTAAAACAGCTCTGCTTACCTGGTTCTCTCCCTCTAAATCAGCTCTGCTGACCTTGTTCTCTGCCTCGAGAGCAGCTCCGCTGACCTGGTTCTCTGGCACTAAAGCAGCTCTGCTTCCTGGTTCTCTGGCTCTAGAGCAGCTCTTCTGACCTGGTTCTCTGGCTCTAAAGCAGCTCTGCTGACCTGGTTCTCTCCCTCTAAAGAGCTCTGCTGACCTGGTTCTCTGGCTCTAAAGCAGTTCTGCAGACCTGGTTCTCTGCCTCTAGAGCAGCTCTGCTGACCTGGTTCTCGGCCTCTAGAGCAGCTCTGCTCACCTGGGTCTCTGGCTCTAAAGCAGCTCTGCTGACCTGGTTCTCTCCCTCTAAATCAGCTCTGCTGACCTGGTTCTCTGGTTTTAGAGCAAATCTGCTGACCTGGTTTCTCTGACTCTACAGCAGCTCTGCTGACTTGGTTCTCTGGATCTAGAGCAGCTCTGCTGACCTGGTTTCTCTGGCTCTACAGCAGCTTTGCTGACCTGGTTCTCGGCCTCTGGAGCAGCTCTGCTGACCTCAGTCTCTGGCTCTAAAGCAGCTCTGCTTACCTGGTTTTCTCCCTCTAAATCAGCTCTGCTGACCTTGTTCTCTGCCTCGAGAGCAGCTCCGCTGACCTGGTTCTCTGGCACTAAAGCAGCTCTGCTGACCTGGTTCTATGGCTCTAAAGCAGCTCTGCTTTCTGGTTCTCTGGCTCTAGAGCAGCTCTTCTGGCCTGGTTTCTCTGACTCTACAGCAGCTCTGCTGACCTGGTTCTCTGGCTCTAGAGCAGCTCTGCTGACCTGGTTTCTCTGACTCTACAGCAGCTCTGCTGACCTGGTTCTCTGGTTCTAGAGCAGCTCTGCTGACCTGGTTTCTCTGGCTCTACAGCAGCTCTGCTGACCTGGTTCTCTGGCTCTAGAGCAGCTCTGCTGACCTGGTTTCTCTGGCTCTACAGCAGCTCTGCTGACCTGGTTCTCGGCCTCTGGAGCAGCTCTGCTGACCTGGGTCTCTGGCTCTAAAACAGCTATGCTTACCTGGTTCTCTCCCTCTAAATCAGCTCTGCTGACCTTGTTCTCTGCCTCGAGAGCAGCTCCGCTGACCTGGTTCTCTGGCACTAAAGCAGCTCTGCTTCCTGGTTCTCTGGCTCTAGAGCAGCTCTTCTGACCTGGTTCTCTGGCTCTAAAGCAGCTCTGCTGACCTGGTTCTCTCCCTCTAAAGAGCTCTGCTGACCTGGTTCTCTGGCTCTAAAGCAGTTCTGCAGACCTGGTTCTCTGCCTCTAGAGCAGCTCTGCTGACCTGGTTCTCGGCCTCTAGAGCAGCTCTGCTCACCTGGGTCTCTGGCTCTAAAGCAGCTCTGCTGACCTGGTTCTTTCCCTCTAAATCAGCTCTGCTGACCTGGTTCTCTGGCTTTAGAGCAGATCTGCTGACCTGGTTTCTCTGACTCTACAGCAGCTCTGCTGACCTGGTTCTCTGGCTCTAGAGCAGCTCTGCTGACCTGGTTTCTCTGGCTCTACAGCAGCTCTGCTGACCTGGTTCTCGGCCTCTGGAGGAGCTCTGCTGACCTCAGTCTCTGGCTCTAAAGCAGCTCTGCTTACCTGGTTCTCTCCCTCTAAATCAGCTCTGCTGACCTTGTTCTCTGCCTCAAGAGCAGCTCCGCTGACCTGGTTCTCTGGCACTAAAGCAGCTCTGCTGACCTGGTTCTATGGCTCTAAAGCAGCTCTGCTTTCTGGTTCTCTGGCTCTAGAGCAGCTCTTCTGACCTGGTTCTCTGGCTCTAAAGCAGCTCTGCTGACCTGGTTCTCTCCCTCTAAAGAGCTCTGCTGACCTGGTTCTCTGGCTCTAAAGCAGTTCTGCTGACCTGGTTCTCGGCCTCTAGAGCAGCTCTGCTGACCTGGGTCTCTGGCTCTAAAGCAGCTCTGCTGACCTGGTTCTCTCCCTCTAAATCAGCTCTGCTGACCTGGTTCTCTAGCTCTGGAGCAGCTCTGCTGACCTTGTTCTCTGCATCTAGAGCAGCTCTGCTGACCTGGTTCTCTGGCTCTAAAGCAGCTCTGCTGACCTGGTTCTATGGCTCTAAAGCAGCTCTGCATCCTGGTTCTCTGACTCTAGAGCAGCTCTTCTGACCTGGTTCTCTGGCTCTAAAGCAGCTCTGCTGACCTGGTTCTCTCCCTCTAAAGAGCTCTGCTGACCTGGTTCTCGGCCTCTAGAGCAGCTCTGCTGACCTGGGTCTCTCGCTCTAAAGCAGCTCTGCTGACCTGGTTCTCTCCCTCTAAATCAGCTCTGCTGACCTGGTTCTCTAGCTCTAGAGCAGCTCTGCTGACCTTGTTCTCTGCATCTATAGCAGCTCTGCTGACCTGGTTCTCTGGCTCTAAAGCAGTTCTGCTGACCTGGTTCTCGGCCTCTAGAGCAGCTCTGCTGACCTGGGTCTCTGGCTCTAAAGCAGCACTGCTGACCTGGTTCTCTCCCTCTAAATCAGCTCTGCTGACCTGGTTCTCTAGCTCTGGAGCAGCTCTGCTGACCTTGTTCTCTGCATCTAGAGCAGCTCTGCTGACCTGGTTCTCTGGCTCTAAAGCAGCTCTGCTGACCTGGTTCTATGGCTCTAAAGCAGCTCTGCATCCTGGTTCTCTGACTCTAGAGCAGCTCTTCTGACCTGGTTCTCTGGCTCTAAAGCAGTTCTGCTGACCTGGTTCTCTGCCTCTAGAGCAGCTCTGCTGACCTGGTTCTCGGCCTCTAGAGCAGCTCTGCTGACCTGGGTCTCTGGCTCTAAAGCAGCTCTGCTGACCTGGTTCTCTCCCTCTAAATCAGCTCTGCTGACCTGGTTCTCTAGCTCTAGAGCAGCTCTGCTGACCTTGTTCTCTGCATCTAGAGCAGCTCTGCTGACCTGGTTCTCTGGCTCTAAAGCAGCTCTGCTGACCTGGTTCGATGGCTCTAAAGCAGCTCTGCTTCCTGGTTCTCTGGCTCTAGAGCAGCTCTTCTGACCTGGTTCTCTGGCTCTAAAGCAGCTCTGCTGACCTGGTTCTCTCCCTCTAAAGAGCTCTGATGACCTGGTTTTCTGGCTCTAAAGCAGTTCTGCTGACCTGGTTCTCTGCCTCTAGAGCAGCTCTGCTGACCTGGTTTTCTGGCTCTAAAGCAGCTCTGCTAACCCGGTTCTATGGCTCTAAAGCAGTACTACTGACCTGGTTTCTCTGACTCTAGAGCAGCTCTGCTGACCTGGTTTCTCTGGCTTTACAGCAGCTCTGCTGACCTGGTTCTCGGCCTCTGGAGCAGCTCTGCTGACCTCTCTGGCTCTAAAGCAGCTCTGCTTACCTGGTTCTCTCCCTCTAAATCAGCTCTGCTGACCTTGTTCTCTGCCTCGAGAGCAGCTCCGCTGACCTGGTTCTCTGGCACTAAAGCAGCTCTGCTGACCTGGTTCTATGGCTCTAAAGCAGCTCTGCTTTCTGGTTCTCTGGCTCTAGAGCAGCTCTTCTGACCTGGTTCTCTGGCTCTAAAGCAGCTCTGCTGACCTGGTTCTCTCCCTCTAAAGAGCTCTGCTGACCTGGTTCTCGGCCTCTAGAGCAGCTCTGCTGACCTGGGTCTCTCGCTCTAAAGCAGCTCTGCTGACCTGGTTCTCTCCCTCTAAATCAGCTCTGCTGACCTGGTTCTCTAGCTCTAGAGCAGCTCTGCTGACCTTGTTCTCTGCATCTATAGCAGCTCTGCTGACCTGGTTCTCTGGCTCTAAAGCAGCTCTGCTGACCTGGTTCTATGGCTCTAAAGCAGCTCTGCTTCCTGGTTCTCTGGCTCTAGAGCAGCTCTTCTGACCTGGTTCTCTGGCTCTAAAGCAGCTCTGCTGACCTGGTTCTCTCCCTCTAAAGAGCTCTGCTGACCTGGTTCTCTAGCTCTAAAGCAGTTCTGCTGACCTGGTTCTCTGCCTCTAGAGCAGCTCTGCTGACCTGGTTTTCTGGCTCTAAAGCAGCTCTGCTGACCCGGTTCTATGGCTCTAAAGCAGTTCTACTGACCTGGTTTCTCTGACTCTACAGCAGCTCTGCTGACCTGGTTCTCTGGCTCTAGAGCAGCTCTGCTGACCTGGTTTCTCTGACTCTACAGCAGCTCTGCTGACCTGGTTCTCTGGCTCTAGAGCAGCTCTGCTGACCTGGTTTCTCTGGCTCTACAGCAGCTCTGCTGAACAGGTTCTCGGCCTCTGGAGCAGCTCTGCTGACCTGGGTCTCTGGCTCTAAAGCAGCTATGCTTACCTGGTTCTCTCCCTCTAAATCAGCTCTGATGACCTGGTTCTCTAGCTCCAGAGCAGCTCTGCTGACCTAGTTCTCTGCCTCTAGAGCAGCTCTGCTGACCTTGTTCTCTGGCTCTAAAGCAGTTCTGCTGACCTGGTTCTCTGCCTCTAGAGCAGCTCTGCTGACCTGGTTCTCGGCCTGTAGAGCAGCTCTGCTGACCTGGGTCTCTGGCTCTAAAGCAGCTCTGCTAACCTGGTTCTCTCCCTCTAAATCAGCTCTGCTGACCTGGTTCTCTAGCTCTAGAGCAGCTCTGCTGATCTGGTTCTCTGGCTCTAAAGCAGCTCTGCTGACCTGGTTCTATGGCTCTAAAGCAGCTCTGCTTCCTGGTTCTCTGGCTCTAGAGCAGCTCTTCTGACCTGGTTCTCTGGCTCTAAAGCAGCTCTGCTGACCTGGTTCTCTCCCTCTAAAGAGCTCTGCTGACCTGGTTCTCTGGCTCTAAAGCAGCTCTGCTGACCTGGTTCTCGGCCTCTAGAGCAGCTCTGCTGACCTGGGTCTCTGGCTCTAAAGAAGCTCTGCTGACCTGGTTCTCTCCCTCTAAACAGCTCTGCTGACCTGGTTCTCTAGCTCTAGAGCAGCTCTGCTGACCTTGTTCTCTGCATCTAGAGCAGCTCTGCTGACCTGGTTCTCTGGCTCTAAAGCAGCTCTGCTGACCTGGTTCTATGGCTCTACAGCAGCTCTGCATCCTGGTTCTCTGACTCTAGAGCAGCTCTTCTGACCTGGTTCTCTGGCTCTAAAGCAGTTCTGCTGACCTGGTTCTCTGCCTCTAGAGCAGCTCTGCTGACCTGGTTCTCGGCCTCTAGAGCAGCTCTGCTGACCTGGGTCTCTGGCTCTAAAGCAGCTCTGCTGACCTGGTTCTCTCCCTCTAAATCAGCTCTTCTGACCTGGTTCTCTGGCTCTAAAGCAGCTCTGCTGACCTGGTTCTCTCCCTCTAAAGAGCTCTGCTGACCTGGTTCTCTGGCTCTAAAGCAGTTCTGCAGACCTGGTTCTCTGCCTCTAGAGCAGCTCTGCTGACCTGGTTCTCGGCCTCTAGAGCAGCTCTGCTCACCTGGGTCTCTGGCTCTAAAGCAGCTCTGCTGACCTGGTTCTTTCCCTCTAAATCAGCTCTGCTGACCTGGTTCTCTGGCTTTAGAGCAGATCTGCTGACCTGGTTTCTCTGACTCTACAGCAGCTCTGCTGACCTGGTTCTCTGGCTCTAGAGCAGCTCTGCTGACCTGGTTTCTCTGGCTCTACAGCAGCTCTGCTGACCTGGTTCTCGGCCTCTGGAGGAGCTCTGCTGACCTCAGTCTCTGGCTCTAAAGCAGCTCTGCTTACCTGGTTCTCTCCCTCTAAATCAGCTCTGCTGACCTTGTTCTCTGCCTCAAGAGCAGCTCCGCTGACCTGGTTCTCTGGCACTAAAGCAGCTCTGCTGACCTGGTTCTATGGCTCTAAAGCAGCTCTGCTTTCTGGTTCTCTGGCTCTAGAGCAGCTCTTCTGACCTGGTTCTCTGGCTCTAAAGCAGCTCTGCTGACCTGGTTCTCTCCCTCTAAAGAGCTCTGCTGACCTGGTTCTCTGGCTCTAAAGCAGTTCTGCTGACCTGGTTCTCGGCCTCTAGAGCAGCTCTGCTGACCTGGGTCTCTGGCTCTAAAGCAGCTCTGCTGACCTGGTTCTCTCCCTCTAAATCAGCTCTGCTGACCTGGTTCTCTAGCTCTGGAGCAGCTCTGCTGACCTTGTTCTCTGCATCTAGAGCAGCTCTGCTGACCTGGTTCTCTGGCTCTAAAGCAGCTCTGCTGACCTGGTTCTATGGCTCTAAAGCAGCTCTGCATCCTGGTTCTCTGACTCTAGAGCAGCTCTTCTGACCTGGTTCTCTGGCTCTAAAGCAGCTCTGCTGACCTGGTTCTCTCCCTCTAAAGAGCTCTGCTGACCTGGTTCTCGGCCTCTAGAGCAGCTCTGCTGACCTGGGTCTCTCGCTCTAAAGCAGCTCTGCTGACCTGGTTCTCTCCCTCTAAATCAGCTCTGCTGACCTGGTTCTCTAGCTCTAGAGCAGCTCTGCTGACCTTGTTCTCTGCATCTATAGCAGCTCTGCTGACCTGGTTCTCTGGCTCTAAAGCAGTTCTGCTGACCTGGTTCTCGGCCTCTAGAGCAGCTCTGCTGACCTGGGTCTCTGGCTCTAAAGCAGCACTGCTGACCTGGTTCTCTCCCTCTAAATCAGCTCTGCTGACCTGGTTCTCTAGCTCTGGAGCAGCTCTGCTGACCTTGTTCTCTGCATCTAGAGCAGCTCTGCTGACCTGGTTCTCTGGCTCTAAAGCAGCTCTGCTGACCTGGTTCTATGGCTCTAAAGCAGCTCTGCATCCTGGTTCTCTGACTCTAGAGCAGCTCTTCTGACCTGGTTCTCTGGCTCTAAAGCAGTTCTGCTGACCTGGTTCTCTGCCTCTAGAGCAGCTCTGCTGACCTGGTTCTCGGCCTCTAGAGCAGCTCTGCTGACCTGGGTCTCTGGCTCTAAAGCAGCTCTGCTGACCTGGTTCTCTCCCTCTAAATCAGCTCTGCTGACCTGGTTCTCTAGCTCTAGAGCAGCTCTGCTGACCTTGTTCTCTGCATCTAGAGCAGCTCTGCTGACCTGGTTCTCTGGCTCTAAAGCAGCTCTGCTGACCTGGTTCGATGGCTCTAAAGCAGCTCTGCTTCCTGGTTCTCTGGCTCTAGAGCAGCTCTTCTGACCTGGTTCTCTGGCTCTAAAGCAGCTCTGCTGACCTGGTTCTCTCCCTCTAAAGAGCTCTGATGACCTGGTTTTCTGGCTCTAAAGCAGTTCTGCTGACCTGGTTCTCTGCCTCTAGAGCAGCTCTGCTGACCTGGTTTTCTGGCTCTAAAGCAGCTCTGCTAACCCGGTTCTATGGCTCTAAAGCAGTACTACTGACCTGGTTTCTCTGACTCTAGAGCAGCTCTGCTGACCTGGTTTCTCTGGCTTTACAGCAGCTCTGCTGACCTGGTTCTCGGCCTCTGGAGCAGCTCTGCTGACCTCTCTGGCTCTAAAGCAGCTCTGCTTACCTGGTTCTCTCCCTCTAAATCAGCTCTGCTGACCTTGTTCTCTGCCTCGAGAGCAGCTCCGCTGACCTGGTTCTCTGGCACTAAAGCAGCTCTGCTGACCTGGTTCTATGGCTCTAAAGCAGCTCTGCTTTCTGGTTCTCTGGCTCTAGAGCAGCTCTTCTGACCTGGTTCTCTGGCTCTAAAGCAGCTCTGCTGACCTGGTTCTCTCCCTCTAAAGAGCTCTGCTGACCTGGTTCTCGGCCTCTAGAGCAGCTCTGCTGACCTGGGTCTCTCGCTCTAAAGCAGCTCTGCTGACCTGGTTCTCTCCCTCTAAATCAGCTCTGCTGACCTGGTTCTCTAGCTCTAGAGCAGCTCTGCTGACCTTGTTCTCTGCATCTATAGCAGCTCTGCTGACCTGGTTCTCTGGCTCTAAAGCAGCTCTGCTGACCTGGTTCTATGGCTCTAAAGCAGCTCTGCTTCCTGGTTCTCTGGCTCTAGAGCAGCTCTTCTGACCTGGTTCTCTGGCTCTAAAGCAGCTCTGCTGACCTGGTTCTCTCCCTCTAAAGAGCTCTGCTGACCTGGTTCTCTAGCTCTAAAGCAGTTCTGCTGACCTGGTTCTCTGCCTCTAGAGCAGCTCTGCTGACCTGGTTTTCTGGCTCTAAAGCAGCTCTGCTGACCCGGTTCTATGGCTCTAAAGCAGTTCTACTGACCTGGTTTCTCTGACTCTACAGCAGCTCTGCTGACCTGGTTCTCTGGCTCTAGAGCAGCTCTGCTGACCTGGTTTCTCTGACTCTACAGCAGCTCTGCTGACCTGGTTCTCTGGCTCTAGAGCAGCTCTGCTGACCTGGTTTCTCTGGCTCTACAGCAGCTCTGCTGAACAGGTTCTCGGCCTCTGGAGCAGCTCTGCTGACCTGGGTCTCTGGCTCTAAAGCAGCTATGCTTACC
Source organism: Triturus cristatus (assembly GCF_964204655.1). NCBI lineage: Eukaryota > Metazoa > Chordata > Amphibia > Caudata > Salamandridae > Triturus > Triturus cristatus. The sequence continues at coordinate 875,693,400 of NC_140582.1, read as the reverse complement.
TGGTTCTCTCCCTCTAAATCAGCTCTGATGACCTGGTTCTCTAGCTCCAGAGCAGCTCTGCTGACCTAGTTCTCTGCCTCTAGAGCAGCTCTGCTGACCTTGTTCTCTGGCTCTAAAGCAGTTCTGCTGACCTGGTTCTCTGCCTCTAGAGCAGCTCTGCTGACCTGGTTCTCGGCCTGTAGAGCAGCTCTGCTGACCTGGGTCTCTGGCTCTAAAGCAGCTCTGCTAACCTGGTTCTCTCCCTCTAAATCAGCTCTGCTGACCTGGTTCTCTAGCTCTAGAGCAGCTCTGCTGATCTGGTTCTCTGGCTCTAAAGCAGCTCTGCTGACCTGGTTCTATGGCTCTAAAGCAGCTCTGCTTCCTGGTTCTCTGGCTCTAGAGCAGCTCTTCTGACCTGGTTCTCTGGCTCTAAAGCAGCTCTGCTGACCTGGTTCTCTCCCTCTAAAGAGCTCTGCTGACCTGGTTCTCTGGCTCTAAAGCAGCTCTGCTGACCTGGTTCTCGGCCTCTAGAGCAGCTCTGCTGACCTGGGTCTCTGGCTCTAAAGAAGCTCTGCTGACCTGGTTCTCTCCCTCTAAACAGCTCTGCTGACCTGGTTCTCTAGCTCTAGAGCAGCTCTGCTGACCTTGTTCTCTGCATCTAGAGCAGCTCTGCTGACCTGGTTCTCTAGCTCTAAAGCAGCTCTGCTGACCTGGTTCTATGGCTCTACAGCAGCTCTGCATCCTGGTTCTCTGACTCTAGAGCAGCTCTTCTGACCTGGTTCTCTGGCTCTAAAGCAGTTCTGCTGACCTGGTTCTCTGCCTCTAGAGCAGCTCTGCTGACCTGGTTCTCGGCCTCTAGAGCAGCTCTGCTGACCTGGGTCTCTGGCTCTAAAGCAGCTCTGCTGACCTGGTTCTCTCCCTCTAAATCAGCTCTGCTGACCTGGTTCTCTAGCTCTAGAGCAGCTCTGCTGACCTTGTTCTCTGCATCTAGAGCAGCTCTGCTGACCTGGTTCTCTGGCTCTAAAGCAGCTCTGCTGACCTGGTTCGATGGCTCTAAAGCAGCTCTGCTTCCTGGTTCTCTGGCTCTAGAGCAGCTCTTCTGACCTGGTTCTCTGGCTCTAAAGCAGCTCTGCTGACCTGGTTCTCTCCCTCTAAAGAGCTCTGATGACCTGGTTTTCTGGCTCTAAAGCAGTTCTGCTGACCTGGTTCTCTGCCTCTAGAGCAGCTCTGCTGACCTGGTTTTCTGGCTCTAAAGCAGCTCTGCTAACCCGGTTCTATGGCTCTAAAGCAGTACTACTGACCTGGTTTCTCTGACTCTAGAGCAGCTCTGCTGACCTGGTTTCTCTGGCTTTACAGCAGCTCTGCTGACCTGGTTCTCGGCCTCTGGAGCAGCTCTGCTGACCTCTCTGGCTCTAAAGCAGCTCTGCTTACCTGGTTCTCTCCCTCTAAATCAGCTCTGCTGACCTTGTTCTCTGCCTCGAGAGCAGCTCCGCTGACCTGGTTCTCTGGCACTAAAGCAGCTCTGCTGACCTGGTTCTATGGCTCTAAAGCAGCTCTGCTTTCTGGTTCTCTGGCTCTAGAGCAGCTCTTCTGACCTGGTTCTCTGGCTCTAAAGCAGCTCTGCTGACCTGGTTCTCTCCCTCTAAAGAGCTCTGCTGACCTGGTTCTCGGCCTCTAGAGCAGCTCTGCTGACCTGGGTCTCTCGCTCTAAAGCAGCTCTGCTGACCTGGTTCTCTCCCTCTAAATCAGCTCTGCTGACCTGGTTCTCTAGCTCTAGAGCAGCTCTGCTGACCTTGTTCTCTGCATCTATAGCAGCTCTGCTGACCTGGTTCTCTGGCTCTAAAGCAGCTCTGCTGACCTGGTTCTATGGCTCTAAAGCAGCTCTGCTTCCTGGTTCTCTGGCTCTAGAGCAGCTCTTCTGACCTGGTTCTCTGGCTCTAAAGCAGCTCTGCTGACCTGGTTCTCTCCCTCTAAAGAGCTCTGCTGACCTGGTTCTCTAGCTCTAAAGCAGTTCTGCTGACCTGGTTCTCTGCCTCTAGAGCAGCTCTGCTGACCTGGTTTTCTGGCTCTAAAGCAGCTCTGCTGACCCGGTTCTATGGCTCTAAAGCAGTTCTACTGACCTGGTTTCTCTGACTCTACAGCAGCTCTGCTGACCTGGTTCTCTGGCTCTAGAGCAGCTCTGATGACCTGGTTTCTCTGACTCTACAGCAGCTCTGCTGACCTGGTTCTCTGGCTCTAGAGCAGCTCTGCTGACCTGGTTTCTCTGGCTCTACAGCAGCTCTGCTGAACAGGTTCTCGGCCTCTGGAGCAGCTCTGCTGACCTGGGTCTCTGGCTCTAAAGCAGCTATGCTTACCTGGTTCTCTCCCTCTAAATCAGCTCTGATGACCTGGTTCTCTAGCTCCAGAGCAGCTCTGCTGACCTAGTTCTCTGCCTCTAGAGCAGCTCTGCTGACCTTGTTCTCTGGCTCTAAAGCAGTTCTGCTGACCTGGTTCTCTGCCTCTAGAGCAGCTCTGCTGACCTGGTTCTCGGCCTGTAGAGCAGCTCTGCTGACCTGGGTCTCTGGCTCTAAAGCAGCTCTGCTAACCTGGTTCTCTCCCTCTAAATCAGCTCTGCTGACCTGGTTCTCTAGCTCTAGAGCAGCTCTGCTGATCTGGTTCTCTGGCTCTAAAGCAGCTCTGCTGACCTGGTTCTATGGCTCTAAAGCAGCTCTGCTTCCTGGTTCTCTGGCTCTAGAGCAGCTCTTCTGACCTGGTTCTCTGGCTCTAAAGCAGCTCTGCTGACCTGGTTCTCTCCCTCTAAAGAGCTCTGCTGACCTGGTTCTCTGGCTCTAAAGCAGCTCTGCTGACCTGGTTCTCGGCCTCTAGAGCAGCTCTGCTGACCTGGGTCTCTGGCTCTAAAGAAGCTCTGCTGACCTGGTTCTCTCCCTCTAAACAGCTCTGCTGACCTGGTTCTCTAGCTCTAGAGCAGCTCTGCTGACCTTGTTCTCTGCATCTAGAGCAGCTCTGCTGACCTGGTTCTCTGGCTCTAAAGCAGCTCTGCTGACCTGGTTCTATGGCTCTACAGCAGCTCTGCTTCCTGGTTCTCTGGCTCTAGAGCAGCTCTTCTGACCTGGTTCTCTGGCTCTAAAGCAGCTCTGCTGACCTGGTTCTCTCCCTCTAAAGAGCTCTGCTGACCTGGTTCTCTGGCTCTAAAGCAGTTCTGCTGACCTGGTTCTCTGCCTCTAGAGCAGCTCTGCTGACCTGGTTTTCTGGCTCTAAAGCAGCTCTGCTGACCCGGTTCTATGGCTCTAAAGCAGTTCTACTGACCTGGTTTCTCTGACTCTATAGCAGCTCTGCTGACCTGGTTCTCTGGCTCTAGAGCAGCTCTGCTGACCTGGTTTCTCTGACTCTACAGCAGCTCTGCTGACCTGGTTCTCTGGCTCTAGAGCAGCTCTGCTGACCTGGTTTCTCTGGCTCTACAGCAGCTCTGCTGACCTGGTTCTCGGCCTCTGGAGCAGCTCTGCTGACCTGGGTCTCTGGCTCTAAAGCAGCTATGCTTACCTGGTTCTCTCTCTCTAAATCAGCTCTGATGACCTGGTTCTCTAGCTCTAGAGCAGCTCTGCTGACCTAGTTCTCTGCCTCTAGAGCAGCTCTGCTGACCTTGTTCTCTGGCCCTAAAGCAGCTCTGCTGACCTGGTTCTATGGCTCTAAAGCAGCTCTGCTTCCTGGTTCTCTGGCTCTAGAGAAGCTCTTCTGACCTGGTTCTATGGCTCTAAAGCAGCTCTGCTGACCTGGTTCTCTCCCTCTAAAGAGCTCTGCTGACCTGGTTCTCTGGCTCTAAAGCAGTTCTGCTGACCTGGGTCTCTGCCTCTAGAGCAGCTCTGCTGACCTGGTTCTCGGCCTGTAGAGCAGCTCTGCTGACCTGGGTCTCTGGCTCTAAAGCAGCTCTGCTAACCTGGTTCTCTCCCTCTAAATCAGCTCTGCTGACCTGGTTCTCTAGCTCTAGAGCAGCTCTGCTGACCTGGTTTCTCTGGCTCTACAGCAGCTCTGCTGACCTGGTTCTCTGGCTCTAGAGCAGCTCTGCTGACCTGGTTTCTCTGGCTCTACAGCAGCTCTGCTGACCTGGTTCTCGGCCTCTGGAGCAGCTCTGCTGACCTGGGTCTCTGGCTCTAAAACAGCTCTGCTTACCTGGTTCTCTCCCTCTAAATCAGCTCTGCTGACCTTGTTCTCTGCCTCGAGAGCAGCTCCGCTGACCTGGTTCTCTGGCACTAAAGCAGCTCTGCTTCCTGGTTCTCTGGCTCTAGAGCAGCTCTTCTGACCTTGTTCTCTGGCTCTAAAGCAGCTCTGCTGACCTGGTTCTCTCCCTCTAAAGAGCTCTGCTGACCTGGTTCTCTGGCTCTAAAGCAGTTCTGCAGACCTGGTTCTCTGCCTCTAGAGCAGCTCTGCTGACGTGGTTCTCGGCCTCTAGAGCAGCTCTGCTCACCTGGGTCTCTGGCTCTAAAGCAGCTCTGCTGACCTGGTTCTCTCCCTCTAAATCAGCTCTGCTGACCTGGTTCTCTGGTTTTAGAGCAGATCTGCTGACCTGGTTTCTCTGACTCTACAGCAGCTCTGCTGACTTGGTTCTCTGGATCTAGAGCAGCTCTGCTGACCTGGTTTCTCTGGCTCTACAGCAGCTCTGCTGACCTGGTTCTCGGCCTCTGGAGCAGCTCTGCTGACCTCAGTCTCTGGCTCTAAAGCAGCTCTGCTTACCTGGTTCTCTCCCTCTAAATCAGCTCTGCTGACCTTGTTCTCTGCCTCGAGAGCAGCTCCGCTGACCTGGTTCTCTGGCACTAAAGCAGCTCTGCTGACCTGGTTCTATGGCTCTAAAGCAGCTCTGCTTTCTGGTTCTCTGGCTCTGGAGCAGCTCTTCTGGCCTGGTTTCTCTGACTCTACAGCAGCTCTGCTGACCTGGTTCTCTGGCTCTAGAGCAGCTCTGCTGACCTGGTTTCTCTGACTCTACAGCAGCTCTGCTGACCTGGTTCTCTGGCTCTAGAGCAGCTCTGCTGACCTGGTTTCTCTGGCTCTACAGCAGCTCTGCTGACCTGGTTCTCTGGCTCTAGAGCAGCTCTGCTGACCTGGTTTCTCTGGCTCTACAGCAGCTCTGCTGACCTGGTTCTCGGCCTCTGGAGAAGCTCTGCTGACCTGGGTCTCTGGCTCTAAAACAGCTATGCTTACCTGGTTCTCTCCCTCTAAATCAGCTCTGCTGACCTTGTTCTCTGCCTCGAGAGCAGCTCCGCTGACCTGGTTCTCTGGCACTAAAGCAGCTCTGCTTCCTGGTTCTCTGGCTCTAGAGCAGCTCTTCTGACCTGGTTCTCTGGCTCTAAAGCAGCTCTGCTGACCTGGTTCTCTCCCTCTAAAGAGCTCTGCTGACCTGGTTCTCTGGCTCTAAAGCAGTTCTGCAGACCTGGTTCTCTGCCTCTAGAGCAGCTCTGCTGACCTGGTTCTCGGCCTCTAGAGCAGCTCTGCTCACCTGGGTCTCTGGCTCTAAAGCAGCTCTGCTGACCTGGTTCTTTCCCTCTAAATCAGCTCTGCTGACCTGGTTCTCTGGCTTTAGAGCAGATCTGCTGACCTGGTTTCTCTGACTCTACAGCAGCTCTGCTGACCTGGTTCTCTGGCTCTAGAGCAGCTCTGCTGACCTGGTTTCTCTGGCTCTACAGCAGCTCTGCTGACCTGGTTCTCGGCCTCTGGAGGAGCTCTGCTGACCTCAGTCTCTGGCTCTAAAGCAGCTCTGCTTACCTGGTTCTCTCCCTCTAAATCAGCTCTGCTGACCTTGTTCTCTGCCTCAAGAGCAGCTCCGCTGACCTGGTTCTCTGGCACTAAAGCAGCTCTGCTGACCTGGTTCTATGGCTCTAAAGCAGCTCTGCTTTCTGGTTCTCTGGCTCTAGAGCAGCTCTTCTGACCTGGTTCTCTGGCTCTAAAGCAGCTCTGCTGACCTGGTTCTCTCCCTCTAAAGCGCTCTGCTGACCTGGTTCTCTGGCTCTAAAGCAGTTCTGCTGACCTGGTTCTCGGCCTCTAGAGCAGCTCTGCTGACCTGGGTCTCTGGCTCTAAAGCAGCTCTGCTGACCTGGTTCTCTCCCTCTAAATCAGCTCTGCTGACCTGGTTCTCTAGCTCTGGAGCAGCTCTGCTGACCTTGTTCTCTGCATCTAGAGCAGCTCTGCTGACCTGGTTCTCTGGCTCTACAGCAGCTCTGCTGACTTGGTTCTCTGGATCTAGAGCAGCTCTGCTGACCTGGTTTCTCTGGCTCTACAGCAGCTCTGCTGACCTGGTTCTCGGCCTCTGGAGCAGCTCTGCTGACCTCAGTCTCTGGCTCTAAAGCAGCTCTGCTTACCTGGTTCTCTCCCTCTAAATCAGCTCTGCTGACCTTGTTCTCTGCCTCGAGAGCAGCTCCGCTGACCTGGTTCTCTGGCACTAAAGCAGCTCTGCTGACCTGGTTCTATGGCTCTAAAGCAGCTCTGCTTTCTGGTTCTCTGGCTCTGGAGCAGCTCTTCTGGCCTGGTTTCTCTGACTCTACAGCAGCTCTGCTGACCTGGTTCTCTGGCTCTAGAGCAGCTCTGCTGACCTGGTTTCTCTGACTCTACAGCAGCTCTGCTGACCTGGTTCTCTGGCTCTAGAGCAGCTCTGCTGACCTGGTTTCTCTGGCTCTACAGCAGCTCTGCTGACCTGGTTCTCTGGCTCTAGAGCAGCTCTGCTGACCTGGTTTCTCTGGCTCTACAGCAGCTCTGCTGACCTGGTTCTCGGCCTCTGGAGCAGCTCTGCTGACCTGGGTCTCTGGCTCTAAAACAGCTATGCTTACCTGGTTCTCTCCCTCTAAATCAGCTCTGCTGACCTTGTTCTCTGCCTCGAGAGCAGCTCCGCTGACCTGGTTCTCTGGCACTAAAGCAGCTCTGCTTCCTGGTTCTCTGGCTCTAGAGCAGCTCTTCTGACCTGGTTCTCTGGCTCTAAAGCAGCTCTGCTGACCTGGTTCTCTCCCTCTAAAGAGCTCTGCTGACCTGGTTCTCTGGCTCTAAAGCAGTTCTGCAGACCTGGTTCTCTGCCTCTAGAGCAGCTCTGCTGACCTGGTTCTCGGCCTCTAGAGCAGCTCTGCTCACCTGGGTCTCTGGCTCTAAAGCAGCTCTGCTGACCTGGTTCTTTCCCTCTAAATCAGCTCTGCTGACCTGGTTCTCTGGCTTTAGAGCAGATCTGCTGACCTGGTTTCTCTGACTCTACAGCAGCTCTGCTGACCTGGTTCTCTGGCTCTAGAGCAGCTCTGCTGACCTGGTTTCTCTGGCTCTACAGCAGCTCTGCTGACCTGGTTCTCGGCCTCTGGAGGAGCTCTGCTGACCTCAGTCTCTGGCTCTAAAGCAGCTCTGCTTACCTGGTTCTCTCCCTCTAAATCAGCTCTGCTGACCTTGTTCTCTGCCTCAAGAGCAGCTCCGCTGACCTGGTTCTCTGGCACTAAAGCAGCTCTGCTGACCTGGTTCTATGGCTCTAAAGCAGCTCTGCTTTCTGGTTCTCTGGCTCTAGAGCAGCTCTTCTGACCTGGTTCTCTGGCTCTAAAGCAGCTCTGCTGACCTGGTTCTCTCCCTCTAAAGAGCTCTGCTGACCTGGTTCTCTGGCTCTAAAGCAGTTCTGCTGACCTGGTTCTCGGCCTCTAGAGCAGCTCTGCTGACCTGGGTCTCTGGCTCTAAAGCAGCTCTGCTGACCTGGTTCTCTCCCTCTAAATCAGCTCTGCTGACCTGGTTCTCTAGCTCTGGAGCAGCTCTGCTGACCTTTTTCTCTGCATCTAGAGCAGCTCTGCTGACCTGGTTCTCTGGCTCTAAAGCAGCTCTGCTGACCTGGTTCTATGGCTCTAAAGCAGCTCTGCATCCTGGTTCTCTGACTCTAGAGCAGCTCTTCTGACCTGGTTCTCTGGCTCTAAAGCAGTTCTGCTGACCTGGTTCTCTGCCTCTAGAGCAGCTCTGCTGACCTGGTTCTCGGCCTCTAGAGCAGCTCTGCTGACCTGGGTCTCTGGCTCTAAAGCAGCTCTGCTGACCTGGTTCTCTCCCTCTAAATCAGCTCTTCTGACCTTGTTCTCTGGCTCTAAAGCAGCTCTGCTGACCTTGTTCTCTGCATCTAGAGCAGCTCTGCTGACCTGGTTCTCTGGCTCTAAAGCAGCTCTGCTGACCTGGTTCGATGGCTCTAAAGCAGCTCTGCTTCCTGGTTCTCTGGCTCTAGAGCAGCTCTTCTGACCTGGTTCTCTGGCTCTAAAGCAGCTCTGCTGACCTGGTTCTCTCCCTCTAAAGAGCTCTGCTGACCTGGTTCTCTGGCTCTAAAGCAGTTCTGCTGACCTGGTTCTCTGCCTCTAGAGCAGCTCTGCTGACCTGGTTTTCTGGCTCTAAAGCAGCTCTGCTAACCCGGTTCTATGGCTCTAAAGCAGTACTACTGACCTGGTTTCTCTGACTCTAGAGCAGCTCTGCTGACCTGGTTTCTCTGGCTTTACAGCAGCTCTGCTGACCTGGTTCTCGGCCTCTGGAGCAGCTCTGCTGACCTCTCTGGCTCTAAAGCAGCTCTGCTGACCTGGTTCTCTCCCTCTAAATCAGCTCTGCTGACCTTGTTCTCTGCCTCGAGAGCAGCTCCGCTGACCTGGTTCTCTGGCACTAAAGCAGCTCTGCTGACCTGGTTCTATGGCTCTAAAGCAGCTCTGCTTTCTGGTTCTCTGGCTCTAGAGCAGCTCTTCTGACCTGGTTCTCTGGCTCTAAAGCAGCTCTGCTGACCTGGTTCTCTCCCTCTAAAGAGCTCTGCTGACCTGGTTCTCTGGCTCTAAAGCAGTTCTGCTGACCTGGTTCTCGGCCTCTAGAGCAGCTCTGCTGACCTGGGTCTCTCGCTCTAAAGCAGCTCTGCTGACCTGGTTCTCTCCCTCTAAATCAGCTCTGCTGACCTGGTTCTCTAGCTCTAGAGCAGCTCTGCTGACCTTGTTCTCTGCATCTATAGCAGCTCTGCTGACCTGGTTCTCTGGCTCTAAAGCAGCTCTGCTGACCTGGTTCTATGGCTCTAAAGCAGCTCTGCTTCCTGGTTCTCTGGCTCTAGAGCAGCTCTTCTGACCTGGTTCTCTGGCTCTAAAGCAGCTCTGCTGACCTGGTTCTCTCCCTCTAAAGAGCTCTGCTGACCTGGTTCTCTAGCTCTAAAGCAGTTCTGCTGACCTGGTTCTCTGCCTCTAGAGCAGCTCTGCTGACCTGGTTTTCTGGCTCTAAAGCAGCTCTGCTGACCCGGTTCTATGGCTCTAAAGCAGTTCTACTGACCTGGTTTCTCTGACTCTACAGCAGCTCTGCTGACCTGGTTCTCTGGCTCTAGAGCAGCTCTGCTGACCTGGTTTCTCTGACTCTACAGCAGCTCTGCAGACCTGGTTCTCTGGCTCTAGAGCAGCTCTGCTGACCTGGTTTCTCTGGCTCTGCAGCAGCTCTGCTGAACAGGTTCTCGGCCTCTGGAGCAGCTCTGCTGACCTGGGTCTCTGGCTCTAAAGCAGCTATGCTTACCTGGTTCTCTCCCTCTAAATCAGCTCTGATGACCTGGTTCTCTAGCTCCAGAGCAGCTCTGCTGACCTAGTTCTCTGCCTCTAGAGCAGCTCTGCTGACCTTGTTCTCTGGCCCTAAAGCAGCTCTGCTGACCTGGTTCTATGGCTCTAAAGCAGCTCTGCTTCCTGGTTATCTCCCTCTAAAGAGCTCTGCTGACCTGGTTCTCTGGCTCTAAAGCAGTTCTGCTGACCTGGTTCTCTGCCTCTAGAGCAGCTCTGCTGACCTGGTTCTCGGCCTGTAGAGCAGCTCTGCTGACCTGGGTCTCTGGCTCTAAAGCAGCTCTGCTAACCTGGTTCTCTCCCTCTAAATCAGCTCTGCTGACCTGGTTCTCTAGCTCTAGAGCAGCTCTGCTGACCTTGTTATCTGCCTCTAGAGCAACTCTGCTGACCTTGTTCTCTGCCTCTAGAGCAGCTCTGCTGATCTGGTTCTCTGGCTCTAAAGCAGCTCTGCTGACCTGGTTCTATGGCTCTAAAGCAGCTCTGCTTCCTGGTTCTCTGGCTCTAGAGCAGCTCTTCTGACCTGGTTCTCTGGCTCTAAAGCAGCTCTGCTGACCTGGTTCTCTCCCTCTAAAGAGCTCTGCTGACCTGGTTCTCTGGCTCTAAAGCAGCTCTGCTGACCTGGTTCTCAGCCTCTAGAGCAGCTCTGCTGACCTGGGTCTCTGGCTCTAAAGAAGCTCTGCTGACCTGGTTCTCTCCCTCTAAACAGCTCTGCTGACCTGGTTCTCTAGCTCTAGAGCAGCTCTGCTGACCTTGTTCTCTGCATCTAGAGCAGCTCTGCTGACCTGGTTCTCTGGCTCTAAAGCAGCTCTGCTGACCTGGTTCTATGGCTCTACAGCAGCTCTGCTTCCTGGTTCTCTGGCTCTAGAGCAGCTCTTCTGACCTGGTTCTCTGGCTCTCAAGCAGCTCTGCTGACCTGGTTCTCTCCCTCTAAAGAGCTCTGCTGACCTGGTTCTCTGGATCTAAAGCAGTTCTGCTGACCTGGTTCTCTGCCTCTAGAGCAGCTCTGCTGACCTGGTTTTCTGGCTCTAAAGCAGCTCTGCTGACCCGGTTCTATGTCTCTAAAGCAGTTCTACTGACCTGGTTTCTCTGACTCTACAGCAGCTCTGCTGACCTGGTTCTCTGGCTCTAGAGCAGCTCTGCTGACCTGGTTTCTCTGACTCTACAGCAGCTCTGCTGACCTGGTTCTCTGGCTCTAGAGCAGCTCTGCTGACCTGGTTTCTCTGGCTCTACAGCAGCTCTGCTGACCTGGTTCTCGGCCTCTGGAGCAGCTCTGCTGACCTGGGTCTCTGGCTCTAAAGCAGCTATGCTTACCTGGTTCTCTCCCTCTAAATCAGCTCTGATGACCTGGTTCTCTAGCTCTAGAGCAGCTCTGCTGACCTAGTTCTCTGCCTCTAGAGCAGCTCTGCTGACCTGGTTCTCGGCCTGTAGAGCAGCTCTGCTGACCTGGGTCTCTGGCTCTAAAGCAGCTCTGCTAACCTGGTTCTCTCCCTCTAAATCAGCTCTGATGACCTGGTTCTCTAGCTCTAGAGCAGCTCTGCTGACCTTGTTCTCTGCCTCTAGAGCAGCTCTGCTGACCTTGTTCTCTAACTCTAGAGCAGCTCTGCTGATCTGGTTCTCTGGCTCTAAAGCAGCTCTGCTGACCTGGTTCTATGGCTCTAAAGAAGCTCTGCTTCCTGGTTCTCTGGCTCTAGAGCAGCTCTTCTGACCTGGTTCTCTGGCTCTAAAGCAGCTCTGCTGACCTGGTTCTCTCCCTCTAAAGAGCTCTGCTGACCTGGTTCTCTGGCTCTAAAGCAGCTCTGCTGACCTGGTTCTCGGCCTCTAGAGCAGCTCTGCTGACCAGGGTCTCTGGCTCTAAAGCAGCTCTGCTGACCTGGTTCTCTCCCTCTAAACAGCTCTGCTGACCTGGTTCTCTAGCTCTAGAGCAGCTCTGCTGACCTTGTTCTCTGCAGCTAGAGCAGCTCTGCTGACCTGGTTCTCTGGCTCTAAAGCAGCTCTGCTGACCTGGTTCTATGGCTCTACAGCAGCTCTGCTTCCTGGTTCTCTGGCTCTAGAGCAGCTCTTCTGACCTGGTTCTCTGGCTCTAAAGCAGCTCTGCTGACCTGGTTCTCTCCCTCTAAAGAGCTCTGCTGACCTGGTTCTCTGGCTCTAAAGCAGTTCTGCTGACCTGGTTCTCTGCCTCTAGAGCAGCTCTGCTGACCTGGTTCTTGGCCTCTGGAGCAGCTCTGCTGACCTGGTTCTATGGCTCTAAAGCAGTTCTACTGACCTGGTTTCTCTGACTCTACAGCAGCTCTGCTGACCTGTTTCTCTGGCTCTAGAGCAGCTCTGCTGACCTGGTTTCTCTGACTCTACAGCAGCTCTGCTGACCTGGTTCTCTGGCTCTACAGCAGATCTGCTGACCTGGTTCTTGGCCTCTGGAGCAGCTCTGCTGACCTGGGTCTCTGGCTCTAAAGCAGCTCTGCTTACCTGGTTCTCTCCCTCTAAATCAGCTCTGATGACCTGGTTCTCTAGCTCTAGAGCAGCTCTGCTGACCTTGTTCTCTGCCTCTAGAGCAGTTCTGCTGACCTTGTTCTCTGGCTCTAAAGCAGCTCTGCTGACCTGGTTCTATGGCTCTAAAGCAGCTCTGCTGACCTTGTTCTCTGCCTCTAGAGCAGCTCTGCTGACCTTGTTCTCTGGCTCTAAAGCAGCTCTGCTGACCTGGTTCTATGGCTCTAAAGCAGCTCTGCTTCCTGGTTCTCTGGCTCTAGAGAAGCTCTTCTGACCTGGTTCTATGGCTCTAAAGCAGCTCTGCTGACCTGGTTCTCTCCCTCTAAAGAGCCCTGCTGACCTGGTTCTCTGGCTCTAAAGCAGTTCTGCTGACCTGGTTCTCTGCCTCTAGGGCAGCTCTGCTGACCTGGTTCTCGGCCTCTAGAGCAGCTCTGCTGACCTGGGTCTCTGGCTCTAAAGCAGCTCTGCTGACCTGGTTCTCTCCCTCTAAATCAGCTCTGCTGACCTGGTTCTCTAGCTCTAGAGCAGCTCTGCTGACCTGGGTCTCTGGCTCTAAAGCAGCTCTGCTGACCTGTTTCTCTGGCTCTAGAGCAGCTCTGCTGACCTGGTTTCTCTGACTCTACAGCAGCTCTGCTGACCTGGTTCTCGGCCTCTAGAGCAGCTCTGCTGACCTGGGTCTCTGGCTCTAAAGCAGCTCTGCTGACCTGGTTCTCTCCCTCTAAATCAGCTCTGCTGACCTGGTTCTCTAGCTCTAGAGCAGCTCTGCTGACCTGGGTCTCTCCCTCTAAATCAGCTCTGCTGACCTGGTTCTCTAGCTCTAGAGCAGCTCTGCTGACCTTGTTCTCAGCCTCTAGAGCAGCTCTGATGATCTGGTTCTCTGGCTCTAAAGCAGCTCTGCTGAACTGGTTATATGGCTCTAAAGCAGCTCTGCTTCCTGGTTCTCTGGCTCTAGAGCAGCTCTGCTGACCTGGTTCTCTGGCTCTAAAGCAGCTCTGCTGACCTGGTTCTTTCCCTCTAAATAGCTCTGCTGACCTGGTCTCTGGCTCTAAAGCAGTTCTGCTGACCTGGTTCTCTGCCTCTAGAGCAGCTCTGCTGACCTGGTTCTCGGCCTCTAGAGGAGCTCTGCTGACCTGGGTCTCTGGCTCTAAAGCCACTCTGCTGACCTGGTTCTCTCCCTCTAAATCAGCTCTGCTGACCTGGTTCTCTAGCTCTAGAGCAGCTCTGCTGACCTTGTTCTCAGCATCTAGAGCAGCTCTGCTGACCTGGTTCTCTGGCTCTAAAGCAGCTCTGCTGACCTGGTTCTATGGCTCTAAAGCAGCTCTGCTTCCTGGTTCTCTGGCTCTAGAGCAGCTCTTCTGACCTGGTTCTCTGGCTCTAAAGCAGCTCTGCTGACCTGGTTCTCTCCCTCTAAAGAGCTCTGCTGACCTGGTTCTCTGGCTCTAAAGCAGTTCTGCTGAGCTGGTTCTCTGCCTCTAGAGCAGCTGTGATGACCTGGTTTTCTGGCTCTAAAGCAGCTCTGCTGTCCCGGTTCTATGGCTCTAAAGCAGTTCTACTGACCTGGTTTCTCTGACTCTTCAGCAGCTCTGCTGACCTGGTTCTCTGGCTCTAGAGCAGCTCTGCTGACCTGGTTTCTCTGACTCTACAGCAGCTCTGCTGACCTGGTTCTCTGGCTCTAGAGCAGCTCTGCTGACCTGGTTTCTCTGGCTCTAAAGCAGCTCTGCTGACCTGGTTCTCCGCCTCTGGAGCAGCTCTGCTGACCTGGGTCTCTGGCTCTAAAGCAGCTCTGCTTACCTGGTTCTCACCCTCTAAATCAGCTCTGATGACCTTTTTCTCTAGCTCTAGAGCAGCTCTGCTGACCTTGTTCTCTGCCTCTAGAGCAGTTCTGCTGACCTTGTTCTCTGGCTCTAAAGCAGCTCTGCTGACCTGGTTCTATGGCTCTAAAGCAGCTCTGCTTCCTTGTTCTCTGGCTCTAGAGAAGCTCTTCTGACCTGGTTCTATGGCTCTAAAGCAGCTCTGCTGACCTGGTTCTCTCCCTCTAAAGAGCTCTGCTGACCTGGTTCTCTGGCTCTAAAGCAGTTCTGCTGACCTGGTTCTCTGCCTTTAGAGCAGATCTGCTGACCTGGTTCTCGGCCTCTAGAGCAGCTCTGCTGACCTGGGTCTCTGGCTCTAAAGCAGCTCTGCTGACCTGATTCTCTCCCTCTAAATCAGCTCTGCTGACCTGGTTCTCTAGCTCTAGAGCAGCTCTGCTGACCTTGTTCTCTGCCTCTAGAGCAGCTCTGCTGATCTGGTTCTCTGGCTCTAAAGCAGCTCTGCTTCCTGGTTCTCTGACTCTAGAGCAGCTCTTCTGACCTGGTTCTCTGGCTCTAAAGCAGCTCTGCTGACCTGGTTCTCTCCCTCTAAAGAGCTCTGCTGATCTGGTTCTCTGGCTCTAAATCAGTTCTGCTGACCTGGTTCTCTGCCTCTAGAGCAGCTCTGCTGACCTGGTTTTCTGGCTCTAAAGCAGCTCTGCTGACCTGGTTCTCTTGTTCTAGAGCAGCTCCGCTGACCTGCTTCTTAGGCTCTAGAGCAGCTCTACTGACCTGGTCCTCTGGCTCTACAACGGCTCTGCTGACCTGGTTTCTCTGGCTCTATAGCACCTCTGCTGACCTGGTTCTCTGCACTCACGATGCACGCACCCTACTTCGCGAAAATATATTTAAAATATAAGTTTATTATAAGTACAAATATGTTATTTTTATGACTATCTTAGATAATCTCTTGCCCTAATATGTATATTAAAGACACATACATATAATTTTGGAACATAACATTTTTTTGCGGGAGTTGCGCACCCAGCGCGCCCCGGCACGTATATGACATCATGCGGGACCCGCCACCGCGCAAGCATCTCGTACCGTAATGCACATGTGTCGCGAATGCGCGGGAGCAGGAGTCGCAGACTGGTCGCACACCATTAGCGCTCATCACGTAATATTAAATGTATATGATGTAACTGAAAAACACACAGCCGTCGCACACAGTACGTGGATCCTTCACGACTTTTCTAAAATAGCGGCTAGAATCCGCGCACCCACCGTTATGTGTACGTTTTGGGTGCGCGACTCCAAAAAAAATTTGGAAAAAACATTTCTTTTAAAGAAAACCATATAAATATATTAAAGCAAAAAATGAAAACAAAAAAAAGAATCAATATTTCAGTTTGAATTTTTTTTTTTTTTTTTGCAATTTTCAGAAAAATATATAATGTTATTAAATGAATAAAATATTGAGAAATGAACAGTTAAAATCTGTAGAAAATCAGTACAAAAAAATAGGTATAACTACTATTACACTTAAAAATTTGCATTTAAAAAACTTTTGAAATTCACTCAAAAAAACCTTAGGTTTCAGAAACCTTTATTTTTAGAAATTAGCATTTAAAAAAGCTTTGAAACTCACTGAAAGAACCATAGGTTTCAGAGACGTTATAGTTGGAAATTAGCATTTAAAAAACCTTAGAAATTCTCAGAAAAATACTTAGGATCCAGGGGTGTTCGCTGGCCATTTCACTCGTACAAAACCATAGAAATTCCTCCGTTATAGTTAGTTCTGCTAACTATAACTCACGCGCCCGCAATGCACTGCTGATGATGTCACATATTGCATCATTCATGACATGGTCAGTGACATCACTGATGACATCACTGATGACATCTCAAATGACATCACTGATGACATCACAACCTGCTGGTGGAGGTAATGAAGTAATATATATCACCAAGGTACAAGTATATGGAGTTAGGAATAGAAAATGTATACAAACGTACCCTTCAATAGATTGTCCCGCGATAGTTGTGCGAACTATATTCCCTACCGTCTACGTTTGGGATTCCATATTCCCAGACTACACCATTTGCTTTGCATAGTCACCTTTTATGGGGAAAGGGCGGCACATGTATGCAAAGGGGTATTCACCTTCCTAGTGTGTGGATAAAAAGGTTCAAATCCCTGTACAAATATATCATAGTAACCAGCAGGTGGAGGTAATGAAGTAATATGGTGTCAAATAAGCATATGCTAGAGGAATTTAAATTCCCGAACATGTGACTGAATAATCAATGACAATTGGGATCACTGACACAATTACTGAACTAACAATATTGTGTAACAGAATTGTGTCAAAAATATTGCTTACAAATATTGTGTAACAGAAATATTGTGTGAAAAATATTGCTTACAAAATGGTAAGTACAAAAAAATAGCAAAAATAAAGTCGTTAATATTAGCGATATTTCTATTAGTGTTATGTATTTTAGTATGTATTTTATATGTATGTTTAATATTTTTTGTGATGTATTTTTATTATTTTTAAATATATGTAATAAGTATATAGAAATTAGTCATTTTTTTAAAAGTAAATTTTGCTTTTTAGAATCAGAGCGGTTTGTGGGTTTATAGGGGCATACAGTGGGAAGTAATTTAACTATATGTTTTTATTTATTGTTAGTGATTATTAATTTATTGGTAATTAATTAATAAGTGGGAATATTTTTTTAATTAATTTATCAATTTATCATTATATAAATTATATATAACAATAAAAACCATACACAAATATAATTTCTTCATTTATATATAGTTTAAAGTAGTAAATCTTAAACATTTTAATACATTTCTATAATTATTAAATAATTCTGACAATTATTTAATACTCTAAAGAAATATATACTTTTATAAACACACATAAATATGGATTTGTGTGTGTATGTTTATATATATTCACTAAAAAAACAAAGGTTACAGAGCCATTATAGTTGGGTGCAAATTTTACACACACAAAGCCAGAGAAATTCAGGAGTTATAGTAAGGGTTATCACAAGTAACTATAACTAGTATCATAAGGTAACTATGACTAGCACTCCATGCATAGTTTTCTCATTAATAACTTTACAGAAAATATTGCATTGATATCATCAATGATGCAATAGAATATGTTATGATTGATGTAAAATGTGGGATAATTAGTAGTGAAGGTTTTAGGTTTGCTCTCCCTTGGCAGAAGCTTTGAAATTGCTCCTCCTAGGCAAGAGGAAACACAGGTTTCCCTGCCCACACCAGTGAAGGCAGGGACACCGCTATGTCCTAGAGGTGGGAACTTCAGGACATAGCTGAAGTTAGCCCTGGGGGATGGAGTCCCCAGGTTCATTAATGGCTTTGGGACAGGGCAGTAGCCCCCCTCACTTTTCATGGCTGAGATTTGGGGGTAGTAGTCCCCAAGGCAGAAATCAGCCAGGAGGGTGGCAGCATACTCTTCCCACAATTACTAAGGCTGTGCCCTGGGGGTTGGGGTATACTTGGAAAAAATCAGCCCAGGGAGGGGGCCACATGCGTCCCCCTCCCAAAAACATCTCAAATTACCCCCCATAAACTGGCCCACCCAGGGGGGCAAAGCTTTTTTTTTAAATTTTGCAACTGATCGTCTCTGAATTTGTGGCAATTCTTTTTTTAAAAGAATGTTTTTTGTAAGCCTGGGCGGAGTTTGCTGAGTTCCGGAACTTCACAAAGTCCCAAAAAACTCCGCTGTGCTACGCGAAGATCCACGAGCAGTGGAGTGTGTTAGATAAATGCCGTTTACGATGATTTTCAGTGCCAGGTGCTTGCCCGCACTTTGCAATCATCGAGAACGGCACCATGCACAGCGCAAGCAGGCGCTGCTTCCTTTCTGCTGCTTGAGTAGATTTTTACTCGAGCAGCAGCTTTCTCAATGCGAAAGGAGAGTTTCTCAACACAAGCGGTCGCGAGCATATGCAACCACTCGCAATGAGAAATCTGACCTCCCGCATTGAGAAATCTTGCCGGGAGGTTGATTTTCCACACTCATGCTCGCCAACTTGTTGTTGACGATCGCTAATGAGGAAAAATCTCACCGGTAAGGGGATTTTCCTCGTTTGCGATCACCAACTTGACGTTGACGAACGCGAGCGAGGAATCATCCTCCACTATGCATAACACAGAGTGCAGAAAACTCCACAAACTCCGCGAGCGGAGCGGAGTTTACCACCCAGACTTCGTTTTTTGTACCTCGAGAACTCCCATTGGGACCCCACCACCAGGTCTGAAGTTCATGGTATTTATACCCTGCCCCATTGTCATTTTTGTAAAACAAATGTCTTGGGCCTCGCTGGGTCCCAAGATGGCTGCCATAATTTCCTGGTTGATGTGGTGGCAGCCAATCATATCCCACCATTGGATCCGTAAGATCCACGGAAGATGCACGTCCCTAGATATGCATACTTTTTTATAATTACTAAAATCCTATGGAATGGATTAACACTAAATTTCAAAAAGAACACATTCTAAACAATGATCAAGCTTTCTCCCTGATTTGGTGTAATGCTGTTCAGTGGTTCAGGCTGTATTTGTGTTCCAAATTCCTATGGTAAATTGCATGGGGAAAATGCATTTTAGGGCCCCCTTTTCTGGGCCCTTGCTGACAGAGATGTCATAAGTGATGTCATCAGTGATGTCTCATGCCATGAATGATGTAATATGTGACGTCATGACCAGTGCATTGCTGGGGCGCGAAGTATAGTTAGCTGAACTAACTATAATGGAATTTCTATGGTTTTGTATCAGTGAAATGCCCAGCTAACTATAACACCCCTGAAACCTATGGTTTCTTTAGTGAATTTCTACGGTTTTTTAAATGCAAACTGCTAACTATAACTTCTGTAAAACCTATGGTTTTTCAGTGAATTTCAAAGGTTTTTGAAATGCTTATTTCTAACTACAATGTCCCTATAACCTATAATGCTTTTTAAGTAAATTTTAAAAAGACGTGTATACTTTTTATAGTGAAAACTAACTAACAGTAGTCTTTTATAACTTATAATTATGGCTCCTGGTTTTATGGTATTTATTTTTTGGGCAATTCTGTCTGTATTTATCCATATTTTTTTTTATAATTGTATTTGTATTTACCCATATATATATTTTTTGGTTTTGTGTAAAAATGAATCTGAAATGAGTATATTTTCACATTTATTTGTCTGATAAATATGCACTCATGCCTGAAGGACTAACTGTTTTCAGTCATATAAATACTCTCAGATGATAAAATATGCACAACCTTGATATTAAAATGTGCATGTTTTCTTTTACAAGCATATATATTGCTATTTAAGGCTCTTTACTAAAATTATTTTATTGTGTTAACCCTTTTACTTTTAGAATGACAGACCTATTGGCCTGGTAGTCATGATTGACAGCATTTAGAATCGCCCAAAAAGTAACTCAATATCCATTTTTATCCACATTTTAAAATAAATACAGAGAGGAAAATAAATAGTTTTCTTTCTGTATTTATCTGTAAAAATCTGTAAAAACAGAAAACAGGAAGCCCTACTTATAATTTAACAATTTAACAATGTTTACAACTTAATTTGCAGTAATTAACATATAAGTGTAGTAAAAGTGTGACGCAGCACCTATAATACCTGACTTCGAACAACAGCGTTCACAGTTTGATTCCTGGCTCGAGCAGCATGTTAGCCCACCACTATCTCACTGTGGGCAATACCTTGCTTAATCTTCCCAATGCCTCCGAGGGCTGGCACACCTTTCCGGGGGTAGCTGTATGCTTTACAAATGCTGGCATTTTTTTTGTTTAACAGCATAGTGATGACAAATATTAGCACATATTTTTTTTCTTCTATTGTGAACGATATTTTTTTTTATGTCTTCTATTTAGATGTTTTTAATCATGAGAATGCAAATGACACAGTTTGCCCGGTAACAGTTTTTAAACTCTCCAACGTATGTCCATATTAAAGACCTTATATGTGTTACGATGGAAATCGAAACCTTTACAGCTTCACATTTTGTAACTTTTACCAATACGTGCACAAGTTAAACAGTTAAAACGTGACATCTAAATAGGCGGAGCCACAACTTCCTTCCATAGACTACTCAATAACCAAGAAGTATATAAACCACACCCGTTGCTCAATTAGTTTCATTTTCGCGAGTTATTTATCCGTGTCCATTCTGTGATGCAGGTTCCCTTTTCTAGCTTCGGATTTTTGTTTTGCGGCAACAAAACATATCCTGGAGTTGTAAGTTGTTTGATTATGGCATAGTAGATATTTATAATACATAGCTATTTGTCAATATTTAAACATTTACATCTAGAAAAAAGTGTTACTGCATATTTTTTTTTTCTGTAACGTCAGCAGCTTGTTTTCAGAAACAGACAGATTACAGCAAACATTGCGCCTTTTCTGGCTCCTTTCAGCTTATATATTGTGACTTTCTATATAATAATATTGACACTGTACTTCACTTCAGAGGTGTTGGTGATCCGTTGGCGCAAACCCTAAAGATTTATAATTAACATCACCAGCTTCCAGTTGTTAGTCTGTTTTTCCCTGGGGATCATATACTGTCAATATGTATATTATAATATGAACAGTCATGGTGATCTCAGAGGAGT
Source organism: Triturus cristatus (assembly GCF_964204655.1). Classification (NCBI taxonomy): domain Eukaryota; kingdom Metazoa; phylum Chordata; class Amphibia; order Caudata; family Salamandridae; genus Triturus; species Triturus cristatus. The sequence continues at coordinate 875,672,919 of NC_140582.1, read as the reverse complement.
GCATGACCCGTCGGCGCAAAGAGTAACGATATATAAGCAACGTTACCAGCTTCCGGTTTTTAGTCTGTTCCCCCCTTTTGATCATATACTGTGAATATGTATATTATAATTTTCACAGTCATAATGATCTCAGAGGAGTTTATGACCCGTTGCCACGAAGATCAAACATTTCGAAGTCCCGGAGAAAAGAATCTCTGAAAATATTCACCGCTCAAAAGTATTTCGTTATTGATCTTCTGTTGTATTCATAACTTTATTTTCCTTTTCCTTTTACTGTAACAATGGTGTCACTCGTTATATTGTAATAGACTGTTCTATTGTTACAGAAGACGAATTGGAGATTTGTCAGCACCATCTGAAATACAGCTTACTAAGCTTTATAAAATATTTGATATTTTTTCAGTGAGCATATTTTACGAAATTGCAGTCTAAAAAAATATGCTTTCTTACTTTAAACATTTGATGAACCCTACATTTCTGAATGTTATTTTCTTATTTCTATTTTTCTCAGTTGCGGTTCCTATTCACCTTCTCCCTATAGAATATATAAGACTAGTACTGTATATTATAATAGTACTATCCTATATATTCTTAAATGAGTACATGATTTGTTAGCGGAACAGTGTGTGACCTCTAAGCACTACGACAAAACGTTCCCGAATTCTACAAAATACAAACTTGAAAAATGATAATGCATACATTTCTAAGTAATATGAAGTCATTTGTGATAAACAGTTTTTTACTTATTCTTCTGACCTCAGATGATATAGTGCGGGAGTGTTTGTTGTAGCACTTCTTTTCTACTTTAGCTGAAAGTAACTGATGCCCTCATATTATCAAGAATATGGGGCAACACCTTTACAAACTATAGCAAAAAAAAGGAAGGTGTGGCCATGCTTAAGTGATATTTTATGAAATTCCATTTTTATTTATCACCCCTTTAATATATACAGCATCAGTATCCGAAGAAAGTTCATTGGTAATTGCTAAATAAAAACTGTTTGAAACCTAAACTGACATTTTTGCTTAGCAACCACACCAAAAACGTCAGAAAAGCAAACACCACATTATAAGTAATTAGTGCTCCTGGGAAGTATCCCACCCGCAAACTTAATAAAAAGAAGACCGCAAAACACTATTATTTTTCCGCCATGATTTGCACACCCCAAGGGAATTATATAAATGGTCCTTAAAATATATGAAAAAACAATTTTTACCTTCACAATCCCTCTCCACCACCTTGTGACCACTGTACAGAGTTAACAGTTCCTACCCTCCCCTCTACTACTTTGCTTTCCCATACTCCTTTGGAAGTGCATCACAAAATGGCTGACAACAGTGAACTGTTCCCACCCAATAAGGAGTAAACTTGTACTTTACCCAATAAAATGTCCATGTTGTTCCGCAAAGGAGGAGGGAATGGCTGCCAAAACTTTTACTTTTAATACTTCACAGCCAATGAACATTAATCTTGGGAAGATCCCACTTTGAACATGTTACCCAATGAGATGACCCTAATACTCCGCGGAGGGAGAAGGAATCGCTGACAACAGTTCTACTTTCAATGGTTTACAGTCAATCAACATTAAGCTTGGGAAAGTCCTCCTTGGAACATATCAGTCAATCAGATGTCCCTTCTAGTCCTCGGAAGGGAAGTGAATCGCTGCCAACACTTCTACTTTCAATAGTTTGCAACGAATCAACATGAAGCTCTGGAAGCTCCTCCTTAGAACACGTAGCCAATCAGATGTCCCTCCTACTCCGTGGAGGAGAAGGGAATAGCTAGCAGCACTTCTACTTTCAATAGTTCGCAAACAATCAACATTAAGCTCTGGAAGTTCCTCCTTATAATTTGTGAGGCAAATAGATCTCCTTCCTACTCTGCGGAGGGGAAGTGAATGGCAGGAAACACTTATACTTCCGATGGTTCGCAGCCAATGAACATTAAGCTTGTTGTTAGAACACCACAGACAATTTAAACATTAATTTTGTTCCGCACACAGATACAGAACACGCCCTCTCACATATTAATACATTTCCTGAAGCAAAGTGACTCTATCCATGATAAAATTGAACACTGCATAATAAGTAAACATTATTCCGCATTACATTAAAGGAAGGCCGCAATACGGCGCATTGTTGTTTTCCCGATATAATTTCCACAGCTTACTGCACCCCCCTCCCAGCATAAGTGAAGTCCCGGGGCTGCGGGGGCCCCAGCGGGCCCCGCTATTTTTTTTTAGGAAATGCCCCCTGGATTATTATTATTATTATTATTATTTATTTTTATAAAGCGCATAGTCACCCGGAGGTATCCCAGCGCTAACAACCCTGATTCAACAAGTCTGAGGCCCGGGAGCTGAGAGCAAAAAGAGAGGAAGGGCGAGAAATCAAAGCAGGGAGGGGGCATGGAAGCTAGGGAAAGAGATGAGTTTTTAGCACACTCCCTACCACATATTAATAAATTTCCTGTAACAAAGTGACTCTATCCGTGATAACAGTGAACACTGCATAATAAGTAAACATTATTCTGCATTATATTAAAGGAAGGCCACAATACGGCGTATTGTTGTTTTCCCGATATAATTTCCACAGCCTACTGAACCCCCCTCCCAACATAAGTGAAGCCCCGGGACTGCGGGGGCCCCAGCGAGGCCCCCGCTTTAATTTTTTTAACAAAAACCCCAGGGACCTAGCCCACCCAGGGGCCTCATTAAAATAAAACACGAGAACCTGCGACCCCAGCACGAATTGCGCCGTTTAAAAAAAAAATGTTTTTTGGGCCCAGGTGAGCAGGCCTAGGGGGTCAGGGTGTTTCTACCCTGCCCCTTTTCTTGTTTTCTACCTTTCTTTCTCTGTTTTCTAGCAACTCGCTTCTACCAAGCCACAAGATGGCTGCCAACACTTCCTGGTTTGGAGTGTTGGCAGCCAATCACAGTGAAGCTCATGCACAGGACTTAGGCTCCACCCAGAAAAAGGTCGCTTTCTGACCCACGCACTACCTTTGCGCCAGATTTGGGATAATTCCGTTCAGTAGTTTCAGCTGTAGCCTTGCACAAAGTTTCCAATGGAAAATTGATTTTTTGACTCTTATTTCTTGAATTTCTCAAAACCTACTGAACGGATTTACACCATTTAAAAAAAAGGTTGCTTTCTGAACCAAGCTCTACCTTTCTGGCAAATTTGGGGTAATTCCATTCAGCAGTTCGGGCTGTAGCTCGTCGCAAAATTTCCTACAGAACTTAACATGGGGAATCGCGTTTTGGGACCCCCCCTTTTTTCTCAGCCCCCACTTAACGAGTCACCCTCAAACTTTCAGGATAGAAGCTGACCTGGATAGACTTTTTTTAGAGAATTTCGAAAAGATTCGTCAAACGACGCCAAAGTTATTAGCAAATCAAAAAATGTGTTTCCTATGGAAACTAGGTTGTAACTATAACTACCTACTGGCGACTGCCAGTAGGTAATATATCTATATAATTATATATTATCTACTGGCGGTCGCCAGTAGATAGTTATAGTTAGGACCGTGTTTCCATAGGAAATCCGCAACATTCTATTTGGAATAACTTTGGCGCCGGGTGACGAATCCTCGCGAAATTTTCAAAATAGGTGGGGCGCTCTGCTCCGCTCCTACCCTGAAAGTCTCGGGGGGATTCGTCAAGCGGGGGCTGAGAAAAAAGGGGGGTCCCAAAATGCGTTTTCCCCATGCAATTTTCCATAGGGACCTTTAGTCCAAGGTACAGCCCGAACGGCTGAACAGAATTACTTGAAATTTGGCAGAGAGGTAGTCCTCAGGTCAGGGATGTGCCTTTTGCAGGTTTGGTGTCAATCTGTTCAGTAGTTCCTGAGAAAATCAAAAGTAAAATCATATATATATGTGGGCGGAGCCTAACCACACATCTCATCCTGAGATCTGATTGGCTGTCAGCACTTCATCCAAGAAGTGTTGGCAGCCATCTTGGGGCCAATATACATGATAGCACCTCATTATAAAGCATTGCAGTTAATAGAAGGTTTTAAGACTTTAGTTACATTATAAATCATTTGTTGATGGTACCATACTTATTTTAGGAATTGTGGTATGTTCTAAGGTGATTTCACCATGTGAAAAAGCCTTCTGCTGGGATATCATGATTGAGAGAAAAATATTTTCTCATGCTTTTCCCACAGAGGTTTGGAAGGTGATCTATAAGCTAAACTGAGAGCTTATTTTCTGTAAATTCACATTATCTTTCTCAGTCATGTGAGAATGAAGTCTGACATTCTCAGTAAAACATGTACATCCAACAAGGGCAGAGACTGTCAGTTGATTCCTTTGTGTTCTACTGCAGCTTCCCAGAGTGTTCCAAAGAACAACTAGAGCGCTAACAGTCCTACTTATGATAAACGTATGGCACACCTGAAGCCATCTTGCTTGGATTAAAGTGGTAACTCTTAAAACATTTAATTTAAAAAGGAACAAAATGAGGGGGTTCAATTTTCCATAAAAAGTATGATTAGTGCTGCAGAAAGAAAAATTAGGGCACATTTTGAGTGACTTCTCAAATCCTCTTCTATTTCATTAAAAAATTCTGACATGCAGACTGAAACATGCACTTTCAATACCAGCAGCAGTTTTCCCTGGTGAGCAGTAGCTTTACTACAGTGATCTAATGAGCAAAAAGAGTGCTAACATTCTGAATTTATGGCAAATGTGTGACACATCTGAATGCCTTTGGAATCAAAGTAAAAAACTGAAAGCATTTCCTACTGAGGAGACTGCAGTAAATTAGGAAATTAGGAAACTTCATAACAAATAAGTCCGCCAAGATGGCCACCAGAGACAAAAGAGCCCAAATGTAGCCCAAATATCACCAAGTATAGCCCAATGACAGAATGTCCCAGAGTGTTCTTAAAAACAACTAGAGCGCTTACTGTCTTCATTATGACAAAAGTATGGCACACCTGAAGCCATGTTGATTGGAATAAACTGGTAACACTTAAAACATTTAATTTAAAAAGGAACACAATGAGGGGGTTCATTTTGCCATAGAAATTCTGATTAATGCTGATGAAAGAAAATGAGGGCCCATTTTGAGTGACTTCTCAAATCCTCTTCTATTTCATTAAAAAATTCTGACATGCAGACTGAAACATGCACTTTTAATACCAGGAGCAGACTTCCATGGTGAACAGTAGTTTTACTACAGTGATCTAATAAGCAACTAGAGTGCTAACATTCAGAATTTATGGCAAATGTGTGACATATCTGAATACCTTCATGATGGAATCAAAGTAAAAAACTGAAAGCATTTTCTACTGAGGAGACTGCAGTACATGAAGAAATTAGGAAACTTCATAACAAATAAATCTCCCAAGATGGCCACCGGAGACAAAAGAGCCCAAATGTAGCCCAAAATCGCCCAGATGTAGCCCAAATATAGCCCAATGACAGAAGTGTGCAAAACACTTATTATTTTGTGTTTTGCAGTGTTACATAGTGCAGACTTGTCAGGTATTGGAGTGCTTTACATGAGCATTGGTTACATCACACAAGAACAAATTCATTTTGGTTGTAGACATGGGGAGACTAAGTGATTTGACCAGAATCACAGAATGTCGAGCTGAAGCAGAAACTCCAACCTGGTTCCCCAGTTGCAAAGTCTGCAGTTCTGGAAGTAACACCACATCCTCTCCCCTAAGTGCAACATGTAATCAAGTGGTCAACTGGATAAAAAAACATAAAGGTAACAAATAATTTAAAAGTGCTTTCTCGCTATTTGAAAACTCAGAAAATATGTCCTTATTTTAGTCTTTTAGAGCACTAACCATAATTTTGATGCCAATAAGACCCTCTCATATATGTAATTTCTAAAGGAAATGCGCTAGGTATTACAGTTTTGATTACATCAAGATGACGTCAGGCGTTCCACACTTTTGTAATAAATATAGAATGTTAGCAATCTAGTTGTTCATTAGGATACTGTTGAGAGGCAGAGGCCAGGGGCACGGACTCTGAAAATTGAAGGCAAGTAGGAGGGTGCAAAGGCAACAATTTGACCACACTGGGCAGGCAGGAAGGGCAGTGGCAGCACAGCAGACTATGGAGGGCAGTGGAAAGGGGGGCAGGGGCAACAAACCAACAATACAGGACTGGCAAGAGAGGCTGTGGCAATATAATAGACCATTTTGGGCAGAAGGAAGAGTCAGTGGTAGTACAACCATACATGCCAACAGACCCCTTTCAGCCAGGAAACGTCCAATGTTTTTAAGCTCAAATGGGATTTATTTGATCTGTCTCCTGTCTACAATCTCCTCTTTTTCAATGTAACTCAAAGGGGAAAATCAATACCCCAGTTTTTTTTCAAAATCTCCCTCTTACCAAGTTCAAAATGTTCGCAAGTATGGTACATTGGATCATGGAAGGAAATGGGGTAGGGACATAGACTTGGATAACAGAGGACAGGAGGGACATGGAGAGGAGCACCAAACTGACCCTGCAGGGCAGGCATCAGGGTTTGCAGCAGCACAATACACCACACAGAGCATGCGGGACGGGAGTGCAGCACAACAATCCATAGAAAGCAAGAGGGAGGGGACAGGACCATGCACATGGACAACAGAGAACAGAGGGGCAAGAGGCAGGACCATAATGGACAGACAGGAGAGAAAGCTGCAGCATAACAGACCATAAAGGGCAGGAGGGATGGATCAGGGGCATTACAATGGAACAGACAAGCCAGGAGGGAGGGAGTAGGGGTCTGCATATGTAAACAGAGGGCTGGGGGCAAGGGGGAAGGGCAGGAGCAGCAAAATAGCCATGGAGGTCAGGCAGGATGGGCACTAGAAGCAAGACACACCATGAAGAGCAACAGTGAGACTGTGATGGCATACACACAGACCATGGAGGGAAGGTGGGAGGGGTTCAGGGCCAGCTAACTGACCACACAGGGAAGGTTGGAGGGGCCATGGCAGCACAGAAGACCATGCATGGCAAGTGGGAGGGTTAGTGGTAGCACAATGGCTATGATGGGCAAGAAGGAGGGTGCAGGGGCATGCACAAAGGACGATGGAGGATAGAAGGGAGGGTCAGGACCTGTGCACAGACAAGAAAGTTCAGGGGAAGGGGCCTCACAACAGACCGCACGGGGCAGGCAGGAGGCGCAGTTGCAGCACAACAGACCAGGGAGGGCAGAAGGGTGTGGCAGTACAATGGACCATGTAGGACAGGAGGAAGAGGATAGGGGCATGGCATGTGGACAGGCAGGGTGGAGGTGGCAGGGACAGGTTACAGTCATCTGACAATGCTAGGCAGGTGGGAGGGGAGTGGAAGCTCAACAGAACACTCAGAGTAGATAGGAGTGGCAGGTCCATGGAACATGGTGGGCAAAAAGGATGGAGCAGGGGCATGCACAAAGACATCGGAGGGCAGGGGGAAGGAGAATAGGGGCAGCAAGCTAAGCACAGAGTTTAAGCAGGAGGTCAATGATGGGGCATAGAATTGGGCAATGGAGGGCAGGAGGAGTGGACTGGTACATCATACTAAATTGAGGGCAGTGGCAGCACATCAGACCATGCATGGCAGGAGGGAGGAGGCTAGTCCATGGATTCACACAACAGAGGATAGGGAGGAGGGGGATGGGGCAGCAAGCTAACTGTTCAGAGAAGGCGGGTATTAGGAACTTTATTGTTTTTAAAACGTGTGTCTGTGCGAACTACTTAAAATATGAACAAGTATGCAGCATAATCTCACTTTTATTCAGGAAGAAGAGGACGTTTGTGACTGTGACTCCGGGCTCACTTGGCAGAAACACCCCCTGACCCTCCACCCCCTATCGCAAAATGTAATGCCCGTGAAAAGGGTAGGTGAACACAGTGTTATATAGAACATAGTCCTGAGAGCACGATTGAAAATGAAAACTAGATATAGTGTATGGTATAAACTATGCACCAAAAAGTGTGATATAAGATGAACCGGGCGTGAAATATAATATGCAATACATTGTGCACAATGACAGATTCATTGGAGAGCGCGAGATAGCACAGGCACTAGCGCGTGCTATGCGATATGCGCATTGGAGTGTAATATGCACAGGGCAGTGTTGTGTAACCTAACTAGTCTCTAAAGTTGTAATATAAAATATGTGCTGGGGAGTGTAACGTTGCATATGCACTGTGACAAAGATATGGATCCCAGATTGTAATATGTATGGCATAGCACTGTGCGTTATAACATCGGCATCGAGGAAGGCACGTTAGATGGGGCAATATACCCCGTGCGAAGACAAGTGTGGCATGACATATTCACGGGGTGGTGTTACAGTGCACATGGGCTAGAGAGTGTCATAGCATATGCACTAGCTAGTGGAATACAACACAGAGGTGTGTGGCACTCAGCAGGCAATGGTGGGTGTAACACAGCATTGGGCTCTGCCAGGAGCGCGCTGTGACTCTCAAGTGATGTTCGTCTCCTTTCCAGAGAGTAAAATAAAAAGTATTACACAACCGGCAGTGGATGTGTGTTTTATTAACCGTGAGGGGGGTTTCTTGCATAGTTTTGGTCGAATTTTTGTCGAATCCCCTTTGAATGGCTTGGTGTGCATGTGTATTAAATGTGCCCGTCAATAGCTACCCATGTTTGTATAAATAAACGACAAGGGTGTCTACCGGGATTAGGCACGGTAGGGCATCAGACATGTCAGAGCTTCACTAGTGGTGTAAATACATTCCACGTGGATTCATTGTATGCATAGTCGCCTTTTAATGAATATCACACAAATCGTCATGGTGATAGGTACGTACGGTTTGTCCAGCATGTCCTAGGTGTGTCTATAAATATATATTTTTAAAAATAATAAAAAAACAGTGGCCGGCCTTGGGGATTGGAGTCAAAAAAATATAATTAGGAGACAGGCCCTGGGGGATGGGGTCATCAGGGCCAATAAATTAGAATAAGAAGGGGAACCACACAGCCCCCCTTCTTAAAAAATTAAAATAAATAAAAGACTGGCATCATGCCGGAGGCCACGCCCCCTCCTTGCAGCACTCTGCAAACGCGCCCCCTGGCGAGTTGTAAGTTGGGGAATTAATTCCTCTTCAATACTGAGGGTCCCTGAGGGCCAACTAGCCCAACAGGCATCTCCAGTATGCACCAGGGAGCTGCGCTGCAGACAGGTGTTCTGAGGCCAAGCCCCTTTTTACACCTCTCTGCAACGCAGCTCTGTGGCGCTTACTGGAGGTACCTAGTGGTCTAGTTTGACCCTAGGGACCCTTAGGATTCAAGGGGACTTAATCTCTCAACTAAGAACAGCCACAGGGCGCGTTTACACAGTGGTGAAGGGAGGGGACGGGGCCTGAGGTGACGTGTGCAAACACGCACTATGGCACGTTTTAAATTGGGGATATAATTTTCCTTCAATACTGAGGGCCCCCGGGGGGCTAACTAGCCCACCAAGTGCTTCCAGTAAGCGCCACTGAGCTGCATTGCAGCGAGGTGGTCCGGGCCGTGCCACTTTTTACACCTCTCTGCAACGCAACTCTGTGGCACTTACTGGAGGTACCTAGTGGGCTAGTTGGACCCTAGGGACCCTCAGGATTCAAATGAACTTAATCTCCCAACTAAAAACGGACACAGGGCGTGTTTACACAGTGGTGAAGGGAGGGGACGGGGCCTGAGTTAACATGTGCAAAAACGCCCTGTGGCCTGTTTTAAGAGGTAGTTTTAATCCCCCTGCCCTATTATATACTAGGGGCTTAAAGAGGAGGTCATGCTAATCACAGGGGGACCCCAATGCATAATGTTCCCTAGTGTATGTAGGTGTTTTCACTGTATTCTAAGTGTCTTTTAACATAGCACTGGCTCTAGGACTGGTTAGCCAGACTCAGTTACCACCAGTATGCGTCTGAAAAAGTTGAGGGTACAGGATGATTTTGCAACAAGGCTTCTTTCTGCTCTTCTGTTTGTTCTTTCTGCACGTTATCCTTCTTCCTGCACTTTTCTTCGTCTTTGAGGACTTCTGTTGCTTCTTTCTGCACTTCTTTTTTTCTTTCTGTGCATTTTTTCTTCTTTCTTCACATGTCCTATCTCTCTAGGCGTAGTTAGAAATTAGCATTTAAAAAACCTTTGAAATTCACAGAAAAAACCATAGGTTTCAGGCACGTTATAGTTAGGAATTAGCATTTAAAAAACCTCAGAAATTCACTGAAAAAACCATAGGTTTCAGGGGTGTTATAGTTAGCTGGACTTTTCAGTTGTACAAAACCATTGAAATTCCCCCGTTATAGTTAGTTCAGCTAACTATAACTCGCGCGCCCGCAATGCACTGCTGATGACGTGACATATTACATCACTCATGACATGGTCAGTGACATCACTCATGACACCCCTGAAACCTATGGTTTTTTTAGTGAATTTCTGAGGTTTTTTAAATGCTAATTCCTAACTATCACGTGCCTGAAACCTATGGTTTTTTCTGTGAATATATATATAGATATATAGATCTATATGCAGGACATCTCCTGTGAAAAATACTCCACAGAAAAGACTCGCACATCAGGGTCCCTCTCAATATGAAAGTGTATTCAACAGCTTTTTTTTCCCTTTCAAGATGAAAGTGTATTAAACGGCAACGCGTTTCGACCGAGACGGTCTCTTTCACAAGCCAAAGATCCACCATATTAAATCCACCATTTGTAGTGCATATTCATAAACATATAGGACCGTCACACAATGCTGGTTACAACTGTAGAGATCAAAGAAAGACTATGTTCATTCTAGCTGTTTTAACATTGCATAAAGTTCAATAGATCCAAATGGAGAAAATACTTTTTTGTTATGTAATGCAGTTGTAATAAATCACACTGAAATACAAATAATATGTAACAAAATGTGTATAATATATCATACATTTAAGAGAGCACTGCCACTAAATTTATAAGCAGTTTCCCTCCCCCATCAAGGTTTACTTTCTACTGTGGCATACAATACATGCACATGCTTCATGAGATCAATAACACAATATGTGATCAAAGTCCAAATATGTTCTCCCTGCTTATTTCTGTCAACAGATCTACAGGAGTACTTCACACCACCCCAAGCATTGTGTAAAGATCAAAAAGGGCTCAGCTCATGTGCTGAAAATCGTACTGCAATCTGTACGGCTCTGCCAAGTGGCCTATGACGTTGCAATGCAATTACACCGCAATCCCGCTAGATCGGAAAGGTATAACCAACATCGTCACATTCATGGTAACAAAAAAGTGACCACTGTGTACCAAAAATAATAATAAATCTCTAACAGAAAAAAAGAGGGGGGACAAGGGAGAAACTAAAAAACAAGGGGATCTAGAGCTGCTAACATCGGCTTCATAATGCTGCCTAATAATCTATGCTGACATTTACTGAAGATTACTGCAGACTACTCCTCCTGTGAAGTTTTTCAAAACTGTTAACACTGGATCATGGATGAGAGACCTCACCATGACCCAGAAAACATGTATCACCATGAAAGCAGGTTACAGTCCATGTCAGGTACTTATCCAATGTGGGCAAAGAGTTCCTCGTTCTCGTTAATTCAAAAGGGGCTCTTGCTATCAAGGACTATGATATATGTGGACTCCAAGATTCTTAATTTTCTCTCATGATCACCCCCTCTGGGGTTTGTTGCAATCCTGTCAATACCAAAGAAAGACAGAATGTTAGCATTCTTGTTATGGTGTTTCAACCAATGCTGTGCTGTAGAGTAGCTCAAATCCACATTCCTGATTGCTCTCATGTGTTCTCATATCCTCTTTTTTATAGGAAAAAGGGTACTACCCAAGTACATCTTCTCACAGGGACATAATTTCACATACGCACAGAAATCAGTATTGTCATTCATAAATGTCTTTATGTCACCTGTTTTTCCTGTTGATAATGGATACGTCTTCCTATTTGTACGGCCACTGAAGGCCTTACACTTTCCAATCTTGAAAAAAACCCTCTGCTGTTGAGGCCAACCTTGCTCCCATGCAGCTGTTCACAAGCATATCCTTTAATGAATGAGCATTTCTGTATGTGATCAGTGGGTGTGTACTGACTAGTGGGCCTATTACAGAGTCATTCTTAACCAGGTGCCAATGTTTCTTAAGGGTACTGAGCACCACTGTGGCCACAGTGTTGAAGGTAGTGATAATTTTAATGCTGTTCCCTTCACTTCTGGTCTCGGGTCTCTTTCCCAGTAGGGCGGATGTATTCAGTGTAGCTGCCTTCTCCCTGGCCATTATTAGGATTTTCTTGGGTTACCCTCTTCTCCTGAAACTTCCCATCATTCTGTCTTGCTCTTTCTCATAGGCCTGTTGTGTGTTGCAATTGCACTTTGCCTTAACCAACTCACCAGAGGGAATACTCCACTTAAGTTTAGGTGGATGGTGGCTATTTGCATGTAATACCCTATTACCTGAGGTATCTTTTTTGTACAATTCCTTCAAGATTGTCTCATTCTCAGTCTTAATACAGACATCTAAGAAGTCATCTCCCTCTGATGATATCTGAGTTGTTCTCCCATGTGGCGTGGTGCTCTTTGTGCTTGCATCCTCCCTCTCTGGTTTTCCTCCACTTGCATTCGGGCCTCTCCCTCTTCATTCTTCCGGTGGCTTGGGTCTCAAAGTCTTGCTCGTTTGTATAAAGCGATACTCCTCGAGGGCTGTGAAGGATAAGGAATTCTTCTTTAGTTATTCGGATTGGTCCTCCAGGTCCGAATAATTTTCTGAGCCCGATTCAGATGTGGCCAGTTCCTGTTGTCTCAGAACGCCAATTTGTTTGAATTGTCTGATGGCCCCATCATATTTCCTACCAAAGGTTAGAATTCTTCCATTGGCATAATCCTGTTTATCTCAGAGAAATATCCGCTGTTTCTTCTGTTTGATTTCCTCCTCATATTTATCCAATCTAGAATCCATCTGTTTCGTAGCTACTTTGATCTCTTCCGGGGCAGGATGTTTGTCAAGTTCTTCCTTTAGTTTGTCAATTTCCTCAATTTCCAGTTCCATACCTGTATACTTGGAGAGAAGCCCCAAAATATTTTTGCAGGTAGCTGCCATCAACACCGACCACTCCTCCAGTAGTTTAGGGTGTGGGTTCTGGTAGGTAGGGGTAATTAGGGTACGCAGTCCCCACCGGACTCTTCCCACCTCGATGTAGTTTTCAAGTGAGGAGACCTACGACTATCTATTGATTTCTTTTCTCTGCAGTCTCTCATATCGTAATATTTGTTTGAGATTCCTGTTTGTCTGTCCAGTTCCTTGCCCTGTTGTGCGATCATCGCCAGCATATTCCTCCTCAGTTTCGCCAAATAGCGAGTGTGATTAATGTCTGCCGCGGAGCCAGTAGCCTGTTTCCCCTTGCTTATGTTAAATTATGCAGTACATCAAATATCCGATAAATCCCCTGCCAGCCGTTGAATAAATTTTCACCTTTAAAGGGACCCTGGTGTGCGAGTGTTTTCTGTGGAGTATTTTTAAGATGGAATTTCCTGCATGTGTAAACGGGCTTCGGTACCCAGACAAGACACAGACCCTTATTGTGAGGGATCAGCTGTCCTGGAAGTTTTCGCTGATATATATATAAATATACATATATAATGTGACACAATAAATATATATATTTTACAGTACATATATATTATGATTAACTCTTTACATTTACTACTATAAAAAACACAGTGTGTGTATATATATATATATATATATATATATATATGCAAAGAACTCCATCTTACTAATCCCAATTACCAGGAAGGACGAAAGCGGACCCAAGCTGCTACGTGCAAACGTCTTTATTGTTCCATTAAATCACCAAGCACCGCCATGACGCGTTTCGGCCTCAGAAAGGCCTTGATCACATGACGCTGTTTAGAAAAGCCACTGAATTTAAAGTGAAAGAGGTGATCATCACGTGACTGTGGGGCCAATAGACATGGAAAACATACCTAGTCGTAACAATACATAATAACTAGCGGTTAATTAATTATCTCATGACAATTTAAAATATTTAAAATATTTGTAACATTGTTGACATTTAGCAATTGATTAAACTTAGCCATACAGAATGTGCAAATAATGCAGTAGTACAAATACAGCATGTGCAAAATAGGCAAAGTTACTTCAGCCCCATAGTGGGGCTAAGAGCAAGGATGGTATTTGGCCTTGGGGGACAGTAACAAAGTGCGAAATACACTATCAGAGTCACAACCCCAACTGATAAAACAGATATAATCTGTGTTGCCTCCAGTTGTATGTGCAAAAATATCAACATGTGTGCAAAACAACATGTCACAACGCAATTAGTACAATTATCATATTGCGTAGCATTCAATGGATAGTTCCATCATCAACATACCATGGATCTAGATGTAAAGTTACAACAGACCCCCCAAAAACCCGCAAATGTATTTCCAAAACATAGTTATTACATATCAGAAATTTCTGCAGTGATTGCAATTTAAGACAGTGGTACATTGCCCCCAGTAAGACATAGAATTAACAGCAATCCCCTAAGGATGACATGCCCAAAATCAAAATTTTAGCCAATGGCTAATATATTTGTAAAAACCAGAATCCAAAATTGAAATTGGTTGATCAAAATACAAATATAAATATAAACAAGACCCAATAAAAACACTCAAAAATATTTATTACAGCATAAATATCTAAAAATCCATCCTATATACTGTATACCCTGCATATAGGTTTTAAAGGGAGAAACAAAAAGTGGCTGAAATGTTTGATGATCTGGAAGTCCCTACTTAAAAGTTTCAATTCATAGTAAGTATGAGAAAAGGGGAGTTACTAATGTTGTGTACCACTGAAAACAACCACTATGGTGATCCCAACTAATCTGCCCTCATAGTCACAATTTATTGATATAAAATCAAAAAAGAAGAAGAGGAGTGAAATGTGAGTAAAGAAAGTACCAAAAATCATAAACAGAATGTTGAAAAAAATGTGTTAAAATACAGCCACACACCTTGCCCTCTGGATGGCACGAATGGTCAAATACAACAATGGGGCAATCTCAATGACCATGGTGCTGGTGGCTGCAATAGAGCTAGCATAGATCTGGGAGTTTTTGAGAGATTTTATACCCAAGTGAAGAAATCTTCACTTGAATTGAGTCCATTCGGAGTTTTGGAATCTAATTCAATAATATATCTTGTCTCTAGCCTTCTGAGCAAGGCTTCACGGTCACCACCACGGCAAAGTGGGGGGACCGCGTCCACCACAAAATAGCTCAGATGGTCTAAGCAGTTACCATGGGTCTCTTTAAAGTGCCTAGCAACTGGATAAGTTGCATCGTTATTGCTGATAGCTCTCATGTGCTGGAGTATACGCTTGTGAACCTGCAATTTGGTGCTGCCAAAGTATTGCAGGCCACACGTACACTCCAGCACATAGATTGCATAATCAGTTTTGCATGTCAGTTTTTGGGAAATGACTACAGGAAGATCATTAAATGGGAATTTGTACAATGTTTTATTCCTACCTAGTTTGCAGGCTTTGCCTGAGGCACATTTTATGAAGCCTTTGGTTGTTTGTAACCAGGAATTGTTGGTAATTACTACTCTTGACAAGCATGTCATTCATTGAGCGTGCTCTATGAAAGGTTATCTCGAGAGCTTTCGGTAGAGTGTCACCAATAACTAGATCCCCCCGAACAAGCAACCAATTCTTGTTCAGAATCATGCGTAATTTGTTGTGTTGGTGATTGTATGTGGTAATTAGTCTGGGTGGGTCTAGGGTGGCTCTAGATACGTTGGGCAAGTCAACCTGTTTAGTGTTGCCAATCAGTGCTAAGGAGCGAGAGATGGTATTAGGTTTCTTGATCGCTGTATCTAGCATGTTGGCAGTATAGCCTCTGGCTAAAAACCTTTGCTTGCTTTCATATTGAGCCTTGATGCAGTCCTCGTCTGTGGTACAAATGCGTCTGATACGCAGCATCTCGCCATATGGGATGCTGCATATCAGATGGCCAGGGTGGTGGCTGGTGGCATGCAGCACCGTATTGCCCGCTGCAGATTTACGGTGTAGCCGGGTTTCCAACTGGTTGTTTTTGATGTACACTTCTACATCCAGAAAGTATACGGATACCTTGCTGATCTGTGATGTAAACTCCAGATTGAGGTTGTTTACATTAAGCTCCTCAATAAACAAGTTGGCTGCTGTCTCGGTTCCCTTCCAAATAAGGAATACATATATATATATGTATATATGTGTGTGTGTATTATCGACTGGCAGGCAGGAGTAAGTAGTATAGTTAGGATCGAGTTTCCAAAGGAAAAGCTTTTTTTGACTTGCCTATATCTTTGGTGTCGTTTGACGAATCTTCACATTTTTCAAGAAAAGTGCCCTGCTAGTTCGCAATCTCCTTGGAAAGTTTTGGGGTGATTCCTGAACTGGGGACCAAGAAAGTGGGCTCTCAAAAAAAATGAATTTCAAATGCTAATTCCTATACAGATTTTAGACACAACACGAATGAATCACTGGGTGGACTTACACCAAAAGTAGCAGAAAGGTAGCTCATGGTCCAGAAAGATCTTATTTTGTGATTTGGTGTAAATTCGTTCAGTAGTTTTTGATGTATTAATGGGAAAACAAATAGGAATGCTGTGATTGACTGGTCACAACCTTTGTAGAAACTTTTACATAACAGGACACAGTCCTGGGCATATCAAAATAAAGAAAGAAAGTTATATAAGGGGTCAGGGTAGAGATACTCAGACCCCATGGATATGATAAATGGGTTTTTAAGGAACCCCTTATGTGTACAACATGTCAAAAATGTTTTTTCCACACACAATGTTATCAAATTTGTCACAGCGCTCTGTGCAGCCCCTGTGTAAAGTTCAGAGGGATTTGCAAATATTGTCAACATTTTATAAAAAAATCATTTAAATACTCACTCAGACACTAACATACAGTCAGAGACCCACTCACACTGTTATACCAACTCACACACCTTTTCAGAGACTCATGCACTCACTCACTGAACCACTCAGAGACTCACAGACCAATTTATGGACCAATACAGCCAATCACTCACCCACTCACAACCCATGCAGCTACTCATAAAACTGGTCACACACCTCACAGCTACTCCGCACCCAATCAAAGTCCAAAACAGCCACTCACATACCCAGTAACTGACCCATATAGCTACTCACACACCCACTCATAGATCCAGACAGCCAATCACGCACCTACTCACAGGCTCACTCAAGCTCCTAATCACAGACCCACTGAGAGACTCCTGCAACCACTCCCATACCTAATCAGAGACTTACATATTCATTCTAAGATCCACTGAGAGACTCATACACCCACTCACAGACCCACTAAGACACTCATGCACCCACTCACAGACCCACTCAGAGACTTACACACCCACACATAAACCCACTCAGACATTCATACACCCACTCACAGACCCATTCATGCCATCTGAGAAGGCCACCCTCACTTCGTCGGTAAGATGTTTAAAAGGGAATAGGAGCTGCGTATCGTCAGCATAGGAGACAGGGACAAACCCAAAGTCTCTCAATATGTTGGCCAGGGGTGCCACATAGATGTTAAACAAGGTGGGGCTTAGACAAGAGCCCTGTGGCACCCCCTTGGTGATATGAGTTTCTGTCGACCTGAATGTGCCCATGTTGACAGTTTGGGTGCGGTCAGACAGAAAACTCTTTACCCAGGTTAACGCTGTGCTCTCAATTCCAATTGCGGTCAGACGTTCGATTAAGATATTGTGAGATATTGTATCGAACGCCGCCGATAAATCCAACAGTACCAGGATCGCCGAATACCCTCGATCCTGATACATGTGAAGGTCCTCTGTCACCGATAACAGAGCGGATTCAGTACTGTGTCTGGGTCTAAAGCCAAACTGAGAACTGTCAAGCTTGTCAAACTGTTCTATGTACTGTGAAACCTGCTTGTTGACATGTTTCTCTATAACCTTCCCTAAAAAAGGGAGTAGTGAGATAGGCCTCAGATTGGATAAGTCAGTCCAGGGAATGGAAGAGTTTTTCCTAATGGGCCTTACCAGGGCTTTTTTCCATTCCCTTGGAACTTGCCCCTCAGTCAGGGAAAGGTTAATGAGACTTTGAATCTGAGGACTCATGCTTTTTCCTACAATCGGAAAAATTCTGGCTGGAATAATATCTGAGGGACTTCCGCTTTTAATCTGACCCAGATAACATTCTGTCTCAATCAAGGAGATAGGGGAAAAGGATCGCAGGTGTGTGATTCCTATCTCTTTATCCTGTTACATAGGTGAAAGAGTATCATCAATGATGGGTGGATAGGAATTTAAGATATCGTCATGAATCTTATTATGTAAAAAACTGAGCAACTTCATTACAGAGTTGTTGTGAAGCCAATTCCAGAGTTTCACAAGCTGCTGGTTTCACAAATGAATGTAAAGTTTGGTATAAGATCCTGGGGGTATTTCCTGCAGCTAAAAGAAGAGCCTGTATGTGGGATTTCTGGGCATTACGAATTTCCTTATGATATTTAGAAAGAGCTGCCCAAAAATGATTCTTATCCATGTTGTCATGGGTTAATCTCCACACCTTTTCTAGTTTCCTCGCCTGCTGTTTAAGGGATCTCAGGTGTTCCGTAAACCATACCTCTTGTTTACGGGCTAGACGAGGTTTATAGGTTTTCATAGGAGCAATCCTGTTTACCACCTTAAGTATCGCCCGATTATAACGGTCTAATGCTTTGTCAACATTCTCTCCAAGAGAAATGGGGCATCCAGAAAAGTGTTCCTGAAATATTTCTGGAGTAATCTTGTGCCATGGTCTACGCCTAGTGTGAAGGGCTTGTGCCTGAGGGGGGGTTTTACCTAAATATGAGGTAAAAAATTCCAGGATAAAGTGATCTGTCCAATTGACCTGAGTGGAAGAGCCACATAGCAGGGTATTAGGTTTGTTTGAGAAGATGAGATCCAAAGTACGTCCTGCCAGGTGAGTGGGACCAGTATTCATTAAAGTTAATCGCAACACGGACATGTCAGTTAGTAAAGATTGTGCCTCAGCATTATCCTTGAGGTCACAGTGCATGTTAAAGTCTCCTAAAAGCAAAAACTCGTTCTCGGGGTCAATGTGTCTGGCCAATATCTCCAGCAACAAGATGTTAAAGCTGGTATGAGGTCCTGGAGGTCGATAAACCAGTGCCCCTTTGTAGCAGATATTCTTGGAAAAGCTGATTTTGAATACAAGAATTTCTAAGTCCGGGGTACTCATTTCCTCTAAGATGGTTACTAATAGACTATTTTTATACACAATGGCAATGCCTCCTCCTATCTTGGTAGGTCGGTCAAGTCTGGCTATTTTATAGCCCTCTGGGATCCCTAATGTGATGGCTGGTACAGAGTGCGGTTTTAGCCATGTTTCTGTCAAATAACAGAGTTCAGGCTGAGATGAAGCAATCATATCCCATACTTCACTATGATGTTTAGACAGTGATCTAATATTGCAGAGAAGATTACGACTCTTACGGGAGTCATGTGGGAGAGTACTCAAACTCATTCAGATACACATACACCCACTCACAGACCCTCTCAGACACTCAAACACACACACTCATAGACCCACTCAGAGACTCGCACACCCACTCACAGACCCACTCAGACAATCTAATACACACTCACAGATACCCTCAGACACTCCCACACCCACTCACAGACCCACTCAGACTTTGCACCAAGTAACTGACCTATAAAGCTACTCACACACCCACTCACAGATCTATACAGCCACTTATGCATCCATTCACAGACCCACTAATGTATCTATTCACAGACCCACTCAGAGACTCATGCACCCACTCACACACCCACTCAGATACTCATAGACCCACTCACAGACCCACTCAGACACTTACGCAACCACTTCCAGACCTAATGAGAGACTCATGCACCCACTCACAGATCCACTGAGAGACTCACACACCCCCTCACAGACCAACTCAGACACTCATGCACCCACTCACAGACCCACTTAGAGACTCACACATCCACACATAAATCCACTCACACACACACTTACAGATCCAATCAGACAAACATGCATCCACTCAAAGACCCACTGAGAGTCACAACCCACTCACAGATACTCTCAGACACTCACACATAACCACTCATAGACCCATTCAGACTCACACACCAACTCACAGACCCAAACAAACACTCTTGCACATACTCACAGATCTACTCAGGCACTTCTGCATGCACTCACAGACCCACTTAGAGACGTGCATATCCAATCACGGACTCACTCTGACATTCTGATACCCACTCACAGACCCCCTCAGACACTCCCACACCCACACACAGACCCACTCAGACACATGTACCCACTCACACACCCACTCACAGATGCACAGACACAGTCACAGACCCACTCAGAGACTCATGCTCCACTCACAGACCCATGCAGAGACTCATGCACCCACTCACAGACTTACTCAGTGACTCATGCATACAGTAACAGACCCACTCAGGCACTCATGCACCCAGGCATATACCTGCTCAGACACTCCTACATCGAGTCACAGACCCACTTATATACTCCTGCCTCACTCACTGACCTACTCTGAAACTAATGCACCCACTCACAGACCCATTCTGAGTCTCACACACCCACTCACAGACCCACACATCCACTCACAGACCCACTAAGACACCCCCACTCATAGAACCACTCAGAGACTTACACACCCAATCACAGACCCACTCAGACACTCCAATAGGCACTCACAGGCCCCCTCAGACATTCCCACACCCACTCACAGCCCCATACGGACTTTGCACCAAGCAACTGACCCATAAAGCTACTCACACACCCACTCACAGATCTATCAGCCACTCACGCATCACACCCACTCACAGATCTATCAGCCACTCACGCATCCACTCACTGACCTAATAACAGACCCACTCAGAGACTCATGCACTCACACACCCACTCAGACACTAACTGACCCACTCACAGACCCACACAAACACTTATGCAACCACTCACAGACCTAATCAGAGACTCATGCACCCACTCATAGATCCACTGAGAGACTCATACACCCACTCACAGACCAACTCAGACACTCATGTACCCACTCACAGACCCACTTAGAGACTCACACATCCACACAGAAACCCACCCACACACCCACTTACAGACCCACTCAGACACTCACGCACCTACTTACAGATCTACTCAGGCACTTCTGCATGCCCTCACAGACCCACATAGAGACTTGCATCTCCACTCACAGACCTACTCAGACATTCTGATACCCACTCACAGACCCCCTCAGATACTCCACCACCCACTCATGGACCTACTCAGACATTCTGATACTCCCTCACAGACCTCCTCAGACACTCCCACACCCACTCACAGACCCAGACACATGTACCCACTCACAGATGCATGGACACAGTCACAGACTGACTCAGAGACTCATTCTCCCACTCACAGACCCATACAGAGACTCATGCACCTACTCACAGACCCACTCAGAGACTCATGCATCCATTCAGAGACCTACTCAGTGACTCATGAGACAGTAACAGACCCACTCAGACACTCATGCACCCAGTCATACACCTGCTCAGACACTCATACATTCAGTCACAGACCCACTCATATACTCCTGTCCCCACTCACTGACCCACTCTGAAACTAATGCACCCACTCACAGACCCATTCTGAGTCTCACACACCCACTCACAGACCCACACATCCATGCACAGACCCACTAAGACACTCATGCACATACTCACAGACACACTTACACACCCACTCATAGACCCAATCAGAGACTCATGTACATACTCAGAAACTCAAGCACCCACTCACAGACCCACACTGACACTCACTCAACCACTTAAAAAGCCTCACAAATACACGCACATACCTATTCACAGACCCAGAGATTCATGCACCAACTCACAGATCCTCAAAGACACACCCACTGACAGACCCATACATACCCTCTAATACCACTCACAGACCCATCAGACAATCCCACACCCACTGACAGACCCACTGAGACTTTGCACCAAGTAACTGACCCATACAGTTACTCACACACCTACTCACATATCCATATAGCCACTAATACTCCCACTCACAGACCCACTCATACACCTGATTACAGACCCACTCAGAGACTCATGCACCCACTCACAGATCCGGTGAGAGACTCATATATCAACTGACAGACCTACTCAGACACTCAAGCAGCCACTCACAGACTAACTCAGAGACTCACACATCCTCTCAGACACTCATACATACCCCTTCGTAGACCTACTCAGACCCACACACCCACTCACAGACCCACTCAGACACTCAATCACCTACTCACAGATCTACTCAGGCACTTCTTCATGCATTCACAGACCCACTCAGATACTTGCACACCCACTCAGGGACCCACTCAGACACTCATGCACCCACTCACAGACATGCATACACAGTCACAGACCTACTCAGAGACTCATGCTCCCACTCACAGACCCATGCAGAGACTCATGCAACTACTCACAGACCCACTCAAAGACTCATACACCCACTCAGAGACCTACTCAGTGACTCATAGATATAGTCACAGACCCTCTCAGATACTACTGCCCCCACTCACTGACCCACTCTGAAACTCATGCACCCACTGACAGACCCATTCTTGGTCTCACAAACCTACTCACAGAGACACTCTCTGACTCACTCACAGACCCACACATCCACTGACAGACCCACTCAGACACAACCACACACATACTCACAGATCTAGTCACCCACTCAGAGTCTCATGTACCCACTCAAAGACTCATGCATCCACTCACAGACCCACACTGATACTCAGACACCCACTCAAAGACTCACAAAACACTCACATACCCACTCACAGACCCATTCAGGTATTGTCACATATACTCACAGACCCACACAACCACCCATACAGCCACTCACACACCCACACAACAGATAACATACCCACTCATAGACCCATATAGCCAATCACATACCTACTAACACACCCACATAAGCACTTACACACCCACTCTCACACCTATTTAGCCACTCACACACCTACTCACGTACACAAAAATCTACTCACACATCCACTTACAAACCCATACAGCTACTCATGCAACCACTTAAAGGTCCATGCAGCCACTCACGCACCCACCCACTTACAGATCTATATAGCCATTCACAACCCATTCACAGACCCATGCAGACAATCACACACCTACTCACAGTACCATACAGCTACTCATAAAACTGGTCAGACACCAGGCCTGGGCATTGTTCGCTGTGGTTTGCTATGCAGAACTCTGTGAAGTGACAAAAAACTCTGCAGAGTTCCGTAAGTGACGGAGTGCATTGGAATCTGCCGTTTGAACTGGTCTTCCTGCCTCTTGGGTAGAAATTCTACCTAAGCGGCAGCCGCACTCACTATCTTACAGTTTGCGAGTGGAAGCGGGGAAATAATTCTGCTGCACTACGCAAAGCGGAGTTCTCTGCACTACGTAAGCCCCGCGGAGCCCAGAGTGCAGAAAACGCCACAAATTCTTTGAACATAGCAGAGTTTACTGCACAGGCCATTCACACACCCACACAGCTACACAGGCACCCATACAGCCGCTCTCACACCCATTTACTGACCAATACAGCTACTCACACACCTACTCACTAATCCATACAGCCATCATTGATAATCAGTTTGCGGTCTGTCAGCGGCGTTCGTCATGGTCAGGTCCCCGAAGGAAGTAACTTCATTCGGGGACCTGACCATGACAGACCGCAAACTGATTATCAAGGTTAAACGATTTGTGAGCCACAAGAAATATTTATTCCTATTTGGAACACAACCATTGACATGTATTCTTAGGAAAGCCTTGAGGAAGCACTGGTCTGGATGACCATGTAAAGGCAAAACACATGTTGGCTGTTTGAGAGTCCCTAATTGTGCATTACCTTTCTATGAATACCAGACAGCAAAATAAATATAATCAAAATCACAAACTGAAATTTTGATGCATTTCTTTAGCTAAAAGAAACTGAGAAATGGAGGAGGAAGCACTCACACACACCTAACTGAACATTAACTGAGGTATAAAGGCTCCTGACCTCGAGAACAACTTCCTCCAAACATAGGATATAAGGCAATTACGGATAGTAGGAGAACCCCTAAACCTGTTCACGCAACCAAATTCGGCAGTTATATGTACCTGAGCTAACTATAACTTATGCCCCCATAGAAGTATCTCCTCTGACAGCTACTCACACACCCATACAACCACTCACACACCCATACAACCACTCACACACCCAGATAATCACTCACAAACCCATTTACAGACCCATACAGCCACTCACATATCCATACAGCCAATCATATACCCACTGGCAGAACCATAGAGCCACTCACACACCCACACACATACCCATACAGCCACTCAGACAATCACTCACACACTGATACAGTTACAAAGTCACTAAGATTGACGTTAAAAACAGTAGTACAGAAAGACTAGTAATTTATCTAATGCTGTAGCTTAGTATATATCTTTAAGTCTATTAAAGGTGTAGGAAATACTTAGGAAACACTTACAGATGTATGACCATTTTTTTGCTGTCTCAAAAGGGAAATCGGCCAATTTGCAACCGCAAAATAGGTTTGTGCAATGTACAAATGCTATTTTCTAAGTCGGTAACCTATAACCAAGCCGCAAAATAGGTATTGAGACTCACTATTAGGAAGGGCGTGCCAACTGCGTCCCTTCTTAATAGTGAGTCGCACTTCTATGCACAATTGTTTTTGTTGAAAACCACTCACAGTTTACCACCTATGTCAAAAAGGTGTTAAGCCACTCGCAAACGGGAAGGAGCCTCCATAGGGGCCCCTTCCTATTTGTGACTGGCAGAGAATATATTTTTTAGAGCAGCCAGTGGTCCCACGGACCATTGCTTACTCTTAAAAAATGAAACACAAACTTTTCATTTTTATTTTTTAAAATACATCCCATTTTTCTTCAAGGAAAATAGGTTGCATTTTAAATAAAACCTGCTTTATTTAAAAACCAGTCACAAACATGGTCTGAGACACTGTTATACATTCCATTTTGCAAGTCGCAAAACAACGCAATTTGCGACTCGCAAAATAGAAGGGTCGAACAACTGAATGATGTCGTCAGTGATGTCATTTGAGATGCCATCAGTGATTTCATCAGTGATGCCACTTGCCATGTCATGAGTGATGAAGTATATGAGGACATAAGCAATGCTATAACTGCTAAATTTCAAAACCTTAGAAAGTCACTAAAAAAATAAAAGTGAAAGCAACGTTATAGTTAGGTGAATTTGTCAGTGGCAGCATTAATGTTTTGAACTAAAAATACACAGAAATTCACCAGTTATAGCTAAGACAGCTGACTATAACTTGCCCCGCCATGCATTGCTTATGAGTTCACATATGACATCACTCATGACATGCTCAAGACATAATTTAGGACATCTGTCATGACTTCTCAAATGACATCATTGATGACACAATTGATAAAATCACTAATGACATTATCCAATGACTTTACTAGTTTGTTTTATAGTGTGCAAAGTGGCAGGTTACTACCATATTACTTTCCAACCTAATTTTGCACAGTCTATGCCCAGCTAAAGGGTGTGTCAACAAAATTCCTCCTGTCAGCCTAATGCATCGTAGGTGTACAGATGTATTAAACACATAATAAATGTTTAGCATTGAAGAGCAAGGCTGTGCGCAGGTGTCATTTGACAACCAGTGTCCATTATGTTTTAAACATGATTTTTACAACTACAGACAATTGTTCCAGCAGGGCAAAGACTGTACATACTATATATTGGTATCATAAGTAGCCTTGACTTGTTACACAATATTGTCTAAGCATGACAATTTCTACTTAACATAGAAGACTGTGTGCACCAGGTACTATATGTGCTTGGTTTGCGTCAGAAGATGAGCTATCCCTAAAATTCTCACCACAGTATGAAGGCTGCAGATAGTATGATCTGTTGCACCTTTAGGCCTTGGTTATTTTAAGTGAACAATCACTTTGGCCTTTGGCCATGTTTAGTGAGAGATTGGCTGTAGAGCTTGTTAGCCAACTCCACTCTGCACAGGGCCTAGGGACGTGCACGGCAAAGGGTGGCTAAACAGAGTCTGTAGCCAACCACCCACATGCAGCCAAGACCACGCTGAAAATGTCCTTCGTCTGTGTGTGATAGAGGTTTGCCACAAGGAGTACCCCATAAAGGCAGCCAATACCACACTGCATGTGGCCTTCAGTCATGCATGGACAGTAGTTGGCCATAGGGCCCGGGCCCTGAGGGCACCATTTAAGGGCTGCCCCGCTCCCTGAGCCTCTTTAGGTCAAGCCTTGTTAGGCCCTGGGGACTTCATCCTCTAAGGCCACTTTTTTAAATAAAGGGGAGGGGGCACACATGCCCCTTCTCCCCAGCTGATTGTGGCCCCAGGACCTCATCTCCCAGTCCAATTATGGCCCCAGGGATCCCATCACACAGGGCCCACATTTGTAAGAGGTGGGTGCCCTGATGTCCATCTATGGTACCCATAATATTCTTGTTGGGGGCCATGGAGGAGCCCCAGGGCCCGGCAACCACAGCACCCTCCCCACATGCAGTGGGAGCCTGCATGGTTCCCAACTGCAGGGAACAGCTACTAATGCTGCTCCCTCCAGGCAGGAGAAATGTTTTCATCTGTTCACCAACCACATCAGTGAAACAGATCAAAAGTCTGTTCACAGTGGGTGGGAGCATTTTCAAAGGTCCTTCCCTCTGGGAGTGGACTTGGTGTTTGCTGCCACTTGGTGAGAGTTTTGAAAATGCCCCCACCAAGCAAAAGCAAACAAAGCTTTCCCTGCCCGTGACATTTTTGGCAGGGAAACCACTATGTCCCAGAGTGAGCTCCCCCAGGACATAACAATTTCAGCCCCAGGGATGGACCCCTTGGGGCCTTAAGAGGCACAGGAAGGGGGATTGTGTACCTCCCCATTTTGTAAAATATTGGCCCAGAGGTGGGCTCCCCGGGACCTCTCATGGATAGGGGGGGGGCACAAGTCACCCCTCCCCATACACAATACGTTTGGCCTCTGGGTGGAGTTCTTGGGGCCTCTGATGGCTTTGCGAGAGAGCTGTACATCCCTCTTCCTCATACACAATATGTTCAACCCCCGGGGCGGCAACCCCGGGCTCTGATGGCTCAGGGAGGAGGTCCATTTGTCCCTCCACCCCATTAACAATGTTTTTGGCTAGGGGGTGGGCTCCCTGGGGCCTCTAGTGGCTCAGTGAAGGAGGCCAAGGGGGTTGATTTCCCGGGGCTTACAGTTAATAAATGTGGCCAAGCCACCATTTTTTCAATCACCTTGAGAGTTTTTACCAGATTGCGGCATTTGTTCCTAATTTTAGGGTGTTTTTTAACTTCAAAACAAGAGACCAAGTCTCCAATTCCTGTATTGGCTGAAAGCAACATTTGTCTTATGTCAGACTCCCGCAGGAGTGAGATGTCCATGGGGGAAATAAAGGTCCCCGGTCCAATCAGAACCCTTTGTTTTTAAACTGGCAGTAACGCAAAAGTCTCTCAAGACTCTTGTGGATACAACCATCCAGATATACTGTTGGAGGGAGGCCCGCCGGGTAGTCGGGGAGACTATTCCAGCACCTTCCTACCGCAAAGTTATAGCCGAGCGCCGCTGAGAAGCCCCCTCGGGGAGGTCTTTCTCCTATGATCGTACTAGGCCCAGTAACACCACCACACAGGACTCAATAGCAGTTTACGAGATTAGATGCTTTATCGGCAGTAATACGTGCAATATTTACAGAGGGATCGAGGGATCCTATCAGAGTCTCAGTGTTCATTCAAGAGGATAGGGTAGCGGGACAGTCTTAGTGCCAGCCAGGCACGGGAGGGCTCTGCGCCAGACCTTGGATGCTGGTCTCAGAGCGGCTCGGACGTGGAGAGCCGCGACGTCGTCTGCAGGGCTCGGATGGTAGTTCCGCTTAGGTCGAGCCGCGACGAGGTCAGCTGGGCTCTGGTGGTAAGGTTCAACAAGGTCGGGCCGCGACAGCGTCAGCAGGGCCCCAAAGGTTCGTGAAGGTCTTTAAGCACGGTGGAGCCGCGACGTCGTCAGCAGGGCTCAAGTGGTGGTTCAGGGTGAGTCTTCTTTCGTAGGGTCAGCCGCGATCCGATCAGCAGGGCTCTTGACTCCAGGATACAACTGCTGCCCTGTTGTCGGGTCGCCCCAGATATAGGACGGGAGCCCTTTGATGTCCGGACCCTTGCGCCCGGAGGGGGTGGAGAGCCCGGGTAGGGATCGGCCAGACGCCCAGCAGGAGAGGCGCCAGGCCCCAGAGAGCTGTGGGGTGGTCACACCCAGGTGTGGAGAGACGGTTGGGGGTCCCATCGATACTGCCCTCCGCCGGGAGTGGGAAGGGCTCACGTGGTATCCCCCGGGCCAGGGGTTGGCGTCTCGATGTCGGGCCTCGCTGGGACCGAGGCCGGGTAGAGCAGGGTCATACAGATGGTCACGTGGAGTGACGTGCAATCCAAGATGGAGGAGTCCCGATGTGCATGGGACCTCGTGCGGCTTAGCGCGGGGAAACAGGACCACGCCACGAGGCCGGCTCCCACACGCGTCCCCCCCAGCTGAAGGCAGGGAGAGTCACCCATCTTCTTGGGGGTTCTCCTCGCCGAGGCGGAAGAATCGGGACAGGCCGTCAGCATTGGCGTGGTCGTTGCCGGGCCGGTGCTCTACAGTGAAGTCCATCCCTTGCAGTGAGATGGACCAGCGCAACAGCTTGGGGTTCTCGCCCCGCATTTGCATGAGCCACCGCAAGGGCCGGTGGTCAGTCTGGACCCTGAAGTGGGTGCCGAAAAGGTAGGGCCGGAGCTTCTTGAGAGCCCATACCACAGCGAAGGCCTCCCGCTCGATGGTGCTCCACCTCTGTTCTCGCGGCAGCAGTCGGCGGCTGATAAAGGCCACCGGTCGGTCGAGGCCCTTGGCGTCCAGCTGGGAGAGGACTGCCCTGACCCCGTACTCCGAGGCATCGGTCTGGACTACAAATTCCTTGCTGTAGTCGGGGGCCTGTAGCACAGGGGCAGCGCACATGGCCGCCTTGAGAGCATCAAACGCGGTCTGGCAGCGGGGCGTCCAGTGCACCGTCTTGGGTTGTTTCTTTGAAGTGAGTTCCGTAAGGGGGCCCACAATGCTGCCGTAATCCTTTATGAAGCGTCGGTAGTAGCCTGTGAGGCCTAAGAATGCCCGGACAGCGGTTTGGGTGGCGTGGGGCTCCCACGCCTGGATGGCGTCAACTTTTAACCGGAGGGGGGGCCACCTGGCCACTCCCCACCTGGTGGCCCAGATAGGTCACAGATCCTTGACCGATCTGGCACTTGCTGGCGTTAATTGTGAGCCCGGCTCTTTGGAGAGCGGCCAGGACTTCCCCAAGGTGTCCTAGGTGCGCGGCCCAGTGGTCGCTGAAGACAGCAATGTCATTGAGGTAGGCCGCGCTGAAGGCTTCGAGACCGGCCAGGACCGTATTTACCAGCCTCTGAAAGGTTGCTGGGGCGTTCTTCATGCCGAAGGGCATCACCCGGAAGTGGTAGTGGCCGTCGGGGGTAGAGAAAGCTGATCGTTCTTGTGCGCCGGGAGTGAGCTTGATCTGCCAGTACCCAGCGGTGAGATCAAAGGTGCTTAGCTAGCGGGCGGCCCCTAAGCGATCAATCAGCTCATCGGCTCGTGGCAAAGGGTGGGCATCGGTCTTGGTAACTGCGTTCAGGCCCCGGTAGTCGACACAGAATCTGAGTTCGGGGGCCATGCCGGGGGCGGCGGCCTTCGGCACCAAGACTACCGGGCTGGCCCTCGGGCTGTCGGAAGGCTCGATGACTCCGAGGGCGAGCATCTTGGCGACCTCGGTCTTTATGCAGGCTCAGATTCGGTCAGGCACTCTATAAGCGCGGTGTCATACAGGGGGGCTATCCCCCGTGTCCACGTCATGGACGCACCCGGGGGTTACCCTGGGCGTGAGAGAGAAGAGGGCAGCGAAGGGTTGCAGTAGCTTCTGGCAATCATGGCGCTGTTCTGGTGTCAGGGTGGCGGAGAGGTGGACGCCCTCCAAGGAGCCGTCTTGGCTCGAGGACCCCAGGAGGTCTGGTAGGGGCTCGGAGTTACTTTCACCCCCATCGTCGGTAGCCAGTAGTAAGCTTAGTTCAGTTCGGGCAAAATGGGGCTTGAGCCTGTTGGCGTGCAGGACCCTGAGGGGGTTCCTCGGAGACTCCATGTCGACCAGGTACGTGACGGGGCTCTTCCTTTCAACTATCTTGAAGGGCCCGGTCCACTTGTCCTGCAGGGCGCAGGGGTCCACGGGTGACATGACCCAGACTTGCTGGCCCGGCTCAAACTCAACGGCTGAGGTATTCTCGTCATACCAGCGTTTCATATCTTCTTGGCTGGCTTCAAGGTTGGCTTCTGCCAGGGCACGGAACTTTCGAGTCTGGTTCCGCAGGGTCAGGAGGTACCGGTAGACGTCGGGCGGGGCACTTTGGACGTTCGCCTCCCAACCCTCCTTGACCAGGCTGAGGTGCCCTCGGACGGGGTGCCCATACAACAGTTCGAAGGGGCTGAAGCCCAGGGACTTCTGTGGTACCTCCCAGTAGGCGAACAGGAGGCAGGGCAACAGGACATCCCATCTCCTCCTGAGGGGCTCTTCCAGGCCCTTGATCATCCCCTTCAGGGTTTGGTTGAACCGCTCGACCAGTCCGTTCCCCTGGGGGTGGTAAGGGGTGGTGAATTTATAGGTGACCCCACATTGTTGCCAGAGGGATCTCATGTACTTCGAGATAAAGTTCGTCCCCCTGTCGCTCACCACTTCTCGGGGGAACCCCACCCTGGAGAAGATGCCCATCAGGGCCCAGCCCACCACTGGAGCGGTCACAGTTCGGAGGGGGACAGCTTCTGGGTACCGGGTGGCGTGGTCGACAAGTACTAGGATGAAGCGGTGGCCCAGGGCGGTTCGGGGGTCGAGGGGCCCCACGATGTCTATCCCCACTCGTTCGAACGGGGTGTGGACGGCTGGAAATGGTTGCAGGGGGGCTTTCACTCGTCCCCCAGTCTTCCCGCTAGCTTGGCAGGTCGGGCAGGACCGGCAGTGCTGGTCCACGTCTCGTCTCATTCGGGGCCAATAGAAATGGGTCACGAGGTGGCTGTAAGTCTTGTCCCGCCCGAGATGTCCGGCGAGGGGCACGTCATGTGCCAGGTTCAAGAGGAATTCTCGAAATCGGAGGGGGACCACCAGCACCCGGCTGGCCCCTAGTTCGGCGACTTTCTGCTTGCTATATAATAAGTCACTGTCCCAATAGACCCAGTGGGTTCCCGAGGGGTCCCCCGCAGCTTGGGCGGCCGCCTGCTGTCGGGCCCCCTCGAGGGACGGGCAGCCCTTCTGATGAATACAAGCCCCAGCTAGGCCCGCAAGAGACAAGGGTTCGCTCTTCTGTAACGAAATCTATAAGGAAGTTGGCACGGAAACTGCAAAGTACAAAAACAACGTTTATTAACCCTTAAGGGTGGTCCCTACTCCGAAGGCATAGCGGCTGTCTGTGTAAACATTCACACACAATCCTGTACTAAGCTCACACGCTCGTGTTAACGCTATCAGTTCCGCTGCTTGGGCTGATTTCTGTGGTATGCGTGCTGTCTCCACTATCGTCTGTAACGTGGTAATTGCATATGCTGCTGAAGTCGTACCATCTGGTAGCTTCAGGCATGATCCATCTACCCACAACTCTCCATCTACATCTGAAAAGGGCGTATCCTGGAGATCAATACGACCCTTTGTTTGTTCCTCAGTCACAAGAATACAATCATGCGCTTTCTGTGCCTCAGGCTGTGTCTCGGGGTATGGCAACAATGTGGCCGGGTTTAATGTCACACACCTTTTTAACGTAATGTGAGGAGCTAAAAGCGTCAACTCATATCCCGTTAAACGGGCACTGGTCAAATGCTGCGTCTTTGTTTGATTAAGCAGGGCATCAACAGCGTGGGGAACTAACACCAACAGTTTATGGGACAATACAATTCCTTCACTCTGCCGTATTGACACAGCTGTCGCCGCAACCGAGCGAAAACACCCCGGCAATGCTCGGGCGACAGGATCAAGTACAGCCGAAAAGTATGCACAAGGGCGCTGCTTATCACCATGCATCTGTACTAAAACTGATAATGCACATCCATCTTTCTCATGCACATACAACGAAAAGGGTTTTGCATAATCAGGGGTCCCTAACACTGGTGCTGAACAAAGGGCCTGTCGCAATTGCTGAAAAGCAGCATCACACTCATCTGACCAAGGGATTGGGATAGGCGTATCTTTCGTCAAGAGGGCTAGTAATGGCTTAGCCGTGTGTGAAAACCCCAGTATCCACTGTCTACAAAAAGAAACGAGGCCCAAAAATGCACGCACATCCTTCTGCGTGGATGGCCTCGGTGTGTCCAAGATTACTTGGATACGATCTGGTGTGAGTGCACGCCCCTCCTTAGACAAAAGGTGACCCAAATAAGTCACCTTTGGTCTACAGAATTGCAATTTCTTCCTAGAGACCTTGTGATTGTGGGAGGCTAAAAAGGAAAGTAGGGATAGCGTGCTTTTCTCGCACAACTCCAGGGTGTCAGCCGCCAACAAGATGTCATCGACATATTGAATGAGGGCGACCCCCTCGAGTAAAACAAAGGAATCCAACTGTCGCTTCAAAGCCTGACTATAGATACTAGGGCTTTCTGTGTAGCCCTGGGGAATTCTACAAAAACGATAAGATCTGTTGTTTAGTGTGAACCCAAAAAGAAATCGGCTATCAGGGTGAATGGGAATAGAAAAGAAGGCATTTTTCAAATCAATCACTGAGAACACGGTCGCCGTAGGCGGGACCAAGGTAAGCAACGTCGTGATATCGGAAACCACCGGGTACTGAGGTATCACGATCTTGTTTACCTCCCTCAAATCAATTATGAACCGATAGACCTTTGCATCCGTGTCCTTTTTCAGAATAGGGAGAATCGGACTGTTACAGATATTATAGGGAACTTCTTCCACTACTCCTACTGCGATCAAATCCTGCACAATCTGTATGAGAGCTTCCTCGCCCTCCTGGGAAATACGATACTGTGGGAGGCGTGGTAGCACCGCCCCCTCCTGGACACTAATGTGGACCGGAGGAATCACCATTTGTCCGACATCTGTGTCCGAAGTCGCCCATAAAGCTTGGGGGAGGGTAGCCAACAACGCATCCTCTGAGATCGTACACATCCGCCCAGATCGGGGGTAGTTGTCATTTAAAATCACCCTCACACCCTCAGGGGAACAACGAATTGTAGCCCTAAAGTACTTTAACATATCAAGGCCCATAATGTTATCCGGTGTGTACGGAGCAAGCAGAAACGGACAAGGCGCAGAAAAACAATCAACTTTAAACGCAAGGGGCTGTGAAAGAGGGCTTCGGGAGAGTGTACCGTCAAACCCTACCGATGTAACTATTGAGCCGGATGGGGGAGCCCCCGGAACCAAGTACCTAGACAATGCACTACGTGTCGCTCCTGTATCCACTAGGAACTGATCAGTAGAACCTAAAACCTCAGCCGATACATAAGGACCCGTCTGATCGACCGGCACCTCAACTGATTCGGACCCCCATCCTACGCATTCCTATGCATGCTGAGAATCATGATATCCCGAGTGATCGATGTCCGATACATGATACTGATGCTGGCGATCGAAAACGTTTGAGCTATCTCGGTGCTGCCCAGCAGTGTCGAAACGGACATTATCGTTAGAATTCCCTCTAAAGTTCGAGAAGCCCCCTCTACCTCTCTGGCCACCCGGAGTGTGCCCCTGCCGCGAAGCACGCAATGCTGGGCACTCCCTGGCCCAATGGCCCAACTGCTTACAGTACGCACATTGGTTCTTATTCAAATCAGATCGGCCCGAAGGGGGACCATAAGATCCGCCCCTTCCCCTATTATTATTACCCCGGCGGGGCGGGCCATATACTTGTGCTAACATCACTTTGGTTTTGAGATCTTTCGATTTCTTCTCCTCCTGGCCCTTCGCCTCGTGCTCCTGACGCTCATAATACTGAGCGATGGTCAGAAGGGCCGTCGGTGTCGCGGAGGACCAAGAACTCTCACTCGCTTTTAACCGGGCCGCAACTGCCGGCAGCAGATTGGCCACATATTTGTCCGCGAAAAGGTGGCGGCCTGTGTCGTCGGTAAGCGACTGGCCACTAAAGTCATGGAACGTTTCTTCGAAGCGCGTGAAGAAATCTGCAACTGACTCATCAACTTTCTGCTTACATGCCGCTAACATATTCCAGTCAATCTTTTTAGGGGGGATTATTGTTTTCAATTTAGCCACAATAGCAGCAGGGAGATCTAGAATATTCTGGGGTGGTTTCTGTGCGGGCTTCCGTTCCCTATCCTCATCCTCAAGCTCAGACCACCGGGCCTTAAAAGCAACTGCATCATCCACCTTTCGGACAGACCGCCACGTGTCCGGTGGTAGAATAAGGCCAAAGAACAGATCTATATCCGCTAAGGTCATAATGCAAGAATTCAAGGCCCCCTCGACTTCTTCATAGAAGGCCGCTGGATTCTTGCGGGGGTCAGGCAATGCATTCTTTAACGCCATAACATCGGCCCTATGCCAAGGAGTATAAACCCAATTATACACAAAATATC
Source organism: Triturus cristatus (assembly GCF_964204655.1). Classification (NCBI taxonomy): domain Eukaryota; kingdom Metazoa; phylum Chordata; class Amphibia; order Caudata; family Salamandridae; genus Triturus; species Triturus cristatus. The sequence continues at coordinate 875,638,112 of NC_140582.1, read as the reverse complement.
CCCTAGCATCGGCGGAGTTAATGTCCGAGCTAGTCCCTGCTCCTTTCGGAGGGACATACAAAGGTGCCGCCTCTCGCATCGGTTTAGCATGCACTACATTATCCTTATCTGACTGGGAGGTGGATGGGTGGCCCCCTGCCGCAACTGAATCCGACCGCTTCTCCTCCTCCGCTCGTTGGCGTGCTTTCTCTCGAAGGGCCAGCACCTCGTCCCGCAAGGCGAACAGCCGCCGAGCCGCCTCAGGAGCCTTAGAGGGAGAAAAAGCACCGTTACGTATTGCTCTGGCATCCGAAGACACTTCGTCAGGCTCAAAAACATGAGAATATTTTCGGAAAGCATTAATCACTTCATCCGCGAAATGACCCAGAAAATACACTTTATCTCTCTCCTGCCATGGCCCCCAAATTTGAAATAATTCCTCCATGGATACCTTGCCTTTAAGTGCACGGAAGGAAATTTGCCGAAGCTCAGCCATTTGCTCGGCCGGCAGCATGGACCGTGTGTCTACCTTACCCGAAGCCGGGTCAGAATCTTGCGGCCGCGGAGCGGATGCGCCAACATAAGGGGGCGGAGAGCGATCTAGCAAATAAAAATCATCATCAGGATTATTAAGGACAGGATAAAGCGGCTGGCGAACAACATATTGACCCGAAACTTGTAGCCTACGCTCTTTCTCTTGTCTGTCCGTTTGCTCTTTGTCCTCCCGATGCTTCGCTTCCTGCGCTCGCATATGATCATTCTTTCGTTGCTCCTTATCAAACAGCGCTTTCTCACGTTTCTCTCGCTCACGCACTTCCTTCACCCATAATCGCACACACTCAAACATATCCTGACGAGCACGTCGCTTACACATACACTGTTCCACATACTCAATCTTGCGTATATCAAACGATCCATACAAAGGCCATCGCAACTCAGGATCCTTCCTAGTATATTTCCTCCATAACGTGCTGTACATTATGGAAGAAAGACCATGCTTCACGTACATATCCCTATTAGGAGTCCCCTCTGGGGGAGCTGGAGCAGATTCCTCGAGGTTCAACCGGTTATCCAAACAGCAGCACCACTTAAGGAGTGCGCTAAAAGCAGGCATGCTAGGAATAATGCAAAATATGCAGTATTATCAAGAAAAATGGCACTTAATCGTTGCGCCGTTCCAAGTTTACACAGCTCCGGAGAAATTTCTCCACATTACCTGCCTATATGTGTTGCAACGCATATATTTTCACAAAGACAAATTCAAAATATGACTAGTCACCATCAATCAAACTCAAATAGCCAGACCAGGCTTCAAAACTCGGAGCAAGTACCGTACAACGGTTCTTACCAATCAAGAGTCCAGGTTCCAACTGCCAAGCTCCACAATCGCCCAAACGGCTCTCACGGCAGGACCGACAGAAAAGGTCTCAGTCGATGACCGGCGCCACCCAGATGGTCAGCTCGGAAGGGAAGGAAGAAAAACCTCGGGATGCCAGGGCTAAGACGCCGCTGGCAGTGATCACGTCCCCGGCCAAACTCCTCACCTTCGTCGCGACCAGTCCTTCGAGCATCCGAGTCGCCGATGAGCCCCACGTGACGGGCGCCAATTGATGAATACAAGCCCCAGCTAGGCCCGCAAGAGACAAGGGTTCGCTCTTCTGTAACGAAATCTATAAGGAAGTTGGCACGGAAACTGCAAAGTACAAAAACAACGTTTATTAACCCTTAAGGGTGGTCCTACAATCCACACAACACTCTTCAGTATTGCAAGGAGTAGCACACAGAACTTGCGTACATTGTCCCCTTTTATACACAACAGAGGGGCTCATGAGTGGGTGGATACCACATGAAGTCGAAGAACATTACCATTTAGGGTCATTCTCGATACCAAATCAATACATGGGCGGAGCTAACACACTCCTTGGGCCCGCGAAAACACATGGTCAAGCAAAGCTAATTATAACAGATGTGGTCAAGTCTGGGCATGCGCCAGATGGACAAGAGAGAGCTATTTATAACTGTTGCTAGGCAGATTACAAGAGCAACTAACACAGAGGTCGGACTCTCCTCGTGGTGAGCACGTGGCAGCATGTCAATACAAAATGGAGTCCGGACTTCGGCCAACATAATGAGGAAAACACGAAAAAGGGAAACACTAATGTTTTCAGTGAATGCTTACTCACATTCTGCCTTAATTTACAACACTTCTGTTCTCGCTGGAATTGTTCACGGGTGGGGCCCCGTCATGGCGCCACTGGGCCAGCTCGGGGATCTCGCTGAGGGGAGCGGCCTCGTTGGAAGAAAGTTCGGATGGCCTGGCCTCCTCGTCAGGTTCCTCCGGGCTGGAGGAGGTGGATGGTTCGGGGCCCGCCGGTTTGTCGGGGGCCGGGGCCGCAGCTGGCGGGACGGTCATGGACCGAGTGGTGGCGCAGGCCCACTCAGGTAGTCCTAGCATCCCCAAATGCTCTCGGCGCTCCACCTGGGCCCAGGGGGAGCTTTCTAGGTCGTTCCCCAGGAGGCAGTCCACCGGGGCGTCGTCGCGGACAGTCACTTTTAGGGTGCCGGACACTCCTCCCCACTCGAAGGAGATTCGGGCCATCCGGCACATGCTCTCGGTGTTGTCGGCGGTCCGGACAGGGCAGAGGACATGTGGTAGGATCTGTTTGGGGGTCACCAGATGGCAGCGGACAGCGGTCACACTGGCCCCAGTGTCCCGGAGGGCCTCGGCCCGTCGCCCATTGATGGTGACCCACTGTTGGTACTTCTGGGTGTTGCTTGGGATGGTGGCGCGGGGCACCATTTCTCGGGAGCCTAGGCATACATGCGACATGGCGGCTGGTTCCCACTCGGGGGACCCGTCGTCGTGGTTCTCCTCCTCGTCCTCTCTCTCCCCCAGGGCTGCGGCGGCAATTTGTCGGGGAGGCGGCCCCAGGGTCCCGTTCCGTCGATTCACGGGGCAAGCCGGGTCACTTGCATAATGGCCGGTCTGCTGACATCCGAAGCAGGTTACTGTCGGTCGTGTTCCAGACCGGGCGATAGGGGTCCCTCTTCGGCCCTGGGTCGGGGAAACGGGGTTGGTTGCTTGCCCTCGTGGCGGACTTCTGGGCGGTCCAGCTGGGAATTCTCGACTGCGGTGGGACCCCCCTCCTCCGCCGCGCTGGCGGGGAGGGCCCGTGGTGCTCCGTTGGTAGTCCCCCACGGGGTTCCGGGGGACCCGGGTGTTGACCCATCGGTCCGCTTCGGCGGCGAGCTTCCGGGGCTCGGTCAGTTTACTGTCCAGGAGGTGTTGCCTTAGTTCCACAAAGCAGTTGTTGGCGAGGTGCTCCCAGACAATGAGGTCGAACAGTTCGTTATATGAGGTGACTTTGCTCCCTTTGATCCATCCTTCCAACGCTCGGCTGAAGAAGTCCACGTATTCGACCCATGTGGTACCGGGGATCTTCTTGCAGTCCCGGAAGCGTTGCCGGTACATCTCGGCCGACAGTCCGTAGCGTGTGAGTAGGGCTTCCTTCATGTGGTCGTACGAGGTCATCACTGCGTCGGGGAGTTGCAGCAGGGTATCCCGTCCCTCGCTGAGGAACCTCCCCCATAGGCCGGCGCCCCAATCCTTCCGGGGTACCCGATGGGAGGTCATGGCGACTTCGTACGCTCGGAACCATTGCTGGATGTCGTAATTTTTATAGTACTCCTTGACGACATCCTTGGGGATGTGAACCTTTGGCTCGATCGGGGGCAGAGCGTCCCGGGCTCCGGGGTTGCCGGTCTCCCCAGTTTTAGCTTTTAGTTCAAGTTCTTTAAGACTCCTCTCGTGCTCGAGGGTTAGCCGTCTCTCCTCTAGCTCCCGATGCCTTTTCTTCTCCTCGATTTCTTCTTGTAGTCGTAGTTTTCCGCCAGTAGGAGCTCACCGTCCAGCCGGAGTCGGGCAAGGTCCATTTCGTGTGTCCGGGCCCTTTCCCGTTCTCGTATCTCTTCGGGGGAAAGGCTGGTGTCTGGGATGGTTCGCTCCCCGTTTGTCGGGGTCGTGGTCGGCAGGTTTCCGTCCCGGGCCGAGGTCCCTTCGGATCGGGGTGGAGGGGTCTCGGGTTCTGCCCAGGCTTTCAGGGCTTTCTGCATTTCTTCCTTGGTGCCCAATCCTGTGGTTGGGATCCCTTTGTCTTTGCAGAATTGTTTGAGTTCTTTGTGGGTGTATTCCTCCAGTTTCTCCAACTGGAAGGTTGTGGCCACGGTTGCTTCTTGGCCATCCATGGTTCCCTTTTTCTCTTCTTGTCTGGTCAGGTAGTGGTTGCGTTACTTGCTTGTACTATTGCGTTTGCTCGTATCCCGTCGCTGGCCACCAAATGTTGGAGGGAGGCCCACCGGGTAGTCGGGGAGACTATTCCAGCACCTTCCTACCGCAAAGTTATAGCCGAGCGCCGCTGAGAAGCCCCCTCGGGGAGGTCTTTCTCCTATGATCGTACTAGGCCCAGTAACACCACCACACAGGACTCAATAGCAGTTTACGAGATTAGATGCTTTATTGGCAGTAATACGTGCAATATTTACAGAGGGATCGAGGGATCCTATCAGAGTCTCAGTATTCATTCAAGAGGATAGGGTAGCGGGACAGTCTTAGTGCCAGCCAGGCACAGGAGGGCTCTGCGCCAGACCTTGGATGCTGGTCTCAGAGCGGCTCGGACGTGGAGAGCCGCGACGTTGTCTGCAGGGCTTGGATGGTAGTTCCGCTTAGGTCGAGCCGCGACGAGGTCAGCTGGGCTCTGGTGGTAAGGTTCAACAAGGTCGGGCCGCGACAGCGTCAGCAGGGCCCCAAAGGTTCGTGAAGGTCTTTAAGCACGGTGGAGCCGCGACGTCGTCAGCAGGGCTCAAGTGGTGGTTCAGGGTGAGTCTTCTTTCGTAGGGTCAGCCGCGATCCGATCAGCAGGGCTCTTGACTCCAGGATACAACTGCTGCCCTGTTGTCGGGTCGCCCCAGATATAGGACGGGAGCCCTTTGATGTCCGGACCCTTGCGCCCGGAGGGGGCGGAGAGGCCGGGTAGGGAGCGGCCAGACGCCCAGCAGGAGAGGCGCCAGGCCCCAGAGAGCTGTGGGGCGGTCACACCCAGGTGTGGAGAGACGGTTGGGGGTCCCATCGATACTGCCCTCTGCCGGGAGTGGGAAGGGCTCACGTGGTATCCCCCGGGCCAGGGGTTGGCGTCTCGATGTCGGGCCTCGCTGGGACCGAGGCCGGGTAGAGCAGGGTCATACAGATGGTCACGTGGAGTGACGTGCAATCCAAGATGGAGGAGTCCCGATGTGCATGGGACCTCGTGCGGCTTAGCGCGGGGAAACAGGACCATGCCACGAGGCCGGCTCCCACATATACCATTATTTTTGTCCCTTAATTTCTCAAAAACTACTTAATGGATTCACACCAAATCATAAAAAGAACAGTCGGCGGACCAAGATCTAGGTTTCTGCCAAAGTTGGTGTAATTCATTTCAGCTGTTTTTGCTGTAGCCTTGTCTAAAATATTCTATGGAAAATGTGTGGAGATTATGCGATTTTACATCACCTTTTTTCTGGCTTCCTGCTTGACAGATCATCCCAAAACTTTCTAGGAAGGAGTTGAGGAGAATGAACCTTTTTTTGGTAAAGTTTTATGAAGGTTCATCAAACGAAGTCAAAGTTACTAACAAACCAAAAACAACTCTTTCTAGGGAAAAGCAAGCCTAACTATATCTATCTAGTGGAAACATGAAACAACCAATTCAAAACATTAAATAAATTACCAAACAAATACACTTTAAAAATTAAATAAACAAAAAAGACCTTTGCAAAAAATAGTATAACATTACAAAGCAAATCAAAATATAAACACATACTAGTCAATTAAAATTATGAACAAAATATATCATTTTTAGGTTTAATAATGCTTTACTAAAGATAATCGAAAATACATGATGTAAAATCAAATACATTATAAGTAATCCAAATTTTATAAAAATATAATAAAATATGACATCAAACTTCATAATTTAACAACAAAAAAGAGCCACAATTTAGATTTAACTATTTGAACTGTTGAACCCCATTGCTTTAATTAAAGGATAGAAACTATTAAGAAGCATAAAGGATTTTAATGATTTTGTGAATAAAAAAGAGAAAAGACTAGAATAAGAAAAGAAAAAGAAGAAGAAGAAAGGTAGAGCATAGAAAAAATAGATATAGTACAAAATGTGGTACTTTAACAGCAATTATAATAATAACTATAGCAACTTAATGATCTGTATAACCTTCAAGGGTGATCAGAATTAATAACTTAATTTGTTGTGGAATAAGCAGCTTGTCTAGATAAATAGGATGTGAGTGGCAACCATAACAAATCTTTCTTCATCATGAAGTTGGAGACTTAGCATTTGCCCGATCCAGTCCGTGATGATGACAGAGCAAATTCCACCAAGCAATAAAAGTAGTTTTAGTAGTATCTTTCCAATTAGAAGTGATTATTTGTAAAGCAAGAGCAATTAAGAAATCAATAAACCTCCCAACCATACCTTGGGAATGCCATAATAGAGAGGAGCTTTAGAAAAAAAGATACAATATATTGAGAGGTATATCCATGGATAAAAGATTGTTCACGATATCCCATATGAGTAACCAAAATATTTTCACAAAAGGATATTCAAAAGACATCTGTAGAAGATCTTATCCCACCAACACTTGGCCTCAATGGAAAGTTTGATTTTTATGAAGAGATTCAGGAGTTAAGAATGATCTATTATAAAAGTAATAAAATGTTTAAATTGTGCTTGCTGAGCAAGAGGTAGTGTGTATCTTAGCCCACACAGATTTCCATGTTTTGAAATAAAAATTCTTATTACAACTCTGCTTCCCACTGTTATTCTATAGCAGATTTTGCTCTTTGCATAAAGGAGCTATTCAAAATCTTATATATGCCCACTGCTTTCATGTGTGGGGAAAAATCGAAAGTAAAAGAGGGAAGGTGTGTATGGGATACAGGAGTAGAATATTGAGCAAGAAATTGAAGAAGAGAATACTTAAAGTACTGATATTGAATGGCAGAATAAAAATAAATTTTATATCTTTGTTGCATTTCATGAAAGTCTAGAAGGGAACCATTAGAGAGTAAGTGGCTTATGGTTGTAATTACCTTATGTATCCATTCTTTAATGCGAGGACTCTAATTTGTAATTTGATGTGCTTATTTACTAAATAGGAGTTTGTGCAATATTTTCTAAATGGAAATTAGAGTTAGTAATTAAAGGTATAGAAATGGAAATAGAATGAGTGAGTATGGGTGAGTAAAGAACCTTTGGGGGTGAGAAATATAGACTGCTTCCCTGAGTGAAAATGGTGTAAACTGAGCGTGAACTAATTGGCCCTAAATTGGCAACAAATCAGGAGGAGGAGCCGAAAGGAAGGTCCAGATGTGCTTAAGTGTGAAAGCAGAGTGGTATATCCTACGATTTGAAAATCTGATACCTTCATTATTTTGGATTGCTGAAATCTTGCTAGTGAAATTAGTAGGAATCTGATAAAAAACAACGATAACACGTTTTAAAAAATGTAAGCTGCATCTGGAGGTGTACACACTGCCTCCTTTGTTTGCTGACCTTCACAGGGTAGCGCTGGATGACATGTCCCCCACTGGCTAACGTGGCAGACAGGTAATGTGTGATCAGCCACAGTAAGCTGCCCAACTCCTGTTTATACATGGGGTGAGAGCAACTCTTCCCGGCATGATCGCTCCAAAATGATAACACCCAAATACAACTGAACCCCCCCCCCAAAAAAAACAGTACTATCCCTATAACAAATATACCCCAAAAGACGAACACCTGACAGCACACAGGACAATACACAACAACCAAAAACAATAATGCATAACTGTTACTAAAAAGACCAAAATCACTCTCCAGCAAAACCAAAACACAACCACTTCCAAGCTTCCAAGCTTAGACAATACAATTCTGACTCAAAGTGTAAAATTAAAGTAACTTTACAGTTCCAGGAGTGCAGTTTGCAGGATCCATGACATCACTTCCCTTTGTCCATTGCTTCACTTCTTGGGTGAATGTGTCAAGTTTATATTTTTCACACTACCAGTTAATTTCAACACACGGTGTGAAAAGGCACAATGTGGTCTTTTGTACATATCGGCTGGGAAGCCTAGTTGTAGGTTGGCGCTGTGGCTTCAAATATCATGCTTAACCCCTTGTGTGCCCATGACGAGCTGGACTCGTCATGGGCCGCGGTTGCGCTGTGCCCATGACGAGTCCAGCTCGTCATAAACCCCGCCCGCTAATGTAACGGCCGGCACAGGGCGGGGAAAGGGCGTGGCACACAAGGGGTTAATGTTCATGCATCATTTCTTTTTTGACTCAATAGGGCAAAAGTGTATTTTATGATGTTGTAGTATGTGCAATGCATGTAATAAGGTATAGGGATTGCAGTGTTGGGTGTAAATAGTGTAGTAGACCTGTTTACAGTCTTTGCATGTGCTTACTATGGGTGTTGACAGTGGATATATGTGTGAGTTCATGCTGGTCAGGAATCATACCATGCATAGTGCCCAAACACTGTGGTAACACAAGGGCACACCTTACTAGAGATGTGCTGTGTGCCAAATTAGTCTTAGCATCCATTGACATTGCATTATCTACCCCCAGGGATGCAACAGACTGCCACTGCCATGGCATCAGTGCACCTACATCTACAACAGCACATCCTACTGCCAAACAGCACTGTGGACTCTGACAAGGCAAGACGTTGTAACTTGGCACTCCCTGTATTACTTATGCTGTTGTACGGGGGTTTTCTTTTTAATCTATTGAATTGCGGGGGTCATATGTTTTTAACTGAATTTGATGTTCACTTGGGGCTTGTTATTTTAGTCACTATCTTTGAATACTACTATTGAGCCTTACCTAACGGTTCAAGGGGTCCTCTCCCCTCATATTTGGCTTGCTCCACCCTGCTGGGCACTGTTGGCCTGTTGCTTTCTCCTGATCACTTATGAGATTGGGGTGCTCGGGGCTCTCACCTGGAAGTACGGCCATCTTGCACGCAGCTGTCTTGTCATTGGTGGGGCACACATTATTTGATGTGCCCACCACCATGGACGCACAGTGGACTCTGAAAAAGCACAACGTTGTAAATTGGCACTCACTGCACTAGTTACACTATTTTACCGGGAATTTTTTTTTTTTATCAATTGAAATGCAGGAACCATATGTTTTGTTTGAATTTGAATTTGATGCTGCCATAGGAATTAGTTTTATACTTGTTTCATAGTGATCTGATGTTCACTTTGAGCTTGCTATCTTAGACACTAACTTTGAATACTGCTATTGAGCCTTACCTAACGGTTCTAGGGGTCCTCTCCCCTCATGTTCGGCTTGCTCTGCCCTGCTGGGCATTATTGGCCTCATGCTCTCTCCTGATCACTTCCAAGATCGGGGTGCTTGGGGATTTTACCCAGAAGTACGGCCATCCTGCACGCAGCAGTCTAGTCGTTAGCGGTGCACAGACGCGTAGTGGACTCTGACAAGGCAAGACGTTGTAACTTGGCACTCACTGCATTATTTACGCTGTTTTATGGGGGGACTTTACTTTTTAATTAAGTGAATTGCAAGGGGTGATATGTTTTTAAATGAATTTGAATTTGAATTTGATGCTGCCAGAGGAATTAGTCTTCTGCCTGTTTCATAGTGTTCTGATGTTCACTTGGAGCTTGTTATTTTAGACACTAACTTTGATTACTACTATGGTGCCTTACCTAACGGTTTCAGTGGTCCTCTCCCCTCACGCTAGGCTTGCTCAGCCCTGCTAGGCATTTTTTGGCCTTGTGCTCTATCCTGATCACTTCCAGGATTGGGATGCTCGGTGCTCTAACCTGGTAGTACAGCCATATTACATGCAGCACTCTAGTCGTTGACGGTGCACCATCGGACTTCCGGTGGATGTTTTGTGAAGAACGCGATCCCAAAAAAAGCAGAGTCTGCAATCCGGTGAAGGTTATCTCCCGAGCAGCATCAAAACCTTCTTGAAATGACGATGCGATGCAGTGTGCGCAACGAAATTCGTTTTATTTATTTAAATGTGTACTTACCTCCGTTCATCCATATTCCGGTGTTTACATTTCCCCACCCTGCCCCTCCCCCGCCCCGCCTCACCGCCCCACGGAACTCCCTCCACTGACTGCTACTGTCAGCCAGGCTAGCTTGAATCCAGTGGTATAGTGAGCATGGGATACATGTGGGGCATACCCTTCCCACTCAGGGCGACATATACAAAAGAAACAGTTGATGGACGGAATGCTGGGCAATGTAAACATTCACCCCCAGTCACAAGGATCTGGGTTAAGTCCATCATTCTTTAGCTCACCACACCACCCCAGTTTGAACCCACCCATGTACATATCAGTCCTTTGCTCTCCATGCCACTGGAGTCAACCTATCCTGGCTGAAGAGGGGTGAAACCCCGAAACTGGTCCTAGTATGCTTGTTTAAAGTCCAAGGAGGACCTGGCCTGGCAGTTCGGGCTGGACTGATCCCATTGGATGCAGGGTCAAGACTGATTTGCATATGGCTGGGTCCAAACTGAAATGGCATGGTGAGCAAAAAAACGATTTTTGCATTTGTCAGCCTGAGTGGGACGGGTACGTCCTGACGTGGGTCCCGTGCTCTCCATGCCACTGGAGTCACGCTAACCTGGCTGAAGAGGGGTGAAATCCCAAAACCGGTCCCAGGCTGCTTGTTTCCAGTCCAGGGAGGACCTGGCCTGGCAGTTCGGGCTGGACTGTGCCCATTAGGCGCAGGGTCAAGACTGATTTGCATATGGCTGGGTCCAAACTGGAATGGCATTGGGGGTGTAAGAAATGGGGGTCTCTAGTTGGCAGAGGTAGGTTCCTTTGACCAAATTGGGACCCTTGCTTCTAGTCAGGGTAAGGGGGTACACTTCTAAAATAACCCCTGCTCTCCCCCTTGGTAGCTTGGCACGAGCAGACAGGCTTATCTTAGAGGCTGTGTGTAAAGCATTTGTGAACACATACAGTAATACAGTGAAAACACTACAAATGGACACCACACCAGTTTAGAAAACTAAGTAATCTTTACTAGACTTAACACAAGACCAATCGACAAAAATCCACAATACTGTAATTGCAAATAGTCTCTAAAATGGTAGGAAACAGCTCAGTTCAATGTAGATGGTAAATGCAACACTTTACTCTCAAAGTACCTTGGATGCGTCACGCAATACAAACAAAAAGGTCGCAGGGAAGGTGATGCGTCAGTTCCTTGCTTCGGGGGAGGTGATGCGTCAGTTCCTTACTGCAGCACAGGGGAGGTGATGCATTGGTTCCTTACCGGAGAGGAGGTGATGCGTCGGTTTCTTTCTGTGATCCAGCGCGATGCAACAAGATGGCGCCTCGATGCGATGCAACGATCCAGTGCGATGCGAGAAAATGGCATCATAATGCGATGCAACAACGTTGGATGTGATGCATGCACTCGCGATGGCCGTGCAGCAAACTCGGTAACTTCTGAGCTACGACAGGCCCTGCGACATGCTTCTTCGTTGATGCAACGGCGACCTCTGCGGCAGCAACACGCTTCTGCGGTGGCGGCGGCGGCAGGCTTCTTTGGCGACGCGATGGCAACTGCTGCGGCGGTGACACGCTTCTCCTCATTGCGTCACGCTTCCAGCTCCCAGCGACTCGCAGTCTCTTCAGAGGGCCCAAACAACAGTAGGCACCTCTCTGCAGGCAGAATTCCACAGCAAGGGAATTCAGTGGAGCTAGTGAATAGGGTCTTGTATCCCGAAGACTTCAGACGTGATGCAAGCTCAGTTCAAGCCCGTGGAGATTCATCTTCAACATTGCAAAAGTACAAACAAAGTTCCTTTTCTCCTTTCCTTGGCAATAAAGTAACCACTGCAGGCCAACACCAACAGCACAGCACAGGGGCAGTCTCCTCCTTCAGCTTCCTTGGTTCTTCTCCTTGGCAAAGGGTTGTCTTGATTCCCAGAAGTGATCTAAAGTCTTGGGGTCTGGGCCCCAGTATTTATACACCATAATCCTTTGTCTCTGGAGACAGAAAGTGTCTGTACCTAGTCCAAACCAGTTCTGTACATTCCTGGAGCACTTTGTTTACAGGACTCCTTCTTTCCTTTGACAGTTTGGGCCAGGGACATCAGACGCACCAGAGGAGGTGGAGCCAGCATTGTGGAAGGCAGGCACAGCCCTATTAAGACCCAGGTTCAGCTCCTCCCACCACTCTACATGGAGATAGGTCAATCCAGCCCTGTGCTGACTCACTCTGTCTCCTGGAATCCCCCAGCCCTTGTCACTCACAAACCAGACATGGAATACACAACCTAGCAGAGGCAGGCTTGAACAATTAGGCAAGAAAATACCCAATTTCTAAAAGTAGTATTTTCAAACACAGAATGTTAAAACCAACTTCACTAAAAGATGTATTTTATCATTCTGCGTTCAGGCATACGAAACTCGAGTTTCTACCATATTCCCTTAGTCAGTTAGGATAATAAGATGTTATAATCAAACTGCCCATTCTGGCCCATGGGGACTGGTAGCCTTACAATAGTGAGAAACGAAAATGGGTGTAATTCACTATTAGGACATGCCACACACACCAGGGCATGTCCTACCTTATACTTACAATGCACCCTGCCCTTGGGCCTACCTTAGGGGTGTCTGATATGAAGAAAAGGAAAGGTTTAGGGATTGGCAAGTGGGTGAACTTGCCAAGTCGACATGGCAGTCACAGACTGCACACAGGCTCTGTGTTGGAGGGAGGCCCACCGGGTAGTCGGGGAGACTATTCCGGCACCTTCCTACCGCAAAGTTATAGCCGAGCGCCGCTGAGAAGCCTCCTCGGGGAGGTCTTTCTCCTATGATCGTACTAGGCCCAGTAACACCACCACACAGGACTCAATAGCAGTTGCGAGATTAGATTCTTTATCGGCCGTAATACGTGCAATATTTACAGAGGGATCAAGGGATCCTGTCAGAGTCTCAGAGTTCGTTCAAGAGGATAGGGTAGCGGGACAGTCTTAGTGCCAGCCAGGCACGGGAGGCTCTGCGCCAGACCTTGGATGCTGGTCTCAGAGCGGCTCGGACGTGGAGAGCCGCGACGTCGTCTGCAGGGCTCGGATGGTAGTTCCGCTTAGGTCGAGCCGCGACGAGGTCAGCTGGGCTCTGGTGGTAAGGTTCAACAAGGTCGGGCCGCGACAGCGTCAGCAGGGCCCCAAAGGTTCGTGAAGGTCTTTAAGCACGGTGGAGCCGCGACGTCGTCAGCAGGGCTCAAGGGGTGGTTCAGGGTGAGTCTTCTTTCGTAGGGTCAGCCGCGATCCGATCAGCAGGGCTCTTGACTCCAGGATACAACTGCTGCCCTGTTGTCGGGTCGCCCCAGATATAGGACGAGAGCCCTTTGATGTCCGGACCCGTGCGCCCGGAGGGGGTGGAGAGGCCGGGTAGGGGGCGGCCAGACACCCAGCAGGAGAGGCGCCAGGCCCCAGAGAGCTGTGGGGTGATCACACCCAGGTGTGGAGAGACGGTAGGGGGTCCCATCGATACTGCCCTCCGCCGAGAGAGGGAAGGCTCACGTGGTATCCCCCGAGCCAGGGGTTGGCGTCTAGATGCCGGGCCTCGCTGGGACCGAGGCCGGGTAGAGCAGGGTCATACAGGTGGTCACGTGGAGTGACGTGCAATCCAAGATGGAGGAGCCCCGATGTGCAGGGGACCTCGTGCGGCTTAGCGCGGGGAAACAGGACCACGCCACGAGGCCGGCTCCCACACTCTGCAATGGCAGACCTGAGACACACTTTACAAGCTGCTTCTGTGGGTGGCACAAACAGTGCTGCAAGCCCACCAGCAGCTTTTGATTTACATGCCCTGGCCACACATGGTGCACTGTACTAGGGTCTGTCAAGTAAATCAAATAACCCCAAATCATGGAGTCACTAATTCAATACAACACATTACAATGGGAAGCACTTGCACAGTGGCTCTGAAAAGTGCCCAAAGCATCTAGACCAGCAAAACATATAGCAAAAACACAGGAGGCAACAGCAAAAAAATGAAAGCGAGACCCACGCCAATGGTGCCAGGTCAAACAGTGAGCAACAAAACGATGGATTTAGGCCCAGATCTTTGTACTGGGGTGAATGTATGACATTGTTCTGCATTCTGTTCAACAATTGTTCTTTTTGCATTTGCCACCCCGAGTGGAACGGTAATGCCCAGACGTGGGTCCCCTGCTCTTTATGCCACTGGATTCAAGCTAATCTGGCTGAAGAGGGGTGAAACCCCGAAACCTGTCCTAGGATGCTTGTTTCCAGTCCAGGGAGGACCTGGCCTGGCAGTTCTGGCTGGACTGTTCCCATTGGGTGCAGGGTCAATACTGATTTGCATATGGCTGGGTCCAAACTGGAATGGCATGGTGAGCAAAAAAATCTATTGATTTAGGTTGAAGATCTTTTTACTGGGGTGAATGTATGACATTGTTCTGCATTCTGTCCATCAATTGTTCTTTTTGCATGTATCACTGCCCTTGCACAATAGTGTACATGTGTCAGCTTAGAGTCCTCACATGACGTTATTCTTTAGGAGACACATTCCAGCACCAAAATCCCACACTCTATGCAATCCCCTCATTCTGCAGGACACACAGTAATGGGAAATGAGAAAGAGACATTTAAATATGTATCCTCATTTTGCCTCTTGGTAGGCACACAATTTGGATACAGTCCCACGGTCCCTGGACATTGAATGTGTGGAAATGTGTGAGATTTTCATTGGTGTTGCATGGCAAAGGCCAATGCAAGGCCCATGGTACACATCCTTAACATGGAGTGAAGTAATGCTGCACATTGCTGTGGCTTGCCTTACTGAATACCTATGAGGCCATGCAATGAAATGCAGACAGACTTTGCATTGCCAGATTGATATGATTTTGGGAGCTGCTCCACCAGAGCATCATCAAATGTGATACTCGATCTGCACAGTTCAATTGTACTTGTAGCCCACAGTAGCACAGACAGTCTTGACATGATTGACTTGTAGGATTGTGTTGCGCATATGCCCTGCACTATGGTGCAAGTATGTAGGACCACACCAACTACATATTCACTGTCTCATTCAACTCAAGACTGATATGTCAAAGTATTCCCACATAATTGACTGTCAAGTGGTCTGTCATGTGTTTGAGAAGTACTTCCCAACCAGGAGGCCATTCCCATAGGTCCAATTCTGGAAGCGCTCATTAATGGTGGAATACTGGAAGATCAAGGAGTCTTGAGCACTAGCAGGGTACTTTACATGCACATTTATGAAGAGGCCCAGATGTTTCACAATTGCCTGCATGCTCATTGAATAGGTGTGCTTCCTGTTGCGACATATGTGCAAACTAGCTACTAGAGGCACAAGTTGCACATGGGTGCAGTCCATTGCCCCCAAGACATTTAGAAATCCTGCAATGCCATAAAAGCCTTGCTGTTCTACTGTTTTTGCTGTACTGTGTTGGGAAAGCGGAGGTACTGAGGTGTGAGGCTTATGATGGCATCCAGGGCAGAGGGGAGGAACCTTGAGAAAGAAGCCTGGGATACTACTGCCACTCTGGCTGAAGTAGGCTGAAAAAGTTCCAGACTCTAGTATGTGCATGTGCACCGCTGCAATGTTGTCTGCAGTCTTGGTGCAATCTGGTGCAGGAGGCGGATAATTGACTCCCTCCTGAGCCTGTAATGGGCAATGACTCCCTCCCTGAGGTCAATGAGGGTAATCCTCTGGGGTATGTCCACTCCCTTCACCTGCGCTGTGGTGGTGATAATCGTCTCCTTGGTGATCTGAGCTGCAATAGTGTTAAATCCGTAATTGAGCTTGTCAAAGTGATTTGGTTATTTTCGGCTTTTATATGTCCATGTCTTATTTTTACGCATACTTTTCTGTAGTGGTAAAAAATGCAGCTAACGGGACCCAGTGCCTGTTTTCAAACGTAGTACAGTTTCTGAAATGCCTTGTAAATATGACTGCGTCAATTTTGCAAAGCTTTTCCAGGGGAATACCTACTTTGCATATCATTACCAGAAACTGACGCTAGTGGATTTGGCGGTAAGAAATAAAGGGGCCTATTATCAAGCACTGCGTTAAAATTATCTCCGCTTTAGCAGCAGAAAACTGCCGCTAAACGGTGATAATGGGCTTGATATTATGCCGCAGAGAATTCCCATAGAAGCCTATGTTGACACCAGAACATGGGCTTCTATGAGAATTCACAAGCACATAATTTAATCGCCGTTTCTTGATAATATGCCCCATAGTCTCTGGTAGTTAAAAAGTGACACTAAGGGGCTTTAGCGTCACTTTGTAAATAGAACCAAAAAAAAGCTGCCACAGCATCAAAAGAGTGACTCTGGGGTAGCGTTAGCTCCTTCTAGATATGCCCCTATATTTTGAAAAAAAGACAATTATTCAAATATTAGTACCAGCTTAAATGAATATCTCAACTAAAAAGGACACATTCAAATAATAAAAAATCTATATTTTTTCAAATCTATAATTGAAAGGGATATGAACAACAACGATATTCTTCACAACGATATTGCGTACTGGACAAAAATATTCTTAACACAATTCTTTCCCCCATATTTCTGTCGCTCGATGTGCGTTTTGCTGGCACCAGTTCTCTGTTGCTGGTGTAGAAATAAACAGAGAGCAAAGGCCACACTAAGAAGCTGCCACACCTGAGCAAATCTCCAAAGACAGATCATATGGTAATCAAGGTGTAGCTATAACTTGGATGGAGTTGAGTGTTCTTTCTTTTCCATCCAGGTAATGCAAGTCTCGCAGAAGTTTGCAGATCATGTTGAATCGTCAAAAGCACATTCCTGAGACAGAGCTATTATACTTCGCATATTTTAAATCTGCCTCTGATAATGCAGCAAAGATTAGCAACAATATGAATTTCATGCCCTCGAATCATTTGGAACACGGAAGCTAGAGCGGATTTCCATAATGAGCCCAAAAGTGATTTATTTTGAACAATTTGAGACATAGAGAAAAAATGTCAAATTGCTCTATTAAGTGCCGCTTGCAGGAAACACATTTTTATTACTCTCATTACTCAACCTCATCATTCTTATTTATATTTTACAACCTGCAGTCTCCATCCAAATGCCTGAAGTATCCGCCTATACACATCTACTTCTGTTCACATTAAGCATATAACTTTGAACACAATCTTGGGTTAATAGTTTCGCTACAACTACACAAATGTTAATGTACGCACATTCTAACCAATGCCTCAAGTGATAACAATTAAGTGAGTACCCGCATTTTTTTTTTAATATGTCTGCAACTAAGTGAGGGGCCAACCTGGAATCCGTTCAGTGGGTTCAGTGCTGGAAAGCGCCATAATGCTCTATGTGTATTTAAAGTAAAAAAAGAATCATGGCTCATCACACAATGCTGATTCCTATTCATTAAAAATTATTTAGCTGATGATTGGTACATTGGTCATTTATGAGCAAGCTAACTTCTGAAGTGCAAATTGGCAGTAATTGAACGGGGAATTATTTATTATCCATTCAGCATCTAAGCTGCATTCACATTTAAACCGGACCCATTATTCTGTGTCTTTTAATTCACGGGCTTTGAAGAGCACCTTTAAAATGGTTTTCCATCATGGGAATGTATAGAAAACCTTCAAAAAAAATAGTCAAGTTAAACACACAATGATGGGGCTGATACGACGCATCCCCAGATGACATCACCCTTCCATTCAACACATTGACAAGAATTCAATCACCACCTCAAACTAAACTCTCCGAAAACTGAATTTCTTCTTAAAGCTCCCAAAAAAGTTACTCCATCGGTTCAAGATTGGATTAAATTCCTCCCAAACCTGAAGGGCCATCCGACCATTGTTTAAATTTCAAGTCCCTTAGGTTCATCCTCGGCAGTCATCTCAACCTCCAGATACATATCACAAGTCTTGTGACACAAGAGTACCTGCTTCCAGCCGCAGCTGCTGGAGGGAGTAAGGCAACTCATCCCAGATCAGGATTAAAATCAGCTGTTCAGGCACTGGCTCTATTCAGAGTTGACTACGGAATCACACTCCTCTCAGGTGACCCTAAAATCGACCTAGACCTGTTAAGAGCAGGTCTCTATGCTTTAGTCTGCAGTCACAAGAAATAGGATCACTTCACCCCATTCTACTTTACCTTCAGTTGCTACCTATGCAGGCTAGAGCCCAAATTAAAACTGCCTGCCCCAATCACATATATTCAACCTTGTACCTTACTGAGAAATTGAAGCTTTCATGTGACAATCGGGGGTCAAGAAATGCCCAGTTTCTTCTCCTTGGTCTACCCCCAAATTTCGATCAGGTGTGATTCATGAATCAATCTTTGTTCCGGAATAAAATCAGCTGTTCAGGCACTGGCTCTATTCAGCGTTGACTACGGAATCACACTCCACTCGTGTGTCCCTAAAATCGACCTAAACCTGTTAAGAGCAGGTCTCTATGCTTTAGTCTGCAGTCACAAGAGATATGATCACTTCACCCCATTCTACTTTCATTTCAGTTGCTTCATATGCAGGCTAGAGCCCAAATTAAAACTGTCTGCCCCAATCACACATATTCAACCTTGTACCTTACTGAGAAATTGAAACTTTCATGTGACAACCGGGGGTCAAGAAATGTCCAGTTTCTTCTCCTTGATCTATCTTCAAATTTCGATCAGGAGTGATTCATGAATCAATCTTTTTTTCTGGAAGAAACAGAAGAATTTGGAACTCCCTCTCTCCGACCCTCTGCCACACCATGTCATAACACTTCAAAAAAAATCTCACAGCCCTTCCCTAAAAAAAATACTTGAGCTAAATCATTCCAGATGCCTCCGGCTCTCTGAGGGTGAATCTCAAACATTCCCTACATGGACGCTGGTGAACTCCACTTAGGGCCTCATTAGGACGGCGGTAGGACCGCCATCCATTCTGAAACGGGACCGTCCGACTACAGACGGACAGTCCTGCCAGCCCAATTAGGATTTGACTGCCACCACAGCAGTCGCAAAATCTATATTTTGTATTGCAGCAGCTGCTGCGGTCTGCAGCACATGCTGCAGTACAAAAAATGGACTTTACACATATCACTTCACTACATGGCAACAGTGCAGGTGATGAATACAGGCCCCAGCTAGGACCGCAGAGTACAAGGGTTCGCTCTCCTGTAACAAAAACTAGAAGGAAGTTGGCACGGAAACTGCAAAATACAAAGACAGAGTTTATTAACCCTTAAGGGTGGTCCTACAACCTATACAACACTCCTCAGTATTGCATAGAGTAGCACAAAGAACTTGCATACACAGTCCCCTTTTATACACAACAGAGGGGCTCATAAGTGGATGGATACAGCATGAAGCAGAATTCATTACCTTTTATGGTCATTTTCGATACAGAACCAATATGTGGGCGGAGTTAACACACTCCTTAAGCCCGCGAAAACATGGTCAAGCAAGGACTAACTGATAACAGATGTGGTCAAGTCTGGGCATGCGCCAGACGGACAAAGGGGCTATTTATAGACTGTTACTAGGCAGACAAAGAGCAACTAGCGAAAAGGTAGGACTCTTCTCGTGCTGAGCACATGGAGACACAACAATACAAAATGGAGTCCGGACATTAGTCAACATAAGACAAGAAACATGTTTTAACTAGAGAGAATTCATGTCTTTAGTGAATGCTTAATCATATCGCTGTTTTAGTTTTCAACAGACGACCCTTTCAGCATTTACTGAAGACATTCGGCTTATTAGGATAATCATTATATATGTCAATTTTCATCATCTCTTCTACCTCTTTAGTTAAATGTTTCTGATAGGCGACATTGGCAATAGCTTTCTTATCAGGAATACAGAATGACACACATAGGGAACAAAGTAAAGGACCACATTGGACACAAATGCAACAAGAAAACAGAATTGCTACAATAATACAAAGACCAGTCAAAACCTTCCACCCCCATGTGGTGATCATTGCCCAAAACCATCCAGACAACGTCCAAGTGCCATTTTCTGTATGGATTTCAGCTGCAATTTTCTGTAGTTTATTGATAGCATTATAAACTGATGGCGTATGGTCAGGAATAAACACACAACAACTACTTGCTCCACCTCGGTCAGCTAACATAACATCTAATACCATACGATTCTGTAATGCAACAATTCTGGTAATTTGTAATTCTTCCGTAAGATTCCCAAGAGCAGCAGCAGTTTGATTTGTCACAGCCTCTACAACTCTTGTTAATCTTCGAACGTTCCTACTATTTAGGGCAGCTCCAACAAAGAAAAACAATCCTAAATTAAAATCAATACACTGCTGCAAACTAGTATCAGTTTGGTCAACATCATCAATAGATAGAGTACGTTTATACCTATTTACAGTCACATTGTTCAACAACTTCAAATCTTTATGATAAGATGCAGGTGCCAAAAATACAGGAGGTAATAGGAATGCTACATAGCATACTCCGGACCAACCGGCTGGCAAACGATAATAACCCTCATTCCCACATACGAAGTATGTGTTATGGGAAGCTAAGAAAGTACTGTTATTCAACCCGTCAATGTTCAGGATAATGATACAGTCACTAACACCAACAGGAATATAACCCACACTCTGGACACACATGTCCGCTTGAGCTTGTGCCACTTGAATCACAAACCGTTCTCTCCCTACAGTCTCTCTAGTGTTCGTGAAAATGTAGGGGATCGATTCATTGTCTGGTCGATATTCCTCCCATTCCCATATTGTCCCATTCGCTTGTGGATAACCATCTTTATCTTGATGACATTCCCTATTAAGTCTAAAGAGTAATCGTCCCACTGTAGGCTTCCGTGTGGCAAAAAGCAAAGTGTACCATGCTCTACAAGAGCCATTATGAGAAAAGGGAAGAGGTATGAATGGCGTTCCTCCTTTCTTCTGATGAGCTGGCATCATACCACATATCCAACAGTTCGTAGCATTAGTAGCAACATGGGTGTGATGCAACATCTGGATGAAAGTGTTATTCAAATAAGACTGACGATACTTCAATTCTTGATACGGAAGGGTATAAAAGTAGTGCTCCTCAGGCACTGGGGTGGTCAAAACAAGCAACTCACGGGCAGGAGTCACATCCTCAACAAACCATGTGGTTATACCAACAATAGCCACAATGATAATAAAGCTTGTCGCACAAAGAATCTTCTTCTTCTCCATCTTGTAGTAAGAAGTCAATATCTTCCTGAAACTAAAAAGGGTTGTCAGAACTCTTCCCCTTAGGCAGCCGTTGATTTCTTCACCAGCGGGCCAAGACTGGTGTCGCTACACTAATGCAGGGCTGATCCCCCCCCCCTTGCCACATTGGCTCTCCGTTTCACTAACCTAAGGGCCGTTCTGACAACTTTGGATACAGCAATCACTTCCTTGGTCGGAGGTGATATCTTCCTCCTCCAGGAATCGTTTGGTTCGGGAAGAGCTCCTCAGTGTCGTTCGGTTCCACAGCACGGCCTTTCTCCGCAGTCAGGATTTCTCGATGGTCGGTCAACACAGCAGGCTCCACCAATCCAGGCGGCACTTTACGACAGTGCAAGGAGTGGATCCAGTTCTTCCGATTAGAAACCCGCACAGCTGTCCTCGTTGCGAGCAAGACTTGCTCAGGACCAACCCATCTCGGCTCCAGACTGTTCGTCCTTTCGAAAACCTTCAGCATCACCTGGTCCCCAGGTCGGAGATTATGACCTTCACCTGTGGACCGATCAGGGAGCGCTTCTCGAACCTGTTGATGAATAGAAACCAAATTATCCGTTAACTGTGCCAGATAATCATTCATCATTACACAAGGTACATCATGCAGTGACTTAGGTTTTGGTGGACCCCAAATATTCATTGGGCGTCCAAAGACGATCTCATAAGGTGTGAGACCGGTCCGAGAATGCGGTATCGAACTAATTGATAATAATGCCAGCGGTAAAGCGTCTGGCCAAGTCAAAGAAGTCAAAGCTTGGATCTTAGCGATCTTAAGCTTCAGAGTACCGTTATACTTCTCTACCAATCCCGCAGACTGAGGGTGAAATACTGCATGGAACTTCTGGGTAATGCCTAGACCCTTCAGGATATACTTTATAACGTCTGCTATAAAATGAGATCCGTTATCACTCCACAACAATTTGCAAACACCGTATCGAGGGAAGAACTCCTTCAATAGCATCTTGGCTGTAGTCATTGCAGTATTGTCTTTCGTAGGGTATGCCTCAACCCATTTGCTGAAGGCACAAACCACTACTAGAACATACTTCAGATTGTTACAGCGCTCAAGCTGAATGTAATCCATCTGCAAAACCTCAAAGGGTGCAGTAGGTGTTGCAAATCCTCCTGCTGGAGTTCGTGTACCCTTTCCTGGGTTATACCTCAGGCAAATCATGCAGGTCTGCACTACCCTCTTTGCCGTACTAGCGATCTCCGGATGCTCCCAAACTTGTGTGAGTAATTTAACAATTGCGGAAGCTCCAACATGCGCTAGTCCATGTGCCATCTGAACCATAGGTTGTACGAAGGCTGTGGGTAACTTCCATTTATCCATCTGCTTATTTCTCCAACACCCTTCGTCATCTAATTTTCCATCATTGGACCATTGCTCCCGTTCTTTATCAGAAGCGGTCCTCTGTATCTCCAGCACTTCTCTCCTAGCATTGTGCCATCTTTCTGCCTGTGACTTCACAACATACATTGCAGTAGCACCAGGCTGCATCGCAGTCTCTCGTGCCACCCGGTCTGCCAGAGCATTCCCTTCTCCAACTTTATCAACCACTTTCTTATGGGCACTACATTTCATTATAGCAATCTTCTTTGGATATGTCAATGCAGTCAAAAGGTTGTGAACTAACTCCCCATACATTATCTGCGCTCCATGGGACGTTAGAAAGCCTCTCTCCTTCCAGAGTAGGCCGAAATCGTGCGCTACTCCGAAGGCATAGCGGCTATCTGTATAGACATTCACACACAATCCTGCACTGAGCTCACATGCTCGTGTTAGTGCCATCAGTTCCGCTGCTTGAGCTGATTTCTGCGGTATGCGTGCTGTCTCCACTATTGTTTGCAGCGTGGTAATTGCATACGCTGCTGAAGTCGTACCATCTGGTAGCTTCAGGCATGATCCGTCCACCCACAGTTCTCCATCTACATCTGTAAAGGGCGTATCCTGGAGATCAATACGACCCTTTGTCTGTTCCTCAGTCACAAGAATACAATCATGTGCTTTTCGTGCTTCAGACTGAGTTTCCGGGAATGGCAACAATGTGGCTGGATTTAACGTTACACACCTCTTTAACGTAATATGAGGAGCCAAAAGCGTCAACTCATATCCCGTTAAACGGGCACTGGTCAAATGCTGCGTCTTTGTCTGATTAAGCAGGGCATCAACAGCATGGGGAACTAATACCAACAGCTTATGGGATAACACAATTCCCTCGCTTTGGCGTATTGACACAGCTGTCGCCGCAACCGAGCGAAAACAACCAGGCAACGCTCGGGCAACAGGATCAAGTACAGCCGAAAAATATGCACAAGGTCGCTGCTTGTCCCCGTGCATCTGTACTAAAACTGATAATGCACATCCATCATTCTCATGCACATACAGTGAAAAGGGCTTTGTATAATCAGGGGTACCTAACACTGGTGCTGAACAAAGGGCTTGTCGTAATTGCTGAAAGGCAATTTCACACTCATTTGACCAGGGAAGAGGAATTGGTGTGTCTTTTGTCAAAAGTGCTAACAATGGCTTAGCTATGTGTGAAAACCCCAATATCCATTGCCTACAAAAAGAAGCAAGGCCCAAAAATGCACGCACGTCCTTCAATGTGGAAGGCACTAGCGTGTCCAAAATTGCGTGAATACGATCTGGTGTGAGTGCACGCCCCTCCTTAGACAAAAGGTGACCCAAATAAGTCACCTTTGGTCTACAGAATTGCAATTTCTTCTTCGACACTTTGTGATTGTGAGATGCCAAAAAGGAAAGCAAGGACAACGTACTCTTCTCACACAGCTCAGGAGTGTCAGCCGCCAACAAGATGTCATCGACATATTGTATAAGGGCGACACCCTCGGGTAGAACAAAGGAATCCAATTGCCTTTTCAATGCTTGACTGTAAATACTAGGGCTTTCTGTGTAACCCTGAGGAACTCTACAAAATCTATAAGACCTATTATTCAGAGTAAAGCCGAAAAGGTATCGGCTATCAGGGTGAATAGGGATCGAAAAGAAGGCATTTTTCAAATCAATAACTGAAAACGTGGTCGCCGTTGGCGGGACCAAAGTGAGTAACGTCGTGATGTCAGAAACCACTGGATACTGAGGTATCACAATCTTGTTCACTTCCCTTAAATCAATGATAAACCGATAAACCCTGGTATCCGTATCTTTCTTCAAAATGGGTAAGATAGGACTGTTGCAAACATTATAGGGAACTTCTTCCACTACCCCCACCTTAATCAAATCCTGCACAATCTGTATGAGTGCCTCCTCCCCCTCCTGGGAAATACGATACTGAGGGAGGCGTGGTAACACCGCACCCTCCTGGACACTAATGTGGACAGGCGGAATCACCATCTGTCCCACATTAGTATCCGAAGTGGCCCACAAAGAACGAGGGAGGGAAGCTAATGCAGTATCCTCCGCAACCACACACATCCGGTCTGTCATCGGGTGATTATCGTTTAAAATCACCCGTACTCCTGCGGGGGAACAGCGGATCGTAGCTCTGAAATGCTTGAGCATATCAAGACCCATAATGTTGTCAGGTGTGTTCGGGGCAAGCAGAAACGGACAGGGTGCAGAAAAGGGAGCAACGTGGAATGCAAGGGGTCGGGAAAGAGGGCTTCGAGAGAGTGTACCATCAAACCCTACCGATGTAACCATTAAGCCAGATGGGGGAGCCCTCGGAACCAATTGCTTGGACAGCGCACTGCGGGTAGCTCCTGTATCAACTAGGAACCGATCAGTAGAACCCAAAACATTTGCTGAAACATAAGGACCCTTTTGATCAACCGGCACTTCAACTGATTCTAACCCCCATCCAACGCAATCCCATGCATGCTGTGAGTCATGATACCCAGAACGGTCGTTCCCAGACATTTGATACTGATGTTGCCTATCAAACACATTAGGCCTATCCCGTTGCTGTACGCTAGGCTCAAATCGAGTACGATCATTAGAGTTCCCTCTATAATTCAAAAAGCCCCCCCTTCCTCTCGGCGGTCCCTGACCACGTCCCGGACGAGATGCATACAACACCGGACAATCTCTGGCCCAATGACCCGACTGTTTACAATACGCACATTGATTTCTATTTACATCTGACCGACCCGAAGGGGGACCATAGAATCCTCCCCTACCTCTATCGACACCCCGACGAGGCGGACCATACACTTGCGCTAACATCACCTTTGTTTTCAAATCTTTCGATTTCTTCTCTCCTGCCCCTTCGCTTCTTGCTCCTGACGCTCATAATACTGAGCCATAGTCAGGAGGGATGCCGGAGACGAAGTGGACCAAGAACTTTCACTCGCTTTTAAACGAGCTGCAATTCCCGGTAATAAGTCCGCCACATATTTATCCACAAAAAGATGGCGGCCCGTATCATCCGTAAGCGACTGACCACTGAAATCATGAAATGTCTCCTCAAAGCGTGTAAAGAAATCTGACACTGATTCATCAACCTTCTGTTTACACGAGGCTAACATATTCCAATCAATCTTTTTAGGGGGAATAATCGTTTTCAGCTTAGTCAAAATAGCAGCAGGAAGATCTAAAATAATCCGCGGTGGTTTTTGCGCGGGTTTTCTCTCCTTATCCTCATCCTCAATCTCGGACCACCTAGCCTTAAAAGCAGGAACATCATCCACCTTCCGCACAGATCTCCACATATCCGGTGGTAATATGAGCCCAAAAAACAAGTCTATATCTGCTAATGTCATAGTACAAGAATTCAAGGCCCCCTCGACCTCTTCATAAAAGGCCGCTGGATTCTTGCGGGGGTCAGGCAATGCATTCTTTAATGCCATAACATCAGCCCTATGCCAGGGAGTATAGACCCAATTATACACAAAATATCCCTTAGCATCGGCGGAAGTAATATCTGAACTAGTTCCCGCTCCTTTAGGAGGAACATACAAAGGTGCCGCCTCTCGCATCGGTTTAGCATGCACTAGTTCGCTCTTATCTGAGTGGGAGGTAGATGGTTGGTCATTGCTGATACGTGGATCCGACTGCTCCTCCTCCCCTGCCTTTAGGCGCGCTCTCTCTTTAAGGTCACTTGCCGCGTCCCGCAATGCAAACGGTCGCCGGACCGCATCAGATGCCTTAGAGGGAGAAAAAACACCGTTACGCAATGCTTTAGCATCTAATACTACATCATCAGGCTCAAAAACTTCTGAATATTTCCGAAAGGCAGTAATCACTTCATCAGAAAAGGTTTCAAGAAAATACAACTTCTCTCTATCCCGCCACTTTTCCAAAGAGTCCAACAATTCAGCAAGGGATAACTTGCCCTTAAGTGCACGAAGAGAAATTTTCCGAAGCTCACTCATACGCTCGACTGACAACATAGACCGCGTGTCTACCTTATCCGAAACCAATCCAGACTCCTGTGATCTCGGGGCGGACGCGCCAACATAAGGGGGCGGAGAACGATCTAATAAATAAAAATCATCTTCAAGATTAGTAAGGACAGGATAAAGTGGCTGGCGGACAGCATATTGACCCGAGACTTGCAACCTACGCTCTTTCTCTTGTCTCTCCGCCAGTTCTCTTTCCTCCCGACGCTTCGCTTCCTGTGCTCGCACATGATAATTTTTCCGTTGCTCTTTATCAAACAGCGCTTTCTCACGTTTCTCTTGCTCACGCACTTCCTTCACCCATAACCGCACACATTCAAACATGTCTTGCCGAGCACGCCGTTTACACATACACTGTTCCACATACTCAATCTTACGCATATCAAATGATCCATACAAAGGCCATCGTAACTCAGGATCCTTTTTGGTGTATTTCCTCCACACTGTGCTGTACATTATAGAGGAAAGACCATGCTTCACATACATATCCCTATTAGGAGTCCCCTCTGGGGGGGCTGGAGCAGATTCCTCAAGATTTAACCGGTTTCCAAAGCAGCAGCACCACTTACGGAGTGCGCTAAAAGCAGGCATGCTCAAAAATAATGCAAAATATGCAGTATTATCAAAAATGGCACTTAAACTTTGCGCCGTTCAAATTTAAACAACTCCGGAGAAATATCTGCACATTACCTGCCTATATGTGTTGCAACGCATATATTCTCACAGTAATCAATACAAAATATGACCGGTCATCACAAATCAAACTCAAATAGCCAACCCAGGCATCAAAACTCGGAGCAAGTACCGTACAACGGTTCTTACCAATCAAGAGTGTCCAGGTTCCAACTGTCAAGTTCCAAAATTCGCCCAAACGGCTGTCACGGCAAACCGACAGAAGAGGTCTCAGTCGAGGACCGGCGCCACCCAGAAGGTCAGCTCGGAAGGGAAGGAAGAAAACCTCGGGATGCCAGGACTAAAACGCCACTGGCAGTGATCACATCCCCGGCAAAATTCCTCACCTTCGTCACGACCAGTCCTTCGAGCATCCGAGTCGCCGATGAGCCCCACGTGACGGGCGCCAATTGATGAATACAGGCCCCAGCTAGGCCCGCAGAGTACAAGGGTTCGCTCTCCTGTAACAAAAACTAGAAGGAAGTTGGCAAGGAAACTGCAAAATACAAAGACAGAGTTTATTAACCCTTAAGGGCGGTCCTACAACCTATACAACACTCCTCAGTATTGCATAGAGTAGCACAACGAACTTGCATACACAGTCCCCTTTTATACACAACAGAGGGGCTCATAAGTGGGTGGATACAGCATGAAGCAGAATTCATTACCTTTTATGGTCATTTTCGATACAGAACCAATATGTGGGCGGAGTTAACACACTCCTTAAGCCCGCGAAAACATGGTCAAGCAAGGACTAACTGATAACAGATGTGGTCAAGTCTGGGCATGCGCCAGACGGACAAAGGGGCTATTTATAGACTGTTACTAGGCAGACAAAGAGCAACTAGCGAAAAGGTAGGACTCTTCTCGTGCTGAGCACATGGAGACACAACAATACAAAATGGAGTCCGGACATTAGTCAACATAAGACAAGAAACATGTTTTAACTAGAGAGAATTCATGTCTTTAGTGAATGCTTAATCATATCGCTGTTTTAGTTTTCAACACAGGGATACGCAGGGGGGTAGATTCCTTAACACTGATTTTGATGTTACAGATTTCCAGGATGACTACGTTATAGTGGATGTGTATAAGTGAAACTATGAACTATAGATCAGCTGTTAACAGGAGTTGTGGAAATATAGAGCAATCAAATGCAATTGTGCAAGGTATATTGAGTGTGCAGCTATAGATTTCGATTTTTGACAACATTATGATTTTGAGGTTTGGGTAGGAATGGGGTATCGCAATGAGTAAGTGACTACTTGCAAATCCTAATCAGATCTTAACATGATCCTAATAGTTTTTATATTTGATTTCTCATGTTAAATGTATTTGTTTGTTTTTAGTCTTATGAAGACAAAATGCAAGGACTGAAGACTCAGATATTTCCTGAAACACGTGTTGGTCTGAATAATTTTATTAAACGAAGATCCATAAAGGCTTTAAATAATCCTTGAAAAGAGTGCCCCTCGAATTTTAATGTTTATCTTTCACAAGTATTACATTTGTAGTCCCACCTTACTGGGAAAACAAGTACCCCTTTGTAGCACTTGACTTCCTCAAGGTAGCAAGGCAGAGCAGTAAGTGGCCTACTCAGGGGAGGTGATATTAGATCGCATTCTAGTCCACAGGCCTTTTAAACAGTACTCATTAATTCATTGTCCAGTTAGGGCTTTCACTTATAATACATCCAATACTTAATACAACTATGTTTTTTGTATCCCCATTCTTTTAGTGACTCATTCATCAAGAGGTGTGCCCCATGGCAACACCTAAAAGCCCTTCGTTAACCAACCATACGAAGGGTATAACAGCGTTACGTTAAAATTAGTCAACTTCCTTACCCATGAAGGAGTGTTCAAGATAGAGCTAGTGGTTGGGATTCCATTCGCCCTGATGAAAGAGCTTGACTCCCCTTTGGGCACACAATGGAGGGAAACATATTAGCACCATTAGGGTGAAAGGGCCATCATACCTAATTCATCCCCTTCTTCTTTGCAATCATAGTCCTAGTACTCATAATTCAAGGACATTCCAGTTGGGTTTACCTCAAAGTATTTATACATAACAACCTGGATCCCTAGAATATCCAGTATTTCTCATTGACAACTTCGTCTCACTGAGGTCCAGTCCACCCTGATACTATCATCTCATCAGGATTGGAGAAGCTTGCCCATGATGAATCATGACACAAAAAACTTATGAGTGATGCTTTCTCACTGATTGTACACATTCCAGCTGATAATGTTGCAGAATGACTACAGGATAATGTTAAGCACCATCTTATTTGTTTGTGGATTCACAGGCCCCTGGCAGGAATTTGCATAATCATTGGATGGGCTAGTGCTCACTATGATCTGAGCTTTGTTGTAGCGAGATGACTGTAGTGCCAGTCACTCAAACACAAAGTGGCTCTGCTAAAGCCAGTTCGAGGGCAGAAGTGAAGCACTACCTCGCTGTATGGTCTCTATATGCCCTGGTTTGTGATTGCTCACCTGTACGGAAAGAGTGCAGGCAGCCTTTAACATGTGTTCATGAATGAAAGCGGCAATTTGCATGTAACTAATAGGAGTCTGTGATTAGTAGAACATGGAATGTTCCTGGGAAAAGCTTTTTGCAAAAAGCAAGATCAATTATTGTCACTCATAATGTGAGGATTGTTCTTAATAAACTTTGCTTGACGGGATATACTTGCTTGATCATTTGATGGAATTTATTTGATGGGGCAGCTTAAAGTGGAAGGTTGATATGCACTAAAAATGACAACTCTGAAGTGCTATATATTGACCTACACCCAGAGAATGTCAGTACACAGGTGTGCGCCATAAGCAGTAGATTTGGATTCATTGCAATGTTAATACATCTTAATAATAGCTCAATCGACAAAGCGCACAAGACTCCTTAAGGAGAGTGTTGTCAATGATCATCTTTTGTGTGATGTTCTCCCAGTTTCTTTGTCTTATCTGCTTTGCTCACTTTATAACAACATGCACTTTACTCCTGCTAAATAGTACCATAGAGCCTGTGCTCCCCTTTAAACATGGTTGAGTTGGTGTATTCCGAATTGGCACATTTCACTTGCAGATAAGTCACTAGAATGTGGTATAGAAAGTGCAGAATCAAAAGGGAAGAGGGGGACCAGGAGCTGGTTGTGGTCCAATGTCCGTGCTCCACCAATGACAATTAAATCAATGAGGACATTGTTCCATGTTGGCGGTGAGACAAAAATGGCGATCACCTGCTCAACGAAAAAAAGGGGAGAGAAAGAGTGTAGAGGAGGGAGGGAGGTAGAGGGGAGGTGAAAAGAGGCAGAGAGAAATTTCCCCAGTGTCAAGGATCCAATCCCGAAGGGGAGGACTCAATGTAGCCTCTTGTTTGCCCTCACACACCCCGAAGGATGTCTTGCTTCATCATCGGGCTTGTTATTGCTCCTCGTCGGGCCGGCGCTGCAATGCCCGACGGTCCACCGAAGGGTCTCTTTATCGGAGGTCTTTTAAAGAGAAAAGCCGTAAGGTGAGTGCGGGTGTGTGGGCTTAAAAAATGATGGTAGTGGATCCAGGAGAAAGGTGATTGCGTGCGTGCAGAGTGTGTTAATAAAAATGCCTAGGGGTGGCCAAAAAGGTACTACTTTAATGATGCGGGGCCCCTGGCAGAGTAAAAAAGACCAGTAGGTCACGGGGTCACTAAAAAGCACAAGGTGCTAGTGTGACTTATAAAAAGGTCGACATGTTTCACGCCTAGATAGCCCGGGAGGGTCAGTGGCGATTCTTCAGGACCTAACTCAGTGGGGGGGGATGTGCACGGTGAGGACGGGGGTTCCTGTGATAGACAAGGTAACCTGCGTCTATGAAAGGTAAAGAAAGGTACGGAACTGCGGGGTACAGTGACCTATTCAGCAGATATAGAGAAAGCGTACCAATGCTAGTGTTACCCTCGTAAATGTAAGCTGCAGCCGCTGGCAGAGGGTAGGTGCTGAATGAGCCGGCCCCCGACGCAACCCAAATAGGGCGCAGGCAGCCACGGCAACACCTAGGAAGCCCTCGCTTACATTTACGAGGGTAACACTAGCATTGATACGCTTTCTCTATATCTGCTGAATAGGGCGCAGGTTACCTTGTCTACCACAGGAACCCCCGAATTTTCGTTGAGCAGGGTATAGAAAGTGCACCCAGGGCCTTGCAGTTTAGTGTCACTTTTGGACAACAGGATATGCTGTCCCATACACTATAGCAGCTGGGAAAACATGATTCCAGGCCTACCCTGTGTAGCTTGACTACTGCAGTACAAAACCTGCCTTGTGACCTGTCAGAATGACACCTTTTGACAGGAGAAACCTTCCTGTCAAATATTAGTTAGACACCCAATTGCCCACAAGAAAGGGTGTCTGCTATTTAAAATAGGGTTGGGCGCAACTTGCTTGATTCCGTGTAGCGTAATCACACAGAATTACCTAAGAATTCTTTGAGATGATGTGTAATTACGTGAGAAGAGTAATTCTGCATTTAGCTCTACTTCTTCGTAACAAAATGCCACCTTGCAGGGAATGCATTTTGCACTCAAAAATAGTGTTAAATGCAACAGATCACAAATAGTGAGCATGAGCAGCCACTCACGCTCGCTAGATGTGGTTTTGAGATATGATTTTTCCCCAATTGACTCTCAGCTTCCAGCTCTATCTCTAAATGCGCCCTCGCATCCAAATTGGATTGAAAACTCTTGCACAAGAGGAACAGAAGGCTGTTGGCACATTTGCGCTTTTCGTGCTGGAACCTGGGACTGCGACAGTAATGGACAACTGGAAAGAGAAGTCCCCTGATGCCCGAAAGGATCAAGAACTTTTCTCCAGGTGACCCCAGGACAATTTGATCTTTCCAATGGCCTGTGAGACTGGCCCCCTTTTAGCCCCTGAGGACCAGTTGTCGGAAGATCGGGACTTCTGCACCCGGGGAAAAAGACCAGGACAAAAGCTTGCACAGGTAGCCAATAGAACCAGCTCCATGAAAGGTACACCACTTATTAGGCCAGACATCCTGCTGTAACTGCTTATGGCAGCTAGAGCTCTCCACCAGAAGTAAAACAAGCCCAATATCATGCAAATCGGCCTGAAAAGGCCTGAGTCACGGCCATTTCAGGGTTAGTGACCCTTGTCCCACAGGTAGGATCAATTGTGTGGCACCGGTTTAAGATTACCACCGGGGTGGGACTGGGCACAGGAGTCAGCGCATTATCCCTAATTTATTTACTCTGGGGGAGTGGGAGTGCGTGGGTGCCCCCTCCCCTGTGGATAAATTGCACCGAGGCTCCTCACCTCCCCATGGCAGTCACAGGAAAGAGGCCTGGGATGCCAACCCTGGGTCCCTGCAAACTAAAATAGAATGGTGGTGGTCTCTCCCCCACACCCTGTGCCCATGTCTGGGGCAGCTACTGCAAGACACTGCATCCTGCCCACATTGATGAGACAGGGTAAGGAAGACTGCTGGCTCCTGCGCCAGTGGAGTAGAGTTTCACACACAAACATTTTAGGCAATGACATAACATTAAAGTTGGTGTCCATCATTTTTTAATAACAACGTATTACTTATAGGAATATAAATGTTCCAATATATTGAATGTGGTTGCATCAAAACCAAGCATCCTTTGGTTCCAGTATGTTTTTTTATGTGGTCTTTGGGACTATGAGACAATATACTTTATTGTAGAGTCTCACAGATCTCATGTAATTCCCTAAACTTAAATTATTTGTGATAGAGGAATTTTGCATTCCCAGGACATTTCATAACCTAAAGGCTAAACATCTGGTGAAATGCCTGGTTTGGAATAGGTAAATAATTATGGTATTACTACTAGCCCTGGATGAGGTTTGTATGATTCTTGCACTAAAGACTCAGGGACCCATGGGACACAATTTGATCCCTGCAGTAATCCTGCAGCCTGTAAATAATTGGATCGCAGCAGTTGTAATTTTGGGTATAAGAATGATGTGGTGTTACTGAGTGACTCTTGAAGGTATCCTGAGACTTTACATTGTGCATTAAGATCTAATAGTCAGAAGGAGGCACTAGGTAGGATGTAACTGCATTGTTTAAGATCAAGCATGGAATGTAATTCTACCTTTTACCAAAAGCCAGTGTAATTTCTCCTTGACCACTTATACATACATTGTCAAATTTCCTGAGCCCTGTGTTTAGTTTGACTGTCAAATTATTAAACTTCCTAACTTAATTGTAGAATATGTACTGTATTTCTTCTACAAAGTATTTAAGTATCTTTTTTACAATTAGGGTTCTATACTACATGCACATACTAACCTAGACATTTTACAGTCCCTAAAGACATTGGTAGGAAGTGGTATAAAGGTTATGTTTCAAATTTTATAAACTAATGAAATCTGCAAGTTATGGTTAGGTTCAATGGTTCCTCTAATTTCTCTCCTTTATGTGCAACAATAAAGGTCCTTTGTGTGCAGCAGCCAAGGCTGCATGCTCTGAAGAGAAGCAACAACTAATGGCTGACGGCTAGGAGCTCGTCTCGGGAGCTCCCGGGTTGGGGATCTCCAATTTGGTTGATATCCCCCTATTTACCCGACCTCCACCCTTTACCCTTCCTACATCTAACGCCACTTGAGTCCGGATCTTTGATTTCATAGTGGCTCACCCGCTTGTATGACCGCCTGGGCTCCAAGGTCCCCTACCTTGAATTGCTTTACCGCCCTTCACTAGCATTGAGCCCTCCGACTCGGATGATCGGCGACTTCACCACCTCCAGGCGGATTCAAACCTTTGTCCTTCCGCCATCTGACATACCTCTCCCCTGCGGGACTGTTTCTTTTCCCCGAGGTGTGAGAGTGTCACAATGCCTTCCCTCCTCTGCAACAAAAACACCTTAGGTCCTTGAGTGGTGACGCCTGGGTCCCCCCCACCCCGGTTGGGGTCACTCGAGCTGTCACCAGAGCTCCGGGGCCAGAATCCTCCTCAACACTGATGCAATGAGTGCTGCCACAATGGTCTGATTGTAGCTTGATAAAAGGCGCTGCTATAAGCAGAATCACCGCTAATTCCCCGTCGGACAAATGAAACGCAAAATTTCAAAATAGCGGATGACGAGAGACTTCAACAACCAGCTCAGAAGGTACAGAATCAACAACCGGATTGCCCGCAGGAGTGCCTGTCTTCTAAGGTTTTTACCTGCCCTATGTCCTGACAAGGTAAAGTAGCTTTTGATGCCAAGATCAGTGTTGCTTTTTAACCTTGCGGCACTCGTGTACTAATACCTGCCAGACCCTAAGATGACGGCTAAATTGTACAGATCGCGCTCTACCGTTCTTTTGCGGAGCTACACTTGCGACCAATTAATCAAACCTGGTTCTATCAGCATGATGAGCCTCCCGAGAATGGGGGCTGGCCCTCAGATGGCGACCATGATGTAGATATCGGCAATTCCCTCAGCAATATAGTCTACCGTGGTCGCTACGAACGCTGAGCTCATCTCAGCCTTTCCCATGACACCAAGCCAGGGTGCAATATGCCAACATTGTCTGCCAGTTTATCAGCTGCTCCCACAATGTATCTTGCTAAGAATTTCCTCTTAATAGCCGACAGATGATGAGCTCCGACTGGGAGCCCCCTAGGTTAGGGATTGCCATTTAGACATTTATCCCCTGGATGCTACCCCCCTTCTTGGACCCCTACTCAGACCTGGGATTAGTCTTGACTGTGGTCTGCATCTCTCCAATCTCCCACGTTGGATTTTGACATTCTCAGAGTAACCTTAAACATTATCCTGACACTTGAGACTGAGCAATATGGCCGATACCCGGTGGAGCTGCAATACAGCTACAGAGGAGATCGACCCTGGTTCACCCCCTCGGCCGTCACCTACCCAGCAGGACATTGGGCACAGTTCTCCTTGTCTCCCCGCTATGTCTCCTTTTCCTCCCCCTCCCTCAGGCAAATTTTCCCTAACATTGTTGGCTTTGTGATCTCCATGCTTTTCTATGTTCTTGTAACAGATGTAATTTGTAACATGCAACTCGTTGATCCTCTTGTAAAGCGCTCTGATACCTCCGGGTCTAGCCAGCGCTATATAAAACTCATAAAATAAAATAAATAAAAACTTAATATGCAAGCACGTGCAGTGTGCATGTTACCACAGCTAGTGGCACAGTAAGGGTGCCTTGGGCCCTCATGATACCAGAAACAAATGTACCCCCTAACCTCTAGTTGGTATTAAAAGACACCCATTGCAGGGGCATAGTGGGCACCTTGCATCCACATGCATGGGTGCCAGTGCATCTTATACCCAATCATTCTACCTATAATTCCTCTTTATTTGCCTTCTCCATGCCATTCTTATCTCCTCCTTGCACTTTTTCATATCCCTATCCACTTCCACTCAATCTCTCTCGTTTCTCCTGCTCTCCTTCCTCCTATCCTTCTCTGTTTGTGCTCTGCCCCCCTTCTCCCTCATCCTGTCTCCTCTCTTCAATCTATGTCCGTCCCTTCTCTTTCCCACAAACTCCCTCTAATCTCCTTGTCCTCTTCACATTCCACTCTTTCTGTATGAAATATATATCTTGATTATGCTTCTCTCGCTCACTCATATCATTCCTCTCCTTGTCTCCAAGCTCCTTGTTTTTCACCTGTTTGTCTAAATATCCCCTTTTAGTCAAAAATATGTTTATTAGACCGTAGTCTTTTAAACAAGGTTTCTTAAATCAAGATCATATGCAAATTCAAAAATACACACTATAAAATTCATTATAAATATGCATTTAAAACTCAATTCATCAGTCAATAAAATCTACATTTTCTAAAATCCATTATGACAAGTAAAGCAACCGATTTCACATAATTCAATAAGGCTTTCTTAATCTAACTGTATAAATGTATCAACTGATAATACAAATCGACCCATGGAACACACCACATCAAGAAATCAAATTCCCACCAATTATTTAATCGCTTGTCCTCTATCCTTTATGTGATATTTTATAAAAGTAGGTTTTAAAAAGGACTTCAGCTGAGCTGAAAACCAAAAGCAGTGCAATAAGATGTGGATTAGATCTCCCTTCATATTTAGACCACACTTACAGATTCTTCCTTCACCTAGCAATGCACATCCTCTTTCTGACATTAGGACTTGATTTAACCCACATCTACACTTTAGGAGGCGTCTTCGTATTTTATTATTTGGGAGTCTGGCCGGATAGGTAAATGTCTCACTTCATATCCACGAATTCATCAGGTGGAAGACAGAATGTTTCTTCTCTAACTCTAGAAGATCCTCCTCCCTGGAAACCTGCGTTGTAATTCTTTTCAACTCCTCTGTACCGACCCCTATTACATTTATTTAATCTGCTAATTCTATTTTTAATTCCCTGCAACAGAGTTGAT
Source organism: Triturus cristatus (assembly GCF_964204655.1). Lineage (NCBI taxonomy): Eukaryota > Metazoa > Chordata > Amphibia > Caudata > Salamandridae > Triturus > Triturus cristatus. The sequence goes on along the minus strand of NC_140582.1, from coordinate 875,601,389 downwards.
TTCTCCTTCTTACTACACGGGCCCAGTTTACCTCACTTTGTAATATCTCTCCTTTACATAACAGGGAGATTTTGGAGACTTCCAAACTTTATACACATCCAAAATTGTATAGTATCTGTCATTGCTAAATATGTCCACTCCGTCAGGCTCATTTCCATCTTAACTGCCTGCACCATACAGGACGGTGGCAGGGAAGTGGGATTTTCAGACACCTTGCTTCTTCAAGATTCCAGCTCTTTTTTCCCCCTAAGCTTATCACCTCAGCTTCATACTGACATTGTGGTCGTATCGTGGCCTGATAGGCCACCAGCACCAGTCACATGGAGGGCCCCCCATAGCGATAGTTACATTTCTTCAACCCCAAGATTGTTTGAAGCGCCACGGCTTATGTTGAGGCCAGGTGATCCTTCCATCCTATATCGTGAGGGAACCACAATCCTATGTATTTGTATTTTTTTACTCTTTCTAATTTGACTTTATTTCTTTTCCAGGCCATATTTTCAATTGCTTACTGTTACATCCACTGTCTTTCTATTTTGTAGTATGTTCCTTTAAGATTGCATGTTACCTGGCCACATGCCACTATGCATGCGCTAGGTTATTCTTTCAATGTGATTCTATATTCCAATGCTCGAGGTTTGTGTACTTTTACAGTTGTGCTGGTCTTTCATCTGGAGCTTGAACTGTAAGGTTTGCATCACCGTGTTTCTAATAAATATTCTTCACAATTTTAAATTTGACTTGAAGACTTTGTAACACTTACCTATCAGGAGTACCTTGGTCTTTTCCATGCTTCTTTTTAAATTTTCCCTTTGCAATAATCCGAAAACACATCTAGTAATTTCATTTGAAGGCCAATCCCAGTTAGATTAATGATCACTAAATCGTCTGCGAATAATAGACAGCTGATATGCACACCATTCATTTCCAGGCTAAATGAATTGGGTAAACTGAGAACTCTCTCCTTTTAGTTCTTTTTATTGTTCTTTCCTTCCTTCCTCCTTTCCTCCCTTTTTCCTCTTTCTGTTTCACTCCCCTTTCTTTATTTTGATCTACAATTCTTGCTTAGTCACTTCTGTTTTCTCCTATCTCACATCTATCGTTCATCCTCTCAATACATGCCCACCTTTCTCTCTACATTCAAATCTCCCCTCACTGTTGCTCTCCCAAATCTTCTTTTCACTCCTTATATTATTTCTTTCCTATCCTCTCTTTTTTTCCAATCCCCATTCTTATAATTTCCCCTTTTCTCTACCAGCTTTTTTTCCATTCTGTTTTTCCTATTTACTTGGTATTTTTTTGTGAGGATGTGGGTGTGTAATATGATATGGCTATGCAACGTTCCCATGGAATACACTTGCAAAAACTGTCTTGGGTCCAGTCGGGCTTGTTTGCACAACCTTGAGCTCACACCTGGGTAGCTATGGCTTCAAAGTAGGAAGGCGTGAGCAAATGAACTGGAGTAAAACATTAAACAGTATCAAACAACAAAATAAGAAAGCCACACAAGACCTGTGAAGGCTGGTGCAGGTAAGGTTAGTGGGCCGGGGTTGGGGAGTCAACAGATGACGCCGAGGGAAAATAAAATAAAAAGGAAGAAAACCACTTAGCTTGCAGTCACCGCATCGCCAACTCGGCGATGTGTTGAGCGCAAGATAAGTGTTTTTCATTTTTTAAATTGTATTTTCCCTCGTTATCTTCTGTTGACTCCCCCCGCCTCCCCACCTCTCCACGGCTCTTACTGGCACCGGCCGTCACTGCAAAACATGAAAGAAATATGACACAAATTCATAAAAATAAATTATGTTTTTGTGAATTTTCTAAGATGAGCAAAATTCAGCAGAAGGTTCCGGAAATACAGATTGTTAACTATATCTTTTCAACCCAACCTCAAGCAGGCACTGGCAACCGACCGGATAGTTAGAACACTTTTGAAAAGTTTGTAAAAGTTAGTTTGCCTACTTCGGCCTTGCTTGGGTGACCAAATTTTACATGGAGAGGTTCTGAATGCCAGTGGGGTGCATCTGGACAGTTACTTGGCCAACCAAGGTTTTTCCAGTCCAGTTCCAAACTTTACACCACAAGCACCATAGACTTCAATGGAGAAGTCCTGATGCTGTGAATTTTAGGCGATGGAGATGCTCAAGGATGCTCTGGGTCCTCTGTGGTCGAAAGGGGTGCCTTTGTGGTTATTTCTCGGTCCATGGGTCATGTGTGACATTTTTGGCCACAGAAGTCGGGGGTTCATAGAAGACTTTTTTTAAACCATAGAATGCCTGCTGCGGCTGGTCTAATGGTCTCCTTGTATAGCGGTGACAGCGATATTTTTGCGTGGAGGCTGATGTCCCTTTTGGGAGACCAATCTGGACTCAGATGGCACTCCCAGTTCCGGCTGACATGAGTGCAACTTTTGTCCATCTACAATCATTCTCTCAGGGTGCCCAGCGACAACTAGTAGCGAATCTTCTACAATGGCTATATGGGCTACTTCAGCTGTGCTGACCCAGTTGCAGGTTTCCCGGGGGTCAGTTCACTATCATTGTGAGTCGCTCCTTTGGTCTGAGGTTAGGAAGCAACTTTTTCCCAAGCCATGAGCCACAGACACAGTCCTCTCTTTGCTAACCCAAGGTGCAGCAGATTCACTGCAGCACACCATCCTCTCTTTGAGCAATCCAGGGGGAAGAAGGGCAGTCCTTCTTTGGCCCTTGTTCCAGTTCCAAATTGATCTGCTCAGCAGGGTAGCATGGGTGACATGGTTATTCTCAGAAAGTGCCCTGGGGATGATGCACTCACTAGCCAATGGTCTACCAGGTCATCTATTCTATTCCTAACGTCTTCTAAAGTGCATAGCTGCACATAAGGGCCTCTCAGCGCTAGGTTAGCAGCAGGTAACTCTGCTGAAAGAAAAATATTAGTTGAACAGTATCGTTTTTAGCAATTTCCTAAATTTGGGTTCAGACTCTGTTTTCCTAATATGCTGGGGAAGTGCGTTCCAGAGCTTGGGGGCTATGGATGCAAAAGAGCTTCCTCCACTTCTGGTTCTCTTTATTCTAGGCACTGCAAACCACTGCTGGTTTGAAGATTGCAGTATTTTTTAGGTATTCTAGCAGGAGAGGAGTCTATGAATCAACATTGGGCCCTTATTAAACATATCTCGAGGGGCTAGGCACAGAGCTTTGAACTGTATTCTTTTAATCACCAGCAACCAGTCCAGGCTTGCCAGAGCCGCAGTTGCTGACTGATGTTCAGGGAGTTAAAAAAGTATGCTGTAAGCGGCATTCTGGATGACCTGTAATTTTTTGATTACAGCCTTGGGACTTCCCAGGTATAGGACGTTTCCATAATCTAGGCACGAGATGACCAATCCTTGCACCATAATTCTGTGCGATGGTTCAGGTAGCCATCCCAAAAGCTTTCTCAGTGTTCTAAGCAAGGCAAAGCATGTTGCATCTAATATTTTAGCTTGGGTTGTCATGGAAAACTTGTCATCGAGCCATGAGCCAAGACTCTTGACTTTTAGTTTTGGGGTGGGTTGATCGCCAAGAAATTCTGGCCAATTAATTTCCACCCATCTATTGGGGTTGTTTCCCACCACCATCACCTCAGTTTTTTTTACCATTTAATTTCAAGGCTGCTTGCTGCCATCCAGTCTGTCACATTTTTGAGACAATGTTTAAGTTGGGTGGAGGTCTTATCAGTTTGTGAAGAAAGAGAGATGATAATCTGCGTAACATCCATGTAAAATATAGCGCCAAAGCTAAATTCCTTTATGATCTCTGTAAGTGAGATAACATACAAGTTGAACTGGGTCGGGCTTAAGGAAGAGCCCTGAGGGGCCCCACAATTCAGAGGGTAAATTTAAGATTTTGTAACTTCCTCACATACCTGAAAAGTTCTATTTTGGAGGAATGAAGTGAGCTATTTGAGTGCTGTTCCGGCTATTCCTGCTGCCTCCAAACTTTTTACTAGCAGTGGGTGGGAAACATTGTGAAAGGCTGCACCCAGATCCAATAGGAAGAGAGCTGCAGTCCCTCTCTGATCGAGGAAGGCTTTTACTTCCTCTGTGGAAGCCAACAGGGCAGTCTCAGTGCTACTCTTAGGTCTGAATCCTTTCTGAGATAATTGCTTCCAAATATTTTGGGAGATTTTTAATAATTATTTTTGATGATATTTTACTCAATACTGGTAGAAGGGAGATAGGGCAATAGTTTTCACACTTGGAGGGATCAGCTGGTTGTTTTATTAGCAGTGGCCTCGCAGTTGCGTGCTACCTAGCTGCTGGAACTATCCCTAACTCTAGTGACAGATTAAACACCTCAGTCAGCCTGATAATAACTCCCAAACCCCCCCAACCCACCCATAATGGCTGAAGATGCTGGGTCTAACGGTGAGCCGGACTTAAGAGATTTAAGAATCTCATCAGTACTTTCTTGAGTCATTTTAGGAAAGGTGTTCAGTGTTTCATATCGCCATACCTTTATTTCCCTAACTTCAACATCCCCTCTCAGTGTCAGGAGGATGTTATTGACTTTTTCTAAGCACAAGCTGGTTGGAAACTTGCAGCAATGGTATAATGGTGGGGAGCCTGATTTACTGACAGTTGTTTTGGACATGCTGCTGACTATTGATGAATTGGCTTCATTGTCACTCTTAGAGGCAAAGTAACTGATTCTTTGCCTTCCTTATAGCGTAATTATATTTTTTTATGTTTTCATTTGTATGTATCTTTGTCCGTAGGATCATATTTTTTGTCCATAATCTCTCTAATTTAGTACCCTTTTTTAAATTCCAAGAGTTCAGGAGAAAGCCAGGGAGCCAGCCCTACCTCCTAAATATTTCGTTTTTGCTAAATAATTAAGGACCGTTCGCATCCAGGCCCCAAAGCTCCTATAACTACTTGAAATCTGTCCTGCCATTGCCGAGCCAGTGTAAGTTAAGACATCTTGCCACACTACAATGCCCAGGTTGTCCCAGCTGAGTCTAAGTCAGGATTGATGAGGGATCGGGACTTTATTGCTTCTATTACCTAGTTAAAATGGTATGAGTTTATGATCCAACCATGTGATTTCAGTGCGGTCTCCTGTGGTCATTTCAAGTATAATCAAACACATAGGAACTAATAAGTGCCCTTGCTAATGGGTGGGGCCTTTGAACCGGAGTATTAGCTGAATTATCTCTAGATCCAACGTGATATTTATGGATCCTTCACAGTCTATGTTTTCTAGGTGGAGATCTAAATCCCCTAGAACTGTGAGGTTTGCTGTATTAGGCTACGCTCCACCAATATATTGAGAAGTATTTGAATACATAGATTAGCAGGACTTGTGGGCCGGTATATTAAAAGACTGGAGAAAGTGAAAGTTAAGGATAATTGTACAGCAAATAGCAAACTTTCACAGTTAGATAGTAGTTCTGGATCACATTTTATTTTATGCTTCTCTTTATAGATTATGGCCAAATTCTCTCCTCTTGCCTGTCACATCTGACTATCGCAAATCCTTGAGGTACTGTCATTGCAATGTCAGGCATTGAGTCTTCATTGAGTCAGGTCTCAGTAAGAAACATGGCTTATGGTTGCTCATTTTCAAGAAAAATAAACAAATCCAAACTATTTTTTGTAAGTGATTTGCGATTTAGCACATACATCTGTCAGATATTCATTGTTTGTCTTATATTTATATGAGCTATGTGTATCTTAATTTCCATTAGAAACCTCCAGCTTGGTAATGACTTTCCCGCTATGTGTGGCATCTAGCAATCCTAGAGTGCATTATTCTGCCACCTGATAAGATGTCCATACCATTCCTCAGATGTCAGAAGCTGGGTAGACCTCCCTAGAAGTGTGGCTACCTGTGGGCTACACGCCCACAGAAAACTAGTTCAGGCAGGGGTCTTCCCTCTCTGTCCCTGTCTCCAGCCTGTCTACCTGAAAAAGGGTAGCCCCTCAGGAGTCTGAATGTCATTTGCCCAGCAAAGGCTGCTTTGCCTTTTAAGCCTGACTTTTGGGCTGGATGCCACTCAGGAGCAATGGCCTAACACATAATATAAAATGCCTAATATGGGCTCTTTGAGAGGTCTCTACAGCCTTTCCTTACCAATTTTAGAAGACCGCAGGCAGAGGTAACTCAAATGGGCTCAAACCTTCTCCTTTCTGAGGAACCTCCCTGTATGCAAACAACAGGCATGGTAGGAGAATGTAGCAAACACAAGGTGATAATGGACGGAGAACTGAAACTTGTCAGACAATCTCTCCCAGTCACAGATCTGGGTTAAATCCATCATCGTTCTTTAGCTCACTTCACCAACCCAGTTTAGACACAGCCATATGCAAATCAGCCCTGACCTTGTACCTCATGGGAACAGTCCAGCCCGAACTGCCTAGCCAGGTCTTCCCTGGACCAGAAACAAACATCCTAGGACTGGTTTCGGGATAGCACACCTCATCAGCCAGGCTAGCTTTGATCCGAACACTGAAACGTTTCAGACAATCGCCCTCAGTCACAGATTTGTGTAGAATCCATCATCGTTCTTTAGCTCACTTTGCCACCCCAGTTCAGACCCAGCCATAGCGTACAAACTTTTAAAATTATATAGCATAAAAACACCAATATAAATGAGTGCACAGGCTGGGACTACATTTCCAGAATACCCGCCCGGCACTCCGCATTATGTCATGATTAGAGGTCTGCGTTTCACTCCCAAACTGCCCATTTGTAATGGCAGCATGAGAAGAGATCAGACAGACTGGCAATCTTCTCAACGCGCTGGGGCTACAATCTCCTATAGTCCAGCAAAGGTGCTCCCACGTGACACCATTGCCTTGATGCCTTTACCAGCGGACCCTTTATATTTCCAAAGCACCATTGTTATGGCAGCGTTGGGAAGAGATCGGGGCACGTAATATGTGACAGAACGGGGGTAGACATTTGACGAACAGTAAGTCTGGTTGCATTGAGCAAGCAGAGTTGGGGCATTTTCAATTGGATATAGGACACATTTTAGTCTGTCTTTATTTACCATATTTTTCATTTACAGTGTGTGACTGTAATGCTCCCCCTCTCCTCTCCTCCATGGAGTAGGATTCTCCCACAGCTATGGAGAGAATTTATAAGTGTGTACATGACGAAATACAGTGTTCACATGATGCGCGTTCACGCATGATTTTGTTGTGGGGCTTACACAAGCATGAGTTGATGGCAGTGTGCATTGCACACACATGGAAGACACAATGTGGTCACCTAAATATGGTGATTTAGACCATGTTCGTATTTGATAGTTAAGTGTATATATGTCCTGCCGATTATACTTGTATTGTCATGTTTAAATTATGAGGTATGTAAACTATGTTTTGTCTTTTTGATGTCAACAACATTTTAAATGGTTTTTCTATGTTTCTGCATGTTAAAATAGGAAATTTTCCTCACGGAACGGACCAGAAATCTGTCTGTTACTGTTTTTAGCTATCCCTCTTCCGCCATGTAATAAATTCTGAATAGTCTCTTTGGTAAGTGTTAGGAATTTTTTATGGGATATTACCCTCCCCTCAGTTCCCTTAAAAAAATATTCCCCTCGAGGGGCCTGCCCGCCATTAGATTATGCTTAAGCAAGTGACGGATAGCCGATGATAAAGCATAACACCCGGGGAGGGGGTGTGTGAGGCCATCCCTTTACTTTTTATATAAATGCCCTTGAGATATAGGGGAATTTCACGAGGAAGATGTGATCCATCCACATTTGAGGAATTCCTCACGGATTGGGTGGGTGAGTCTCAAATGTAGGCTTATGATTTGTAAAAGGTACATTTGTTTTATTGTGTTTTCTTAACCCCTGCAATCCCAAAGGACAACCTCCAGCTAATCCCTACACTGGCAATGCTCTTGGGATGGTCACCAGTGGGTGACTTTTTGGTGCATGAAGAATCACCCCTCTTGTGCCCTGACTGTTTAAAGTCATAGCAAATCACAGCCTTTATGGGGTCATAGGTCTTTCCAAGGTACCCCCTCCCTGTTGAGTGGGATGTGATCATTAGTTCCTCTCCTTGGGCATCTTTGGGGCACTTTATGGGTTTTTCAGATTTTTTTAAATTGGGCCCATCTTTGCCCTGAAGGGGGCATGTCTTCCTTTCTTGTGTTTACCACCGTGGGACTTTTTTGGGTACACTAGTGTGGACCCATTCATCAGCTTTCAAACCCAGCTCACTAGGGCTAGAAAGCTTAGAATCTACTAGATGCAGATGTAACTTACCTGAGGTACAATTTTTAAGAATGTGCTCTTAGTTACCAAAGTGTAGAGCCTCTCATAGGTATCCACCATGTTACCCTTGTTCCAGCCTTTTAGTGGCTTCCCAGAGGTATCTATAAAGTCCACCTATGTCTGAGGTGATTCCTTGTGTGTTTTCATGAATTTTTGTTTGTACTCCTCTGGGGTGAGACAAATAGCTCAATGAGGGCCTCCTTCATGTGGGTGTATGAATCTGCCACCTAATCCTCCAATGTCAGTAACCTAACTCTCCCTACTGTAGGAATCAACTCTCACAATAAGGACCCCTGATATTAGGTACCCACCCTTCTCATCCTGAGAGCTCTCTCACAGGATGCCAAAAATGTGTCTCTGTTATCCTCCTCTACATATTTAGGAGCATTACCTTTGGGCAACCTGAAATCATAGGCACGCTTTGCCTTCACCTCGGGTTCCTTGTTGCTGCCACCATGTCATTGGGGTCTCATCCACAGCTTGACCCTTCTCTCTTCTAGGGCCAATCTACTTTCCTCTAAGGCCAGCTTCTTCTCCTAAATTTCTAAGATGTGGAGTTGGACTTCAAGTTCTTTGGGTCTCCTTACAGAGGTGAAACTTCTTTCCCTTCCCGATAGGAAGTCATGCATTGATTGAATTGCGGGGGCCCCACTCTCATTGTCCCCTTCTGTTTCAAGGAGATCTCCACCATCTTCTTCATCCTCCCTGTCAGTGGTAATCGCTTCTTCTAATTCAGCCTGAGCAATCTTTGCTTCCTCCCAGACTCTGAGGGCCTTTCCTAGGTCACCTTTCTTGGCAGTGATAATTGGGCTGATTTTCCTGTCCGTGCACAGCATTCTCAAATCATCGATCCATAGTTATGCAAGGATGTCAAGTCGATTTCCTTGTTTTTCATCTTTGAAGGACTTGCAAAACATTTTATCAGTTTGTGAAGAATTTATTGTATTTTTAGCTTCTGGAAATGGTGCCTTGAATATACAAAACCTTTAGAGCTTTTTGCTCAATGTCGACTTGGCAGGTCCTTTTAGTGGTTGGTAACTTATTAATTGTCTGGCACACTTCAACACGAGTTCTTGATCCCACATCTAGGTACCAATGTGAGGATTTGGGTGTGTTATATGGTACGGCTGTGAGCCCTACCATGGAATACTCTCGCAAAAACTGTCTTGGGTCCAGTCAGGCTTGTTTGAACAGCCTTAAGCCCAACTCTGGGTAGCTATTTATCAACGGCACTAGGGTAAATCATTTAACAGTACCAAACGATGAAAGAAGAAAGCCACTCAATACGAAAGAAATACAACATCAATTTATAAAATTAGATTATATTTTTATAAATGAGCAAAATCCACCATAGGGTCCTGGCGATACAGATTTTTAATGAAATCTTGATTTTGAATCCAACAGTTTTGGCAACCATAAAGATTGAAATCTTTTAAAAAGTTTGTAAACGTTATTTCAGCTGCTCCGGATCGGCTCGGGCTACCAAATCAAACAGGAACAAGGTCTTTGGGGAAAATAGGTTTGATTTGATCATGTACCAGAGCATTTTCCAGTCCAGTTCCAAACTTTACACCCACACAATCATAGACTTCAATAGAGTTGTCCTGAAGCTGTGGATACAGGAGATGAAGATGCTCAAGGACACCTCAGGTACTGTGTGTTCAATGGGGGTGTTTTGTGGTTATTCCTTGGTCTACGGATCAGGGAAGGAGACTTTGGCCACAGAGGTCAGGTGCGGCTGGGCTACACGGTTCAGTGACTAAATATCAAGGGACAGAATATACACTGCCCAAAATATCGACTCCAAAATATCGAGGGGCAGAATATAGCATGCCTATCAACAAACAGGTAAGTACTAAAATATCGAGTACAAAATGTAAAATGTTAAAATATAGTTAACTAAAATATCGAATTTTTTAAATGTAATAAAAATACTATAAAAGTAATTAAATAATAAACACAATTAAATAAAACATAGTTAAAATAAGGTAAAAAAGATTATTATATAAAAATAATAAATGTAATGTAATTTTTTTTTAAATATATATTTACTTAATATTATAAAATAATTATTAATCTTAATTATAAAATATTTAGAACATTATTAAAAATATATTGACATATATATAAATAAACATAGTATCTAAATATAAAAATAAATAATATATAATAATTAAAATAATTAAAGTAATATTTTTTATGTTAATTAATAATGAGTGCAACAATAGGTAAAGCGTTGGATAGCGTAGAGGTAAAAATTACTATTCCCACTCCAGAAATGCAACAGTAGGGAAATCGTTGGATAGCGTAGGGGTGAAAATTACTATTCCCACTCCAGAGAGTGCAACAGTGTGGAAAGCGTTGGATAGCGTAGGGGTAAAATTTACTATTCCCACTCCAGTGAGTGCAACACTAGGGAAAGCGTTGGATAGCGTAGGTGTAAAAATGACTATTCCCACTCCAGAGAGTGCAACAGTAGGGAAATCGTTGGATAGCGTAGGGGTAAAATTTACTGTTCCCACTCCAGTGAGTGCAACAGTAGGAAAAGCATTGGATAGCGTAGGGGTAGAAATTACTCTTCCCACGCCAGAGGGTACAACAGTAGAGAAAACATTGGATAGTGGGAGTGTAAAAATTACTATTACCACTCCAGAGAGTGCAACAGTAGGGAAAGCGTTGGATAGCTTGGGGGTAAAAATTACTATTTCCACTCCAGTGAGTGTAACAGTAGGGAAAGCATTGGATAGCGTAGGGGTAAAAATTACTATTCCCACTCCAGAGAGTGCAACAGTAGAGAAAACGTTGGATAGCGGGAGGGTAAAAATTACTATTACCACTCCAGAGAGTGCAACAGTAGGGAAAGCTTTGGATAGCGTAGGGGTAAAAATTACTATTCCCACTCCAGAGAGTGCAACAGTAGGGAAAGCGTTGGATAGCGCGAGGGTAAAAATGACTATTCCCACTCCAGAGAGTGCAACAGTAGGGAAAGCGTTGGATAGCGGGAGGGTAAAAATTACTATTCCCACTCCAGAGAGTGCAACAGTAGGGAAAGTGTTGGATAGCGTGGGGGTAAAAATTACTAATCCCATTCCAGTGAGTGCAACAGTAGAGAAAACATAGGATAGTGGGTGTGTAAAAATTACTATTACCACTCCAGAGAGTGCAACAGAAGGGAAAGCGTTGTATAGCTTAGGGGTAAAAATTACTATTTCCTCTCTAGTGAGTGTAACACTAGGGAAAGCATTGGATAGCGTAGGGGTAAAAATAACTATTCCCACTCCAGAGAGTGCAACAGTAGAGGAAACGTTGGAAAGCGGGAGGGTAAAAATTACTATTACCACTCCAGAGAGTGCAACAGTAGGGAAAGCTTTGGATAGCGTAGGGGTAAAAATTACTATTACCACTCCAGAGAGTGCAACAGTAGGGAAAGCGTTGGATAGCGGGAGGGTAAAAATTACTATTCCCACTCCAGAGATTGCAACAGTAGGGAAAGCGTTGGATAGCGTGGACGTAAAAATTACTATTCCCACTCCAGTGAGTGCAACAGTAGGGAAAGCGTTGGATAGAGTAGGGGTAAAAATTACTATTCCCACTCCAGAGAGTGCAACAGTAGGGAAAGCGTTGGATAGCGTAGGGGTAAAATTTACTATTCCCACTCCAGTGAGTGCAACAGTAGAGAAAACATTGGATAGTGGGAGTGTAAAAATGACTATAACCACTCCAGAGAGTGCAACAGTAGGAAAAGCGTTGGATAGCTTAGGGGTAAAAATTACTATGTCCTCTCCAGTGAGTGTAACAGTGGGGAAAGCATTGGATAGCGTAGGGGTAAAAATTACTATTCCCACTCCAGGGAGTGCAACAGTAGAGAAAACGTTGGAAAGCGGGAGGGTAAAAATTACTATTACCACTCCAGAGAGTGCAACAGTAGGGAAAGCTTTGGATAGCGTAGGGGTAAAAATTACTATTCCCACTCCAGAGAGTGCAACAGTAGGGAATGCGTTGGATAGTGGGAGGGTAAAAATTACTATTCCCACTCCAGAGAGTGCAACAGTAGGGAAAGCATTGGATAGCAGGAGGGTAAAAATGACTATTCCCACTCCAGAGAGTGCAACAGTAGGGAAAGCGTTGGATAGCGTGGAGGTAAACATTACTATTCCCACTCCAGTGAGTGCAACAGTAGGGAAAGCGTTGGATAGCGTAGGGGTAAAAATTACTATTCCCACCCTATTCCCATATAACACACAACCCACTCCAAATAATAAATTAAAACAATTAACATAATTATCAATTAATCAATTAATTAAAATTAATTACCAATTAATTACAATTAATTAACAATTAATAATTAATTAACAATTAATTAATTATCAATACATATGAATAAAAATACATATTTACTTAATTACAATTAAATTACTTCCCACCCTATTCCCCTATAAACCCACAACCCGCTACAGAACTAAAACGCAAAATTAAATTAAAAACAATTATTAGTTCATAAAAACGAATATTTAATTTACTATATTTAAATTACTTTCCACCCTATTCCCCTATAAACCCACAACCCGCTATGGGAATTAAATTACGCAAAAATTAAATAACATAATATTCATTACTTTAAAAATATTAAACATACATTTCAAAAATAATATATATATTTAACACATATACTAACATACATAACACTATTTTTTTTTCGATATTATGGAAAACAATATTTTAAATTCGATATTATAGCAATCGATATTTCTTACCTTAATTTAGATATTCTGACCTACTATATTTTGGTAACTTGATATTCTGTCCACTCTATATTTTAAATTCGATATTCTGGGCAGTCGATATTTCTGAATCGATATTTAGGGTGTTCACCGGGCTACACGTCTTCTTGTGCAAAAATCCCAGCAATACCCTTTGGTGGAGGCTGATGTCCCTCTTGCGTGAAAAATCTGGTCTCAGGTTGCACTCCTGGGTCCTGCTGACACAGGATCAGCTTTTGGCCATCAAGGATGTGTATCTTGCCATGCCCAGCTACTGCTAGTAGTGAATCTTTTGCAGTAACCACTCAATTGCTGATGTGGGCTACTTCTGCTGTGCTAACCCTAGTGGGGATTCCGGGGGGTCAGTTCACTGTTACTTTGAGTCTCTCCTTTGGTCTGGGGGTTGGGCACAACTTTTCTCCGAGCCAGGAGCCACAAGCACCGTTCTCTCTTTGCTAGCCCAAGGTGCTGCAGGTGCAATCCAGCAGATGGTGTAACCTCTCTTTGTGTGCAGAGGGCAGCAGGCCAGTCCTTCTTCGGTCTTTGTTCCAGTTCCGATGTTATCTTATGGGCAGACTGCCAGAGGTGCCCTGTGGGGAGGATGTGATCACTAGCCAATGGGCTACCAGGTCTCCTCCCTCTTGGAGATTACTTGATGACTATGCGTGGCATCTATCAATTCCAGAGTGCACTATTCTCTCCCCTCTCAAAATGTCCAGACCTTTCCTTGCATGACAGGAGCTTGTTAGCCTACCCTAGAGGTGTGGCTACCTATGGGCTACATGCCCACAGAAATACAGGTTTGGGCACTGTTCTGCCCTCTCCATCCCTGTCGCCAGCCTGTCTACCTGAATAAAGGGCCGCCCCTCAAGCCTGTGAATGCCATTTGCCCTCCAAAGTCGGCTTTGCCTTTGAAGCTCTACTTTGGGCTAACTCCCTGTGTGGATTCCTGCAAAGGGGAGGTAACACCTTGCCCTGTAGTAGGCTGCTATTGTTCCTAAGCCTATGAGTCCTTTACACAACTCTCCAGGTGGGCAACGTTCTGTCTTTTAGTCAGTGCCCATGTAAGGCTACTGGACAACTGGATCACAGAGTGGTAACTTTCTAAAAGTTGCATTTCTTTATAGTTCATTACATTTCCCCTACACATCAAGTCAGGTTTAATGCCATGATTAATTAGATACATTACAGTACCCAACATGCTAGTCCCCTTCAGAAGTTAGCCGAGTTAAGTGGTCAGCCAGGAACGCCGTGTTTGCCAATGGGACTACTAGACTTTCCCCAGAACGGTGACAATTTGGAAGTGTTGCTGTTAAGACATATATAAAATACATGTCCTACCTAATAATAAACAGCTCCCTGACTTAGCGCTCTATAGACCTTCTTTAGGGGAGACCTACATGTACTGCTAAGGGGAGTAAGGGCCTTTGCCATTACTTTAAAGGGTGAAGTCGAATGAGCAGTGTTACCACTGCCCTTCTAGTCTGCAGTGGCAGTCTGGGAGCCATTTTTTAAATTGTCACACACAGGGTGGCACAAGCAGTGCTTCAGCCCTATGTGGACACTCTGCCTTACATGACCTGGGTACAATAAACAAGCAGCCCTTAAGTAAGTAATTCCCTGCCAATTGGTGATAGTCAATTTGACATGTACTTTGTATTGGGTAGAACACTGGCACTGAGGTCTGAATAGCAGGCCTCAGGGCACTTGCAGAGTCGAGAAAGCAGCAGCATCAGTCCAAAAATATGGGTATGAACTTGGAAAAATATGCATCTCTTTACAATTTTCCTATGATGTCCCTCCTCTACCTTTATTCTTTCTACTTCATACCCCATTCCTGCCTCTCCATTCATTCCCTCCTTATTATATCACTTCCATAGCTGCACTTCTCCTTCCAACCTCTTTGCATCCACCTGTATTTCATTCCATCCCTCTGTTTTTCTTCAATTATGCTGCATTTTCATTTCATTGTTCATCTTCCACCCTGTCTCCTTATCATCTTCTTTTCTACCTCATTACAAGCTCCTACACAAATCCACTGGGTGAATGTTTGGCCTCTGCTCCACTGCAGCCTCTATTCTGAGCTTTACCAGTTCAGTTCAGTTCATAAACTTTATTCAGATAAAGCATCGTATCCTACATGGGACTGGTCTCAGACTCTGTGGCAATGACTCTACTCCAACCACTCCCAGAGGAAGAGACCATTCAGAGCTAAACCTAGGGAGGCTCTTCAAAATGATTCTTAGCAAAATAAGAACAAAGCTGGACTTGGTTTCTTGTGCTCCAGTTCAGGGACGACCTGGCCTAACAGTTTGTGGTGGACTTTTTGTATTGGAGCAGGGTCAAAACTGATTTGCAAATGTCTGGTTCGAACCTGAGTTGGAATGGTGGGCCAAAAAAACGCTGTTTTGGAATGCTACCCTGAGCGATTGCCAGTGGTTCGATACATTGCAAGCATTCCTCCCATCACCATTTGTGTGTTTGATGTAACGCACAAAGTGGCCTAAAGTATGCACAGACATGGGCTCCGTGCTCACTGTGCCACAGACACCTAGCCACACCCAACTGAAAAGACCCAATCAGGGTGAAACCACTCTTGGGTTGTTGTGTTCCGTCTCAGGGATGACCTGGCCTGGCAATGCAGACTTGACTGTTCCTGGACTGTTCCCACTGGAGTAGGGTCAAGATTGATTTGCATATGGCTGGGTCAAAACTGAGGTGGCATGGTGGGAAAAAGAACAATGAGTTAGAATGCTACCCTGAGTAATTGGCAAGGGTTAGACTTATCACAAGAATTCCTCCCTTCACCTTTTGTGTGATTGAAGTTATATAAACTGCTGTCAGTGGAGGGAAGACTGGGCTGTGGTGCCTTTGCACTGGCTGCATCGAAAACAGCCATGCCCCTCACTAGAATCAAAAGTTACAGTCACAGAATAAGGTGATACTCACTACCTCCTCTGTCCCACTCGGCTAACCTTTTCTAGAATCTTCGCAAGGGAACAGGTGATATTGGCCAGGTGCTCCCACCCTTGCTACATCTAAGAGGCCCACATCCACATCTCACCACTGAGGGCTATAGATCAGGAACACTGATGTGCTTTTTTGACCGTCTTGTATTTAAATAGTGCTGAATGTTCTGGACAAAGCTGTGATAAGTTCTGATTTGCATGGTGATTAGGTGCACCCTTTCAGACTACGTGGTTGATAAGGATGTTGAGTGCAGTGTTTAGTGTGGCCGATATGGGAGGTGTTTGATGAAGCAGATGAAGTTCACAAATATGATTCATATATGGTTCTGTGACCATCGCTGTTCATAAGTATGAGGTGCAGCAGATAGACTGAAAACTGACCTACTGCTTTGAGATAAACACTCATGTGCAGGTAAGGGAATTGGCACCGTCACATTTTCAGTCACCTCTGCAATGTTAGGTGTTTGGAATTTTATGATTTAGTGTTCTACAAGAACCATACATAAATGATTACCTTTAGAGAGGGTTTAGACCTTCTTTACAAACTGGAACATGTCTACAGAAATCTGGCATGTTTAAAACCATGTGCAAACAATTTTTCTCTCATGCCTAAAGAACGCCTTCTCTTTAACCTCTACATTGCATTCTGATTTTACACAGTGCAGCAATCTTTGCTCGGCATTGGTTATTTGGTAACCTTGCATTATCGTGTAGTAAGAACACAAAGGGGCCGATTCCAATCCTGGAGAAAGGCCGTACGAATCGTCGTACGGAGCGTTTGCTCCGTACGACTCGTGCCCGGTAAACTGTCCGTACAACCTAGGAAGTACGATTCGTACAGAAAGCCTATTTCCATACGAATCGTACAAAATAGCGACGTCTGTCCGTATGTAAGCAGCGTTTTACGGCCCAGCAAGTATGATTCATCACTACGTCACTTCGTACGGCTCTTTTTTTACGGGAGCCAATTACAGCTGTAAAAGCTGAGTCCACAGGGGTACGAGTAGTACAGGCATAGACCCCCATGCGTTATGTATGTACGCACCGTACCCCCAGCGCGTATGTATGCACTGTACCCCAGCACGTATGTACGCACCGTACCCCCAGCACGTATGTACGCACCGTACCCCCAGCGCATACACGCTGGGGGTACGGTGGTTACATACGCGCTGGGGTTAAGGTGCGTACATACGTGCTGGGGGTACACACCGTACATATATAACGCACGGGGGTGTATGCCTGTACGACTCGCACCCCGGAAACTACTTTTCCCGGGATACGAGTCGTACAAACTTCACTTCGTAGCGGGTAAAGTCATTCCCCGTGTACGGGACGTTTTCCGTACGATTCGTAAATCGGAAAGCCGGTCCGGATCGTACTTGTACGCTCGGACTGTATTTTTACGATTCGTACGGAAAAGTGTCCGCTACGATTCGTACGGATCGGGCCGATCCGTATGTACTTTTTCCCATACGAATCGTACTTCACGGGTCGGACGTGGCTTGTACGATTCGTACGGAAAAAAATACGGATACGAGTCGTACCGGAAAAAAAAAATACAGGATCGGAATCTGCCCCAAAATCTCCTGATAATATTGAAAAGTACCTCTTAAAAGATTCTGGCTCAGATTTACTGACACTCTGCACAGAGTTTACTTCACCAAATTTAGGCAAACCCAGCACACAATTTTATTATGGGATTTACATTCCAACGCAAATAATGATTTGTATGGGAAATGTGCCCACCCTGCATTGTGCTACTTGGCATCAAGGGATCATAGCATAGGTGGTATGTGGGCATTCCCATACAACCACCCATGGGTTTTGAGGCAAATCCCTAACTGCTAACATTTATAGACAGGGATTTGAGACAGAAATCCCTGTCTCCTAGAGGCAGGCATGAGAGTGGAGAAACTTTTAAAAGTCTCCTAATTTTTCAAACTTTGCGTGTGTGTTGCACTGTACAGCACACATATAAAAGTTTTAAAGGATAGTTTTTGTACTTGAAGGATCTCCTTCTTTGCAGTATGTATTGCAATCACACATGTTTATGTTACATATTGGCTGCCCGAAAATGGCCCACCGAGAGTACAGGGGGTCAATGAGCTTTCACCTCGAGCCCGAGATACTACCTCCACTCAATCAGCACAGTAGTAGCTTCGGTGGACCGGGGAGTCAATGAGTAAGGAGGAGCCGAAATAAAGGGCAGGTAGGATAAACAGAATAAAGTTAAAACAGATTTCCGCAATGCGAGGCACACAATTTCAAAAACAGTTTAACAGAGCGCGAGGCACTAACGACGCATAACCAGCAGAGTGTTACCTCTGCCTAGCTGTCTGCTGCGCGTCGGCGCCATCAGGCCCTGAAATAGTTAGGCACAGGTGGAAACCTAGAGCGTCACCGTGCCTAAATGGCGGCCCGCAAATGGCCCACCGGGCCATTCAAACTTAAACGATCTTGATTATTACCTCACAAATAAACTCATATTAATATATTTTATGCCATTATGCACAACTTCACCAATTATATCATAATTGTGTCATAAAGGGCATGACGTACAAGATGAAAGTCTTGAGTACTGCTACAAATGAAGCCAAAGAAAGTCCTGTGTACACACATTCGATTTCACCATAGCGTACATGTAATGTGATAGCATGGCCATTTTGTAAGTCACATAATAAATTATCTTCGTCCCATGCCCTGTACCTATAGGTCTGTGGGACATTGGGGTTATGGCTGCAGGTCAAAAACCACATGTAAAATGTATAGGGCATGGCTTTCAGCATTGGTCTGACAGCCCTGACTACAGGGGCAAACAGCACAGATGTTGCAGTTGATAGGACCGGATTCTTGCCTACCTGGTTATCTCCAAGAATCCTTTCAGGTCGCCAGGATCTTTTTTTCAATCTCCATCAACCGCCGTTGTCCGCTGCTCGCCATCCGATGAGTCACCATCACTTGACTTCTATGGACTCAAGAATCTCTTATCCTAATCTAGATCTCCCCTCGCTATCAGAGATAACCATCCTCTGCTACCAACTGATAGGACCGGATTCTTGCCTACCTGGTTATCTCCAAGAATCCTCTCAGGTCGCCAGGATCTTTTTAGCTGCTAAATAGCATGGAGGGGAGGAAACATAATTACCAAAATTAGAAAGGACCACTGACTCCGAATCTAAAATGTGTAAGATTTTATTACAACCAAAAAATAGCTGAACCTACAAACACCTCAATACCAGGTGTAAGAGATAAATGGGCACTAATACAAAAGCAAGTCTATGTAGGATTCTCATCCGACTCAATACAAAAAGAATCACAGACTCTAAGATCATCAAGAAAGCAATGGTTAAGCCAATATCCAAATTATGAATCATTAGTCTAGAAAGGAAAGCATTAGTCTATCCCTACACTAACTCTAAAGTGACATCCCTACTTAGCATTCCCCATCCCAGGCAAGAGAATAAAAAGGTGTCAGAAGTGAAGACTTCCTAAGAAGTACATTCACTTAGTCAGAACTTGACCTAAGATGCTCTTTCTAGCTTCCCGTCTAAACCTCAACTGCTCAAACCATGGGGCACTGTCCCTAATACAAATCCCCAAGATCATAGAACACACCCTTCGGAACACCTCTTCAGCCAGGTCTTCTCCCAGTAACTTTCCTACAAGCTTGTCGGGCATCCAACAACGGTTAGCTTGACCTTGGGTCCCAGGCACCTTCTCCGCTGAAAGAATCATCTCCACATTCCAGTGTACTCCTCTGTTGGCTTCTAGCAGCATCCTAACTCCTAAAACAAAGACCTAGTCTAACTAACGAGCTAAATGTCCTTGCAGCTGCAACAGAAACATGGGAATGGAAAACATTTCACGTTTCCAAGATTTTACATCTCCCTGCAACCCAAAGCCTTTACCAAGGGAAATCATTTTCGGCCTACAAAGTTAGCTAACATAAGAAAATTAACAGGGCCTTCTCGTCTAAAGTATATGCGATCAGGTCTTTAAAATCCTAAACACACTATTAAATCACACTCTAAGCATTAATTCATTATTCTCATATGCGTGAATAAGCAACCTACACGTGTAACTTTAACATGGCACACGTTAACCTAATACATTGCATTGCATTGCATTGCACGAAACTAATCATTATGCATTTACTAAATACATTCACAATAGCTTGCAACGTTACTCTTCACAAAAGCATTATTACATTTCTAATCACCTCTATATTAAACGATTACAGCAATACATTTCTATGACACTTTTAAGCACACATTGATTAATATGCGGGTGCTGACTAACACTGAAAATGATGCACCCCTACAAATTTCAGAATCGTATGACGCTCTATCACAGTAAAAGGCCTTTGACTCTGCACTATGGCCACCACCTAGAGGGGCATATAGCATACAATGCATGTTTTGTGGCAGTATTGTTTATATTTAATTCACAAGACCACTGTATGTCTTCTATCCTTACTTAGGCATGAGGTACACCTATTGATAGGTCTTGTCTCCTGGACTTGTGGTAGCCAGAGTTCACTTGGTAGTTCTGTGGTGGGTACTGTTACTTGTCTGATTTGACCCAGATCAAAAGTACTATCCACTTCAACAACATTGTCCAAGTTCTCTTTTCGTTCTGTTCACTTTCTTAAAGTACCTTGGACAAGCAATCAAACCTTAATCAGTAGGTAGTAGATAGGTAGTACCAATAGAGGTAGTAGGTTTGAAACACAGACACAATATCCAGTCACAAGAAAGATTAATATCTATTGAAACATGACCATTTCTAATAATTATAGAAAGTAGTCATAGTAGGGAAATTAAAATGATGAACAACAAAGAAAAACTAAATTAAAAGAATGTGCTGTACAGGGAGAGGTGTGGCACAGCAGCCACAGTGGCTAGCTCCAGGGCACAGGACTCATGGTTTGATTTGCAGCGGCAACTCAGCTCAGCACCATGTGACTCTGGGCAATAGCTCACTTAATCTCCCTAACGGCACCTTGAAACCTTAAGGGATGACATGCTCGCACTTTACACATATGGATTTTTATTAATAATATTCCAAGGCCCAGATTTTCGATCAGGGTCATAATGTATACAGAGTGATATGCATTGACTGATATAACAGTGGAGTGTCTGGTAAAGTTATCTCATGAAGTTTTATCGCTAAATCTCAGCAATCATGGGATCTTCTCAGATCTTTTCAAATGTAGTGTGAATCCACTTTCTTTTATCTAGGCACTAAATCCAAAACTATTGACATTTTTGCTACTGGTGGAGGACATCTATAAATTCTGCTTTGCTCAGATAGGCACCTATTGTATTCCTGGGTACATATTTACTAACATTTCACGCAACGCAGCAAGTGAAGTTGCTGTACTGCTTTGTGTGAAAGGTAGAGTCAAGTACAGTGCCATATTTAGTACGTTTCTGCTCTCTCCTAGCTATGGTGCGCTTGTGGCTGCCTAAAGCAGGCATGCTTGTATAATGGCGCCTGTATTGTGGTCAGGATGGTTTTAGTGCAGTAGGGAATTCCTTCCTGCATAAAAACTATTCTTTGAGGCAATTTCCTCTCTGTGCAGAAATAACAAGAAGAAATCAAGATATTTCTCCAAGTTCATTACCCCAGCTAGAGGTGCACACACCATTTTGGTGCACAAGCAAGTTTATAGCTCTTTTAAAATAAGTGTATGCATCAAAATACATGAGAAGAAAAACATAAATGTCCATGCTCCACCCATCTAACATCTACTTGATGCAAAGTAATGCAGAGCAGCGCTAGGCTCTGACGTGCATTCATTTTTTTTTTACAAAGTCACAAAAATCGAGGTTTGTGTGGCTTTGTAAATCCCAAAATGAGAGTCACCTCTAGCCTGTTACAAAAAAGTAATGCAACCCTAGGGGAGAGTGGTCGACCTCGAATCTAGAGAACCAGGTTCAAGTCTCAGCAAGGACTCTCAACATCCTGTGATTCTAGGCAAATCACATGGGGGCATATCAGCAAGGCGAGGTGATAGAATTTTCGCCGCTTTTGCGGCCGTTTTTGGCTGAAAAGCGGCGATAATTTTATCGCCTAATTAGCAAGCTCACGCTAACGAGTGAAAACTTGGGTTAGCGTAGGAATTCCTAATGCCCAGCTTTGCATCTCTAATGAGATGCAAAGTGGGTGTTCCTGACCTGTCATGACAGGAGAAATGTTGCTAAGAGACATTTCTCCTATCATCAAGCCCCACGCTGTGGAGCATAGCGGCAAGAAAAGTAGCGATAACCCCTGTTATCGCTACTTTCCCTACGCCTGCTTCAGGGCTGACTTAGCCATGATATCCTATGGAAGGTGGATATCATGGCTAAGTTTGTGAGTCCCTATCATCAAGCTAACGCCACATTGCGTGAGATGATCGCTGGGTTTCCAGCGATAATCTCACGTTAAGCAGTTAGCGTGAGGATTTTTATCGCTTTTGAGATAAGCGTTGCTAATAGCACGCTATCTCAGCCATAAAAATCCACGCTAGCCGGCGATAATTATCCTAGCTCTAAGTGCGCTTAGCGATAATTATCGCCGGTTTTTGCTGCTATGCCCCTTAATCTTCCGGTGCCTAACAAAATTAATGTGTCCTTCTGTAACGAAACTGGTGCTCATGTGAAGTCCTCTGATACCCGATTTGGGTCTAGTTTGCGCTAAATAAAAGAAAACAAAAACCCTGATGCAAAGTTTAGTAAATCTGGGGCTTGTTATGAATTGATACTAGAAACCATGCGTGTATATGTTTGTGTCCCGCCTTCTCTCAGAGTGCCTAGCTTGTTGGCTGATACATGGGGGTCCCATTGCCAGCAATTTCTGTCATTCACAATTTTAGATTCAATGTTTTACAGGCTCATCTGCAAGAAAGATCAGAGTTTTCTTTGACAGGCTCAACTGGCCCAAATGTAGGTGCGGGGCTCCAAGTGTTGCCGGGCGGCAGTGTAGCACTCTTCGTTTGGCACGCACGGCTGTTCACGAAATTCAAGAGCCTGAGTCTCGGACACAATCAGTCATGGATTTTCGCTGTTGCGGCACTCAGGGAACCTGAAGCCGTGGGAACTGAGGATTAGTGTTAGGGAGATAAATGAATCTGAAACCGATATAACTCAGAAACTCTAACGGCAAGAAAATAGTTCCAATCACTCAAAAGTTTGGATTAATGGAAATTTCTGAAAGCAAATGGGCAGTCCCTACTTTTCCTTTCAAGTTCGAAATAGGAAATTGGAACTTCCTCCAAAACTCAATCCAATTTTCAGTGACGTCTTCAAAGCTGTGCACTCAGGCCTCCAAATGATAAATGGCGTAGGCAGGGATGACTCATCCATTGGAGCGGGGGCATTGGCACCCTACTGCAAGTCACTACACCCCAGGCAGACTCAATTTCCAGATGCAAATGGTAAGTGTAGGGTATGGGCGGGACTATGGAGAAGACTGTTGCTGTGGTAATAAATTGGGTATGTCAGATTGGCCTTATGTTTGCACCGGCCGGCCTGACATGCGCAGCTTTGATTTCCATAATCAATGCTACGTGGGAGGTGGAGGTCCAAAAGTCTCCGACTCAGCATGGCGTTTCCTTGACCAAGTCAGACCTGGCACTGCTCTTATGCTGTTTGCTATTAAAAGCAGCATGACAGCAGTGCTTGGATTGGCTGGGATTCTATTGCCCAGCATGCACATCGTTGTTTGGCAGCACAAGTCCGGAGGCTCAGCTCATCAAGGTAAGAATATTTTTCTTTTATGTTTATTTTTTTAAAGTTAAATTTGAATTGCAAAGTTGATCGGTGCACATCCTATATAAATAATATATACCTATACATAGAATGTACCCTGACCACCACCACTGCAATACACATTTTAGAACGTCCGTACTTTGGAGAATTATTTTACTTTTATGTGCTGTACGTGTCCGACACTTTTAAAAGTCGCCAGCCGCCGCTGGGCATAGGTGCTCACTGTCTGGTCATAGGGTCCGTGTGTGGGCAGCTCAAGGGAGCTGTGCAGTACTTTAGTGCCCACAGAATGTTTCAGTTCTCCTCTTTGGAATGTTCACGTGTTGTCAGTCCAGCACAGCTGATCTACAAATGTTTGTTTCTCAAGGATAGGCATCCTTTTTTGAAGTGAAAATTAGCAAAATGTGCTGAAACAAAAAGTCTAGTATTTAGGGCAAATTAGAGGCCATGACAGGAAGCAAGAGCCGTAAGCACAGTATATCATCTTCAAATTAAGACACTAAGCCAAACTGAGCTGGAACAAACTTTAAAAAATTTGGATGAGCTTTCTTTACTAAATGAATTGAGACCAACATCTGTTCAGAGAAGTATACAACCCTTGCAGTTAAAGGGAATGCTGCATAGAACATGGTCCATTCATAGCAATAAACAATTTAAGGTATGTGGTTCATTTGGATGTAAAATGGGTCCCAATCAGTAGAATCTGAACTGGGTTTACAAAGAAGAACCATAAAGTCTTTAACTTGAATGCAATGGTGAAGCACACCTTCTCAATTGCTTCAAAGGATGAACGCTTTCCTTCTAAGTAAGTTGAGCCATAATGTCCAATTGTTCATTACATCCTTTCTTTAGTAGTCAATAAATCCTAGGAACTTTCTTATCTGGGTTTGGGTTTTGATAAATACCATCTCCAGCCGAGCCATGTCTCTGAGTATGAGGGGCTGTATTGTTCATTCCCACCACGTGTGCATGATCCACTATTAAATCCTGATACTGTTGCCACTGTGTAGCAAATAGGATGCCTTTATGGTCAGTTTGAAATTCCGTACTGCTTACCACATCTTTTGGAGGAGTCCCAGGAGTTCACATAGGATCTGTTGGCAGCTATGGGTATGACCAGGCAGCACCAGGTTTACTAGCTATTAAAATGTTAAAAATACTTCTATAGCACGCATCTACCCATAGGTGTCTTGGAGCTTGCAGTTCATGAGCTACTAAGCTAGGGCATTGCTGATTCCTAAACAGCCAAGTCTTCAGTTCCCTTCTGAAAGCAAGAAGGGCGTGAATGGACCGAAGATCCAATGGGATGAAGTAATGAAACTCCTTCCTCCCCATTTCAATTTCCTGATTCTTATGATGGTGATCAATTTTGCATTAGTTGCCATATAGGCTTTTTTGCCCAAAGAGATATGGCCATGAAATGGCAAAAGACCCACATATTAGAAAACACTGTTTTGCCCTCAGCACCAGAATTAAGGGTGATGTTCTTATAACCACTGATCAAGCCAAGTGTATTAAGGAACTTTGCATCTACTGACATATTCACATGCTTACTTAGTCTAGAAATTGCATGTTCATCAGTCTGCTAACTTTTAGTTTAGAATTAACATGACGAGTTTGGCCCATGGAAGTGGTTGAACTCATTGACTCCCACTTCAGGAATCATGATTTTGACCTGTGCATTTAGATTGTGCTCTAAAGGAATACTGATAGAACTGTCAGTCTCATGGCTCCATGCATGAGCTGAACAGTGGGATCAGTGACTAAATCAATTCAGCTGTGTTCTACATTTGTTCTGGGTATGTAGCCTTACATTGAGCCAGTGGCGGATGATCATTTTAGCAATTAGGGTGTCAGGGGGCCACACAGTTAAACATGCACACTCACTCACACCCCCATGGATTCACATATGGTTACACACACACCCATTCGCAACAATCATGTACTCAAATACACATACATACACAGGCAAACCGCACGTCAAAAAAAAACTTACCTTCACTGCAGCTCTCCGGCCGGGAAGTCACACAGGTCCCAAGAGGGATGGGACTGCTTCCTTCTCTCATTGGCTGACCTAAGGTCAACCAGCGAGGGAAGGCATCAGTCCCACATTCGTCACAGAGCAGAATGGGGTCAGCGAAATCATCAAGTAAGAAAATGGCATAGCTTCCTATTTTAATTTGAGTCTGGGAAAAGGCAAAAAGCAAAACTGTCTATAGTACATTATACCAAGTGACCGGTATGGTTTTTAAAACCACTCAAAGTGCACACAAGTCTGACCGAAACAATGTTCAATCCATATATATTTGGATCATTTTCATGTTTTTTTTATATAATAAAAAATGAAACATGAAGTAATGCATACTGCACTACTATTCGATGTATATGTACACAGTATTATTTTCAAAACTCTTAATCATCAAATTTTAACTTTTTCCAATACCAAAAACATTTTTTACACATTTTTCTATACCACAAAGCATCTTTCACAGCTTTTATACATTTTTCATAAAAAGCTATTGCAGTACACATCATTGTTAGCCCGAATCCTCAATCCACTCTCTCATTCATTTTCAAGAACCACACATTTCGGTGGGTTAAAGATTATATGAATCTACCTTTTTTGAGAACCATAAGATAAAGGGCTTAATCTATGGTTGGCCAAAGGGGAAGTTGCAATCTGCAAAGCAGTGTGCAAAACAAAAGGTCAGACTAGACAAAAGACATTACTTTGCAAACTATTATTCCATTTTGGGGCACCTATATTGTGAGAGCCTCCACCTTGGACCAGAAGATGCTGGGAAAAGGTGAAATGGTGATACTGCACAATCTGTGTGTGTTAGGAGCAAACAAAAAAAAACAACTGATAATATATTTATCACCTTACAACATAATTATCCATTTGGAGGGCGTGGCTTGGCTCTGATGAAGTGAGCGGCAAGCCCAAGATATCCGGTCGGCCAGCTGCCCTTTATTGACATCCTGACGGCCTGAGCGAGTTTGGACCCCGCTGAGGCGCGCCCCTGCAGTTGGTAACAGAGAGCGACATGCATTGGGGACTGGATATCACCTAAAAACGACCAGAACCAGTGGTTTTGACCACATTGGCTGAACCAGGGCAGAGAGACAAGATGGCAGCACTCGCAGAGAGAGGAAGCCGAGAAGAGATATAACAGGCTTACAGCGTCACTGGAGCTGCGGCGCTCGTGTCTGCGGAGACCCCCCTCTCCTACCTTCTAACAAGTCTAGGCCAAAATACTTGAAGTTCTCCCCTGCAATGAGCTGGCAGAAGGAAGGTGCCGAGCGCAGCTTCGGGGTGCCCTAAGATGGCGGTGCCAGTGGGAGAGGGGCTGATGCTGTAAGGAGTAGAGGGCGGACAGCGTTGCACAAGCTGCAACGCCCTTGCCTGCGTGGACCCCCTTTTTCACCTGCTAGTGTGACCTGCCCAATACAGAAGAGAAGAGAGACCTCCCCACGACGGTGAGAAGAAGGAACCGGATGTGGTCACAGGGTGAGTCACGGCTGCGGAGTCTGGCGGCAAGGAGCGGGCACGGGGATAGCTGAGACTGACTGGCCTGCATGGGCGAATGAGGGTGGCGAAGGCGGGTGTGTCTCCCCCTGCTCCAACCTGGGCCTTGACTTGAGTAGTGGGACCCCAGAAGAGGCTGGCCTGGGAGATGGTGAGAGGGGCCCTTGAGACTGTTGGCTGGCCTGGACGGAAGTGCCCACTGAAGGCCGTGACAGCTGATGTGAGTGCTGAGCAGATGGGACTGTCTGGGTTTGGTCTAGAATGCCTGTAGACACCCTCCATAGGAGATGCAGCTAAGTGAACCCAGAGGACTGGCAATTGATCATTGAGCAAGCGACAAGGATTGAGCTACGACAGCGGTGGTGGGTCTTCCCCTCCTCTGATCAGCCTGGGGCGGCGACAGGGCCCTTCTGCTTGCCCAGGCAGAGGGATAAAGGGCGCTCAAGCTCGCAGAGCGCCTACCAAGAGTCCGGACCCAGCGGACAGCGGAAAGTGCCAGGCGTTGCCTGAGAACCCACGTAGTGGCAAGGGTGCCGCAGGTTGGAGTGACATCATGGGGAAGGTGCCCAAGAAGAAGGGTAGGGAGGAGGCCATAGTAGAGAGACTGGTGGAGGAGGGAGAGGGGTCCGATTTGCAGGCAGACAGTCCTGGAGACCCCACGCTGCAGGACATTCTACAGGCCATCACCTGATCCAGTGAGCGCTTGGCCGAGACTTGGGCCTACTCAGGGAAGACCATAAAAAGTTAGCGGGCCACAACATGACCCAGAGGGACAAATTTCTAGAGTCGAAAGTACAGACAATGGAGTTCAGAGCGGAGGATGCAGAAAACAGATCATGCAGGAGCAACATAAGAATCATAGGCCTGCCGGAGAAAATAGAGGGCTTCCTCATGATAACCTACCTGGAAAACTGGATTAGAGATGTAGTAGCTCCAGAGGGGCGGTCAAATTACTTCATTTTAGAGAGAGCACACCGGGTCCCAGTGAAGCGCAGCGAGTGGTGATAGCGAAACTCCTCCATTTTAAAGACAGGGACCAAATACTTACCCAGGTGCCCCTCAGAGGAGACATAGAGGTGAGCAACTCAGTGGTGCGAATCTTCCCAGACTTCTCTAGAGAGGTCCAATGGCAGAGAGGGTCCTACAGAGAGGTAATGCAAAAACTACGGCAGCTAAATTATAAATGTGCAACGCAGTACCCAGCCACGATGCGAGTCACTACAGAGACGGGCACGGAACTCTTCAGGACATCACAGGAGGCGGCTGACTGGTTAGAGAAGCATGAAACGATGGGTGCCGTCAAAGAAGCCAGAGAGGAGAAGACAGAGAGAGAACCGATTCGGTGGTCGTCAAACCATAAGGGAAAACCTGGCCCGACAAAAGAAGAGGTACAGATCGAGCACCAGAATGCAATGCAGATGGTGGTGCTGATCAGTGGCAAAAAGAAGAACTTGGTACTCCCTGAAAGGAGCGAGGTGGCAGCGGACACTGGCTCAGAACACGGGTCTAGCAAATCTGAAATTTCGAGTGTGGTGCTTCCAGACGTCACTCTGCAGACGGCAGACAATATCGCCTAGATGAAGGGGGTAAGAACTTCCCAAGAAAAGGTTGGAGCTGTACTGAACATGTATGACCCAGCAGTGAGGTACAGGGACTGCCTGGGGGGGTGCTGTGGGGGGTCCTGATGAGACAATGGACCTGAGAGGCAGCTACAGGGACTTGGAGAGCAGCAGACGAACAGCCTCACCCTTGCAATTGAATGATCAACCTCCAAGTAGTCACTTGCAGACTTTTAAGCTTAGTTTGGATGGGGGTTTTAGCCTGCTTATTCTGGGGAGTGGGAGATGGGACAATGTTTAATGTTAATGGGAAGGGGATGCCTTCAGTTGCAGCATATCAGGATACATGAGGGTACAAGTGCGAAGAACGGCCCAGGAATGGCACACAAGGAGGGAGATAGTCCGAGATCTATGATACCCCTAATGGCTGATAAGCAAAAGTATAAATGCATTACATGGAACATCTAGGGCATGCACACAATGACGAAACACCACAAAGTTCTCTCGCACATACTAAGGAGGGGAGCCCAAATAGCTTTACTACAGGAGACGCACCTCACTCAGAAAGAGGTAAAAGCTTTACACAGGCGATGGAGCGACCAAGTTTGCTATACTACCTATTCAGCATATGCATGGAGGGCCCTAATATGGATCCAAGCGGGGTCCTATTTCAGCTGATAGATTCTCTGGTGGATCCAGAGGGGCGAAACATCACTATAAAGGGGTGTCTAGAAGGGTGAGACATTAGTATGATTAGTGTCTGTGCCCCTAATGTAGAGCAGCCAGCCTTTTTTGCGAGATTGAGCCATTGCTTCACACAGTACCTGATGGGCACTACCCTAGCTGGGGGCGACTTTAACAGTGAAGATGATACGCTCCTAGATAGATCTCACCCGGCTTTGTGCAATTCGCAGGAGACATGGATGGGGGAAGGTGGATGCTTGGCGAACCCTGCATCCACAAGATAGAGACCACTCCTGCTTCTCTGTGGCTCATGAGGTGCATATGAGGCTAGATGCCTTCCTGTGCTCCGTTGACATGCAGTGCCATGTCACCGCAGCGGAATACTTAGCGAGCGCAATATCGGATCATAATCCATTGGTCATCTCCCTGGGACGGATGCATCCCGTATCGGCGGTACCCACATGGAGGCTCCGTCCAGATACAACTAAAGACTAGGTCTTTCGAGAGGAGATCAGAGGAGAAATAGAGCAATATTTCGAGGCAAATGCGGGGACAGCCTCCACGCCGAATGCTGAGTGGGACTCCTTCAAAGTGGACCTGCGGGGCCAATGCATAACGCCCACTATGGGGGTTCAGCAAGTTATACTAAGAGAAGTGGAAGGGGCGGAGACAACCCTCCGAGAGCTGGAACATTAGAGGCTCGTGCCCCCAGGGATCCAGCAATCACTGGTGGAGGCCTAGGAGGAAGTGGCGAGTCAGATAGAGAGGCTTAGATGCTTCGACTACAAGAAATATTTAGAGTGCACCCATACCGACCGTGACAAGTCAGGGACACTCCTAGCATGGCTAGCAAACCCGGTGAGTAGGAGTCACCCACTGGTGGAAATAGAGGACGAGATGAGGAGCCAGCACTTTACTCAGGCAAAGATCAACAAAGTATTTGCCAACTATTATGCACAGCTGTACAGGTAGCCAAGGGAGCAAAACCATGTAGATGTGGGGTAATATCATGTGGGCCTGCAGATGAAGCGATTGGCCCCTGAAGAGACGGAAGAGCTTGGAGCAGACATAACGCAGCAGGAGGTACAAGCTGCTATTAAGGGCATGGCAAGGAACAAAACTTCGGGCACTGATGTCCTGCCGGCTGAGTTTTACGCAACATACGTGACAGAGCTGGCCCCCAGATTCATTACCATGTATTAGGAGGCCCTCGGAGCTGGAATACTGCAGGAAAGTACTAGAGAGGCCCTTATCATCCCGGTGCCTAAGCCTTGGAAGGAACCACACGATTACACAGGCTATAGGCCCCTGTAAATGCTAAATATGGATTACAAAATCCTGAGCATATTTCTGGTGATGCTACTTCTCCCGCATATGCCTGACCTAGTCCACGCGGACCAAGCAGGTTTATCCCTGGGCGGGACACAGCCTTAACTATTAGATAACTATTGGCTGTTATGGATTTCACTGGGTATGATAGGCACGAGGGGGTGGTGTTTGCTGTGGATATTGAAATGGCCTCCGATAGCCTGGAGTGGACGTACCTCTGTGAGGTCTTGTCCAAAATGAGATTGTGGGAGGTTTCATAACATGGGTGCGGTTACTGTATACGTCCACCATGGCCCGAGTGCGCACTGGACGAACCATTTCCCCCAGGCAGAGTGTGGAGAGGGGTACGACACAGGGATGCCCTCTCTCCCACTCCTGTTCGAGCTTGCCATGAAGCTGTTAGCATGCAGGGCACGGAACGGACAGGATTACCATGGTTTAAGAGTGGGGGAGGTACAGCATTCTGTTGCATTATACGCGGATGAACTCCTACTGTTCCTAGGTGATAGAGAGGGCAAGCTGAGAGGGCCACAAAGAATGCTAGCCCAGTTCAGTCCAATCTCTGGCCTCAAGGTTAATTGGAGGAAGTCTAGCCTGTACCCCATGATACCTAATGCGCTCCAGCCGCCTGATTTTGGTCTCCTGAAATGGGAGCCTAGCTGCCTGTAGTACTTGGGATTTAAAATATATCATGAACAGCCGGAGTTACTAGAGGGTTCTGTGGGTAGGGCAATCAGATCTGTGAATTCGGCAATGGAATTCTGGAGCACACTGCCACTGTTGGTGGCAGGGCAGGTGGCAGTCCTGAAGATGTTGGCACTACCCCGCCTTCTGTACTACTTCAGAACCCTACCATTATGGATCCCAAGAGCAATGTTCAAAGACCTTTACTAACTAGCCACGTCATTTATCTGGGGATCAGGGCGCAGAGAGTAGCGCTGACTTAATTACAGCGCCCAACAGCAAAAGGGGGCTGGCAGTCCCAGATTTCGAGGCGTAGTACATTGCTGCCCATTTGTACTGGATGATCCAATGGCTGGTGGCAAGTCGTGATCCAGAATCGGAACAATACCCTGCCACACCGGACACTGCAACCCTAGCAGACATTTTCATAAGGGCCAGACGGAATGCGTCTGACAATACCATGGAAACTAGGGTGGTGGTTCGTTGCTGGGCTCGATACATGAGACGGGTAGGAGTCAAGATTCCCTACTGTCCAGACATACGCACACAGGGAGCTCATTGGGCAGGGTTAGAACATTGGGAAGCGACATGGCTGACAAAGATGGGGGATCTCGATCAGAGTTTCTCCTGTTTGAAGATCTAGAGGCAGCATATGATCTGCCAGGAGGCCATTTCCTTAGGCATGGGGCCCCCACCAGGAGGATTAGACAACACTGGGGTGGAGGAAGTACTGAACCGCGAGCACTGGCAGGGTGTAGGTATGTAGCACTCTCAGCAGGAAGAATCAAGACAGTCTCCTCCCTTTATAAGGCAATGAGGCAAGATATGCAGAAGCCCCTAGAGAGCTTGTGATTACAATGTGAGAAGGATCTAGGCAAACAGATCCCAGTGGCAGAATGGGACAAGATTTTAGAGCGGACCCCGAAAGTGTCCAAGAAAGCGCGATTCAAATTGATTGATTTTTACACACTGCATAGCAAGTATCTGACACCGTCCCGCATTAGACAATACTTTGGCATAGACGCTGCAGCGTGTACGCGATACCGTAATATGCAAGTATAGGCACAACTCAAGGGGGGGGGGGTAGTTTTGTTGGGACAAATGTTAAATTAATGCACCAAGATTGCTAATGACATGTCTTTTGTAATGGATTAGAAACTAGTAGGATTTATGACTGTGACTGAAGTCTTTGAAAATCAATAAAATTTGGTTGCAAATTAAAAAGAAAATAACATAATTATCCATTCAATGTGCACAGAGAGATACGGTGTAGACAGGTGAGAGGAAGGTTAAAGGGAAACCAAACTTCAGCAAGTGCATATGGACACTTGAGTTGTGCTCATCCCGCCATCACCATTCTGACACAAAGTGGCTGATTATGACTTTGGCAGTGCAAGAGTGGGCGGCACGCCACCACCTCCTCCCATACCGCAAAAGTCAACCACTTACCAAATTAGGAGTTTTCTCCTGGTCTGGCGGATGGTCCTTTGGCATTCCCACAGTGGTCTCTTTAAAAAAGACACCACAATGAGAATGCCAAAGCAAGTTCCTGCAGGGCATGGACTGTTCAGTCCATGCGGTGCAGGCACTGGGTGTGCATGCACACCGGAGGGCACACCATGTACCTCCCTTCATGCATCCCAGTGTACAGGCACAACACAGGGCCCTGTGTAGGGCCCCCTTGTTTCCCCACCAACAGCCTTTTCATGGCGGGATCACCACCACGAAAAGGATGGTGGTGAGGAAATTTTAAATATGCTTGGAGGTGCTGCAGCAACACCGCCAAGCATATTGCTGCCCCAGACCACTGTGCCACCACCATGCAAATTGGTTTCCTGGCAGTTGCAGCAGTCCCTAAATGGATCAACCACAATATTTGTAATATGGAGGTCGGACCATTGGCCCTGCGGTCCTCCACCACCACCACACCTCCACCATAGGTTCGGTGGTTCGGTGAACTGCCAAACTCATAATCAGGCCCTAGTTTGTAGCCTGTCACTCACATTATTCTCAGAGAGCACCTGCACTGTGTTTCCAGAAAATCGTATAAGGCAGATTGCCTTATCTTTCAAATCGAGTCCAGCAAGCAGAGGTCTGCACTCCTAATGAAAAAGAGGTAAGGATGACTCTAGGTCAGTGCCCCTATATATTAACATTTATAGAGATATACACCAAAGTTTTTGATATATGCATAAAACCTTACTTTCTTTTCTCTACTTTTTATTTGGAAATCATGTCCATATCTTTTCAAGCAGCCATAAACACTCTGGCAATGTTCAGCTCAAGCAATGTTCATTTATGAGCCCCTGCGTCACTTTTGCGCCACCGGTGCGTCACTTTTTGTGACGCACCAGTGGTGTAAAACATGCGCCATGACGCGCCATATTTACAAAGTGACGCATCTACCTACATGCGTCACTTTGCAAACCCCTGCGCTACATTATACCTGCGTCAGGTATAATGTATGCAGGGTGGGCATTCCCACGTAAGTAAGCATCGTAGAAGTGACGCAGTGAAATCTACGAGATTTCACTGCGCCACTTCTAGGGTGCAAATGCGTCAATATCTTACGCCTGCCTCACAGCAGGCGTAAGACTGACGCAGGCCCTATTACATGGGGCTTGCCTCATGTGAAAGGACACATTGCTGGAGTTGCGTCACTGTGACACACTCCAGCAACGCGTCACTTTTGCGCCTACAGATACGTCAGAAATACTGAGGTATCTGTGACTCCTTGCGACATGATGCGTCATACTGTAAATATAACGCATCATTGGAGTCGCAGGGAGGGCGCAGAGAAAAGTGACGCATCACTGTTTTCACGCAGTGATGCGTCACTTTTCATAAATGAGGCCCTGTGCATTTAGCACAAGTATAGCTACTGGCTGCTTGACCTAAACAAGAAAAGCTTCTGTCAGGTTGACGTTTGTTCAGCCTAACATACACTCTCATTGTCATAAAAAAGGTGAGGGTGAGCCCCCCACCTTTCCAATGTTCTAATACATTTTGAAAATTAGGAACAAAAGAAGAGAGCCACCACTGTTGCAATTACAGATTGTTATGTCATATACCAAATGTGGTATGATTTGAAAAAAATTATAAGAAAACTCCTGTTCAGAGCCAAAGGGACAAAACATCCTCCCACCATCTTGAACCCACACCTGGACCCAGCCTGAGGGAGTCCTGAACCCCCAAGAGGACTCCATCCACTCTTGGACGCTTGATTGTGGTGCTAAATGTGCCCAGATGGCCATTTGAGGAGAACCAGGGTCCAACCTGGTTGCCCATCCGCCCGAGGTGCATTACAGGTCAGATTTCCTCCCGCTACATTCTTCTCTGCAGCTGCAAATCCATTTCAGCAGTCCTTCACCAAAGGGGAATCCAACCTTGTGGAACTGTTTTAGACTATAGGCTCCTGCTTCGTCCCGATGGAGATTTCGACTTTGATTTCGATGGCTAAGTCCGAAGGTAGAAATCTTCACTGTGGCTTTGCTCCATGGCTATCCAATGACGGCGCTCACTCCTCAGACACTTCTACAGCTTTTTCCCATCAAACTTTTACTTTCTTCAACATTTTTTCTCTCCATCGCGATTGGCCTTAACTTTTGACTTTGACCCGGCTTAGTGCGACCAAATGTCCATAGTTGGCGCTTTGATCCTTAGGCACCAGATCTCCCTTGAAATTTAAAGAATTAATTATTTTTCACTTAACTACGGTTTATGTGATGCATAAATACTTTACACATTGACTCTATGTGACTGACTACGTTTACGGTCACCTGAGGGGCCTATTGCATTGGGCGTCTTAACGCCTGATACCCAAGAACTTCCTAGGACTGATGAACGAGGGATGGGGCAGGCCAGCACACTAGTCTTAGCATCTTCAAATGTGGCGGGCATAACTAACAAACTGGGCGATGATCAATGGGTAAAATTCTGGTAGGAATGTGACTTAATCTCCCTGCAGGAAACCTGGGCAACGGATCCCATTTTTGTAAACGGTTACCGTTCTTTTCAAACGAGGGCAATTCCGTTGCTCTCAGGGAGGTCCAAGGGGTGTCTGTTAACACTAATCCCAAATACGTTGGCCCTGAAACCAAAGGAGTTCGTAGAAAGGAGCCCACTTTTTCACATTCTTGCCCTTGAGATGACTAACCAAGGTTCTTGGGTTTTAATAAACTTCCACAATAATAACTTTAGGCCTAATATGCACCTGACCATAGATGAGGTAAACATGGAATTGGAGGTGAAATGAAAGACAACAAATATAAAAGGACCCATACACATCATCTGGTTGGGAGATTTTATTATCCACCCTTTTAAGTTTAACCTAGAGTGTATGCTGCCTGGAGGGCCTTATGGGTGATCTGATATATCACTTTTCGCATTCAAAGTATTTCATAGTTTTTTTTGCAAAATAGCTCCAGGGGCCCAGGAAATTTAAACTACAATCAAATTACAATCATCAGGATAGTTAAACAGAGGTGCCACTTACATCAATGTGGCATATAGTTATTAAATAGTTTTAATTAATGTTTGTTTATTCTGCAACACTTATTGTGCCATCCACCGAAGTAGCACTCTAAAACTTGTCCCACGCTTGCAATTGCAGCCTGAATGCATTGTCACACTTCCATGTTGACATGGCTTTTCCCCCCATTGCCAAGCCTTAAACTCCTGTTTTATTCCATATATGTCACCCCTAAAGTAGGCCCTGGGTTGCCCAAAAAGCAGAGTGTTATGCCAATAAAAGATAGGACATGTAGTTTAATTTTACACATCCTGGTAGTGAGAAATTTCCAAATTTACTTTCGACTACTGTGAGGCCTACTTCTCCCATGGGCTAACTTTGGGTATTCCTTATTGCATTTCGTTAGCAGTAATTTCTAATTGAGAGAAGGTAGATATGTAATGTTTGGGAACTATGGAATTATAATGATAAACCCTCTTTAACCTCTTCAATGCCCGTGACGAGCTGGTCTCGTCATGGGCCGCGGTCGCGCTGTGCCCATGACGAGACCAGCTCGTCATAAACCCCGCCCGCTAATACAACGGCCGGCACAGGGCGGGGAAAGGGGCGGGCACTGAAGGGGTTAATGGTAAAGTTGGATTTTTCATTACAATTTTGAAAATGCCACTTTTAGAAAGTTAGCATTTTCCTGTCTATAGCCCTTTGTGCCTGCAGCCTGTCTGGGTCACTAGCTGACAGGTAGACTTAATCAATTCCTCCCAGACGGTCACACAATAGTGGGATTATCTGTGTCTCAGTAGGCAATCAGTGACTGTATGGGGGGGTGGAGCTGAGCACAGCCCCACTTGCACCCAAATAGGTTGTGTCCTGTCTCCTCATCATAGGCTTTATGACCATGTATTGTCATTGCAGCCAACTTGGAGCCAGGGCAGGGGAAGCAGGAAATCCTGTGCACTTCAAAGAATGTTTCTCAAACTTGCTCCCACCTTCTTGAATTAGGCGACTATGGTATGAAAATAGGACCCTCAGACCCATTCTTCAATTTACTATTGGAACAGTGGAAGGACTCTCCGAGGACTGCCTGCTGCTGTGTACTCTGCCATACTGCTGCTGTACCTAGAAAGACTTCTTTCTGTCTGAAACCCTGCCTTTAGCCCCCAGAAGCCAGCCCGGCTGTTGAGCCCTGCATTTTCACCTGCACCAGGATTGTCAGAAGTGGCTTCAAGGGATAGTTTGCTGGCCTCCTGTTCAGAGCCAAAGGGACAAAACATCCTCCCACCATCTTGAACCCACACCTGGACCCAGCCTGAGGGAGTCCTGAACCCCCAAGAGGACTCCATCCACTCTTGGACGCTTGATTGTGGTGCTAAAGGTGCCCAAATGGCCATTTGAGGAGAACCAGGGTCCAACCTGGTTGCCCATCTGCCCGAGGTGCATTACAGGTCAGATTTCCTCCAGCTACATTCTTCTCTGCAGCAGCAAATCCATTTCAGCAGTCCTTCACCAAAGGGAATCCAACCTTGTGGAACTGTTTTAGACTATAGGCTCCTGCTTCATCCCGATGGAGATTTCGACTTTGATTTCGATGGCTAAGTCCGAAGGTAGAAATCTTCACTGTGGCTTTGCTCCATGGCTATCCAATGACGGCACTCACTCCTCAGACACTTCTACAGCTTTTTCCCATCAAACTTTTACTTTCTTCAACATTTTTTCTCTCCATCGCGTTTGGCCTTAACTTTTGAATTTGGCCCGGCTTAGTGCGACCAAATGTCCATAGTTGGCACTTTGATCCTTAGGCACCAGATCTCCCTTGAAATTTAAAGAATTAATTATTTTTCACTTAACTACGGTTTATGTGATGCATAAATACTTTACACATTGACTCTATGTGACTAACTACGTTTACGGTAACCTGAGGGGCCTATTTCATTGGGCGTCTTAACGCCTGATACCCAAGAACTTCCTAGGACTGATGAACGAGGGATGGGGCAGGCCAGCACACTAGTCTTAGCATCTTCGAATGTGGCGGGCATAACTAACAAACTGGGCGATGATCAATGGGTAAAATTCTGGTAGGAATGTGACTTAATCTCCCTGCAGGAAACCTGGGCAACGGATCCCATTTTTGTAAACGGTTACCGTTCTTTTCAAACGAGGGCAATTCCGTTGCTCTCAGGGAGGTCCAAGGGGTGTCTGTTAACACTAATCCCAAATACGTTGGCCCTGAAACCAAAGGAGTTCGTAGAAAGGAGCCCACTTTTTCACATTCTTGCCCTTGAGATGACTAACCAAGGTTCTTGGGTTTTAATAAACTTCCACAATATTAACTTTAGGCCTAATATGCACCTGACCATAGATGAGGTAAACATGGAATTGGAGGTGAAATGAAAGACAAAAAATATAAAAGGACCCATACACATCATTTGGTTGGGAGATTTTAATATCCACCCTTTTAAGTTAACCTAGAGTGTATGCTGCCTGGAGGGCCTTATGGGTGATCTGATATATCACTTTTCGCATTCAATTGATGGTAGCAGGCTTAATAGGACCCTCTTGGATAGGAACATGGTGTTTCTGAATAAGTACTCCTCATTGGATGCCCTATTAAAAATCTTCTGACGAAATGATCATGAAACACATAGAGATTTTATCCTGTTGTCAAATCCCCTTTTCAATAGCTGTATCCGTGTTGAAGCCCATTTTACGACCTTCAGTGCGCATGGTATGTTATCTTGTGAGCTACAGTCCACCCACAAAGAAGTGGTCAGCCAACGGGAAATAGGTCCTCCGGTAGTAGCAAGGAGGAATGGTTATCAATTAAAGTGGGCCCAAATTGACAAACCTAAACTCCTCTTTGAAAGGGTTAGTAACTCCCTTGATAGCATTTAAAACTGGATTTAAACATTTCCCCCAGCGTACTGAACTATTAGAACAGATAACAAAGGGCGCTAACATGGTATGAATCAGAAAAATCCCAAAGGGCTAAGGGCTGGTTTGACACACCCTGTTCAAAGTCTAGGAAGGCCCTGGTTAAAGCACTAAAGATACAACCTAGAGATGCAACGCAAATTGCCTTTCTGCGTAGCAGATATAAATTGTCAAGAAGATCTAGGGAGAGGACAATGAGGGAGGAGAGCTGGGCCAGATTAGAGCATGCCTCAGTAACAGGAAATAGCAAAGAGTTTTGGGAGACAATAAACGCGCCAAACTTTAAGACTCAAAGTGATCCTACTATAGACACCTATGTAGGTATAGATGATTGGGTGACACATTATTCAAGTATTTTTTCTCTTACTCCTTCTCTGCCCACCTCACCTAATCCAACAGGTACTACCCTTCAAGAAAAGTTTGTATTCTCTCTCCTATAGAGGTGAAGTGGGGACTAGAGGCCTGCAGTACTGAAGAAGCGCCGGGCCTGGACTTGGTCCCAATAGATTTTATTTTAGGAGAAACAAGAACTGTGGGTGCCCCTCTTGACAAATGTTTTTAAAAGGATTGCGCTTACAGACCCTCCACCCTCATGGAAGACAAGCGTAATTGTACCAATCTATAAAAAGGGTGATAAGGGAAATCCTAAAAATTACAGACCTATTTCCCTTATAGACACAACAGCCAAATTGATGGGCCGCCTCCTCTTGACTAGTATTGAGTCTTGGGCATGGAAAAAGAACCTTTCAATGCAGACCCAGTATGGATTCCAACAGGGGAAGGGAACTGTTGACCAGTGCCTGTACCTATCGCACATCATGGATAAATATACCAGAGCTAAGGGTGGGAAAATCTATCTCGCTTTTATGGATTTATCCCCACTTTTGACCGCGTGTCTCACACGAAGCTCTGGAATATTATGGTTGAGATGGGAATCGACCAGCCTCTTATCGATTTTATTTGCCAACTGTATTCTGACGCCTCTGCATCTGTCCGGTATGGGAAGAACGGGGAGCGCACCCGCCCTTTTAAGATCTTAAGAGGGTTAAGGCAAGGTTGCGTCCTCGCACCATTTCTTTTCTGAATCTATACAAATGGTGTGGAGGAGGCCCTGAATTTGACTCTCACTGGCTTCCAATTTTGGCATATGCCGATGATGCTGTATTGATTTCTAGAATGGG
The DNA here is from genome assembly GCF_964204655.1 of Triturus cristatus. Lineage (NCBI taxonomy): Eukaryota > Metazoa > Chordata > Amphibia > Caudata > Salamandridae > Triturus > Triturus cristatus. The sequence goes on along the minus strand of NC_140582.1, from coordinate 875,561,288 downwards.
TTTGGGTCTTCAACATCTCATAACAGCATATGCAGCTTTCATGTATATGTTGGACCTAAAAGTCAACCAGGCAAAGTATTTTATAATAATTGCAGAGGCAGGGAAAAAAGACAAAGTACCATACTTCCATATGGACTCACACAAAATTGAGGTGGTCAACTCCATCCCATATCTGGGGGTACTTTTAGATAAAGATCAAACATGGACACAGCTGGTTGAAGGAACGATCATGGCCCTGGAGAGGAGTTTGGCGGCCTTAAAATCCTTTTCTAGCAGGTTGGGCACAAGACCATTTGGCCCTATATAAAAGATCTATCATGCCAAGACAGTATCAGCTGTAACATATGGGGCAGGCGTATGGGGTATGGCGCTCATTGAATCACTTCAAATAATTGAAAATAACTTTTTCAAATCACTAACTTGTCTTCCACAATCTTATTCAAATGATGTCTCTAATTTAGAATTGGCCCTCCCGTATATTACTGATTCAATCCACTTGGCCCTGCTCTTCGGGTGGCTATCGATCTGGTGTAGGAATACTGTCCCCCTAAACCAGAAGATTATAAGGGACACTCTAAAATTGGAGAATCATAGCAAGATCAGATGGCTAGATTACTTTGAGTGGGAACTTACCCCCTTAGTCTTGATAGACCTTATTAAGGACCCAACTACATATAAAGAGTTTACAAGGCAGAGGCTGGTTGAGACCTTTAAGCTGAGGGCCCAATACAATCGCAAAGAGAGAAATTATGGCTTGCAGATGGTTCAGATGAACCAATTAACACCCCCCCCATTGCTAGAGGGAGACTTCTTTTATTTAGCTGAGGTCCCATTCTTACAACATAAGTTTATCCTGCTGAGATTTCGTTTGAATCGGATACCACTGATGCTAGGGTACCCGGGGAGAGGATTTTAGCACTCCAACCTGTCTTTTTGCCCATAAGATCTTAAATCACCTCAAAATGACTTGCATTTGGTATTTTTCTGTAGTTTGTCTACTCAGGAAAGAAAGAAATTTGTCATACCGATTCTAAAGAGGCACAGCTTCCGACTATGCCGGGTTGCACTATACTTTTTAAAATCTTTGCTCAATCCATTTGTCTGTTTTTCTGTATTGTCTTTCTTATGGATATGCATGCGGAAAAGAAAATACGCAGATCGTAATGAATTAACAGGATGTTGTTATTGTTCATCTTGTTAAATTATTTCATAACTTCTATTTGTATTGCATATTTGTATGAACCTAAATGCATATTTATTTGAGCATGCTTTATGAATTTGTCTGGGTTAGGGTTCTTTTACAATTTGAACTATGGTTGGATGTGATCTCTGTATTGCTGTTTTTTATGTACTTTTATGATCTGAATGAAGAAAGATTGAATAAAGTTTTATGAATGAATGAATGTCTCTAAGTTAAACCTGACTGCTTTTTTGTGCCCAGCTACCCAGGGTTGAAAACAGGTTAATTTAGTGACTTTTTGTGGTTCACCCTCAAGGGACTGTGGCTGTTGCTTGACCAGGGCTCACACCTCAGTCAACCACCAACCCAATTTCTCACAGAAGAGGTCAGATTTACTATTGTCACTCTAATCTAAACAACTTTGGATAATCCTTGGACACTAAAAGGGTCACCATTACTATTCTCACTCCAATCTAAACCATTTTAGGGAAGGTATTGGACACTGGATGGGTCTGAATTATTATTCCCAATGCAATTTACACCACTTTTAGTAATATGTTCGATACCGAAAAGTTCATAATGACTATTCATACTTTGATCTAAACCACTTTTGACAAAGTTATATTATTTATGAAAAGTTTAAACTATTAAAGTCATCATAGTTATAACAAATACTACACATACCATTAACAGTAAAAATTACACTCTGTCAATATTACACTTGCACCCAATACACAAAATAATATGCAAACTATAAATGTGGGAAAATACATTAATCAATTTCCAATTTCTTATACAATCAAAAGACAATAACATTTGTAATAATGTTAATTGCAATATTAAATTCGAAATAAAAAAGTTACATTGATGGGAGAGCAAGAGAGATGGTGACAGGAGAGCAAGGCTGTGTTCCTGAGTACACTACAGTCATGGCAGCTTCAGCAACAGTGTCTCTTTGCACAGCTGAGGAGTAACAGCGCTTGTCCCTCCAATGGAATCAGCAGCAGCATTAGTGCTGCATTCCAGCATATTTTAACACAACTGGTGCAGAGGAATGCCACTGAGATAAAAAAGCAGCAAAGAAGGGCTAGTCAGAATCGGGGAGCATAACAGTGTCTAGATAGGCATTTAAAGTTCGACCATCAGCCAGCCGCGGTCGGTAGTGGGAGTAACTGCAGGGCGGTGACGTGGGGAGGGGGTGGGGCAGGGTGGGGGGTAGTAAACTATGGATTACGGTGGTTTACAGGTAAGTTAACATATAAATTAATAAAACTAATTTCGTTGCGTGCACTGCATCCCCAAATGCGATGCAGTGCACGCAACGAAATTCATTTTATTAATTTATATGTTAACTTACCTGTAAACCTCCGTAATCCATAGTTTACTACCAATATGGACCGAGAGGGAAAATAGTGATTGAAGGACTTACTTAGCTTTAATCCAATTTAAGTAACATAAAGCAGCCTAATACAATCAGCTTGAGCAGAGTGAGTGGTAGATATGCTGAAGAGGAAGCCGTCTGAGAAATATTAAGCCATAGCAAGCCAGATCTCTCTCCAAAGGGAAAAGTCAATATTTTATGTAGCTAAATTAGTCAGGCAAGCAGATGTCAGTGCCTATAGGAGACACTAAACCACACCCTTCTGATGATTCAAAAATGATTGAGACTGGTGATAGGAATACAGCTAAAGGGAGAGAAGGAGAGGTTCAAACTTTAATAGAGGAAGCTGGCATTCAACACCTGGCACACATGGAATTTGAGATTTTGCAGCCTGTTGCTGGGGGCATAGTAAATGTTAAAACAAATGGGGTTCTCACAGAGAATGTCTGAGGACCTGGAAATCAATACAGTGGGAACAACCCTTGATCCTGATGTTTTTTGTACCCACCTCAGGAGAGTGGGGCAAGAGAAATTAATTCAAACAGTCATACAGAAAGTTGTCCTATGCAACAATTTAAATCAAATAGAGAAAGGGACAAATGACAATAACAAATTTTAAGAAAAAATATTTCTATATATATTTTTGAAAAAATAATCTTTATTCAATCATTAAGACAATAAGAGGTTGTCAGGAAAAGAGTGGATAAAGAGGTGCTCATATGTGGTGTGAACATGAAAATGTGAAAAAAATCATAGGAGGTAAAGAAACATTAGTATCAAAATGTATATACAAAACATTAGTTGGAATAGGTACGTATTAGGATGAACCAATTCTAGGCCTGTGTACATTGCTGCTCCACTATCATATTCCTTAGATTGACTTTGAGCACTAAGCAGAAGTCAAGAGGTAGTATTCCAGGACTACGGAGGAAATTGTTCGCGTTTTGAGCCGTCCTCCACGTAAAGGGTTAATTATACATCCGCATGCAGGTCTTCATCAGGACATGTGGACAAACTATTTTTGATAACAATATAATTAGGACCTATCTCCGTGTTGTATTTGGTTACTGTAAACAAAGAGAAATGAAAGGACACTGACTGTGTAGTTAAACAGGGAATTCCATCAAGCATATGTTGCCCAAGACGGATATTAATCCCGATCATAGAAACGGCGAGTGGGTAGTCTGAAAAAATTAATGTATCCAAATTTGAGTGCTACCCTGTGCACGGTACAATTTGTCATTGGGAGAGTGAAAAATTTCTTATCTGAGGAAATGTTTGATTACTGTTAAAGTCACAGTCTACAATGCACTGGTTGTTTTTTATACATATAAAATGAAAACATAGAAACCCAGTCATGTATCGAGTGGAGGTGTGTGTTGATGAAGACTAATTGTTTTGTCTACAAATCTTTTCCCTAGAAGATTTTTGCACTGCAATTTTGCTGTCACAAACATTGTTCTTTGAAGTTTCCTTAAACAGTGTTTTTTAAGTTGTTTTAATGTGGGATGCTTATGTTCAGAGAAGCTCCCTTTTTAATATGGAATGCTTAATATATTATTAAAAACCATTTATTATTGTCTAACATCCTGTGTGGCAGAATATTTATTACTTATCTAAATGTTGTTTAACAAAAGAGGGGATTGAATGAATGAGTTTAATTTGTGTGAAGAGGGTGGATTTTTGATACCTTGGGGAATTTTCATTTTTCTGTTGAGAGTTTACTCTGTACCACACTGTTTGCAGACACTAAGGGCCATATTCACAAGGACCTATTGCCGAATTAACGGCACTTTATCACAGCCAAAGTCATGATAAATTTACCTCCCCATTCACAAGCTGGTGTTAACAGCCCACAGCACCAGTTTACCCATGATAGCAGCCACAAAAAACATCTCCACCAATGCCCCCCGCAACTATCGCTAATGAGATGCAGAGTGGCGGTTCCGTTGCCAAAAGCCGGGACCACACTACTCCTCAACATTCTCAAAGACCAGGCAGATCTGCGATAAAAAAACACAAAACAGGTGATAAGGCGTGTTAGCACCAGGAAATCTACACTTGCTCTGACCTGGTGTTAAGTCGGACGGCAGCCAGCACCACAAAAGGGAGACCAGCCCAGGGCCACATCGGAAGTGCAACAGATGTCAAGGAGCCACCCATCATGCAGCCCGGACACCTAAGAGGGCCACAACACTTACCGACACCACCCCAGGACCCCACCCCACACCCGGCACCCCCCCGGACAACCACAGAGGCAGCGCAGACAAAGACAGCGGAACACAAGGAAGCGTACCAGCCACCCAGACCCAACCTCTGACAATGTCACCGTCCACCGCAAGCTGAAAGGGACAACCACCCCAAGTATTCCGACCATCATCGCCCAACAGGCCTACGGCACCAACACAGCGGACAACCAACATCCCACACCACACCAAGGTGTGGGCTTGGCTGCACTTGTTGGCGCCTGGCACCCCCCAACCAACACACGCTAGAGTCGGAGGAGTGCCAGCCACATCCAAGTCCCTCACACCTGTCCTGGACATTACCATCACCCTGGTACCCCAGTCCCAATACGTCCAACACAATGCGCAGGTCACGCTGGAGACCAAGCAAGGATCATACGCCATAGCAGGATGCACGCACGTGTTGGGGGCAATCCACAGCACACATGTCCCACCTGTGCCCCCTGGTTACACAGCACACAATCACCGCAACAAAAAGCACACATCCAACCCCAATGTGCAAGCAACAACAGAACACCGTGGAACCTCCAACAATGTCGCCTTCAAATACACAGCCAGTGTGCAGGTTTCCTCCATCCTCCGACAGTCCATCAGCAACCAGTGTTCCCAGGATGACACTAAGGGAAATGCACAGCCCCTTGGCAAGTTCCAAATGAACACCCCACTCACCTCAACTCCACAACCATGCAAATCACGACTCTGGCAATGCACACGCCACAAAATCACAACCAACATGCATAACAACATGCCCACCCACCAGACACGACAGAACAACTCACAATGGTTACCTGGCCAAGCCGTGAACATGAGCCGTCAATGGCATGGCACCTCAACCACACAACAGCCAAATGTGGGGAGAGGTGACAAACAGGCATGTCTGAAGGATGCAGTAGTACCTTGATTGGAATAGTACACAATGCCAAGAGTGGCAAGGATGTGCTGGACAGCCCGCAGTATGCAGCACACACCCATATCCATGGCGACATACACCTCTGGTGTATGGAGTGTAGTGGACAGTGGACGCAACCATGTCCCCACAGCCAGTGGGGGACCGCAAGGAAATCTTGAGAGTTACGCCCCCCCTAAGCGTGACCGGAGTGGGATGTCCCGGCGTACGCCACGCCAGTGTAGCGGTGTGAATAAGTAGCATGTAGCCCTGGGTGTGGTTCTCTTCCAGAAAGCCCAACGTCTCTGCCAGGGCGGCGCCTCTCACCCTGCCACAAGGCCAATGCCGTCCTCTAGAGTGGAGTTGCCTGTGTAGCTGTGCGCCTGCTGGACCACAAATCTGTCAGGCCTGCCCCTGCGCAACCAGGCCTCACTGATCACCTGCCAACACCGGCATGTGTCAAGGAGGGCCCACCACGTTCCGGCTCAAGCTCCAGGCCCGAGTCCCGCGACCTTGGCAGCCTCCTCAGACCATCACGGCCTCCATGACACGGGCCCGCTGAAGTCCTTTTTTGTTGACGTACTCCACTGCCGCCTCAGGCCTACTCCTCGGCCCAGTAGGTCCCATGTGTGAAACTGTGTCCTGAGTCATGAATGGCAGTGACCCCAAATCCCGGCCACTGGCAACAGCACCAGACTCCCTTCAATCAGTGAGGCATAGTTCCATATGGGCTTCTTGTGACACGTGGTGCCACTAATCCCGTTCAACACCAGCCGGCGACATGTGGTGCCCCTAACCCTGTTCAACGCCAGCCAGCGACACATGGTGCCACTAACCCTGTTCAATGCCAGCCGGTGACACGTGGTGCCACTAATCCTGTTTAACGCCAGACGGCGACACATGATGCCACTAACCCTGTACAATGCCAGCCGGCGACACATGGTGCCACTAACCCTGTACAATGCCAGCCAGCAACACGTGGTGCCACTAAACCTGAACTATGCATGCCGGTGGGGCCGTCCAACCTATGCCGGCGACAATCCGTGAATGGGCCATGCTGACCGCTGCCTCAGGCCTACACCACGATCAGGTAGGTCACACATTTGGAACTGAACATCGGTCATTCAAAAGGCAGAATACATGTCATCGCAAGCATGGAGAGGGGTAAGAGGATGATGCCTTACAGTCCGGAAGGAACAAGATCATCGCTATGGAGGTGTTCGAACACTACCCACAACTGCCCTTGTGTCACTAACTCTGTGCCATGCCAGCCAACGACACCTGGCTGTGGGCCTCTGCTGACCGCTGCCTCCGGCCTACACTGCGGTCCAGTAGGCCACAGAGTCTTCATTTTGCAATGACTGAGTTCGTATCAGCGTACCGGCATCATCGCAGACAGCATCCCCTCTCAACCCCGGTGCCACTAAGTCTGTTCCCCAACAATCATGGACACTCTATGGTCGAACTTTGGTGGCATCTGAGCCTATGGCCTAGGGGGCAGTTTTCATCCTCATGTAGCTGATACCTAATTGGTGGTTTGCAATGAGGCTGTCGCATTCCACTCCTCCATTTGCTGCTTCTGGATAAACTCAAACCTTTCGGTGTCATGCCCTGGAGGGCACCTTCCACTGTCCCCCGATACCCTCCGCAACATACACCTCGGACATAGATGGTGACCCACTCAAGTCGCATGGCCCATCTGACTGCACCACAAGTCACTGTCCCATGGCTGGGTGCCTGTGCCGGCCGCTGTGCATCCAGGGCCACTAACTCTGTGCTAGTCAGGTCCGGGACCCCTTTTTCTGAGATATTGGATGGCCCCTGAAGTGTAGGCCTTGGGGTCGTCAACGCCATTTCTCTGTGGCCCTTAGCTGTAAGCAGCCTCCGGGCCCAACAGCGTCCCACCAAGGCTCACACACCAAATCAAGTCCTGCCCGGATGTGGTATCACTGCAGGAAGCACATGCCACCACCGCAAGGACCACCTCCAACAGCCATCTGCCAGAGTCGAAACGGTGGTCCTGACAGACTTGCCAAGTTGCCCAGACCTGTCGTGGATGCCATCATCGGCCTGATACCCTGCTCAGCACTCCAGGTACCAGTGACTCAGTGCACAGCAGGCCATTGTCCGTTACTGATTGAGTTATGAGCTGTGGAGAGGTTGTGCAGCTATGTCACCTCAAACAGTGTGGGGGCCCTGAGATGTTGATGGGGAAGATTATGCAGGTATGACACACCCCACTGCATCTGCATCAGGTGTATGTCGGAGGAACGCGATCAAGACTTTTTCTTCACATGGGCACGCTTATCTCTAACCCTGGGCATAGTGGGCATAGTGGGGCTACGCGGAGCATCACAAAGTGGGGGCAAATCTATGCACACCCACACAATCCGCATAGCCCCACTACGCGCCACCCGCCTCCCTCCCGCCCGCTTTTAAAGTGTAGTAAGAATGATTCTAAACTTTTAAAAAACAACCTTAAAGTAATATAAATAACTTACCTGGGCTGCGGCGTCCCGGGGCTCCCTCTTCCTTCTCTCGCTGACTTCTTCTCATAAATGCGCATGCACGGACACCCGCGCATGCACATTTGTCGCATGCGCAGGCGGCCATGCATGTGTTTGCGTTGCACTGGTGTCTAATGTTCAAGTGTTTGCTAGCACCAGGCATTCTGTGCCGAATGGCTTTCACGCACCCCACACACATCCAGCACAGGCATCACTGTACATGTGGCCCTGCCAATAAAGGGGCCGGGTGCATGTGCCTGTAGCCAGTTCAACATGGTGTCTGCGTGTGTCCCTGTGGTCTTGTTGTATGCATGAGGGCCCTGGGGCCAACGCCATTACATTGTGCTGTGTACATCGGATGCAGACGTGTCACCGCAGGCAGCAGGTTGGAGCTTGGACATGTAGCTTTGTCGTCCCCCACTCAATTGCTAAGGGGAGTGGCCAGGACCATTGTACGCAGAGCCAAAATGTGTGTGTGCCTGGAATTTGAGCTCCCCTGCCCGTGGTGCTGTACTGTGAATGTGCAACTGCATGTCTTTCTATGGCATTGTGGGTCTCCTTAGTGGGGTGTTGGTGTCCTGGTTTGCATTCCATGGGTTCAGCCCCCAGCCACACCTGTTGGGCCACCTCCTTTTGGTATGCAGGCACATGGCATTAGGGTGCGATATGTGGGTGGGTGAAGTGTCATGAGCCAGCTGTGCTTGCGGGTGCTTCCTGCTGTGTGGTCTGTTGCAGGTTCGGTGTTCTCCTCTGAGTAGCTTGGCTGATCGGGTCCTGGTGGGGGGTTGCGTGGGATATCCATGTGCTGTTGTAGGGCATCGGTGTCAACGGTGTGGTGGTCCTCTCCGGCATCACTGATGTGTTGTATTCTGTGCTCTGCTGAAGATGTTGTGTGCCATCTGCGATGTGAAGGGGAGGTGCGTATTGACTTTGTGTTGACATATATGTTGGTGCATTGTGCAGGTTTGCATGCTGACTGTATGGCAATGTACATTGTGACTGTTTGGGGGGTGCTGGATTATACTGCGGGACAGTGTACATTTGGTCTACATGATGGATTTGAAGTCGTACGCGTCCATTTGCATTTCACAGTTTCTGGCACCGTCAGATGTAGTAGGCATGTTTCTGTGCATGTGCGGAGCCAGTTGTGTCCTCTGATCTGCAGTGTTGACTATGCACGTTGTTCCTCATTGTCGTCAATGTGGGTGTGCTGCTGTGTGCCAAGGGGATCGGGCACATGGAACTGGGTGATTTTGGGTGTGCAGTGTGCTACACCTTGTTGTGCCTGTATGCCACAGTGCCCACTCCCCCCGTCCCCCCCTTCCCTGTTGATGTTGTGTCAGGTTCTCTCAAGCTATGTCCGTACTCCCTACTCCTTGCACAGTCTCCACACTAATGACTGTGGCCTGGGTTTCCTTCAGCTCCTCCGGTTGCGCTGGACTGCCACCTCCTGTCGCCGTTGCTGCCTTCCTGTTGGCAGTGGGTGTGTGCCTGGTTTAGGTAGTCACGTCATGCTGGCGCCTCTTGGCCTCCTGGATTGGCCTCCTGGGCACACCGACTGCAATCCAGGTGGTCTGCTAGTGGGTCAGTTGCTGGTAGTGTTCTGTCACCTCCGTGGTGCTGGTCTAGTGTTCCTGGGATCTGCACCCCGTCTTCCTCTCCCTCTTGGCCTTCCCTGACCCCAATGTTACTTTCTGGTAGTCTGTGGGGGTTGTGGGGTTCGGGTTGGCCCCTGCGCTGTTTCAGGGTGCATCCATGTTGCTACACACTTTGGATTGTTTTTGGTGTATTTTTTCTGTGGGTTTTATAGGACATAGTTCCACCAGACGCGTGGGATTTGCAGGCCTGTGGCTGGTTTTTGCTACTTTTTGTACCGCGGTTGGCCTCATCACATGTTTTTTTGCGTTCACATATCACACTTAAGCGGCGTGGCGTTGATTTTGACGCGGACATTTGGCGCGTTATCTGGTGACTATCTCATGCTACCACCTTGTTGTGAATCCCACGTTGTCACAGGGCTATTTACCCGCGATGGGCTGCGATATTGAAAGTTGCGTTACGCTACTCTTGCTGTAGTTATCACACATTCTTGTGAATATACCCCTAAAACTTTTGTTAGAAATAAATCACCGATTTCCTGCCTGCATACCGTTCTGGCTTTAGCCAAATTCCTCTGCTTTGCACACACATTCTGTGCCCTCCACACTTTGCGGTCTGGTCTATGCAATTTCATGCACTATTGGACACACTCTTTGTCCTATGCTCTCCCAGGCATTCCTCTCAGGCCTTATTGACCATGTCCTGATTATGATCCCACTATTTTGATAGGGATCAAAATGCTGTTGCCTTTAGTACCTTGACATAGATTTATTCAATTAATCATTTTAAATATGTGCAATGGAACTTCCTTTATGCTTGAAGTCTAAACTGTTGATTGTATTTTAGCTGCACATTATTATGCCTGAGTTCCTTGAAACACTCTTTTCGAATACTGTCCCACATTCTATGTCTTATATATTCATAATGTAAATAAATTTATATTTTCCTACCGGTACTGCTAAAACACAGCCATCATTGTATCGCTGTGTTGATCATTGTCTTTTACTAATTCTGTAAGGGACCACTATACCTCCATAATTACTTTTAGAAAGTGAGCAGATTCTTGACAGTTGGGCTGTTTGTGCATTCAATCTATACAGTCACACAAAGGGAGCTGAGGTGTGCCCTGCATATCCTGGTTGATGGGTTTTACTGAGCTAGATTGGAGGGAGGAGTTGTCACTGACACCTGAATCAGGCTATCTTACTCAAAGCAGCCTCCACCCCCCTGTAGTGTGTCTGGAGCCAGGTTAAGGAAAGGCAGGATCTTGTGCACTACAGAGACTTTCCATTGAAGTTTGCCTACTTCAAAGGCAGAAAGAGGTCTAAGAATTGGACCGCCGACCCCACATTATTAGAACACTTCTGGATTAAGAGGAGATGCTGCCAAGGAGAAGAGCTGGAGAAGCTGTTCAAGGGGGATTTCCACTCTGCTTGTTGCTGTGTTGGGCTGGTCTGCTGCTCGCTGTTTCAGTTTTGGGCAGTGAAAGGACTGGAATGTGCTTTCTATACTCAGCTTTCCAAGGTTTTCCAAGGGCATGTGTGTGCTTCCCTCCTGTTAAGAAGTCTCAGGGCCACCAACGATTTCACCTGCAGCCCCTGAATTCCTCTGCTGGGAGTTCTCACCTGCCAAGTGGTGCCAATTCCAGTTCTGGGTCCTTGGAGGCGGTTTTGCTACAAAGAAGCCCGAAAATCCATGCAGTGACCTTCAGTGCCTATTTTTCCCACTGTAGTCTTGTCGTGCTGTTGAAAAACCGCTGCATTGCTGCAGTGCAGCAGAAGAATAAATGCAGTGCCAGCCATGCAGCTGAAAAGATTGCCACAGACCGAGTCCTGAGCACCGGTTCCACGACATCCAAGACACCCGCTCCGACTCCAACGCAGGCCCTACTGTGCGACTGAAGAAATCCATGCATCACACCTGCTCAAGCCTGGGAAATCAACACAGTGCTTGCTTTGCTTATGGTGCATTGCATAGCCCATCAGTAAGAAACCTGGGCCACAAGTCTGGAAACCAACGCATCACCACCCCTCGAAGTAAGGAGTTGATGCATCACCTCCCCTGTCAGTAATAATCAATATATCACCTCCCCTGTGCCGCAGTAAGGAATCAATACATCAGCTGCCCTGCAAGTAAAGAATACATGCACTGATTTGTTTTCCGGAGCTTCATCTTCCTTGTGCCTGTTTTCGTCTTTGTTTTTTATGCATCCCAGGTACTTTGCATGAAAGTGACACACCTTTTAAAAGTGATATCCTTGCTTGTGTATGTTGTATTTTTGTTGTTTTGGTCTTTTTTTATTCAGATAAAGATTGATTATTATTATAAACATGAATGGTGTCCATTTGTAGTGTTTACACTGTGTTACTGTATGTTTGTGTACAAATGCTTTCCACACTACCTCTGAGATAAGCCTGACTGCTTATGCCAAGCTACCATGGGGTTGAGCAGGGGTTATCTTGGATGTGTAACTCCTTTACCCTGACTAGAATAAAGGTCCCTACTTGGACAGTGTGTAAGCCACTGCCAACTAGAGACTCTCATCTCTAACACATATGTAGTGCAAAACCCTAACCATGCATGGCCTTCAACCATGTGCAGCAGGGGCCTGTGGCCAGGCTCTGTGTGTGTCCAACCCACCTGGAGGTAGCTAGCCCCTCCTGCAGGCAGCCAACCCCATCCTGCACACAACTTTTCTTCATTAACCGTGCGGGTTTGGCTGCAGGGCATTGCTTACATTGCCACTTTGTCCATGCTCAAAAAATCTGTGCTACCTTTGGTATTATTCAACATTATATATACACATAGACAGATTCCTTACTTTCTGAGAAAAAATCACCTTCCTCTCTTCTATGACGCTTTCTCTGCTCATCCGTTCGTTTTTGTGATTCACTACGTTTACAAACAGATTAAGGATGGAGGACATTTTCTGCTTTAACTTCTATCTTGTGGAACAGTTTTCCTCTGTATCTAAAATACTGATAAGGCCCTGATTTTGAGTATGTTAGTGTTTTCCAAGCAAAACATAGACCAATGTTTGTACAGGGGTCGAAATTCCAAACTATGATTGACTTACCACACCTCGTAATTACTGGGTGTGTTAAATATTAAGCCCTTCGCAAAATGTATGCAGGTCAACACTGCCAGAATATAAAAGGGCGGTATTTATTGCTGTATGCAGAAATTGAAATTATTTGGCGTGCTTTAATAAATTCAGTATAACATATCAGATTTTGTGTTGTCACGACTTACACTATGAGTCCAACACGTTGCTAGTAATTAATAGTAGTACAACTCATAACACCTACCAAATTTCAACGTTTTATTTTATTTTATAATTGCATGCAGGACATCTTGTAAACTGAAATGCTTCCCTGAAATGTTTATTAGTGAATAGTTACTTATCAAAATATTTAACCATAACAAAGGACTTTTTTAGTGAATGTTTGCCATTTTGTAATGGCATACTCTATCAAGCTTAGTACCACACTGTCATTTCTTGAAGCGCACAGTCTTAAGCTACACCCTGCAGCGTTTTCCCATTCTCTGTCCCTGCACGTTACTGCATTACAGTACCCGCTGTGCAAGTACACTTCATGCAGAAACTCAGGGTATGCCTTTGGCCTTTACTGCCCTCTACTCCAAGACCGTTCCACATTGCAAGGGCCTATTCTGCATTCAGTAGTAGTAGATTATTAATAATAACAAGTCAGCTTCCATGGTCAGACCACAAGATGGCAACAGGCGCCATTTTTCTCTTTCCCTGGAGTATAATATTTATTACTATTCAGAAAGAGGCGCTTATGACACCTGACAAAAGAACTTCTGATAAGCCTCCCATACTCGGAGAGGTGTGGCTCACTAGTTAGAGGCGGCAGACCCGTAAGCAGAGAATCGGCCAGGGACCAGGGTTCAATTCCCGTCGCGGCAGGGTCATGGACCAGGGTCAAAACGGACTCGATAATTCTCGCCTCGGTACCTACTCTAACCAGGAACACACTCGGCAACTCTGGGCATTAAGCTTGCCTCATCTCTACAACGGCCCCCCACAGACGCCGGGGATGCCTGGTTTCACCTTGGAGATACCAAGAAAAGGACCATCTCACAGGGATAGCCAGGATGGGTTCCCCAGCGGTCTACAGCGCCGGGACGCCCCGTTGCTGGGGTAGCTGTGCGCTTTACAAGTCTACAACATTTACATTTACATACTCCAGTGCACCCTGTGCATGGCCTCCAGCCATGCCCTGCTAGTTGTGTGATTACCTCGTACTCCAGAATGCTCTGGATTCAGCCTCAAAATATCCCTTTACCCAATTAACCATTGGGTGCATATTGTTGTTAAGAATTCTAGAATAAAGTTGCTGGTGCGGGCTACAATTATAAGGGGCATTTTCAGGTATCTGGGTGTTTCTTGGCTTCTATATCCCCCACATGCACTACTCCCATTCTTGGAGGATGCTGGTAATGCTGATTTTTTTTTTTAATGGGGTTCAACTGTGTAGGGATTCGTTTAGCTTGGAGTTCCCAGAGTTTTCCAGGATTATTGGGCGCCTAATATTGTAGGTCCTGTGAAATATTGTAAACTGCATCCATTTAGGTGTCGATTTTTGATTTCTTTGTGGGGCTGTCCATTCATATGCATGGCACGGGCTACTACACAGGTCTGGGTGAAGTATGTAGATGTCAACAGTCAGTAGTCCGCTGACAACCGAAAGTGTTCTTGGCGGGTATAAATATGGTCAGATTGCTTAATTTCCTTTGCAATTTAAAGCATATAAAAATAATTGAGTGCAAGTTGTGTACTTAAATGCTTCGCCAAAAAATAAATCTTCCAAGCTGAAGAAAACAACCCTAGCTCAGGCACACAGAAGGAAATGTCACAACACGTTTCAGTGGTCTCGCACACCTAGCATCTAAACCTTAACCTCGGGGACTCTCTGCTCGCATGCTTGAGAGCGCCTCCGTTCTTCATGGAAATGCAATTCTCTTCAGAGAACAAGCTGACAGACTTTTCAAATCCTGTTAAACCTCTTTAGTTGCCACAGTAGGGAATCTTGCTCTGCTTGAGTTTGCATAATCTATATTTTGTCCAAAATGTAAAATCTATGCAAAGCTGCAGTGCCGAGCATCGGAGTTGTGATTTCAGTATTGACACGCTGAACACTGCACTGCAGGCACATTAGAGAGGAAAAAACATCAATACATTCAAAATAAACTAATACTTATTTTGTCCTTGTGCTCAAATTATGATTTCAGCACAAACACTATTGAAATTGAAGTTTTGTAGTATGGACTTAAAAGCATTTTTGGCAGCAAACACATTAGTTTACCTTTAGTTGAACTAATATCAAATAATGATTTACTTTTTCAATTTCAATAACTGTCTTACTAAAAGGAGTGTGCACATGTTAGCGTGGAAATGTTTTGCATGCTGAGCATGTTTTTTGGGAATAATTGTATGATAATAATTCATTTATAGCTGTTTTGTGCAATGCATTTTCTTTTTCAGTTGTCATAATTGTCATTGACTGACTTTCAAAAATTGTTTATTACATTTTGTTGTGTAGGCAAATTAAAACATTTGCAAATAAACATATTTAAGAAAATTGGTCAGCTCTCCAGCACGGAAACTAAAAGAGGGTGCATTTGATCTAAAAAGAAAGGTTGTTACAAATTAAAAACCTATTTATAAATACTTCACACATTTCATAAAATAATCCATATTTCACCATTCTCCCAAGAAATTGTGCGCTCTCCCTTCCTGACACACTGTCCACAGCATCGGACTGACCCCATTGTTTAAACGTGAACGAAAACCGAGAAATTGCAGATTACACATATCAGAGAGTCGATTTTACCCAGAAAATCTGTAGTCGTTTGTGGTATTTTGTATAGCATATAAAAAGCGAGTTGAGCATTAAACTGATGCCTACGGTCTTGAATCATATCTGATAGGGGAGTTGATTATGGAAAATAACTTTCTTGCCTACTGTATACGTTTTAGAAAATCATTTTGCCATATTCCTTAACCTGTTTAAAATGTGTCGGTCCTCTGTAGGAGAGCACTTCTTATTTCCATCCTAAAATGTTGATTTAAGACCTGAATCTGATTTAAATTCGCCACAGCTCAGGAATGTGTGTAACAGTGACACTAAATGAGCATACCTTTTAATGGTTTGTGGGTAGGCAGGTATTATTATTATTATTATACATTTATAAAGCGCCTGGTTACACCCACGGTGTGTCCCCGCGCTAAAGAGATCACTAGAGGGAAAAGAGGGTGTCTTAGGTGGCCAGGGACCTCAATAGATTGCGATATTTATCATGGCTAAGGTTGTATAAATAGCCATGTTTTCAATAGTTTGCGAAATCTTGTTTCGCACGTCTCTCTTCTTAGCTCTAATGGAAGATTATTCCAACACTTTGCCGCTCGATATCTGAAAGATCGCTCCCCCATTTTAGCTCTAGCCACTCTTGGTACAATCACTAGGTCTTTGTCCAGTGACCTTAGTCTGCGACCTGGGGTATACTTTGTGATTAGCGGTCGGAGATAGCTAGGACCTTTCCTTCTTAATATATGGTGGCAGTGACACATAGCTTTGAATTTGATCCTTTTTCCTACTGGAAGCCAGTGTAGAGCAGTTAGGGTTTGTTTTGTGTTAGTTCTCCTTGGCAGGCCCAAGACCAGGCGTGCTGCAGCATTTTGCACTTTCTGAAGTTTTTCCATTCCTCTCTTAGTTGTTCCCATGTATAGAACGTTACCGTAGTCCATTTGGGAGGTAACAACTGCGTGAACAATGGTTTTCCTTGCTTTTGAGGGAAGTAGATCCAAGATATTTCGCAGGATTTTCATCGCCGCGTAGCATTTCCCTGCCACCTTCCGAATTTGGCTCTCAAAAGTTAATTCGGAGTCTATCCATACCCCAAGATTTTTAACTTCTGATTTAGGGGAGGGTATCAGACCCAAACCGTCTGGCCACCAAGCTGTTGACCATATGGACGGGGATTTCCCCACTATCAGCACCTCCGTTTTGTTGCCATTAAGTTTGAGGCAATGGTACGACATCCATTTTGCCACTTCCTTTAGGCATTCTGAGAATTGTGTTGCAGCCAAGTCCTTGTTATTTTGGGATAGCATCACGATCAGTTGTGTATCGTCTGCGTATGACACAATTGATACATTGTGCTTCTCCACACATTCTGCTAAAGGTCCCACATAGATATTAAATAAGGTGGGACTTAACGTTGAGCCCTGAGGGACTCCTTGGTGTAGTGGAGTGCTCTCCGAGGTATAGGTTTTTTGAGCAACTTTGAAACCTCGTGCGGAGAGGAATGATGTCAAACAGTGTAGAGCCTGATGTCTCACCCCACACCTCTCGAGCCTACCCAGGAGGAGTTTGTGAGAGACGGTGTCAAACGCCGCACTGAGGTCAAGGAGAATCAGTGCCGCTGTTTGTCCGTTGTCTGCATACGTTCTTAAGGTTTCTGACGCCATCAGTAGTGCTGATTCCGTGGAGTGTGCTTTTCTGAAACCCGACTGCGATGGATGGAGTATACTATTTCTGTCTATATGTTCTACCAGTTGTTTATTTACAATCTTCTCCGCAATTTTGGCAAAAAAAGGTAGTAATGAAATAGGGCGTAGATTTTCTAGTGTCCTTGAGTCGATTGATGCTATCTTTTTTAGAGGTTTAATAATGGCTTGTTTCCATTTGGCCGGGACCGTACCACTTACGAATGATCTAGAGATGAGCTCTGATATATACGGCATGATTTCTTTGGCGCCTTCCATTATTATGTCTGGTCGGGCTGGGTCTAGCGGTGAGCCAGATTTGATTTTACTAGCTATAGCTATGAGCTCCTCTAATTCTGGGGTCTTAAAAGCCTCTAACATTGTTCCTGAAAAAATGGACTGGCTTTCAGCCGCAGGTACTAGGCCTTGTTTAGCCTCTATCGGGAAAGTATCATAGATTTTGTTCACCTTGTTAGCGAAGAATTCCGCAATCCTGTTGCAACTCTCCTCCGATGGGTTTGAATCGTCTACCTCTTCGCGAGACCTAAGAGATTTTAATATGGCAAACATTTCTTTTGGCGAATTCCTAGCCCCTTCTATTCTCTCTGTATAGAAAGCACACCTTTGTTTTTTTATTAGTAAATGATATTGTTTTAATTCCTTTCTGTATGCTTCTTTAGCCTTGATGCCATAATCCCTCCTCCATAATCTCTCCAACCTTTTACAGGCTTTTTTGGCTGCTATTAGTTCCATATTGAACCAAGGGGCCGTTTCCTTATGTCTCCTAGGCGTCCTAGTGTTCCAAGGTGCTGTCCTATCCAATGCCTATCCAAAGCCAAAGGTATTCCGGGATATTTCGAATTTAGAATGTTGAGATTAATTTCGCTTTTGACTGCTTGGCTGAAAGCAGATGCTGTACTGCCCTAATAAAGAACTGCCAACTGTAGCCTGGATTTGATTACTTTGCAACCATTGTTGCTGATTCGTAGAAGTCTATGGGCCCGATTTAAAAAGGTAAAGTTAGACAAAAGTCTCACTTTACGACTTTCGGTATTCACAAAGGGCATCTACTACTCGTAAATGCCCTTTCTGAATACCGAAAGTTAGACTTTCGTCTAACTTTACCTTTGTGAAGCGGGCCCTCTCTGTCATGACAGCAGCACAGGAATGATACCATCTCCATGTATGGGCTCATCTTTGATTGCAGCCTGTGACTATGGTTGTCTGTGTATACTTTCAAGAAACCTTTTGGTGATCACAGTAGATGAACTACTACTACTACTGAAAACTGGCTTATCTTTCTTTTCCATCAATGGCTGTTTTGGGATTGCTCAAGAGCACCAGATTGAGGGAGCTTATCGTCATGTTCAGTGGACAGTATTTCCTTCTTCTTGTTTAAAGAAAACAACGGATTGGCTGTACTGGGAAAATATACATTTTGCAGTTTGAGTTTCCTATTTTTTACAGAATAAAGGATATTCTCCCATTCCATTGACATGATGAAAGGAAAAATGTGTGACTTATACGAAAGCCATTGTTGTGTACAGGATGGGAGCAGAGAGAAAAGAAAAACATTGTTGTGAGTTTCTCACTGCATTGAGGGCCCTTTCTTTGAAGTGCAATTGTGATCTTAGATTGATTAGATGATTAGGGATCATATAATTGCACATGTTAAAAGTAAAAAAATACAGTTTTGGGTCATAGGTGATCCCCAAATGCAGGATGCCCTTGCCTCTAATAAGGCATTAGAGAAATGAGAAAAATGGTTGTCGTCAATAAAAAAAAGTAGATGTCTATGGTCAAAACTCATGAAGATGTTTGTAGTGTGAGTAAAACTGATGTGTGCATAAACAATGTGCACCATAATAATGGGAACTCGGGGAAGAAAGTGAAGAAGGTTGGTGTACATCTGCGAAAATATATATAGGAAACAGTTATTAAAATGAATGAGGCGATGTACCAATAGATCAAAATCCAGAGTCAAGCATAACTATCACACTTGAAAGTTCAATTAACAATTCATTCTTTAATATTTTTGTGAAGTTATATACTTTTTTTTGGCTTTTCTTTTTCCTTATTTATCCAACACAGTGTTCATGGTGTACATTACAGATGCAATATTAATTGTCATAGTGCTTCATTTGTATGGTGTCCTGTGATAGGCACGGTGTGTAAAAAGTATGGACATGTGGGTAATTCTGCCTGTATCGATGTAAAAAAATATGTTATGCCGCATAGATGGAAAGTTTCATGTATTTCTAGCAATGAGGATTCCAAGTGTGAGTGTGGGAAAAAATTGGAGAATTACGGTATTGTGTTGTCGGTCAATTATTACTGTGTTGGTGAGGAAAGTTTGCTAACCTCATAGAAGTAAAGTTGTGATCTTGGGCATTGAACTAGAGCTCATAGCTGATTCTGGATCACCCTAGACCATCATCACAAATAACTACTTTATGAAGAAGTTTGAAAATATTTTGGATCTTAGGAAACTATGTAGTTCTGATCTAATTGCTGAAAGTTTTGATGATACCTTTATTGAAATCATTGGTTTTGAATGGGTCAAGATTGAATTTGAAGGTAGGAGCGCTAATATAAAATTGTATGCTCTGAAAAAGGAGTCAAAGTACTAGGGTGGCTGGACCAACAGAAGTTGGGAACAGTTTTGAATCCCAGAAGTATAGAACCAGTGTCAGTTATTACAGATGTGAGTAAAAAATCTTACAAAATTAAGAAATTTCCAAAAGTAGTCAATGACACTTTAGGGAAGCTGACTGACACCTCCCATTGCATTAAAATCATGAAAGGTGCGGTGCCTGGTAAGCATAGGCTAAAGGGGGTAACAATTAATGTATGACAAGAACTCAAAAATATGTCTTCGGCTTTCGATACGGTTAACCACGAAACACTCCTTGAACGCCTCAAACTCAGGATGGGATTGGACGGCACCATTCTCGAATGGTTTGGGTTCTTCCTCCAGAATCGCTCACATCGTCCTAATCAACGGTAACTTATCCGCTCCCACCCAGATCACTGTTTGAGTCCTCCAAGGATCAACCTTGTCCCCAACCCTCTTCAATCTTTATCTTGAACCGCTCACAGAGGTGCTACGTACCGCTAGTATCGCCTACCACATGTATGCAGACGACACACAGATCTACATTAAAATCTCTTCTCCTGAGGACATTCTCTCCCTGAATGAGGCTTTGAAGCTGACTGTGCATTGGCTCACCTCTAACCAGCTCAAACTTAACGCAAAAAAAACTGCATTTCTCATCTCCCCAACCAAAACCAACCCTGACATTCAAGAATGGATCACGGCTATCACAGCGTTAAACTGCTCCCCTACCATTGTAGACTCTGCTAAATCCCTCGGAATAACCCTTGACTGCAGCTTGAATATGCGTGGCCATCTCAACTCGATGGCCAAAACCGCCAGATTCCACCTGAGCTATCTTAGAAACCTGAAACCCTTCCTCAACACTCCCGACCAAAAAATGGCAATCCAGGTGCTAGTCATCTCCAGACTAGAATATTGATGCTCCACTCTCTCAGGTCTACCCAAGAGCTCTTTGGCCCCACTGAAAGCCTGCCTCAACGCCGCCGCCATACTCCTAACAGGTTCAAAGAAATTCGACCACATCTCTCCCCACTTGAAAGCTCTAAAATGGCTTCCTCTCGAGGCTATCTTAAGCTGGTTTGCATCACTCACAAGGTTCTATTCTTCAATTTCCCGGCATTTCTTGACCAGAAACTCGTGATTTCCGGAGGAGCTAGAAATTCCCGGTCTGCCAGAGACCTCTTGCTCCAACCGGAACGCTTGCGGAAAAAATAAACTTACTATCAGGCCTTCTCTGGGGCTGCTCCAAGAATTTGGAACTCACTCCAGCCCGCAATCTGAAGACTTCCCTCTCTGGCACGCTTCAAAAAAGAGGCCAAAATGTTCCTAATGGCAAATTCCTCCCCTATCGCTGGCATTACATTCACCTCAGTGAACTTGTTCCACCCACTATTATCCATGGTCCTTCCGGATGATAACTACCTGACAATGCAACTGCTTTTTAATTTTTTTTATGTATCTACCTGTTTTATCCTACAGGTATCCTGGGATTGAAGCTGCCTGTTTTATTTTTACATAATGTATCCTTCTGTTTTTATCCCAACTGTATCTACCCCTCCTAAGTCCTTTGTTTTACGACATGTCAATCTTGTAAAGCGCTCTGATACCCTCACGGGTCTCGTTTACACTCTATAAAACTCTAAATAAATAAATAAATAAAAATGTTGAATGAACTTGTGGATGAAACTATAATGGAGTACCACATACACACTGGCCCACATTAGCTCCCCCCAAGGTCGAGAGCCATTTGTGTCCTTATCAGATGCACACATGTGATTGATTTACGATTTATAAGATGCTCTTTTGGAATGTAGAGAACATATTATTATACCTCATGACAGTATAATTGGCTGCCAAAACCTTTTACATCGAGAGGTTTTGTTCAGCCACATTCTGTAGAGGCTCTCACAACTGCAGCATTTAATTAAACCAAAATGTTCCCATTTTGCCAAACGCCTCTTGTCTTTTCATTTATTTAAGGTAAATTCACATCCGAGCAACACTTTGGTGATCCAGCCAGGAGAAATTGGTTAATCGAGCCTGACTTCTGTCAAATGTGGGACCTCGGCCCAAACAGACTCATCTGTGCAAAAAAGATCAGTGAGCAGATGCCATAATTAATTAGAAGTTCCATCGTCATGGGGTAAGAGACCATGGGGCATATTTGCAATTAGCTGGCGGAGCACGGTGTTACTACAAAATTGGTAAGGCCACGCTCTGACAGTTTTAAAATGCAGGGATGCACCATATTTACAAAAATATGGCACACCCCTGCATTATCTCTAGCGCTGGTGCTAAAAAAGCTGTCTAGCGCCAGCGCATGCGCCCTAGCACCATTTTGCTAGGGTGCCTGTGCTGCAGGGGTGATTTTATATGTGCAGGAAGGGGCACCTTCCTGCTCATAAACAATCTTATCAGGTGATTTGCTCTATCTATGTGTGCTGCAGAATGCAGCACACGTGGAAAGAGCAATATACGAGGAGAAATAAAATATTTTTCCTCGTATCACCATTTAAGACCAAGTATTTACTGGTCTTATTTTTAGCACTGCTCCATACCTTGTAAATATGGCAGAGCACTAAAAAGCAATGGGTCTTGCGGCGGAACGCCCTCTGCAACACCCATTACATATCTCTTTCACGCTAAGTGCTGTGTGAATAAAGGCATTATTTACAAGGCAGTATTATGCCACCAAAAGTGGCTTAACATCGCCTTGTAAATAAGGTGAAGTATTTAACGCCACAAGAACATCAAAATAAGTGACATTATGATGGCGTTAACACCTTGTACATATGCCCCTAAATCTGAAACTTAGTCCCAAATTGCGACATATGGCAAACAAGGGTGATGACCGGTTTTGTTTTTCCCCTAGTCAGCACGCTAGTAGAAAGCAAAGGTAGCTACCTGACCTTGGGTGTAGAGCACAAGGTATGCCTCATCCCTGGGTGTTAGCAAAGGATAGACTTGCTTTGGGCTTGGAACAGGGTCTGCCATATCTTCAGGTGTTAGCAAGGGATAGCCTGGCTTTGGGCTTAGAACAGCATCTGCCTTTTCCTCAGGTGTTAGCAAGGGATAGCCTGACTTTGGGCTCAGAAATCTCTGATCAAATTGTTGCTATTGTTGTCCACCGAGCCAATAGCAACAGACAATCAGGCTCACCTAGCTCCACTACTGCGCAGAGCATCCCCTCTCCACGGGCTATAGGCACTAAAAGAGGGCTCAGTTATTTGGGCAAAATAATTTTTTCTGTCAACCTTTTTAATCTCTTTAGATTTTTTTTAATTTTTTCCATTTATTGGTGTTGTGGTTCTGTTGAATTTCGCAAAATCATTCTGCATGTTTAAATGTTAGGTCTTGTTAATAAGTCTATGCTTTTAGGTGACAATAACCATTTTTTTCCAAAAATCAGAAGTTCTTGATTGCTAGGTTTCTGCTGCAAAACATTCCGCACTGCCCTGAACTAACAATTGCACTTTTGTTACAGGTTGTTATTGTTTCATTGCATTATTGTCTCTATTTTAATGTTAACCAATCTTTTGTTGATGCATCAGTTTTTTGTTTGAGATCATACGAAGTAAATCGAGTTTTGGGACCATTCCAGTATACACAGTTCCCCCAAATAAGAGTAGAATTGGTAACTCATTTTAAGAAAATCTCGAGATAACCAAAATGTTCCAAACCCTTCATCAAACAAGCTTCCCACTCCGTCATGGAGACTCCATTAGACCACATGAAAGCAAGGTTGCCCACCCAGGCTAGGAAAATAGAGAAGCACTGCTGCAAGTGGCAAGCCCACAACAGGAAACCTTCATTCCCCTCACCTGAAGGAGGCACGTTCAACACCAACACCATAGAACACACATAGACTCACATAAAGACCAGGTATATAGAACATCTGAAGGCTCAGCAGGAGGCCCTACTAGAATTATGGGTCATATTCGCGGTGGCCTCAGCCCATAAAACAATCCCGGAACCCATGAGTAAGGCATCTGAACCTGCCCACCATACACCAGCAGGCATGGTATCTCAGTACTGCCGGCCATACCAGTTGCTGCCGTATTAGGTTACACCAATCCACCGGTAGAGGAGGCTGATGGACCCCCCACGAGGCAGCAAGCCACCGAGTGGGGGAGGGGATTTCCAGGTCCTGCCAGCCCAGGCACCATTGGCCTGAGTCAGAATGGTAAAAGGCCCCCTCTAGGTTCGTCCCGTCAGCCGCGACCCAGCCGGTCCAGACCGAACAAAGAGCGCATACTCCTGAGTACCCCACTGGGTGCCATAAGGTCAGAGGAAGGTTTGTGGACCTCCTACAAGGTGATTCTACCAGAGGAGGAGAAGAAGAAGCGTCAACCCAACAAGATTCAACTCCAAAGGGGGAGCTGCAGTCTACACTCTGCCTGGACAACCCTATGGCACAGAGGAAGCACCAGGGAATGTGGTCAAGGCCAAAACTTTGCATAGAAAAACAACAACCAGCACCGAGAGACAGTGGCAAGCTAGGTGGAAGGTAGAGAAAGGTGAGAATTGAGGATAGAAAGAGAGAGAGAGCTCTCGCCTGGCAAGCCCAGCAGGGAGGAGGAGAGGGGAACAGGAGCCCAGCCTCAGGTCCAACATAGAGATGCGCCTAGGGATGAGTCAAAAGGAAGGCCCCTAACAGAACCGCACACATCACTGGACCGTTGGTATAGGCGAGGGGCAGACCAGGAAATAGGTAATCAGGCAAGCCTGACGGGTACACAATTGAGACTTATGAGTAACAGGGCACCTTTATGAATGCATGAGGAGAACAAACGACAAAAGTGTCTGCCACTACCCCCAAAAATGCTGGTCTGACAGACCGACCATGTGAAATAATGTATAGAGGGCCAAATCTTCATGCTGCCATTTTGCCATCTGCTGGACCAAAAAGAAGGGCCAACAGTATGATCACCCTTGTCCAGAGGAGGGATCCTTTGAACCCGAGGACATGGCCATTGTGGAGGATTGTATTTAGCATGGAGGGGGTGATACGAAATGGAACTACCTCTGCATGCAGGAATGCCTGAGATGTTGGGAGCACTACCTCAGGGAGAAACCAACTAAGCAGCCCTGAGACAGGATCTCCCTATTGCTCCAAAAAGGAGCTGCCCGAAGCATCTATGTGCCTTGGACACAAATGGACAAAGAAGAGCTCAGGAATAAACTGCACACACTGATGTATGGGGCAAGAAAATGGTTCTCATTTTATGAAAATAACACAACAGCTATAATTTTAGCGATAGGGGATGCCAAAAGTCTGGTCAGTAGCTTCATTGGGGAGCAGACCAACACAGTGTTCTCCCGTGCCGACATCCCTGCCTTCACGCGCACCAACACTGAGCATGACGGGACTCTATTCCTTCAGAATAATGTATAGAATATAGGCCACTATTATGTAATTATGATTCCAACAATTTTTTTGTTCATATAATGTATAATTATAATGATTGTTGTTTCCAATAGTATGCAGGGGAGATGTGCAATAGTCAGAATGAGTGAGGTTAGGAAAGTATGATATGTGCATGATTTACAATTTATTTGTAATTAATAACAATGATCATGGATTTTTGCAAAAAGTACCCTCTATAGAGAAATTGGAATATGTATTTTTATCTTAATAATAAAGAAGAGTATATTTTTCTATTTTGATGGAATTTTTGTCTCTCTGTGTGTCCTAGCATGCGCCTTTAGCATTGTGACATTAATCATAAGTTGCCTGAGTTTTTCTTATATGTTGATTTTTATCCCTGTCTTGGGCAAATATTTTTGTAGCAGGGGACCCTTTTTCTTTACATATATATATATATTGAATTCCTTTTGACACCAGATCAAGATGACTTTGAGGGAGCTTTTCCCTGACCACCCATCTGTAGGAGGACTGACGGCAGAAAACATGCAGCCTGGGGAAACCATTACTGAATTCCTAGACAGAATGAGTCAACGATGGGGGCAGGACAAAGAACAGCCCTGGACTGACACGCGTCCCCAGATTGCATTCTTCTACAACATCCTCAAGAGGGAATATCCATGGATATCAGGACCAGATTAGATAGTATAGTAGGGCTAGACACTAAACCTTCGCGGGAAATACAAGCCCACATACTACATACTATATTACCAGAAGAGAGAGGGAAAGAACAGGGACAAGCCACAAAATTAAAAAAGACCGCCTTTGAGGGAACCACACTGGTCGCAAGTGTCCAGATGGCCCCCGTCTCAATGGGAGCTCCACTCATGAACCCCAGGGGGTATCCACCCAGTACTAGTGGCCGACGCCAAGGAGACTGGGCCCAAAGCGGCCCAATAGAATGCCATGACTGTCACGGAATGGGCCATATGGCCAACTGATACCGCCTAAAAATGTATCATGATCAAAATGGAATAGTACAAAGACAGCACCCACAGCACTTCCACCCCCAAAACCAAACAAAGGACAACATGCACACATTAGGAGATCAGCTCCAACGAAGTCCTGACGCAGCCACCCCACTGGGTGGGTGGCCAAACACATGCCAATTGCAAAAAGAACAATTGATGGACAGAATGCTGAACAATGTCATACATTCACCACAGTACAGAGATCTGGGCCTAAATCCATTGCGTTTTGCTCCCCATGCCATTCCAGTTTAGACCCAGCCATATGCATATTAGTCTTGACCCTGTTCCCCATGCGAACAGTACAGCCCAAACTGCCAAGCCAGGTACTCCCTGGACTGGAAACAAGCATCCTACGTGCAGTTTTGGGGTTTCAACACCCATAGCAGAAGGACAGGTTGACAAGGGAGCAGGACAGCCCCCACCGGTGCATAAAAGTAAGCTCCCAGGACCACTCGCCCTAACCCAACTTTGGATGGGCTATGTAAGTTTCAACCAACTCCAGGATCCTTTGTTAGAAGTTGCAATGACCTAGAACAGTGAACTGCCCACCGGGACCCACACAAAAGAGTCAAAAGGTTCTCAACCCTTCCAGAAGAAGGGCAGGCCCCAAGTTGCAGGCACGTGTCAGTGGAAACTTAAACCTAAAAATTAAACATCAGCCTCTCCTCACAATCGCACACAGCCCAGATAGTTCAAAAGGACATGTCAGTACCTGCTAAAACATGCTTTGAACAGAATAGCCTGCAGAGAAAACACTGTCCCTGCTTTAGTAAGGAGAGGGGGGGGGAAACACATGATATGAATCATATTCAAATTAGCATTAAAATTTGTTTAAAAATCCCCCGTCTTCCCCAAAATTTTAATGCTCAATGAATTTAGTTTAAAAACCTCAACAATACCTTTGAAAATCTATCACCTCCATACAATCCCAATAGGAAAATTCGCTCCCCAGTAACACCATATACCCCCCAGCAAAACCATATAGCAGGATTGTTTTACAGATGAAACAGGAATGTTTAGATGAATTGCCTTACAAATGTATTTTTCCCAAGTTATCCTACAACCCACAGCTCTTAGCATACAGGTCAGCAATTGAACTATAATTGCAGCACCATTGCTGCAGCCCACCATTGCTTTAATCTGGACTCTCAAAGCCTTTCAAAAGACCAGTCACTCAAGAACTTCAGAGTTTAATTGACTTTGTACCTTTGTTTTTAAGAGACATTCTTTCTACACTGCACCAAGATGAAAACAACTCTGGGTGCTCAGGCAACAGCCACCAGACACCGAAGCACAAAAAACAGCCACCGACACTGGACCTTAGACAATGAACAAGAAATGACAGGCCTGGATGACAGAAACATCTCAAAAAGATGTGCCTACATTCTACAAATGCTCTCTTAGTTATGTTCCCTTATATTTTTGTACATGCTCTCTTTAGCCCCTCTGGAACCAAAAATGTACATGATTTTGTAAGCTCTACTTTTACATTCTTGTGATGCATGCAGAGAGACCTCTCTTACCTCACCTAACATAAAACTGCACTGAACCACACAATTGTAGTCCTCAAGTACTACACTGAGCACTCCTACACAATCCCTGGTACCAACACCAGTCTGATATAGGCACACAAACTATGAGCAGATCATGTTCCATCTGTTTATTGATACATCATGCTATAGGCACAGACAGACTTTATTTAACACAAGAGATAGCCCCCGAATGAGCAAAATGCCTCATCCATCTGTACTTAAGGATCAAGTAAAAAAATCCAACCCAATATAAGACAGTAGGACATTTGCAAACATCACCCAGTATGAGATCAACCCCACTGCACTATATCTCTTCAGTGAGCCGAATCACATCCAATCTAAGGTAGACAGGATGCACAGAAAGTGCACTATAGGGAAGAACACTTTTTAGTCCTGGGACTTCCTAGAGAAAAGGTTCTTGGAGGTAGCAAGACAACAACACCAGAGCACAAATATGTCTGTTCCCGCCTCTGTCTGTGGTCCCAGTGCGGCTTTTTACACCTTTGGGACCACTTTGTTTAACAATGAATGGACCCTGGATAAACCAGTTCAGGGCCACTCATTTTAATTAATGATAATTGTGGCATGATACTGCATGTACCGGACCTGCAATGGGGCACCTCCATGCTGATGGATATCTACTGGCAATGCAGTGACCTTACCTACACCCAGTTTGTTCCTGGATGGCAGGGCCTCTGCACCCTCATGACCATGCACACGCCAACCCTGGTCGACCCCCGAAAAGATATGTTCGAGTTGTCTCAACATCCAACACAGAAGAAAACAACTCATATTAGTTTGGCTGGGCTCAGTACAAGGACATTCCAGAAGAATTCAGACTGTTTACAGAAGCTCAAGTAAATGCAGAAGGGTCAATACCCTTTTTCATAATTCAAGCATAAGCAAACAGCCGCTGGTTACAAATAACCAGATGGGAGCTGATGTGAATGATGAATAATACTGAGCTCAGCCTAAACGCTATCAAGGAAGAACTGCAAGCCATCCGCCTTATGGGGATTCAACATCAGTACGTGTTGGACTTGATGACCACAATAGAGGGTCGGGTGTGCACCAAGATTGGTTCTTCCTGTTGTACTTTTATCCCTGGAAATGATATGGCAATGGGACATTAGCCAGTGCAATCCAAGATCTATGCAATCTACATGCCGATATGAAGAAGTAGGGAGGTGCTCCGGATCAGGACTGGCAGCACAGTTCCTTCATGTGGATCCCCTTAAGGGTTTCCAAGCTACTGGCATCCGAGATGCCTATTCTCATTGCTGTACTTCTGTTATTTAGTTTCCTATGAGTGGGGCGTTTCTTGCTGTAAAAAAAGTAGTCCACAAATTGGGTAGTATCCGCTTAGAAAGGGAAAAAGTAACCAACAGTATGCAGACAAGCACACACTATCAAATAACATCACTGTCATGACGTACTAGAGGGAGGAAATTGGGATGGGTGAATACGACGCCAATGAATGTCATGATATCAGCAGGACCGACAATGGCAATATCCATAAATGCAATGAGAATGTATGCTACAGCCTGTGCTCACGTAACCTTGTCAATGCTTCTCAATGCAATGTCACTTTATAGAGTAAATTGTGCCCGCACAACGCTCCAACATCACCAATAATTATATCATTGTATATCATAATCAATGATTGTATGATAATATTATTGTTGCCAATTAGAACAATGTCAATGTACATTCAGACCAAAGCAATCATACCTTTGACAACACCAGTAAGAATGATGTCAATGTTCAAGATGACAACTGTATGCACAATGTTGGTAATGTCGATAACAATTATACCAGTGCCTACCATATTATTGTTAGGAGCTCCAATGTACTCACATCATTGCTGTCAGATTCAGCCAAGGTGACCTCCCCATCAGCCCCTAGTCAGAGATTCATGGTCAGGCAGGTCCTGTGACCCATGCCCATACTTATCGTGTAACAGGTTACAGGTGGCTTCCTCCATAAATTAAAAGCAAACACACACCAAGGGAATCCCCTGACCCACTCCACAGAAAGATAGTTGTACCACAAGCAAGTTTAAGGTAATTGGCATCAATAAAACCCATTTGGTCAAAGGCTCGCATTACCCAGAGATACCACAAAGCTAGACACCACATGTAGACAGGTATACTCAAACTATCAGGACACAACATGTACACCAAACGTAGCAATCACACACTCCTCACACTGGACTTCTGGACAGATTCACACTGGCCCACACTAGCTGTCCCTAAGGTAGAGAGCCATCTGCGTCCTTATCAGAGGCGCACATGGGATTGATTTACAACTAAGATACTCTTTTGAAATGTACAGAATATTTCATTGTACTTCATTAACTGTATAAATTGGTTGGCAAAGCTTTGTAGATCAAGAGATTTTGAGGAGACACATTCTGTCCAGACTCTCCTGGCCACAGTATTTATTTATTTTGCCAAACGCCCCTTGTCTTTTCATTCATTTAAGTTAAATTCATGTCAAAGTAAGATTATTATATACTAGAGACTTACAGGGGTCTGTCATTGCCAAGTATAATTACACCTAACCATGTACTTTTAATCAGAACACAGGCCCTTGTTCTAGTAAGCAGAGTCCATGGCACAATCACAGTCGGACAATCGGCACCTAGTAGTTAGAATGGGGGCCAAAAGTGAGGAGACTCTGCAAACAGGTCCTGATTTCTCACAGTTCCATTACATATAAATTGCATTCATTTAGCCGTGCAGAAACGTGTTTTGCATCCACTGAAAAAATACTGACTGCAGTGCAGATGACTATGCTTAAAGAGCGGCCGCTTGCTGACCAATGGCCATTACCTTCCAGAACACTCTGCCACAGAACTGGTCGATGAGGTGTTAATGCCTCACTCATCTTCTCATAAGCTAAAAAGAGACTTACCCCTTATGAATATTTCAGCTGTTCTAGTAACTGATGGAATTGTTTGGGATAAAGCGCCTTATTTGGACCCACAGAAATACTGCAGATTCCTTACGTTTTTAGGATTTCTATGGGTAATGTTTTTGTACCTGGGTTGGGACTTTAAACTCCATGCTCTCAGAGCTGGACTACTACACTGCTTTTGAATAAGAGGACCTGTATTCAAATTCTGCTTCTTATGGTGAATTGTTCTGTTACCATCATTATGAACTTCATTATTTATATTGAGCTAGTGTTCTACACACTCAATGGGAACATTGTCCTACTCCCCCACAAGAGAACACCAAAACATATAGGGATACATTCACATTTTTTTCTGGACACAATACATTAGACTCGAAATCCTTTTTAAACTTGTCCCTATACCAGAAAATAAA
Organism: Triturus cristatus; assembly: GCF_964204655.1. NCBI lineage: Eukaryota > Metazoa > Chordata > Amphibia > Caudata > Salamandridae > Triturus > Triturus cristatus. Next base: position 875,530,099 of record NC_140582.1, on the reverse strand, counting down.
TATATGCTTCCCCAAACCAAGCTAAAATATACAGACTTGTTGGTCACAGAATTGGCCATGAAGGGCTATGATTATTGGAAGGATACCATTGACGTGGAATCAATTTGGGATACTAAATCTTGGCAAGTTCAGGTTACAGACACCTTATTGCGAGCCCACGTAATTCCAACACAGATGATTTTATTGAATTATACAATTCAGCAGACTACTTTTCTCAGACTGGCAAAAATGAAAGACATGAATGCACCTAACATTCCTTCCATTGGCAACATTTAACAAATTACACTGAACAACAGCTCAATAGTATGTTACAGAATGGCACATTTAACTCCCCACTTTGAGGTCCAAATGGATGGTTAATGTGGCCAGGGGATTCAAATGGTTGTTCTGCTCATTGTTGGGAATTCCACACAAGGGTTTAAGGCATATTCCCATTTCTAACACTTAGGTATTGTCACCATGTATTCAGTAGGGAAATTGTGCCAACAATGTTTGGAACATTCCACACTGTCTGCAGTAAAAAAAACACCTATCCTTCCTTTCGGAAGACATGGACCTATCTGATTTTTTAGTGGGTCCTAAGCCCCCGCGTTCAAAAAGATAGATTTATGTCATATATAATGAAATTTGGAAACTATCACAAAGGGAAGCTGCTGCACGCTTATGACCAAGATAGTTTGGATAAAGTACCTACTGTTGTGGATAATAGTATTAATATGTTGTCTTCTTGCATTTACAACTTGAATAACCTCGTGTCATCTGTTACATGACATGTCTTCATAATACCATGGGGAAAGTCAGCTTACATCTATTATGCAGTTTAGTAAGACACTTGAGGTCCTCAAAAGTTGCTGCGTGCAATGTCGTTACCTCAGTTCTATGCGGTTATCCTTGCCTTTCAATCTGGCATGTAAACAACATCTCATGGGTAAGGAAGATGCTACTTACACAATGTTACATCGCGAGAAGTTAGAACAGCTCCCTTTCACAATAGCCGAGACACCCTTCGCAGTGTGATGAATACATGGGGTAATACCTTCACCAATTTCAGCATTTAAGTTCACAGCTGGCATGAAACATTTCCCAGTGGGTAGATCTGAAGCTCAAGCATCATGAGTTATGTTGTTTACCATTGTCCTACCAATGTGAGCGGGCTGAGAAAGAGACATTAATTTTTGGACAAGAAAGCGACTCTTCTGTTGGTCACTCACTTGTCTATAAACACATTACCATTCACAGCTCATGCAATGCTTCGGTAGTGAATTTGGCCTGTTTTTTAAAAGGAATACCAGCCCCTTCAAATCTATCCCTCATTACTGTCCTGTCATATGGAAGCTAATTAATGTTAAGCGGCCAAGGCAGTGGTGGCATGAAGGCCGGGATCCCGTATATTTTATCAATCTTCCAGATAGACCTGCTGCAATAATGTCATTTTTCCATCTATGCATATGGTCTCTGATAGTTGGTTGTGGCCTTCAATGACAACTTTGAAAGCAGACTTTAGCAAGCTACTCCTACTCAAAGACGTCAAAGACTCATTCTTTTCTTGTGTTCTTGTGCCCGGTCAGCAACATCTCTTAACATTTTTAGACATAACATGGAAGCAGAGCTGACGATTTTTAACACAGTAGTTCTCATTTAAACTGTATTCTGTCCACTCAAGGGGCAGTGAGGAGAAGTCCAGCAGAGACCAGTCCTGAAACAGAGGCAACAGCCTTGCATAAACTGAGTTACACCTATGATGTGGACTGCCTAAATGCACACACCAGGTTTGTGGTCCAGTGCTAATCCCAGAGATGACTAATATATACCTGTGCTCACTTTGGGGCTCATTACGATGGCAGGCGGACCTGAGTCCGCCCGCCATCGTTGTGGTGTTCGGGACTATCTGCCAGACATGTGACGGTCCCACCACTGCAATTAGGATGTGCCCACCAGACTGGCGGGCGCATCCAGGGCACTTAACATTGCGGACGGTGCTGCTGGCTGCAGCACCGCACGCAATGTTAATATGGCATGCACTGCATTTCCCTGCACTACGTGGCAGGCACCACGTGGTGCCTGCCATTTAGTGCATGGAAATGTACCGTGGTACCCCAGTGCAACCCCCTCAACACAGAGAGGGCCCGCAACGGGCCCCAAATCCAGACTCCGCCAGTCTTTCATGGCGGTTCCGCCGCAGAAAAATTAGGATTCCCACCGCCATCCTAATCGGCCCATAGCGAGGGTAGGCCTACTTAGATATATTAGTTGCCATGGTCAGGTTTTTCATTGTGTACAGTCTGCTAGTACTGTTGATTAAGTTGCTCAGTTGCATTTGTTTACTTATCATAGCACACTTGCTTCAAAATAGACTTTGATAGCTTAAAAAATATATTGTAAGCTTCCTTTGTGTCTTTCTTTTGTTCACCATGGACATGCATGAGTGAGAAACAAAAGAGGATGATCTGGTTCCATGGTTCACTTGGGGACTAGAGGTTCATGATCTAGGTTTTATTAAATCACCTGCTACTATAGAAAGGGTAGGAGTTGAGGTGAGGCATTGTGAGCCAGTCGCATTTGGGCATACAGGTACAGACGTGGTAGAGAGACTCTGTTACTACACTCTGACATCGTGTTCTCCCAAGGCACAGTTCTCATTCCAAGTAGTATCCCCGCAACCCTTTTGACTGCCTGGCTGAAAGCAGATGCTGCTCTGCACTAAGAAAGACCTGTCAAATTTATCCTGGATTTTATTACTCTTCAACAATGTACATTAAACATACATTTAAGGAGATTAAAAAGTACAGCTTTTTCATACCGAAATTAAATGAAATATGAAATTGCCGACTGGAATTCGGGTGGTTAAGATGATTTTAAAGCAGTTATAAAGGGCCTCACCCAATCATGACACCAAACTACACTAAAGCCCACAGAGCCATGCAACATAGATAGTGTAGGCTGCAGTCTTCAAAGGCTTTCAGAGATTACTGGAGACACACAGGAGTGAAGTCCTTGATCACATAACACCTGCATAGTTTAAATATCGGAGTGCTTTTTCTTCCAATTTTGAGTAGACGAAAAACAGCACTTCTCTTATTATTATAAGAGGTATCGAGAAACATGAAAGTCAGAATCACACTTTTACAACTTCTCACAAACATGATAGAAAGTGTGAATGAATAAGCACGTTTTGAACTGTTCCTAAATTACACGTTATGTTCACTAATAACAACACAAAGGTATGGTTTTTATCAGAAGAAGTGTGGTAACCCTTGAAAGGTAAGAAGTCTGTGGATTCCTACAGATTCTAGGAGGTTTTCCCAACATAAATGTGAGGAATATATGTTTTTTTAGCCAAACTTTAGTTTTGAAAGAATCAAAGTCACACAACCCCAGTCTCCCCGATGTGTCTAGCTTTCAGAAACTTCTTGGTTTGGTATGTTTTTCTAAGTGGTGACCAAGTCCAGACTCAAATTCTGTGGCTCACACCGCCAAAATAGCTCATTGTTTGTGGAATAAATTAGTTATTTCCATGATGTGTTTTGGGCCTTTTCCTGTCAGAGTTGATAGGCCAAGACACACAAGAGGGCTACTAGTTTTATCAGGAGAAGTGTGGGAATGCTTGGTGGTAGGAACTTTGCTCACAGAAATGTGAGGAAAGTGTGTATGGTTCCCTGGGTGGTGGCTGAGCCTGACCCCAAATTCCCAACTATCCACTTTGCCAGAATTGTTTTTTTTTCAGAGTAAAAATCTAATTTCACCACATTGCAGTTTCAGCCTTTCCTGCAGCAGCCAATAGGTTAATCTACATGCTATTATCAGTAAAGGTTGACAACACAGAATAGTAATAATATTGTATCATATTTTTTATCATCAATTGAATTTCTCTCAATTTTTGGGTTCTAATTCTAATCCAGTTTGTAAAAAAAGAGCACAGAAATGGCCTCTGAATCAGATGATAGTATAGGTGAAGCAAAATTCAGAGTTGCACACGTAACCACTATTCCTAAACTTAGTACATTGGGCACACTTAAAATATGCATAGTCTTAGATTTTATAATACGAATTCACTCATAATCGGTACGAAATGAAAAATCATTGTAAGAAATTAAAGATGAAAACAACATCACTTATTTCTGGCATATTTTAATTAGGTTTTTGTGAAACCCATAAGAGATCTACACAAATTACCCCTTGCTGAATTTGCATTTGTTTTACTTGCTTTGTATACTTTTCAGAAAGGTGTAGCTTTGTGGGAATTTCTTTATTCAAGAACTGGGTTATCTCATATGGTTGATGTGTCCACAAACTCAGTGGTAGAGTACATCATATGTTATTCGTCATCTCAATGCATTCTGGGTGGCATTTGCCCTTCATCAGGGGATGTAGATCTAAAAAGAAATGTAAAGTAAAGTAATGAATTGGCCAAATAGAAAAAAGAGTATCAAAGCCTTGCGATACGAGTCAAGGTGATCCTATCCACTCAAAAAAAAAATTCATTCAGTCGAATAAGAGCCATATTAATAGAGTGAAGAGCCAATCAGAAAAGTACCTAGATACCTGAACACTTGTGTGAAGAATGTATAAAAAACAATGCTGTGAATTTACCTTGAAAATATTAAAAGGTGACAGAAACGATGTAAGTATGGATATTCGTAACCCAACTCGGTTAATGTTAATGAGGTGACAGAAATATTAAAGACAAAGGGATGTGAGTTCCTAAAGGGCCTAAAACTGACGGAGATGTGGTATGCATGAAAATGTAAGACCCAATTCAGTGAATGTGATAATATCAATGTGTACCACATTCATGTGAACTGTGGCACATACATGCTGGCGTGTTATAGTTAACAGAAACAGCTAAAAATGTATACCGGTGTAACTTATTTAAAAGTGTCTGATCCAGCATCTTGCTTTAACTCCAAACATAAAAATGTATCCAGAAGTTAAAAAGTGTGCATTTAAAGGTGGAAAGCTGACATGTTTCTCAAACGTAAAAAGGACCGCCATTTTACATGCAAAATTGTAAAAAATGAGAAATAGATGGATATGCAATTTTATCGAAACTTAAAAGTGTGGTTAGTGATAAAATATAGATGTATTGAAAAATCAATTGTGATGTTGGATTACTACAAAGAGGAGGATGGGTAAATAAAAAAAACAAACAGCTAAAAAAGGTGTGAAACGGAATTCAAAATAGGGAAAGAAGAAGAGTTCACAAATGACTGGAAATGAGGCACAAAAAATATACAGTTGAACCTTATTATAAGAAACAAAAATATTCAACACAGTAATTTAATCTGTGTGGCATCAAATAGTAAAGTTTTATAATCCAATAAAGTTCTCTCTGTAAAAGGTTTTGCGATTGTCTCTCCCATCCTTGAAATCAACAGTTTCAAGAATCATGTAGCGCAATTGACAGAGATTGTGATTTGACATCTCAAAATGAGTAGCAATAATAGATTTTGCATTGTGTGTTCTGAAATTTAATTAAGACAAATATTAATTTTACGTTCCAAATTAAGCTGTGCTTAACCCTCTGGTAGGTGGATTCAAAAGCAGTCAGGTTTAACTTAGAGGCAATGTTTAAAGTATTTCTGCAGCACTTCAAGCAGTAATAAAGAGACAACACAGTGCAAGAAAAACCCCACATCAATTTGGAACAATTTAATGAATTACAATAAATACATCATGACCAAAATTACAAAAATTGAATCAGTAGAACTGATATATACTGAGATATAATTTCAGTGAAAATAGCACCACAAAGCGCCAACTGTGGTTATCTGGTTGCGTCGGACTGGGTCAAAGTCACAAGTTCAGGCTGACTGTGGTGGAGCACGGGCCGGCTACAGAGTCCAATTAGGCCCACTCAACTAGAGTACCTTACATCCTGGTTGTGAAGAGATGCAGAGTCCCATGTTAATGATGTGCTGATCAGCAGAAGCGATGCAAGGTTTGGGTGAGGAGATGTATCGAGCAGCAACCGTTCTGGAGAGATGCAAAGTGTGATGTCATGTCCTTGCATGGAGATGTGTTGCACGGCTGTCATGGGTGAGGGAATGTCCTTGTGAGGAGTTGCATCATGCTGCACCAGTTTCAATGAGTTGCAATGGGCGATGTGAAGCCCTTTAATATGGGAAGTTGGTAAGTCATAGGCGACGTGTTGGGTCTGAGGGTAATGCATCAAGCAGAAAAGGCAATGAAATGGTTCTGCGAAAGGTGGGCTGAACAGTGGAGGAGATGTGTCAGTTCTGCTAAATGCACAGATGGGCTAGCACAGCACCTACATGTCCCACTTCCAAGGGTCCGGGAGTAAAGTGGCACAGACTTGGGAGGGCAGGACTCATGGGTGCCGAGCCCAGGTGCTTGGTTCAAGGTTGTTGGAAACCTTTTCTGTCTCTGAGGGTTCTGATCAGGAGGCCAGCCAACTAGACCTTGGTGTCACGCTAGGGTCTTGGATTTAGAGATTGTGAGAAGTTGGCCTGGTATATGCTGTTCAATAGTTAAAGTGGACACCTTGCACCAGTACAATTCGACTCTTACGGTAGTAGGTTTAGGGCAACCTTTCAAGAAAGCTATCCTAGTGGTAGCTGTGGAGAGCAGCCTTCAAGCTAAGTCTTTAGAGGAATGTAAAGCAGCTTATTTTACGTTATAATCTATTGAATTACCAAATGAAAGGACACCACACAGGTATATATATCAAATATATATGTATTTATTACTAAACAACTCACTACTAATCTCTTTATGAGAATAGAAGGGAGGAACATATGCACAATCAATGTTTCACAATAAGTTAAGACAGGAGAAGTGTCGGGTGGAATCCAAGGCTGGATTCAGAAGAAGGAAGACCTGAAAGCAGAGGGGACAGTGTTCAAAGTAACTTGGCAGTCACTCGGGGCAAGGAAGATGGATGCCCACAGTTGTCGGGTGATTTCAGGTGAACCACGGGTGTCTTGACTCTTCAGCCACGAGGTCCAGGAGACATTGACGACAACCAGGAGATGGATTCAGTCTGCCGCTTACTGCAGTGTCGGTGACGAGATTGGAGCCAACAAGCCTTGGTAACAGCAAGTCTCGTTGAAAGGTTAAAAAGTCAGCGGTGCAGACCAGCAAGGTCTGAGGGACACACCCAGCAAAGGTAAGTCAGGGCAGGACTGGAGCAACCAGGGGAGCCCTTTGGAACTATAAAAAAGTCTTCAGGGGACCCACAAGCCAACAGGCAAGGGATTGCGAAGATGCCTCAGGAGGATCCACTCAACAGGGGCCCACGGTCACTCGGAACGGGGTAGGCCTCTGATCTTTGGAGAGATTCCTGCTAGAGGCTTAGACCACACGTGGTCCAATGCACAGGTTCATAGAATGTTGTGAAGGGGTTGCATTTGAAAATAGTGCACAGTACCCAGGGATTGCGGTTGCTCGTCACTTGTGGGGTCCACTTGCCTCAGCATCGGTGGGGACTCACAATGGCCTTGGAGAAGTCAGGAAATCCTCTTCCTGGGCTGCAGGGACTTCGTTCTCCGGCGGGAGTGATGGAGCTGGCAACCGCAGTTTGTAGTTTTCGGTGCCTGCCAAGCAGGGGAGTCACTCCTTGACTCCAAGGGATATTGTTCCGTCTTTCAAAGGTAGCGGAACGTCGAAGGTCCGGGATTCGTCTTCAGAGCGTCATCCAGGGGTATCTAGTTTGCAATGGCAAGGTTTCCTAACTTATACTAGAAGGAAGGGAGGGACTAGCTCTATGACCCCACCTATGGGAGGGTCAGGGGAGTGGGTGGCTACACCCACTTCCCTTTGTCCAGTTTTGCACCAGAGCAGGAGCAGGTAGCTCCTGGGCCGGTTTGAACAGGTGTATGCACAGAGGAGCCTACTGCTCCCCCAGTGCAGGACATCAAAGCACTCTAGGAGTGCACCCACCCATCCCCAATATACTAAATCCTGTCTAGGAGGTGGTCACACCTCCCTGTGACAGGATACCTATTGTTGGGCCTCCTCCACTTCGAGTTTCGGTCATCAGCAGGAGGGCAGCCCAGTGTCTGTGACTGGTGGCATCCATTTTGTGATGCCAGGGCTCGTCAGGATTCTACCGCTTTTCCACAGTAGGTACGTCTATCCCTCTAGAAGGGTGGGATCATACTCCCACACCAGTTACTGGTGTGGGGGTATGATTCCAAAGTGTTTGACACCAAACACAACATGTTTTGATGCAGCCATCCCGAAGTTAGCATTTACCGCGAGGTTATAGTGCACTTAAGATTATATGGTTTGACCGAATTCACAAAGAGTCCCAGAGAATGGACTCTGAGAGCTGCAGAGGGGCCCTGCTCAGGCAAGGCACCCCCTCACATGGAAACCAAGCACCCTGCCCTCAGGATTGATAGGGCCTGCCTTAGGGGTGACTGATAGGTTTAAATGTGTGTGCAGGAGAGATATAGAGAACCTATATCTCAGTGAGGAGTGCTAGCACCACCTCACCCAGGCTGCAGTTGCAGGCATGTGGTGTCAGATTTAGTCTGCTTCTTAGGGCTGGCATAATACATGCTTCAGCCCCTGGTAGGCCTGTGAAGTACCTATGCCCTTGGTACCTAAGGTACCATACACTAGGGACTCATAAGGCACCACAGTATCCAATCACTAGTGCACCTAATATGCACTCCATGTTGTTTAGAGAGAACAGAGAGGCTGGGGCCCCATTAGCAGGGTCCCAGCCAGACTATAGTCAGACACCAGTGTAAACATCAGAAAAAAGTGGGGGGCAACATAAGAGGCATATCCTACTCTCCTACACAACCCCCCCCAAACGCAGGGACACTAAACTAACCTTGACCAGTTGAGTCTTCGTGTTCTAAGTGGAAATACCTTGAGAGTCCATCTGCATTGGCATGTTGGGTCCCAGGTCTATGTTCCACTGTATAGTCCATCCCCTGTAGGGAAATGGACCACCTTAAATGTTTTGGGTTTTCACCTTTCATCTTTTTAAGCCATAAAAGGGGCTTGTGGTCAGTCTGAACTATGAAGGGAGTGCTAAACAAGTATGGCCTCAGCTTCTTCAGGGCCCACACCACAGCAAAGGCCTCCCTCTCTATAGCTGACCAACGTTTCTCTCTAGGGGTCAGCCTTCTGCTAATGAAAGCTACTGGCTGGTCTTGACCTTCATCATTCAGTTGAGACAGTACAGCTCCCACACCCAGCTCAGAAGCATCTGTTTGGACAATGAACTTTTAGGTGTAGTCTGGACTCTGTAAGATGGGAGCAGTGCACATGGCCTGCTTTAGGTCTTCAAGTGCCTTCTGACAGCTAGCTGTCCACTGAACCTTTTTGGCATTTTCTTTGAGGTAAGATCATTCAAGGGGGTCACTATAGATCCATATTCCTTTACAAACCTCCTATAATACCCAGTCAGGCCTAAAAAGGCTCTCACCTGTGTCTGGGTGGTTGGAGCAACCCATTCCATGATAGTTTGGATTTTGCTCTGTAAAGGCTGAACCTGGCCCTACCTACAAGGTGGCCCAGGTACACAACCTGGCTCTGCCCTATCTGGCACTTAGTGGCCTGGATAGTGAGGCCTGCTTTCTGCAGGGCCTGCAAAACAATTCTGAGGTGGACCAGGTGATCCTACCAGGAGTAACTAAAGTCAGCAATATCATCTAGATAAGCTGAGCAATAAGTGTCCAGCCTTGCCAGAACTTTGTTCACCAACCTCTGAAAAGTGGCAGGTGCATTCTTCAATCCAAAGGGCATCACCTCAAAGTGGTAGTGCCCACTAGGGGTCGAAAATGCTGTTTTGGCTTTTGCGTCATCAGCTAACCTGATCTGCCAGTAGCCAGCTGTTAGGTCAAATGTACCCAGATACTTGGCTGAGGCCAAAGTATCAATCAGCTCATATGCCCTTGGTGTGGGATAGACATCAGTCCTGGTGACTGCATTGAGGCCTCTTTAGTCTACACTAAACCTCATTTCTTTCTTACCACCCTGGGTATGAGGATTGGGTACTAGGACTACTGGGCTAGCCCAAGGGCTATCTGAAGGCTCAATCACACCTAATTCTAACATTTTCTGGACTTCAGTCCTGATACAGTCCATGGCATGGTCAGGTTGCCTGTAGATTTTACTCTTGACAGGCAGACTGTCCCCAGTGTCCATCTCATGGGTGCACCAGGTAGTCTGACTAGGGGTCAGGCTAAACATATGTCTGTACTGTTGCAAAACTTGTCTGCATTCAGTTTGTTGATGGTCAGTGTGGCTGCTTGCCAAAGCAACACCATCTACTAACCCATCATCGGGGTTCTGTGAGAGCAGGTCAGGGAGAGGGTCACTCTCCTCCTGTTCCTCATCAGTTGCCATGAGCAAGCCCATGTCAGCCCTGTCAACATATGGTTTCAATCTGTTGTCATAGAGCACCCTCAGGGGGCTCCTGGGAGTTCCAAGATTCACCAGATAGGTGACTTCTCCCTTTTGCTCAACAATGGTATGGGGGCCACTCTTTTTGTCTTGGAGGGTTGCTGGGGCCACAGGCTCCAACACCCACACTTTCTGTCCTGGCTGGTACACAGTGAGCACAGCCTTTTGGTCATGCCAAGTTTTTTGTAATTCTTGGCTGGCCTCCAGGTTTTTGGTTGCCATCTTCATGTATTCGGCCATCCTGGAGCGTAGACCAAGTACATAGTCCATCACATCCTGTTTGTGGGGTTTGAGAGGTAACTCCCAGCCCTCTTTTACCAAACATAATGGACCTCTTACAGGGTGTCCAAACAGAAGCTCAAATGGGCCGTAACCAAACCCCTTCTGTGGAACCTCTCTGTATGCAAACAGAAGGCAGGGAAGAAGAAGGTGCCATTTCCACCTAAGCTTCTCTGGGAGTCCTTTAATCATTCCCGTAAGGGTTTTGTTGAAACGTTCAACCAACCCATTGCATTGTGGGTGATAGGGAGTGGTGAACTTGTAAGTTACACCACACTCCTCCCACATTGCTTTCAAATATCCTGACATGAAGTTGGTACCTCTGTCAAAGATGACCTCCTTTGGGAAACCTACTCTGGAGAAAACTCCAATGAGGGCTCTTGCCACCACAGGGGCTGTGGTGGTCCTCATGGGAATTGCCTCTGGGTACCTGGTGGCATGATCCACTACCACCAGGATAAATCTGTGCCCAGATGCAGTTGGAGGGTCAAGGGGACCAACAATGTCAATCCCTATCCTTTCAAAGGGTACCCCCACCACAGACAGTGGTATCAGGGGGGCCTTTGTTGTGCCACCTGACTTGCCACTGGCTTGACAGGTGACACAGGAGTGAAAGAACTCCTTTGCGTCTTCTGACATATGTGGCCAATGAAAATAAATGTGGAACAAGCCTGTCCCAGGTCTTGTTTTGGCCCAAGTGACCTGCCAAAGGGATATCATGTGCTGGGGTCAAGAGGAACCCCCTAAACATCTGAGGTATTAACAACCTCCTGGTGGCTCCAGGGGTTGGATCTCTAACCTCAGAATATAGGAGTCCCTCATCCCAATAAACTTTATGGGACCCACTAGCGCTCCAAGCAGCCTCAGCAGCAGCCTGCTGTCTGAGGGGTTCAAGAGAGGGGCAGCACTGTTGCTTCTTACTCAGATCTTCCCTATAAGGGCCCCCTGCCCCCAAGAACTCAACCTTATCAGGCTCAAGTCCCTCTGGGGCAGTTCCTTCTTAAGGATCTGCTTCTCCTCCCTCAAGAGGTGAATCTGTGATGTGAGACAGAGGGGAAGGCACTGCCTTAACCCTACTGTTCCTCTTCTTGGGAAGCATCTGGTCCATGGTTTCAGGATCCGGAGCTGGTTCAGTGTTATGCATTTTGGCCTGTGACCTGGTCACAGCAAATACCTCTGCAGGGATGCCCAACATCTCAGCATGAGTCCATAACTCTACTTCAGACCAGGCTGAAGTCTCTAGATCATTGCCCAATAGACATTCTACAGGGAGGTCTGCACTGACTACAACCTTCTTAAGGCCAGTTACCCCTCCCCCAGAAAAATTCACAACTGCCAAACTATGGGTGGTCCTGTCATTGCTTGCATTGGTTACCTGGTACATTTCACCCATGATGATCTGTCCAGGGTCCACAAGATCCTCTGACACCATGGTGACACTAGCACCTGTGTCCCTGAATGCCAAAGCCTGTTTGCCATTTATTACAGGCTGCTGTCTGTGTTTGCCCAGATTACTGGGGCTCACTAGGAAGGACATATCAATGTCTCCATCCCAAATCAGCAATGCCTGAGTGGGTACTCTGACTAGGCCAGAGTCCACTTCAGAACCCAGGGTCAACCCTACTACACCCTTATTCTGTGCACCACCTCCACCAGTAGCTGAACTAGGGGGACCAGTTGCCTTAGGGGCAGGAGTGGGGGTGGTTTGGTCTTAGGACTTGTTGCAATCAGAAGTTCAGCGCCCTTTCTGTTTACAGAATTTGCACCAGGGCTTCTTTTGGCCTTTTCCCTTGTTGGATTGTGAATCCCCACCAGATGCAGATTTTTGGGGCCCTTGTGAAGACTTCTGGTCTTTTGACTTATCCCCACCTTTCTCAGAGCCCTTAGAATCCTGCTTCTTGGTGTCACCCCCTTGGTTCTGGGTTTTCTGCCTCACCCTGATTCTGACCCATTTGTCTGCTTTTTTTCCCAATTCTTGGGGAGAGGTCAGATCAGAGTCCACCAGGTATTGATGCAACAACTGGTTCTGGCAATTATTAAGGATCTGTTCTCTCATCAGTAGATCATACAATCCCTTGAAATCAGTAACCCTACTGCCAACCAGCCAACCCTCCAGAGCCTTGGTTGCACAATCTACAAAGTCAGTCCAGTCCTGAGTCTGTGCCTTCTGGGTTTCTCTGAACTTTAACCTGTACTGCTCAGTGGTTAAGCCAAACCCATCTATCAGTGCACTCTTCAGGACTTCATAGTCATCAGCATCCTCTCCTCTAACAGTGGGGAGCTTGTCTCTACCCTTATCTGAAAAGGAGAGCCACAAGATTGCTGCCAACTGCTTTTGGGGGACCTGTTGTACCCTACAGGCCCTTTCCATAGCAGTTATCCACTTGTGGATATTATCCCCACTCTGGTAGAGAGGAACAACCTTGCTCAGGTTCCTATGGTCTGGAATATATTCTCTACCTGTAGGGACACTGTTGCTGCCACCAGGGGGTTCTAACCTCTCTCTTCTAGAAGCTCTCTGGAGCTCAAAGGCTTCTCTATCTAATGCCAACTGCTTGGTTTTTAGGGCAAATCTTGCTTCCTCATACTGCAGCAGTTTGTACATTCTGTCAGAGGAGGTCTCCCTTCTAGGAAAGTAGGAGCTCCTCTGTTGGACAGATTCTCTGCCAGAGTGATAGGAGGGGTCAGACTACCTAGAAAGGGACCTTTCCTCCACTTTGTCAGTTCTCTTAGGGACCTTGTGGGTCTGGCCCTTCAACCACAGAGTCCTGGTCATCCTGATTTTCATCATCTGACCCAGACACTGTAATTGACCCACCCCCTGATTCAGACCCATTAGCTCCTAGAGCTAATCTAAGATTATCTGCTGTCAGCAGATCTACCAGGTGTAGTGTGGAGGGACTCTGTCCTAGCTTCAGGTACCTTGCAGCAAACATGGCTTTCAAGTCAAAGAAAGTCATGTCCTTATACTGAGGCTGGGTGGACCCACTGGTTCCAACCCTTAAGGACATTTTAGTGTTGTGCAGTGTTGTATTACCTACACTAGTTTGTGGCATACTGATCCGAGCTTGAGCTGTAGAAAGGGTGTGCTATCCCTTGGCACACAGCTCTAAGTTCAGTAGAACTTATTGATACTAAGCTTGACTTTATATGTACCTTGAGTACCTATAGTGGTTTTCAGTTAGTAATTCAAATAGAGATTTTCTGGTAAAACAATGGCAAGCTGGAATCCCACACGCTGCCGACCAATGTGAGAAGTTGGCCTGGTATATGCTGTTCACTAGATAAAGTGGACACCTTGCACCAGTACAATTCGACTCTTATGGTAGTAGGTTTAAGACAACCTTTTAAGAAAGCTATCCTAGTGGTAGCTGTGGAGAGCAGCCTTCAGGCTAAGTCTTTAGAGTACTGTAAAGCAGCTTGTTTTACCTTATAATCTCTTGAATTATCAAATGAAAGGACACCACACAGGTATATATATCAAATATATATGTATTTATTACTAAACAACTCTCTACTAATCTCTTTATGAGATTAGAAGGCAGGAACATATGCACAATCAATGTTTCACAATAGGTTAAGCACAAATATGGCTGGGGCCCTAGAGGCGTACCAGACCATATACTAAAAAAGAGACTTAAGAGCCATGACTTGCAAAGGGACAAGGCCTAGGGCCTTCAGAAGCACTGAGGCCACCCAAAGCAGGTAAGTAAAGGACCCACGGGAGACGCATGCAGTGTGAGAACACAGCCGCGAATCCCTATTGACTTCAATGGAGCAAGTCGCGATTAGAAATTAAGAGTTTAAGGATACTTTGGAAGAGTCTACAAACAAGTCACTTACAGGGTAAATAGTTCTAGAGCCAACACCCACAGGAGCACCGTGGTGCTGGAGTTACTTCACTCAGGGAAGCCGGGTGCATAGGTGTCTTTTGGTGTCGGGTGGCGGCGTCATTTTCAATGGGAGCCAATGAAGACTTGCTGCTTGTGAAGACAGGAGAAGTGTCTGCTGGAATCCAAGGCTGTATTCAGAAGAAGGAAGACCTGAAAGCAGAGGGAACATTGTTCAAAGTCACTTGGCAGTGACTCGGGGCAAGTAAGATGGATGCCCACAGTCGTCGGGTGATTTCAGGTGATCCATGGGTGTCTTGACTCTTCAGCCACGAGGTCCAGGAGGTGTTGATGATGACCCAGAGCTGGATTCGGCGTGTTCCGCAAAGTCTGTAGCTTACTGCAGTGTTGGTGACGAGATTGGAGCCAACAAGCCTTGGTAACAGAAAGTCTCGTGGAAAGGATAAACAGTCAGCGGTGCAGATCAGCAAGGTCTGAGGGACTCACCCAGCGAAGGTAAGTCATGGCAGGCCTGGAGCAACCAGGGGAGCCCTTTGGAACTGTAGAAAAGTCTTCAGGGGACCCACAAGCCAACCAGCAAGGGATCACGAAGACACCTCAGGAGGATCCGCTCAACAGGGGCCCACGGTCACTCGGGACGGGGTAGGCCTCTGATCTTCGGAGGGATTCCTGCTAGAGGCTTGGAACACATGTGGTCCAATGCACAGGTTCATAGAGCGTCATGAAGGGGTTGCACTCGAAAATAGTGCACGGTACCCAGGGATTGCGGTTCCTCGTAACTCGTGGGGTCCACTTGCCTCAGCATCACTGGGGACTCATGATGGCCTTGGGGAAGTCAGGAAATCCTCTTCCTGGGCTGCAGGGACTTCGGGCTCTGGCAGGAGCGATGGAGTTTGCGACTGCAGGGGAGTCACTCCTTGACTCCAAGGGAAATTCTTCCGCCTTCCAAAGGTAGTGGAACGTTGATGGTCCAGGATTCGTCTTCAGAGAGTCCAGGGGTATCTAGTTTGCAATGGCAAGGTTTTCTAACTTATACTAGAAGGAAGGGATGGGCTAGCTCTATGACCCCACCTATGGGAGGGTCAGGAGAGTGGGTGGCTACACCCACTTCCCTTTGTCCAGTTTTGCACCAGAGCAGGGGCAGGTAGCTCCTGGGCCGGTTTGAACAGGTGTATGCACAGAGGAGCCTACTGCTCCCCCAGTGCAGATCTTCAAAGCACTCTAGGAGTGCACCCACCCAGCCCCAATATACTAAATCCTGTCTAGGAGGTGGTCACACCTCCCTGTGACAGGATACCTATTGTTGGGCCTCCTCCACTTCGAGTTTCGGTCATCAGCAGGATGGCAGCCCAGTGTCTGTGACTGGTGGCATCCATTTTGTGATGCCAGGGCTCGTCAGGATTCTACCGCGTTTCCACAGTAGGTACGTCTATCCCTCTAGAAGGGTGGGATCATACTCCCACACCAGTTACTGGTGTGGGGGTATGATTCCAAAGTGTTTGACACCAAACACAACATGTTTTGATGCAGCGATCCCAAAGTTAGCATTTACCGCGAGGTTATAGTGCACTTAAGATTATATGGTTTGACCGAATTCACAAAGAGTCCCAGAGAATGGACTCTAAGAGCTGCAGAGGGGCCCTGCTCAGGCAGATGCACCAACTCACATGGAAACCAAGCACCCTGCCCTCAGGATTGATAGGGCCTGCCTTAGGGGTGACTGATAGGTTTAAATGTGTGTGCAGGAGAGATATAGTGAACCTATATCTCAGTGAGGAGTGCTAGCACCACCTCACCCAGGCTGCAGTAGCAGGCCTGTGGTGTCAGATTTAGTCTGCTTCCCAGGGGTGGCATAATACATGCTTCAGCCCCTGGTAGGCCTGTTAAGTACCTATGCCCTTGGTACCTAAGGTACCATATACTTGGGACTCATAAGGCACCACAGTATCCAATCACTAGTGCACCTAATATGCACTCCATGTTGTTTAGAGAGAACAGAGAGGCTGGGGCCCTGATTAGCAGGGTCCCAGCCAGACTATAGCCAGAAACCAGTGTAAACATCAGAAAAAAAGTGGTGGCAACATAAGAGGCAGATCCTACTCTCCTACAGAGATGCAATTTGAGTCTTTCTCACCCAAGCAAGATGGAAGAAGGTAAGCACAGTAGGGCAGCAGGTCTTCTGGTCAGCAGCCCAGCAGTGTGGCAGTCCTATTAGCAGCACGACAGTCCTTTTTCCAGGCAGAGTCTACAGGTCCAGCAGTGTACTGAAGAGTCGGGCCTAAGGATCCAAGACTTATACCTGGTGCCCTATTTTGAAGTAGATGAAGCTTTCAAAGGTTTCCACCCCCTTGAGGTGCCAGGCATCCCCTTACTCCCTGTCATGGCCCCAGCTTGTCCTGGGTCACAAAAGATCAGTTTCAAACCCTTTGCAAGATTGCTCAGGCAGAGCCTTTGCAATGTGCAAGTGTGGTAGGTGACAGCTCCTCCCCCTCATTAACTCAGGGTGGCCCGCCCTGTCAACACCTAGCTTCACTTTGGCTCAATAACTGGGAGTTACACACTGCGACCAACTGCCAGCTACACCTAGTCATGTGAGCAAGGAGCAGGCTGAATACATCAAATGGTTAGGACAAGAAAATGCCAACTTCTAAATGTGACATTTTCAGAATTGTGACAAAAAATCTGACTTTACAATTAAAGAGGGCTTTAAATTACAATTCTTTAGACACCAAACTTGATCTGTCACCTACCCTCAATTAAAAGTTATCACTTATTTTATGCAATAAGGTACACCTGTGTTATCTCATTAGAGAGGTAGGGTTTGCAATAGTGAAAAACTAATGTATGAGTTTCTCACTAGGAGGACATGTAAAACCTAGAAGTACATGTTCAAGTTTTTAAATACACTGCACCCTGCCCTCAGAGCTGTTCAGGACCTACCTGTGGGTGACTAATATGCATTAAAAAGACAGATTTGGGCCTGACAAAAAGGTCTATTTTTCTATGTTAAAATGTCAGTTCCAAAACTGCACACATAGGCCTCAAAGGCAGCCCTGGGCCTTATTTAACGGGCTACTTAAGTAGGTGGCCCAATAAGTAGTGTAGGACCACTAATAGCATTTAGTTTACAGCCCTAGGTACATATAGTACCACTGTACTAGGGGCTTACAAGTAAATGAAGTATGCTAATTGGATGTAAGACAATTTCTACCATGTTTTAAAGAAAAGTACACAAGCACTTTAGCACTGGTTAGCAGTAGTAAAGCGCAGACAGTCCTAAAGCTAGCAAAAACAAAGTCAGCAAAACAGGAAGGCAAAAAGTTAGGGGAAAACCACACCAAGGATGCTCGGTTTAGCGCGAATAGATAAACGCAGTTGATGCACTGTGTTTTTTGGCGCTATTTTTGATTCAAACTTCAACGGTTCTACTCGTCTGAATTTTGTCATTATGGGGTAATTTTTTGTTTCAAATATTTTCAATGTTTCTAATTCAGTTTGGAATAGTTCTTATGTTGTGTTTTGTTTTCACTTTATTACTGTTTGAGTACTGCATCAATACTTTATACATTACCTCATTACCACATTACCCCATTGAGCCTGACTGCTTAGTACCAAGCTACCAGAGGTTTAAGCACAAGTTTATTTTACGACTTTAGTTGTTCACCATGACATGGATTGTGACTAATATTTTGGGGGGGTTGTCATTATTTGGGGGGGAGATGTCACCCCTCTCAACTAATATTCCAATGTCTTACACTAATTTACCTGCATTATATGGGTATGAACAAATACACTAATTGATGCCGGCTGCAGAGGTCAGATATCCTTCAGAGTATAAAGTCATTTGTTTGATATGCATGGTAAGGTTTTAAGGTCTGGCTGCAGCAAAGTAATAATCATGCACATTAACATATGTGTGTGTATTTTATTTGATATATTCAACACCGACAGATGTCACCACTATGAACATCATTGGATGAAGCACCTGCAGGCCCAGGATGCCAGCTCTGCATGCTGAAGAATACATATAAACTATTAGGCACACGTCTGCACGTGAGGTGATAACACTGAAAATATTTGCATCAGCATTGGCCATATCTGTTGTTAGACATGCTCAATAATAATATATCTCACACACACCCCGAATTTTAAAACGCACAGTGTCCTAACGCATTATTACCTGCTTGAATCATAGATTGTATTACATGACAGCCCCGAAAATCCAAACACACAATAGTATCCTCCCCAGCCTTGTAGAATGTAAATTAGGTACTACACACAAGGAGCTCAGAATTACACGTCTTTATTTTCTAGAGTGTAACCGTTAACTGACACGTGCTGCATCATGAATTTTATTAACCACACCCAATCACTTACATCACTAGATTATGGAGTCAGTTAGGGCCCATAGTGGTCCCGCACTCTATAATACACTAGATTAGACACACATGTGCATGACTAAAAGTTTGAACTAAAAAATGAAAACCTCACTATCAGCATGGTTGGTCACATGCTTTCATCCAGCCTCTGAAGCTCTGTCTTGTGACATCAGTGAATCCTGGACTGAGGCAGTTTTGTCCATTTGTTACATTAGCAGAATAATTAGAGAGCATAAGTGAGTGAAATGTGCTCCATACTAACCTCATTCACATGTTCTAAAGCAACTTCTCTACAGTCATTCACATGCTCAGATGGTGTGCGGTCATGTGTCTCACTTATTAATCGTCACAGGATATACATTTCTTTTACAAAGTCTCTAAAAAAGCATAGTCAATGGGGTTTCAATAACCTGTTCTTACATTAGAGTCAGGCTGAATATGACTCTTTTTGGGAGAGGGGTAGTTTATGGTTAGGATGTCCTCCTCACCCTGGCATGACAGGTATTTGAGATCATGTCTGCATTTTCTGTCTCCCATAATAATCTGGCCATCAAACTAAATTTGTGATTGTAATGAAGTCATAAAAATTGTGACAGTGATTGTAGCCCTTGCCTGATGTGATGAGAAAAATAGAAAAGTAGTGGGTGGAATCATTTTATTAATTGCAGCCCATTATGCTCGGTGTGTCAGTACCGGCAGGCACTGACCACTTCACCAGTCTTGGTCCTACTCCATTAGGAAGGGTCCAGACTGAGCATCCCCTCTGAAAGGGAACACAGGCAACCTCAGACCAGTTTTGGTCTTCTTTTGTCCCCAGTGCATGCTCAGCCATGTGCTGACTCAAAAGACTCTGTCAGAAGTCACAGGTGAGGCACGAAGTGGCTGGACCCAGGTCACCACATAGATGGGACATGGTCTGGAAGATTGGGCTACATGTTTCTATTTGGGAAGGGATGGGGCTACTTTGCTTAACATTGGTCCAAGTGTGTACTTTTCCTTTTGCTCTGTGTGTAACCTGATAACCGTAAACACCATTTGCAGGCTCATAATTCTCAAGGACTTTCTGTTCAGGTATCCTCATCCATTTAGAGCTTGCTGCCTATTCTTCTTTTTCTGTTTCTTTTTTAGCCTGCTGTGGTATCTCCTCTTCAAAAATGAAAAAACCCAGAATGCATATTTTAATACTGCAAGTGGATGGTGATGTGCTCTGTTCATTATCTAGCTCGTTCCCCAAAGATACGCATGGTATGTATACAAAATGCACTAATGTGTATTGTATTGATGTTTTGGGGCAACAGGAAATAAATTGCCCAGCAGTTTGTGCACACCACTGTAATGCACCGCATACACCAACAATGATCTGTAGTATAGTTTCTAAATAGTAGTGTAGGGCTTGTGGCCATGACAGAAAGCCCAACATGGACACATCACATGTGTCCAGCGGCACCTAGAAAACCTAGCTCACCTGCACATTTTTGAAAACTAGACACCTGGGGAAACCCAATGTGGGGTGAATTGAATTGCTGTCACCAGGTGTTTGTCCCCAAAAACCCTTGCATGCCTCAATCTTTTATTCAATAAACACATTTTCTGGAATCTGAATGAAGCAACTAATTTCCTACACCTACCATTTGGAAAGTCCCACAATAAAAATGTAACCTCACTTGTGAGGGTAGAGCTAGTGGCCGTGGTAGGAAAGGCGTCAAATTCAACAAGGACACATCACAATATTCCAGTAAAAAATGACCAATTTTTTGCAATGGTGGATTTTGGGCCCTAGCTCATCTGGAACCTAGGACGACCCAGCAAACCTGCAATTTTTTTTAAACTAAACACCCCGGCTTATCTAGAGAGGGATGATTGGAATGGCTCTAACCAGGTTTTCTTACCCAGAAGCCCTTGAAATGCTCAATACTTTGACTAAAAAACAAATTCTCCTCAAATTTCTGTGATCGAAACTTATGGAATCTGCAAGGAGCAACTAATTTCCTACCACCCACTATTCCCCAAAGTCTCCTGATAAAAATGGGACCTCACTTGTGAGGGTAGGGATAGTGGCTGCAACAGGAATAGTGCCATACCACAACATGGACACATCACATTTGTCCAGTTTAAAATTACCCTTTTTGTGCAAAATGCCAACCTGTGGATTTTGGGCCCGAGCTCAGCTGGCACCTGGGCAAACCTAGCAAACCTTCACATTTTGGAAGTCTAGCCACCCAGGGGGATACAAGGGTGTGGTGAGTTGCATGTCTCTCACTAGGTTTTCTTACCCAAAAGCCCTTGAAAACCTCATCGCCGCCCTCACATCCGAACGAGGATGGACCATCAATGCCTCCTTCATGTCCAGCATCTTCCCTGATGACTGGCAATGGGCGGAGGTTAATCCCCTCCTCAAGAAACCAACCGCCGACCCAAAAGACCTGAAAAACTACCGGCCCATCTCTCCCCTCCCCTTCGCAGCCAAAGTCACTGAGAGACTCGTAAATGCCAAGCTGACCGCCTTCATCGAAGAGAACTCCATTCTAGATGCCTCCCAGTCTGGATTCTGCAGCAACCACAGCACTGAGACTGCCCTCCTCGCCGCCACTAACGACATCCGCATGCTACTCCACCAGGGACACACTGTGGCCCGAAGCCTTCTAGACCTCTCTGCAGCCTTCGACACTGTTTCACATCACACTCTCGCAGCCAGACTTCACCACGCGGGGCAACAAGGAGCAGCCCTCGAATGGATCCAATCCTTTCTCTCCGACAGAACCCAGAGGATCAGACTCCCTCCTTTCCTCTCCAAACCCACCGATATCCACTGCGGAGTGCCCCAAGGATCATCGCTCAGCCACACGCTCTTCAACATCTACATGGCCCCCCTTGCCGCCATCGTCAGACAGCATGGGCTCAGCATCGTGTCCTATGCCGACGACACCCAGCTCATCCTCTTCCTCATGAAGAATCCCGAAGACACCAGACTCTGCTTCCAGGCAGGACTGAAGAACGTGGCAGCCTGGATGAAAGACAGATGTTTGAAGCTCAACTCAGAGAAGACCGAGGTCCTCATCAGTGGACTCTGCACCTCTGCCTGGGACAACACCTGGTGGCCCTGATGCCCTCGGGAAAATAATCACCCCAACAGACCACGCACGAAACCTCTGCATCATCCTCAACTCCTCCCTCTCCATGAACCGCCAGATCAATGCCGTCACTTCCACTACCTTCAAGTGCCTGCGCATCCTCTGCAAGACCTTCAAATGGATCCCGCCGACTGCAGAAGGACCAGCACTCAGGCGCTCATAACCAGCAGACTGGACTACGGCAACGATCTTTACGCCGGAATCAACGGAACTCTCCTACACAGGCTCCAGGCCATCCAGAACGCCGCAGCCAGGCTCATCCTCGGGACACCGCATCAGGATTACATGACCCAACACCTACGACACCACCGCTGGCTCTCCTTCGAGAAGAGGGTCACCTTCAAACTCCTGACCCACATCTACAAATTTTTCAACAACATCTGACCCAAATACCTCAACCAGAGAGTATCCTTCCACGTACCCAAGAGGAACCTCTGCTCTGCCGACCTCGCCCTGGCAGAGGTCCCCCGCATCCACAGAAATAGAACAGGCGGAAAAGCCTTCTTCTACATCGCAGCCAAGACCAGGAACGAGCTCCCTGTGAATATCAGATGCTCCCCGACCCTGCACACGTTCAGGAAGGACCTCAAGACCTGGCTCTTCGGCAGACACGGAGTTGCCCCCCTCAGTGCCTTGAGACCCTTACGGGTGAGTAGTGCTCATTATAAACCCCTGATTGATTGATTGATTTAAACTTTGATTAAAAAACAAATTATCCGCATATTTCTGTGTTAAAAAGTTATGGAATCTCCAAGGAACAACTAATTTCCTACCACTTACTATTCCTGAAAGTCTCCTGATAAAAATGGGACCTCACTTGTGAGGGTAGGGATTGTGGCTGCGACAGGAACAGCGCCATAACACAACATGGACACATCACATTTATCCAGTGAAAACTGACCCTTTTTGTGCAATGTGCCAACATATGCATTTTTGGGCCCTAGCTTTCTGGCACCAGGGCAAACCTAGCAAACCTTCACATGCTGGAAGTTTAACCACCAGGGGGGATCCAGGGTGTGGTGAGTTGCATGTCTCTCACCAGGTTTTCTTACCCAGAAGCTCTTGCAAACCTCAAACTTTGACTACATAAACACATTTTCCTTAAATCTCTGTGATGGAAAGTTCTGGAGTGTGTAGGGAGCAACTCATTTCCTACCACTTACCATTCCTGATAAAAATGGTACCTCATTTGGGTGGCTGAGCCTAGTGCCTACAACAGAAACAGATCAAACCAATATCAATGAGTGTCCCTTTGCATCCCTTTGTGAGGACACACATTGATGTTAGTTTGATCCATTTGTGTTGCCAGCACTAGGTTCAGCAATAATAGTGGGGCTGGATTTTTATTGGGACAAGTGGAGAAATGCTGGGTGGTAGGAAATGTGTGGCTTCCTTCTAATTCTAGAAGAATTTTTCATAGAAAGGAAAGGAAAGTATGCAATTATATTCACATTTTGAGATTTCAGAGGCCTTGTGGGTAAGAAAACTTTGACAAATATTACTGCACAACCATCTACTCCTCAAGTTCACACACACAGTGGTTGGATTTGGTACAAGGGTGAGTGGAAAGTTCAAAATATACATTTTATTAACAAAAGATTTCACAAAAATAAAATTCACAGTTAATAATTGAAAGTTCAGAATACTGACCCAATAAATCACAACTTGTGAGCTGTGAAGCCATGTCAAGTCACCAACCACTTCACAGGCCATTTACACACCTTTCACACATGACACACATGAAACCATTCACTCCACCAGCTGTGGGCCCAGCACATTATAAGGTTCACATGAACAAATAGCTCCATTCAGGAGCCCATCACTTTCATACACCCACAGGACTGACACAGCAATCAAACTGCCTGTCAGCTGACAATGTGTGTGTTGTCCCTAGAGGACAGATCAGCCTCAAAATGCACAATCTGCCTTTGAGGGGTAGAATAAAAACAAATATGATCCCCAATGTTTATTCCCCTACAAAACACAATACCTAGCGTCTAGTGGGCTTCTACACCCCCAGAGTGCGGATCCGCCTAAAACGGCCCTCAGGAGGAAGGGTAGAATAAAAATAATGGCTCTCTGGGGTCGACCCATGCCCAAGGGGTCACTCCTCTTCTAAACACATTTCCCTGGTGTCTAGTGGGCTTCCGCCCCCTCCTCCCGGGTAGATCGAATTAAATTGAATTGAAATTTAAAGTGCACAATAACTACCTATATGCCTAAAAATGGCTAATCTTTCCTCTGGGGTGCGAAATACCAAAACAAATGGCCCCCAATGGGGGTGACACATGCCAAAGGGGTGGCTCCCCTTCAAAACAAATGTCTTTGGTGTCTTGTGACTTCTGCCCACCTGAGGGCAGATCAGTCTAAAACCGGCCAATCTGCCCTCAGGGGCAGTGGGTAGAACACCAAATAAAATGCCCCTAAGGAGAGCGACTCTTACCCAAGGGGTCCCTCCCCTTCAAAACAAATCTCCCTGGTGTCTAGTGGGCCCTTTCTCCGGACGCTTTAGAAGCGAATGGTTTCTAGCACGTTCCCGACAGTATTTGATGACATCTGTGTACCGTGTGCATGCTGACATCATCAGATCATGAAGGGGAAAGGTATGCTGATGGAGCCCCTTGGGGGGGGGGGGTCAGTGCTCCCAACACAGGTGCCAATACAGCTTGGTGCAGGCCTCAGCACACGCCCACCATGGCCGTGGACAGCTCCAGGCCATCCTCAGGGCCACTGTGTTTATGTAACAGCAAGGAAAAAAATCACGTGCATGGTTGCCAAAATTATGTGACAGAAAATCAAATTATGTGCTACAATTTGTAGCAATATTATTTTATTATTTTGTCATTTTACCAACTATTAGTACTGACTAAGAAGACTCACACCTCATTAGCACCAGTTGAACACTAGAATCGGTAACTGAAAAGTGATCAGCTAACCCTTGCAAAGGGTTTGCCACAGTTCTTTAACAACTTTTGAGCTAGAAATCATTTTTGGTAAAATCTGCAAAATATGCAGCAAATGTTGCATTGTGTGGCAACTTCAGAAATTCCATAATAATGTGGAAGCCACATCACTCATTTCACTTGCCCTGGTCCTAAGCATACTTCTCTTAAATCAGGTATTGTATTTCTGACCAGTCTTGTTTGGAGCAGGATAATAAAATTGCACAGGGCTTTGCTTCTGAAAGACTGTCTGTGATAAGGCTTTGACAATGCAAATCAAAACACAATGCAACCAAGCAGAATAATAACCTCCCCTTTGGGGAACTGATTAGAACAAAACAAATTGCATCAACAAAGTGATTTAATAGAAAGAATGGAAAAAAAACAACAGTACTGAAAAATACAGTGCCCCAACGTGCATTTTAAAACATCTGCAAGATATGCTTCATGTCCGCAAAACTCTGGTATAAATTAATTAAAAGGTTCAACTTACATCCTCGTCTTTTTATCAACCCAAGCTTTAAGGTCCTACAATGTACATAATCAATGGATCGTGTTTTAGAAACTGTGCAAGTAATTGCTTCTCATTGTATATACTTTGTTCTGTATGACATGTACTCATAGAGACTCAGCAGTACGTCATTTTGCACATGTTAGAAATTGTGTTGTTGGTTGACTGGGGTGTGAGCCCTGTTCAAGCTACAGCCACAATCCCTTGCAGGGTAAACCATAAAAAGCCACTAAATTAATGTGTGCTTAACCATGGGTAGCTTGGCACAAAATGCGGTCAGGCTTATATAGAGACAATATGTAACTTATTTATGCAGCACAAAAACAGTAATAAAGTGAGCAGATCTGACGTTTCACTGCAGACCTGCATCCTCGACTGGATCCTTGATGACACAGGACCTTGCATTGCAGCCTTGCCTCAACTATGAACCAATGCACTGCTGCGACTGGATCCTTTTGTGGTATGTTTCACTGTGTTACTGTTTACACATTGCCTCTGGGATAAGCCTGAATGTTCTGTGTCAATCTAGATCCCCTCAACCAGTAACCTAATTTCTTACACAGATTGCCTGTGATGGAGCATGGATTGAATACATCAATTGGGCTTGTCCTTTTCAAAGATGTTATCTTCTAATTTAGTCTCTGAAATTGAAGACAAAATACTCCTGTGGGGCAAGGCCCTTCTGAAGTCCTCTGAAAGCCAATATAGTCACAGGATGAGTTTCTGCTGAAGCCACTAGTTCTGGTGAGAAATACTCGGAGCCGAAGAAATAACAATTTGGCAGCCAGCAAAGTCTTCATGTCTGACGGATATTTTTCGTGCCTTTGTCCAGTCAAGATTTCTATCTTTAGACTTAAGGCCAGATTTAGATCTTGGTGGAGGGGTTACTCTGTCTGCAGTGCTTTGCTGTTAAGAACAAGTTACAGCCAAATTGTACAAAATGAAGCCCTTTCACGGTGCGTGTATGAAATATAAAAGCACTATGTAAAAGAATTCACAATTATGGCACTGAATTGAAGATAACTATATATCTACACATATATCTCAGTACCAATGATGGGAGAAAATATCTCACCAGCTGCAATATCTTCATCTTGGCCCTCCCAAGACTGGGGGTCACAATGACAGTCCTACGGTCAAGAGACTCTTCAAGCACGAAAATGCAGCACTGGGCAGATGCCTCCACCTCTCAGGAGAAATCCCATCTCAGAGCCAAGACACCCCAGTGTTTATAATATTATCAATGCATGAGATGTTTCGATAAGACATGCTCTAAGTCAAGGAAATCCACTGGAGCTTGCTGAACTCTTGCTAGCATTCCAAGGCAACGGATTCCTCATGCATTCTCCTTGCACGTCCTGTGCTACATGTTCCAGCCCCTTATCTTGGTAAAGCTCAAGAAAGTAGAAAGCATCTCAAAAAAGTACAAAACAACACCCTCAAAGAGCAAAACAATCTTGAACGCAAATAACCTGAATAACCGTGAGTTACCTGGGGGCCTGCTTGTGTGTGCATAACCCAGGCCAGACAGAGTCAGAATTCAAGATGGAGTTAGAGCAAGTTAATATCAATGGTCCAAACTTCATTTTCCAATGTACAACATAATGTACATTTGTGCTCCACTGCCTACAGCACTACACTCCACCCTTAACCATTGACTTTATAGTCACCTCATAGGTGTAAAATGTTCAGTTCTTGGTTTGCAATAAAGATATAAGATTCAGCACACATTCAATACAACAGCTAAATGATATCAAGAGGAAAATTATTAAAAGACAATACTCGGTATATAACAAAGTAGTCCCAAATCTGGTAACCATCCAAATAACCAATTCCACCACCCTTTCTCTACATTATGTTTCACCCCTTTTACTAAACAATTCAAATTGTTAAGACGAAGACCTTCAAAACCTGAACAACTGTGATTATGTTTTAAAAGTAAGTTATCTATAGCAGCTCTATTCTGTAGGGTAGCTCGAGTTTCCTGTATATCTAGTAGCAATTCAGCTAAACCAGTTGATATTTCATTTATATTCTTACACCCTAAAATCTTACACAGCTAATTTAGGAACACCTACTATAGATGCAGCCAAGTTGACATATTCAGTTTTAGATAATAGAGTGATTTCAGAGTCACAGTCCACAGGTAACGGAATTGCTTTCCAACATAATGAATGCATCAAACAGAATGCATAGCAAACATTATTAGGCCTAGTCGGGTCAAAGCACATGGTCCACCTGTTAGATTCACAGGTATATAGGTAAAGAAAGGGTTCCCACTGGAAAAAAGCCACCCCTTGAGCAATTTGAAATTCCTAATATGACTAGTAGATATCACCATATAGTTGCAAAGCATATCATTTTTTACAGCTGTACACATATTATCATATCATGATTGACATAATATCCGTTGATCCTTTGTTTTATTTGTGAATGTTTCCAGTTGTAATTGTTGGCATTTGCCTATTTTCACTGAATCACAAGTTAAATTGTAGCAGACATCTCCAAAGGAGATATTGTAGGTAATGATGGACTTCATGTTTTCCCATAATCCTTTGACTTCAGGACAAAATTTGCAATATTCATACAAAGAGAAGTGGGTTCTAATGTCACTCTCCTCCACTGCTCCATCAGCATTTTTTGTATTAAATATTTGCAGCAAAATATCAGCAGAAGTAGGTACGCCAACTAGGCACATTGAGATGACGTCTAGGGTGCTCTTAATATTCTGAAGGCAAAAATGTGATATGTTCAACACATTTTGCACAACATATATCCAAACATTGTCAAGCTGTTGGAGTAAGGCAGGTTTCTGAGTGAGGGTGGATGGACCTTTCAGCTGTCAATATTCTTTGACCCTCCCGGTCCACGGCACACACATCCGAAAACACTCCACTCCCAGCAAGCAGAGCAAAGACACTCCCTGCCATGATCTAGAGAAAACAGAAAGCAAACAAGTATGATCATTCTTGCAAGTAACATTTATCAGCAGGTACCTGTTCCCATTTCTCTTGTCCTGTTATCATCAGGACTAGAACATTGTCTCGTCCAGTGGCAATAATGTCTGCAGGCTGAGGGGGGCCATTTGGTTCCTGGGTTCTTAGTTGTAGATCCAAACCCTCCTGTTCCTCGCATGGTAATAAGGGCTGGGGCAGTCCCCTTCTTAACAGTCCCCCATACGCTGGCATAATGTGAATTTGTGCAACACGATCCCCATGCTGTACCCCTAACTCAGTCTCTCCACTATTCAACAAGATTATTTTTCTTTCTCCTTGGTAATCAGCATCTAACACTCCTCCTAAAACCTGGATGCCTTTTAAACAAGCCCAGATCGAGCAGCAATCAATCCAAAATGCTCAGGGGGAAGTTTAATCCAAAACTGGTCTCAATTAGGGTAATGTCTCTAGGTTTAAGACTGTGCATCCATAGAGAATGTAAATCAAGACATGCAGGCTCTGGAGTGGCTTGATAGGGAGTCAGAGCTCCTGGACATGTCTTCCAATAGAAGATGGTGTTCATGGCCATATGAGGCTGAATCTTTAAAGCTGGTCTTACAATATCAGCAGGGTTTCTGCATTTGTCAGTTGTCTGTTATTCAGTATTTGTAAAGCCTCATTTAAATTGTCTCTCCAGCCTTTCAATGACCCATCTGATATTTTCTTCAATTGGACTTTCGGCAACCCATTCCTCCTCTCTATGAGGCCTGCTGCCTCTAGGTAATAAGGAATGTGGTATATCCACTCAATGTTGTGGTGCGCACAATATTCCTGCACCCATTTACCTTTGAAATACGAAGCATTGTCACTCTGAATTTGCAGTGGAACACCATAATACTGAGTATGTTAATCTGGGATCTTTTGTGGCACCTTTGCAAGGAAGAGCAATCGGATAACGAGAATATGTGTCCAATACAGTACAGGTACACTGACAACCTCGACTCAGGGCATTGGCCCAATGTTGTTGTTTTGCCATATTTGTCCTGGCATCTTTCCCCTTGTTAACTGTCCCCTCACAATTATGGTGCAAAATTGAATACCTTTATTGAAGCAGGTTAAATGTCTTTATATTAAAAAAGGATACCAGATGACAGATGATAATAACACAAATAATTATGAATGCCAATGATCAAGAACCAATGAATAAATTAATGTGCACACAGACAAAAACACATATAAAGATACCTATATATCTATACATATATTTCAATACCAATGATCAGAGAAAATACCTTACTGGATGCATTATCTTCATCTTGGCCCTCCCAAGCAAGACTGAGGGTTCCAATGACAGTCCGAGGGTCAAGAGACTCTTCAAGCCTAGAAATGCACCACTGAGCAGATGCATCCACCTCTCAGGAGAGATCCTGTTTGAGAGCAAAGAAAACCAAGTTTTTATAATATTCTCAATGCCTGAGAAGTTTTAATTAGACACCCTCTACATCAAGGAAACTCAGTAGAGCTGCCAAGACTGCAAGCATTCCAAGGCAAATGATTCCTCATGCATTCTCCTCGTGCATCCCATGCTACATGTTCCAACCCCTTATCTTGGTAAAACTTGAGAAAGTAGAAAACATCTCAAAAAGTATCACAAACACCCTAAATGAGGAAAACAATCTTGAATGCAAATAACCTGAATAACCTGGGGCCTGCTTGTGTCTGCAGAACCCAGGGCATATAGAGTCAGAATTCAAGATGGAGTTAGAGCAAGTTTAAGTCAATGGTCAAAATTTAATTTCCCAATGTACAACATAGGGCATATTTGTGCAACGCTGCCTACAGCACTACACCATCACAATGTTGATGGATTATCCGGGCCAGTGTCTGAAATATAAATCCCATAGGATATAATTGGATCTATATTTCATCAGATGGGATATCCGTCACAGTGTGGTGACGGAGTAACCCATCTGCCAAGATCTAAATCAGGCCCTTTGTCTTTTCTACAGAGCTCAAAATCCACCAGTAGGGAAAGCCTGAAGCTGTATTCTATGAATTTGCATTGTAATTGGGCACTTTCACCATGGGGGCCATTGATGTTCCTAAGGTCACCAAAAATGTTCTTAGTACCAACTTTTCAGTGTTTCAGGATCAGCTCATCTTGGGCATTTCTAAGGCTCCCAGGACTTCATAGACAGCCCGCATGGGCCAGGACTCACTGCAGAAGAGGTTAACAAAAGGAGCATGTCCTGTTCCAGTTGTTAATAGTCAGGTTGGCATGTCTGGATTAAGGCCTCTTACAGCTTGTTGTGTCCCTACAGCTATACAGGATGTCAGTCAACTGACCCTTGCAGTCCACTTCTTTGTTCTCGGTACAGAAGATAGGAGCTTGAACCCTTCAGGTTTCCTCACAGGTCTCAAACAGCGGGTGAAGTCATTCTTCTGTTCTTCGGCAGGTCTATACTGTGTTCATAGTGGTTGATGGTGAAGTTCACTTTTGTACAGTTGACTAGCCAGTGGGTGAGGGTGGATCCTAGAGACTTTATAACCAATGGGTAAAACATTTTTTGTCGGAATAACCTATTGCATTATGACAGTTTTCATCAGCCTTCACTAAAAAAACACTTACCATATTCTCAATTGTTACGATTAAAAAGAATTGCCAGTTCAGATGACCTTTATGAATCCAGCAAAGTCGCCTGTATTGACAAATTCAGAAAACGCAATTATCCACTCACTATCCTGGAAAGCGCTATTACCAAAGCCGATACTCCCACGCGACAGGATTTGCTTCAACCCAAATTGCAAGTCAAACAAGAAACCAGATCTGTGTTTATTTCAACATTTTCCACAAGAAGCCATCAAATTAAAAAAATTGTTCTAAGGTATTGGCCGATACTCAGTAACGAACCAGACACACAACACATCTTTGACGCACAACCCAGATTCGCTTATCAAAGATCTCGTAACTTGAAACAACTTCTGTCTATGCCTAAAATTCAGAGCACCACCGAGTACAAAGGCACCATCCCCTGTCTGAATTGTGGAAACTGCAACTCCATTATCAAAGGTAACAAGATCTCACATCCCCACAAAGGCTTTCCTATCAATCTAACGGTAACAGCCACGTGTAACAGTCAAAATGTTATTTACCTGCTCAAATGCCCTTGTGGACTCGTTTACGTTGGCAAGACAGAGAGAAAACTACGAATTCGACTCAGCAAACACAAGAGCAATATACGTACTCATCAAACAAAATCTCCCATTGCTACCCATTTTGATCTTCTACAACACAACATCTGTCAACTGCGCTTCTTGATTCTCGAACAAGTTCCTATCATAAAAGGACGAAATAACACACAATACCTATTACAACGTGAAGCTTTCTGGATCAACAAATTAGATTCAATTGACCCCAAAGGATTCAATGAACGCTACGATCTTGGTTGTTTTTTGTAATGTTCTCTGATTCTCACATGACTTTCAACGTTCAGAGCACACTCATGTACTATTGCTAAGGGTTCAATCCCATGAGACCAAAGACCCTACAATCTTATGTTTCCTGATGTTTTACATGTATATTTCAGAAATTATTTATGAATATTGTTATTTTTCCCATCTCACCATTGCATTTGATCTTCACCATTAATATGTCCTGTTACCACTACACATCATACTTACATAGATTTCGCATTTCTTCTGTTTTTATGATTTTTCAGGACTTTTGCATTATACTTTTTGTTATTTTTATTGCATCCTCAGTGTACCGCATCCTCAGGTCATTCACAACTTGAATACGCTTGTACTTCCATATGCACTTTTCTCTTGCGTTTATGGTTTTTGTATATTTTGTTCATTCGTACTTTTATTTATCTGCCCATTACACTCACACAACCCATTCATCCATCCCGTAATCACGAACTCACTCTGTCTGCAGTTTTCAAGGTTTACGTTTTTGTACACACTCTCTTTATTGATCGTTCCCAACACACATCTGAACTTTCCTGCGACTTTGTACTAGGCTTCCAATTTCCCTTTTTGATTGGCCTTCACGTTTTTGCACGTACTCTCTTTATTGATCGTTCCCAACACACATTCAAACTTTTCCGAGACTTCGTACTAGGCTTTTAATTTCCCTCTTTGATTGGCCTTTACGTCCTTTGACGTTACCATTCAGATACATTCGTACACTCGCTGACACATTGTAACGGACTTGCATTTCTCCTTTGTGATTGGCTTTTACCGTCTCATGACGCTTTCACTTGCTTCTTACACGTTTGACGGCACACCGACCAGCATACGCTCTTATGACTGGCTGTTAGGCTTTCAGCCATTCTGATTGGTGGTTACAATCACATGACACTCTTTAAATACTCTGTGTATCTTACAGCCGACTTACCCGCTAAAACGCCGACACCCTATGACTGCACAGTCACTGAATTGAATGCTTTACATCACGTAATTGTTTTGTGCCAAATTTGACACCACTACGCTCTTGAACAATGTTAAGTTGTTTTTCTGCCTGTTCTTTCGTTCACTTTGTAAATTAACGAACTCATGATCTTTCGTTCACCTGTCACCTAACTTCCCTCACAGGTTCTACCCTTGATAGTTCTCGCATTTGCTCGCCGGCTACCACTTTCCATGCCTCTTTAACTTTTGAGCATGCAGACTCGTATCGCTTTCAATTCTTGCTACCTGACCATGTCAAGCACTTGGCACTCTTTTTTCACTCTTACACATACTTATTATTTCCTGCTTCAGATTTACTTTTGAGGATTTATCTATCCTGTTTGTGACCATAACCTTACTGCTCTAACATTTAATACTCACTTAACAGGACTTATCCCTCCACTTAACATCACAATGATAACTTTTTTTCTAAACAGCATCTTTGTTACATCGCTGTATTTACGCATCACCCACTCCATTATTTTTGTATGTACCAACTAGTTTTCTTTTACTGCTGTTCACTGTTTATAAATGCATTCATTAAAGCTGTTTCCTTGTATCCTCCCATTATAGTGCTGCCCCTGACGAAGGGCCACACTGGCCCGAAATGCATTGGGCTACATCGAGTTATGAATTGTAATATTCTCGGCTATAATGTTGGAATCTTGTGAAAACTACATCCTACAAAGGATTTATTGAATTGATTTACCTGAATAAACTTACGAACCACAGAAGTTACCCTCGCTTGATTAATTTCTCAATTCGGAGTGCAATTCGAGTGACACGCTCTTGGTCAGAACGTGCTTTTGTGTAAAACATTTACAGGAGCATCCCTATCCAGGTTAGCAGCGCATTCTGTTTTCTAAGCTGCAAACTGACCCAGATTGGCCTATTTTAGGGTGAATTCAAGATGGCAAAGGCTTTCTGTTCCTAAAGGGAGTTTGGTGCCAGCTACTGGTGTGTTTAGGTAAATGAGGAGTCCTCTTCTCCTACGATATACCAAAGTGGTTCTTGGATCATCTCCCACACCCTCTGAGCTAGGCATCGACTAGCTTTCATATGTTCTGCGACCACAGTGTTCCCCCCCAATCCTTCCTTATACTAACCATGAATGGCCAGGCCTTTCCTGTTCTCCATTCAAATGAAAGACGTTCCTGGAGCCTCCCTTGGTGCTTTTTCTGAGCTGATAGGTATTACATACCACACACCCAGTCTCATCCTTCACCAGGTTTAACAATTGTCCTGCCCTCTGATAATGTTTTCCAGCAAATGCTGATAGGCTGATACACATTAGCTTCCTAGTGCTTCAGGCAGGGAAAATGTAAGTGTCTGAAATTTATGTTTCTTGCATTTTTTATTAAATCCTAATTAAACATTGGATTGGATTTTTAATAAATATTTAAATAGTTTGTCCCAAACTAGAGATATCCAACTTTATATATTATTCTACTGTTAGGTCTAGCATCCGTAGCGTGGTTTCCCCTGTCTTTTTGCATCTACATCCTGTATTTTTTATTGTATGCTGGACTTTATTTTAGCTGGTATGTGTACTCTGGGCACTTTACCACTGCTGAACAGTGCTAAAGTGCAAGTGCTCACTGTGTAAATTGTGATTATGATTGATTATCCATGGTTGGTATAGCTGCTTTACTTTTAAGTCCCTAGTAAAGTACACTTTGTGTGCCCAGGGCCTGTAAATCAAATGCTACTACTGGGCCTGCAGCACTGGTTGTGCCATCCACATGGGTAGCCCTGTAAACCTGTCTCAGGCCTACCACTGTCTGTGAGTGCAGTTGTCAACCACAATGTCGACCTAGCAAGTGCAACCACTTGCCAGGCCCAACCCTTCCCTTTTACTACATGTATGGCACCCCAATTTAGGCCTAGGATACCCCAAAGGGTAGGGTGCAGTATATGTGAAAGGTAGGACATGTACTGAAGTGTTTTACATGCCCTAATAGTGAAATACTGCAAATTTCGTTTTTCACTATTGCAAGGACTAGCTTTCACATAGGTTATGAATGGAACTGCCTTGTAACATTTTACAAGTGTAACTTTCAAGTGGGAAGAGCTAGAGATTTTGAGATTATAGGGTTTCTGAGCTCAGGATTTAAAAACACATCTTTTTGGGAAGGTGGCTTTTAAATTGTGTGTTTCAAAATGCCCCTTTTAGAAAGTCTTGAAGAACAAAACAGTTGCCAATGCTGATAATTATTTGTTAGTATATTCACAATCACACATGACACTCATAGTGACTGTAAAAAAATAATTTTTTATTTTTATTTTCACAATATTTCTTTGGACTTCACTTTTTTCTTTAATTATTTTTTTTAAAAAAGCAATTCAGCATAAATGAATGAGAACCACACAACAATAACATTACACATTTATATACACAAATCATATAAATAACATCACAAAACATCATATTTCTTATATACCATAAACAAGAGGTTTAAGAAGTGTAATAGCTCTAGTTCCACAACATCAATTGTGTTAAAGAAAAAAGAAAAAGAAAAGGGGAAAATGAAAGAAGAAAGCCCGGGCAGGGGAGAAAACAGGTTCAATCTACTTTTTCTCTTATTGAAGACATTTTTCAGATACAGCATTCCCCACTAAGGGCCCTTGCCAAACGTTGTATAGCTCAGGTAACCAAGAGTGACTCACAAACTGTCCTGCAAGGAAAGGGTTAACCTGGTAATTGGTTTTAAACAACATTTGTTTGGACATAAAATGGTCTACGTGTTTCGAGCCCCATATCGTCTTTTTAAATGGGGTTCTCCTCAGGACCAGGAACGAGCTTGCATGTGAAAAGTTGCACCACAAGGTGTCTCCTACTTTTGTTTGTGGCGGACAGTTTCCAAAATCTGTTTCTAAAAAATTGGCTTTTTGTATTTGTTAGTCGTGGCAAATCAATGGTAGAATGGAAGCTTTCCGATTTGAGAGGCAAAGAAGAGAGTTAGTGTGAGTTTGTTAGTTTCCTCGTAAGTAACTCGAGCTGGATTTTAATCTTGAAAAATCATGCGTGTATGCTGTTTTGTCCCAAGTTGCCTGGACAGGAATAGCCTTCACAGTTACCCCATGCTTGACGGATTTGTTGTTAGAAATGTTTGAACTTTCTGTATTTCGGTGCGCGTTACCTTTTTTCTTTTTCCGTCTTTACTGAAAAACCTTACGTCTCGACTTCAATGGTTACTTCTGCCCCAAGGTTGTGTGCTCACCCTCCTTTTAGAAAGTCAGCATTTTCTTGTTGTATGATCCTGTCCCTCTGTCTGCCTGTGGAATCAAGGGCTGGTTTAGACTGACAGTTAGGTTGTTTGTGCATTCACTCTAGACAGTCACACAAAGGGACCTGAGGTGTGCCCTGTATCAAAAGCCACAAAATGAGAGACAAGGAAGTGAGCCTCCTCTAACTCCCCTCTTGAAATCATTTAAACTCACTAAAAGATAGCTGTGGCAGAGACCCGACAGTTATTCACTCTCTCCGAGCCTCTTTCTTAAGTATGTAATAAAAAAAGGGTTAAGATAAAGAAATAGAAGGTGAATTCATAAGATTTTGAATACTGCCCTCACCTACTATGCAGTGGCATGCTGCATCATTGGGCCGCTAATGACACCCAGGTGCAGACCAACACTCTGGGTAGAGCGCTGATTTTTTTGATGAAGAAATAATAGAAGAATAAAGGAAAAGTTTCCCTAGTGAGGGATCACTCATGCAGGGAAAAATGTGAGCTAAAACTACCTAAGGAGGTGCCATCCGAACTCCTCTATTTATTGGCCCCCCTTGGCAAGATTAAAAATCAACAAGGGTGTATAGGAGAAGTTACTGCTCCTGTACCCCATCTGCGTTTATCGACATGTTTCAGCCAATTGTGGTTGCCTTTCTGGGTACCTGGCCTTCCTCAGGGTATAGATCCCTCTTGATAATTGTAATACCTATAGTCACAGTGTGACATATTTTTTAGGGTAGTTATTTAAACCTTACTTTTTCACCATGGGCACACTCGCCTGTAGCATCTCTATATAGGATTAGTTAAAACATCAGATATCCACTATTAACCTCTGTACCTTTCAAATTGATCCACTGAAACATATATTATTTATTAAGAGCACCTCTGTGTTTGTTTTAAAAAAGAAAACTTGTATATCCTCCAATGAGGAGTATTTAATGTAAAACCACATTGCAACCATCACCAGGTGAAGACAGGAGCTCTCTAGAAAAGAGCCCACACAATATCAGACAAATAGGCCTAGTTTGCAATGCTGAAATCAGTCATCTTACCAGCCTTTCATATTTTATTCTCCAAACCAGGGACCGCTGTGGGAACACCGCCCTATAGTCACACACTGTAGAACAGATCAAATATTCAGATATATCATTGTGTAACATGTGCACATCATCCAATTCTTACATCATCATTTGCTATCATCCCTTGATGATCATAGTCGTGCATGTGTCGTGTGCTCGCCCCTCTGAGCGCCCAATCCATAATCCTGTATGATATAGACACCGCATTGGTTCTCCACTCTTATTAATACCGATGGTGGTGTGCGCCAATCACCTTACTCTCAGTTCCTCTAAGACATGGGGACTCGTGATGGAGTGATCCCCTGTTGATCATAACAGTGGATTTGTCGTGGGCTCGCCCCCGTGCACCCGATCCATACACCTGTGAAATCTAAACCCAGCATTAGTTCTCCAATCATTATTAATACTGATGGAGGTATAAGCAAATCACCTTACTCCCCGTTCCTCAAAAATGTGGGGACTTGCAGTGGGGTATCTTAATCGCTCCTCGGTTCAGAGCTTAGCATGCCTAAAGCAGTTGGAGTATCCCAGCCGCCTGTGCCTGCACCTATAGTCATGTTGTACTCAACCAAGTCTGCCACTACATGGCCCCAATTGCCCCGTACTCACTTTGTCAATGGTCGATGTCTCCAAAAAGGGCCACTCGTTGTCCTCTAATGATAATGGAGTGTTCATACATTGTCCTAATAATGGCTTACGTTCAATCTGGCTACCTCTTCCAGTTCCTGATTCGATCGTAATGAACTAGACCTGAGACCAGAGTCTCCTGTTGTCAAAGAAATGCGGCCATCTTGTAGTGCTTACAGGCTCTCATCTGTTTTACTCGCGTCTATCTGCCATTGTCAACTTTTATATAAATGCATGTTTTTTAGTCTCATTAAGTCACTACCACGCTTCCAGAGTGTTTATTGTTCAAGTCTTATTACACCCATGTGAATAGATTTTAACTGTCTGGCAGCCGGAGTGTTATTTTTAGTGAGGGGCAGAGGCAGGCAGAAAGGGCAGCGAGTCCAGTGGGACAACATCGACCAGAGAGTTACCCAGAGCATGTCCTGCGAGACAGAGACAGGGGGCAGCAGAGATTAGACCTTATCATGAACGTCAGTGAACTTCACCCTCACAAAGGAACAGACAACGGTTTTGACAAAGGGACTTGGATGTGTTCCCAAAAATCAGGTGGACATTTTCAAATACAAAATGTGAGCTAGCTGGCTTCTTCAGAAACATACGCCTGAAGGTCTTCTTTGATGAAGAGAAAGAAGAAAAGAGTGGAGAGGGAGACACAGGACTTAGGACAAGGGCTACATTTGTCCCAACATTAACACAGTTATCACCCGTGGTCGAGGTTTTCAAGCAGGCTGTCCTTATGGAGATAGAACATTCAGAAAAAGTGAACAAGAACAAGAACTGCTGTAACTTCACTGGACTGGAATGTAAAGCCATACACGAACTGAGAGACGATCAAAGGATTGTTATAAAACCAGCTGATAAAGGCAAGGTAATAGTTATCAAAGAAAAAGAGGCTTACAACACAGAATGTTTACGCCTCTTGAGTGATAGAAGGAATTATGCAATACTGGAGAATGACCCCACAGAGAAACTAAGGAGAGAGATCAGTATCCATGTAGAGGAAGATGTTTCTAATGGCTAGATTAGCCATAAAGAAGCCCTCTTCCTTTGCAATCAGAAACCAAAGATCCCCTACTGTTACACGTTGCTGAAGGTACATAAACCTGCCAGACCCCCACCAGGTCGTACTATTGTGTCAGGGATAGACTCTGTGCTTGAACTTTAATCGCAATTTTGCGATTTCTTCTTAAGACCTATGGTGCAGAGCATGCCGGTGTATCCAAAGGACACAAGGGAAGTATTAAATATCATTAAAGACATGAAATTTGACCCCAACAAAGAGATAGTGATCGGACTCAACATTGAGTCTTTATACACAACCATCTCCCAAAGGGAAACAGTAAGAGGGATCGAGAACATCCTCTTCACCGAAGACTGGAATTATCAGACGCCCAGCTCTTTCGTTATGTGCCTGGCTGAAATAGCACTAACTCATTTATTTCCCAACATAACAACACTTACTACCTGCAAATCCATGGTACAACTATGAGGAGTTCTTTTGCTCCTAGCTTGGCATGTCTATATCTACACACAGGACAATCCATTTTTTGACCATATTAGATCTGGAGAAGATAATATATTGAAGCTGTCATACTAATCATGGAAGGGAGACAGGGCCTCAGCAGAATAATTCCTGTTAAGTCTTAACAGCAGGAATCCCCACTTGTTCTTGACATCTACTATGACTACAGATTTCCTCCCATTTCTAGACTTGACTATAGGGCTGAAAATGAAATATTGGTGAGCAGTGTATATCACAAACCAACGGATAGAAATAGCGTGCTCTCCCTCAAAAGCTTTAACCTCAAATCTCTGAGAGAAAACCTATTGTAGGGAAAGTTCCTACACCTGCGTTGGAACTGCTCGGTTTTAAGTGAGTTCAACAAAGAAGCCAAACAGCTGAGCCAGAAACTTCAAGAACGAGAATACCCAGACCATGTGATAAAACATGAAGCAGGCTAAAAATAACAATAGAGAGGTCCTGTTGGAAACACACACATGGGAACAAGAGAACAGAAGTATATGCGTCACAACTTTTAACACAGCATCCAACCATGGGAAGAAGATAATCATGAAAAACTGACATATTATGATCTCTAATGGACTGAACCTGCAGAGCCCCCTGTTCTCTTTTAAAAAAGAGCACGAGCATTAAGGATATGTTGGTGCATACAAGACCAAGGATCCCAAAAACCAACAGGAAAACAGCAGGACAAACCTTGGGGCCTACCACCCATCACTGGACACTACGCATGTGGTTACTGTAAAGCTTGCCCATTACTGATCAGTGGCAAAACAGCCGATGTAGGCTCACGCCGTACTTAGGAACTCAGGAATTACACCATCTGTAATTCTGAAAACGTCATCTATCTCATAATCTGCCCATGTGGGCTACAGTATGTAAGCATGACTATCCGACGAGTGAAGGTTAGAATCCTAAAACACATGAGCAGTATTAGATATGGGAGGCTTAATACTAAATTAACTTCACACTTCTTGGAGAGACAACAAACTGAAAAAGACCTGAAGGGGACGGTGATAGATAAGTCATATCTACCAATGACAACTAGGGAAACCACGTACCTACTCTTCCTGAGGGAACAAAGATGAGTGAATAAATTGAAGAGCAGTGAACAGGGGCTAAACAATTCTATTCCCTGGCACCATCTTAATAACATAAAGTAGGGCCCAGGAATGGATGATGATTCTCTATTAATGTAGTATGAGGTAACATTTTAATATCTCTTTCACAGAATAGGGAACCCGGAAAGGCCCCTAGAAGGGTAGAGAGGTCCTCATTAAAGAGGTTGGAGGGGATACGTCCTCCCTGTTAAGTATATCTGAAAACATAAAAGTATTCCTTCTGGAACAAGGCTGCTTCCTTCAAGAAAGCAAGTTGTAGAGGGCACCAGAGAAGTTTACACCTGATTTTTGCTGACCCTCTTTGGTGGGTGGGAAGGGAAAGGGGCCCTTTTCTTAATATAGGCCTCACTCACTCTCATAGTGACATGCTTTATTATCGGGCTCACCCCAACTCCTAAAGGTCGGGGTGGGCTTAACCATATTTCAGGCAGCAATTATGAAGACTTGGTGTATGGGGGCATAACTTTAAAGATAACATTCCTCACCCACTCTTAAAGTATCCGTTATTATTGGAGTGGGAGGGAAGGTTAAAAACAAAATTGTAGGACTAAAGGATATAATAGTCCTATGACCCTAACTTAGACACCAGCATGTTGCAGCCCTTCCTAATGGCCTAACAAAGGTCAGGGGCTTCTGTCAGGGTGGGAAGCGATGAAGTCACTTCCCCCAAAGGCGTGAGTGAAAAAAGAGAGAGAGTGGGCATGCCACTTACACTGTATATCCTGATAGCCCATCATCAGGCTGATGGGACTTTCTGAGCTATAGTGGTGGGAGAAGTTGTCACTGACACCTGAATAGGGCTGTGCCTGGTCTCTCACAATGCTGTCTCCACCCCCATCTAGTTTATCTGTAGCCAAGGCAGAGCACGGCAGGATCTTGTGGACAACACATACTTTCCTTTGAACTATGCCAATTTCAAAGGCTAAAAGGGGTATAAGTATTGGACCTGAAAGCCCACATTTTTAGAACACTTCTGGATTGAGGACTCTGTTATGAAGAAGAGATGAAGTACTGCCCCTTTGCTATGTTTTGTTTTGCTGAGTTGGCATGCAGTTGCTGCTTTTGTCTGTGGGCAGTGAAAGAACTGGACTTTGTTTTTGAATCCTGCTTTTCCAAGGTTCTCAATGGGATTGTGTATACTTGCATACTGTTGGAAGTCTCAGGGCCATCAAAGACTTCACCTGCAGCATCCTGAACTCCATTGCTGGGAGTTCTGT
Organism: Triturus cristatus; assembly: GCF_964204655.1. Classification (NCBI taxonomy): domain Eukaryota; kingdom Metazoa; phylum Chordata; class Amphibia; order Caudata; family Salamandridae; genus Triturus; species Triturus cristatus. The sequence goes on along the minus strand of NC_140582.1, from coordinate 875,488,436 downwards.
TCTGCCAAGTGGTGCCTATTTCAGTTCTGGGCCCTTGGATGTTGCTCCTGTTGCAAAAGGTTGAAAAATTGATGCATTGCACTTCCATCAACTGTTTTTCTGGTGCAGCACTGCCATGCATGAGAAGTTTCAATGAATCTCCACTGTAAGGTCAAAGAAATCAAAGCAGTGCACCGTATCTCTGATATCCAAGACCACCACATTGACTCCAACGCAGGCACTGCTGTGCAGCTGAATGAATCAACACACCATTGGTACGCTGCTGAAAGATTTAACGCAGTACGTAGTTGCCACCACCGACTCAACATCCAAAGCATCCAGATTTCCATGCATCGTACCTGTGTGCCAAGTTTTCCACTGCATCACCTGCAGACCAGAACTGTCTTTGGATTTCGATGCATCACTTCCCCTTACAGTCCTGAACCGGTGCACCAGAGCTGATGCATCACTACCCCAGGGAATCAGGAACTTGCTGTGTTTTCCGATACTTCTCTCCTCTAAGGCTTCTTTTCCTTATGGATATTAACGAATTCAAGATACTTGGTGTAAAACCACCGCATCCATAGATTTCTATGGACAGAATTGCTTAAACCTATTAAAAATATTATTTTGAGTCATGTATGTTGGATTTTTGTCATTTTGGTGTGGTTTTGTTTAGATGAGGATTGTTTATTTTTCCAAACTGGTGCTGTGACCATTTGTGTTTTCACTGTGTTACTGTGTGTGTTATCTACACATACTTTACACGTTGCCTCGGAGATAGGCTTGACTGCTTGTGGCAAGGTACAAAGGGGGTGAGCAGGGGTTATCTTGGGTATGTAACTTCCTTACTCTGACTAAAAGAAAGGGTCCCTACTTGGACAGGGTGCAAACCACTACCAACTAGAGGCCCCCATTTCTAAAATCTAAATTCTATTATTTCCCATAGAACAATCAGAGCCTGCCGCAGTTAAAATAGCTTTGGCGGCATTTCACTTTACGGACATGCCAACATTGTTTTTCTACATTTCCCACTTTTAAATAATAGTTTTTTACCATAGTGGCTACAAGGCCTAATTAGGGGTGACATTCATATTTGAAAGTAAGCATTATTTTGACTGCAGGTTTCATCTGGGCAGTCAGGCTACAGTGGCCAACCTGAAGCTGTGTTTTCCTTTGTTGCACTAGTGGATGGCACAAAAATTGCTGCCCGAGACATATTTAACTTTCCATGCCATGGATGTATTTCTGCACCATATACTACGACATTACAGAAAAGTTAAATATACCAATTAGGAGCCAATTTTTCAGATTTTAAGGGTCAACATATATGCAATAGGCTTGATTGGCAGTGCCCTGTACACAAAGGTAAATCACAAGCAGCATCTGTCCCAAAATATGGTGGTGACTACATAAAAAGGTCACTTTCTCACAAATACATTTATCATTCTCACCACCTGTAACATTCAATCAATCAATCAAGGGTTTGTAAAGCGCGGCTACTCACCCATGAGGGTATCAAGGTGATGGGAGGGTGCAGATCCCTCTGAGGGCTGGGTTCATTCAAGGAGCCAGGGCTTGATGTCCTTCCTGAATTGGGACAGCGATGGGGTTTCATGGATTAAGTTGAACTAGTGGCTGTAGACTAAGGTCAGGAGTGGAGACCGAAATTTTAGGGCCTGGTGCTGGATGATAATATGAAACCCACCTACAACAGACCACTATTACCATACACACTGTGTTAGTTGAGCGTAAGTGGAGCAACATATGTAGTATAGTCACCAAAGGTGGGACTTCAAAATTCAGAGATCTGCTCTATAATATCACAAGGGCTGTGCGTTCAGTATTGCATCTCTTTTGCAACAGAGTCATTGACAGAAAAAAAGGGGTTAGTTTATGGGGCCTGCTACTTGCATTTTTACTGTATTTTCCATTACAGACTTAAACAGTGCATCATATGACACATCGTGGAGCATGTTGTTAGGAATACTTGTGTTGTAGCAACAGGCAGGGTTGCCACCAGACTAATAATTTCTGATGCATCTCTGGATCACAGAAAACAATGAGTAATTTGTATGCATTTTCTTAATGGTCCCCTGCGTTGCAGATGATGTGAACATTTATGGATTGCCAGCAGTGATTATTGCTCTGTGGCACATGTTTGCAGGCCAATGAGCATACAGCAGATGGACAGAGGGCTACAGAGCCTGCTTTGAGCAGACTATTAGATGCATTGAGGCACACAATTTAAGAGGATGTTACTCAGTTCATGAAGTTAATATATGTTTTGGCTCGCCAAGGAAACAGCAGCAATATAGGGGCCTATTCACAAACATCAATTAGTGAGGTCCACTTTTGTACAGTTTCAATCAAAGTGCCCAGTGTTCTCTATGTGGAGATGTCCACTCTAACTGTGGAGTCTCCACACACTTAGGTATATGTTTTTAGTGGTAAATGAGAAAGGACAGGGGGGCATATTAACAAGCCAGGCGATAATGGGCTTGATAATATGCTCTATGGAATTCCAATTGAAGCCCATGTTAGATCTCCTTCACATCTAACGTGGGTTTCAATTGGAATTCCATAGAGCATATTATCAAGCCCATTATCGCCGTAAAGCGGCGATAATTTAATCGCCTGGCTTGTTAATATGCCCCAGGTGTCTAGAAAATTGGGAATATTTATGAGTAAACAGTAGGGGTTTAGGGAGGTGTGAGGTTGGGTAAAGGTGGTCTAGGAAGGAGTCAAGTGAGGTACATGCACACACCAACAAAGAGTATGACCGTCCCGAATCACAAACTGCACTTTCATAGCTAATACTGCCAAATGGAACGCAAAACATTAGTCCAGCACCACGATGGTCAACCAGTGGTATTGCAACACCAGGGAAGAACTTAAAAAGACCTGCATAGGAATTAATGGTAAAGCAAATTGGATGTATTTAAATAGTTAAAAATAACTTTACATTAATGAAAACATATTTCCGCAACCTTTTTTAAGTTAAACATTTATGTAACTTTTTTTAATCAAAATATGATTACTTGTTTTTGATTAATTCTATACTTCAATTGTAATAATTATGAATACATTATGCTAATAATTTATAATAAATTAATTTATAAAGTGCATAGTTACTACTGAAGTCCAGATCCGGTGAGCCCAATGTGCTATGCTGATCTAAAAAGTCAGGTCTGTAGCTTCTTTCCGAAAGCTGGCTCTGATTTTTCCTGCCTAAGCAAAAGACGAAGAGAGTTGCACTTCTTGGAGGCCAAGAAGACAAAGACACATGAATAACTTACTAAAAGGCCCCCCAGTGCATTTCCTGCTAGTTTTGGTGACTCCCGTACTGGTTTGTAATCCACTTTATGAGATTATTGGCATTACTAATGTATAACAATAGCTATGCACAGCCACAGTAAACATCAGGTGTTGTGTGTTTGTGAGAATCTGGGTTCTTGTAGCCCACCCCCCATGTTTTGCCTTGGTTTTGATCCAACTTTGACAGGTGTACTGGGTCCCTGCCAACCAGGTTCCCAGGACCAGTGTTCTTTTCCTAAAACTGTACCAGAATTGGCACATCTTCCGCAACCCCTATAAGTCCCCAGTAAATTGTTCCCCTGGTACATAGGGCATTGGGACTGAAGAGGGTCCACTAGGGCTGCAGCACACATTGTGCCACCCAAGGGACCCATCACCAAGACCATGCAGACTGTAATCGTAGACTGCATGTCTTGGTGCAGAGAAAAATGAAGAGTCAACATGACACACATCCCTGTGCCATGCGCGCAGAAACTGCAAGAGGTATAGGTAAGTCACCCTTACTGCAGAACTCACTGCCCTAAGGCCGGGTGCACTATATCACGTGCCCTAAGGCCCTAAGGCATTGTGCACTATAGCACTATAATACGTGTTGTCACATCTCCCTGGGCAGATATGATCTACAATATCTAAGTCCACTTTTGAATATTGTAAGTGTACAGGGAAGCCATATAGAGTTCACCAGCAGTATTATGGCTTCACTGTACCCCGGGGTGTTTGGTACCAAACATTTCATTTTAATAAATCCACACTAATGCACACAGAGGACACCTTAGAGGGTCACCTGAAAACCTACCATACACTGCAAAGCCCTCAGCATGTTCTGCAGCTCAAACCTCTTGGTACCCTTCATGGTGGTTTCCTCTCCTCGCAGAACTGTTTAACCCCTTCTGTGCCACGCCCTTTCCCCCTCCTGTGCCGGGCGTTGTATTAGTGGGTGGGGTTCATGACGAGATAGTCTCGTCATGGGCACAGCGCGACCGTGCTCCATGACGAGACTATCTCGTCATGGGCACTGAAGAGGTTAAACTCAACCATAGTGTACTTTTCCAAGTTGGCCAGCTCAAATTCCATTGCTGCATGTATGGTCACAGAGAGAGAGGCAGAAGTAATGAGATTAGATTTGGAAAAAGCAAAAGAAACCAATCAATGAGAATTTAAAAAACTCAAAATGGTCTCAAATTATTTATGTGGGATGCTAGTGTAACCCAAAATTACTGTATGGAATTGCACAAACAAGTCCTAATCCCATCGCTGCTACCTGTGTACAAAATTGGGTTAATGGTTGAGAGGGGTAAAACCCTACTCAAGCAGCAAGCACAATTCTTGCCCGGGTGAAGTCACAAGCAGACCCAAACCTAACATGTTTGGGTCTTTGGCACCGATCAGTCAGGCTTAACTTAGAGGTAATGTGTAAACTATTTGTGCAACACTTCAACAAGTGATAAAATGAAAACACACCACAAAAGGGATCTCACACCAGCTTTGAATCATAGAGCAGGTTTTAATATATAAAACAAGAGCAATACAACAAAAATCAAAGCAGTAGAATCAGATATGCAATGGTAAAGATTTAGGTGCATATACTGCCAAGAAGCCCAAAGCACCACTTGCGGCACCTGGTCATGCATGACTGGGAGAAACTCCCAAGTTCAGGCGCATCACGATGGAGCACGGGCCAGATACAGGTCCCAGGTTAGACCCACTGAAAAGTTATTTTCTCAGTCCAGTGCAAAGAGTCTTTTTGATGGTGGAGGGGGCTGTGATGAGCAGGGAAGCGCAGCAGATAGACGTCACTGTAGCGTGAAAATCCTGTTGTTTCAAATGGTTGGGCTGGAGCTCTGTGAAGGCACACCCCGTGAGAGGTCGATGCTGTGCTGCTTACTGTCGGACTGACTGAACTTCGTGTTGGTGGGCTGTACAAGTGACAAGGTTTATACGTCATTTACAGTCGTGAAGAGCTTAAAAACTTCAATTCAGCCTCCCTGAGGCTGAGACATCAAGGTTCCAGGACCTGAGGGCCATAGTGCAAGATTGTTTTCGTGTAGGGGAGGATTGTTTATGTGTAGGAAGGTGTACCTTCCTGTACATAAAAAATCCGGAAATGCCATTTTGTCACTTCTATGTGTGCTGCTTAATGCAGCACACATGGAAGTTACAAAATGGCATTTTTCTTTTTAGAGATTGTTTATGTACAGGAAGGCGAACCCGCCTGTACATAAACAGCTCATGGCATATTGCTATTTCCATGTGTGCTGACCAAGGCAGCACACATGGAAAAAGCAAAAACGAGGAGAAATAATGCATTTCTCCAACTTAAGACCAGGTTTGACATGGTCTTAATTTTGGCGCTGCCTCTTATGTACGCTGCCCTTGCAGTGGCGGTGCGTCCATTGGGGCGTTGGGGCGTTGCCTCACTAATGCCACATGGCCACATTCTTCCTCGTAGACGTTAACTTCAAAATCACCGTACTGACTGACTGACTCAAAATCGGACCGCCGCAGCGTCAGTCAGGAAGCTGAAGGGGGTGGGGCTGCGGCACTGCAGGGTTGGGTTTGTTCATGTTTGATTGACAGCAGCAGGGCAGGCCCAGTGCGCATGTTCGGGTTTAGGCTGGTCATTTTCTGACCCAGCCCGAACATGCGTACTAGTACTAGCCTGCAGTGCCTTAGGAGAGCAAGCGAGGGCTGCTACTGGCCAGTTGCCGCAGCCCCCGGTCTCCTATGGGCGGGGACAGTCCCTGCTCAAGCCAATCGTGGCGCTGTTGCCACCAGCCACTCACCCACGAATGTGCCAACGCGGACTCCGGCCCAGGAGCACACAGCAGAGGTGGACCCGGTCAGGTAGGTGTTTTAACTTTATTTTTACCCCGCCTGCACCCCCCCCCGCACGACCCCCCCCCCAACCCCTCCAACCATTGCGAGCAGCGAGCCTGTGCTGGCTTTTCCAATCGCTATTGATCTGGCTGGGTACACATGTTCATGCCAGCCGCCGCACTTCGTTTACAGGACATGTTATCATTACCTGTGTGGCGTGAAAGAAACCTGCCACGTTATCAGCCTTCCATTGAGTCGGTTTGTCACCAAAGAACACTCTCACAATTGCTATGAAGTTAAACATCACGTTATTACCGCTGTTAAAAACTCGCTTGCCTTTGCCAAGGTTTTATTGTCAGGCCCGGATGTCAGAATCCAATGGTATTTTTGTCACACTTTAATAACCTTCCTCTGGCATCCTGGATTGCTGGTTTTCAAAAGACAATTTTAGAGGCTTTTCGAGAACACGTGTAGGTAGGATTTGTAAGGACAAAGGAGGAGGCGCCATAGCCGGCAGTGGTGCTAAAGATACTCTTTATCTAGCTTGCTGCTGTGCTTTGAGTTTTGGCCCCTTTGCACTTTTATCAATTTCACACATTGTACCTAAATGAATGGATTGAAGTCGAATAAAATGTCTTTTACTTTTCTCTTTCACATGCCCGGGCTATTCCATATCTCTCTCCTCTGCAGCCTGTCTCGGGTTTCTGTGATGTCATCATGCTTAGGACGAGTCAGAGTGATGCAGGTCATAGTAACTACTTTTACGACGAGCACTCTTGTGATGTCTTAGTTGCATAAGACCCTGGCTCTCCTGCATGTTTATGAGCAGCAGTAGCCCCATGGGGCAGGGTCGGCGCAGTTTGCATGTTGGGCTCCCATGGAATCTGTTTGTAACTTTAAGGGGTATTTGATCTTACAAACATCTCTAGCGCCTTTCTCCAACTGCGGGTGAAAGGTGGGGTCTCGGAGTGCTTTCTGAGGGGAGTGTAGGTGGGTTTTAAATGTGATTCCCTTGTCTTCATTACTAGGCCGCAGTCAGCTTGTATTGTCAGGCTCCCTAACTGCAGAATAATCCTGCAGGCTTCTGTTATGCGAACAAGATTATATGTTTTTCCATTTTGGGAAATTCATTGAAAATGAAGCCTAAACTGTGGTGTCTGTAGGACTAAAAGATATAATACTTGTGTCCCCGCGAGGAAGCAATGTAAGGATGTCTCCTCTTTGTAACTTTCCTAGGTTGCCTGTCGATGCCCTGTGAATGTCACTCATTAGCCAAACCAACCATTGTATCGCTGTGTTACAGGTATCGTATTTGGGGCCTCTTACATCTTCTTTGGGAGACTCGAGTCAGCCGGGCCTGGTCAGGTCCCACGTGGGACAGAGCAGCCTGGAGTCCAAACTGTTGATGCTCTGCTACAGACCGAGAAAGCAAAAGACACACAATTGCTGGACGGAATGCAGAACAAATCGAAACATCCACCACAGTCAAGAGATCTGGGTTAAATCCATCATTCATTTGCTCACCATGCCACCCCAGTTTAGACCTGGCCATATGCAAATCAGTCTTGACCCTGTGCCTCATGGGAACAGTCCAGCCAGAACTGCCTAGCCAGGTCCTTCCTGGACCGGAAACAAGCATCCTAGGACCGGTTTCGGGGTTTCACCCCTCTTCAGCCAGGATAGCTTGTTTCCAGTGGCACAGTGAGCCCAGGACTCACGTCTGGGCATACCTGGCGCACTTAGGGCGAGAAAGCAAAAGACACACAATTGAAGGACGGAATGCAGAACAAATCGAAACATTCACCACAGTCAAGAGATCTGGGTTAAATCGTTCATTCTTTTGCTCACCATGCCACCCCAGTTTAGATCTGGCCATATGCAAATCAGTCTTGACCCTGTGCCTCATGGACAGACCGAGTCAGCCCTTGCAGCCGTTACCCAACGGGATAAGCAGACACATGCGCTGCATTTTGATAACAGAAATGGGTGACAGTGGCGTTTATTGATGTCTGCACTGGGCTGGGCTCTGCATAATTCATCCATCAACCTGCACAGAACAGAAGGATTTATGAGCAGGCACGGAAAGATTTGGTGGCGCGAGGAAGTCTGCATCCTTGCTACACATCCTTTGAGTAAAACTGTTCATGCAAATAGGGGCACACACGGCTAGAAACCTTGAAAGCAGACTTGCAAATAAAGCACCCGAAAAGGGGGGGGGGGGGGGTTGTGACTGTAGGGGGATGGGAGAGCTTGGTAGATTTACAGATAGATGACAAAGGGGTGGAGAAGAGGGGAGGTGGCTTCTATAGTTAGATAAATAACTACATAGTTAATGCAGATAGACGAACGGACGGATAGCCTCAAGGAGGGAGGACCGACTGAGGGACGGAATAAAGGATATGAAGCGAGTGACAGAAGAGAGAGTGTGACTACGGAGGACTGAGAGAGAACAAAGAGAGTGCTAGAGACAGTAGATATAAATAAAGAGACAGACACAGAGAGTGAAAGAGGGTGCAAAGAAGAGAAAGACAGACCTAAAGATATATGGATGTAGATAGAGATAAAACGACAGAAAGAGATACAGGCCTAGAAAGAGAGAAAACAGATACTTGGAGATAAAGTCAATGGAATTAAAGAGAAAAGAGACACAGAACGCACCTGTAAACTAAAATGTCATGCCTGGTGTGTAATGGAACTAACCTGGATGTAATTGATAACAAAAGAGAGAGAATAGATTGATAAATAAAGCAAGAGAGATGAAGTGAAATTGAAAGAAAGAAGAAGAGCCAGAATGAGAGAGAGGAGAGAGTGAGAGTGTGTGTGTGGGAGAGAGAAGCAATGGATTGTTAGAGAGAACGAGAGAGAGGGGGTAAAACGGAGAGAGATGGAGCTAAGCAGAGCCAGAATGAGAGAGTTGGCAGAAAGAGAGAGGGGTATAACGAGTATGTTGAGCTAGAGAGAGAAAAAGAGGGACATAGGAAGTAAGACAGATATAGTTATGAGCATACGTACACAGTTATCTCTACTATAATCAGACACTGAAACAGACCATTGAATGTTGGAATGTAAAATCTTGTCCCGCTTTGGGCTAACTTAAAATTTTGTCTGCTACAGGAATTTTTAAATATGAGAGAATGTTAATTTGCTTTGGCAAGCCATGCATTGTAGACTTCACTTAGCCCACATGAAATGACACGTGGGAGGCCTGCTTTGGCAGTGAATTGGATCAGGAATTTCTGAGTTTGAGTTGCATGGTCAATATTTATGTGTCACTTTCAGATTTATGTAGACTGTTTCTGTTTTATACTGTTTCTGCCAATTTGTAACCTTGAGCCACAGTTTTGGTTGATTTTGATTGCAGTGGCTCAGTTTATTTGGTGATTCACAATTCCAATCATGGGTAAACATGGCTTGTTGAACATAGATGAGATGTACTTGCAAATTGTTGGATTGTGTATTGCAGTTCAGGTTTTCAATTTGACCAATCTTTTGACTTCTTACCAACGAAATACGAGTGTCTTCCTGGTCGAGGACCACACTGCTTTTTCTCTTATCTGTCTTGTATCAAGACCCTGCTGGACTTTGGGGTGAAAGAAAGCTTGAAGAAGCAGCTACCTATGTTATATGACATCTCTTTATTAATGTAATAACTGCACTTTCACAATTGCTTTATTAACCTTCCTGCTTTCTCAAATTTGCTTGAAAATGCACCATTTGTCCACTCTTTTTTCAAAAATGTCTCAGGGGGAGAACCCCCCCCCCCCCCTAGTTTGTTTGGGCTCGCTTGCTACGCTCGCTCGCTGCGGTGCAGTACGACAATCATTTTACGCCCTACCACTTTCAAATGTCACCAGCCGCCACTGTGCCCTTGTACATAGGGGGCAGCATCAAAAACAATGGGTGTTACGGCGCAACAACCACCGTAACACCCACTGCCCACCCCTTTCACTCTAACTATAGCGTGAAAGGGGGCCTTATTTACAAGGCAGCATTAAGCTACGTTAAGTGGCTTAACGGTGCCTTGTAAATAATGCAAAGCCCCTATCGCCAACGCAATATCGTTAAAAGTGACGTTGTGGTGGTGATAGAGGCTTGTACATATACAGAAAGTATGACAAATGGATTCCTTACACCTCATTTCCCATGATTCTTTATAGAATCTTTCACCAAATACAATGTCACATTAACCTAAATGAAGACAATGAATTTGAATGGCATTATCTCAATTCGAAACTTGGGGGCCTATTCACAAAGGAACTCAGAGAACGAATACAAAGTACTCCTGTAGGACTCTTTTATTTGCGCTTACATGGTTTTTTAATGATCACAAAAACATCTTAAATGAGAATAAAGTGGGGATATCCAGCGAATATGTGTATACAATATGAGAGGTCTAAAGCACTGTGCCTGCTGTGCACTTTCAATAATAGGGAGCTGGGGTGGGTGGTGCTCACTCAGAAACAAAATAAGATTAGGTTAAAGGGTACTAGGAGTATGTGTCACATACTCAAAAATGGCTTCGTGGAAAGGCCCTAAAGTGTTGCTTACATTGGAGTATTACCGAATTCATACTTACTCCTAATCAGTAAATAACATGATATGTCGACAGACAGACAGACAGATATGTATCTAGCTAGCTAGCTAGATAGATAGCTAGCTAGCGAGACAGAGAGACAGACAGACAGACAGATATGTAGCTAGCTAGCTAGATAGCTAGCGAGATAGACAGACAGACAGACAGACAGACAGATATGTAGCTAGCTAGCTAGATAGATAGCTAGATAGCTAGATAGATAGATAGATAGATAGATAGATAGATAGATAGATAGATAGATAGATAGATAGATAGATAGATAGATAGATAGATAGATAGATAGATAGATAGATAGATAGATCGATCGATAGCTAGACAGACAGACAGACAGACAGACAGACAGACAGGCAGACAGACAGACAGACAGACAGACAGACAGACAGACATGTAGCTAGCTAGCTAGCTAGCTAGCTAGATAGATAGATAGATAGACAGACAGACAGACAGACAGACAGACAGACAGACAGACAGACAGACAGACAGACAGACAGACAGACAGACAGACAGACAGATAGATAGATAGATAGATAGATAGATAGATAGATAGATAGATAGATAGATAGATAGATAGATAGATAGATAGATAGATAGATAGATAGATAGATAGATAGATAGATAGATAGATAGATAGATAGATAGATAGATTATATATACAAAACTACTGCAAACTCTGAAACGCACTTGGGCTCTGTTTTCAGTGCAGCGCCATGAATCTATTCAAATTATGTGAGTAATCTACCTGTACGTTTTCTGGACCGTAAGGGTAGCTGATTAGGGTAGGGAGGTTTATGCCGGCAGCAACATATCGACCCATTTATCAGTGTTGTTTAGCTTTACATTTGAGGCAATAACGGGTATGCAAGCATAGATATACAAACAATTGATCTTTAGGTCATCGTGAAAGGCAGCCGCTTTGAAACATGCCGACAATAAAGCGCTTGCTGCTACATTAATGTTTTGTGAGCGCTCGTGTGACGAAGGCCCCGGCGAATTGCTCATGCATGATGCTGGCAACGGCGTCGCATTAATCCATCATCGAATGATGGATGCGTGCATTCTTCACTGTTCCAAAGTTTGCCTATGATATAGCTGAATGCATGCGTGCATTGTGTCATGTAAGAATAATTATGGGATGATATATGAGATGCTTTATCGGTCCGTCTGGGTAATTTATATTCCCTGATGCCTGTTTTGATCAAACAAACTTTTCGCTGACCTATGTTTGCTGACAAGGACAAGGGATGCACACGCTGAGCTTTCAGCAGCCATGGTAGTAACTTTAAAGTGCTGGGGCACATTTTAGAAATTGTAAACTCGTGACAAATACAAAGCAAAAACACGTGCATTTCACTGCGAGTTTAAGGAACACATTTTGTTTCCTAATGCACATTTTTTGCACCAGGTCACACATGGAGAAACTGGAGTATTAAACCATAGCTACAAACATAAGCCACATCTTTATCCCCTAAAAATCATTAGGAGCCTGACTCCCAAATCATATTCTGGAGTCCATAAACTAGTACTTCATGTACTGCCAAATGCAGATCAGAAACCACAGCCGAATTTCTGAACATTGCTCTGCTATCTTTCCTGTTCGGAGAACCCCCTTTGGTGACAGAAGTCTCTGATCGTCTAGGTATAATATTTTGCAGTAAATTTGGGAGGGACATGGGTCAGTGGTAAGAAAATGGGGAATAGTTACTACAAATTGGATGGGGTTAAGGGAAATTAAACGCATGTTTAGAAAGGGACATTCTAGTACAAAATACACACCCACATAACAATAACACAGTTCAACAGGCATTACTCATGGCCAGACTCTGGTATTGCAACACGCTCCCATACAAATCAGTGAATGTAGAGAATATACTAACACATAGGGAAATATACAAAATAAATTACATTTCATAACATCTTAAACAAAACTGTATTTAAATTCATTTTATTGTATTATTAAATATTATTTCTGAATACAATTACTAAATAGTGGGCCTAATTCACAAAGACAGGGACGAATTTGATCATTCCAGCTGTGTAGTCTGCGCAGTCAGGGAGGATTCTCTGCACTCAGGGCGGAGTCTCGGTATGGTATTTTTGCCATACAGAGACTCTGCTCCAAGTGCAGAGGATCCGCCTTTAGTGAGGAGACTCCACCCGACTGCGATTAGTTTGGATTCGCAAAGTTACGACTCATGAGTGTCGTTGTAAATTAGGCCTGGTATTTTTTTTAAATGTATGTAATAATATTTTCAAACAATATATTTTGTAGTTGGTCAAAGTAATAAATAAAATGCACCTAATGTTGGGGAAATATGTGGGGCAGCGGCCCAAGTGGCTGACTCCATAGCGTGGGGCTCAGGGTCACGGTTCCATCCCCAGAGCCATACTCAGATCAGCTCAGCATTAATAGACTCTGGGCAGCATCTCACTTAATCTACCCGAGGGCCCCCAGCGCCTTGAGACTCCTGGGGGTGATTAGTTTGTGCTTTACAAATACCGGAATATTATGACACATTCAAAACGAATGATAATGTAAATTGTCTTTATAATTAATTTGATTTAATAAAAAAAATATGTTATAATATCAGGCTTTAGAACAGGTCTGCTGTTCCTTGCTGTTGTGCTAGGAATTTTGGAAAGAACAATATAATTTAGTTCCATATCACTTTTTATAGGGAGATATTCACCTCTCTCGAGAAGATCTCCATAAACAGACAGAAATGTACTTATAATAATTTTACCTGTAAAGGAGTATTCACAAATTACATACTGGAATATGTAAAGTAGCCCTCATGTAATACTATTTAAGTATTACAAATACATTCACAAAACTCAGGCAGGACATCTCTGCCTTTGCCTCTCCTAACTTTTCTGTATATAGATCTTCACACACATATGTACACATTTTTGTAGTATATGTGGGAGGAACAAGGAGAAGTGGCTTTAAAATTGGGAATAAGTTCTTCAAAATGCTTTGGGTTAAGAGAAATTGAAAGAGTGCTTTTAGAGGGTCATATTGACGCAAATAAACACCTACACAAGAGTGACACCCTAGCTATTCAAAACATATAAATTCCAGTCAAGCCTAGTTGTAAATCAATGGCCAATCGCTGATACTGCAATATACTCTCATAGAAATCAATAGAGGCAAAGAACACAAGGGAAAACCAGGAAAATAAGCAAAATATATATTCCAAATCTGCTGAGCCTCTATGTCTCATTATATACTAGGGACTTATAGATTGATTGCACCACCTTGCCTCATTATCAATGAGGGAGTTATAGGGTCTGTCATTGCCGATTGTAAGAGTACCCTATTACATTTACCTTATTAAACATAGCATTGGCCATTGGCCTGTTTAGCAGAGCTCAGGGTACAGTCAGAGTCAGTTACCACTAGTATCATTCAGCAAGAAAATGGAGGTGAACAGGGAAAAGGATGACTTTGGAACATTTTCCATTAGCACAAACTTTCAGCCACATCCACTTTTCCTGGGAATCTCTGATTACCTCAGTTACCAGGCAATCCGGCCCCCTACCTAGCAATACTGCAAGCCCTCTAACTGACAACCCAGTTGAAGCAAAGTAAGCAATCAGATTCTACTTTGGGATGTAAAGATCTAGGAAGTTGTTCGTAAGTTGGGTCTCCTGTAAAAATAAGATTTCTGGAAAAAACAAGTTCAATCATCTAATCAACCCCCAACATTTTCTCTTATTTGATATGCCATTGACATTGCAAGAAATAAGGCTAACTTTTAGACCCATTGCTTAACCACCTTTTGCTAATTAATATTGTTCCTATGTCACTAATCAATAATGATTCAAATAATAAAAAATGAAGCAAGTCTGGTCTCAATTCTGCTCTCGTTTGATAAAAGTGCTTTCCACCCAAGCAACCACCTAGTGCACATCCACGTGACCCATTAAACCCCTAAACCCTGTGAGGGGAGAATCAGCTACAATACCCATCTCATGACTTCTCCAACCCTGCACGGTGCCATGGAACTGCATCCTTGTGCACACGTGGCCCTCCCACCTCACCCTCCAGTGCACCCATGAACAACGCTTAGGCCTCTGTTAAATTAGTGGTCAGATGGAACTGACCCTTTACCAACACCTTTAAGTTAGACTGTTGCATAATAGTAGCCTGAGCACCCTGGACCTTAAACAGGTACAGCATATGAGAAAGTCTTTCCGGCGATGAGCTGATGAGGCCAACATATCAGCAAATATACGCTAATGAGTTATTTCTGGTATTGAAAACTCTTTTTTCTCAATAGCCTTGGCCAATATTCACTCTTCAACACAGTAGAAAAGTTTATCAAGATGGTTCTTGGTAGTTTTGAGTTTGAAAATGGTTACTCTGGGACTCGATGGGCTCCTGCCATGATCAAATCGCCTGAATGTTCTGGCAGGACATGAGTCTAATAAAGGAGTCCACCCCTCAGGGACCAGAACTATACATAGGTTAGAGCGTCGTGAATGGTTTTCAAGCTCCCTAATTTTGTACTTTTGCAGAGATATTTGCTTTCTGTACTGACTGATTTCTTGCTGCATTGAGGTGACTTTCTGCATTGAGGTGAATTGTGATATTCTGAACTCAGCTCCCTGCAACCTCTCTGGGAATTGAGTCATAGTTTCTTCAACTTTGCATAGTCTCTGGTGTAGTGCTGCTATTTTAATAGCCTGTGAGGCCCTACGATCTCTAATTTCATCCAGAATAATATTGAGCATTGTTTTAATACCACATTGTGTGAAGACCGTTACGCCCCCCGAACATGCTGCTCGGTGTTCTGCTGCAGCACCTCCTCAGACCAGATTGTCACCACTGGCTGTAACTGAGGCTAAGTATTTGCCTCGAGGATAGGATCTGTACTGGGAGACATCAGGCCTGGAAATCAGTAGCCTCCGCCTGAAATAAATCCAGACTCAGGGGCAGATTTACAAGCCCCTTGCGCCTTTTTTACGCCGCCGTTGCGGCACTTTTGTGACGCAGCGGCGGAGCAAAACCAGCACCATGCTGCGGGGTATTAACAACGTGACGCATATGGGAGATGCGACACATTTTAAAGCCCTGCGCCAAAAGTAGTCGTTCCTGTGCAGGGGGGGGCGTTCCATCACAGGAACGCCTCCTAAAAGTGGCTGAGTGAAATCTACAAGATTTCACTCAGTCACTTTTGAGCCAATGCTGTGTCAAATCCCTGCGCCTGCTTGAAGCAGGCGTAAGGATTGACGCAGCATTATAAAGATAGGGCACCCCAGAGCCTTGCTGGAGCTGCGTCGCGCTTGCGACGCAACTCCAGCAATGCGCTGCCTTTACGGCACAGATGCGTCACGCATCTGTCCGTTTTTGTCCCATGGTGCTCCGCATTGTAAATGCGGCGCATCCATGGTTGCGGAGCCGTGACGCACAATAACTGGCGCATCCCTGCTGATATGCAGGGATGTGCCAGTTATTTTAAATCTGCCCCTTAGTCTTGATACAGGGGCCCAAGTTTCTAGTGGAACTTGTATCGCTGGGGACTGAGATGCCACTACCAGATCGGATGGCGCTACTTTCCCCTGTTCAAACAAGGAGTATTTTTTAGTTTTGCCCTGCTTTCTGTTCGCCTCAGCCGTTGCACTCATAGTTGTTGTACTTTTCACCATTTTTGTTCTCATTATTAAGAACTAGAACTTCGGAACCTTATAGGAAAGTTCTTGAGTCCACTGAAATTCCTTCTGCAACGAAGATTTGCTTTGTGGATCCGTCTCACTTTCCTTAGCAATGGTGGTCAGATCTTCCTCTGAATTTACTGGTCTTGCTGCCATCCCAATCTCCTGATGTATCTGAAAAATGTAATCTCCTAACTTGGGTTATTGGAGATTTCCACACGTGGGAACTAGTCCGCTGTGTACAGGAGCCCTATGTCTTTTTTTTTTTAAACCCTTTATTGATTCTTCAGAATGTACACTGCTATTCAGCCAACAACCCGGAGGCAGGCAGCTTGAGGACATAGCGGCGATCCGCTCGAGCTGATCTATGTCGTACATTGAAGCAGAGTGTCCAAAGCAGTGTGTTTCGTATTTTGCAACAACAACATTTATAAACAGTGGTCGAGGAAGAACAACATACTGAAATAACCAATATCTCTACCTTCACCGCCCTGTGTCCGTGTGGCACGACTCGGTATAGCGTAGTTTAGCCGCTAGAGCCTCCGCGTCGTAGATAGCTTCCCCCCTCTCGCACGCCCCCCGACACAAACCACCAACACAGAGGCACCGCCGCACCAGTCAACCCGCGCACTTCCTCAGTCACTTCCCGTCCCTCCCGCCCTTGCCAGCCAGTCCACCAATGGTTGCCATATGTCTACTGGTCTCGTACGCTGCGGCATCTGGTCCCAGTAAGCGGTGAGTTGCTCCCTACAGTATACCGCCGATTTCACCCAGCCCGAGGCTGTAGGCGGGGCCCTCTTCTTCCAGTGTATCGCCAATTGACGCTTGGCAAGCAACAGCAGGAGGGCCACAAGTCGTCGCGACGCACCAGGTATAGTTTTAACAAATCCCAGGAGGGCCACCAGTGGATCCGGAGCAATAACCATGCCCACTATCTCCCTCAAGCCAGAAAAGACTGCTTCCCAGAATCTATGTATTGCTGCGCAGGTCCACGCAAGGTGATAGAACGTAGCATCCCTGGCGCCACATCTCCAACACTGCGTGTCAGCTTGTAGTCCCATTCTAAAAAGTTGCACGGGCGTACGGTACGTCCTGTGCAAGTAGTTGAAGTGAATCAGCCGCAGTCTATAATTAGGTGACAGTTGCTCAAGCTGGGAGCAACAAAATTCCCATTGCTTCTCTGTGATTTGTATGCCTGCGTCACCCTCCCACAGTGCTCTGGAGTCTACGTGCGCGACGGGTGTTGTATTTTGTGTAACCCTATAGATGCGTGTAATCAGTTTACGCGGGGAAGAGTTCGATAGGATAGCTTCCAAGGCCGCAGCGTCAGCGGGGCCTCTGGGAACATAGGGTATCTATGTTTGCAGGCCAACCGCAACTGATAGTACAGTAGCAATTCCGATGCCAACGGTTCGGACGTTGCAGCCAAATTCTGCACGTCTAGGAAAGTGTCGTTCGGATACAAGTCCCCCGCTATCTTCAGGCCGCAAGCATGGGCCCGTCGCACCACCGCCGTGTCCGTCAGCGGACTTAGCAGGGGGTTGCCATCCAATGGCATGCTCGGGGCATATAAAACTGATACTCCCGCACGCCTCGCAATGCTCGACCAAGCCCATCGCACCATCTCCACGGTGTCAATGTCTTCCCGAGGTCGTTTATATCTCTGATACACCGCTGTCCGTAACGGGCAGGGTGCCGCTACGTCCGTTTCTATCGCCACATGTGGCTGGTAAGGGATTGGGTGATGCCAATAATGCAAGTATTGTGCCTGCACGCTGTATGCATACAGCTCAAAGTCCGGGGCAGCTAGGCCCCCCTGCCGGAAGGGGAGTGTAAGGAGGTTCCATGCGACTCTAGGTTGCTTGCCCGCCCAAACTAGTTCGATCATGGCCGAGCGGAGCCAGCGAAAGAACGCCTTTGTTAGTGGCAAGGGGATATTGACGAATAGGTATAGGAATTTAGGCACTACAACCATTTTGGCGATAGCAATGCGGCCTAACAAAGAGAGCGGCAGTGTTTTCCATCTCTTCACTTTGCTCTCCAGCCACTCCATGGTTACTCCATAATTTGACAGCCATATGTCCTGGACTGAGCGGCTCATCTGTATACCCAGATATTTGACCTCGTCCGCGACCCACGTGATCGGATATTCAGTGTGGCACTCGGCCGTGCCATCCGTCAATGGCAACATCACCGACTTTGACCAATTTATGTCGATGCCGGTTAGGCCACTGTAGCGTATCATCTCTCTCATCAACGGATCAAAGTTCTCAGACGGGTTCACCATGTAGATGGTGATATCGTCAGCATACATCGATATAAGTAGACCGCGCGATGTAAATCCGATGCTACACTGGGTATGGTGTTGTCTCATGCGAGCTGCCAGTGGCTCCGTAGCGATAGCAAAGAGTAGCAGCGAGAGAGGGCATCCCTGCCGAGTTCCTCTAGTTATGGGGATATGTGCGGACGTCTGACCATTCACACGCACCCTGGCGGTCGGGGCATTGTAAAGTATGCCAATGCGCCTGGCAAATGGCAGGCTGAACCCCATTCGGGTAAACAGCGTCCGCAAGAACTTCCACTCAAGAGAGTCGAATGCCTTGGTCGCATCCAGTAACGCCGCCGCGGCCTGCACCTTGGGATCTAGATAGTGCAGGAGCCCAAACAACACCCGTAGGTTATGTGAGGTGGACCTCCCCATTACGAAACCCGACTGATCAGTGAGCGCTATCTGCGGCATCATGAATTTTAAGCGATCTGAGAGCAATTTCGCGTAAATTTTGGCATCAAGGTTTATTAGGGAAAGTGGACGATAGGAGTCCGGGCTTATAGGGTCTTTTCCAGGTTTGAGTAGCGTGATAATCAACGCTTCACGCATTGACTGGGGG
This sequence comes from Triturus cristatus, assembly GCF_964204655.1. Lineage (NCBI taxonomy): Eukaryota > Metazoa > Chordata > Amphibia > Caudata > Salamandridae > Triturus > Triturus cristatus. The sequence continues at coordinate 875,469,185 of NC_140582.1, read as the reverse complement.
AGGATGCCTGTTTCCATCGCCTCCTCATATGTCTTGTGTAGTCTCGGAACCAGGATGTCTACATATTCTTTATAGAAGGCCGCCGTCAGCCCGTCAGGGCCCGGTGCCTTGCAAGGCGGCAAACTGGCTATAATCGCCCGTATGTCGTCCGGCTCAAACGGTAAATCCATATATTGTCTGGCACTATCATTGAACCATGCCAAAGCTATGGTATCAAGGTAGTCGGAGAGCACCTCATCTTCCGGCGATACCCTCGAGGTGTATAGATCCCTATAGTAGTCCGTCATAGCGGCTAGTATATCCGGCGGCTCCCTCACAATTCTGCCCTCTGCGCTCTGCAGTGCCAGGATATGGTCCGATCCCCGCGGCGCTCGCAGCAAGTTCGCTAGCGTGCGGCCGGAACGATCACCGTCACCATACCGTCTGGCCTGACAGTCTTTAGACAAAAAAGCGACTTCTCTGTCCGCCTCCTCCTGATACCTATTAAGCTTCGAACGAAACGCAGCACGGACACTATCCGACGGCGCAGTAATCAATGCAGTTTCAAGTTGCGCAAGCTCAGTGTCTAACGTGCGCAATGTGTTTCTGATGGATCGTAGGACACCTGTTTTTAGTGACATGCAGTACCCTCTCATCACTACCTTACATGCCTCCCACAGCGTGCCCGGTGATTTTACCGTGCCCTCATTAATCTCGAAGTACTCCTCCAGCTTTTCGCGGAGTTCCTGTTGAAATACCTGGTCTCGCAGCGCCCGGGAGGGAAACCGCCAGCTAAACGGTTGAATATATGGCGAGGGGGTGGACATGGTCAGGCATACCGGGGCATGGTCGGACAGTGACCGCGGCAGGTGCTCCACCTCTAGTACTGAGGTGTGTAAATCTCTAGATAGCAGCCAGAAGTCCAGCCTGGACCAGGCAGCTCTATGCATTATTATGCATGTCCCCACGCGGTCTCCGGGGTGCAGTAGCCTCCAGGAGTCCACCAGCTCCTCATCTTGTACAATACAACCCAGCGCCACCGACGCTCTAGGATGATGCTCCCTGGCTACGCCCTGTCTATCCATAGTGTCCGATAAAACAACATTGAAGCCACCCCCACAGTAAGGTCGCCGGGCCACGAGTCTGCACCTTATGCCACAAATTCCAATAGAAGTCTGGGTTATCATCATTCGGCCCGTACACATTCACCAGCACCATTTGCATGCCGCACAGCGACCCCACCAGTAGTATGTATCTGCCTTCCCTGTCCCTGAGTTCCTCGTGCGTGGTCCAATGAAGACCTTTTCTAATTAGTATCGCCACACCTCTGGAGTACTTCGAATACGAAGCGTGGGCTATCACTCCCCATCTATTACGCCTGAGCAGCTGCGCAGCATTGGAGGTCAAGTGGGTCTCCTGCAGGAGGCAGATGTCAATGTCCTTCCGTAATAAGTAGGCTTGCACCAAACTGGCCTTACGGCCGTCATTCATGCCACGCACATTCCAAGTAAGGCACTTTATGTTCTGCACGGCAATGGAGGCGCAAAAAAACAATGTTCTAACAACAGACCATTTCCATTCAGCGCTCCACACTCACACCCCCAACCAAAGTGCGTTTCAGAACCGGTCAACCCGCCCGGCCACCCAACATGGGAGTGTACACAGCTCAGCGAGCAAGGCAGCGGATCACAAGGCAGTGAATACATTACAGTAGTGAGTCCATCCCATCTGTTCGTTTCCTCAGACCCTACGCTACAAAACAAACTAACAACAAAAACATCCCCCAAACTCACAATAGCAGCGTCCCCACCCGCTCCAACCCCCCAATCAGGTTGTGCTAAATACCCCCAGGTCACCCCCCCCTTCCCTTGAAACCGTAACTACAGTCATTGGTAGCAACCAGTGAGTGGGAAACATCCCCTGAGGCGCGCAGGGTGGCTACCTACAAACCCTGTACTTGTGACAAGGCGATCGAACTCTGGCCCAGCGTGCCGGCTCGAGGACCCCCTTCCCCAAGTCCACAGACAAATACACAGCTCCCCCAACATGGCAAGGTGGCCTCCGATGTACCCAGCAGACAACAGGACCCTAGCCAGCCAGAACAGCAAGGTCGCAGCAGTACGTCAGAGACCTGATTTCGTCCTTCACTCCACGTCGCTTAGCCTGTCCTGCGAAGTCGAACGCTCTGCAAGCGTTTGGTTCTTTTGGTCCCTGGCCAGTTGCTTCGCATATTGCAGGGCCGCTTTAGCATCCAAGAAAAAGGATGGTTTCCCCGGGCCCTGTACCCTGAGCTTCGCAGGGTAAATGAGCGAATATTTCGTGCCCGTTTGCTGGAAGATTTTTTTCGCCGGCATGAATTCCCTGCGAGCGGCCTGTACTTGCATAGGATAATCCAGGTAAATGGCGATGATGTTGCCTTTATATTGCACGTCTTTCATGTCTCTTGCCATATGCAGTATTGTGTCTCGGTCCCTATAGTTCAAGACGCGTGCAATAATGGGTCGAGATGGGGCTCCCGGTTCAGGCTTCGGTCCCAGTGTTCTGTGTGCCCGTTCAACAAGGAACATCGACGAGAGGCCAGATCCAAACAAGTCTTTCATCATCTGCTCGACATATTGTTCCATGTTGGCAGTATCCGTTGTTTCCGCCACCCCCGTGATGCGGACGTTGTTGCGCCTCGAGCGCACCTCCAAATCCTCGTTCTTTTGCTGTATGAGCGCCAATATTCTATCCATGCCCCTCAGTTTGTTAACGAGGTCAGTCTGACTCTCTTCCGTTTCAGCAACGCGTGTTTCTAACGCTTCTACCCTGCCTTCTTGCTTGTCCATTCGCGTTGTGATGCCATCCATACGTTCCGCCAGCGCGTCCATTTTAGTGTCAATGCCCTGCAGACTCGCTTTTAACTCCTGGAACATTGATTTAATGTCCGCATCTTGAGAGCCACTGCGGTCGACCTTTTCAGCTTCGGCGTCTCGGGGCTCGGGGTCCGGCGCTTTCTGTTTGGATTTGTCGAACGTGATCTTCGGCTTTCGGGTGTCCGGCTTGCCCATGGCCGCCGACCAGCGCAATCGGTCGATCGGAGCCGCCGCGTCACAGACACCGCTCTCGTCCCCAGCCACTCTTTACCGGGCCCGCGCGGTAGTCAGTCAAGCGAGCAGCCACTGCCAGCAGACCGGGGGGGCACCTTCTTCTGCGCGGGGGTGCGATCGCCGTTTAGCAATCTGCCCACACTGGACAACTGCAGCGCAAGACCCCAACCTCCAGCCACCGCCTATGCACCCGCCACGCTGGTATCTCGCAGCACGGGGCGACGTGGTATCTCAGTTCGGTCACAGCAATGCTTCAGGCCCCAGTCCGTTTCTCCGCCAGGTCTGGTGGCGCGCGCCGTACCTCCCAAGCGCCAGCACCTAGTGTCTCTCTCCTCACCGGGCGGACCCACTGGTCATCAAGGGGCCGGATCTCTGTAGCCCAGCTTCCCCGGCACAACGCAGCGACAGCCGCCCCAGCCAGCCCAGATACACCGCCTGCCTAAGTGGAGCTCTTTCGCGCAGTCAGCCTCAGCGCCTCGGATCCGACGATAATGGCCGCCCACAGATCCGTGCCACGAGACCCGAGTTGGGGTCCAATGTTCAAAGGGGACCGCGGGCGCCCCCTCCTACCTGATTGTCCGGCAAAGCAGCCTCAGCCCACTCGGCCCTGCAACGTTCTCCAAGCGCTGGCGCAGGCACTCACTCCTAGGTGTCCGGAGAATCACCAGGCCCTCGGATCGCGGGGGCGCAGAAAAGTCTCCCTCCGCTCCTCAGCTCCTCCTGCCAGCAACGAACCTCGGCGCAGGGCCCTCCGCCTCCGGAATACGGCCCCGCCCACGGGGGTAGCGCCTGGGGCAGGTCAGGATCTCAGGTCCGGTCCGACCCGCCGCTCGCCGCCACGCAGCACAGGACACCTTCGGGCACAGCCTCACGCCAGACCCCGGCTTCAGGGATCGCACCAGCCCGTCCAGCCGCCCGCTCCTCGCCAAGCCGTTCACAGCCGCCACATCAACCACCAAAGCGGGAATTCCTCCAGGCAGAGCCCCCACACAGTGTGTCTCAGGGGGGACAAGAGGTCCGAGTCCAGGCACCAGATTTAGAGGATAAACGCCGGATTAATTCGCTCGATCGGCGGATCTGCGGTTTCAGGCAGCCATTCCGCTTCGCAGCCAAGCCACGCCCCCCAGGAGCCCTATGTCTAGGTTGGCTATTTCAGCCTACCAATAGAAACAGGAAATTACATAAAGGAATAGGATGTTGGCAATTCTGTGCTCATTAGGAGTCATTATCTCACAACACCATCATGATCCTCCATCCTGCTCTTCATTTGGCAATAACAACCCGCCTATTGGCTGGGATAAAACATGAGAGTACCACTGACTTCAGTGCTCAGAACTTGGAGATTATTGCAATGAGGGGAGCAGAAGTAGCCTCAGTTCTTTTGGAATCCAGAGACACAGCTGAGCATTGCAGTGAAGATCTAGGGGCTTATTTACATGCCCCTTGCGCCACCCTTACGTCACTTTTCCCATGTTAAAAATTACGCAAAAGTGGCGCATGGGCTACAGTGCAGTGCTTGTTCACCAATGCAAAATGAAGGCGTGCCACAAGTATCGGAACAACCTTTAGTTCTTTGAATGTATTAAGGAGTAGGATGTTCTCGACCTGCCTCCCAGACAACTTTGGATCACAGATTCCACTCCACAGGAGTGTCGTGAGAATAGTCTGGTCAACCCGCCATACTCGACTGGATACATTTAAGCAGAAGAGATGCAGTAAGTGTAATACGTTTCTTTTACCATATGTTGTTCTGTTAAACAGATGGATTGAATGATTGATTGTTTTTTGTTTTTACGTTGTTTGTTTCTAAAATTATTTATGTTTGAAAAGTAAAATTATATTGGCACAATGGACCCTTATTGTGATCATAATATTTTACATGTGTATCTAATCAGTTATCACAGTTTGTACATTGACACACATTACAGTACTTTTGCCAACATAATTGCATGTCAGGCTGACACTGTAGAAGTATTAGTCACTATTTCACATGCATTTGTTTTCTAAGTATGATGAATTTGTAAACTATTTTTGGGTAGATCTATAATTTGTTTACACGTATATCTATATTTCAAATATACAAACAAAGCATAACCGGAAATTCTACCAATAAATCAGTTCTTTTGTTAACAGATTATTAGAGGTACTTTTGTCTCTGTAGGATTGTTTATCATAAACCAAATTTACATATGCAAACTGCGCTCAACCCTCTAGTAGCTTGGCACGGAGGAGTCAGGCTTAACGTGGAGGCAATGTATAAAGTATTTGTGCAACACTTCAAACAGTAATTAAGTGAAAACAGCACATAAAAAGGATCCTAGAGCAAGGTAGAACAATAGAGTTAATTTTAGTAAATAATAATAAAAAAAAAAAAAGTCCAATAGGTAGAACTGGACATATGCAAGTTTAAAGATTTCTGTGAAAAATATTGCCAACAAGCACAAAGCACCAACTGTGGATATCTGGTCACAAGTTCATGCCTACCGCGATGGAGTCGGGACCCAATTAGGCCCGCTGAACAAAGTACCTTAAATCCTGGTTAGCAGAGCATTATGAGGATCTGTTTCAAAGATGTGTTGTGCAGCTGAAGCAATGTGTCAGTTCTGAGTTGTAGAATTACTGCGGTGCCAGGTCCTATGTTGTAATTGACGATTCCACCAAAACGAGGGAGGCTTGCGATGTGTAGTCTGCATTAAGAATGCGCACACAGTCAGGGCGATGCATAGGTTTAGAGGATGCTGTGCTGAGTCCAGAACCACCTACAAGGGATGTGCAGGTCTGTGCTGAGGATGCATGGAACAGCAGCAGTCCCAATAGGGTGATGGACAGTAATGTGATGCAGGCCTTTGCTGTGGTACTAATGCAGCAGTGGTAATGAGTCAGTTCTGTAAATTTATTTGGAGATGCTGCATGGCCCCCTGCAGCCCTGGGAAGTTGGTGGCCACCTCCCTGGGGCTAAATAAACATTGAAGGGGGCTGCGCTACCTCCCTCATGCAGCCTTAGATGGCCATGGGGACCGCCACCGCCCCCAGGATGCAATGTCTTGAGGTGCCCACCCTGGGACATTGTAGTTTGCTATGGCTATGTCCACCAAGCCATACCAAACTGCACTCTGCTTCAAGTAAGCAAGAGCATGTAAGATGCTCTCGCTTACTCAAAGCAGAGCAGAACTTCTTTTGGACAGAGGGAGCTGCATGTTCAAAAGCTCCATTTGTTCTAAAGCAATGCCGGCTCCCAGAGGTCACAGGGAGCTGGCAGGGACCATGAGGGCCTTCAGGCTCCCCAGCTGTCACCAGCAAAAATGGCTTGGTAGGACCAGGGCACCCAGTATATAGGCCAGGCCCCAGGGGATGGGGTCCTTGGGCTAAAATCAGACTGGGAGGTGGGCCGTGTGGCCCCCTCCCTTTAAAAAAATTTAATACATTTTTTTAAAAGGGGAAGGACCTTGGAAGGGGGGCCACATTTAATGCCTGGTACACTACTGGTTAGGGGAGGAATTCCACTTAATTCCTGGGGGCCTCAGGACTAAAGTGGACTTCTTCCACCAACCTGTAGTGTGCCAAAAGGGGTGTTTGCAGAGTGGTGGAAAAAGGGGACGAGGCCTCTGATGACCTCTCAGAAATCCAGCTGTGTGGGTATTACTGGAGGTGGGAGGAAGGGTGGTTGGCCCCCAAGGACCCTCCAGAGCGAAGGGAATTTCATTCCCCCTACTAGTAGCACGCCAAGAGGTATGTTTGCAGAGTGGTGGGGTAAGGGGGCGTGGCCTCTGACAATCTCACAGCAATCCTGCTGTGTGGAACTTACTGGAGGTAACAGGAGGGGTTGTTGCCCCCAAGGATGTCCTTGGGGGCCCACTACTCCTCCTGTACCTCCAGTACACCCTAAACAGTGGGATTGCTACGAGGTCTTAGGAAGCCACACCCCTTTCTCCACTACTCTGCAAACTTGCCTCTTGTTGCACTACTGGTTGTGGGATGAAGTCCACTTTTCTCCTGAGGGCCTTTGGGGCCAAGAAGCCCTCCTGGTACCTCCTGTAAGGCCTACACAGCAGGATTACTGAGAGCTGGTCGGAGGCACAGCACCCTTTGTCCGCCACTCTGCAAATGCAAATACTACTTAAAAACTATGGCTAATTACTGAAAAAAACAAAGGTTACAGAGACATTATAGTTAGGAATTAGCAATTAAAAACCTTAGAAATTCATTAAAAAGGCCAAAGGAGAAAGAGATGTTATAGTTAGGCTCAGATTACACTTATACAAAACCAGTGAAATTCAGCAGTTATAGTTAGCTGAGCTAACTATAACTTGCTCAACCCACAATTCACTGTTTATGACCTCACACATTATATCACTCATGACATGGTCAGTGACATCACTGATGCTATCATCCAGAGAATCTTTGACGCACCACCTCACACCCCCATAGACCCTTTAATACACCAACTCCCACTACCACACAACCATTCACATAAACCATTCACAGACTCATACCAGTACTTACACACCCATTCATTGTGTCATAGGTCTACACACACACCCACTCATTCACCTATACAGCACTCATACACCTACTCACTCACTAATACTGCCACTGACATAGGCACTCATATACCCATAAAGCCACTCACACACTGAGTCATTCACCCATAGAGCTACCCACAAAACTAGTCATTCACCCAGTCAGTCAATCATACAGACACTTACTCGCCTATACAGACATACACACACTTGCCTACTCATACTGATACTAATATGTACTCACTCATCTATACAGTCACTGGCACAAGCATATATTCACCCATACAGCCACTCTCACATTCACTCACTCACTCACCCATACAGTCACTCATATACCCCATCACTCACCTATGCTGCATTTTACATACCTAGTTACTCACCCATAAACCACTGATACATCTATTTACTCACCCACACAGCCATAAACACACTCATTCACCCATATAGCCCCTCACACATGCACTCACAAATCAATACAGGCACTGATTCACCCTCTCACCCACCCACACAAACACTCACTCAACCATACATGTACCCACACAACCAATCACTCACCAATACTGCAATCCACATATGCACTCACACACCCATACAGCCACTTAGATACCAACTGGCAGACTCATGCAGAAATTCACACAACCACTCCCTCACCCATACATTCACTAAGACACCTATTCACTCATTTACCAAATGAATAATCTGTAGAGGCACTCATATACCCACTGGTTCACCAATACACCTTGGTATATATATTTAACAGCCATAAACAGTCACTGGATTATGTCATCAGTGATATAATTTGAGTTGTCATTAGTGATATCATCAGTGATGTCACTAGCCACGTTATGAATGATGTAATATGTAAGGTCATATGCAGGGCATTTCAGGGGGCTTGAGTTATAGTTAGCTCAGCTCCGATCTTCTCTTTCTTGTGCTGCGGGACCGGCAGTACTTCTCCTGCGGCGCGGGGCTTCCCTTTCACTCATGGGAGCCCCGCGCTGCCGTTGGCGGCCTCTGCCGCCTTCCCGCTTCACCCAGGCCCCCTCCTGGGACCCGGGACTTGTCATGGCCACTCGAGAAAGCGGGGTAGGCTCCCATCCTCCTCTCCTGGACCCCAGCTTCCGGCCGCACTCTCTTCAGTACGTCCCGGTTTCGGGGCAGGCTCCGGCCCGGGTCTTACAATGCCAGTCACGCCCTGGCCTCTTCCGCTTCCGACCGCAGGCCCCACCCAGAACCAGGTGGTTCCTCAGATCGCGGCGGCAACTTCGGCTCAGCAATGAGGGGTAGGCTTCCTCGCGAATCAAAAGACAAAGCAGGGTGGGCTCCTGCCATCAAAATATAATAAACAGCCAAGTGGGGTGGGCACCCACCGTAATATATGAAAATAAGCGGGGTGGGCACCCGCTCCCGGCAGCATCACAGGGGAATCCCTCCGATGGGGATTCCCACTTAAAGGGGCTGCAGCGCTGCGCAGCCCCCAGGCTCTCCCTTTCCTGAGGAAAAGCTCACGATAAAGTGCTCCTAGGGCGCTGGAAGGCTGCATCAAGTGTTGGCAAAGTCAAAGGAAGGGCAAAAGGTCAAAAAAGTCCTGGGGGCATCAAGGGGGCAATGTAGGGCCCAGGGGCCAGCACACAGGGCCCTCCAGTAGGGAGGCAGCCCCCATGGCGGTCCCTCCTGGGCCCCACCAGCAGCAAGCCCCTCTCTGTCAGGATCCAAGAGCAGAACCGAACAAATTCATGGGGTCACATATTGATATGCCCTTTTCCTTTGTGACACAGCACAGGGCTTGGGATACCAGTCAGAACTGGTTTAGGGGAGCTTTGGAGCACTTTGTTGTGCTCAGCTCCTCTCTCCTTTGTCAGGTGGGGGCTAGGTGCTCAGACGTACCACAGGGGGCGGAGCCAGCATTGTGGAGGGAAGGCACAGCCCTATTCAGGTCCCAGGTGCAACTCCTCCCTCCCATCTACATGCAGATCTCTCCATTTGCCACCGGGCAGACTCACTCTGGCTCCTGGAATTCCCCAGCCCTCTCTGCTCCTGTTAATCACAAGCCAGACATGCACTTCACATCAGGCACACAGTCCACAGAAATGCCAACTTCTAGAAGTGGCACTTCTCCACCAGTCACCATAAATCTGCGCACACCATTGCGCAGCATTTATTCTCATGAGTTTGTACATACCAAACTCGACCCTGCACTCCTCTCACACCAGAACCTACCAGGGACACACATATCCCCCATGCATTCCTATGGGAGGGCAGGCCCATCTCATCACACATACATAGAGAGCACACACACTTTACACTGGACGCCAGTGCTAAAGTGCTCAGAGGCCTAAAATCACCAGCACCAGGTTACAGAATAAGGCTAGGAGAATGCAAAAAGTTTGAGGGAGAACCTGCCAAAAGGGCAAAGTCCAACAGTGGGATACCACCATACTTCCTTTCCATTCTCTTCTATCCTTTCATTGTTTGTTTTTCCAATCCTTTCGGAGTTATGTCCCTATGTTATGAATAAAATAGTATACAGAATGAATGGTTGACTACTTAGTCAATTAAACTTTTCAAAGATAGTAGATAATAATGGCTAACTCAACATTAATGATATATTACTTTTGTAAATTGTGCAAAATAATGTTATGGTTACCTGACACAGGTATCTAAAATGGGTGTTATGTTTTTGCCTAGGACTGGAAATACTCCAGGCTCTTATGGAGGAGGGCAGAGACCACCATCCAGTGGGGGGGAAGGAGTGGCTGCTGGAACAAGTATTGAGTCATGTTCCTTTCTCATTGACAACTACTGCAGTTGTTAAAGTATTGCCCCCTTTCTTCCAATTTCAATCATTTTTTAAAATATCCACCCCCCTTTGTTTCTGTCTAATCCTCCCTATCATTCAGTTGTTAGAAGAAAAGGTGTGGTGCCCAGTGCCTTTTCGCTTATAACATACCTCATTTTTACTGTCTCACCAAGCCCTTAAATTGCAATCCCATCTCGGCATGTGCCACATCACAGTTTCTGCCTAAGAGACTACTCTCATGGCTTCATTACGATCCCATTTTCAAACTCCCATTAACCATATGACTAAGCCTACTAGTGTATGACACCAAGTCAGTCCATATTCAAACATAAACTTAGCCTAAGGCCTTCCATGTAAATTACCTAACCCTACCGTGTATTTTAAATTACTTGCACCGTTGCCAAGGAAAACATTATCTGTAGAGTAATATTTTGAGTAGAGGGTGAAGTGTATATTCAAATCAGTCTTGAATTGTGCTCAGGGTGGGACTCAGAAGGGGGTAGGAAGAATAAGAGCAGGGCCATTTGAATTTATGATGAACTGCCACTAGCTGTCCCGAAAAAAGAAATGCGGGCCCTTCATGATGTTCCCTTTAATGTTGCACATTATCATCAAGTAGATTGTGCAGCATCAATTACATGTGCCATATTCATTAATGTCAATATATATTTATATTTGACAGCTCTTTAATTAATTAACTCATATTGAGCGTCTGTTTCAGGTGTCACCACATGAAATCCTTTTAACTTTCATCTCTTTCGTAAAAAGATATATTTTGAATTATGTTGGTGATCGTGGATTAATTCATACCACAATTTGCTACTGCATTGTGGGCAGTATATATGGGAAATATTTCCTCTGACAAAGACTCACATAAAAATAATCAATGGCCCTAGAGCAACCACAATGTTGTGGCTACTGTAAAATGGGTTGAGTACCAAAATTCATGTTCCTATTTTTCTAATTGGATCATCCAGCTACTCTTGCCCACTCCTTGTGGGACACAGTCATGCAACTACACCTGAAAATGGAGGCAAATTGCCGTGAACTACTGCTGGCAGGTGGTGCTCAGAGAGGAGGCAGCCGCTGTTGCCTTTCTACACCAGCCGGACATATTTCAGCAATGACATTAATGCCGCTGCATTCAGCCACCCAAGCAACCCCTCCACTGTGGACGTTGTCATCCTCAGAAAATTGTGCAGGACCTGAAGAAAATAAAATGTGGCCCACAGGAACTTTTGCACCAGGTGGATGCTTTGGAGGGCTACATTTTATGAGGGCACAGAATTTATTGTAGTAGGTGAGGTTGGGAAGGACAGTTGGGAACAGTTTTTTTTGTGGTGTATTTTGGTTTTCAGTGAGGGAGTGTGCTTGTTGTGGGAGGAGAGGGTGAGAAGGACAGTTAGAGACAGAACATTTTTCGGGTATGTTGCATCTGGGTGAGTGGGTGGCCCTGTTGTGGGAGGAGAAGTTGGGACTTTTGTATATTTTTGTTCAATTAAATAAATGGATTTTTCATTTACCATCATGAATATGGTTAGACTTAATATTTTAGTGAAAAGGGATATACCTGTATTATTGACAACAAAATTAAAAGAGTTTGGGGCTAGATGTATGAAGTGTTAGCGATTTAGTAAATAGTCACTAACTGGTTACTGACCACAAAAATTACATTTTTGATTGTACTAAAAGCAGTCATTGATCTATTCAGAACAACCATGTTATGGAATCAATATTTTGAGGACCAGAGTTTGTGAGTCAATTTTACAGATTCCTAAATACCGAAAGGCAAATTGTATGTGTCAACCATTTGCAAATATTGACTTGTCGCAAAATGTGGATTTTGCACATACAAATTACCACCAACACTGATCAGGTGATAACCAGGTGCAACATATATAAACAGGCCCAAAATGCATCAGGGTGTTCCGCAATGGCAGCGCTTTATGTGATTGCAAGGAAGATGGGGATTCTCAATGCTCTTCAGTGAAGAAGGAGACAGGAACGGTTATTCAGAGTGAGGGAGCATACTTTTCCAATGAACAGAAAAGGAAATATATGAGTAATCCAGGCTAAGTAATGCAGTTGCTTTAGACCTATTTGGAAAAATACGGCCTTAACTTGAGAGAAACATTCTCAGAAGCAATGGCATACCCACTCATGTGCAGGTACTATGCTCACTTCATTAGCTCTCCTTTATCTGCCCTAGCGGAGACATATGGAACAAAAATCATCTCATATGCTGACAATACTCAGCACCTTTTCTCTTGTGACAAAGGGAAAAGCTTCAAGGGATCAAAGATTAAAATGTACCTCTCCAAAGTGTTTGCATGGCTAAGTTCGATCCAGCTTAAATGCAACCCGGAAAAGTCGGAAATTATCTTTTTTGGCACTTAACCACCAGATTACTGGAGACACTGGTGGCCAGATGATATATTGCCACTGCTCGCTGCACAACAAAAGGTAAAGAATTTGGGCGTCTTGATAGATGATCATCTATCTATGAAGACACAAGTCCAATCCATGGTGGGAATGGGCCTTGGCCTCCTTAGGATGCTGAGGAAGTTCCTTCCACACCTGACTTTAGACTACAGGAGATCTGTGGTTCAGGCACTGATTACTTCAAGACTGGATTATGTGATGTACTCTACCTTGGCCTTCCAGAATATCTCCTCAAGCGTCAGCAGGTGGCAAAAAATGCCGCTCTCCTTTAGCTGCCCTAGCGGAGACATATGGAGCAAAAATCATCTCATATGCTGACAATACTCACCACCTTTTCTCTTGTGAGAAAGGGAAAAGCTTAGAGGGATCAAAGATTAAAATGTGCCTCGCCAAAGTGTTTGCATGGCTAAATTCGAACCAGCTTAAATGCAACCCGGAAAGGGCGGAAATTATCCTTTTTGGCACTCAACCGCCAGATGACTGGAGACACTGGTGGCCAGATGATATATTGCCACTGCTCGCTGCACAACAAAAGGTAAAGAATTTGGGCATCTTGATAGATGATCATCTATCTATGAAGACAAAAGTCCAATCCATGGTGGGAACGGGCCTTGGCCTCCTTAGGATGCTGAGGAAGTTCCTTCCACTCCTGACTTTAGACTACAGGAGATCTGTGGTTCAGGCACTGATTACTTCAAGACTGGATTATGTGATGTACTCTACCATGGCCTTCCAGAATATCTCCTCAAGCATCAGCAGGTGGCAAAAAATGCCGCTCTCCTTTAGCTGCCCTAGCGGAGACATATGGAGCAAAAATCATCTCATATGCTGAAAATACTCACCACCTTTTCTCTTGTGAGAAAGGGAAAAGCTTAGAGGGATCAAAGATTAAAATGTGCCTCTCCAAAGTGTTTGCATGGCTAAGTTCGAACCAGCTTAAATACAACCCGGAAAGGGCGGAAATTATCCTTTTTGGCACTCAACCGCCAGATGACTGGAGACACTGGTGGCCACATAATATGTTGCCACTGCTCGCTGCACAACAAAAGGTAAAGAATTTGGGTGTCTTGATAGATGATCATCTATCTATGAAGACACAGGTCCAATCCGTGGTGGGAACGGGCTTTGGCCTCCTTAGGATGCTGAGGAAGTTCCTTCCACTCCTGACTTTAGACTACAGGAGTTCTGTGGTTCAGGCACTGATTAATTCAAGACTGGATTATGTGAATGTACTCTACCTTGGCCTTCCAGAATATCTCCTCAAGCATCTGCAGGTGGCACAAAATGCCGCCGCCAGAGCCATCTCCAGGCTCAAAGCTAGGACTCATATGTCCCCCCTTCTCAGAGCGCTCCACTGTTTCCTGATAAAGAATAGAATCAGATTTAAAGCTATGGTCCTAATCTTTAAAGCATTGCATGGTATGGGGGCTAAGTACCTTTGCAGAAGAATTGCACACTACATTCCTTCCAGGACTTTGAGATCTAGCCACGGTCCCTAGATATTCCCACGTCCGGGCTGGGGGCTCCTCGTTTGGGTTCCTTGGTGCTCAGGCCTGGTATGTGCTGCCCGCTTCACTAAGAGCGGTGACAGATTTAGCTACTTTCAGGAAGCGTCTCAAAACTCTGTTTTTAACCAATAAGTGTGAGTATTCGGCCCTCACTTTCTATTGTCCCCTCTTCCCTTCTCTTTTTTGCAATTGTAGCTGGTAGAGGAGGTCTACTCCAGGGGCCTTTGATGCACCGGGACACTCTTTTGAGTAGCTGTGCGCTATAGAAATGCCTTATTTATTAATTCCTCCATCGTTTAGCCTCTGGGAGTTACCAAGGTGTCATTGCAGACCTTTGGTGCCATTTTGGAGTGCTTCCCAGAAGTGGCATAATACATGCTTCAGCCCCTGATAAGCCTCTGAGGTACCTATGCCCTGGGTACATAGTATACCATATACTAGGGGCTTATAAGGCACTCCAGAATCCAATTAGATATGTACCTAAGTGTAGGAGAGTAGGATCTGCACTTATGTTGCCCCCACTTTTTTTCTGATGTATACACTGGTTTCTGGCTATAGTCTGGCTGGGTCCCTGCTAATCAGGGCCCCAGTCTCTCTGTTCTCTCTAAACGACTTGGTGTGCATATTAGATGCACTAGTGATTGGATACTGTGGTACCTTATGAGCCCCTAGTATATGGTACCTTAGGTACCTAGGGCATAGGTACTTCACAGGCCTACCAGGGGCTGCAGCATGTATTATGCCACTCCTGGGAAGCATTCTCAATCTGACACCACAGGCCTGCTACTGCAGCCTGTGTGAGGTAGTGTTAGCACTCCTCACTGAGATATAGGTTCCTATATCTCACCATGCACACACATATAAACCTGTCAGCCACCCCTATGGCAGGCCCTATCAATCCTGAGGTCAGGGTGCGTGGTTTACAATGTGAAGGGGTGCCTCTGCGTGAGCAGGGCCCCTCTGCAGCTACCAGAGTCTATTCTCTATGGCTGTTTGTGGATGCGATTAAACCATATACTCTTAAGTTCATTACAATGCTAACTTTGGAATGACTGCATCAAAACATGTCGTGTTTGGTGTCAAACAACTTGGAATCATACCCCCACATCAGTCCATGATGTGGGAGCATGATCCCACCCTTCTAGAGGGGACGACATGTAAAACAATAGAAATCCTATAGAGCCCTGGCATCACAAAATGGATGCCACCAGCACAGACACTGGGCTGCCCTCCTGCTGCTGACTGAAACTCGCAGTGGAGGAAGCCCAACAAAAGGCATCCTGTCACAGGGAGGTGTCACCCCCTTCCAGACAGGATTTAGTGTATTGGGGCTGGGTGGGTGCACTCCTAGAGTGCTTTGAAGTCCTGCACTGGGGGAGCAGTAGGCTACTCTGTGCATATGCCAGCTCAAACCGGTTCAGGGGCTACCTGCCCCTGCTCTGGTGCGAAACTGGACAAAGGGAAGTGGGTGTAACCACCCCCTCCCCTGACCCTCCTAGAGGAGTGGTCCTAGAGCTAGTCTCTCCCCTATCTTCACTATAAGATAGCAAGCTTTGCCATTGCAAATCAGATAACCCTGGACGACGCTCTACAAAGAAGAACCCTGGCCCTTCGACGTTCCACTACCTTTGGAAGACAGAAGAATCTCCCTTGGAGTCAAGGAGTGACTCCCCTGCTTGGCAGGCACCAAAAACCTTAATCAACGGTTGCAAAGTTTCCCGCTCCTGCCGGAGTTCGGAGTCCCTGCTGCCCCAGAAGTAGATTTCCTTACTTGTCACCGGCCATTGTGAGTCCCCAGCAAAGCTGTGGTGAGTGGACCCCACGAGTGACGAGGAACAGCAATACCAGGGACCATGCACTATTGTCTAGTGAGAACCTTTCACGACATGCTACGGACTTGTGCATTGGACCATTTGTGGCCCAAGCCTCCTGCAGGTTTTGCAGTGAAAATCAGAGGCCTACCCTGTCCCGAGTGACCGTGGGCTCCTGTGAAGCATTTCCTGAAGAGGCATCTTTGCGATCACTTGCCCGTTGGCTTGTGGGTCCCCCAAAGACTTTCTCATCAACTAAAAGGGCTCTCCTGGTTGCTCCAGGCCTGCCCTCACTTAGTCCATCAGACCTTGCTGGTCTGCACCATTGACTTTCTTCAGTCTACACAAGACTTGCAGTTGCCAAGACTTGCTGGCTCCAATCTGGTTGCCGATACCGTCATCAGCTGCAGACATTGTGGTGCACTCCGAATCCAGCCACTGGTCATCGTCGATCCCTCCTGGACCTCGTGAGCGAAGAGTCAAAATACCATCGACGACCGGAAATCACCCAACATCTGTGGTCAGCCATCTTCCTGGCCACCGGTCACTGGCAAATGACCTTGATCACTGTCCCTTCAATTTTCAGGCCTTCAGCATCTTGAATCCACCCTTGGATTCCACCGGACACTTCTTCAGTTGACGCAAGCAGCAAGTCTTCTTTGGTCTCCATAGAAAACAGCGACGAGACCCGACACCAAAAGACACCTATGCACCCGGCTTCCCTGGGTGAGGTAACTCATGCACTCTGGTGCCCTAGTGTGTGTTGGCCCTCGAAGTACTTACCTTGTAAGTGGCTTGCTTGTAGACTTCCTCGAAGTACCCTAGAATCAAACCGCAACTTGCACCATTAAAATCAATAGGGAACCCGCGGCTGTGTTCACACACTGCACGCGTCTCCCGTGGGCCTGTTACTTACCTGCTAACACTGCAGAAGTGAAGCCCCAGCGATTCCCCAGGCCCTAGGCCTTGTCATTTTGCAAGTCGACATCCTTATACCATTTTTTTAGTATATGGTCTGGTACGCACCTAGGGCTCCAGCCATATTTGTGATTAATTTATTGTGAAACATTGACATTTGAATGTGTATCTGGCTTCCAATCTCATGAAGAGGTTAGTAGAGTGTGTCTAGTAATACATACATATATATTTGATACCGGTTTCCTTAACATTAATGCCCGTGTGAATAAATTAATCAACCCAACGCAGTTCATAATGTCGGCTGACATGCTACGAAGCCGGGAGGAAGCGGCGGATGTTATGTTTACAGACAGCCCCAACCCCCAGGTGCAGATACCGATGGCAGACACAGGATCTCACAGCCAGCCTATGAATTTAAAAGACTTGTATAGACAATTGGAAAAGCTCAGAAAAACTGAGCAAGCTAAATGGTGGGAACACAGATCGCTCTCTAAGTATTTAGAAGTGGGTAGAATCCCACGAGGACTTCGAATTATGCTCGCTCCGAGCTATGAAAATCCGAATCCAAACATGCTACGAGAATGGGCAGAGAGCAACCTGGATGCCTCTAAAAATCTAATGTGTATACTTATCAAGTATGCTGATATCGACAGAAGGGAACTACAAGTGAAAATTGATGAAATTGAAGAACAAATTATGACCTTAGAACTAGGCACCAACTCCTCCAAACTTCGTGATGAAATGAATAAACGGCTTGCTAAGGAGGAAGACATAATAAAAAAATGAAAAACGTATAAATTTCAACGGGACAAACTGGACTATGAGAGAGGCCAGATCTTTACATTTGCCCGCAAGTATGATGCTGTGAAGATGCCGCGCAAATCAGTCAAATTCCTAGCAAACCCTGAGAACAGAAGGGAACAAAGAATGGAACTAACAACAGCATCCTCCATCTCAGACATCAGCTCAGCTGTGGATAGTGGATCTGATGTGGAACAGAGTAGAGGGGTGCCGCCGTCAATGCTACCAAACACTCCTTAAGCGATGAAATCAGTTTTTTACAGGAGGAGCGGCGTTTCAACCTACGCCCCAGGAATAGAAACACGAGAGGAGGAAGAGGAGAAACGCCAAACGTAAGGAAAGACGCAGAGCAAGGCGCAAGCGAACCAGCACGCCAGGCATACATCAAGAAACCAGCAAAAAAGAACTGGAGGCAAAAATAAACCGATCAACCCACAATGAAAGATCAGTCATTAATCTTTCTAACATCAACCTCAACGAAGCTGAACAACAACTGCTCACTCTAGGATTATCATTCTGTCCGGAGTCTAATTTCCAATATGTACAAACCAGAGTTGATGTTTACAAATTTATTCGTAAATTAAAATTGATAAAGTTTCCAAACTACAAAAAAATAAAATATGTCTCCCAGCGTCATCCACAGCAGTCAATGAGCCACCACAAGGATTAGTGGTATCTGACATCAATGTATTATGTGATATGCAAGCTCTTGAAACAAATATTTCTCCAACATTAGATTCACAAAATATCAATCGCATAATGGAGGAGCAAGCCATCTCAATGAATGCCACCATCAATTCGGGACTCAAACCAAAGTCGACCTTTGTCCCCATTTTACCACAAGACTCTATTGATATCTTTCATGAAATAGTGCAAAATGAAATTAAGCAGCTCAATCACAAAGTCCAAAAAAATCTAAAATATCAACGAACACGCCAATATCAGTATTTTCAACTGATTAACAAACTGCAAAAGAACGACTCCCTGGTCATAAGAAATTCCGATAAGGGAGGGAATGTAGTTCTTTGGCCAAAGCAACTATATCTGGAAGAGGCGTTACGTCAATTAAGTGACAGAACCTGCTACAAACTCAGTAACAAACTAACTTCAGTAGCAGCACAAAACGAGCTCTTTAAAAGATTGCTAGCATGGAAAAGTGCAGGCTTGATAAGTGATGATGAATACAAGTTTATGAAAAAGGACTACCCAGTCATGCCTGTAATTTACTTCATCCCGAAGATCCATAAAGATATTGAGCAACCATCGGGAAGACCTATCATTTCGGCTAAGCAAAGTCTATTGGAAAATGTCTCTATCTATATTGACTCTTTTTTACAGGAGCATGTCAAAGCTCTACCATCCTTCATAAAAGACACTACTGACTTTTTAACCAAAGTGTATGATCTTCAATGGTGTAAAGACTACTTATTAGTAACCATAGATGTGTCCAGTCTATACACCAGTATACATCACAAGGATGGTTTACGAGCCCTAAAACATTTTTTGGACAGGCGACCAATCCAGTTTTGTAATCACAACAAAATGTTACTAACATTGACTGAATTCTGCTTTAATAACAACTACTTCCTCTTCCAGAACCAATTCTACCAGCAAATTCAAGGTGTAGCTATGGGGGCAAGCTTCTCACCGAGTTATGCTTGCCTCCATATGGGCTGGTGGGAGGAGGTAGTAGTATATAGCAAATGTAAGAACATTTTTGACAATCATGTTATTAAGTGGGTCAGATACATTGATGACATTTTCTTAGTCTGGCAGGGCAGCAGGGAAAGTGCAGAAACATTCATCAATAATCTCAATGAGAATGATATTAATTTGCAACTCACATACAACATTAGCAACAGCTCGGTTTGCTTTCTTGATGTAGAGGTGTTCATCTACAATGACAAATTGGAAACTAAGCTGCACCGCAAACCAACATCAGGAAACACCATTCTCCACGCTTCCAGCTTCCACCCCAAACACACCCTACATAGTATACCGTTTGGGGAAATGTTAAGGTTGCGCAGGATTTGTAGCAGGGATCAGGATCTGAAACAGGCCCAAGAAGATTGCAAAAATCGCTTTTTAGCAAGGGGGTATCCAACACATACAATCCTAGCTGCCATAAACAAAACTAACCAACGCAGCAGATTGGAGCTAATTTTCCCCGTGGCCAGATCCGATCCAGATCTGATCCCGTCTCACACAGTTAAGGAACCATCTAACCCTAGGTTAATCATGACTTACAACAAACAAAGGGATGTAATCAGTCGAGTGATAAGGAAAAACTGGCATATTGTGCGCACAGATCCCGTAATCGGAGAACAGCTCTTAGCCAATCCAGTTATCACTTACAGGAAAGCTCCGTCTTTCAGTGATTACCTTGTCAAAAGCAGCCCAGAAATCTCGGCAAACAAAAATTGGCTACTAAACGCAAGAGGGTTCAAAAAATGTCCCTCATGCAAAGCTTGTAAGCTGGGAATGAATAAAACTTCCCTTACAACCCCATTTAAACAGGCTCCATCTACAATCTCAAAATCCCTAACCTGCAAATCAGAGTATGCCATATATGTGTTGGAATGTGCTTGTGGCCTAAAATACATTGGTAGCACAAAGCTACAAGTCCACAAGCGCATCCTACAACATACAAGAGCTGTCACTAACTCAGACCCCACATACCCTGTAGCACGCCACATAAAAGAAGTCCACAACAATTCATCACAGGATCTCAAATATTATGTTGTGGACACAATACCTGCACCTAGGAGAGGGGGCAACAGAGAGGCACAACTGAGAAAATTGGAAACTAAATATATTCTGGAATGTGACAGCAAGTTCCCGAACGGTCTAAACACGACCGAAGATTTACACACTAACATGAGTTCTAGCTTGTACAACACATATGTTGAATTTAAATGCTTCAACATAACCACCCAGCTCCCAACATTAGCATGGTAGCTTTGTACCAACATTCCAGTTTTTCCTATATTATATTATATTATATTATTATATTATCCTATTATATTAATGTATAAATATTTTTATAATATTTTAATATACAAACTCCGTTTTTTGCCTCAATTCCACCAGCTACCTCCCTACATGATAAATTTTATCTTTTATATTCAGACTTTTTTACTCTTTTCCTCCCCTCTTTTTTACTTTTTAGGATTGTGCCATAATCTCAATTACTACCATATCTGATTTTAATGGCCTGCCTTAAATCATTTTTGAGCACTTTTCGCACTTTATTCGGGGATTTGCACTTACACTTAGCACCTTATCTTTTAGACCTAACTAATGTATTTATCTACCACCAAAATTGAGCCAAATATAATGTTTTCCTTGATTCTAAGGAAGGGTTTGTTTTAACATCTCACAATGTGTTTTTAACACAATGTTTAGATTTATACTCTCCTATTTATTGTATTTGTAAAACTGTCAAATCACAGGGTCTTATCTATCAACTCCATTTAACCGACATATATGTGTACTGTTTTTTAATGTATTTATACAGGAATTAATTCTTTTTATTAATACAAGAATTATAACAGTGACCCAGGCTGTCTCATGGCATTTAAGCCGGGATTGTAGCACACCTGAGTTACACATAAGACACACAATCAGTGTCTCTTTGCTTATTTGTATATATTAAGCATCACATAATGGTTCATATTGTTTTAACTAATGAAGGTATAAAAACAATGTGTTTGTTAATCACAAATTTGAAAGGCCCTGTTACTTACAAGAGTTACAAGCACTATGCTTCCATCAGTGATTTGGTGGTAAAAACAGCGTATAGTCTGTCTTCACGGTCTATTTTGCACTAGCACTGTATAAAATGGGGAAAAAAAGTCAAGAGCATGTCATGTGATCAAGGGCTGACGGGCCCGAAACGCGTCATGGCAGCATTTACTGCGGGAAAAATAAACTAATTAAGCACAAATTTTGGTGTCCGTTTCCTACTTCGGAAGGTCAAGGAGTGTGATCCTTCCGTGTCAGTTGGATTTCGACGATATATTTGATATATATACCTGTGTGGTGTCCTTTCATTTGGTAATTCAAGAGATTATAAGGTAAAACAAGCTGCTTTACATTCCTCTAAGACTTCGTCTGAAGGCTGCTCCCCACAGCTACCACTAGGATAGCTTTCTTTAAAAGGTTGTCTTAAACCTATCTACCATAAGAGTCGAATTGGACTGGTGCAAGGTGGCCACTATAACTAGTGACCAGCATATGCCAGGCCAACTTCTCACACTAAGGTAGATGCAAACCATTTTAGAGATGAAAGCAGCTAGGCTGGGGTCCTGATTAGCAGGGCCACAGCCAGACTAAGGTCGAAAAACAGTTAAACACCAGCAAAAAGTGGGGGGTGCTCATGTGAAGCAGATCCTACTCTCCTACACAGATAGTCTTGGACCATCTTCTGAATTGTCATTGTTACTGACTTCTGTGCCTTCGCCTCCACAATTGTCTTAAGTTCTGCTGAATGAAAAAACCCATTGCAGAGGTTAGCTGTGACTTGAAGGGATTGTTGCTCTGAGTTTTGGAGTAGCTGGAGATTGTGCTAGCTGCTGCTGCAGAGACTGCAAGCCAACACCACTGCCTCATGTGGATGTAGAAGTTACACTTCAGAACATTTACCCCATCCTTGAATTTGCTGTCATTCTTCTTCTTCTTCATCAGTCCCTTTACTAACAATCTAAGGGCCTGAATTAGATCTTGACAGATGGGATGCTCCATCACAGCGGTGATAGATATCCCCTCTGCCGAAATATGAATCACATAGGATATAATGCGACTTATATATTGGTAGACAGGATATCCATCTGCCAAGATCTAAATCAGGCACTAAGTCTTGTAAACAAAGACATCCCTCTCAGTAAAAGGAATGAATGTGGCTTTTACGTATAGTGGATCCAGAATTGTGGCACAGATGCAGTCCTTTTTCAGGTACAATCTCTTTTTGCATCATTTGATTAGTGTTTGAGTGAAGGATTAAGCTATCCACCAAAGAAACTGTTTCTTTCTAGACACTGATGAAATTTTGTTCCTCCTCATTCAACAGATCCAGTAGTGGAGGCAATATTGGGACTCCTTGGCTCATAATACTGTCTTCCTAGCTAACTCTCTGTGTCATAATCTTGGAAGGAAGTGGCATTGTATCAGGCACTCCAGTAGCCCCCATTAGCCCCCCTCATTATCTTTGCTTTGGCAGTTGCACCCCGCCTCCTTTGAATTACATAATCATGGATAGACTTTTACTGCTCAAGCAGGCATTCCAGCATGTAATAAGTTGAGTTCCAATGTGTTGGCACCTCCTGTATTATGGATTTTACAGGGAGTTTATTAGCACTCTGAAGGAGTGTCATCTGCTTCTGGGCTTTGAATAAATGACTGAAATGTGAGCATATTCTTCTGCAGGTGACGAGTATGTTGCTGGCTACCTCTTCTTTTTGAGAAAGTCCTGCACAATTAGACTGAAGCAATGGGACTCTGAAATAGCCATAGTTAGTCATGGCTTTCACTACATTACTGCCACTGTCATTGGCAACACATCCGGTTGTGAGGCCTCTGGGTTTAAGGACTTCATATATCTTTACAACACACACTTCCAAAATGTTGGTTGTTGAATGCAAATTATCCATGGAAAACATCTTAAAAGTTGAAAAGCATCACCTACTCTGAAACAAGGAGATACCCTTTTCCCTACTCCTTGGAAAAAGATCCGGGGAGCAGTGATGCATATTTAATCTGTTGCTTGACAATGTATCCACATGTCCATCGTGAGATGGATGGACTGAACAAGTCTCTGCTTCATAGCGTTGCCAACCAATTAAGGCACTTCATGATGCAGCAGTGGCACAGACAATCTGGCAAAATATCTTCTGCTGGGGACCTTCAATTTTGTGCAGAAAGCCTCGACAAATTTCAGGAAGTCGACTCGCTGCAAGGGAAAAAGGGTGGAGTGCTAACATTTTAGTCACCTTCTCATTGTAGAAACTTTCTTTTTCGTGGTTCAGGTAGTTGAGTGACTATTTAGTACACATAGCCATAAAAGTAGGCTGTTTCTCTTGTGGTACTATTGCCACAGGCGACCTACGGGTACCAGCAGGAGGTAAGCTGCCTGCCCACTTTGAAGTGGAAGTGGTTGAATCCCGCTGTGCATTGTACTATGTAGAGGTTGCTGCAGGTGGGGCTTGTATACTACAGGGGGGCTTAAAGTGTTGCATAAACTGAGTCTCTGGCTCAGCTCTACAAGGTTTGTTTTTACACCCATGGGTGGCATGAGTGAACTTAGTCCACTGCACCAGTGCTGAATGTGAAAAGCAGGATATTGTAGACCCGCTGAACCCCACCAATTATATAATTGCAGTGGTGTTAGTGCTTTTGCTAGACTAACAAGGAATAATGCTAATGCAAATGATCATTCATTATTGTTTACACACTCAAGATCACTAGAAAGAGAATGTGTATTTCAACAAATCAATTTTAAAATAGTTATTTGAAAAATCCAGGATCTAATGCACATAATATTGGTAACCTCCCAAAGATAAAATCAGCTAATCTTTAAATTAATAGTGAAAACAGGGAAACATCACAATTTATAGCCCTTAAAATATTACTGTGCTATCTCTAAGAGTTATGCTAGTTCTAGAAAATGAATAAATAATTATCCTGAGTTTCGGTTGTAGTGCGTGTATTTAGACAACAAGGCACCTGCCCAAGACTGATGTTGGACTGATGGTTTTCTTGATGTCTATAGCTGAATGACTTGACACTTTCACAGTTCTTGGAAAGATCGGCACAGGCGACCTCTGCATCAAAGGCAGACATGTTGATGATTTTGCCTAATTTGATGAAAAATGGGGGCCTCCTTGGCCTATGGAGAATGGATTCTCGGCCAAAGGTATATAAGCACAACATCTTCACTGGGCAAAGCAGAGGATAAAGACTACCATGCTGACACACTGACATGAGATGCTGAGGTTCCTGCATGCAGACATTCCAGCACGCAGTGGTTTGACATCCCTCGCGGGGTGTCCATCTTGAGACCAAGAGGGTGTCCTTCGCTCTCCCACTTCAGGTAATGGGGTTGGCTCTATCCTAAGGGGATTCTTGGCTATTCACCTACATACATGCTAGGTACACTCAAGTACATGTAGTTAGGGTTTGCATTGTAGGAGTACACATTTGTTCTGTCATGTATCTATATGCCTGCATATATTCATTGCTTTAGCACTATGGTAGAATGTTACTTTTTCTTCACTGTGTTGCTTAAATCCATATATATCTGTTCCTGTCTCGTTGTTGCACCACACATATTTTATACTAGAATGACGCTGGTTCAATAAATACTTCTTGAAAGCGACCCCACCATTCATTCTATGTATATCTCTGAAACAAAAATAATCACGAGTGACTGAGCGAAAAGTACTGTACTGTTTCCACGATCCCTGAGGGGTCAGGATTGTCATGTTCGCTAGTTGCCAGAAACTATTCACTCCTTGGTTCATAGTGGCACTGTGAGCTAGCTGGTCCACAAACTAACATATCTTCTGGGGGTGTCTGGATCCAATCTGGACACCAATCCCTTAGTTTGTGTTGTCTAATTGTTGCAGATCCTATAAAGATTTGTAGGAACTACACAACACCTGTCTGGTGATTAAGAACCTAAAATTAAAACAAAGGAGTCTAAAAGCAAGTGATTAAAAAAATTGAATTATAGACCTAAACAGTCCTAAGATTTATAACATTCCTGGAATAATTTCTAAACTAAATAGCAACTAAATTATCACTGAATGTGTTTTTGATTAATTTTGCTTATCAGGACACATTCATTATACATTCACATAATATAAACACATGCCAGAAATGTGCATTTGATGAGATAGTAAGTCTTCATTTGTAAACTTTTCGATAACACATGTCTGCAAACTGAAATTATAAAAGGGTCTCTATGCTGGAAGACATGATTCTTACAACAAAAGGGCTGCTTTGCATGATGCTGCTGCTGGCATTCTCTTCTTTCCCCTCCTTACCACCTTCTTCTATCACTTCAGCTGCTGGGTCTCAATCACCACCACCAGAAGCTATGCTTTTAAAGTGCTCTTCCCACTGGGGCCCATTAAGGATGGCAGGAAGAGGCAGGCAACAAAAATCAAGAAATGAATAAAAAGAGCGACACTGTACTTCATTCAGCTACAAGCAATAATTATATCGGGAAAAATGAAAAACAAATAAACAAAAATGTCAAAGGCCGCTTCTATCAATCTTCATATAAAATAGCTTTTAAAAGTGGAATAAAGGGATCGAAGCAAACACTAGCTGCACAAAATGGTGGAATCTAGCTCATCCACCACATGGCCACTGAAGAAGGAAGCATGGAAGGCAAAGACAAAATGGCCCCCGAACACACACACACTCACTAACTAGCTGCACAAAATAGTGGTAAACGCATGGCCAGCAAAGAAAGAGGCATAGAGAACAACGTCAAAACATCTAACATCACCACATCCACACACACTGGCTATACAAAATGACCATGCCACATAGCCGTCAAAGAAGAGACATAAAGAACATAGAAGAGCCCCCCCCCCGGCAAAAAACATCTTGTAGCATTACAGGAAGGATTGCTAATGTTATCAGCAACAGACATATACAAACAAAAAATAAAATAATTGATCCACAGCCAGCTACAACCCTCTAAATGTTTTTCAGAACCATATAAGACAGCAGCAGTGAGAATGTGAAACATGCATCACAAATACTCGCAAAGCCTAGGCCAAAAACAGTAAGACAACATTATGGTAAAGGATAAACAAATTGGTATAGCGTTAAAAAGATCCACACAAGTAAATGGAAATAAACAGTATTTATCCTATACGACTGATCAAGCACCTCCTGAGGCGGAAGCCGGGAGGCTGCGTTGTTTGGCACTGCTTTGTTTTTATTTGCTTGATAACTGCCAAATCGGCGCTTTATTGACTTTTTTAATTCGGTCCATACTGGCTTGATTTACAAAGCTGGTATTACCCGCTTCACTCCCCCTCTCTCCCGTTGCCCTGGGCCACTCCCAGCCGAGCATTGACGCTGTGGAGTTGGGCCCGGACACGGAACAGCGGCGGGCATCTTGGGTGTGGGCGGGAGTGATAGCGCTCTAGTTGCACATGAAAGGGGACATTTATGTCTTCGCGCAGCGAACGCGCTCAGCGGACGCGCCTGACTCGCGCTGGAGTCATGCCAGAGTCAGGCCCGTCTACGCCCGTCCACGCCAGGACGGGCCTAGGGACATCGGACCCAGCATCGTTTCTTGCACACCATGGTCCTCTTGATGCTATGAACACCTATACAGGTGAGGAGTTAAATCAACTTAGTCACCACCGCCCCGCACAGTGCACTACATGTGTACTACCAGTTCACAACTTTAAATGTGCCCACTGCGGCTTCACCATGGGCCAAATGTCTAGGTGTAACCAACTGAAAGTATTACATAAGCGGGGTAAACCGAGGGGTAGAAGAAGGACTGCTAAAACTTCCTCCTCCCCTACCAAATTGCATTTTTGGAGTGTGAATTGTAGATCCCTTCCACAACATAAGATTAATATCCATGACTTTATACTAGATGAAAATCCGGATGCCATGTTCCTTACTGAAACTTGGCTTAAGGTTAGTTCAGGGCCTGATATTGCTATAGCGATTCCTGATGGCTATAAATTGGTAAAAATAGACAGAGACACTGGTAGGGGAGGCGGCATTGCGATAATTTTCAAGTCAAACTATTTATGCACTCTTGATACCTTTCACATGCCTGGTTGCGAAGCCGGACTTTTTAAGCTTGCGATTAGCCCTCAATTTACCCTGTCTAGTCTCCTGATTTATCGCCCTCCTGGCAACGCTAACACCTGGATAGCTTCCTTTGCAGACACTTTGGCCCCTCTTTTTTTGAAAGCTGCCAATTTTTCCATTCTTGGCGACCTGAACCTCCATATAGAAGACGGTCATTGTAGTGTCAGCAAACTATTTTTATCCGAATTGGAAGCCTTGAATATTCGATTATGCAACTCTGGACCTACACATTCGGCTGGGCATTTACTGGACCCTGTCCTTTCAAATCTTTCCCTCGAATGTTCCGTTCCTGCACGTCCTTTGGAATGGTCGGACCATTATGCAGTACATTTTGCCTTATCTCAGATAGATCTTCATAATAACAATACTGGTAATAAGGCTGTGTTTATACGTCATTGGCACAAACTTAATATCACTGATCTCAATACACGTTTATCAAATACTCTCCCTAATACCAATGCACTCATATCTGTACTAAACTCCGACGTATTCAAATGGCTGAATTCCGCCATTGATGAACTCCTTCCTGTAACACTAAAAAAATCCTTATCTCACCGGCCTCCTGCGCCTTGGTTTTCTGATGATTTAAAACATATGAAATCTAGCTGTAAGACGCTTGAGAGGAAATGGAGACGCTCTTGCTCTGTCTCCTGTAAAATAACTTATAAGGCAGCCCTTAGGGACTACCATCACCATTGCAAAATGGCTAGAGCTGCCTTTGTTTCGAATTCTGTCATTGATGCCCAAAACTGTCCACGTACGCTCTTTTCGGTTGTGAAGAAACTAACTGGAGCAGATACGGTACCAGCTCCTCCCGCTCTGGATGAGGCTCAATGCAATTCTGTAGCTGATTTCTTTATATCCAAAGTTGAGCGTATTTATGACTCTTTAAATCCTTTGACAGCTAATAACAATTCTCTGCCAGAATTTGCCCTGACTCCAGATGTTTCACTCCCCACTAGGACGAAACTTGTAAATTGGTTACCCTTCGACGATGCTTCTTTTTTCCACTGCCTAAATAGCATTAACTCTGGTTCCCCACGAGATCCGATACCCGCCAAGTTTTTAAAACTACTTGAACTCAGTCCACGTCAAGTGCTAATGCAACTTCTTAACTCCTCATTACTTGAGTCATATGTCCCCCAGGAGTGGAAGCATGCAATGATAATACCTTTATAAAAAAAGGCCAGAGCGGACACTACTAATCTGTCCAACTTCCGACCTATTTCATTGCTTCCCATTCTATCTAAGATCCTGGAAAGGCACATTAACACACAGTTGACTCAGCTTGTAGAGAGCTCGGGCTTTTTACATCCGTCCCAATCTGGCTTTCGAGCGCATCATTCGACTGAAACCACACTCCTAGGAGTTACCGAGAGTCTGCGACACAGTGTCGATCGTGGGGAAACATCAGCCTTGATCCTGCTCGATCTAAGTGCGGCGTTCGACACTGTGTCTCATTCCATCCTTCTTGCGACTCTGCGGTCCCTGGGAGTAGAGTGTGCAGCTCTCGGCTGGATAGCCTCTTTTCTAAAAGAACGCACTTTCCAGGTGTTCTCTGCCTCTGCTTCTTCTATTACTTATCCCTCGGCGTATGGTGTTCCTCAGGGCTCGATACTCAGCCCCTTATTATTCAACATCTACGTAAGACCCCTTGCTACTATTGTGGAGGAAGCCGGCCTTACACTGTACTCCTACGCCGATGATACACAGATCATTTTCTCTCTCTCTAACAAAGGGTGCAATAACATCTCTGCTTTGAAAGAAGGCCTGACTCGTGTTTCAAATTGGATGAAGGGTAATTTTTTGAAACCTAACGGTGACAAAACGGAGGTTGTGATACTAGGCAAAAACAAGGATCTCTGGGGTTCCCACCATTGGCCCAATGATATGGGACCTACTCCACTACCTGTAGCTGCAGTTCGCAATCTTGGTTTTCTCATCGATGAGAAACTTACAATGAGACAGCAGGCTGTAAAGGTGGCTTCTATCTGTTTCGCCACCCTGAGATGGCTTCAGAAGATCTTGTGGATGTTACCTCCATCCTCTCAAAGAACGGTAGTTCAGGCGTTGGTTATTTCCCGCCTGGACTATGGTAACGTCCTATATCTGGGAGCCGACCAAACAACCTTAAAAAAACTTCAGGTTGTGCAGAACGCTGCCGCCCGACTGCTCTGCAATGTCCCTAGGAGAACATCAGCATCTACAGCACTCTGTGACCTCCAGTGGCTCAAAATTCCGAATAGAATCAAATTTAAAGCCCTGTGTCACGTCTTCAAAATCAAACACGGCTCAGCCCCAAAATACCTTCAGGATCTTATCCAGGCCTATAAACCTAGTCGAACTCTTAGATCATAAACATATGGTGACTTCTCTGTCCCTATATTTAGGCTGGCAAAAATGGGAGGGCGTTCTTTTGCTTATCTGGGTCCCAAACTTTGGAATGCTCTTCCTGTGACCCTTAAGACAGAAACCAATCTTTTTCGCTTTCGTAAGGGACTCAAAACCTGGTTCTTTCAGCAGTGATTGTTAGCTTGGTAAATTCAGTGTGCCACTCTTTTTCCATTTTCAGTCTTTTCTTGAGCGCCGGGAAACCCACTGTGGGTAGCTGTGTGCATTAGAAGTTTAAATAAATAAATAAATCCTAGGCCTTCACCATCCAAAAAGTACAAACATTTCCCTAAAAAGAGTTAATCCAAAGTGGGCCCCCGTACTCCAACTTAAACCCCAGGGCACCCACCAACAAAGATCCAACATTTTAAAAAACCCAAAAAGGAACATAAGTACTGATGCATTCTCTACCTCAAAAATTAACTCTTTCCTAAGTGCTGCAGTTAACTTATTTGATTGCATGCAAAAAGTTAAGATTCCAACTGTTTGGATACAGCACTGATTGAAGACAAAGAGAGAGATGCTTTTCCTCCCAATCCAAAACAAAAGTGACCAAGTGTTGGGCAAAGCAGAGGGAGGATCCTTGAGGACAGGAATAGGAAGTAGCGACTGAATGTACAGTAGCCTCCCAGTCTCTGTAGCACTTTCTTCCTTTTTACAAAAAAGTGCATTTTGTGTTAAAGCAAAACCAAAGTTGTATGTTCAGGTAAAATATTAACTCGAAGATGCATTTCAAATAGATTTTTCAGCACTTTGAGTGAAAACATTTTCTTGCTTTTGAATTGACCGTTCTGATCATGTTCACCAGAAGACATGAACATGAGCGTTCACACTCTCGCGTACTTTCAGTGCTTCTTGCAGTTCAATTTTTCAGACCCAGAGAATCAGTTACACAATCTGGAGTTATAGCATAACAATCAGTTATTCTGCTTCACACGATTAATGCTGGATTACCGATTTACTCCAATCACTCCAGAGTAAATAAAATGATGCCACACCTAGAATGAAGCATCAGCAAGGTGAGTGCACCTGCTAGGAGATATATTCATCTAACCACCAAAAGCCTGTTGCTTGAAGCCGTCTAGCTAATAATGGCGAAGAAAGTATTGAACATCACTAGCCAGAAGTAGATAGACAAAGCAACTCGTCCTTGCCAAAAATAAGAGATCTCAGTGGTGTCAGAAGAACACTCCTCACTGACATCAAAGTCTACACTCACCTCCTATTTTAATCCTGGAACCATCCAAATTTTGACTCCTACTGCAACCTCTACTCTACATCTACCTCTAAAGCCTGTGTAAAATGTAGCTGTGTGGGAAAATTGTCAAGCCAATGCCACTGGTGACATTTTGTTTAAAAAATAGAGAACACTTGATTTATTAAGCATTCAAAATGTATAGCTGACCTGGAAGTCCCAGTGAGGGCTCATTTGAAGCTTCACGCTGATTCGGGGTTCCAGGAGTTTAAATACAGTTGCTCAAACCTCTCCTTTATCACTCAGTATGCAAACCTAAAGAAAGTCTAATGGGGTGGGCTTCCTCCAGAGTAGGGACAGAGTAAGGTTGACCTGCCTTTCACATGTTTTTCTCTCTGTATGTTGCAAGGGCCCTAACCACCCTTTAGAAGCACCAGATTGCCAGTCTCTGCTGCAGATAGGGTGTCTTGGGCATAGGCTCAGTTCACAAGCCAGCCGTGTCACAAATTTCCCCGGTGTTCTGCAGATCTCAGGAGAGCTCCCCTGCTTCATCAGGATGGCGAGCTCTGACTGGGCCCTAACTCAAAGTTCCTGTAAGGCAAGCCCAGGAATGTGGCTACCTGGGCCTAGTCTCCATTCGCCATCCGGTCATATTGCAAATTGCATAGTAAGGAGATTTGCAGACCCAAAAAGGGCTCCCCTGCTTCCTGGTTGCAATTTATTTATCGGGCACCAGTAAAATCTCCATCAGATGTCCCAATGCCTGGACAAGCCTGAACGCAAGCCTAAACATTCAACCACAGTCTCCCAGACAGATTTTTCCTAGTTTTCGATCGTCAACATCAAGTTGGTGAACGTGAGCGTGGGAAATCAACCTCCTGGGGAGAGTTCTCAACACGGGCGGTCAGATTCTACTTGCGACTGTTCATGTTGAGAAACCGTCCGCTCACGTTAAGAATGCTACTCGAGCAGCAGAAAGGAAACAGGACCCACTTGCGCTGTGCATGGTGCCATTCGCAATGATTGCACAGTGCGGACAAGCACCTGGCACTGAAAATCACGGCAAACAGCATTTATCTAATGCACTCTGCCACTTGCGGAGCTCCACATAGTGCTGCAGAGTTTTTTCTTACACTTCCATGATCTCCGCCGAGGCTTAAAGTAAAAGGAAAGTTAGGACCTGGCAATTGGATGCACCTGCCAGGTCAACATGGCAGTAGTAGACTGCACACAGGCTCTGCAGTGGCAGGTCTGAGTTACCTTTACAGGCTGCATGTGTAGGTGGCAAAATCAGTGCTGCAGGCCTACTAGCAGCATTTGATTTACAGGCCCTGGGCACACACAGTGCTGTGCACTAGGGACTGACTAGTAAATCAAATATGCCAATCATGGAATCACCAATCCATTTGCATTGTCGCACTGAACAGCAGTGGTAAAGTGCCCAAAGCATCTAGGGCAGCAAAACAAAGTCCAACACACAGCAAAAACACAGGAGGTAAAGGCAAAAATTCCAGGTCTAGCAGTTCCTTTGATCATCATATCAGTTACTTATTGTATTAGAGATAATACATGATGACATGCACTGACCTGCCAGGATGCGTGCATTTATAAGACCAATCCAGGTTCGCTCTCTGCTTTGCTGACTCTGGATAACCTTGGGCCAGTCACAAATCTCTGTGATAATGAAGATGCATTCAAATAGCTACCCTACCAAATTTCAATGATACTTTGTGTGCCTAACATAGTAATATTGGGTAATGAGGACTAAGGTTTTGATTCTACAGAGAGAGCATGGGAAATGGCAACCATATCCAAGGATGGCAGCAGGTGTGCAAATGTCCCACTCCTGAATAGGGAGGAACTAACAAGAAATAACAATACAGGACTTTTTCAGTCTAGTGCCAGCTGCCCAAGTAATTCCAGCTCGAAAAGTATTTCTTACATTTCTGCAGTCAAAAAGCTTGTGGTTGAATTTTGAGATTGAGTGGGTGATCCACTGTGAGGCTGACAACCAACCCCTGCCAATTGACACACCTTGATGATCTAGAATCAGTGTCCTGGTGGTCTTAAGTGTATACTTTGACCTAATCTAAGTCTTCAAAGCAGAGTGATTGACTGAAAACCTTAGCCAGGAAATAATGGAATAGAACTTGGTCACCTCACTAGCCAAATCAATTAGGTGTAAAATTAAATTATACTGGGCCATTGGAGCCCTACTGAGAGCTGTGGGGGATAAGCCAAGATGAGTTCTAGGGCCCGTGTTGCGCACATGGAAGCCCAGTGATAGGGCCACAATTGGACCACTGCATGGGCAGATCTTGGTGCAGTAATAAATATTCAAACAAGAATGAAAAGGTCGAAGGAGGGAAGGGTAGCATGTTCCTCAGGTGATTGAAAGGAAGTTTCAGATTATCAGAATCAGTATGGCAGAGAGAAGGGCCCTCATGGCATTCGCTGTAGTAATACAAACTATCCCGGGAAACCAGCGGAAACCCCTATTAGAGTTTTCTTTGCTTTGTGATGGTCTAGTTGCACTGGAATTAGTTTGTCTGAGAGTGGAAACCGAGCTTTGAAAAGTGTTGCGGCTGTGCTAGCATCCGGTGAGCTTTCTCTTTTGCTTGAAATTCTGAGAGAAAGGTGTAAATCTTGTGCTAGGCTTTACCCTTGTCACAGCTGGTCTCCCAGGTGAACAATATCTGGCATGTCAGATCCATATCCAAGAATTAGGATTGACTCTAAAGGTTGGATTGTTTAGGCTTGGAAACAAAACGAGGTTAGGCATGTACTGCAGGACAGATCAAGAGAAATTGAAATCACAGACATTATGAAGCAGGTATAGATTTCATGAATGAAAATGTGAAATGCATCACAGAAAATACCAACGACAATCATCCTAGGCATGATAACAAATAAAACTAAAACCCTCAATGAAAGAGGCAATGTGCTTATGAACACTATTCATGACGTCCCACGTAAGCAAAGTACATAAGAAAAATGCAAAGTTAAAAAAAAATCATAAAAATATATGCAAAATAAAAGTGCCGCTCAATTAATTTCTTTACAAAGTTTTTACAAAGTCAAGCTTCAATTAGTTTCTTTACAAATTCAAAAACAGATTAATTTAGTTGCAAATCGCCCCTTGCATGGCTTAGTAAATATCACTTAAGTACAAGTATTTCCTTGCATTGACCTATGTGATGCAAGGGCAAGGCAGGCCCTTAGTAAATCTGGGCCTTAGTGTGTGTTGGTATCTAGGGAACCAGATGACTAAAGGGCAAGCTGACTAGTCTAGCTCCAACAATTTGCTCATCCTCGTTTCCACAAGTCCCAAATTTGTGGGAGCTTACCAGGTAAAGAATTATGGCTTCTTAAATAATCCCAAAGGTTACAGAGAGGCTTATACCACCTAGCTAACCAGGGATGGGTTGAAGGATGACAGATAACACCCTTGAGAATCCAGGGCCAATGACTTCACTGGCATTCTCTGGCAGGCTCAGACTGTAACCCACTCGAACAAGCCCCAGTGAGAGCAATGGATGCCTACAGCCCAGTGAAATGTGGCAGGTCTTAAGACACCAGCCAGTTGCCTTGCCTACCGAGGGCAGCTTGGTGCCAGACACAGAAGAATCTGGGGCACCTCTGGGCCTACCAGATCCACAAAGACCCAATGAGAGGGTACTAGGGGACTCGTCTCCAAGCAGGGGTTCCAGGCACCAGCCTAGCCACCTTCCCTGCCAAGGCTGGGGTGGCTTTGGACTGCAGAGGAGTCTGGAGCTCCCCAAGGCTGTCCAGCTCCCAGGGGACTTAGAGAGAAGTGGGTCAAGTTCATGTGGAAGCTCGGGCCTGATCCTCCAGGCAAGGGTTTTAAGCAGTGTCCACCGACATCTAAACTGTTGAAAAGGCATTTGAGTGTTAACCACAAAACTTGCATTGCACCTGTATAGTTTTAAATAAAGAAATATTTTTTTTCAAGATTTGAACTTCCAAGGAGGGTCAGTATGAAGTCTTACCTGACTCAGTATTCCAGGACATTATACACAAAAAGTGACCTTGTTCTCTTGAACTTGAAACCTTAAATGGTAAACATTATTACTAAAACAAGAATACAGAGACAGCATTTAAGGCCTAAACACTTCTTCTTGGTCATCAAATGTATATATGAGAGAATGAGTAAAAGCACACAAATATAATTTTTTTCAGCAGGACTTGTCAGGAGGGAACACTGAAATAATAACCCAAAAAAATACTTTGGACACAATTAGTGTTAAAACAAGGATACAGAAGTTTATACAATGTGTAGAAGCCTCATCTAGATCAACTCATTTATGTATTGGATCCTTGAAAATATATTGATGTATACAATATCAAAACACAAAAATATTGCAAATTAAAAATTAACAACAAAAATTGAGAACACAAATATCATTTTTAAAGCTATTTATTTGTAATTTCATCAGAAATAAAAATATCAGACACAAAAATATTGTTAACTTTGAATAAACTCATAATATGTCAAAAATAATGATTCTCACAATATCAACTTCAATAATATCATTAAAATAATTTAGTAATCATTAATAAATATATAAAAACATGTTTTACATAAAGCAATTACTTCCAATAAACGCAAATCATTTATTACATCAACAAAATATTTACCATTCATCCCAACAAATTATATCACTAAAATATTAACAATACTACCCCCCCCAAAAATTAGCATTAACTGGAAACATTACACACCAACCCTTCCCCCGAGGCCACTCTTTTTTTTTTAAATGTAGAGGGAGGCCTCACGAGTACGATGTGAGTTAGGCGTTAGGAATATCCCAATCCAAAACCGTTGGCATTTGGAATGACCGAGCAGTACGGAGCAGAATCGTATGTCCCTACGGGCCGCTTTTCCGAACGTCCGATTACGATGTTGGATTCAGACAGACTTTCCAAATCGTGCCATCAGACTCAAATTGGCAGTCAGAATTAGACTTTGGGGGCCCGCAGCAGGCCCCCCTGCACCCAGAGCCTTCCCAATCGGGCCCATGGGGTTACCCATGGGTCCCCCTTTACCAGCCATACACAGTGTGGCAGGCACCAGGGGGTGCCCGCCACAGGGTGCTTGATTTTCTCCAGCCACCCCTTTCTTTATTGGGAGCCTATGTATTCGGTCAGAACATAGGCTCTCATTGAAGTCAATGTGAGTCCACCAAAATCATATCTGGAAGCATCCGGATGCATCGTACTCGGTTTGTCGGACTCTGCTGATCTGAATCAGTCGGAAACCATTCTCAAACTGATTCGGTCGGAATGATTTCTTAACCGCATCAGAATCAGGCCCTAAATATTACAAAAGTTACAAATGCTGCAAGACAAGGAAACATAGCCGGATTCTCTCGCCATTCCAGAAGTAATATATATATTTAAACAACTACCAAACCAGGTACGTAAAGCCTATATTGAAAGTAAAACAGAATTGTTACTAAACATAAAAACAAAAAAAGGAAACAAATATTGAAACACTGTCTAACTTCTATCTCTTTACATAGACTTCGAAAATGAATAAACTATAATGTGAAAAATTGATAAACTGCCAGAAAATAGCAACTATCACAAACACGCAAAAAATAGAGAAGAATAAGTATACATACATTGATAATGAATTATCAACCCAAATAGCAAGCAAAAATACAATTGACAACCTCAACCTTCAGAAACTACCAACAAATTAACATTTGTAATGAAACTTATGTTTTTTTCAACCAACAGAAAAGAAAACACCTGCTCAACAATTGAACACCCCAAAAGAAAAGCCTCAACACGGTGAAACATCTAAGCAGAGCATAAGTAAAAGCATGCAAAATTGAAGCAGTTACATATTTTTACATATACATAAAAATCTTGCCAACTTCATAATAATTTATATATATTTATTCTATTATAATACTTTTGGATGCAATGTCAGAAGCTGCAAAATAGATCGCTTCACAGAAGGGAAAGCTGTTACTGATCACATGAGCTGCACCTACAGCAAGAAAGTGCATCATTAGAAAATATAAACTGGAAATTTACTGAATATTATTCTAATGCATATTATGGGAGGTGAACTGCAAAATTTGATGTTGTAATTTATGCACAACCACCCACCAAATGTGAAAGAAATAGAAGTAAAGGAGATATTGCAGGATATAAGAGAGGCAAGCACTAATTTCCAGGAACACACAACCAAAATCCTTTAAGATATACTACCTAAAGTCTTTGAACACATACCAGGCCAACTACCCATTCCCTTCTTTAAAATATTTAACTCCATGAAGTAAAAAAGCCATCAGCCATTTCCCACCTGCCTCTAGAAGATAAAAAGCTATACACATGCCTGAACATTTAACAATTACCCATAATGAGGAACCTTTCATTTTACATGACAACCTGAATAATGAGAAACAAATTATAAACTTCTCTACAGCAGATAACTTAGGGCCTGATTTAGATAATTCCCTTAGATTTCGCTGACTCAAAGTTGGAGGAATTCCTGCCACAAATGTCACAGGGGAAAGACACATTGGAATCAGCTGGGCGGGACCCGTGGCTGGAGTCCCGCATCGAGCCTATTGTGGCCGTGGCACTGTCGACGTGGGAGAAGATTCCTGGCGGAGGTGGTGAGACTGTGGGGGTCTTCGTATGTATAGACCAATCACCATCTAAATTAGACAGGCGGACCACCAAGTCAGCGAGCAGGAAGACTGCTAAAAAAGCAACTGTGGGACTAGTCCAAGCAAGCTCTAAATCAGGTCCTTAGTAAAATTTAGGGCCTGATTACATTTTTGGCAGTCTTACCACCATCCTACTGTGGCAGCGGGACTGAGTACTCCACCAAACTACAGGCTTTCCTGCCCACCATATTAGGATATTTAATGATGCACTGGCAGTCTCTTTGTGGCAGAGTCATGAGGGGGTGATGCTTTGCAGCTGGAACTGCGTGCAATATCAACGTGGCTCTGTAGTACAGGGAACACTGCATACTCTATCTCCGGTATAGATTCTGCATGCCTTGAAAAGGGGCCCCATGGAGCAAGAGACAGTAGACACCCTGTCACCTGGAATGGACATTGCATGCACTGTGATTGTGTCTCAAAAAGTTACAGACACTTGGGTCAGAATTTGATGAGTTTTACCTCACTTACACTGCCAACTCACGCATGGTGGTGTCCTCACCAGAAAAAGCTCAGCAGAAAAACAGATCATAATATGCACAGCGGGAAGCTTGGCAGGACCCCCTCCATGAGCCGCTTCTGGCTCTCCTGTCACCACCACAGAAGCAGAAATATTGGTGGAGGCAGCAGGACTATGACGGTCTTGTAGCCACGTTACTGCTCAGTTCAAAATTGGGCAGTCGGGCCACCAAGGAAGTGGGCTGGACGACCACCAAAAAAGCAACAGCGGAAGCCATCACTCCAAGATTGTAATCAGGTCCATAGCAAATGTCAAACATGGACGATCGATGGGACATTCAAAATGTGTCCCAAAGCATTCACTCAGATATACACTATACACAGTGAATATCAAAACACATATTAACCCTTTTATATGTGACCTACCAGCAAATAAACAAAGCAGCACTTACTACTACAAATAACTGGTGCCCCCCAAAAATAATCAGAGACTTTGAGCAAGGCATGATTCAAACCATTCTAATGATTTACCACCACACATTTATGCATGGTTGCTACTAACATTTCAATCAAAATATATGGAGACATCTTAAAAAATCTGCACTAACCTGGAGGTCCTAACTTGGTTTCCTTATGGAGTAATACACAAGGAAAATGCAGAGACTGCTGACACAGGAACTCCAGGTCCCATAATCCACAGCTCCAGGAAGTGCTTGTAGCAATCTCTGAAGGCAGACACCATCAAGCACTACAAAGCTCCCCCCCTCACCCGCTGTGTGGGAAAACACTGAGACTGCTGACACAGGGACTCCAGGTCCTGTAATCTACAGTGCCAGGAAGGGCCTGCAGCCATCCTTGGGGCGAACACCATTGAGCACTACAAAGAGCTGCCTCCGCACCCACTGTGCTGTATGTCCCCGGGTGAAGCCAAGGGTTGGCCCGTCCTGAATTTATCAGCACAAAGAAGGGGTGGGGCAGTGCCACCCCTCTTAGTCTGTTGTTTTTTTTTGTTAACGGAGAAGCGTAGCTGTGAGCGCCATCTTCGAAAAATTCATGTGAAATGCTTGGAGATGCTTGGAGGCAGAGGAATCACAAAGCCACGGGTCAGCGGTTGGCGAGTAGCGGGTCAAACGAGGAGTGAGGCACTGTTACCGCTACCAGCACTGACACCGCTGAGTGCTATCGCCGGGAGCCATTGCATGTGCTCAAGGATTTCTTGCGTTGCAATGCGGCTCGCCTACTGCAGCCTTCATTGTGGTGCCAGTGGCCCCAGTAGCAGCATACCGTATGCAGCGAACAACTGTACCCAAGGGATCTCCGTGGCCTCTCTCTGCAGTACATCAAACCTACTGCCTCACAGACAAGGAGTAAGCAAGGTAAGGTCAGAGTAAGGTTCTCTGCCATCGCCTCACCACCAAGAATCATTACGAGTGGCTGTGCATAGCACATTAATTGCAGAATAATACACAATTCAAAATTCAAGGTGCTTGATTGGAAAGCATGATCTTTTAAAGGGATCCACTTTTTAGTGCAATTGGGCCCAACATATTTCAAAGAATGGCATATCCAATTTAACCTTGACAACATAGACTTTTAACATTTCCATAAGCTCAAGTCCTGTCTATCTAAAGCCAATCATCTCTTCCAAGAGCCCTCCCTTCCTAAGTTGATTGCAGTTGTCAATAGACAGGGCCACCAGGTCTCATGATACTATAACCTACTACAGCCAAACTCTTCTCCTTTAAACTGAGGCATATTTGAGAAATGGGACCTTAATACTTCACTGACTGAAGACCATTGGACATTGATTTGAAAATCAGTAGTCTCCCATAGAATCATTCCTGTACTCTGTCAAATCACGTTCTGGCTTCTTCATAGTATTTTTTGGACCCCTTCTCGCCTTCATAAACTTGGTCTGACAGCTGAGTCAACTTGATGGAATTTATTTAAGAAATTTGCGATTGCCCCAAGCAGGGCCCCCATGGGCTATAGGCAGGGGCCCGTGGACTACTGCTAAGTGACCTGGGGGCACATGTAGTGCCCCCCACACATAAATTCACCATGAGCCAGGCACCATGAGGCACCTGGCACACTGTGCATGGATGTGCACAAAGTGTTTTTTACCACTGTGGCTTGTGATGCTGCACTTTACCTTGGCTGCAGCATACCACAAGCACTTTCTGACTGCCGTGCTGGCAGTCTCATCATAATTGGGTGAGCGGGACCGCTAACTCATTGTCAGACAGTCTCCTGCCCGATACGATGGCGGTCAGTGGTCTGACCGACTGCAATCATAATAATACTCAAAGTTTTTCGGTTTCTCTCCTCATTATTTGGTTCCAAATGATTGTCATGGGTTTTCTTGACCCCCGCCTATACTCCCAAACAGATGCATTACTGTTAGACATTCTATAATTTGCTGACTGTAAACCAATTCATGGATGGCACAATGGGTTCCAATCCACACTAGGCAGAACTAAACCTACACTCTACACATGTATAGTAGCATTACAAAAAGAGTAAAGCTACAAACGACTGTGAATGGAGCAATCTGTTAGCCAAATTGGCTATAAACTTAGTAAACAAACCAAAAGAATGTATAAGTCTACAACTTTAAGTGATACTCTGCATTTTTAAGAAATTAGATCACTTAGAAATCATAACAAATCTTTTTTTTATTTAAAATAATAAATATTTTATTTTACTACATCGGTCAAA
Source organism: Triturus cristatus (assembly GCF_964204655.1). Taxonomy (NCBI): domain Eukaryota; kingdom Metazoa; phylum Chordata; class Amphibia; order Caudata; family Salamandridae; genus Triturus; species Triturus cristatus. The sequence goes on along the minus strand of NC_140582.1, from coordinate 875,427,998 downwards.
AATAACGATTCCTATGTTAAAGAAGACTGATATAATAAAATTATATATATACCTTATTTTTTTTTTTAAATCAAGAAAGTAACAACCAAACTCAATCCGTCACAAAAATTAATAATAACACATAAACTAAACAATTCCACAATAATAAATAAAATGCACTGTTTTGTTGTTGCAGATCTTTCTCTGTATCCATGTAATAAAAAAAATGATATCCACACAAAATGGGAAAAATATTGCCCAAAAAGCCTCCCAAAAATTCTAAAACAATATGGATCCAATAAAAAACCCTTGAAGCAATCCAAAGCATAGAGGGACCTTAAAAAAAGAACAACTCCAAGAAACCCGAAAAAAAGGAAATCAAAGTAAAAAGCATTGGTTCAATATAAACCAAATATTACTTCCTTAAAAAACAATAACGTAAACTTGCAATGCCTATAAGACGCTCCTGTAGACAAAAGCCTGTAAAGTAAACTTAAAATCCCACCGGCAAATAACATTAAATTTCCAAAAACATATCAGTGGACCATCAAAATATATGTAACATAACACAATTTAAGATAGCATTTCGATACATTAATAAAATTAAATAAAATAAAATAAAGTGCGAAAATCAAATACTTCACATTAGTGAAAAACAGTAACGCTAACACATCTAAATATACAAAGAAAACAATACTATAACTAACTTGTAGACCTCCCCCTAAACCCTCTACCCTCAAAACCCTTACAAAATCCTTAAAAAATTACTTACCTGCTCAGATGAACAACAGCACCTTACTGCGACTTAGTTCCAGGAAAATAGTCTAAAAATAAAACAAATAGGCAACAAAATAGAAGGCAGTATGAAAAAATTGCAGTTAAATCAAACTAAGGGCCTGATTATCCATTTGCCGGGAAGACATTGACGTCATTTTTTTAGCAATCTTCACGCCCGTTGCCTTGGCGGTCCGACCATAATATGTGGTTGCTTGAGATTCTCCCAGATACATATGTGTGTAAATGGGTGACACATGGATTTAGAATATTAGGAGATTTTTTTATATCAAATTCATTTAAGACTTTTGATATTATTCAATAAAATTTTAACCTTGACCATAAGGATTTCTTTAAATATTTACAAATCAGTGATTTTTTAAGAAAAGAAGGTGGTGGTACGAGGAGATTTGATAAGATAGAGGTTGTGGAGTTAATTATGGGAGATGACATTAGGATAGCGGCTCTTGTTGGAGGCCTTAATAACACAATGCAAGATGAGTTAGTGAAGCACTCAAAGGGGTGGGAGGATAAGATTAATGCTCAACCTAGTGACCTAATAAGGTCTCTAGAAGATGTACAAAGGCTTTTTAATATCAGCCAATCTACAGACTCAAGATTTTAAAACTTGCTTCATCCTCTATATAACTCCGGGAAAGATTGCCAAATGGGATGGGGTCATAGGGACAAGATGCCCCAGGTGTAAAGATTTTGCAGCAAATCTGGTTCATACGCTGGCTACCTGCACTATGTTAGATGGCCTGAAATCTGGGATTAATAAAATGTTGGCAGACAAACTGGTGATTGATATTGTTTTTATCTCCTCAGTGGATTTTGTTTGGGGTTGAGTTTGCCCCATCTAATGTTCAACCCTTTATGTTTGTTGCTATGGTTGTCTATCAGATCTGCTTGACAACAGCCGTGCTTGACTCTTCTTCTCCATTGTTTCATAAATGGTTTGTACATCTATTGTCAATTTATCATCTGGAAATGGCTATCTACTCTCGGAAAAGTAGGAAGACACAGGAATAAATGTCGAGAGTTTGGCTTCCCCTTTGCAATTTGGAAACTATACTATGATCAGGAGTAGTAACCGAACCCCCACTTGATTATGTGGAGCTGAGATGCTCAGAGTTTTTTGTTTTGTTTTTATCTTTCTTCTAGATTATTGATGCTATTTATATATGTATGTACTTGATGCACTTTTCTCCCACTCTCTTCCAAAACCCGGTTTTGCTATTTATTTATTGAAATTTTTAATAGCTAGGGAAATTGTCTGATTGGGGTGGAGAGGGGGTTATTGTTATTATTATTACATTATTGTGTAAAATAAATAAAAACATTTAATTAAAAAACGATGCTCTCTTAGGGTGAACAACAGAAGTTCTCAAAATGCCTCAGAGTACTCATCTAGTAGTGCTATATGATAGTAAGAATCTCCGACCAGATCACACACCCACACATATCACATATATGTGAAATATAAATCCTTGCATTAGCCAAAGCATGTCTTGCTTCAGCAACATTGTTCTGCTTATAACTTTTCTGCTAATAACTAAAGGAAGTGTCTGCCTATGATGTTTCAGGCTGCTTTCTCACATCTTACTGAGGATGAAAAATTGTTGATTAGCTTGCTCAGCCAAAATATTTACATACTTGTTGCAATATGAAGTCATCTTATTGCTTTTTCATGAGCCCAGTCTTCAGATACCTGTATGCTTCATTTGTTTGACTGTATCATGTGCCTTCTTTCCAGATCCTTGTGTACCCTTTTATAAATGTGTGCTTCACCTTTCCTTGTTTGTATGGTTTATACTCCATATGCTCAACCCAGTTTTCTGAAGGGCCATCTGGCTGACTGAATCTGTGAGTCACAGATTATTATATTTTTCTTTTGTTAATAAAGCCTTTCAGATTGTGATTGGTGTGGTAGCATTTTTTCTTTAATATACAGGAACAAGGTTGCAACCTTACAGTCAACAATAATATATAGCTGTACATTTTTGTCCTACATCATCTATCTTTATAAAAGAAACATGACACAGAGGAAGAAGTTATGGTCTGTTAAAATGCATCAAAATTACACTTCATGTGAATTGGCCTCAAAAGACTGAAAATTAGAATTACATGGGAATATACAGGGAATATTAAATACAATTAGAAAGGACCTTCCCTTTCTGCACTTTTAGTAAAAGGGAGTAAGTAGTTTACGGACTGCTTCGCAAGGAAGTCTAAGAGTATGCACAAGAGTACTCATGTAGTACTACTTCCCATACTCATCAGTGCTTTCGTGGGTAAATTCCAGAATGTTTGCTGTATTGAACAAATGTAGTAAGTACATTTCATTTATACATGTGCAATTAATTAAAACCATTACATGTATTAAAAGCTCAAGATAAAAACCTATTTTGCAAGACTAAATGACAGTATGGTTTAGAAAACGTTCAGATACAAAATTATAGGGTGATCTAAAATATCCATATGCATCAGTTTTATCGCTACTTCAATGAAGTATGGAAAGCTTGCTCTGGTCATTCTAGGCATGCTATAGGTACATCAAAATGTCAACAAACATTCCGAGAGCAAATACAGGTCAGTACTCCAAAACAGCATATACAGGCTCAATTCCTTTTTTCAAACAGCCCAATACATTTTATGAATCCAAGGTTCAAGAAGGCATTTGTACGGATCAAAAATTCAATAACTACATATCTGCAGGGATACACTGCCAGTCGGTTCAGTGGTTTCCATAGGAAGTGTCTGCAGTCTTTTAAGATTGCCGGACAGATGTATACATATAAATTATTGTTTATTTGGCAGAGCCACACAGTCTAAATACAGTACCATTTGTCAGTTTTATCCACGGCGCTAGACTGTACAGTGTTGGCAGAGCGCCAAAGCGACATCACAGAAATTCGCTTTTCTGAAGCTTTCAGTAGAAAATATTCAAATAAAGTGGTGGTTTGGGAGTGTTGTACTTGTTGATAATGTGCGGTGATTAGGCACATATCTCCAACATGGAATGCCTTTGTATCCACTTGTTTAACATCTTTTTGAATTGATTGCCCGAAATTGGGCCGGCCCTGAGGTTGTGTAATGAGTGTATTTATTCTTCCAATAGTTTCAATAAGGCAAGTCAGAACTGGTAGTACGGATTTCTTGCCAGATAAGATTGTGCAATATATCAAGATGCCCACATGTAAACCAATGGCACATCTTCAGGAAGGAGCCCTGCCCTGCCAGATTTTGTTTGGCAAGGTCTAACCCAAGACACACTTGGGCTCGTGGTGAGTGCTTTGGGAGTCTAAAATCTGATCTGTAAGTTGTTGCTATAAGTAGGTCAAAAAGCTCTGCATCTTTACCCTGCATTATTCTCCCACAATTTTGCACTCATGATTTGTGTAGGGAGTCAAATGTAAGGCCCCACATTGACAGCATTATAACTGTGGTGATTAAAGCTTTTGCTTTTGACTTTATTAGGAGCTTTTGCTGGCTGAAGGTGTCCCTATTCTCAGCAATGACTCCCAGATATTTATACTCATTTACGTTTCAGATGCTTCGACCATTTATGGTCCAAAAGTCTGTTTTTTTATCTTCCTTCCAATCTTAAGAATTCTTGGTTTTATTTAAGTTAAGACAACTTCTATAAAAGTCTCTGGAGACCTATTCTGCTCTTGCTAAGGTCATTGGCATAGAGTAAGTTTGAAAACGGTCTGCCCTCTAGTCTCTGGGGACGCACATTTATCATATCCAGATTTTTTTATGTCTGACATATATAGATTGAGGATCAGGGATGTGAAGTTGAACCTCTGCTTTAACCAGGTGAAATGTAGACTTTCTAGACAGTTTACTAACATCTCCTAGCTTTATATGCAACCAGGCTTTCTTGTACAACAATTGTATCCCTCGGAGTAATTGTGGAGGTAGTCCCAAGTTGGCTAGTTTCTGCCATAAGATTTTTCTCAGGGCCCTCAAATCAATAAAACATGAATATAATATGGATCTGGCCGTGAAGGTATTTTCCATAGAGACAGATAGTACCACTAAATTTGAGAGAGCTCCAGATTCTGAACAGAACCTTGTCGAATTCCATGGGACTATTTTTTTGGTCTATTGTCCACTTGAAGGAGGAAATTGGCAAAATATTTGCCCTCATTATCCAGAACAGCTATCAGTCACTAGTTTCCTGGATTGCCTTTTTCACCTTCCTTTAACAGTGGATGCATTATTGTAATCATATCCTCCGTGAGGCCAGAACTTCTCCTGTGTTAAAAACTGCTCTGTACAGAATGCTGGGATCTTTTTCCCAAATATCTGGTTAGATTTAAAGAAGGCAAAAACCAAAGGAAATGATGGACGGAGTGTTGAACATTGCAAGCACTCACCCCCAGTCAATTGATCTGGGTTTAATCCATCACCGTTCTTTAGCCCACTCTGCCACCCCAGTTCAGACATGGCCATATGCAAATCAGTCTGACCCTGTGCCTCATGGGAACAGTCCAGCCCGAACTGCCAAGCCATGTCTTCCCTGGACCGGAAACAAGCTTCCTAGGACCGGTTTCCGGCATTTCAGCCGTCTTCAGCCAGGCTTGCTTGAATCCAGTGGCAAAGTGAGCAAGGGACTCACGTCTGAGCATACCCTGCCAACTTATGGCGAACAAAGCAAAAACCAAAGGAAATGATGGACGGAGTGTTGAACATTGCAAGCACTCACCCCCAGTGATTTGCATATGGCCATGCCTGAATTGGGGGGGCAGAGTGGGCTAAAGAACGGTGATGGATTAAACCCAGATCAGTTGACTGGGGGAGAGTGCTTGCAATGTTCAACACTCCGTCCATCATTTCCTTTGGTTTTTGCTAGATTTAAAGAAGGCCTGCAGTAGACCATTTGGCCCAGCCCATGTGTTCTTGACCACCTTCCACAGTTATTGTTCGCTGTAGGCAGGTGTTCTGAGCTCATTTGAGTTGCTTTCGTACTCATGATGGTGTATTCAAGTAATCCATTTGAGGGGATGGGCAGGTGATGGGGGCAGATGTGACCCACACACGTAGCCACTGAGGGCTGTCAGATCACCTTGCGCTCCGCCCACTTCCTGCTTCCCGCTTTCGTCGTTACTGTCCGAGTTAGGATGGCCGCCAGCTTTCTCCTCTGTGCGTTTGGGCAAGAGAGGAGCTGATGAGGAGACAGAGTTCTGACAGAGATCTGACGGAGATCTGAGACATCTACGCACTGACAGCAGGGTCGAGAATGACGGAGGCTCTACTTGGTTTCCATCGCTAACCAGATTTACGGCTTCGGAGGTGGCACATGAGTAACTGTAACTGAGTACGCTGAGCGGCTGGGCGAGCTGAGCTGAGCTGCGCATGCTGAAGTATATTGTGGCGCGGTGTGGCAGCTGAGCAGTTGGGCGAGCAAATTTATATGTTGGCGGATTCATGCAGCTGGTTCTGTGGTTTTGCTACTTGATGAGCATGATGTGCAAGGGAGCACTACGAGCACTACGAGTCCCTTTTTTTTTTTTTTGCTGAGCTGAGCAAGAGGCTCTAAAAAGTTATTAAATCTACAAAAAATTAGTGATCAAGATAAAGATAAGGAAGCTACAGCAAGCGCTCTCTCATGCTCATACTCTCATGCTCTACCCGGCTGTGTAAGGAGGGCCAGATTTGCAGACTTGCAGATTCGCATCTACCTGTCCACTGGTCTGTAGCCATTTGCGCTCGCACACTACTATTACTGGATGGCTTTGGACAGTTTTCTCTACTATTACCTATTCTTAGGGGGGCCTTCTGCCATATTAAGCCATATTAAGTGTAAACTAAGTTGGAGTATTAGCCTCCGGACAGGTGGTCTGGTCTTCAGTCTCATCCAAGACGCTAAACGTTGTATGGTCAACCAGGTCTTTTGATATTTAATACTCCACTCACATGTGTGCATGAGCCCTTGCCAACATCCCTGGCTTTGCTGTTTTTGCTTTGTGCACCTGGTGCTCCTATGCCCTTATACTCTCCTCTGTCCCCTCTATAAAATCAGAAATGCACACAAAACAATCTAAGGCAGGTGAAAAGAAAGATACTAAAGAAACGTCAGGGCAAACAACAATAACATCTACGGTTCCAAGGGGGGTTCTTAGACCTCAGGGACATGCACAACAGAGAATTGAGCTGAAGGCTAAGGCACTAGCCGAGAAGGAAAGGCAGACTGAGCAGAGTGTTCTTGATGATCCATTGGACAATGAGTGTCTACCCAATCTGGAAATGGAGAAGAATGTACTTTGTCACCCAGAGGGTAGAAAGGGGACGCAGAGCTGCTCAGACCAAAATACAGATGGGGAGATCCAGAGTACAAATAATGGAATTTTGCTCAGCCCTGGACAATATCCTCTCTTTCATAAGCTCCCGTCATATCAAGCTAAGCCGAAAGACTCTGCGCAAGTCAGCTCCGAGGAGATAATAGGTCCAGCTCAACCACAATTACTAACACAAGAGGTGACAAACCCCCTACAGTCCGGTTGCAGGGTTGTTCCTTCGATCCAAAGTGAGCAGGAAGCAGCGAAGCCCTCACAAAGTGTGGTGAGTGGTAGCCAAGGAACATATAGATGGACTGATAGAGTCTGAAACTGAGTCTGAGTCAGATCCAGAACCAGAGTCAGTGTCTTAGGGAGGTGAGATGAGCAGGGATGATTCAATAAAAAAATCTTAGTAACTATTCTAAAAGAGATCAGGGATTTTAAAGTATCTCAGTCACTAGAGATTGCACAACTACATGAAAGATTGACTAAACTGGATGAAAATATACTTAATATCCCGAAGAGACTAGCAGAGGCCGAAAGTCGTATCTCTGATTTAGAAGATAATCTCTCGACCATGGAGCAAAATATGCAAGTTTTAAGCAAAAGCAAGCACCAGATAGAGTTAAAACTCCAGGACTTAGAAAACTACAATACACGATCCAATCTCCGTCTAGTGAGAATACCAGAAGGAACCAGCGGCTGACACCGCTTTATGCAGGCGGCTTCCCTGTTAAAAGTTGACCCAAGGCGGAAGAGCGGAATAGCGCTTAAAATCAAGTGTGTGCATTAAAAAAAAAACGTAAAAGCATTTTGATGAACTCTTTGTCTGCGCTCGGCGGAGTGAGATTCAAGTGTTGCTACAGGTTAAAGGCTCGCTCTGGTCACTCCGGTTAACTGGTGAGTTCTATAGGATACTCTTGCTGGCCATTGCTGTTCTACTTCTACTTACTCTTGGGGACGCGCAACGCATTTAAACGCATTTAAACGCTTTTCCATTCCTGCAAATTTAAAGACTTTAACAAAGTTTTTCTTTTCTCAACTTTGTCATTTGCAAAAAATGGGGAAAAGCCTTAAATCCGCTATTCTGCTTGATGCTGCCGCAAAGCGCAAGACTAAGACACGCCAGGGTCAGACTAAATCTACTTTACCCATAGCAATGTTAGAGAATAATCCGGCTCGAATTCAGGCTATCGCTAATCAAACTAGCGTCGCTGAAGAGGCACACCTATCTGCAGATGCGGATCCCCCCTCGAAGGTCTCGACATTAATCTCCAGTACAGAGATAGGCTTGATCCCGGAAAACTCAAGTTCGCTTTCTACTTTGCCTCTAGCTCATCTAGCTTTAACTGCTGGGCCTAGTATAAGAGAATTTCCCTTATTTCAGAAAAAAAATGGCTCACATATACCATCTGATATTCTTAATCCCGGAATAATTAAGGATAAATCCATTTTAGAAGCATCCGGGGGAGAGGATACTCCATCATCTTGTTTGAATAACTCAACTCCGACACCAATTCTATCTTTGGATACATCCCAAGCCTCGGTTTCATCAACAGAGAAATCATCTGAGAAGTCTATTTTGAGACCCTCTAATTTGATCATCCAACTCGCAGACTCTCCGGCTATGACATCTACTGCTTCAACGCCTTTCTCCACACTCCCCCTACAGTTAGGTCCGGACCCTATCCCCAAACCGGCAGGGGAGAATATGACAGCATTTAGTCCCTCACTTGTAACAGCCTTTTCTGAGATCTTGGCTACGCAGATTACGGAGGTGCCTCTCCCAATAGGAAGTGGAGAACCCCTCCCACCAGCCAGGGAACAAGTAGGGGTTATATCCTCACCTCAAGAACCTTCACCGCTCCAATCGGCTGAGATTAAAGAACATACCACCCTTCAAATGGATATCAAGGTAATGCTCAACATGATTCTAGAGGGTATCCGAGATTTTAAAAAATCTCAAGAACTGGTCACGGCGTCCATTCATTATCGGTTGGACAAAATCGAAGAGAACATGGCAGGTTTTCCTGCTAGAATGCAAGAAGCTGAAACGAGAATTTCGGAATTAGAGGATCAGATGGCCAGCTTGTCCATGAGAGTCAAAGACGGAGTAAAGGATAAACGCCTGCTGGAAAACAAACTGGAGGAGCTTGTGAATCATTCCAGGTGTTCTAATCTACGCTTCGTGGGGGTCCCGGAGGGGATCGAGGGAGCACAACCAGTCCAGTGGATTGAATCTTTTCTTAAACAGCAGATTCTACCAGGCTGTATGGATGATTTAACAATCACGCGGGCACATAGGATTCCATCCCATCCTCTTCCTAACTCCCGGATACCACGTACCTTACTAGTCAACTTTGCTGACTTTAGAATTAAAGAGAAAATATTGACTAAGGCAATTGAACTGAGACAAATTACGGTCAATGAGACATCAAAGTGTCGTGTCTTCTCAGACATGTCAGCGCAGGCAGCTAGGAGACGCAAGGAGTTTGTTAAGCTTCTTCATCTCTGTAAAGCCAAGGGGGCACCTGCCTCCATAGCGCAGCAATCTAAACTAAAGGTGCTAGTTAGAGGCAAATTTATGATGTTTACTTCTGTCGAGGAAGCTCAAGATCTACTGAAAGAGCTATCAGCAGGGTAGAATGTCCTTTCTTGGGGTTTAAGAATGGAGTGTTTGAGGTTAGAAGGGGAGAGAGGGAAGAGAGGGTGAGGGTAAGGGAATTAGAAGAAAACCAAGAGAAGAGAAGTAGGGTAGTAGGAGAGTAAGGGAAGGGAAGCGAAGGAAACTACTATGAGGGAGAAAGAGGAGAAAGGGAAGGAAATGGGAAGGTCGGGGGAAAAGAAGTAAGGAAGAATGGGAGGGGGGAAAGATAAGCAGAATGTATGTATTGAGTCGAGTAAAGTCTGTTTAAGAACGTGTGCCTCTATTAAGGTGGGAGGGGTTATAGGTCACACTCACAGGGTGCAACAACAAAGCACCCCATGTGGTTTGGGTGGGAGAGATGTGGAAAGCCGGGTAGTCCCACATCTCTAGGGCTTAGGTGGCTTAGGTGGTTGTGGGGCTGGTTCTGGGGTGGGGGGTGTGGTTTGAAAAAAATAAAATGAGCAGTATCAGGGCAAATTATAATTGGGATAAATCATAGGAAATTTCGATCAGGTTTTTTCTACATAAGAATGATCAGGAAAGTTAATAAATGTATCATAATGTCTGTTAACGTAAATGGCATCTTAAATAATCAGAAATATGGTGGATTAATTAGATGGCTCACCTCCTTCTCCCCCCATGTGTTATATATGCAAGAAACTCATCTAAAAACCAATTTTCCTAAATTATTTCTCCCTGGTTTTTTTTCTCATGCGTTCTTTGCCTCTTCTGGTCTAGCACAAAGAGGGGTCGCAATTTATTTCTCCAGGAGCCTCTTATGGGAGTTTTCTCAAATAGAGAGAGATCCGCAAGGGAGATGGATTTGGGTACAGGCTAAATTGGACGGTGCAATACTTAACTTCATAAACTATTAGGGCCCTGTGGTTGATGAGACCCTTTATTTGACCACTACTGCAAATCTAATAAGGGGGGTCCCAGGAAAAATAATCATGGGAGGAGACTTCAACTTTATTCAAGACATTAAAAAAGACACTTCTAATGTAAATAAAAAAGAGTTGAAACCGCGTACTAAGAAAGCTCTGGAAGCCCTCAGATCAGAGCATCACTTATATGATCCCTGGCGGTATTTACATCGCTCCGTCCATCAATTTACTTGTTTTTCGCGACAATTCTTTACGGCCTCGCATATTGATTTTTTTCTTTTATCTCAGTCACTAAAGTGTTTCGATTCGGAGATAGGGGCAAACTCTTTTTAAGATCACTCATTTATTAAAATAGAAGTTGAGGTATCTGAACAATTAAAGACACGCTTCAGGTGGCAGATGGATCGGCGCTTAACGCAAGACCCTATCTGGGTAGAAAATACAAAGCAGTGGATATCTGAGTTCTTTTCTCACAATTTGGACTCAGCAGGGATATTTGCGGTCTGGGGCGCATTTAAAGCGACATTACGTGGTCAATTAATAGCTTATTCATCAGCTCAGAATAAATTACGGCGAGATAAAATTGCTAAACTTCAGCGTGAAGTTGAAATTGCCTCACATCCTCTAAATAATTTACAAGGCTTTGCTAATCCTAACTCCCGATTTCTCCTGGATAAGGCTAAACAATCTTTGCGAGAATTCTTTCTACTGGAAGAGATTAGTCATGCTAAAAACTTCCAGCAGAGGGTGTATGAAGAAATTCAGATGGTAGGCAAATTACTGGCAGGGACTACTAAATTTAAGCAGGAAGCTGCATCGGTAAATGAGATTACCGACCCCCGAACTGGGAATATAACGCACGAAAAAGAACTAATAGCCCAGATTTTTATGGACCATTATTCTAATTTATATACTACACAATATCACATATCACAGGAAAGAATAGTTGAATATTTTGATGCGGTTTCATTTCCCCAGTTGTCAGAACATCGATGTGAGTTAATTAGTCAACAGATCACTGAATCTGAGGTTTCACAAATGATAAAACTCATTTCAGGGGCTAAGGCGTCCGGAGCGGATGGTTTTCCCGCAGAATTATACAAAACCTTCTCTCAGGAGCTGACTCCATTTTTGACAAAGTTATTTAATGTTATTAAAAATGGCTCAGATATTCCCACGAGTTTTAAAGAATCATTGATTGTTAGCTTTGTTAAAAAAGATAAAAACCCAAAGGATGTAAACTCTTATCGCCCGATTAGTCTGCTTAATGTCGATTATAAACTACTCATGAAAATCTGGGCTCAGCGTTTTACACATGCCGCCCAGGAAATAATCCACAATAATCAGTCAGGTTTTATAGCCGGTCGTTTTATGTCATCTAATACTAACTATTTGATTCAAGCTCTTGACTATTGTACTTGTAATAAAATTCCATCAATGTTTATGATGGTAGATGCCGAAAAGGCTTTCGATCTGGTGAATTGGGAGGCATTATTTATCGGGTTAAATAAATTTGGATTCCCATTACCAATAATACATATGCTAAGAAATATTTATTCGGGAGCTGAAGCTAGAGTAGTTTTGAATGTTGAGCAGCTTGGATCAATACCTATCAAACGTGGGACCAGACAGGGATGTCCCCTGTCCCCTTTGTTGTTTACGTTTTTTATAGAGCCTCTTACAATAAGAATTAGAGAAAATCCCGAAATAAGACCTCCTATAAGTGGGATGGAGAAACTGAAATTATTTGCCGACGATGTTATTCTTTATCTACATCCGGATAAATCTAATTTAGACCATCTGCTGGCTGAATTCACTAATTTTGAGTCTATAGGGGGATATAAAAGTAATCAAAATAAAACGGAGATCATTATATTAAACCTTAATGACAACTCTTTCTTACCACCCACTTTACAAATGCAAGCTGCCAAGTTAGCCCCGGTACGTTATCTAGGTATTTTTATTTCTAAATCAATAGAGCAATTATTCTCCCTGAATTACAGGGCCACATTGACTAAAATAAAAACCCTTCTTGATAAATGGTCTGTACTTCCTTTATCTATAATTGGTCGGGTGTCCCAGATTAAAATGATGATTCTCCCGCTTTTCTTGTTCCTTTTCAGTAATGTACCTTTAAAAATTAATGCGAGTTATTTTAAAGAAATCGATTCTTTGTTCAGGAACTTTATATGGGCGAAGAAGGCACCCAGGGTTAAACTCGAGGTTCTACAACTTGAGGTAGCAAACGGGGGGCTCGCTCTTCCAAAAATGCGAACTTATTCTGAGGCAGCCATGCTCGATAAAATAGCTTGTTTTTTGGACACGAAAAATTCAGAAGATCATTTTTTTTTAAACAAAATGCTTCAGGAGGCAGGCGTACAACTTCCTATCTTTTTGAAAATCATCAAATTGCCAAAAAAAACTAGATATAAAACACTACGTGATCTTTTGTTTAGATTGTTATCTTTATTTAAACAAAACAGTTTCCCAGGATGGCTTTACTTAAAGCTTCAAGAATGTAAGGCTTTAGGATTATCTCTACATCCAGGACGTATTCTGAAATGGAATGAAATGGGCCTAACGGAATTACGACATTTTTTCATGAATAATAGGATTATCTCGTGGCAGGAGATTCAAAACAAATTTCCAGATCAAAGTGTTCTTAATTTTCTTGATTATGCACAGATTTCTCATTTTCTCCAAACAGCCAATTTCCCTCCTCCTTCCGCGACAATATATTTGTCTTCCCTTTTATATGAAATCAAAGAGAAAGGCATAGGAAAATGGTATTCTTTTCTACGGAAGGATTGTGAGCTCCCTATCTTGAATAATTTTCTGGAGAAGGTTCAGCGGGAAACGGGGTGCGCTCTTTCAAGTCAAGAATGGCAACTTCAAGCTCAGTTAGGCCATAAGGTTTTGAGAGCGGCTAATTTTAAACGGATGGCTTTTCTAAATAGATGGCTAGCATATTTTACCCCTTTGGCCCTGAGTAAGCGATTTCCGGAGGTAGAAAATAGATGTTTTCGTTGTCGAGCTGGAGAGGAAGGGAACTGGCTTCATATTTTTTATACCTGCCCGGAGCTTAATCAATTTTGGCGAAATATTTTTCGAGCCATAAGTCATGCCATCCATAAATCGATAGATCCCCAAGAAAAGATAGCCTTATTTGGAATTTCTAGAACTATCTCAGGTTTGACTAAATATGAAGAGGCTTTTGTTATGATTTGTTCATTGATGGCACGATCGTTAATTTTGCAAAATTGGAGATCTCCCGAGATACCCTCATTTATGAAATGGTTCAATAAAATGAAGCGTACGAGGGCATTTGAAGAAGCATATGCGATGAGGGTTGGAGCAATGAGTAAATTTAAGAAGACTTGGCAGTTTTTTGATTATTTTGATATGGCCTGAAGTTGTTGTGGTTTTTTCAGCTGTTTACATATCTAATATTATAGAACAAGTTTTCAATTATGTTTTATTTGGAATATGAATGTGACGTATATGAAGACTGACTTCTTTTGATTGTATTTGTTTTTTATCCCTGTTCTGCTCAATAAAAAAAAAAAAAAAGAGAATACCAGAAGGCTCCAAAAGTGCTGAAATGGTCAAATGGACCTGGTCACTCCTGAGGAAAGCAATGCCAGAGCTGCAAGGGGACCTCACAATTACCAGGGCTCAAAGTGTTCCAGCACAGAAGCAACTAAATGCAAAATATACGCGCACAATTCAACTGAACTTTTCGGACTATAGAGTAAAGAAGAAAATATTAAGTACTGCAATAGTAAAAAGATTGTTCTCTACTACAGAGATTTAACACTTTAAAATATTTTCGGATATGTCCGCAGCTTCAGCACGTAGGCAGAAGGATTTCGTCAAGATGATTGACTCTTTCAAAGGGAAGGGTGCCCAAGCAACAATTGTTCAACAATCAAAGCTTAAAGTACTGGCCAAAGGAAAATTTTATATTTTTTCAGACACCCACAAGGCTCAATCACTTCTAGAAGAGTTGTCTGTTGCCTGAAAATAGGACCTGTCAGAGGCGGCGATAGATAAAAAGCTGTATCGATGTAGAATCTGTTAGATTAAAGGAAGGCGTAGGGCGAGCTAAAGGGCGTATTGGGATGCCACAAGATGGCATCAGTAAAGAGGAGTGGAAGGGGGGAATAGTGGGTAATTCCATCCTTCAGGGGTGGGGGGCTAAGGGAGTGGAGGGGGTGAAGCATTCAGAAAGAAGAGAGTTATTTTGTGGAGAGTTAAAAGTTCATGGTGTGCATAGGTGTTATTTTGAAAAGTCCATTATAATCGTCTGGTTGGCCTGTTATATTTATGCCATATATGCATCTGGGTCCACAGCTCCTTAATGGTGCCTTTTGGATGGGGCAAAGTTTTTTATTTTTTTTCGCGATGCAGATGGAAAACTTGCCTGCAATGACCACTTTTGGTATTATAAGTACTGTATATATCCTTATGCACTTTAGATTCCAGCTGCTGTGCAATTTAATCTGCTTAATCTGCTGCTAGTTTTGCTGGTCCTATCTTTGCTAAATTTTCCCCACAGACTGTTCTCTTATAGGGATTATCTTTGGAGGCTCTTAACGATCAAATATGATCAAGCACGGGGCACTTTGTACAGTTTTGATGTAGTCCGAATGTATGCTCGCACTAGTTACTTTTGTTATCATAAGTACTGTATTTATCGTGTAAACATTTTAATCCCTAGCTGTTATCTATCCAATCAGACAACCTCCTTTTTTTGCTCAAGGTCTTGGTTTTATGCTAGCACAAATCACTTTAACTATCCAGCTACTGGTAAAGTTATCCTTCTGATGTTTTTTCACACTTTAGATGCCTATTCGGTACACTAAGATATATATTTTAGAATGCTTTTAGATCCTGAGGCGAGCATTAGGGGCCTGAAAGGCGCAGTTCTATGGGGTGCATCTGTTGGGGCAGTTCGCAAGGTTGATAGGTAATTTTCTATAGCTTAATTATGAGTATGAAAAACCTTACGATTCTTTCTTTTAATGCCAACGGTCTTAATAACAAACGCAAGACACATGGAATTGAAAGTTGGCTCAGAGGATATAATCATGATGCCATTTTCCTACAAGAGACCAACTTTCGGAGTAGGTCAGACGCAAGTAAAATCCTTAAGAATTGGGCAGGCTTTCATTGTTCATCTAATGCAGGGTGTGCACAGAGGGAGGTGGGCATATATGTTGGTAAACATGTGCAATTTCAAGTAAAAAATAATGCAGACAGATCCAGGAGGAAGATGGGCATATGTCCATGGAAAATTAAATCAATCAAATCTTACCCTGGCTGCAATCTATACTTCCACTGTTACAGCTTAAGCAGGCCCTTTCCTGTATCCCCGGACCTATTATATTTTAGTTTTCTTCAGGACCACTCAGTAGACTCCTCTGAGGATCGAAAACAAAATAAACCACAGGTGTCTATTACTCTGACTAGTTGCAAAAATGATATAGACATAGCAGATAGATGGCGCCTTCAAAATCCAGGAAAGTGTGACTATTCTTGCTTTTCAGCAAAGTATGACTCGGTATCCAGAATAGATTTCTTTTTCATCCCACATGACCTTTCTGTTAATAAGTACGATCATATTTCAAACGCCTTTTCTGATCATGCCTTAATTAAAATAGAATTTGCTTTTGGAGGCCTAGAAGGTGGTATTTTAATAAACGTAATCTGGAAAATGAGTCTTGGTGCACAGAAATAGCCAATGAGATTAGCATTTTTTCCATCAATAAAGACTCTGCTCCAACTAATATAGTTTGTAACGCATTAAAGGCTACACTAAGAGGCATAATTACATCGAAATAAATCCCGCAACAAAGGGCAAAAAAAGAGGAAAGATTGAAGATTGAGGTAAGACTTGTGCAGGCGAACCTGGAGTGTATCAAGAACAGAAATTTAAATACAAAACAAGAGTTACTGCAGACAAAATTAGAAATGCAGGAGTATTATCATCGATTAGGAGATGCAGCAAGTATGACTTATCTTCAGACAGTGTACGAAGTGAGTGTATATACAGGGAAACTTTTAGCATGGCAGGCAAAAGAGAAACAGGTTCAAAATAGGAATGAAAGTATCTGGGAAGAGGTAGCTAAAATACGACTAACCAGAACCGAGGATATCGGGGATGCCTTTTTTAAGCATTAGAAGGGAATTTATCAATTAGACCAGCAATCGTCTTTTGACCATATTACAGGCTTCCTCTATAATTTACCAATTCCCCACCTAAATAGGGAATTCAGAGAAGAACTTTTAGATGAATTCACAAATGAAGAACTTGAATTGGTGATAGGTTCTATGGCAAACTGTAAAGCGACCGGAGAAGATGGTCTGCCAGGCAAATTTTATAAAAGATTTGCCTTAACTCTGAACGCACAAATTAAAACTGGTTAACCACTTACTTAAAGGCGGCGAACCTCCGGCATCTTTTCATCCAGCAGTTGTGGTTAGCTTTCCGAAGAAGGATAAAAACAGGGAAAATGTTAACTCTTACAGACCCATAAGTCTCCTCAATGTTGACTATAAAATTTCTACAAAGTTGCTTACAAACAGACCTAATAGAATCGTGGGCTCACTTATACATGTGGATCAATGCGGATTTGTGGCTGGGAGACAGCTCTCTACCAACACGAAATTTTTAATGGAAGCACTAAATTATTTTAATAAAAATAGGATAGAGGCTCAGGTGTGGTTTTTAGACGCTGAGAAAGCATTCGACCTGGTATCATGGGAGTGTCTATTTTCAATCTTGGAAAGGTTTGGTTTCCCAGAAGGGTTCATACAATTAATAAGAAGATTATACAAGGACTCACAGGTGCAAATATTAATTAACTCTATAAATGTTGCTCCTTATCCCCTATTTTATTCGCCTTGTTTATAAAACCCCTGGCAATAGCGATCAGACAAAAAATGGCACATACTGCCCACCTACAAGGGATGACCAACATAAAACTATATGTCAATGATATCGTCCTTTTTCTAAACTCCAAAGAGGATACTCAGGAGGAAATCCTAGAGATTTTCTCGAAATTCCTGGCAGTAGGGTGTTATAAAATAAATAAGGCCAAGACCGAAATTTTGCTATGCAATTGCTCTGCTGATACGCTTTTGCCAAAGTTGAGGTCAGTGTATAATTCTCACCCGAAGAGATATCTAGGGATCTATGTGACGGAGTCAGTAGAGGATTTATTCCAATTGAATTATACCCCGTTGATATAAAAAGTTAAACGTCTTTTGACACGATGGAACCAACTCCCACTATTAATACTAGGCCGTTTGGCACTCATACGCGTGTCTATCCTGCCTCTATAATGTTTTATTTGCAGCTGCTCCATGTACAATACAATGTTCTTTTTTTAAGGAGGTAGACAGTTTGTTTTCATCCTTTTTATGGGTCAATAAAACACCTAGACTGGCACTTAGCACTTTACATTACCCTATTGATGAGGGAGGGTTGTCCCTTCCAAATATAAGAGAGTATTAATATGCAAATTTTGCACACAACAGTCACAGATTTTTTCCTCAGTCGGACCCCCCCGGAGATTGATCATTTTTTTATGAATGAAATCTTAATGGAGTAGAAAATTTTAGATCCAACAAGAATAGTTAAGTACCCTAAGAAAGTACAGTATAAGGCTCTCCAATGGATCTTTAAACAAAAAACACAACTCTTTGTATTTTATAGCATCCCCAGGATAAATGGATCGACGAGGTTGTCTCATCTTTACACTGGGGAGAAGAGATTGCTAGAAACTGGCATTTTAAGAAAGTGGGAGGAGAATGGATACACGCAAGTTAGAGATTCTGTTAATCCCAACTCCTGGAAAAATGGCCCGAGATAAAAACTGGACTCCTTCACTCAAAAGATGCTCTGAAAAGGTCATTCATAAGGCACTTTTTGGAAAAATATAGATGCTAGAATTATAACAACAAGTACAGGCATAAGTGAAGATTTTGAAGCCCCGGTAAAACGGTCAGTTAGCGCATGGGTGAAAATCTTTAATGACAAAAAATCTCTCACCATCTATGAAAAAATACGAGACAGATGGTGGAAAAAAACAAGACCTGCAGCTTCCAAGAATACCTTGGAATAGAATTAACAAACTGAATGCTACAGTAATAAGGGGCGCTAATTTTAAACCAATGCAATTCTATTCAAAATGGCTAATTTATCGGACAACTTTTTTGCATAATATTTATCCACAAATGAGGATAGGTGCTTTCGCTGTGCTAAAGAGGGAGGAGGCACCTGGTCACATATTGTTTGGGACTGTCCCAAAATTGGGAATCTCTGGGGAAAAAAATGAAAAATATCTTAGAATTACCATAGACCACTCTATTTCCATTGATAAATATATTGCAGTGTTGGGATGCTCCCCAAACATAACATTAAACAATATGGAAGAAGAATGCCTATTTATATCTGCCTCCATAGCAAGATCCTTAATTCTTCAAAACTGGCGTAGTAATAAGATACCTTCCTTACAAGCATGGAGAGCAAAACTTATTAAAGTTAAAGAATTTGGGAGAAGATACGCATTAAGATCAGGATCATCTAGGAAGTTTGAGAAACGTGTGAGTTTCATAGGAAATTAGACCGGGCTCTGGGGGTAAAGACCGTTGGCAGACTGTCCAATATCTGGGGTTCTTTTTTAAATAAAAGTTTTAGGATTTTAAGCACAATAGTTAAACTCTGTAAAGACCGCTTTATGTACTTTCAGGTTATGCTTTGTGGCTTATCCTATGCCACATCGAGCAGCTAAGCACTTTAATCAGTGTTTATTGTATTCCTCGAAACTGTGCAATTTTTCATTCTCTATGGATTTTCTCTGCTGCTAAGAGTCATAACAGTTGGATGTTTTTAAATTGGCATATTTATATATTATTGCTATGTTGTTAATTGTAAGATATCTCGAGCACCTATGCACTCTGCACTTTGCACCATGCACTTTACTCTGTATTTTTATACTGTATCTTGAGCTGAACTCTCAATAAAATAATAATTTTAAAAAAGTAATCCATTTGGGGATAGTGGTTCCTTGCTGTCACTCTAATTAGATCGTACAATTTGTGGGAGTCTCGAACTGCCTGGCATACAATTGAATAATGGGTTTGCACATAATTAGCACAAGTGAATTCACTTATATTTGCATTGAATTTGCAGCAACATTTTCAAACAAATTGATTATTTTCCAGAATTGTTTGGGGTTTTTCTTTGTGCAAGCAATCAGAAGTTTTACACAGCTGTCATCATAATATTGTTTTTTGTTTACTTAGCTTCTCTATTATAGTTTTGCCAAAGTGAATTTACATTGGATCTTGGGCTTCAGTGATGAGAATAGAGCTTTTATAGGTGAAATTATTTATTACGCACTTCCTCATTGTTTCCAGTCCTTTTGTACATTTTTGCTGCACATCATCTATCTTTATAAAAAAGGCATGGAACAGAGGTAGGAAAAAAGGTTCGTTAACATGTTTCAGGCAGTGAAATGTAGATATAATCATACTGCAAAATGACACTATTTGTGAATTGGTTTCCAAAGACCTAAAATTAGAATAATATGGGAATATTTAGAAAATATTCATATACAATTAGTACTAATAGAAAGGACTATTCCTCTATACATTTGTTGTAAAAGAACGTTGTCATTTTGGGACTGATTCACAAAGGTGGGTAAAGGAATGTCTAAGAAATTGGGCTATTAGTGCAGGATGTGAGGCCTCGTCCACAATTGATCCAAGATTTCCCCATTCGTAAACCAATCACCCCATCGTAGCATTTTACTCTATCAAGATAGCAAAGCAGAGCAGTCCAAGGCCTACTCAGGGGAGGTGGCATGGGCTAGTAATCACGATTCGCTGGCACTCATTAATAACACTCCAAAAATGATTTTCCTGTCAGAGCTTTTTCTTTGGTTTTGTCAAAGTTCACCACATTTAAATATAAACCGAGCCTATTTAATTTGTCATGGAGTCACCGCAATAAAAGACCAATACCCACATATTAAAAATATCAGAAGCATATGTGGAAATCAATAACCATGTTCAAATGCATTCATTGTTAATAAAGCATTGCAATGTGTATCAAACATCCCCATCTGCAATATACTCTCAATAAAGCATTTAAAATGAACATAAGATTTCTGTTTCTTTCTGAAACAAATTTTGCCTACATAAAATGCAGCCAAAAAAATCAACCGCTAAACGTTGTTATGCTCCCAGGTTGTAGAACAGAAGTTCAAGCCTTAGAAGTACTTGAAGTAAGTAATGCTGAAAGTCCAGGAGGTTCATAGATGTCATGTCCCCAGAAAATAGCCTGCCTTCCTGGGGCTACCACAAAGAAAAGAAACTAGTGCCATTTAAGCCCTGTAGGGCAATATTGAGCCCTCCCTCTTCAGAGCAGGGAATATTTGATGAGCAGCTCTACCGCTGCATTTGGGAGTGCCGCATGTCTTATTTTTGAGTTTTTGTTTTTACGTGGGTGCCTGATCCCACCTGGACACACCCAAGGCAGGTCTTTGCAGTGGGGGCTGTGGGGGGAAACGCAAGGCCCCTGCAACCCCACTTGGCTCCCTCACACCCAGACATCTCCAGCTGCCGGTATGGCAGCCAGTCTATCTTCTTTCTACCGCCCACGCTCAAAATGAGGGGATTCTGGCTGTGTGCTGTCCTCTGCCCCTCCCTAGACACTGGCAAGGGGTCAGAGAAGGTACTCATGGCCCTCTGAGCCTCTCCTGGCAGTGCTAAGTCCCAGAAAAAGGAGTCCTTGGACCAGGAATGTATCTTTAGGGCCCAGGAATGTAGACCTGTGCCCCCTGTAACGTTTTTGCTGGGCCAGGGGTCGGGGTCCCCGAGCAGATGGAGAGTCTGGGTAGGGGGCCTCAATTATGCCCCACCATGGAAAAATGCATTAAGTACATTTTGCACCAACCCATGGGCTCTGGAATTTGCAGAGAAGTGCCATGCAACCTTTTCCTCAAAGGGAGCCCAAGGTGATTTCACTGACTCCCTGCACTAGTCTTCTCCTCTGATGTGTTCTTCTGTCATCTTACAGGGCACCTGGGGGTAGTGGAATCCAAGTCTCCCCTCAACTGGTGTTTACAGGATGTGAGAGGTCCAGGACCACTGGAGCTTGGAGAGAACTACTAGTTTTGGATTTAGTTACAGATGTGGTCCTCAGTCAATCAGTGTGCTTGTCCTTCCAGCTGTCCATGGTGTTGCTGCTGTTGCAGTCCAGGTTCAGAGTCTTGCTCTCTTGCATGTTCTAGGGTGCCACTTTTATGCCCAGTCCAGCCTATTGGTGGGGGAATCTCCATTTTTATAACCATCCTCCTTTCCTGAGTTTGACTCCGAGCAGCTAGTGACACAAAAAACTGGTATCAGATCTCTTTTAGTGTGCTGGGGAAAGACCCTTTCAATTGTAATCATGGCAGAGCACAAATTCTCTCCAGTCAACCTTCTAGGAGGACCCATTCCTCACTACACCTAGGCCCTTTTGTGCACTGTGTGGTTCAAATATACATTTCCCAGTGGGAGAGCCATCACCAGCCCAAGCAGTTGAAAACTTCCAGAAACTTTAAGGAGAAACATGTCAACTTTCTAAAAGTAAAAGACACAAAGTGATGGATGGAATGTGGAACAAATCTATTATTCACCCATAGTCAAAAGATATGGGTTAAATCCATTGTTCTTTTGCTCAGTATGCCACCCAGTTAACACCCAGCCATATGCAAATCAGTCTTGACCCTGCTACTCATGGGAACAGCCCAGCCTGAATTTCCAAGCCAGGTCCTCCTTGGACCAGAAACAGATTCCTGGGATCAGTTTTGGGGTATTACCACTCATCAGCCAGGCTAGCTTGAATCCAGTGGCACAGTAAGCCCGGAATCCACTTCTGGGCATACCCAGCATACTTAGGGCGATAAAGTAAAAGACACACAAATGATGGATGAAATAGAGAACAAATCAAACATTCACCCCCAGTCAAGAGATCTGGGTTAAGTCCAATGTTCTTTTACTCACTATGCGACCCCAATTTAGACCCAGCCATATGCAAATCAGTCTTGACCCTGCTCCTCATGAGAACAGTCAAACCCGAACTGCCAAGTCAGGTCCTCCATTGGACCATAAACAAGCATCCTGGGACCAGTTTTGGGGTATTACCCCTTATTAGCCAGGCTATCATGAATCCAGTGGCACAGTGAGCCCGGGACCCACAACTGGGCATACCTGGCCCCCATAGGGCGAGAAAGCAAAACACACATATGATGGTCGAAATGTGGAACAAATCAACATTCCCCCCAGTCAAGAGATCCACATAAAATCCATTGTTCTTTTGCTCACTATGTCACACCATTATATGTTTAGTCATATGCAAATCAGTCTTGACCCTGCTCCTCATGGGAAGAGTCTGTCTCAAACTGCCAAGCCAGATCCTCCGTGTACCAGAAACAAGCATCCTAGGACCGATTTCAGAGTATTACCCCTCATCAGCTAGTCTAGCTTCAATCCAGTAGCATTGTGAGCCCCGGACCTTTGTATGTGCATACCCAGCGCATATAAGGCGATAAAGCAAAAGACACACAAATGATGGTCGGAATGAGGAACAAATCAAACATTCATCCCTAGTCAAGAGATCTAGGTATGCCTAGCAGTTTGGGCTGGACTGTTCCCATGGGGAGCAAGGTCAAGACTGATTTTCACGTGGCTGGCTCTAAACTGGAATGGCATGGGGAGCAAACAAATGATGGATTTAGGCCCAGATCTCTGTACTGGGGTGAATGTAGGCATTGGGCACCATTCTGTCCATCAATTGTTCTTTTTGCATTGGTCATCCCGAGTAGGACGGGTATGCCCAGACGCCGGTCCCATGCTCTCCATGCCACTGGAATCAGGCTAGCCTGGCTGATGAGGAATGAAAATCATTTTGGGGAATATTTCCCTGTAAGAACATGTTCAACATTAATTTCCACATTGCCTAAATTTGAATGTCTGAACCCTATATTATGTGCAATAAGGCCTACATAGGGATCTCTTATGAGTATTCAAAGGAAAACGTTAGGCCTATCACAAAAAGCATTTTGACAAGTCAAATGTGCAATTTAAACCTGCTGCCTGCATCTAGGAGGCTGCACACAACTGTAGTCTCTCACGTGCAGCCAGAACCTGTGCACACATGTGGGTGCACACATGCTCACATGTAACCAGCCCAGTGCCACTTACCCTAGCTGCGTCGTAGTGGCCGTATCTCAAAAGCTGACTCTGCCAGTAAACACACGCAGTCCAATGTACTATAAAATCACTGTTAGTGAGACTTAGGTAAGATGTCTCATCCACAATAAAGGTCAAAAACTGGGCGATCAAAAAGCAAAAAATCTGGGTATACTAAATGGGTGGAACTTCTTTGCAACAGTAGGTTGAAGAATACTCTTGTAGTACTACTTCTTGCATACTCATCAGAGCTTTTGTGAGTACATCCCTGCATGTATTATACTAGAAAAATCAGCAGGCTCAGCAGATTTTTAAGTGTGAAGGCAAAATAAAATGACGAATGAGAGCATTCTGTTTCTTATGTGTTAGAAAATCGCAAGCCAAAAAGCAACAAGATTAAGCCCAGGCATATCCCTCACCATTATTCTTTAGATTTAAGAATGCCAGCTCATATTAAAACAAAGGGTTTTCATCCTTAAAAAGTATGTGAAATGTTTGACCTAGGTGGTTTGCAGCTCTCTGAATACCAAAAACCAAACGAAGGGGCAGATTTACAAGCCCGTACGCCACTTTTGCGCCGCCATTTTGTCACTTCTGTAACGCAGTGGCGGCGTAAAGCCAGTGCCATGCTGCGGGGTATTTACAACGTAACGCATCTAGGGAGATGCGTCACGTTGTGAAGCCCTGCTCCACATGAAACCTGCGTCAGGTTTCATGTGGGCGTTTTCGTGCAGGGGGGCGTTCCGGCGCAGGAACGCCTCAGAAAAGTGGCAGAGTGAAATCTACAAGATTTCACTCAGTCACTTTTTCGACCCCCCTGCGTCAAAACCTTGCACCTGCTTGAATCAGGCGTAAGGTTTGACGCACCATGTTAGACATAGGCAGGGTTGCCACAGTGCTGGAGTTGAGTCGCGCCCGCGATACAACTCCTGCACTGCGCCAACCTTACGACAGCAAATGCGACACGCATCCACATTTCCTTGCACCATGATGCGCCGCATTGTAAATGCAGTGCATCCGTGGTGGCGCAAGGATTGAGATGCGTGTCGCAAGTTTCCTGGCGCATCCCTGCTGATTTGCAGGGATGCGCCAGGAAACGTAAATCTGCCCCGAAATGTTTAAATGCTCACTATTTCCTTCCCCACACGTTTCTAATCATGTGCACAAAAATTAGGCAAAAAGAAAAATCCTGATCAGAACCTTAAATTGTACCATAGAATGTTTTAGGAACACAGACTGAGCAAAATAAAAAAACATGTAAGACTGAAGTCATGGTGTATTTCCCAAGGTTAAGTCTGTTAAACTCTGCCTCTGTGCCATGAACTTCAATACAATAAAACCTGCCGCTCACCCTCATTGAAGAGAGAATGATATCCTGAAGTTCTCGCATATCATATCTGCAAAGTCAAAAACCGAACGTATGAATGCTCACTGTACATCCCTTCACTAGATTATTTTATTTTTCATATATTTTTGCAATTTTTGTAAAGACCCACTGTGTATTTGAACACAAAATGATAGTTTAAAAATAGACAAAGCTTTTCACAAAGAAACCGCATAACCAGAGTCGGGCTGTAAATTCTGCTCCCCCAACTCAGTTGGCAGAATTTTGTCCACTCCGCGGTATGCTTGTAACGTGGAGTGCCGGTAAAACTCTGCCAACCGCCGTGTGGCAGAGTTTGTTCTAGCATGCGGCTCACTAACAGTAAGCTGGCAAGCACAAGTGAGAACTGGCATGCCATAGCACGATTTTCTGGCGCTAGGGTGGCATCTGCTGAGATTTCCTCAACGCAGGCAGTCGCAACCGTTCATGGCGAGAAAGCTGCCAGTCTCAACTAGAAAATCTACTACAGAGACAGCAAAGAAGCAGCCCCCTCTTGCTTGCCTCAGGGTGGCATCCACACTGATGTTGCAGTGCAGTGCCGAATAAGCTCATGGAGCTAAAAATCAGCACCACATGCCGATTCTACCCGCTGGTGGAACTCTGCAGAATCTCCAGGAGTTTTCACGTAACTCCGCGTAATTCGGCGGAGTTAAACACTGCAAGTTCGGCCCACCCCTAATTATAGCATGGCGTTCCAAGTAGGAATTACTGTATTAGAGCAGCTAACTTAAGAAATGTTTAAATGACATTCTCTTCATAGGAATAGTTTCATATTTCCATAAAAGTAAGTAGCATAGCAACGTAGCAAATTACCATAAAACGGGATGTCCAGAAATTCCCTGTGAGCCAAGTTGTTCAACGGAGTGTTTATTAAGTTATGGGTTAGTAGGTAAGCACGTCCTGATTATTAAATATTCCTATAAAGTACGCCCGCATAAATTGAAAGACATTGTACATCGATTATTAACTTTTCTAAAATGTGGCTAAAGATTTGCCATGCAGATAAAGCTTTCAATGAGCCTTGTGAACTTACAAGTTACGGTGTTTATGTAATTTGCTGATCAGTACAAGTTCCTTCGTAAGTAATGGGGTGATGAATGCAGATGGGAAACATCACCAGAAAAACCCAATGAGCACAATATCAAGTACTGAAAACAATACGAGAAAGAAATGTGCCAACCTAGAATATTAATAACAATTTCCAAAATTCCTCAAATCCATCCCTACAGGATAAACAATGCCAGAGCAATCATTGCCCATTATTAAGTTGGCACGCACAGAAGTAACCCCCATCGAAAAAGATCCTTATTTCTCAGCTCCTGGTCCATGCACCCAGATCTCCACATCCGCCTTCAGAGGACTGTGCCCTAGCAAGAGGAGGCCAACAGGAAGTGTGATGGGAAATCCCCAGCAGAACATACCTGCAATTCAGCATCTGCACATAGAGCTTAATGAGCCTATCACATAAAGTGAGAAGTGCCAGTCCTAATGTAAGGCAGGGTTTAAGGGTGGAGTTTGAATAAATGGAGTCTTAAATATCTGAAGAACTTGAGCAGTGCTGTATCACCTCCTTAAACAGTGGTAAAGTGTTGCTTTTCATGGGAGCTTACAAGGCATACAATGCTTTTACAGTGGAAAGATAACAGCATTTGTTGACATATCCAAAGTACACAACAAGCAAAATAACATACACAGAGCACGGTAAAAAAACACACACTAAAAACATAACAGGGCATATTCTAACAAAACAAAATGCAATACAGCAGTTGTTGTAGAAAGCAACACAATCAATGCATTAATGCAGTAAAAAACACAGCACGCAGTAAACAACACAATAGAAAGCATTACCACCAAAACAAGATATGCACACATGTTCTTGTCACACATTACCCACACCAAAATCCAGTTTTTATAATACTGTGGTATTTGTGTTAGGCCCAAACACTGCCTTAGCTTACTGCCAAAGGCATGAAATAGAGCCAGTCTGACAGGTTTTGTTATCCAGCCCTCTGTGTCCAATACATCACAACTTCTTTAAACAAATAGAAGAAACGATAATTTTCTAGGATTTGTTTGGGGAAAAGGCATACATACCAGAATCAGTTTGGTAGTCTGAGGCTTATGATTGTTTTTAGCTTATGGCGCATCTGGCAGGGGTTGTGGTTGGTAAGCGGCTTTATACCTCTTCACAAAGCGACTTTCAAAAAGAGTAAGCAAGCTTAAACCGGTTCAGGGTTGTGGTGAAAATGACCGATAACATTTGACTTAACTATCCGAACTTATACATTAAAGGGACTCACTTCTTACGGCTGACGAGCGTGTATCATGGGACTGTATAAAGTTACTAATATGCAGCAGAAAGTGCTGGCACTGCGCTGATTAAATGCAGACATTGTTTACGCTTGTATATACTAACGGTAACAAATATACATTGATAGCACTTTCTAAGTATTTACTGTTATATTACAGATTGCCCTCACCCCATGCAACGAAGAGACAGGTTTCATTGTTTAATCTGTCGGGTGTACCACAATGATCAGTCACAATGCAGTTTCGAGTGAAGCATACATTACAAAATGCCTTTAATATGTAGGTTTACCAATGATGTATAGTTAGTTGGAAATGCAAACCAGTATTCCAGCCTGGATTTTTCATTAGATCATGGCACCAAATAAAAAGTGATGCTCCACTCTTGGGAGCATTAATAGAGAATCTTGCTCGCACTTAATTTTAAGTTTAGCCTCTTTATAGACATACATGATATTATTGTCCACGAAAGGTACATGCTTATTAACATACTGATAAAGTTGATTTCCACTAGAATCATCTTCTGCAACATTTACTGCCAAAGCGGGTTTCTCTTTTTTGCCAGTAGGTTGTGTTCAAGCTTACGCATATTTCCTGAGGCATTCTTTGAATCTCTGAATACTGGGCTGGCAGTCTGATTAAACTACAAACACAGTCTTAATTTGTTTTCTCCTGACTGCCTCTGAAAAATCACTAGCGTCCAGGAGGGAAAAGAAAATCAAAATCGTCGGGGACAGAACGAGTTGGACAGTGGGTTTCTTTCCTCGTTGCATAAATACTGCAACAGCTTACTGGATCACTTTTAGTGCAAAATGTTCTTTTCTAACCATTTTATGTGTAGTTTTTGAGATATGCATGGCAGAATTTTCTACAACATCTGTTACAAAAAGTAAGATCTTTAGTATCAAAATGACCTGACACAAAAACCAAAATACCATCTCAGAAGCTATTTGAGAACACCGAAATGCACTCTATGCGTCAGTGGGAATCATCACCATATAATGAAAATATTGAACAATTTATTACAGAGTACTGTTCTTTTATGTTACTGTCAGCATTTCAGCATTACAGCATAAACAACATGAGTTCCAGATGTACTAAATATAGGTCGCAAACTACTGGTCACAATTGTCGACCAGCATTTTTGCGACCTGTGTCGCATTTTGTGAAAATATTGGGAAAATACCGGATTATAGTGGGTCGCAATTCGACCAGCCTCATGAATGCTAATGAGATAGGTCACAAATTGTGCCCTACTATGATTAACAGCCATCACAGGGATGTGGCTTGCTGGGGTCAGTAGACCACCAAGTGTGTGATTGCTTTTAAATAAAGCAACACTTTTGTTTGTAATACAGGGAGTGAAAAATGGTTTCTTACAACTGGCCTCAAGTCACTTTGACTCTCTGGGTCAACATGGACAAGCAATCACGAGCTCAAGAGAAAGTCTGTAAACATAGTAATATACTATGCAATTCCATGTCAGGACCCGAAGGCGAGGGTTAGGCTTTTCTTCTATTTATTGAATAGCAGCTTAGAAAATAACAGTGAGCAACAATAGGACTTCATTTCCCATGAAGCCTATGGAAAAAGCAACAATGTTATGTAACAGTCCATTGTCCAATCAGGCGCCTCCTGGGAACATAACAGCCCATGCTCTGTGCTGGACATCCTCTTTCTTCGCTGTTAGCAGCCTCCCTCAGATAAGTGTCCTTCCTTCAGTCACGTTGGGGCTGGTGGTTCGGGGGCACTTTGTACTGTTTATTGCGTTAAGAGCCTTTGCTCCGTTATACGGGGATCATAATGCCGATAGCGCACTGTTTTTCATTTGCCTTGATTGTATTTTCTGCTGTTTGGTATAATGTGTTCATTGTTATTGGGAGCTTCAGTGTATATATGCTATTTTCTCTTGCCCCGCTTCCATTCTCGACGGATACACGGTAGCCTCTACTCCTATCATATCAGTCCACAACAAGAGTAATCAGAGACACGGTGAAGTTTAAAATATTTATTTTTAACTACGTGCCCTAAGGAGCAGTACTTTGGCTAACATAAGCAAACAAATGATTAAAGACAAAACCATCAGAATTGTTACAATACCATAGAAAATGAAGGGAAAAATCATATTACAAATGATAGTGGAATAAAGCCACCCTCCCTTAGTTAGTAAGTTAGTTTTATGAAACTAATAGAAGGTCTCTAGGTTTGAATGGGGAACCCCATACCGTAAATATCAGCTTAGGTGAATCACATCACAGGATCAGCTCTGCTCTGTGTCTGGAAAAGGTTGTCTCCCAAGTGCCTGAATCATGCATGTAAATGCAATATTAAAGGCACCCGAGGTTCAGATCTTTGCAGCTGTGTTCATGTTATGGCTAGAGCGTGGGCTGATCAACATGAATTCAAAAGCATACATTGTTATTTGACCTTGATGGCTTCTACACACAGAGTTCAGACTAAAGTCGCGGTGCACGTCTAGGGATGTGAATAACAGACCGTTCTCATGTGAAGAAAAGGCAAGCAAGCAATTTTTCTTATAATAACAGCTACCTGCAGTGTCGTGTGCAAAAGCAGCTAAAGTGGCAATATGGCGTTTTACATCTAAGGTGCTTATGCTAACATAGCAATGTGTGTACATGATACTCCGCCTCCACTACACAGGTGGCTGATTCACAGTCTCGGCATCTTCGAGACTCCAGCCTGTGGAAGCCATTCCGGCCGGTATTTCTGACCTTGCAGGAGCAGTGGGGCCCTTTCTCGGTCGATCTCTTTGCCTCTCGTCTGGACTTCCAGATCCCCAAGTACTTCAGCTAGAGGCTGGCTCCAGGGGCAGCAGCCACCGATGCCTTCCTTCAGGATTGGTCTATAGAGAAGGGTTCTGCATTTTTCCCCCTTCGCCATGATCATGCGGCTGACGACGCAGGTCCGTCGACAGGGGGCGGATCTGCTGGTGATTACCCCAGTATGGAGAGCGCAAGCCTGGTTTCCTGTTCTGATGGAACTTTCCTGGGCTTCTCCAATCCGTCTACCCCAGCTCCCTCATCTCCTGCTCAATCCATCGGGCAACCCTCATCCCCTGATAGTGAACGGCTTGTTTCCGTTAATGGCCTGGCTGATTACAGGGCTCGATGGCAAGTCCCTGGGCTTTCACAGCATGCTGCAAAGCTCCTTTCCAGGGCATGGGCCGAGGGCACCATCAAGCGCTACCGGTCGGCCTGGTCTCGATGGATGGGTTAGTGTCTGCAACGGAATCTGGATTCCGTGGGGGCAGATGTTGTTCACATCCTGAATTTTCTGGCCTCCCTGGCTTCGTAAGGGTTGGCGTACAGAACGATTGATAAGTTCCGTGCGGCGATCTCGGCAGGACACTCAGTGGTGGAGGATCATCCCGTGGGTGACCACCCTCTGGTGAGGAAGCTCCTCCAAGGTATTCACCTTTCCCTTCCCCCTTCCCCCAGAACCGCGATACTCGGTGCTCTGGGATGTGAATAAGGTCTTGCTCTTCTTGTCGGAATGGCCTAGCAACAAATACCTGTCAAGGAAGCAGCTGTCTTCGAAACTGGCTATGTTGTTGTGTTTGGTGTCCTGTAGACGGGTGTGGGATGTACGGACCCTGCATATTACAGGGAGATCCGTCATGACGGAGGAAGTCACCTTCCATGTGTCTCGGTGCACCGAAACCCAGTCTCAGGTTATTTCCTACCCGGCTTTCCCTGACTGTCCCAAACTCTGCGTTGTCAGAGGTATCAGAGCTTATGAAACCATGACTGAGGACATTCGCCCACATGGGGAACGTCAGCTCCTGATTGCCTTGCAGAAGCCTTTTCCGGCTGTCCCCTCCATTGCTAGATGGGTACATTGGGTGATGGTTTAGGCCGGCATCGATACCAAAGTCTTCGGAGCACACTCCGCGAGGGGTGCTAAGGCATCTAAGGCTTTTATGCTAGGAGCATGCTTGCAGGACATTTTGAACACGGCAGACTGGTCTTCTGACTCAACCTCTAAAAGACTTTACTTCAAGCCAGTTGCCTCCATTGCATCTCTGGTTGTTGATAAGCTTTGAAGTAGCCTAATCCTCGCCTCCGGGTCCTGACATAGAATGAACAATTTCCTAGCTTTCGTAACGGAAAGTTTCAATTCTATTAATGACTCGGAGTTGAGGATTAGCCCGCCTTCAGGATACTCCTGGACCCACCCGGGCTCATCAGGATGTTTTCGTCAGGCGTAAGTAAAGCGTTTTCCTGTTCGGTTATGAGTGTGGTTAGAAGAAAGAAAAGCCTAATCCTCGCCTCCGAGTCCTTAATAGAATTGAAACTTTCCGTTACGAAAGCTAGGAGGTTTTTCATTAATACAGTTTGAATAAAGATGTGGCTGTCTAGTGACATTGAACAACATGCGCATCTATTCCAGGATAAATTGTAGGCTCCATAATTACACATTTGAGGTAATTCAGCAATACGATCCAGGGCCTGAAAATGTTTGCAGAGCTCTAATATTTTCAGAGTTTGTAAAAAACCTGGATTAGAAAAAAGGACCAATGCAGTTTAGTCCAGAAACCTTAACATAATATCAGAATATTTGCAAATGGATAACGTTAATGTGCAATATCAGAAACTCATCACATACTGAAAGCACAGGGTAGACCAGAATCCTCCAAGCGAATACACACTTTGGAGCAAGTTATTACCTCTGAGGATTGTTTTCGTCTTTTCTTGTTGGTTTCTGTAAATGAAGAGAAACAAATCAAGCAATTGAATCTCTGCGTGATCAGCAGTGGCTGCTGCCAACCTGACTTGGGGGGGGCAGCAAGGGCAGTGCAGGCAAACATTTTTTTTTTTAAAGTTCAAAGACTTACCTTTTGCTGCTGGCCTGCATTTTTCTGCTCCCTTGCCAGCCTGTGCTCGTCTTCTCCCTCTTAATGCCATGTCTTGCTGCTCTTGGCACTACAATCTTTCAAGGAGCCCCTCATCCAGGGGTGGATGACTTCTCAGGCACCACCTTAGGGATTACAATGCCACTTTCCGCCTGCCCTTTCAGTCATGAAAAGACAGGCGGAAAGTGACTTTGGGGGCCCCAAGCAGGCCCCTCTGTCTCTCCGCTATGAGATCTGGGGACACCTATTGTGCCCCCCCTAAACATCCCCATACCATGTGGCAGACACCACATGATTGAAAGGTGTGAACTGGCACCTCATAGTTCTAACTTTCTAATTGAGGGGATTATCAAAAGATTTTTTAGAGGCCGCCTCACCCTTAACTTATCAAGGCATGCTTCATCATTTGACGTCATTTCACACTGGGTAGGAGCAATGCCACTCCAGTAGACTCAACCGAGGGCAGCTAGCCTGAATTCAAATGTCTTTTATTAATGCACCATGTGAAAAAAGATAATCTGGAGGGAAATAATTGAGACCATACCAGTCCCTTGTAATCATTCTGCCACCTAAAATACAGGTAAAAGAAAAGGGATAATAAGCATGAGATTGCAGAGTATAAAATCAAATGTTAATGATCTCCCCAATTAAATGTACTGCAGTAGAAGGGTACACTTGTACTTCATTAAACACTACTATGATGACTAGAAAGTCTGCGACAATTTTTAAAAATATAAAATTAAACGTAAAAATGAAAACAACAATGCAAGTATCATCAACATGTTTTTATTCTCTTTTAGTACTGATAATGTTGACATAGTTACAGCAGTGTGGATAGAAGGCAATAGACAAAATGTGAACCCTCTTATCAGAGATTAGACGGGGGATGTAATTTGTTGTAAACTTGGCTCCTCTACCCACATTGCAACAAAAGTCTACTTTAATATTCATATGATAACTAAAAGAATGCTTTATTGTAAATTGTGAGCACAATAGCCTCCTAGCTTTGCATATGAAACTAACGGGAAACATCCTTTACCACGCAACCATTACAACGCGGTATGGTTACATCGTGGTTTTAACAACGCAAGTTGTTACACCGACTTGCACTGGAGGGCGCTGTAGGATAAGGAATAGTGTGAATTACTTTCCAACACCTTCCCTACTGTACGTAGACTGGAGTTGGAATAGTAATTCACACTATTCCTATGTCCAGCGCCCTCCAACCCAAGTCGATGTAACGACTTGCGTTGTTAAAACCGCGATGTAACATACCACGTTGTAATGGTACGCCTTGTTACATCATACATCCGAAACTAACCTTTATTCTGCCAGTGTGTGACAATGAAAGTGATGCCCTGCACATCTAGCCATGACGCCCGCAGTATATATTTGAACTCGGGTAAGTGATTTTTGTCACTATGTGGGAGGTGCCGGTATCAAGCCAACAGCAGGCCCAGGGCAGTTGTAGAGGAGACGTCTGGAAGCTTGTTATCTTCCAGAAGCTCAAATAGTAGGTCAGACAACTAACCCTTGGAATCACTTCTAAGATACTGAGTTCAAGGCCAGCTGGTTCAGTCTCTCCCTTCTTCACACAGCAGGGCAGTCCTTCCACTGATTTTCTCAGGTCCAGGACACTAGAAGAATGGCACATACCGAGTGCCAGCCTTTGTGCGGAGGAATCCATGGAATACTCCCAAACTAATTCTGGCTAATGCCTTGGGTTTGGATTATACCTGGTTAGAAGCATAAAGGCAAGGGCAGGCCTGGTATCAGTTTCCTGTGTATGTGGTACAGGCAGGGTATTTTGAAGCGCAATCTAGGCAAGGCTTAAGTCGTCCCTAACCATCCTGCCAGGAAGGTAGACTCACTCTACAACCAAGGCCCTTTTGTCCCCTGTGTGGAAGGAATACACATCTCATCACAGGAGAGCCATTAACATTCATTTGGTCCAGGTCACTGGAAGAAAGGCATATTTGGTTCAGAGGGGAAAATGCCATCACTCAAAAAATGGCATTTTCAGAACACTAATTTACCATTAAAACAAAAGTTATATTAAAATTCAAATTCATGGAAGAATGATTTCTCTATTTGCTCCCAAACTGAAGTTATCGATTATTAAGTGTAATGAGTGCTACAGCCCAATGGTAGAATTTAATTGTTACATGTAGATTCATCATATACTAGGGACTTATAAGTAAAGTAAATGTTCCAATCGCGGGTAGGCCAATTTTACCATGTTTAAGAGCATGAACACTTTACCACTGGTTAGCAGGAGTAAAGTAAACAGAGTCCTAATGCCTACAGAAATGGGCCAGAAAAACAGGGTAGTGGAGGCACAAAGTCTGAGGAAATACCAGCCTAAAGGTGGTCATGTCTAACACTGGACTTCTGAGGGGAGACCCAACCAATTTAGCACTGGCAAATCTTTATCAGGTGACACACATTCCACATCATTTTCAGCTTTTTGGTGTCAGAATGGTAGCACTTATTAGGGTGGGCCTTCTAATTCTGTTTTTTTCAGCCTGGTTCAACTAGCGCGACAAGGCATTCCTACACAAGAAAATCATCAATGACCCACATGCACTTGGAGAACACTACCAGCACATAATTTTGTCTTGCCAAAATATTTATAGGTTTTGCTCTAATGAAACAAAACAGTGTTTTGCGGACTGCTATGACTTGATGGTAAGGCCACTATGACATTTTCGCCAAGGACATTTACCTTTTGTCAGTGGGTTTACTTTAGGCAAACATTTCACGATCCTATCAGTGCACTAGGCTTTCTACCACATTGAAAATTACCCTCTTAGTGTTATTAATAACTGGGTCTACTTGTATGATATAATGATGGGGATAGAAAGTGGCTGAGGCTTAAAAAGGAAGACAGTAGATTTATATTTTAGCTCTGAGTATTCCTATGAAGCTTCCTTCCTAGCATCCTCAATATGTGGTAATAGTGTCAACAACACCTAAAGAAGATTAAACCCATGATCTCATGAAAAAACAAAACATTGCCTAATCCATGTTTTCAAATTATCTAGAAGGTGGGATAGTGAGACAGGCATCCTTGCTGGGCATACCTAAATCTTCTTTCAGCCACTAAAGGTGTAATTTTTGAAGTAATTATGGCCCTGAAAGAACCATCACAAAATACTTCTATTTTGATTTGTCTGCATTCAGTGCCCAGAAAAACAGCTTGGTAGCCCTCAGCTCACATACTTCATCAACAAATTAACAATATTCAGAGGTGAACAGAACTCAATGAACACATCTAGAAATATTCTGAAGATTTCAAATCTGGAATCCACAAAAACATTCAATTAAGAAACTGATTAAGTGGATGTTGGATGCATGACATTGGTAAAACAAAATGTAGCTGCCGGATACATGGCATCTGCCAAAAATTGGTGGATTCCTCTTCAATCTACCTCGCACATCCACTGTCTTGTTGAGAGATGTGGAAGGGCAAGGTTTCTTAGTGTGAAGCATTAGCTTGCTCTTCCTAATGACCCATTCTGTGATAAGTGGCATGGTGGGCAAAACATGATGGACTGAATTATTATCCAGAGTAATTAACAGTGGGCTAAGTTTAGTCCAGTTTGATTATTGCAATACCACAAAAGAAGGGCTACAAATCATACTTGTAGCTAGATTGTTATTGAAAGAAATATGGGTGTTTTTGGTAATGTATAACCTTACTTCGAATATTATTTCAATTCTATGCAAACATCTTTCTCAGGTGACATCCTCTACAACATATTATTGTTGCACACACACCCTTTATTCTTTCCAAACTGTAAAGTCACATTCAGTACCTAACTAAATATGTTATACAGGACGCTAGATTACCTTCACACACAAGATTTCCATCTCTCTTTTTATGAGCACTGATCTTGTTAGAATCTATTTTGCATTTTAAATTTGTTGTTGCTTGTGAGAAGTTGGCCTGGTATATGATGTTCACTAGTTACAGTGACCACCTTGTACCATGCCAAGCAACCCTTATGGTGTGGTTGTAAGTCAACCTTTTCGGACTAGCTGCCCTAGTGGTAGCGTAGGCTAAGCAGTCTTTGAGGCTAAACTCGTTAAAGCGTGTTAAGCAGGCTGTTTTACCAAATGCAACCCCCCTTTATACCAATGAAAGGACACCACACAGATATATATTGAAAATATATATGTATTTATTTCTCAAAGTATCCCCTAGACTCTTTATGAGCACGGGAGCACAAATCGTTAAACAAGACAACGTTATAATATACAGAAGTTGCACTTTATATGGATGGGCCCTGGTGGCCACTCAAACCATATACTAAAATAGTGGTATAAGTACCGCGAACCGGGAAAGGAAAAGGCCTAGGGCCTCTAGAATCGCTGGGCCTACAAGGAGCTAACTTCAGTTAGTGACCAGGAGTTCCACAGGTCGCGTGTGCAGTGAGGACAGTTACACGCGGGCTCCCATAGGTTTTCAATGGGTGCGTAAAAGTTACAAAGTTACTGCAGAAAGGGTCTTCTGAATGGACTACGATCTTAAGATTTGAAACACAGACACTAGAGATGATTCTCTACACTTGGGCACCTGAGTGCCAGCTTTACCTCACCCACAGGAAGCGGGTGCATACTAGGTCTCGAAGTGCATCGGGTTTCTTCTATCGATACAATTGAGCCTGATGACAAAGATGCTGCAGGCGGTCGGTCCAGAAGAGATGCGGTGGATCCAAGGGTGGATCGGAGTTGTAGAAGACCTGAAAGCAGAGGGGACAGTGTTCACAGTCACTAGCCAGTGACCGGCGTGGCACCAGGTAGGTACCAGGCGATGTCGGGTGCATACAGGTGGTGAAGGGTAGCTTGTCTCCGCAGCCATGTGGTCCCTGAAGGTCGACGACGTCCAGGAGTCGGTTCACGAGCTGTCCCACACAGGTTCTCGCTGTCGGCGGTGTCGGCGACTCAAAAGAAGCAAACAAGCCTTGGCAAAGGCAGGAGTCGTGGAAAGAGATAAAAGCTGATTGTTCTGACCATCAAGGTCAGAGGGGCTGCTCTTTTGGAGAGCAGCTAGGGCCAGTCTGGAACAACCAGACCAGCATCGTTGATTTTAGGTTTCGTCGCCAAAATGGCCACTAGCCAACGGGCCAGGGACCGGGCAGGCGCGTCGAGATGCAAAGTGCAGAGGGGCCCCACGCAGATCGTGGAGATGCTGGAGGGCTCACCTTTGGTGCAGATGCTGCTTGATGGTTGGGCTTCTCAGGACCCAAAGCACAACTTGGAGGGAGCCTCTGTCGCTGCGCTTGCAGCATGTCGTTGGTCTTTCAAGATGGCTGGCTCCACGTGTCTCGGTGCCTCCACGGGTTCCTTCTTCTCAGGTACTGTGGATGGGGCAGTGAGAGGTCTGGAGGTCCAGGTCTTGTCGGGCTCTGGGCTCGGACTCCGGCTGGAGGCGGCGGCAAAGCAGACGTTCAATAGCTGGTTGGTGCTTGCATTAGCAAAATGGTCACTCCCTGACCATAGGGGAGATTTCCTTCAGTCCTCTGTGCAGCAGAGCGTCGAAGTTCCCGTCTCATTCTTGTGGTTAAGTTGATTCCAGGATGTCTGAAGTCTTAGGACACAGCTCCTACCTTTAAGCGGATTCTAGGGGCCGGACTACCTGCTAGGTCCCTCCCTAAGGGTGGGACCAGGAAGGGGGGTGGTTACACCCCCAATCCTTTGTCCAGCTCGCCCCAGGTCCGGAGCTGGTGTGCCCCAGGACCGGTTTGAACTGGCATATGCACCAAGGCTCCTTGTGAGCCTCAGGTATGTCTGGTTTCTTTCAAGCCCTACCTGACCAATACACAAAATCCTGTCTGGGGTGGTGCACGCACCTCCCCTGGCAGGAAACCCTTTGTCCACACCTCCCAAGCTGGAAGGACTCCCAGCAGCAGGAGGGCAGACTTGTGTCTGTGGTGGCAGCATCCATTTTGTGGAGCTGAGGCTATGTCTGATTTTACCCGGGTTTCAGGTACTGTACATGCCGTGTCCCTCTAGAAGGGTGGAATGCTAACCCCGTCGCCAGAATTGGCGAGGGGTTAGTATTCCAATTCGTATGACACCTTACTCGACATGTTTTGATGAAGCCAAACCAAAGATAGCATTTAACCGCGAGGTTCATAATGCACTTAAGAGTATATGGTATGACGATATCTGGAAACAGTAGAAGGAAGTTGTTCCGACCACTGCAGACAGGCTCAGCTCATGCCAGAGCACTATCTCACATGGAACCAAGCACTCTGCCTTCAGGATTGTCAAGGCCTGCCATAGGAGTGACTTATAGGTTACCAGGTGTCCCATTTAAGGTTAGGTATAGGTATACTACACCTAAGTAAGAGGTGGTTACACCAACTTACCCCAGCTGAGTGATCATCCAGTTGTGTCAAATTTGGTAGACCAGGCCAGGGGTGGCACAATACATGCTTCAGCCCCTGGTAGGCCTTAGATACACCAATGCCCTGGGTACCTAGTGTACACTGGTACAGGGGCTCACAGGGTGATCCACTTCCAATTGGTTATGCACCTAGGGTGCATAGTGTAAATTTAGTAGAGAGAACAGCAGGCTGGGGGTCTGAATAGCAGGCCCACAGCCTCAATATGTCAAAAACCAGTGAAGCAAAAAGCAAAAATTTGGGGTGACCATAGGATAGCAGACCCTACTCTCCTACACAACCCCCCCCAAACGCAGGGACATTAAACTAGCCTTGACCAGTCTCGTCTTCATGTCCTAAGTGGAAGTACCTGGAGAGACCATCTGCATTCCCATGGTCTGTACCTGGCCGGTGCTCCACTGTAAAGTCCATCCCCTGTAGGGAAATGGACCACCTGAGCAGTTTGGGGTTTTCACCCTTCATCTGATTTAGCCACAAGAGGGGCTTATGGTCGGTCTGCATCTTGAAGTGAGTGCCAAACAAGTATGGCCTTAGCTTCTTCAGGGCCCACACCACAGCAAAGGCCTCCCTCTCAATAGCTGACCAATTCTTCTCTCTGGGGGTCAACCTTCTGCTAATAAAAGCAATGGGTTGGTCTTGACCATCTACATTAAGTTGTGAGAGCACAGCTCCCACACCCAACTCAGAAGCATCTGTTTGGACAATAAACTCTTTGGAGTAGTCAGGACTTTTCAGGATAGGTGCAGAGCACATGGCCTTCTTCAGGTCATCAAATGCCTTTTGACAGCTTACTGTCCACTGAACCCTTTTGGGCATCTTCTTGGATGTCAGATCATTAAGAGGGGTCACAATGGACCCATAGTTTTTAACAAACTTCCTGTAGTACCCAGTCAAGCCCAAGAAAGCTCGAACTTGAGTCTGGGTGGTTGGAGGAGACCAGTCCTTGATGGATTGTATCTTACTCTCCAGTGGTTGAACTTGGCCTCCACCTACAAGGTGGCCCAAATACACAACCTTACTCTGCCCTATCTGGCACGTAGTAGCCTTGATAGTGAGGCCTGCCTTTTGCAGAGCCTCAAGTACCTTCTTCAGGTGGATCAGGTGATCCTCCCAGGTGGAGCTAAAGACAGCAATGTCATCAAGATATGCTGCACAAAAGTCATCCAACCCAGTAAGGACTTGATTCACCAACCTTTGGAAGGTGGCAGGTGCATTCTTCAGACCAAAGGGCATTACCAAAAATTGATAATACCCACCTGGGGTTGAGAATGCTGTTTTGGCCTTAGACTCCTCAGCTAATCTGATTTGCCAATAGCCAGCGGTCAAGTCAAATGTGCTTAAAAACTTAGCAGAAGCTAGTTTGTCTATGAGCTCATCTGCCCTTGGAATAGGATGTGCATCTGTCCTGGTGACAGCATTGAGTCCTCTGTAATCCACACAGAACCTCATCTCTCTCTTGCCGTCTTTGGTGTGAGGTTTGGGGACCAGAACCACTGGGCTAGCCCAGGGGCTCTCTGAGGGTTCAATGACACCTAATTCCAGCATTTTGTGTACCTCAGCCTTTATACAGTCCCTGACGTGGTCAGGTTGTCTATAAAGCTTGTTCTTTACAGGCAGACTGTCACCAGTGTCCACCACATGGGTACATCAGTCAGTTTGACTAGGTATCAAGGAAAACATGTGTTGAAATGATTGTAGAACCTGTCTACATTCAATCTGTTGATGATCAGTGAGGTTGCCTCCCAGGGTCACTCCTTCAACTGAACCATCCTCAGGGTTCTGAGACAACAGGTCTGGGAGAGGGTCACTCTCTTCCTCCTGTCCCTCATCTGTAGCCATGAGCAAGCCCATGTCTGCCCTGTCAACATATACTTTTAACCTGTTAACATGGAGTACCCTGTGGGGACTCCTGGGAGTTCCTAGGTCCACCAAGTAGGTGACCTCTCCCTTCTTTTCCAGGATTGTATGGTGTCCAGACCATTTGTCTTGGAGTGCTGCTGGGGCCACTGGCTCCAACACCCATACCTTCTGTCCTGGCTGAAACTCAACCAAGACAGCCTTTTAGTCATGCCAAGCTTTCTGTAAGGCCTGGCTTGCCTCAAGGTTTTTGGATGCCTTCTCCATATACTCAGCCATCCTGGAGCGGAGACCAAGTACATAGTCCACTATGTCTTGTTTAGGCGTTTTGAGAGGTAACTCCCATCCTTCCTTCACTAAACACAGTGGGCCTCTTACAGGGTGCCCAAACAACAGTTCAAAGGGGCTGTAGCCAACCCCCTTTTGTGGGACCTCTCTGTAAGCAAACAGAAGGCAGGGTAGAAGGATGTCCCATCTTCGCCTGAGCTTTTCAGGTAACCCTTTGATCATACCCTTTAGGGTCTTGTTGAATCTCTCAACAAGCCCATTGCATTGTGGGTGATAAGGGGTGGTGAACTTGTAGTTGACACCACATTCCTTCCACATAGCTGTCAAGTATCCTGACATGAAGTTGGTACCTCTGTCAGAAACAACCTCCTTAGGAAACCCCACTCTGGAGAATACTCCCAGCAGGGCCCTGACCACAACAGGTGCTGTAGTGGTCCTAAGGGGAATTGCCTCTGGATACCTGGTGGCATGATCCACTACCACCAGTAAAAATCTGTGCCCAGATGCAGTGGGAGGATCCATGGGACCCACTATATCTATTCCCACTCTTTCAAAGGGGACCCCCACCACAGGTAGTGGTATTAGGGGGGCCTTTGTTGTGCCACCTGATTTGCCACTGGCTTGGCAGGTCACACAGGAGCGACAAAACTCCTTGGTATCTTCATTCATGTGAAGCCAGTGAAAGTGAGGGACAAGCCTGTCCCAAGTCTTGTTCTGGCCTAAGTGTCCTGCTAAAGGAATATCATGGGCCAAGGTAAGAAGGAAGCCCCTAAATTGCAGAGGTATAACCAACCTCCTGGTTGCACCAGGTTTTGGGTCTCTAGCCTCTGAATAAAGGAGCCCATCATCCCAATACACTCTATGGGTACCTTGAGCATTCCCAGCAGCCTCAGCAGCAGCCAGCTGTCTGAGGGGTTCAAGAGAGGGACAGGATAACTGAGCCTGCCCCAAGTCAGCCCTGGAAGGTCCCCCTGTCCCCAGAAACTCAACCTGATCAGGTTCAAGCTCTTCAGGGACAGTTCCTTCAGGGTCCTCTAGATCATCTTCCTGGGAAGGCTGATCATCACTTGTGGGCAGGGGGGAAGGCACAGCCTTAACCCTCCTGTTCTTCTTCTTGGTCGGTGCTTGGTCCATTGTTCCAGGATCCAAGACCTGTGGTTCAGTAAGGCACTTTTTGGCCTGTGACCTGGTCACAGCAAGGACATGTGGTGATATACCTAACATCTCTGCATGTGTCCTGTACTCCACTTCTGACCATAGAGAACTCTCTAGGTCATTGCCCAACAAACATTCTACTGGGAGGTCTGCACTAACCACAACCCTTTTGAGGCCAGTTACCCCTCCCCATGAGAAGTTAACAACTGCCACACTATGTGAAGTAGTGGCATTGCTGGCATTGGTCACCAGGTAATTCTCACCTGGTATGTACTGTCCAGGGTCCACAAAGCCTGGTGTCACCATAGTGACACTGGCACATGTGTCCCTGTAGGCTTGAGCCACTTTTTCATTTATTAAAGGAGTCTGTCTGTACTTGCCCAGGTTACTGGGGCTCACAGTCAGGGACAAATCCATGTCCCCATCACAGATCAAGACTGCCTGTGTCAGGGTTCTGTCTAAGTCAGAATCTCCTTCAGTTCCCATAGTTATTCCCACTACACCCTTTGTTTGGGGACCAACACTGCTAACAGTAGTACTGGGTTACAACAAACAAATGATGGACGGAATGCTGACAATGCATACATTCTCCCCCAGTCAAGAGATCTGGGTTAAATCCATCGTTCTTTTGCCCACTACACCACCCCAGTTCAGACATGGCCATATGCAAATCAGTCTTGACCCTGTGCCTCATGGGAACAGTCCAGCCCGAACTGCCAAGCCATGTCTTCCCTGGACCGGAATCAAGCATCCTAGGACCGGTTTCTGGCTATCAGCCGTCATCAGCCAGGATAGCTTGACTCCAGTGGCGTAGTGAGCACGGGTCCCACGTCTGGGAATACCCATCCCACTTAGGGCGAAAAGCGTTACAACAAACAAATGATGGACGGAATGCTGACAATGCATACATTCTCCCCCAGTCAAGAGATCTGGGTTAAATCCATCGTTCTTTTGCCCACTACACCACCCTAGTTCAGACATGGCCATATGCAAATCAGTCTTGACCCTGTGCCTCATGGGAACAGTCCAGCCCGAACTGCCAAGCCATGTCTTCCCTGGACCGGAATCAAGCATCCTAGGACCGGTTTCTGGCTATCAGCCGTCATCAGCCAGGATAGCTTGACTCCAGTGGCGTAGTGAGCACGGGTCCCACGTCTGGGAATACCCATCCCACTTAGGGCGAAAAGCGTTACAACAAACAAATGATGGACGGAATGCTGACAATGCATACATTCTCCCCCAGTCAAGAGATCTGGGTTAAATCCATCGTTCTTTTGCCCACTACACCACCCCAGTTCAGACATGGCCATATGCAAATCAGTCTTGACCCTGTGCCTCATGGGAACAGTCCAGCCCGAACTGCCAAGCCATGTCTTCCCTGGACCGGAATCAAGCATCCTAGGATCGGTTTCTGGCTATCAGCCGTCATCAGCCAGGATAGCTTGACTCCAGTGGCGTAGTGAGCACGGGTTCCACGTCTGGGAATACCCATCCCACTTAGAGCGAAAAGCGTTACAACAAACAAATGATGGACGGAATGCTGACAATGCATACATTCTCCCCCAGTCAAGAGATCTGGGTTAAATCCATCGTTCTTTTGCCCACTACACCACCCCAGTTCAGACATGGCCATATGCAAATCAGTCTTGACCCTGTGTCTCATGGGAACAGTCCAGCCCGAACTGCCAAGCCATGTCTTCTCTGG
This sequence comes from Triturus cristatus, assembly GCF_964204655.1. NCBI lineage: Eukaryota > Metazoa > Chordata > Amphibia > Caudata > Salamandridae > Triturus > Triturus cristatus. The sequence goes on along the minus strand of NC_140582.1, from coordinate 875,384,200 downwards.
ACCGGAATCAAGCATCCTAGGACCGGTTTCTGGCTATCAGCCGTCATCAGCCAGGATAGCTTGACTCCAGTGGCGTAGTGAGCACGGGTCCCACGTCTGGGAATACCCATCCCACTTAGGGCGAAAAGCGTTACAACAAACAAATGATGGACGGAATGTTGACAATGCATACATTCTCCCCCAGTCAAGAGATCTGGGTTAAATCCATCGTTCTTTTGCCCACTACACCACCCCAGTTCAGACATGGCCATATGCAAATCAGTCTTGACCCTGTGCCTCATGGGAACAGTCCAGCCCGAACTGCCAAGCCATGTCTTCCCTGGACCGGAATCAAGCATCCTAGGACCGGTTTCTGGCTATCAGCCGTCATCAGCCAGGATAGCTTGACTCCAGTGGCGTAGTGAGCACGGGTCCCACGTCTGGGAATACCCATCCCACTTAGGGCGAAAAGCGTTACAACAAACAAATGATGGACGGAATGCTGACAATGCATACATTCTCCCCCAGTCAAGAGATCTGGGTTAAATCCATCGTTCTTTTGCCCACTACACCACCCCAGTTCAGACATGGCCATATGCAAATCAGTCTTGACCCTGTGTCTCATGGGAACAGTCCAGCCCGAACTGCCAAGCCATGTCTTCTCTGGACCGGAATCAAGCATCCTAGGACCGGTTTCTGGCTATCAGCCGTCATCAGCCAGGATAGTTCGACTCCAGTGGCGTAGTGAGCACGGGTCCCACGTCTGGGAATACCCATCCCACTTAGGGCGAAAAGCGTTACAACAAACAAATGATGGACGGAATGCTGACAATGCATACATTCTCCCCCAGTCAAGAGATCTGGGTTAAATCCATCGTTCTTTTGCCCACCACACCACCCCAGTTCAGACATGGCCATATGCAAATCAGTCTTGACCCTGTGCCTCATGGGAACAGTCCAGCCCGAACTGCCAAGCCATGTCTTCCCTGGACCGGAATCAAGCATCCTAGGACCGGTTTCTGGCTATCAGCCGTCATCAGCCAGGATAGCTTGACTCCAGTGGCGTAGTGAGCACGGGTCCCACGTCTGGGAATACCCATCCCACTTAGGTCGAAAAGCGTTACAACAAACAAATGATGGACGGAATGCTGACAATGCATACATTCTCCCCCAGTCAAGAGATCTGGGTTAAATCCATCGTTCTTTTGCCCACTACACCACCCCAGTTCAGACATGGCCATATGCAAATCAGTCTTGACCCTGTGCCTCATGGGAACAGTCCAGCCCGAACTGCCAAGCCATGTCTTCCCTGGACCGGAATCAAGCATCCTAGGACCGGTTTCTGGCTATCAGCCGTCATCAGCCAGGATAGCTTGACTCCAGTGGCGTAGTGAGCACGGGTCCCACGTCTGGGAATACCCATCCCACTTAGACCGAAAAGCGTTACAACAAACAAATGATGGACGGAATGCTGACAATGCATACATTCTCCCCCAGTCAAGAGATCTGGGTTAAATCCATCGTTCTTTTGCCCACTACACCACCCCAGTTCAGACATGGCCATATGCAAATCAGTCTTGACCCTGTGCCTCATGGGAACAGTCCAGCCCGAACTGCCAAGCCATGTCTTCCCTGGACCGGAATCAAGCATCCTAGGACCGGTTTCTGGCTATCAGCCGTCATCAGCCAGGATTGCTTGACTCCAGTGGCGTAGTGAGCACGGGTCCCACGTCTGGGAATACCCATCCCACTTAGGGCAAAAAGCGTTACAACAAACAAATGATGGACGGACTGCTGACAATGCATACATTCTCCCCCAGTCAAGAGATCTGGGTTAAATCCATCGTTCTTTTGCCCACTCCACCACCCCAGTTCAGACATGGCCATATGCAAATCAGTCTTGACCCTGTGCCTCATGGGAACAGTCCAGCCTGAACTGCCAAGCCATGTCTTCCCTGGACCGGAATCAAGCATCCTAGGACCGGTTTCTGGCTATCAGCCGTCATCAGCCAGGATAGCTTGACTCCAGTGGCGTAGTGAGCACGGGTCCCATGTCTGGGAATACCCATCCCACTGGAGTCAAGCTGTCCTGGCTGATGACGGCTGATAGCCAGAAACCGGTCCTAGGATGCTTTATTCCGGTCCAGGGAAGACATGGCTTGGCAGTTCGGGCTGGACTGTTCCCATGAGGCACAGGGTCAAGACTGATTTGCATATGGCCATGTCTAAACTGGGGTGGTGTAGTGGGCAAAAGAACGATGGATTTAACCCAGATCTCTTGACTGGGGGAGAATGTCTGCATTGTCAGCATTCCGTCCATCATTTGTTTGTTGTAACGCAACAGTAGTACTGGGAGCAGGTGCCTTAGGGGCAACAGTGTTGGGGGCTCCACCCTTCTTACAATCACTAGTCCAGTGAGTTGTATTCTTGCAAAATTTGCACCAGGGTTTCTTTGGACTTTCTTTCTTCTTCCCTTTAGGCTGGGACCCACCCTCGTTAGTACTAGTTTGGGGCCCTGTTGAAGACTTCTGGTCTTTAGATTTCTGATCTCCACCCTTTTGGTCTGTTTTCTTCTGATCACCCCCTTGGCCCTGGTTCTGGTTCTTTTGCTTAACCCTGGTTCTGACCCATTTGTCTGCCTTCTTTCCCAATTCTTGGGGAGAGGTCAGATCTGAGTCAACCAAGTGTTGATGCAGTTGCTGGTTCTGACAGTTATTTAAAATCTGTTCTCTCATCATCAAATTGTACAATCCTGTATAATCAGACACCTTACTTCCCAGCAACCAACCCTCCAAAGCCTTAGTGGCACATTCAATGTATTCTGACCAGTCCTGAGTCTGTGTCTTCTGGGTGTCTCTGAACATTAACCTGTACTGTTCAGTGGTTAAGCCTAACCCATCAACTAGGACACTCTTCAGGGCTCTGTAGTTTCTGACATCCTCCTCCCTAACTGTGAGGAGTCTATCTCTGCCTCTTCCTTCAAAGGAGAGCCATAAGATTGCTGCCCACTGGTCTTCAGGAACCTGCTGCACTTTGCAGGCTCTCTCAAGAGCAGTCATCCATTTGTGGATGTCATCCCCACTTTTGTAGGGGGGCACAACCTTGGACAGGTTCCTATTATCAAAGACCCTATCTTTGTCCTTAGGGACAATGCTGCCACCAGTGGGTATAGACCCACTCTCGTTAGGTTGCCGAGCCTTACTCAGTTTCTCTTCCATCAGAGCTACTTCTAGCTCCTGTTTCCTGATTCTCAGCTGAGCTTCCTGCATTCTGGCCTCATGTTCCCTCCTCTGAGGGGTGGTCATCCTTCTCCTGGAGTGACCTTGAGAGCCTCTAGAGGTATGAGAAGCATTAGATTCACCTGAGTGATTCCTTTGCCTCCCAAGCCCCTGGTTAAGTCCACTGGGGAGATCCAATGGGATGATCCCATTGTCAGTCCCCAATAGCCTTAGGTTAGCTGGGCCACGTATAACACTCGGCACTGGGCTAGTTCTCCCTTCATCCTCACTACCTTCTGTATCAGTACCCTTCTCACTTTCATCCCCTGTAGTATGAATCTCATCTAAGGGGTGACTATTGGAAAGGGGTACCTCAGTAGCATCTTCAGAAGGGGGGGCCTCCTGTTCCAGTCCCTAAGGGGCCTAACTGGGAGGCTTTCTTGAGAGCTTTCTGATTTTCATCAGCCTGTAAAAGCTCGCTGAGTTCAGCAGAAGTAGGATTCTTGGGCTGTTTAAGGCCCCTGATATTTGCCAACTGCCTGAGCTCATTTTGATTTAGGGTAGCAAAGAGAGTTGGTGCCCTCTGGGGGTCACTCTCGACAGAGATGGGTACCTTGGACCCCTCTGCCCCCTCCATTGCTCTTAAGTGTGGGTGGATGTGTTGCAATCTACCTACACTTGGGTTTACCTACTAAACCTATCTAGTAGTTGAAGTCAGGGTGTGCTACTCCCTTTGCTCTACAACAACTAAGTTCAGTAGAACTTAAGTATATCTATCTTGTTTTATATGTACCTACAGGTACCTATGTGATCTTTCAATTGGTAACCAAGAGATTACAATGGTAAAACACAGCAAGCTCAAATCCAACCGCTGCTCACCAATGTGAGAAGTTGGCCTGGTATATGATGTTCACTAGTTACAGTGACCACCTTGTACCATGCCAAGCAACCCTTATGGTGTGGTTGTAAGTCAACCTTTTCGGACTAGCTGCCCTAGTGGTAGCGTAGGCTAAGCAGTCTTTGAGGCTAAACTCGTTAAAGCGTGTTAAGCAGGCTGTTTTACCAAATGCAACCCCCCTTTATACCAATGAAAGGACACCACACAGATATATATTGAAAATATATATGTATTTATTTCTCAAAGTATCCCCTAGACTCTTTATGAGCACGGGAGCACAAATCGTTAAACAAGACAACGTTATAATATACAGAAGTTGCACTTTATATGGATGGGCCCTGGTGGCCACTCAAACCATATACTAAAATAGTGGTATAAGTACCACGAACCGGGAAAGGAAAAGGCATAGGGCCTCTAGAATCGCTGGGCCTACAAGGAGCTAACTTCAGTTAGTGACCAGGAGGTCCACAGGTCGCATGTGCAGTGAGGACAGTTACACGCGGGCTCCCATAGGTTTTCAATGGGTGCGTAAAAGTTACAAAGTTACTGCAGAAAGGGTCTTCTGAATGGACTACGATCTTAAGATTTGAAACACAGACACTAGAGATGATTCTCTACACTTGGGCACCGGAGTGCCAGCTTTACCTCACCCACAGGAAGCGGGTGCATAGGTCTCGAAGTGCGTCGGGTTTCTTCTATCGATACAATGGAGCCTGATGACAAAGATGCTGCAGGCGGTCGGTCCAGAAGAGATGCGGTGGATCCAAGGGTGGATCGGAGTTGTAGAAGACCAAAAAGCAGAGGGGACAGTGTTCACAGTCACTAGCCAGTGACCGGCGTGGCACCAGGTAGGTACCAGGCGATGTCGGGTGCAAACAGGTGGTGAAGGGTAGCTTGTCTCCGCAGCCACGTGGTCCCTGAAGGTCGACGACGTCCAGGAGTCGGTTCACCAGCTGTCCCACACAGGCTCTCGCTGTCGTTGGTGTCGGCGACTCAAAAGAAGCAAACAAGCCTTGGCAAAGGCAGGAGTCGTGGAAAGAGATAAAAGCTGATTGTTCTGACCAGCAAGGTCAGAGGGGCTGCTCTTTTGGAGAGCAGCTAGGGCCAGTCTGGAGCAACTAGACCAGTGTCGTTGATTTTAGGTTTCGTCGCCAAAATGGCCACTAGCCAACGGGCCAGGGACCGGGCAGGCGCGTCGAGATGCAAAGTGCTGAGGGGCCCCACGCAGATCGTGGAGATGCTGGAGGGCTCACCTTTGGTGCAGATGCTGCTCGATGGTTGGGCTTCTCAGGACCCAAAGCACAACTTGGAGGGAGCCTCTGTCGCTGCGCTTGCAGCTTGTCGTCGGTCTTTCAAGATGGCTGGCTCCACGTGTCTCGGTGCCTCCACGGGTTCCTTCTTCTCAGGGACTGTGGATCGGGCGGTGAGAGGTCTGGAGGTCCAGGTCTTGTCGGGCTCTGGGCTCGGACTCCGGCTGGAGGCGGCAGCAAAGCAGGCGTTCAATAGCTGGTTGGTGCTTGCGTTAGCAAGATGGTCACTCCCTGACCATAGGGGAGATTTCCTTCAGTCCTCTGTGCAGCAGAGCGTCGAAGTTCCCGTCTTCTTCTTGTGGTTAAGTTGATTCCAGGATGTCTGAAGTCTTAGGACACAGCTCCTACCTTTAAGCGGATTCTAGGGGCCGGACTACCTGCTAGGTCCCTCCCTAAGGGTGGGACCAGGAAGGGGGGTGGTTACACCCCCAATCCTTTGTCCAGCTCGCCCCAGGTCCGGGGCTGGTGTGCCCCAGGACCGGTTTGAACTGGCATATGCACCGAGGCTCCTTGTGAGCCTCAGGCATGTCTGGTTTCTTTCAAGCCCTACCTGACCAATACACAAAATCCTGTCTGGGGTGGTGCACGCACCTCCCCTGGCAGGAAACCCTTTGTCCACACCTCCCAAGCTGGAAGGACTCCCAGCAGCAGGAGGGCAGACTTGTGTCTGTGGTGGCAGCATCCATTTTGTGGAGCTGAGGCTATGCCTGATTTTACCCGGGTTTCAGGTACTGTACATGTCGTGTCCCTCTAGAAGGGTGGAATGCTAACCCCGTCGCCAGAATTGGCGAGGGGTTAGTATTCCAATTCGTATGACACCTTACTCGACATGTTTTGATAAAGCCAAACCAAAGATAGCATTTAACCGCGAGGTTCATAATGCACTTAAGAGTATATGGTATGACGATATCTGGAAACAGTAGAAGGAAGTTGTTCCGACCACTGCAGACAGGCTCAGCTCATGCCAGAGCACTATCTCACATGGAACCAAGCACTCTGCCTTCAGGATTGTCAAGGCCTGCCATAGGAGTGACTTATAGGTTACCAGGTGTCCCATTTAAGGTTAGGTATAGGTATACTACACCTAAGTAAGAGGTGGTTACACCAACTTACCCCAGCTGAGTGATCAGCCAGTTGTGTCAAATTTGTTAGACCAGGCCAGGGGTGGCACAATACATGCTTCAGCCCCTGGTAGGCCTTAGATACACCAATGCCCTGGGTACCTAGTGTACACTGGTACAGGGGCTCACAGGGTGATCCACTTCCAATTGGTTATGCACCTAGGGTGCATAGTGTAAATTTAGTAGAGAGAACAGCAGGCTGGGGGTCTGATTAGCAGGCCCACAGCCTCAATATGTCAAAAACCAGTGAAGCAAAAAGCAAAAATTTGGGGTGACCATAGGATAGCAGACCCTACTCTCCTACATTGCTTTTAAATGATAAAAAGCACATTTATGACATTTGAATCCTGTTTAGTTCCATTTGTAAGAATTTGGACTATATTCCGTAACACAAAAATTGTATTGCAATAAAATTGCACCCTAATCAAAATACATAAGGGCAATTCAAATCTTTCAGCACCCTCAATCTCAAAAGAACTTGATAACAATAAGCAATGCATTTGCAGGCAGGAAAGAAAAAGGAAAAAACAGAACACAAAATGATTTCACGATACCTAAGCCCCCCTGTGCAATCACATCCACCAAAGCAAAGTACTGCAGCGACACCATCAATGAAGCCCCCAACAGAAGCTTAATTTTTTCACGGCATTCAAGCAATGCATCTGCCTTCTGCCAGATCTACCTTACCTGTTACATGGTGATTTATAGAGCGCTCATTCACCAACAGGTCTCTTGGCGCTATGGGGGCACAGAGAAGAAGGAGTGAATGAAGAAAGAACAGAAAAAAGGAAACAGCTAGTTGTACGCCAGGGTAAACAGCCACGTTTTTAGTAGTTTCCTGAACCGCACGTAATCCGCCTCAAGCCTAGTAGAGGTAGGCAGTGAGTTCCAAAGCTTTGGGCCCAGAAAGGAGAACCGTGTCCCACCAATGCGTTTGCGTCTGATTTAGGGTACTGTCAAAAGATTCAGATTCATTGATCTCAGAGCACGCTGGGGCATATGCTTGCTAATATGCGAGGAAATGAACCTAGGGCCTGTTTCTTGAATGGCTTTGAAAAGGCTGCAGCCAGTTTTAAACATCGCACACTGCTCCACTGGGAGCCAGTGGAGATTTTTAAGCAGCTGAGTGATGTGGCATCTTCTATCCTTAAGATAGATGATTCTTGCTGCTTGGTTTTAAATTATCTGAAGATGATGCCTCAAATATAATGGGATCCCAAGGTAGAGGGCATTTCTGTAATCGATTTTTGAGAGAACAAGGGCAACCACAATTTGAATACTGGCATCTTTACTAAAGAACCGTCTAATCTTACGCAATTTGCGGAGTTGAACGAAGCAGGCAGACGTGACTGAACTAATTTGGGCACTCATAGAGAAGTCTGAATCAATATGGAGACCCATGCTCTTTATCACGGGTTTAGGAATTGGGGCCACACCTAGCTCTAGGGGCCAGTAAGAGGGTGTCCAATGAACCAGTTTGTTGCTAGGAATGATGATCTCCGTTTTTTCAGAATTGAGTTTCAATTGGTTCTTGTCCATCCAAGTTTTTAGATGCATCATGGAGCTCCTGACAAAATCATTCGATTCAGTAGTGTTCTCCACAGTGAAAATTAGCTGCATGTCATCAGCATAGTTGAAGATTTTAACCCCCAACTGCCAGAGACTCGACATTAGGGGGCGTATATAAATGTTGAACAGGATTGGCGAAAAAGAGGAACCCTGTGGGACCCCGCACCTCATTGTAACAAAATTAGATTTAAAAGGAGATAGCCACACTGATTGTTTACGGTCCTCTAAAAAGGAGCTGAACCAGTCCAGAGCCAAACCTCCGAGACCCGCTGCGGCAATGCGATCCAACAAAATTTTGTGGTTCCCTGTGTCAAAAGCCTCAGACAGGTCTAGGAGGATGAGGGCCTGAGAACGGTCAATGTCAGTCTTTCCTTTAAGATCGTCTAAGACAGATAAAATCACAGATTCAGTTGAGTGTGCTGGACGAAAACCAGCCTGGTGGGAGTCCAGAAACCTATTTCTCACTGCCAGGAAAAGTGAAATGCCCTCAACCCCTTTGTCAATGAAAAGACACAGAATATGCAAAAGCACATTAAGAACTCCATGGCTGCTTCAATGAACTTGGTCCTTGTTTCGGACTGGTGCACCATCACATATGTCTTTTATTGTTTTATTTGGACCAGTCTTGCTCAACTAGACCCCGACTGTTCGTTTACAATTTTTTGTGCTAAAAACAACTACAACTTTGAAAAATCAAATTCCCAGTTGCCTACGTCTGATTTTTGTTGTGTGGGTCAACTTTTGAACTGTTTTCATACTGAATAATGATTTACACATTTCTCCAAAGTAATGCCTGTCTGCTCTGTGCTACACCTACCATGGTTTGAGTTCTACTCCATATTATTAAGACCTAACTGGAGCTAGTCAGGAATAGTACCTTTATTACTTGAAGAGGAGTACAATGAACTTCAAGTAATAATGGCAGCAGTTCACTTTATAGGCTTTATGCAAAAACATTACCATATTTGAAACAAAATAATAATCCACTTCAGTGGGCTAACTTCATCGAACAGTTCATAGGTGATGTTCTCCCAGTAAGAGAAGATATAACATTTCATGGACCTACGTCCTGTCTCAAATATTGGGAAAAAATTATATAGGCTGCTAGTACTTCTAAACAATGCTATATTATCATTTTCACCACAGACTGTTTTTGGCTGTACCTGCTCTATAATGTAGAGTACTGTAGCAATCTAGCAATGGTTCCTTAAATTTCAGGTGGGTTGGTAATCTGCCTCTTCGTGTTTCCAGTGGGATTCCCCACCTGAGCATGTTGATAAGAATCCTCTACTCTAAAGAATACAATAGAGGAGGGGGGTCACAATGGACAGTGGCCGTTCTAACACCTCTCTTGGATGCACAATTTGATTGCCTCTCTTAAAAAAAAAAATCATATTGCAGATGCAGTTTTTCCCTATAACTGCTCACCATCTGCACTGCTACTATAGCTTCCTGTGAATAAAGTTGGGACTGTAAAAAAAACAGGCCTTTGTGTAGGTTTCCCCCCACTTTTTACCCCAATTTGGACTTCTAGGTGCAAATAAGTATTCAGACGCACCTACACTACCTGTGTTTGTGGCTGTCAATGCACAAAGTGTAGTTGTCACCTATGTCAGAGGTGTATTGGAGACAGGCTGCAGGCACACAGATCTGTAAGAGCAGAGAAATGTCCACTTTCTAAAAGTAACAATTCTAAAATACTAATGTTAAATCCAACTTTAATAGAAAATATGATTTATTATTACCATTCCAAAGATATGAAACATGACTCAGCTACTCCTTTCTAATCAGGAAATACAGCTTAAAAGTGTATTAAGAATTTCCCAATGTTAACCTATTAGAGAAGTATGCCCTCAATTAATGTAGGAGTTTTTCATTACCAGGACATGCAATACTTAAAAGTGCATGTCCTACCTTTTATGTACACAGCACCCTGCCCTGTGGGCTACCTTAGGGGTGACTTATGTGTAATAAAAGGGGAGTTTAAGGTTTGGCAAAGGGTTGCCAATGACAAGTCAAAGTGGCAGTAAAGCTGCACATACAGGATCTGCAGTGGCAGGCCAGGGACATGTTTGAAGGGCTACCTGTGTGGGTGGCACAATCAGTGTTACAGGCCCATGAGTAGCATTTAATTACAGGCCCTTGGGTATAGGGTATGCCACTTTAGAAGGGATGTGCAAGTAAATTAAATATGTCAATTGTGTATACACCAATTTTACCATGTTTAGGGGAGAAGCACATGCTCTTTGGCGCTGGTGGGCACTGGTAAAGTACTCAGTGTCCTAAAGCCAACAAAAACAAAAAGAGGTAAGCAGGCATCAACTTGGGGAATACCTCCCTAAGGCTTAGAAGTCTACAATGTCATTGTTTTTGCTTGGCATCAGAGCATACCTTGTTATGGTTGAGATAGAGGTGCAAGCCATTGAGTCATATTGTCACAACTAAATAACAACATTTGAGTACAATCTCTGCCTCATAGGCAAACCTTGTTAACAATTTTGACAACCAGAAGGCTGCATTATACACACTACTTTATGTGTGCAAAGTGTTCAAGTAAATATTTTTTACTTCAGTACTCAAAAATGCAAATGTTGTAAAAAATGTTTCTAAATCATACCCTGACTTATGGAATAATGTGTTTTACATATTTATTACAAAGAATTTGTTTTTGACATCAAAGATTATCCATCAAATCATCTTTCATTTCCATTAAAGACAAAAGCTTTTTTTTTTCTTTAAAGGTAAGCATTATATGTTTTTGTTTTCAAGTAAAGCTACACTAAGATGTGTTGAATGAAATCATGCTCATCATTATTTCATTTACTGTTCATACAACAATGTCTGGGTGTGTTTATGTGAAATATATTTATGTTTTTTGTGTGTTTGGTGCACATGTGGGAATAATGTACACGTCTTATCTGGTTATGTTAGTGTGTATTTGTGCTAGCAGGAAGGATGCATAACATGGGAGGTGTGTCATATAAATTTGAAGGATTGTGTTTAAAATGATGCTATCCGACAGTGAGGTAAATCAACTGGTGGAAGGAATTGGTGATGATCCCTCTACCAAAGGCACTCAGTGTTAGAAAGCACTTCTTGGCTGGAGGATCTCATGACATGCCATAGTGTGTAAAGTAAACCTTCCACTCCTGGATACAAGTTTGTTTACCTCTGTCACTACCCACACTTCACCAGGCTTGTTTAACTACCCCTATGACACATATGTGTGAGGGCATATCAAGGTGTGTAGTGACAGTTGCAGCTAATTTCGATAAGTGTGAAAATGTTTGTACCTACTTTATGCCAGTATTCTGCGCCATATCACGTTTGGTAGTCATATATGACCACTGCAAGGTCCATCATGTTAAAGACCTGCCCTTTAAATATCCAGAAAGCAGGCTGTGAAGTGTAAGAATTAAATGCACTGGGTTTGCTTTACGTTTTTAACATCCTCATTACTTGAGTTGAATTCTAACCCCTCAATCTCCTTTTGAACTTCTTGCCTTCTCTTCATGCTAAGTGGTTCTTTTTTAAGATAGCTATATCTATTCCTGTATGCATCAGGTATTAATAGATTTTGTGTCTATTAGTCTGACCTGCCATATGTCAAACAATGCATGTATCTATCAAGTTTGCAGCTTTACTGGCCATTGAATGTTCCTAAACAGAAGTAAGATCATTAATGGAAGTTCTTCCAATTGAGTACACACTTTAGGCTTAAACCAGAACGGGTGAAGTAGAGAGTGTACGATAGTGCATTAAAATCTCTGGACCAGGAACATTTGAACCGTTTTCATTATTCTCCGACCTATTATAACAACTAATTGGCATTTTGACAAGTTGATTTACTGTACGATGACCTAACACAAATTGCGCCCAGAGGTGTGTTCTGTTATCTCATGTCTAACTCTACATTGCTTGAGCCGGAGTATGCCTTCTGATAATGTAGAATCATAACTGCTGGTTGAATTTAGTAATTCATAGCCTCATGCTTTAAGGTTCCATTTATTTCTTTGTTGGTTTATTGAAACATGTTCGATGTCTTCCAGTACTCTTCTTGTCCAAGCTTAAGTCTGCATGATACTGATCATTCTCTTGCTTCAAGTTTTCTTGCTCTGTTATACATTCTACTACCTTAGTTACTGTATTTAAAAAAGGATATCCCATTCTTCTTTGCTGGGAATAGCATTATATGCGTAAAACCCATGGTACACAGTTTCCTTTCAGCTTCCAAGTGTGAGTTAGCTCAATCTATACTGAAAGAAAGTGACTAAATGATATTATATAAGTTGAGCACAGAGTGTGAACAGTTAGAGAGGAACGTTGTGCCAGGAGACAGAGATGAGATGGGCCATGCAGAATTGTATCACCTTATTTTGCTGAAGTTTAATTAATGAGGGATATAGTCTGGAATGTAATATATTGTAAACTACTACATTGTTCAACAATTTCATTTTTGTTCCTTCAAACGTTTTTGCTTGATATGTCAAGATTTAGTAATCTTTTGATTACATTCTATTATGGGGAATCACATAGTGTAAAAAGGAAATGGGATGTCATGTTCCGCAGTCACATGTAAGATCTTGTCTGTATATTACAAATGATCCTGTTTTTGACTTATAATATTGCAGTAACCCTTTGACTACATTCAATATGAGGGTATTACATGGAATGTCATGTTCCGCTTCCACATGTAGGACTGTTTCCTGTACAATGGAGCTGGTAGAATGGTATCCATCCATTGATTCATATTAATCTTGTTTCCCTATGGCAAAATCACTGGCAAAGTCCCGCATTTATGTACCTGGGATCTCTGGTGGGGGTGTCTCTATGTAGCACACAGCTGGCAGCGGTTCAATACTACTTCTCTAACTTTAATGTTCAAGCCTCTAACATGGGGCTATGAGATGCTCCTTTAATGCATACATTGGTGCAATTTGGTAGCATTGAATTTGAAATATTTATTTATTTATTTTTTAATTTTTTTATTTATGGGTTTTTATAGCGCTGGAATCGACTCCAACTGGAGTATCTCTGCGCTTTTGGGCCGGTTTGTCCTTCATTCATTGCGGAAAGAGAGAGGGCTAAGACTAGATCTCATTTTTAAACAGCAGGGTTTTGAGTTGTTTTCTGAATTTCAGGTGTTCAGAACATAATCGAAGAGTTAAAGGGAGACTATTCCACAATGTGGGTCCCACCACTGATAGAGCTTTGCCTCCGTGCCTAGCCTTCTTGGCGCGTGGCACTACCAGCAGATGCCCATTACTGGATCTGAGCAACCTGGAAGGAATGTAAGGAGTGAATTTCTTTTCCAGGTAAGAGGGACCTTGTCCATTTATGCTCTTGTGGATCAGACAGCATATTTTAAATGTTGTCCTTTGACGGATTGAGAGCCAATGTAGTTTTTCTAGGAGTGGCTTTAATGCTGTTCTTGGAGGGGCATTAAGGACCAGGCGAGCCGCCGTATTTTGTATTACCTGGGGTCTGGCCAACACTCCCTCATTGGCAGAGAGAAGCAGGCCATTGCAATAGTCGATCCGACTCAAGACAAGGGCCTGCACTAGGGTTTTTCTGAAGGGGTCCGTCAGCAAGGGGAAGACCTTGCGTAGCAGGCTGATGGTATGGAAACATATGCCTGCAACGTAGTTTGTGTGTTGTTTTAGCGACAGATCCTGGTCAAGGCGGATCCCCAGGTTTTTAAGGACCTGTTTGGGCTCTGGGACTGTGCCAAGATTAGGTGGCCACCAATCAGGTGTCCACAGTATTTTAGCTTCTCCGAACAGCATAACCTCAGTTTTGCTGACGTTGCACTGTAAGTAGTTGGTGGACATCCATTGTGCTTCAGCCTTCATGCCTGCAGAGAAGGAACTCCTTAATTCCGTGGTGAGGGTTTTAAAAGGGAAGAGGAGCTGCGTGTCATCAGCATATGACACGGGGATGAAACCAAATTTGCGCATCACTCTTGCCAGGGGTGCCACATAGATATTAAAGAGTGTTCGGCTCAAATAGGAGCCCTGTGGAACCCCTTTCGTGATTTCTACCTCCGCCGAGCGGTATGTGCACATGGTGACAGTCTGGGTACGATCGGAAAGGAAGCTCCTCAGCCAGGCAAGGGCTTTGTTCTTAATTCCTACGTTCGACAACCGGTTAATAAGGATGTTGTGTGACACGGTGTCGAACGCTGCCGACAGATCTAGTAACACTAGGATCACAGAGTAGCCTTTGTCTTGGAACATATGCAAGTCGTCCGTGACAGACAAAAGGGTGGACTCAGTGCTGTGTTTCAGCCTGAACCCAGATTGGGAGTAGTCTAGGCCGCCAGCAGTTTCAATATAGCTGGATAGGAGTCTGTTGACATATTTTCCGTCAGTTTTCCCAGAAATGGTAGCAGTGAGATGGGTCTAAGGTTAGCTAGTTCAGTCCATGGAGTAGCAGTGTTATGCTGTCTGCCTAAGAAGTTGCTTAACTCCACTAAATGCACCCTGTACATCATTGTTTGTTGGGAAGTTATGTGAAAGTCGCTTGTTGCCTCTTAATGAGGCTATGCTGGTCATGGCAAAGGGTACTTAGTGTTCCTACCCTGCACATATGTGTTACTTTTTATAGTGTGTCCCCCCAAAAATGTCCTTTTTTGGACTCTAAATGATTCTTAATTTTGTCTTCCTTTTTGTCCTTGTTATTGTTAGGATACAGTCAGGGTGTCCTTTGATGGTATTTATTGAACGTAGCTATGTGTTCCATTAGGAGTGGGGAAGTAGTCTCCATGCTCCGCACATGTGTATCAAATTGTATCTCAGTTAGCAAAACTTCATCACACCTCCCTTTCTGGGCTTTAATTTTCTTTCCCCTCTTTTGATTTAATTATTGTTATTGCGCATGAACTCTAGGGGAGATTGATTTTGATTATAATTTCATTGGATGGACTATAACAGCCAGTAGTCTTCCCCCCTCTGCATCATGATCAGGGCAGTTTAAAACGCCAACTGTGGTTCTGCAATTCATTTATGCACGATGGAGTGGGAAACCAAGGAGAACTTTGTTCCCAGTAAATGTGACACATGGGTTTCAAGTGTGGACGCAGGGTCTTCTACCCTTCTTCTTACTGTAGTTGTCATTAATTGAGCTAATTATTAAATTTTCAGGCAACTCTACATTTTGTGGTTGCCTAGATTGGATCATTAACAGGTGAGTTTTCTTCTATAAGTATATTTACCACCCTGTAACTCCCCGTGTATGGATCGGTTTTATTCATTATTCTGTTTCTTTTAATATAAGTGGACTCCACGAGTTTCGGGGTCTTCCATGCCACAAGTGAGTGGCATTGTAATTCTTTATATATTTCTTTTCTCTTGAAGTTTGGGATATGCCTTTTCTCTCCCCTTTTTTTTGTAAATATTGTGGTGTTGGTTGTATAATTAATTTAACCTCACATGGTTATTTGGTTTTGTTTTAGTGGTAGGTTTTGTTCCTCCATTAACACACTGGTGATGAGATCGCAGTGCTAGTTGAAGTTTTATCCTTTATGGATAGTGAATTAGCCCACAATGTCTCCAAGGACATGCAAATGGTGACTGCCTCTTAATTTGACAAAGGGGATGGACTCTTGAATTCCTGAGACGACGTATGCGGTCTACCTAGTGGTCATTTGTTTCACCATTGCCATTTATTTTTATATATATAAATGTTTTTTTAATCAACTTCTCTTAGAGCATATACCATATACATCCGGAGAGGATAATTTGATCATACCAGCAAAGCTGATTCAAACACCTCGAGCAGCATCCCTTCTACAAGATAAAGGAGCAATATACACACATATATTTATATATTCTTATGTTTTCAGATTTGATGTCTTACCGTTGCTGAAAAAGTATTTCTTTGTCCTGGTGACCATGCAAAAAGTTGCAAAGGTCTAAATGCCGCTGATGGACCTCTGGCAAATTGGGATAAAGCATTGATTGCATTCTGTTCTTGTTGTAATGCTGACAACTTTATTGAATTGGAAACCCTTTTCCATTGTGACTGTTTTTTGTTTACACTGAATATTGTTTGTATATGCCTGTTTAGTGTAACTTGGTGAGCACAAGTTGTTTGTTTATATACTGTATTGTGTTGTGATTTTTGTAAAAAAAACATAATAATGACTTTTACTGTTTTGAAAATTTCCCCTTTGGGCACCTATTTTACATGTTGATTTTCTGTTCAACGTATTGTTTGTGAAATATTTTTTTGCTGGAAACATTGGGGCAGATTTATGTTGCCTGGCGCATCCCTGCAAATCAGCAAGGATGCGCCAGGAATGATGCGTCACGCAAGTTTACCCTTGCGCCACACATGATGCGCCGCATTTATAATGCGGCGCATCATGGCGCAGGAATAAACAGATGCGTGACGCATCCAATGGCGTAAGGTTGGCGCAGTGCTTCAGTTGCGTCGCAAGCGCGACGCAACTCCAGCACTGTTCCAACCAACCCTATCCCTAACATGGTGCGTCAAGCCTTACGCCTGCTTCAAGCAGGCGCAGGGTTTTGGCGCATCAGCGTTGGGAAAGTGACTCAGTCAAATCTTATAGATTTGACTGAGTCACTTTTCAGGGGCGTTCCTGCGACGGAACGCCCCCCCCTATGTCGACACGCCCACGTGAAACCTGACGCAGGTTTTACGTGGCGCAGGGCTTTACATCGTGACGCATCTCCATAGATGCGTCACGATGTAAATATGGCGCAACGTGGCGCAGGGTTTACACCGCCGCTGCGTCACAAAAGTGACGCAACGGCGGCGTAAAAGTGGCGCATCTCCGACATAGATCTGCCCCATTGTGGTTTTCATATTATGTAACTGCCGCAAGTTCTGGGTTCACAGTACCCCCCCTTTTGGACGTAGGCAAAGTATAATTAGAGGCATTCAGCCTTCATTTGCTGAACTTATCAGCTCAGCTGCAAACACGGATCAGAGTAACAGACCTAACCATTATATGGAATATAAAGTCTTATTGTTTAAACACGCATTCAGGTATGAACTATCTTTGAAACTCAAGTTAGTTTTTCTTTCTCCTGCTAAGACTACCTTAGTAAGAAAGGAAATTAAGGTGGGATTGTTATAAAGTTACATAGCCAAATGTTGAAATTTTTCCTGCCGTTCACACTTCTGATGAACATTTCCGCTACCATTCTGTTTGTTTTTATTGTAGTTACAATTCATATCATATGTACTGGAATAGGATTTTGATTTTGAATTAAACCTTTAAAATACATCCATTGATTCCTAGAATTCATAATAGTGTCTTGCCTTAATGATACAATGATGGGTTTCCACTAACTCTGGGAAGTCTCATTGGATTGATTGTTACCTGAAACACATTTCAAGCAAATATAATCATTTGTGGGGTAATTGCAGTTCAAATGGCTTTTTGTCTTCTGTCTCGTGTTGGCATATTGACAATTTCCTTATGTGCAAACGGGTCTAAAAGGACTATTTTTAGGCTGTGATCTGGAAGGTTTAGAAAACATATAATATTGTTTATTCCATTGATAAATCATCGTTTATTGCTGATAGAGATGCACTATGAAATGCTGTTATAGATGTATGTCCAGTGACAGGAAAAAGATTACTAATTGCAAACAAAACAAAAGGGGGCATTCCTGCTGCTAATTATGCAAAATTTCGTAAAGATGGGTTTAATTGTTATTATGGTACTGCTAATAGTAAAGAAATCACTCAAGACTCTCATGGAGAATCATTTGTTCAAGGGTTGGTAAACTAAAAGTCTTTCTGGACTGGTTTCTGTTACAAATCATTGCAGTGCTGTGCAAGAACATGATAAAAACAGTACTGAATCTAAACTCATAACTTTACAAATAATATTTGTTCCAGTACACTCTCAGATGGAAGGGTCACAGACAAATCGAGTGATAAAATAATCAGAATGGACAGAGGGTAGCAAAATGCAGAAGAAGCCAAGTGCAGGGAGGATAGATCACAGCACGTCTTTTATTCACACATTCATCCTCTAGTGTTTGTACTTGAGGTCCTATGCAAGTCTTTCCTCCTAGTGCTCTTCTAGATTGATACACACTTCTAACTCCTGGTATCCACAGATTCCCAAATGCAACAACCCAAGCCCTGTTGTCATCAGCCCAAAAAGCAACATTTCAAATTTCAATAGACATGTTCAATAAACACAATCAGACTTTATAGTTTTGAAAATTGAAAGAGAAATATCACTGTCTGACCGAATATGCAAGTTGAGCACTGGGTAATTCTTTCCTCAACCTTCACACAAAATCGAGCATCTATCACCACATCTGTTGCTTATAGATGCTGATCACCCTGATGTGTCAAGACCTGCCAAAGAAACCTATTCACACTGATTATAATATTAAAGGTTTCATTAATACACAGCTTCTGCTGGCCAGAGATTCCCCTAGAACGCTAGGAGTGAAGTATGTTAGCCAATGTTTTCATACCGATTGTAATCTGAAAGGTTTCATTAAACCACAGTTCCTGTTGGCCAGAGATTCCCCTAGGAGCTAGGAGCGAAGTATGTTGGGCATACCGAGGCTGAACACATAATTATAGGATAACACCTATGATCTCTGGAGCCAAGATAAGAAATAGAAGCAAAAAAAATGTTACTTGCTTAAGTTACTTGATAGCATGAGTCGAAAAAAATAGATAAAGCAAGTTGCAGTTACCCTAATAGGAAAATTATTTCATATGGTTATTAGAAGATCCATTATGTATCTGCCTCACAGGCAATATACATTTACACAGAGAGGAGTCAAAGGAAGATCCTGAAACGTGTTACCAAAATATACTTTGAGCTTTTCGTTCTTTGTAATCATGGTAGATACTTAAAATACACATAAAATGCTGTGTTTAAAAAAACAAAAAAAATATATATATATTTTTTATTAAAGTCCCAAAATTACAATGCATTGAATATTAAGACCAATACATCCATAAAAAGAATTATCATTTGGGCATAATATTACATCTCCAAGAATTAATAAATAATACATAATAGATAAAGCAATAAGAAATCAGGAACAGATATAAAAAACAGACAAAAATACTGTTAGCTTTTTGACAACATGCATAAGGCAATGACCCCTCCTAATCTTAATCAAACTATGTAGCCCACATTTTTTCGAACTTCCTAAGACCCCCCCAAACGTAGTGCGTAAGTGCATTCACTTCTTTTAACCGCTTTCATCTCATGGACCCACTCCTGGACAGAAGGAATCAAATTGGTACGCCACCTTTGCAACAAAAGTGATCTAGCTACTGCCATTGCAATGTATAAAAACTTGACCAATTGGTCGGAGAGGAAAAGATCTGGGTCGAAACCAATAATAATTAACAAATCATTCACTACTAATTGTAAAGAACATTCATTTTCCAAATGACAAAAAATATCCTCCCAAAACCTCTGAATCCTAGGACATTGCAACATAATATGCGACCAATTAGCTGTAGGATCGTTAATACAGCGAAAACAGTGCGCTGATTGATTTTCGAGAGGGAGACAGGGGTTCGGTAAAGTTGCCATTTACTAAAAAATAACATCCTTCGCCAGTTTGCGCCTCTTAATGTGCTGAAATTAAGTTTATTAATAGCTGCCCACATATTAGCAGAGATTTCTAAGTCTTCATGATTCAACCATTTTTGAATTGCCTTCTGTCCAAGATCCAGGCCCCTAACTAAGGCTAAACGCTTTTTCCATGCCCCAGGTTTTCTGCTGGGTACATGCTCTAAAAGTTAATTAACTAGCTGATGTTGTTCACCAATTTGGGATACATCTAATTCAGCAAGGAATTTGTGGAAGATGTTATATGACCCCTAAAGGATAAAATCATTAACAATCAGTTGCGACATTTCGGTCATAGTCAACCATCTTCCATTCCTCAGAAAATCTGAGACCTTATGAAATCCGGCTGAGGCCCACTTTAATGTGAGTTCTCAGGAATGTGAAATCCCTGCTAATGGTAAAATACCAGATATTAAAGTAGCTGAGTTAATTACAGGGATGGAATATCTTTTATAGAGAGCCTGTCGTTTTTTAAAAAGCCATTGAAGACACTTATAACGGACCAGTTTAAGGGATTTAAATATTGACAAAGGGGAGTGGATCTGACTTTCTTTACACATTAGAATCATAAAACTATTAATAAAAAGGTTTGATTGCGATTGAGGTTTAAATCTAGATAAATATTGTGCAAAATAGGCATAATAATAGTCCCTGAGATTCGGAAGAGCTATGCCTCCCTGTTCTGAATCTTCATATAAAGTGCTAAGTGCAATACGTGATGTTTTTTTGCCCAAAGAAAGGCTGTAAACATAGACTCTATTTGGGTAAAAAGAATCCTGGTAGAGTAAAGCGGATGGTCGAAAACAAAAAAGTAAACAGAGGAAGAATAGACATTTTAATCAAGGCCACCCGGCCCAGGATGAATAAAGGAAGAGAGTTCCAGCGTAAAAACAAGGCCTGAGTTTTTCGAAGAAGCGGTGCAAAATTCAGGTGATATAGGTCACTGACACTTTCGGAAAAATATACCCCCAGATATCTCTTAGGCTTGGTATTGACGCAAGAGAGAATATCGCGGTGCAGATCCAAGCCTGCTCCACCACATTGTAAAATTTCAGTTTTCCTTTTATTAATACGATACCCACCTAAAACCTCAAAATCCTCAAAGACCTGGAAAACTTTGCCCTGAGCCTCTATCTCAGGTTTGATAATAAGCATGATGTCGTCGGCGTATAATTTCACCATAAATGGAATTGGGGGACGAATATCAGGACAGTTCCTTATTGCTATCGCCAATGGTTCAATAAAAAAAGCAAATAAAACCGGCGATAAAGGGCACCCCGGCCTTGTGCCTCATTTTACTTTAACCAGCCCGGCCACCAAAGTATTAATAATTACATTGGCTTCAGCATTAGGATATAAATTATGGATCAGGGCCGTGATCTTTGAGAAAATACCAAAATGACCTAAAATCGTAAACAATGTCTTCCACACGACAAGGCCAAAAGCCTTCTTGGCATCTAAAAGAAGGATTAATTGGGGTATCGTCTGAGTGTCAAAATAGTCCAGCACCTCAGTTAAATAATGTGTATTGGTGGCTAATTGCCTACCCGCAATAAAACCATTCTGATCCGAATGGATCAATTGTGCAGCGTGTTGATTAAACCGAATTGATAACAATTTAGTGACAATTTTGTAGTCTGAATTTAGCAACATTTTTGGGTGATTTAGTTCGGGTCCTCGCTATTATTATCTTTTTTCAAGAAACTAACTATATTGCCTTGTCTATTGCCTTGTCTAAAGGACTCTGGAATTGCCCCCCCCCTCCAACATGGAGTTCACTAAACAAAGGAAAAAATCCGCAACTGAACTAAAAAAAACTTTAAAAAATTCAGGCGGAAACCCATCCGGGCCACAGGCCTTGCCATTTGGCAGATTCTTAATGACCTTCTCCAACTCTTTCCTAGTAAAGGGGCTTGTCATCGATAGTTTTTCCCTTTCCGAGAGTATCGGTAATCCGTTATTCTGCAAAAATCTTTTTAGGAAAGTCATATCCACAGACTGTTGTTGACCATAAATAGACCCATAATGGTTTAACATTATTTCACCGATTTTGACTGGGTCATCTGTGCGAGAGGAAGTTAAGGGGCATTTTAATGCATTGATCTGATTGGAAGCAGCCTGCTCCCTAGCTTGCCAAGCTAAAAACCTCCCCGTAAAATTACTTTCCTCATATGTTTTTTGGCGATATTGTTGAAAAGAGGCTTCACTCTGAGTGTAGTAGATAGTACTGAGTTCACGCTTAGCCTTATCCAGCTGGCGCTGGTTAAACACAGAGGGATTGTTAGGATATACAGAGTAAAACCCTTGGACCTTCTGCTCCAAGTTTCTCTTATCTTCCCTAGCTTGTTTTACCTTTTCTGCATCTTTTCCAATGATTAACCTCCGAATGAAGGCCTTGAGTGTGTCCCAGACCACAGTCAGTGGTGCAGTCTCACGATTCCGTGATAAAAATTCCTTAATCTCTATTCCAATAAAACCCACCCAGTCCTCTTCACTAAAATATTGTCTGTTCAGCGACCATCTTTTAGGGGTCCTAGCGCAATATCCTAATTGTACCTCAAGCACCAACATAGCATGATCAGAGAATCCGTTATGTAGCAATCTCTGCTGGCTAAAGCACAATCTCCAAGAGACCAGGAAAAAGTCAATGCGTGACGAGGTACGGAATCTACCTGACCAACAAGTATAAGCTATTTTAGTTGGAAGGGCCGCACGCCGTGGATCATGTAGGTCCAAAGTTGCTCCATAATGTTGCATGGTTCCTAAAACTTTAGGTTTCAGTTGTTTTTTAGCCCGCGCTGAGGAGTTGATTTTAGGATTCATTAAGACATTAAAATCTCCCCCCAGAATCAGCTCACCCGGTACCTGAATTAGGGACTGAAACAGATCCTCAAAGACCTAGGGATTATCCTCAACTGGGGCGTATATGCTGACAAAAGTTATCGGTCTCTGTCTCTGTCTGAGAATGCAGGTAACCCAGCACCAACAACCATACTGATCTTTATCAAAATTGACAACCTTCGCGTGACAATTTTTACTTAAAAATATTGCTGTCCCTCTATGGGAAGCTGAGGATGAAGAGAATCCCCTATAAGCTGCCCAAGACCTAAACATAGAAAAATCTGGCAACTTTGCAGCTGCTATATGGGTCTCTTGTAGAAGAATCACAGCTGGGTTTTCTGTTTTAATCCACAGCTCAATTGCCCGCATTTTCTTTTTATTGTTAAGGCCATTAACATTAAACAAGACCACTTTCAACAAATCCTTGCTAGCCATAATTAAGAACCGACCAAAACTTAGGCTCCCTAAACACCCTACCCAGAGTCAAACTAAAAAATGGATGTATAAAACCTGAATGTATTTGCAAAAAAATGACTTCGTGTTTTCCCTTATGCTCCCAAACCTCCCCTCGTGACCCCTCCCCCCAAAAATGTGGAAAACCCCACACCGACCACACTGACCACATTTAACCCCCCATCTAACCTGGGTGTCATGTTATTACACCCGAGTGATCCTACCCCTAGCCCCCACAGCAATGCCTAAAATTGTCAACTATTGATTAAACATGCAAGCAAACGTGCGTTATAAGGGTGGAACCCCTACTATAATCAAAATAACAGCTTGGCAAACAACTTGACCCTCTTATGACCATGGCATTTATAATAAGTCAAGCATTTTCCTTCTGAGCCTTGGAGCCCTGCGAGATCTCTTTTAATAATTCATGGGCTTCATCCAGGTCAGAGAACATACAAAATTTGCCCTTAACCAAGACTCTGAGTTTAGACTGTTGGGCAATAGATGCTTGCGCCCCATTAGCTTTAAACAAATGAAGCATCTTCACGAATTCCTTTCTCCTACGTGCCGCCACAGCAATCATATCTGAGAAAATACGACATTTTACAGTTTCTTTCACTTCAAACTGTCTTTGTTGGAATGCTTTAGTCAGAATTTACATGATAGTCTGCAAAGTTTAACAATATTGTCCGTGACATCGTAGAGCTAGGAAACGGATGAGCAGGAACACGATGAGCCCTGGTGATGGTAAGATCTCCTTCGAACTCTGGGATGACCCTTTGTTTAATGAAAGAGTTGACCCACTGCAGGGTTTGGGAGCCCTCAATTCCTTCCGGGATTCCAACTATCCGGAAATTGGACCTCCGGGAATGATTTTCTAACTCCTCCAGTTTGTTCTCAAGAAGAATTTTACTTTTGGCTGCCACTTTGGCTTCTCCCATTACAGTAGTCATCTGGTCCTCTAGAGCTGAGATCCGGGCTTCTGCCTCCTGGTGTTTAATTGGAAATCTTGACATTGTCTCTTTGATTTTCCCTAATCGTTGATGAAGAGAGGCAAGTTCATCTTTCTGAGTTCTCTTTAACTCGCGGACTTCCTCCAGAATTAACTTTAACATGTCTTTGACACTGATCTGGAATTCACCAGCTGGCTCCATATTTGGGCTAGAGATAACATGGGGAGGATCATCAGTAGAAGAGGAAGACCTCCCTACCATTATCCCCTCGGGAGACATCAGGCCAATCGGGGATACCAGTTCTTGCGCTAGAACCCGGAGCTGTATCGGTGTCTTGACTTGGGGAGTCATCGATGAGCCGGGGGCACTGGAGGCAACAACAGCCTGACCAGATGCTTCTGATGTTTCTGGTTGCCCCACTTGTCTCCCATCCTGAGCGATCGGCAAAGTTAAGGAGGACAGTTCATCCTGATTTGGATTTGGTCCCAAAGATGTCTCCATGATTATAAGAGGATCACTTTTCAGGATATCTTGCCATTTTTCCTGACTAATAGGGGCCAAGTCTACTGCTGGTACTGGAGCTGGTGGTACCATGACCCCTGAGGGTTCCTTAGAAAGGTTCAGGGTTGGGCTGGAGCCTAGAGAGGGGGATTGCAGCGTTGTTTTCTTCAAAAATAATGCAAATTGTTTTGCTTCTTTTGTCTCTTTCGCCTTTTTGAACCCTTCGTACCCCAAATTATCCTGCAGAAATGTAGCTGGCTTAGCTGTAGCTACATTCTTATCTGCCATGCCCACCGTGCCCAACTGTTTTGAAGATGCAATAAAGGTTAACTCCCCCTCTTCTGAGCTCTCAAATGCAGAATCCAATCCGAGCAAATTGGGGGCATTCTCCTTGCTAGCCAGTCAGGCTGCCTCTTTTGCCTCCTTCGCCTGGGTCCGGCGAGTTTTAACTTTGAGGCGGGCATTAAGCAGTTTTCCCATTTTAACCTCTGCAGCTCCCTGCCACTCCCGGTATGATTTGATGGCGCTTAAAAATATGCTTCCATTATGCTTCTTTTATGTAGTCTTTCCTTAGAAGATATAGCTGAACCAAAGAGGCAGTGAAGAAGCAATGGAGCGTGAAGTTAAAATACACACACCGAGGAAACACCGAGGAGACACCTTGTGGAGAGGGGAGAAAGGAGTAAAAGTTTATTCAGCTCTCCGATGATAACCGGCTGTGCAAGGAGTGCCAAGCTATGCAAGTCGTTTTTTTGTGTGACTTTTTTGAATTTCGTTGCACTTATTTCTGCTTAACTTTTAGGGAGATATTCACAGTCGGGGACTTACAACTTCGCGCCTGACACTCAGCCTTTGCAGATCAAAACAGCGCGGCGTCCATCGCTTGAAACAACCTCCTCCTCCTCACCTACTGCGGGCAGCGTCCGAACCCACAGGGAAAGCCGGGGAAGCCGGGGGAGCCTTGCCGATATAACCGCCCAAGCATTTAAAGAGGAGAGAAAGCCGCCTCAGCAGCTTGTCCGAAGCAGATCCTGGCAGGAAAGCAGCACTCACTCAGCAGGGTTCATGAGAACGCCAGTCTGCTGCACGCCAAACACGGTCCACCATTGCTGGGGGCGGGGTGGTGATCACCTGCGGCTACTCAGAGGTGTGGTTCTCCGTAGCCCGTATGAGTTCCACCGAGGATCTACATAAAATGCTGTGTTGTTATTAGTAACTACTGTCAAAATAAACTTCAGAATGTGAAGGAAATGTCTTTTGCCTATTTGTGATCTTATCATTAAAGATGGTACTCATTGAGTAATTGAGAAGGTGATAGGCTATCATAGACAACATCAGGATATGTAAACAAATTCATGATTTCAGTGTTTGACATCTGTTATGGTCTTAGTGAACAGGACAAGACTGAGGTTCAGATGTATTAAACATTTTTATGGTTGCACACAGTCCAAATTACAGCATATTGTTTTACAGTATACTAAAGTAATTACAGGAGTTAATATCAAATAGCAATTTACTATGAAATGTTGCAATGATTTGTAACTATAAATTAGGTTGCAAACCATTAAAGTGCTGCTGACCCCCATGTTGAGGTGGTAACCATTTTTTAAAAGGGTATGGAGTTTGGATGACTTACCCTTTGAAAATGTTGAAAAGATTTCAAGGAGATTACGCAGTGGTCCACGGGACCACCGAAAACTCTCAGTGTAACTTTTTTTCTTTTTAAAGAAACCTACCTTTTTTAATTGCATTCCAGGACTGAATTTAAAAACTGTTATCTTTACATAAACACAGTAACAATCATTGAGGTCTGCTTTCCTTTGCAGGTTTAGATCCCTGTGATTCTTGCTAATCAAAGTGAGTCATCATCATGGTTATTTCAGGGGTTTAGGGCCATATGTAGATAATTTCTATTTACCGATTCATAAATACCGAATTTTACCGATTCGGTATTTATGAATCGGTAAATAGAATGTAGGTAAACATTCGGGTATTATTACCGAATCGGTAATATTCGGTATTACTGATTCGGTATTTACCGAATCGGTAATAATGCATCCCTTCCAAGCCATTCACTATTACCGATTCGGTAAATACCGAATCAGTAATAGGGGAGCATATTCAAGGGTGGCAGGGTGTCACATTGACACCCTGTTGCACCCCTGAATCGTGCATGTGTGCACATGTGGCGCACATACATGCCCTAAGGGCATGTATGTCTGCCACATGGCACTTTTCAAAAAGCACAAAATTGCTTTTTAAAAGGTATTCGTTATTTACCATCAACTTGTAGTTGGTGGTAAATGACGAATCCAGAAAACAAAAATGCACTCACTTGAGTGCCCCCTACATAGGATTTCAGGATTCGGTAATTTACCGAATCGGTATTTTACCAATTTCTTAAAATTCCGATTCGGTAAATTACCGAATCCTGAAATCAAGCCACCTACATCTCAATTGCCTAAATACCGGTCGGTAACGGGATATTTACCGATTTTCGGCCGTTACCGACCGGTATTTAGGTATCTACATATGGCCCTATGTCTCATGAAACACGCAAGTTATCGCAAGACAGCACATTTAAAAGGCATAAAAAGTATACAACAAATAAAATACATAATTCATAAAAGAGTAAAATAACATAGGGACTGCAAGGTACTAGGCTTCTGATCGCAATCATAGTCGTAATTTCTTTATATATTTCCACTGATACCAGGCCAAATACAAAAATAAACTCAGACAGAAGAGAATCAAACCCTGAGTATCAGACTTTAAAATCCTTAAGGCAGACTGATAGTGCCTTTGGCCCAAGTACAGACATATTGGGCAGATACATTTCCTCCTTATCTGTGTGTAAGCTTGTCAGAGAAGCATAAGATGTTTCCCAGATACAGAGCCAGTCACAATTTGCTATCTACCTCATGAACATTCAAGATAACTTGGACCCTCCTGAGGCGCAGCCGGGAGTAGAAGGAGACAGAACTATTCACTGTTTTTAAAACTTAAAATACTGTATTTTTGTCACTTGGATTTTAACTCACTCACCCCTCCTGGGACACATCCTCTGTGTGCAGGCACCCTTCCACGCTGAAAACGAGCGCTGGGAAGGGCGAAATCGCCGCATTTCCCGCCTAATTATCTCCCCTTGCCCTGATTGGGCACGCCCACTAGAGGCCACGCCCCCTTAGTCCTAGCTATAAAAAACACGCTGAACTACAAGCGAGTCAGATAACTTGGACCCTCCTGATGCGCAGCCGGGAGTAGAAGGAGACAGAACTATTCACTGTTTTTAAAACTTAAAATACTCTATTTTTGTCACTTGGATTTTAACTCACTCACCCCTCCTGGGACACATCCTCTGTGTGCAGGCACCCTTCCACGCTGAAAACGAACGCTGGGAAGGGCGAAATCGCCGCATTTCCCGCCTAATTATCTCCCCTCGCCCTGATTGGGCACGCCCACTAGAGGCCACGCCTTCACCTATCCCCTTCTTCAAAACATGTGCATGTACCGGAAGCGCAGCGGACAAGCGCAGCGGGCGCGACGATTGCGCGCCGAAGGCGCGCATAAGGCAAGCTCGTCTGTGCTCGTCCATGCCGAGACCAGGCCTAGGGCCACCCCCCCTATATCCCCGGCTATAAAACTCAGACATTACAACTCGGAAACTCTCATGGGATTAAGACCCACCGGCAGAGATTGCCTTCAGTCCCAGTTTCATGCAGAAAACATCCCACATTCCTGCCCCTCCTGCCAATCAACCCTTAAACCTAAGCCGGCTCCAGACCATTCACATGAGTACCGCATGTTCTTGCTCAACTGCAGATCCCTGCCCAAACACAGGGCAGAGTTTGCATTATTGCTGGAAGAACGTATGCCAGACATTGTCTTCCTAACAGAAACATGGCTGGCCACAGATTCGGACCCCGCGGTAACCACAGCCCTCCCTCCCGGCTTCCAAATCATTCGGCAGGACCGCCCTGAGGGCAGAGGAGGAGGCCTAGCTATTATCTATAAAGACCAATTCCTCTGTCGAGTAATTCCAGAGACCATCCCTGACTGCGAGAGCCTAGCCTTCTGCCTCGAACTCTCCCCTAACACCTGCTTCACAGGTACTCTAATTTACCGCCCTCCAGGTTCTCCCAAACAATTCCACAATCTTCTCGCCTCGATTGTGGCGGAACGCATCAGCACTTCCTCGAACTTCACCCTGTTAGGGGATCTTAACTGCCACTTTGACTCCACAACCGATCACATAGCCACTATGATGATAAATGACCTAGCAGCGCTGCAGCTAACCCAAATCGTTAGGTCCTCCACCCACGTCAAAGGCCATTTGCTGGACCCTGTGTTCAGCAATTGCGCAGATCTTACATCTAGCCTACCAATTCCCCTTCCATGGACTGACCATTTACTAGTCCCCTTCACCTGGACCACACTCAAACCCCCAACCATTAAACCCACAGTACGAATAGCCAGAGCCTGGTCCCGCCTTCCAGTCGACAAATGGATGAGCAAACTCGCTAGCAACCCTCCTCTCCATAATAAGGATCCACGCCTAGCTGACCAGACCTATGAAGACTGGATCACCCAATCCCTTGACAACACTCTCCCCAAAAGAAAAACCACTCTAAAACGTTCCCATAAATCGGCACCATGGTATTCAGAGGCCCTTAGGGCAAAGAAACGCCTATGCAGGAAAGCTGAAAGGAAATGGCGTCTGGACTGCTCTCCAATAGAAAAAACCCAATACCGAACGCTACTTAAAGAGTACAAAGAAGAAATCAAAGCCACTCAAGCGGCATATTTTTCTAACAAAATCATGTCAGCCAAATCAAAACCTAGGGAGATTTTCCTAATAGTAAAAAATCTCTCCAAGCTACCACCCAGCCTACCTGTAACCACATCCACAGAGCATTGCAACAATGTGGCAGCCTTTTTCCACCAAAAAATTGACAAAATCTATGCCTCCTTTCCCCCCCTGGCCACCTCCGTTCCAGCCTCGACTAACACAGTCTTGACACACCCTACCTTACAGACTCCTCTCCCACTACACTAGCTCACTTCCCCCCCCCTAGATCTGGCGTCTCTGGAAACTGTAGCCCGGAAAGTCAAATCTGGCTCCCCCAACGACCCAGCTCCACCAGACATTATAATGTCGGCATCTCAGGTCACCCTACCCATCATAATGGACCTCCTGAATGCCTCTATCTCCTCCGGCACGGTCCCTCCTGGATGGAAACGGGCCATGGTTAAAGCACTGCTGAAGAAACCCAGTTTGGACCCATTAGACTTCAGCAACTATCGGCCAATCTCCCTGCTTCCCTGGCTGAGCAAGGTGTTGGAGAAATACATCAACAGCCTTCTGGTCACCTTCCTAGAAACCAACCAACTGCTAGACCCCACCCAGACAGGCTTCCGACCCAAGCACGGAACCGAGACCGCCCTCCTCAAGGTCACCGAGGAATCCAGAAAAATCTTGGACCAAGGAGGATCAGTGGCAGTGATCCTCCTTGACCTCAGCGCGGCCTTTGACACGGTCAGCCATGACATCCTGCTGAACCGTCTGTCTAATGTTGGCATCAAGCACCAGGCTTGGCTATGGTTCGAGTCCTTCCTGAAAGACAGATCGTTTCAGGTATTCGACGGTGAATCAGTATCTACCAGCAGACCTTTAAGGTGCGGGGTCCCACAAGGCTCCTCTTTAAGCCCGGCGCTATTTAACATTTATATGAGGCCACTGGCTGAGGTTGTTCGTCCGTATGGAGTTAAGATCATCTCCTATGCGGACGACACCCAGCTGGTGGTCTCACTGGCACATGAGGCCAACATTCCCATGAGCGGGGACTCTGTAAATGCCTTGAGGAAGTAAAGAGCTGGATGTCTTCCTCATCACTCAAGCTAAACGGGGACAAGACGGAGCTGATGCTTCTAGGTCCCGCGAATCCTAGCTCCTTTAATTCCCTGTGGCCACCCTGTCTGGGCAAACCCCAACACCCAAGGACAACATCAGGAGTCTTGGGGTGTGGCTCGATAAATCCCTGTCATTCGACACACAAGCCACCAAACTTTCCGCCACCTGTTTTGGCCTTCTTAAAATGCTCAAAAAAATTCTTCATCTTTTACCCATGGAGGAAAAACAAGTGGCCATCCAGGGTCTGATCCAGTCCCGTCTGGACTTCAATAACGTCCTATACCTCGCTGCACCAGACTACACACTGCGGAGACTTCAAACAGTGCAGAACTGTGCAGCTCGGACACTGCTCCAGCTCCCACGCCCACAATCCGTCAGAGCTAGTCTGACCAGTCTACACTGGCTGCCAGTCCGCCAAAGAATCCACTTCAAAGCCTTGTGTATTGCCCACCTGGCTTTCTGGGACAAAGGCCCAATCATCACCCGCGACATAATCTCTCACTACCATCCAAGCAGAAACCTACGGTCAAACCAGACTTTTCTGGCTACCGCACCCAGAATAAAAAGAGCCAGAGCAGGCGGTAGGACCTTCACCCATAACGCTTCCAAGCTATGGAACGCCCTTCCTCTTCATCTGAGAGCCAATTCTAATCTTACCTCATTCCGGAAACAGCTCAAGACTCTTCTTTTCAACTCCCCACAATAATTCTGGTAACTATCCCCACCTCTGCCTATACATCTGTCGGTCCCTCAGCGCTTGGACGCCCCCGGGCATCAATCGCGCTTAATAAATCCACATACAAATACAAATACAACATTCATTAGATAATTCAGATTACAACCCATTCTGATAACAGAATTTTGAGAACTGACCTATTGTTACACAGGTGGGCTCATAAAATTCAACAATAGTCACAAACGTACTGGTCATAAGTTCTGATCAGTTTTTGCAACCAATTTAATTGTACTGCTGGCCCTGGACCTCACCATCACTCTATCTGAACATTTGTGCACCTGTAAAGAAGGTAAAAGTGCTCGACCTTTTGCTGCTGGTACATGACACAAAATGTCATGAACCAGCACTGTCTCTTCCGCTTGCTTCCTCACCCTCTGAATGCTCAGGAAAGTCTTCAGATGACTTCCACCTATCACCAGGCAAACTGTCACACAAGCTCTCATCACCAGCAGACTATACTGCGGCAACTCCCTCTACGTAGGAATAACAACCCAACTCATGACTAAACTCCAGACTTTCCAGAACACAACAGCCAGATTCATCCTTCAGCTCCTCAGAAGGACCCACTTCCCCCTCAGTTCAAGCTGCTCACCCACGCTTATAAGGCACTACACAACAAAGGACCAGTTTACCTCAACAATCAAATGATCTTCCACCAACCTACAAGGAAACTCCGCTCTGAATCCCTCTCCCTAGCAGAAACCCAACACATACGCTGGACAAACAGTGGAGGCTGCTTCTTCTCCCACCTTGTGGCTAAGACCTGGAACAATCTCCTCCTGCACCTCAGACTCTCACCATCTCTCTGGCAGTTCAAGAAGGACCTGAAGACAAGGATGTTCAAACTATAGGAGAACAGGCACCGTGATCACCTAGCACCTCAAGACCCTCATGGGGGATGCAGCCATGCTCTACAAATCCTGAGTGACTGATTGATTGAAAATGAAGAAGGACTTCTGACAGCAAGGATTCCTAGCTAACAAATTTAGACTGGACCTCTCAGGAGTCCAATCTTCAAAGATACCTGTGCCTGTATTATGTATCCAGTACACTGTTCTTGTTTGTGCCACAGTGCACTTTTAAACACACACACATTAACAGTGCACCAGATTACAATGAATGCACTGCCCTCAGGACAGCCACAAATGTGGTGATGCCCCAGGGACAGGACATTCAGTGAAATATGGAGTGGCTGCTTTAATCGCTGACCAATTTATCACTGTGCAGGTGGCACCTGCCTGAATTTAGAGAGGGAATAGATGTCCCCCTGCAGAAGGGTGCAGTGAGTTACTGCACCTGCTTGCAGGGGGATGTCTGTAGGGTCCATGGGACCCCGTTTGTCCCATTAAGAGGGCGACCCTTAGGAGACGCATTGATTATGGCACACTGTCAATGCACCTCCCAACGACTTCTTTGTGCCCATATCCATAAAATGACATGGGCGCTGAGGCAAAGAGATTCCCTCATTTGAATGTGGCCACACCCCCTCTCAAGCTAGTGCTGGCACAACATGTGCACCAGTGCTGTCAGTATTACAGAAAAGGCAGCGCAAGCATCTGCAACATCTTCTGTAATACCAAAGTGCCCAGGTGTCACACAAAGTTGCTGCACACAACCATTGCACTGCCAAGGCACTTTGTGTAGTAGGGCCGATGATGTCAGAAGCCAAAATCTATCCCAGTGGCAAAGTGACATCTAGCTAACTCT
The DNA here is from genome assembly GCF_964204655.1 of Triturus cristatus. Taxonomy (NCBI): domain Eukaryota; kingdom Metazoa; phylum Chordata; class Amphibia; order Caudata; family Salamandridae; genus Triturus; species Triturus cristatus. The sequence goes on along the minus strand of NC_140582.1, from coordinate 875,351,413 downwards.
GTCCCAGTGGCAAAGCAACTTGACTGCTAGGAGATCCTGCATTTTCCCACTTGGAGATTTTGGCAGCGGAACAGGTTTCAGTAGAAACTCAATGACAATTTACCTGACTAAGCGGGACCCTTACCGCTTCAGCATACTACCTTGCTCCACTGCAGAAATATGAGAACCAATAAATGGCAAGGTAACAACTTTGATGAGTGTGAGGTACTTGGCTAACCTAACATCTTCTCCCTCAGTGTTAATCTGAAATTATGCCTAGTAAACTGTAAACTGAGTCTGGAATATTCTTGGCACCTTTCGCTTTACAATTGTAAAATAACATATCTCCCATTCTCCATGATTTTAATAATATGGGTGTCTTTTAGTTTATTGAAAACTGTTTGCTTCTTCTAGATTGAGTTGGGTGTTGATTGATTGATTGGGGTACTTATAGAGCGCAACTATCACCCTACAGGCATCTTGGCGCTTGCATTGGGAACCCTTCCTGGTTTTTCCCTGTAAGATAACCCGTACTGGGCATCCCCAAGGTGAAAGCCAGGCATCCCGCCGCGGGGGGCCGTTGTGGAGATTATGCAGGCTTGTTGCCCAGAGCTGCATAGTGTGAACTCGTGCTTAGAGTGGGCACCGAAGCGAGAATTATCGAGTCCGTGGACAATTGGGTTCTGGACCCTGCCGCGTCGGGAATCGAACCCAGGTCCCGGGCCCGATCTCTGCTTCAGGGTATGCCTCCTCTAACCAGTGAGCTACACTGTTGTATTGTGTTTTGCTCTTGAATTTAAAATTGTTTCAAATTGCTTGCCATTGCTACCTAGGGTTGATCACAAATTCTCTTACAGCTATGTTCTTTCATGACCAGAGTGTGTTTAATAGGTTGGTTGGGATTCCCCCCACCCAGATTAATAACTCAATTTCTTACAAGGTCGAAAAAACTCATGGTTCATTTATGTGTTTGATAACATGCTGCACTTGCAATACAAAACAGTTAAACACATCGTTTTTCCCCAAAAACATTACAAGCAATGAATACAAGTATTCTTCTGCTACCATGCTACTATGCTACTATGAGCATTATATACAATTGTAAAAGGAGAAAATTATTACATATCCTTAAATCCCTTATCCCGTGCTGGCCTAAGTGCATACTGCCAATATCTACCAAGCAAATAATGCTTAGAATATGCCTTGACTTTATCTAAAGTGCACGTTTTGTCTGCCTTTTAGCATATATTGTCTTGTTTTGTCATGGTTTTTGGAAAACTTTATTGTTCCGAAATTTGGTGGTTGTTGGTCAAACTATAGAACAAACATGGACTAAAGGCAGTAACATAGGACTCCCTGGCACTGAAGGGAACTACAATGTGTGTGGATATGCTCATTGTAAAAGGGCAGCATGTTGTAACATATAGTAAAGTTAGCCAATATTGAAGTAGGGTGCTGCAGCGCCAATTGACTGATGCTTGAGTCGGTTGAAGAAACATTTGAAGGATAGAAACACAGACAAATTGATGAAGGGTTGCTGAAACCCCCTTTAAACACCTATGACATACACATCATTTTAATAAATCAAAAAATCTTGGCAACACAGACCTAAATGAGGCGATTGTTCTGCCATTAGCTGGCAGCCTCTTGACTTTGAGAAAGAACAAAAAAACAAAAGAAAGAAGGCAAAAGATGGGCAAGAAAGTAAGAAAACAGGGAAAAAAGAATAAAACAGAGAAAAACAAGAAAGATGAAAGGAAGGATGGAAAGAAGAAAGGGAGGAAACAAGGAAAGAAAAAAGAAGAAAGGAAGAAAGATGGAAAGAAAGAAGAAAACTTGGAATAAAGGACAGATGAAGGAAAGGAGGAAAAAGGAAAGAAATCAAAAGAATGCAAAGTAAGAAGGAAGTGAAGAAGAAGACGTAAAAGAAAGAAGGGAAGAAAACAAAGAAAGTAGGCAAGACAGATAAAAAGAACAAAGGAAAGAAGCAAGAAATAATGGTAAGACAGAAGGAAAGAATGAAAGAAAAAAGAAAGAACAGACAGGGTGAAAAGAACATAGGAAAGCAAAAAGAAAGGAAGTAAAGAAAAGAAAGAAAAAGTAAGAAGTACAGAAAGAAAGAAGGTCAGAAAGAAAGGAAGGGGAAGGAAACAAAAGGCAAGAAAGAAGGGAAGAATGCAAGAGTGAAAGAAAGAAGAGAAAGACAGAAAGAACTAAAGAAAGAAAGGGAAGAAAGAAACAGAAGAAGGAATACAAGAAGAAAAGATATAAGGCAAGAGAGAAGGAAGAAGAAAAAAAGGACATAAACAGAAAGAAGAAAGGAAAGAAACAAAGAAAGAAGAAAGAAGGCAAGAAAGAAACAAAGGAAGAAGGGAGAAGAAATGCTTTAAAACTGTGACCACTGCTCCTAAATTAAACACAACACAGACTCATTTATTGCGTCCAGAATAAATGTGTCCTGACAAATTGTCTGCTTATGAATTAATATGCATAATATTGAAGCTTTTGGTTTTTGAACTGCATGCAGTGCATGCATAGCAAAAAAAACAATTACGTAATACAGAATAGTTTGAATCTGTTATGCTGTAAAATCCCAGAAGTCAGAAAAAGGAAGGACCCTTCATAAGGAATTTAAAACAGCATTGGCAGGAGACATGAAATGATAAAGGGTAGAATGTGTCCTGTGTTGACATCTGACAGAAATCATCTTCTAAACACCTTGTGTGTGGACATCCTCATTGCAAAAGAACAAAATGCAGTCACTTGAATTGAAGTTAGTTAGTGACTGAAGTAGGCTGACTCACTGCTCCATGCTGTGTGCTGTTGTGGACCGAGGCAAAATTTGAATGACACAACAGACCAGTGGATGTAGAGTGGTGGATGAAAGTCACGGTAAGTATATTATACGTACAATTTTCGTAGAATAAAAAGGTCTTGACTTACACCAGACCTAAAAACAGATTAGCAGCATAATGAGCTGTACTTCATACTGCAGCCATATTCATAACCACATAATTCCTTTGTGAGCCTCCCTTTAAAGCTTACTTATTGAGGGATGCTGCTTAATAAGACCTGATTTTTATAATGCAATGGGCAATTTCATGCCTACACCTTATATATGGTATTGAATTTCATAGACCAGATACTGATGTGATGAATTAATCATATGTTATGTACTTAAATTCTTGCTGGTTATAACCACTAATGAAACATCAGCCTCCTCGCTGAGCTCTCTCTTGCTCGAGGGCTGTGTGCCCTAAGGTGATTTCATGTTGAGTTCTAGCCTGGAATTCTCAGGGGGCATTGACTTAGTTCAGCTGGTAATGGCTTTGGATGGGGCACATTAAATGGGATGTGGTTTTTTACTTTTGTCTACTGGCTTTCATCTGTGGGAAATAGTAACCTCAATACAGTCACATTGAAGGCTATTATTTGAGGAGTTGCACAATCATTTCTTGCTAAGACTAATACAAATAATCAACAAGAACAGTTAAATCTGTTTCAAGAACTGTATAAATGGCACATGCTCATGTTCTGATGACACGTAATTGAAGCATTACAAGCATACTATTTTGGTCTTGCTGAAAACTGTTTATAGTTAGGAGCTCTATACCCAGCTACGGATAATCAGACAGCTTTTGCCCATAGGGGAAGCAGCAAAAAATCACGACCAGTTCTTGCACATATGACGAGACAAAAAGTAACTCAAAATATAATTGAGAAATCTGCAGGGTCAGACAGTTATAGATGAATAGGCGACGTTACAACGCATGCTATTACATCGCATGCCATTGCAAAGCAAACTTTTACTCCGACTTTCTGTCGGGGCGCTGGAAGTTGGAATAGATTAATTTTCTATTCCAACTTCAGTGTGTGCAACAGTAGGGGAGGTGTTGGAGTTAAATCCAAAACCTTCTACCCACTGCTGCACACCTTTTGCGTTGCAACGACATGCGATGTAAAGGCATAGGTTGTAACAGTTTCGTTGTAAAGGCTGTCTACCGTAGTATTCTCCATGCTTTTGCAGCATTGTATACTGACATGTAGAGTGCAGAAAAAGACTGGAGCATATTTGAATTGGCTCTAGGCCTGTAGCAGATACCTTTAATAAATGACACTCCCCACCTTAGACAAGAACAACATTTTAATCTAGGATCACGTATAAAAAATAAAAGTGTATCAATCATAAATAAGTTTGGTCAGGGAAATGCAGCTGGACCAATGCATTTCAGACTTAGGTTTATAGCGTGTTAGCACAGGATTTTACACCATTACTATTTGCAGTAGTTGATACAGCTACTCCGTTGGGGAATCTTGCTCTAATTAGCCATAAATCATGATTACAGCTTTTTTCAAGACAGATAAATACTCATTGTCCTACAAAGGCTTTTCTTCTATCTTTTTACTCATAGCAGACTTTGAGTTTCTTGCAAAAATGTAAGCAAAATGTCTAGCTGGAGTCAAAGAGCATATTACTCCATCTGAACAGCATGGATTTGTGCATGGCAGTGATACAAAATCACATATTAATCTTATTAACCATATTACTTGGTGCTCAGAACGTGTTTAATGGTTTCCTGGCTGATCTTATGTCAGGTGATATTGTGTATTTATATTGATTTGTTTATTAAGTTAATTCAGCTGCTGCATGGTAGCTCATAGACCTCAATATGCGCAAATCTCAGTATGTGAGTATCTATTTTAATTCAAAGAGAAACATTGTCAAACTTCCTTCTCTTGCCATTACTGTATGCACTTTATATCAAGTTGTTTCTGATGCAAAATTGAAAATGTAAGAACTGTTTTTAGTGGTCACAAATGGAGATTCTGGTGGTTTGAGAGAGCTAAAAAGGGTTCTGACTCATAAAATAGGGTTTGCAAGTCGCTATTAGGAAGAGGCGTAACAAGTGTGCCCTTTCATAATAACTAGTCCCAAGGGCATGTACAGTTGTTTTGCAACCGTATTGCGGTTGCAAAACAATTGCAGTTTTTTGCCTACTTCCAGTAGGTGGAGACCTTGCAAACCTAAAGGGCTCCTCAGGAGACCCCTTCCCCCTTTTACTGGCAGCACAAATGTCTTTAAGAGCAGGCAGTGGTCCCATGAACCACTGCCTACTCTTAAAAAATGAAACTGAAATGTTTTAAGGAAAATGGGCTGCATTATTTTTTAAAGTTGCTAGATTTGACAACAAACACAGACATGTAGGACTGCGTTCCCAGCTGGCCCCCATCCCTGTATTGTTGCCCATTCTAAATGGGTCACAAATTGCAACCTGCCTCATGCACATTGATGAGTTAGGTCATTTGAGACTCCATTGGGAATCGCAAAATGTGTCTGAGACACAATATTGAATCTCCTTTTGCTGCTCACAAATTAGGAGTACACAGAAATCGCAAATTGCCAGTCACTAAAATTTGCAAATTGCGATGTGCAATAGAAAATGTTCGTACATGTGGACCCAAGAGCCTGATTTAGATCTCAGTATACTAGTTTCCTGTTTGCCATAATATAAATACCATAGTATGTAGTAGAATATATATTTTAACAGACAGGATATCCTTCCCTATTGTGACGGAGTAACCCATCCACCGAGATCCAACTCAGGTCTAAAGTCAGGAGCTAAAATCTTTACTCGGCACAAACCTGGTTGGTTTTTGAGACCTGCACTCCATCACAGTGAACCTGAAATTGCACCTAGGTCATGGTATACTGTTAGCATAGACTATCATTAGCAATTGATGTATTTTGGCTCTATTTCTGCTTATGTAATATGATGTTTACTTGTAGAATGTGAATTACCGGGGCAGGTATCCTGGTGCTTAAGAGAAGAGTCCTATTGAAAGAGCTTTCAGTTTCTTTTGAAAATCTAACACTGAGCTTGTGGCTCTGATGTGAGTAGGGAAACCATTCCAGGCTTTAGGAGCAAGGTACAAAAAAGCATGCCCACCATCTCTGGATCTTTGAAGGTGAAGGTGTTTGGCTGGGGAGTGAAAACGAATGCAGCTTAAAACTTTAAACATTGCTATCTCTGGTTCTCCATATTGAATTTTTGTTGTTTTAGTTTCATGTTGCCTATTTCATTTTACTTTAACTTTCTTATTAGCCTCTATTACCATTTTGTACAATTAATTTACAGATTTGCCCAAAGACTGTTTGCTCTCTGCCACAGCTACCCGAGGGTTGGCCTCAGGTTAAGTTAGTGACTTTAAAGTTTCAAGCTGATGAGAGTTGTGATTATTTCTTGAGGTGGAAAATTGACCACCTAAGTTAATTATCCAATTTATTACACTTTTAAATGTAGACAGGACATACTTGAGTGGCTTGTTTAGCTTCATGGACCTGTTTGCATGGAAGAATGAGAACTTTAAATCAGACAGCTGTACTGTACCAAAATGCTTTTTTTGATTTGCTCCTAGCCAGTCGATATGTATCCAGGAGATTCATAGCTAGTACCTGACACAAACTTCATTACAGCATCAACCCACATATCATTACACCCTCTTCCCTTAACAGCTGTCTGTGAAGCTCTAAATAAAGGATTGCAGTCTGCACCTGGCTCACAGAATATGCCTTCACTGCTAGAAATATTGCTGGACAAGAAAACTTTAGAATCATTAACTGTTCTGTGCGGAAGGATGATTATTTGCACGAAAACGGTTCTTATTTTTGCTACTGAAAGTTCCTTAAGTAAGGAAATCTCCTACAACATTGCCTTCCACCTGCTGATAATCTACATTCTAAGAGGTCTATTATAATGGCGGGCGGATCACCACCGCCCGCCATCATCCATCGCCCGCATGCAATTTACCCCCGCCTGATTATGTTGGCGGGGGTACCGCGGCGGACTGGAAGACCTTCCGTCGCTTTTCCGCCTGGTCGATGAGTCGACGGGGTGAAAAAGGTTTGCATATGTTGGCGGTGTCTGTTAGACACCGCCATCCATATTACTATGCATGCGGGGATCAGCCTTTCTGTGGCGGCGCAGATTTCGCAGTTGGGGGCCCTTTGCGGGCCCCCAGGATGTTGGCGGGCTGGTGGGGCACATGAGGGGTAACTATGGTACCCCCTGCATTGCATGCACAACGTGGCAGGCTCCGCGCGGTGCCTACCACGTTGTGCATGCAAATGCACAGTGTGCAGCCACAGCATTGTGGCAGGCGGTGCTGTGTGCACCGCCCGTCACAATGATGTGGATGGGGGATTCCACCGTGGTGGTGGCATCCTAATTGCCAGTGCGGGACCGCCGCACCACTGCCAGCCGGTCCCAGCACCGCAAGGGTGTGTCCGGTCGCCGTCCTATAGGCCCCAAATTTTTATGTCTGATTTACTATGTTACTTTTTGAAATATACTTTTATCAATTACATTTGCATGTAGTCTTTGAAAGGATATCTAGTGAAACATTTGTATTGAAAACAAATATATTTTTCATTTGTATTTTATACATTTTCTTATACTTAACTCATAATGCAAATGACTTTGAAGGTCATGCCCACTCATGCAACTACTCCCAAAAGCATTTGCGGGAAAATGTAAGGAGAAAAACACCCTTGAAGGGTTTCCCCACTCATTAGAACACAACCTTGCTCATTTTAAATATAAGGTAAGCCCCAAAAAGCTTCCTGTACCTCTAAAAAGTATCCTGCCATACATGTCAATGTTAAATTTTCTACATCTATCATAATGTTACAATTTTAAAACTAAGCAGGTATTAAGTAATGGAGAGGATAGATAGTGTTGAGCAAACAGATGTGCAAATCGGATGTTGGACTTAGGTAACCATTTTTCTCATGAACTATTTTAGCCCTTTAAAATATACTGTGACATGAATGACTAAAATATACCCGTGACATTTGATTAACATTTTTAACTCGCTGGGTTTTGTATTTGCATTAACAGCTTAAGGTTCATTTACTTCCGCCTGTTCCATAGAAAAGGCTTTAAATTCATAAGCTCCTATTCAGCAATTGGCATTAATTTTGTCATAAACATACAATTTTGGCACTCTAGCTAGACCTCTATGATGTAGATACAGTAAAACACTGGGGATTCCGCTGACAGGCTGCTGCTGTTGAAACTACATGTTTCACTCTGCATGGCAGACTTTTTGAGGATGATATTTGCGAATTTATAGAAAATGTGTCACCATTATTGTGCTCTAGACAACCATCATTTAAATGAAAGCCATCAATGTTCTCATTTTCTGCAGCCTCCTCTGTAGGAATTGATTTCGATTCTACTACTTTTACTTCAACAATATGGCATTAAGGCGCACCGCACATTTATCATGACTATAGATTGTTAGCCTTGTACAGCCTCATGCATCAACCCAAAATCCAGTCGGTAAAATACCGATTCGCTAATAGCTCCCGGTATTAAGTTAAAAATACCCAATCCCAATGCATCAACCCAAAAGCAGAAATCGCTATTTAAGGAATCCTTAAATAGCGATTCTTTAAATAGGGATTCCTTAAATACCGATTCCTTAAATAGCGATTGCATTTAAGGAATCCCAAAGTGAGATTCCTTAAATGCAATGCATCAAAGTAAAAAAATTAGCGATTTCGCTAATAGGGGGAGCAAATTACCATGAAGATGAACTGCATGGTAATTTGCAAAAACTTTGAAAAATGCACTTTTGTGCATTTTTCAAAGTTTCATGTTACGCACACACATGCCCTTAGAGCATGTGTGTGTGCAACATATGTGCACATATCATTTTCAGGGGTGCTATAGGGTGTCATTTTGACACCCTTGCCCCCTTGAAATTGCATGAGCAATTTGCGAGAACCTACTGGTACTCGCTATTTGCTCATGCAATCTCCGATTCATTCCTATGGGCCTGGAGGCCCATAGGAATGATTGGGACGGCATTCCTTAATTGCTACTCGCTATTTGCTAGTAGCAATTAAGGAAAGTTAAGGAATCGCTATTTGAATAGCGATTCCTACATGCATAGCCTTTTGCTATTCCTTATTAGCGAATCCTTATTTTTTGCTAATAAGGAATCGCAAATGCTAATGTTGATGCATATGCCCCTTAGTTGTTTAATATAGCCCTGCACCAAGTTGCAAAACAACACTGAGCAATCAATTCAATTTAATTCAATACTCTTTTTTCCACCACTTAACGCAATAATAAAAGATGCAACTACATATGTAAAAAAACATAAATAATGTTAACATCCCAAAATACAGAATCTACCATAAAAAGCATGAGAAATTTAAACATCAGCAATTCAGGAAACACATAATCAGTCAATTAAAAGAGAATCTGAGCGTATTGCAAACTTTAAAAATTGATCACTTGCTGGACAAACTTCAAGACAATCAAGATCCTGCTGATAAAGCAATGTGTGGTATCCTTCCTTCAGAGCCAAGCAGGGTCTACAACCCTCCCATGCACCAGGAGTTCTACACATAGCTGGAATGACGCTTATGGGGAGTTCTGCATGGAAAGTGATGGTTTGAACTGAAGAGAGATTAAGGAGCTGAGGCAGCTGTAGGAGGGAGACTAAGGTGTACGATGTATCTTCAATAAAGATGGACCTGTTCATATAACCCAGGTGTTTGCTGCCCATCCTTACATTGGAGATAAGTGGAAACAACCCTTGATGAAGCAACCCCTGAACACCTCAACTCCCGAACACCTCAACTTCATCAGATCAACAGAAAGGATAACGTTATCATCACATCTATGTGTCAACAAGATGGTAATAGCGGCTCCCTCATTTTGCTTCTAGCTCACAGTGTTGTGTGTTCTCAGTGACTGTATGCAACCTTTTGCGTGGGATGTAGGCAGACTTCCCATTTCAAACTGACCTCACCGGGGCCAGCTGTAATCTGTCTGCTGCATTTAAACTTTTTGTTAAGGAGAGACAGTTGTGGCATTTTGGAGGTGTATGGTTCATATTGGCGCATATTCACATATCCACACCATTAACCAGAATAAACCAGTACCGAAAGAAAACGTCAATCCTGGCTCCAGCGTTCTGCTACTTGGAGTGCACTTGGGTTGCAAGGTACAATGGATAAAGGTGATGCTTGCTAGGTCATATGGGATCTCTTGTGTGAGTCCTGTGAGAGAACACTACGCTACGCTTGCATTTATGAAGCGTGCTGGCAAAACTGACTGAGTTCCAGGAAGTCCCGGAGGCTCAGATACCGCACAGCGGTTGACCTGTTTTGAGACATGGGAATTTTCTTTAAAACGGGCAACTTCACAGATTCACTGTTGTTCCCTCACAGCAACCTCAGTCAGAGACAAAATTGTTTTGAGCTGACCTCTGCAATTTGCTCGCATTACTGCAGGTTGGTCGAGCTGACGTCTGCAATTGTCTTCAATCAATCAATCAATCATTCAATCAATCATAGCATTTGTAAAGTGCACTACTTACCCGTGAGGGTCTCAAGGCGCTGGGGTGGGGGGAATGCTGCTACGGCTCAAAAAGCCAGGTCTTGAGGAGTCTTCTGAAGGTCAGCAGGTCTTGGGTCTGCTGTAGGTGGATGGTGTTCCAGGTCTTGGCGGCGAGGTGGGAGAACGATCTGCCGCCGGAGGTTGCTCTTCGGATGCAGGGGACTGTGGTGAGGGCGAGGTCGGCGGAGTGAAGCTGGCGGGTGGGGGTGTAGAAGCTGAGCCGTCTGTTGAGGTACGCTGGTCTGGTGTTGTGGAGTGCCTTGTGTGCATGGGGGAGGAGCTTGAAGGTTACCCTCTTGTTGACAGGGAGCCAGTGCAGGTCTCTCTGGTGGGGTGTGATGTGGCTGCAGCTAGGGATGTCGAGGATCAGGCGAGTCGAGGCGTTGAAGTCGTTTCAGGAGTTTGGCCGAGGCTCCTGCATAGAGGGCGTTTCCGTAGTCCAACCTGCTGCTGACGAGGGCCTGGGTGACCGTTCTTCTCGTTTCGGTGGGAATCCACTTGTAGATCTTGCGGAGCATGCGGAGGGTGTTGAAGCAGGAGGAAGAGACAGTGTTGACCTGTTTTGTCATGGAGAGGGTGGAGTTGAGGATGACCCCTAGGTTGCGTGCGTGGTCTGTCGGTGTTAGAGCTGTTCCCAGTGCGGTTGGCCACCAGGAACCGTCCCAGGCTGAGGGGGTGGATCCGAGGAGGAGGACCTCTGTCTTGTCTGAGTTCAGCTTCAGTCAGCTGTTCTTCATCCACTCGGCGACGGCTTTCATTCCTTCATGGAGGTTGGTTTTGGCGGTGTGGGGGTCCTTGGTGATTGAGAGGATCAGCTGGGTGTCATCGGCGTAAGAGGTGATGTTGAGGTTGTGCAGTTGGGTGACAGCATTGGGCTGAGGGATGAGCCCTGGGGTACGCCGCAGATGATCTTGGTGGCTTCGAAGCGGAAGGGGAGGAGGCGGACGCTCTGTGTTCTGCTGGAGAGGAAGGAGGTGGTCCAGTCGAGGGCCTTCTCTTGGATCCAGGCATAGTGTGCGGTTGCAGACCATGTTAAAGGCGGTTGACATGTCCAGGAGGATGAGGGCTGTGGTTTCTCCATTGTCTAGCAGGGCCCTGATGTCATCGGTGGTGGCGATGAGGGCAGTTTTAGTGGTGTGGTTGCTGCAAAACCCGGACAGGGACGGGTCCAGGATGCTGTTCTCCTCGAGGTAGTGGGGCAGTTGTTTGTTGACGTCCTTCACCGGGAACGGGAGCAGGGAGATGGGCTGGAAGTTCTTAAGGTCCTTGGGGTCCGCCTTGGGTTTCTTAAGTTAGACGTTGATCTTGGCGTGCTTCCAGCTCTCTGGGAAGGTTGCTGTCTCGAAGGAGATATTTATGGCTTTCCGGAGATGGGGTGCGATGGCGGTGCTGGCTTTGTTGAAGATGTGGTGTGGGCATGGGTCTGACGGAGATCCGATGTGGATGGTGTTCATGATTTTGATGGTGTCGTCGTTGTTTATGGTGGTCCAGGAGAGCAGGTGGTCGGTGCGGATGGTGGTCGTGGGAGCGGAGGTCTCAGTGGTTGTCGGGGTGGTCGTGGCATAGAAGCTGTCGTGGATGTCTGCGATCTTGCAATGGAAGAAGGTGGCAAGCGAGTCGCACAGGTCTTGCGAAGGTGGGATGTCGTTGGTGTTGGAGCTGGGTTTGGAGAGTCCCTTCACGATGTTGAAGAGCTCTTTGCTGTTGTGTACGTTGTTGTCTAGGCGGTCTTTGAAGGAGGCCCTTTTGGCTGATTTGATGAGGTGATGGTGTCTGCGGGTGGCGTTCTTGTGGGCTGCGCGGCTGTCCGGTGTTCGTTCACGGTGCCTGTTCTTCTCAAGCTTTCGGCAGGCTTGCTTGGAGGCCTGGAGGTCTTCAGTGAACCAGCTGGCTTTCTTTCTGGTGTGGCTGTTGGAGGGTTTCTTGAATGGGGCGAGGGTGTTGGCACAGTCGTCGATCCACTGTCTGAGGTTGTGGGCGAAGGTGTCGGGGTCGGTGGGGTCGGCGGGTGGGCTTCAGGCAAGGGTGGTGGTTAGCTGGTCTTCGGTGTCTTTGATCCAGCAGTGGCGAGGGATCTGTTGGGAGCGGAGGTGCATGGTGGGTGTCCGGAAGGTGAAGTGGATACAGCGATGGTCAGTCCAGTGGAGTTTGGTGGTGTGGTTGAAGGAGGCGTGGGGGCTTGCGGAGAAGATGGGGTCAAGTGTGTGGCCGGCGGAGTAGGTGGGTGTTGTGATGAGTTGTCTGAGTTCGAGGTTGGTGAGGTTGTCGATAAGGGTGGTGGAGTTGGTTTCGTTGTTGTTCCCGAGGTGGAAGTTCAGGTCCCCAAGGAGGATGTAGTCCGTGGAGGCGAGGGCGTGTGTGTTGACAAAGTCGGCGATGGAGTCACTGAACTGTTGTTGGGTTCCGGGGGGTCTGTAGATGAGGGTTCCTCTGAGGGTGGTGTTGGGGTCGGTGTGGATCTGGAAGTGCAGGTGTTTGGCGGTGCTGAGGGTGTCGTCGGTGTTGGTCGAGACTCTGAGAGTGTTCCTGTAGACGATGGCGATTCCTCCTCCTACTCCGTTGGTGCGGTCCCTGCGGGTGATCTTGTAGCCTTCCGGGATGGGTGTGGCGATGTCGGGTGCCGAGGAGGGGTTCAGCCAGGTCTCCGTCAGGAAGGCGACGTCTGGGGAGGTTGAGTGAAGCAGGTCCCAGAGTTCGACGGCGTGTTTGCGGGTGGAGCGGGTTTTGAGAAGGATGCATCTGAGGTAGTTGGGTTTTTTCCTGGTCGTGGGTTGGCGGGCCGGAAGCTGGTGAAGCTGCAGTTCCGGCAGGAGAAGGGTCCTTGGGTGCGCTTCGGGGCAGCCAGGCAGCAGGTGCATGATCGTCCGGCGCTGAGTGCGTGGAGGGTGCTGGAGTCGTAGCGGAGATGGGCGTCGTGGCATTCGCGGGGGCCAGGGGTTCTGGTGCTGGGCGAGGTCAGGCACGGACGGGCGCAGACAGGTTTGCCTTAGGCGAACCTTCAGCGCACCAGCGGCCTCCATAAGAGGGGAGGTGGGAGGGAGGAGCAGCTGGGAGGTGGGGGCGGACGAATGGAAGAGCGGGGGACGGGGCCATAGGGGACGCAGTGGCGGGAAACAGAAGTGAGGAACAGCAAGGGGTACAGAAGGCAAAAAAGGGCACAGGATGGTACAAGACAAAATAAACAGTGGCAACAAGCAATACAATTATGCTAAGGCAAAAGTGAAGCAAGTGGGGCCACAGGGGACGCAGGGGACACAGCGGCGGGAAAGCAACGGGTGGAACGGCGAGGGGTACAGATGGCAAAAAAGGACACAGGGCACAGGATGGCACAAGACAAAATAAACAGTGGCAACAAAAGCAATACAATTATGCTAAGGCAAAAGTGAAGCGAACGGGGGGGCGGGGATGCAGGGGATGCAGCGGCAGGAAAACCACGGGAGGAACGGTGAGAAGGAGAAAGGGGCACAGGGCTCAGAATAGCACAAGAGGGTAAAGGGAGGAATGAAACGAAGAGAAAAAATAACAAAGACAACACGCAACGCAATAACACTGAGCAACCTACGTCCTACCACTGGCCACCCGGGATGAGATGCAGGTGGTAGCCTGTGGGTGGAGGAGGGCCTCAAACTTCCTTCAGCAGCAGCGGCAGCTGGGCTAAGGGCACGGGCACACAAGTGGTGTTGTGCGGCGTGGGGAGCAACCTGCCTAAAGGGTCAAGGGCCTTGCATTCCTATTGTGCTATTGGCTGGTTATACTTCTTCAATTCACTAACATTGCTACTGGCAGACTGTTCTGGGAGCCAGTTTGCATTGTTAACTTTGGTACTAGCTGATCAAACGTACTTCTGCAAATGTCTTGCATTTCTACTACTATTATTGTCTTTTTGTTTGTGATTGGCCATTGCCACCACATGACTGTGTCTATTTGGCTTGAAGGCAACGGAACAATATTACATCAGAGCACATGGGTTCTGGCAGCCATTTTGTAGTGTGTTCATTTGTATTTCTTTGCAGCTGTAGCTTGGGTATCTGTCGGATCCAGGTGTAGGTGTCATTAAGAAAATGTAATAATGTGTTGCGAATTCATTCATTGGTTCCTGTCTTGTAAAACATATCAACTCCTCAATTTGTTCTCATGAATCCAGGTGAGCCAGCCATACCATGGACAAAATGGAAAAACGTATTTGTGCATTATGCTCGTGTTTGTGGAACCTCTGTCAGTATAGAACGGAAAACATCTCCCTTGCTACATTTGTTAGGCCCAAAGGGTCAAGAGATCTTTGAACATTTGCTTGATTTACCAGCAGAGGAAAGAGATGACATGAATGATTCTGATATATGTCTTAAGAAATTAGAATGACATTTTTTTATAGAAAGACACCACTTTGGAGAGTGTATGCTGAGGACAGGGTTGAGTGGAGAGGAATACATAACGATCTTAAGAAAGTAAGCATCAACACGTAATTTTGGAACAAATTATGAGGAACATTTAAGGGACTGTTAGAAATGGGGATCTCTAGTTGGCAGAGGTAGGTACCATTGTCCAAATGGGGACCCCTGCTTCTAGTCAGGGTAACGGGGATACACACTTTAGATAACATCTGCTCACCCCCTTGGTAGCTTGATATAAGCAGACAGGCTTATCCTAAAGGCAATGCGTAAAATAACGAAAACAATACAAATGAACACCACACCAGTTTAGAAAAATAAAATATCTTTTTCTAAACCTAACAAGACCAAAACAACACAAATCCAACATACACATTACATTCAAGATATGACTTTCAAAAGGTTTTAAGAACTTGTACCATCGAAAACTATGTATGCGTGACTTTTACACAAAGTACCGGTAGTTGCGTCAAAATTCACAAGGTCAAATAGCGGCAGAATGAAGAAGCATTGCAAACAAAGAGATTTGTCAGTTCCTGAGACCTTGGGGAGGTGATGGGACAGTTCTGCTGCATGCAGGAGAAGTGATGCATCAAATCCAGTCTGTAGAGGGAAGTGATGCATCGATTCTTCATGACAGTTTCGGTCCGCAGGTGATGCGTCAGGAAAACTTGTCGCACAGGTGGGATGCATGGATATCCGGGATGCGTCAGCAATCAATGCGGCGATCGGCACTGCGTCAGTTTTCTTCAGCCGCGACCCCTCGATGCATCGATTCTTGCAGTGGCGACAGGCGCTGCGTCGGTTTTCGTAGCAGCACAGCGATGCATGGAAATTCTTCTCATGCCATGGAGATACGTCAGAAAAACAGCCGCAAGAAGAGCGATGCATTGTTTTTGTAGTTCTTCAAGTTCCTTCTTTCTTCCATCTCCGAAACAGCAGCAACAACCTCCAGAGTTCCAATACTGGCACAGGCACCTCCTGGAAGGTCAGAACCCATAGCAGCAGAGTTCAGGGGAACTTGGGCTGAAGACTTTGTGTTCCTGCGACTTCAGAACAGGAGGCCAGCACGTGCAGGCCCTTGGAGATCTCCTTCAAGCAGGGGACACAGCACACAGCAAAGTACTCCTCCTTTCCTTGGCAGAAACAGCAACTGCAGGCCAACCCCACAGCACACAGAAAAGGGGCAGTACTTCTCCTCAGTCTCTCATGCTCTTTTCCTTGACAAAGATTCCTCTTCAACTCCAGCGATGATCTACAAGTCTGGGGTCTGGGTCCCTATTTTTGTACAGTAAATCTCTTTGTTCTCTCCTGGGCCAAGGCTCTGAGCTCAGTCCTGGGGGCACTTTTCAAGTGCACAACAACCTCCATTGTCAGTGTGAGAGCTGGCTCCAGACACACCACAGGGGGGCGGAGCCATCATTGTGGAAGGGAGGCACAGCCCTATTCAGGTGCAGGTGCTATTCCTCCCACCACTCCAAATGGAGACCAGGCCTATTCAGCCTAGCGCTGACTCATCCAGACTGTCTGGAGCCACTGCACAACCCCAGCCCTGTCACTCCAAAGCCAGACACATCCTAGCAGAGGCAGACTGGATGGCTAAGCAAGAAAACACCTATTGTCTAAAAGTGGTATTTTCAAACACACAATGTAATAATCACTGTCACTAAAAGATGCATTTTAACATTCAGGCATACTAAACTTTATTTTCCTATCTGGTTCCAGGGGCAGTTACGCTTATAAGATGTTATCAGCAAACTTCCCATTCTGTCCTATGGGAACAGATAGCTTTACAATAGTGAAAAATGAGATTGGCAGCATTTCACTATATGCCACACACATGAGGGCATGACCCACTTTTCACATACACTGCACCCGGCCCACAGGGGTACCTTGGGCCTACCTTGGGGGTGACTAACATTTAAGAAAAGGGAAGGTTTGGGCCTGGCAAGTGGGTGCACCTACCAGGTCGACATGGCACTTAAAAAACTGCGCACAGGCACTGCAGTGGCAGGCCTGTGACATCTTTTCCGGGCTACGCATGTGGGTGGCACAAGTGGTGCTGCAGGCTCACTAGTATCATTTGATTTACAGGCCCTGGCACTTACTAGGGGCTTATCAGTAAATCAAATATGTCAATTATGGATAACCAATCATAATAACAATTTACACATGGAGCACTTGCACTTTGACACTGATCAGCAGTGGCAGAGTGCCCAGAGTCCTAAAGTCAACAACAACAAGTCAGGAAAAAATATGAGGAAGAAGCAAAAAGTTTGGGGATAACCCTGCAAAAAGGGCAATTTCAAACAGGGACCAATTTATGTTGGGCTGCAACATAGATAAAGCATAGTGATCCTCCTGGTACAGGGATAACTTGACTCTATCTGAGACTGTCATGACAGCAAAAACCTGTGAGCACAGCAGAGCATGTGTTGAGGTATTAAAAAATGGGAAGTGGGTAGCAATAAAGATGGGAAGGTGCATGCTGCTTAATCCCTTAGGAAAGAGAAGGGAAAAAAGGAACAGGCACAACTGACCGAAAGTAAGAGTGGTAAATGACACACAGATGATGGACGGAATGTAGAGAAAATCAGACATTCACCCCCAGTCAAGAGATCTGGGTTAAATCCTTTGTTCTTTTGCTCACTATGCCACCACAGTTTAGACCCAGCCATATGCAAATAAGTCTTGACCCTCTGCCTCATGGGAACAGTCCAGCCCAAACTGCCAAGCCAGGTCGTCCCTGGACCGGAAACAAGCATCCTGGGAAGGGTTTCGGGGCATAACCCTTCATCAGCCAGCCTAGCTTGAATCCAGTGGCACAGTGAGCCCAGGACCCACGTCTGGGTGAGTGACATCAGTAGAAATTATAGGCAATTTCAATGTACATGTTACAGATGTCATGAATGTGGTCATGTGGCTAGTAATAGAGAGTGTATTGGGCAGAAGGCCACATGCAAAAAGTGTGAGAGAAAAGGACATGTGTTAAAGGGTTGCAGAAGTGGAAATGTACAGAAGAAGGTTCGAGAGATAACATGTGAAGAATAAAGTGATGAAGAGGAAACAGTGGCGGCCACCACAAACAAAGGGTGGTGAGGTGGGTAGAAGGAGCACAGGAGGGGGAGTGCATGGGGTAATAACTTTAAAAAAATGGAACTTACCTTAAGTTGTGGCCACCTCCCCGTGTCATGCCTCCTTGTGCTCTTCCTGGTACCAGTCTCCCAGCATACATGGGGTCATACTCCCTGTGCATTCCCGTGCTGCTCTTATAGTATGAAAGCTGCGTGGGGATTACCCTGAGTGGGCTGAAAAGACGCTCTGCTCATGACAGGGAGTCTGTGCAGTTTTTCCAGCCCGGCTTTACAATACAGCCAGGTTGGAGAAACCTAAGTGTGCATGTGTGTTGGGCCAGCCTGACATGTCCGGCCAAACACACATACCCATTTAGAAGTGTACATAGCACTCCTCCTCCCGGCTCCCATTCCCATGCCCCTCCCTGCACATGCTGGCTCGGAGCCGGCAAATGAAAAATAAAACGATGATAGAACATCATTTTAATTTTCACCTGCTGGCTCTGAGACAGTGAGGCGTTGCTCCCCCTCCATTGTGGAGGAGCCACCCCTGAGGAGGAAACTGTGTTAGAAATCATGGAAGGGACTGAAAGTGGACCATTTGAGACAGTTCAAAGAGAATAATGTACTATAATGTATGCTATTTGACTCAAGGCAAAGATCATGCTTATTCCTATTGAGGTGTATTTGAACATTTTGAAATCCAAATTTGCGCTTCACAAACCAGTTGTTGAGAACAAAGCCATAGAGGTAGACCAATCAAATCGACAGGCTATTTTGCAGCTGGAGTCAATTTTAAACAAAGGTTCATAACTGGGAAGATATAAGTCTCTGAAAAGGGTGATTTGAATATTAGTTGGATGCATCAAAAGGATCTTAAAGTATATTTGGATCCGAATGAGTCTCCTGCAATAAGGTATAAGCAGATCAAAGGTGAAGTGAATAATGGACAGCTATGTCAGGTGCAAACTGTATGACTTTGTTTTGAGAAGTAATTCCCGGAGGTGTTTAAAGACCAATTGGATTGCCTTAAATGCAATGTTCACAATAAGGGTGAAAAATGGAGCATTCCCTGTGATTAGCAAGGTTAGAGGAGTTCCCATCAAAGTGAAGGATAAAATGCAAGAGGAGTTAGAGAAACTTAAAGAAAATGAGATTATTGAGGAGGTAGAAGTCAAAGAATGGCTAGACCCAGTGGTGAATGCACAGTGTATTGGTCAGGCATGTTGTAGGAAATTAAGGAAATTAAGGAAGAAATGTAAATTCGATCTCACGGAGATTGATGACTTGTGTCACAGGATTACAGCTTTGGGTATTGAACCTAAAAAGAGAGTTATGGACACGATAAATAATATGACCACACTTGTGAACAAAGAGGAGGTGGCCAAATTACTGGGTATATGCGGATATTATAGCACATTTGTACCCAAATTTACAGAAAAGACACAAAATATGAGATTATTATTTTAAAAAGGTGTTACTTTTTCCTGGAATGCAGAATGTGAAAGTGACTTTGTGATGTTAAAGGCTTGTTTTTCCAAAGCAACTTCATTTAGGAGTTTTATCCTGGCCAGGACATTATCATTAAATCGGATGCAAGTTCTACTGGCCTAGGAGCTGTTCTATTGCAGAGACATAATTGTGTTGAAAGAGCTAATCTGTTCATTTCTAGGAGTTTAAAAGGGACTGAACTCAACTACTCTGTAGTGAAGAAAGAAGCTTTGGCTATCTTGTGGGCAGTATAGAAATTAAGTATTTTTGTGTGGTTTGGGAGATTCAAGTTAAGACTGACCATTAGATCTTTAACACCTTCGATGCTCATGACGGAGCGGTTCTGTCATGAGCATCGGTTGGGCTGTGCTCATGATGGACCCACTCCGTCATGGCACCCACCCATGGGGGAAGCGCTGGCGCTCCCCCATGGGCAGCCCATTGTAATGATGTAACATGGCTCCATGCCTCTCAGGAATGCACCAAACTTACAAGCTTTTGTACCTGGGAATCCCACTTTCATTGTTACTGATGCGAGTATAAAGGGGCTGGGTGCTCTTCTCTTTCAGATCAGGAAGGGCCAAGAGGTGCTAATAGCTTGTGCTTCAAGATGTTTGAAAGGTGCGGAGATAGGTTATTCTGTTATAGAGAAGGAAGCGTTGGCAATTTTCTGGGCCATAAACAAGTTCAGAAAGTTTGTGTGGGGATCTTCTTTCGTTGTCAGGTCTGATCATAAACCCCTGAAAGAAATTTTTGAGAAGAAGGGTTTGGACTAAATTTCCTCGAGGATCAGGAGATGGGTCATTTCCTTACAGGAGTATAACTTCATGTTTGAATACATTCCAGGAAAGGCAAATGTAACGGCAGACTGTCTGTCGAGATTGGTGGAGGTGGTAGAGAATGATAAATCTCAGGATGAAAATGATCAGTGTGATGCTGAGTGTGGCATAAGAGTTTGTGACGTTACGCTGGGGGCTGTAAAGGAAGATGAATGGAGGGATGAGTTGCAAAAGGATAGTGAATTGTGTTCTGTGATGTCTCTTTTGAAACAGCATAAGTCTCGAAGTCTGGTTAAACCTTGGTCCTTAGTTGCGAATGAGTTAGCTGTTGTTGATGGGGTTCTAATGAGGGGCACAAGAATGATTCCCCCATTGAGTTTGAGAGAAGTCATCGTGAACATGGCTCATGAAGGGCATATGGGCATTTCTAAAACCAAAGAGCGCATCCAACAGGATTTCTGGTGGCCTGGATTAGATTTGATGGTGGAACGTACTGTTAGGGAGTGTACGCCTTGTCAAGCTAGTGATAAGGTGCTCAAACCAAGATATTCACCTATGGTTTGTAGAAGTTTACCAAAAAGTCCATGGGATGAATTAGCTATCGATATTGTGGGACCATTGCATGGAGAACATCAGACTCCTTACCTGTTGGTGTTGCTGGATTTGTATTCACGATGGGTGGAGGTGAGTTTGGTGAGAGAGATCACTTCTCTTTCTGTGATCAGTTTTTTAGAATCTGTGTTCAAACGAGAGAGTTTTCCTAACTCTATTCTTTCTGACAATGGTCCGCAGTTCGGTTCTGCTCAGATGGAGGAGTATTTTGTAAAATGTGGAATTGAACATAAAAAAATTGCATTATATCATCCAGAGGCAAATGGTGCTTTGGAGAGATTTAACAGGACTTTAAAGGAGAGTATACAATTAGCAAAGGTAAACTGTTTAGATTGGAGAAAAGAACTGCAGTGTCGTATAACAGCCTACAGGTACACTCCTCATGCATCAACGGGGAAGACTCCTTTTGAACTGCTCAGGGGAAGGTCTCCAAATACTTGTTTGTGTCCTGGCTGGATGGTTGCTGGGAAGGGTTTGAAAAACAATGGTATTGGGGAATGGAGAGACAAAGAAGTGTCTCTGCAAAACAAAAGGAAGATTTATGTTGATAGAAGGAATAATGCGAAAGTTACAAATTTTGAGGTTGGAGAGAAAGTAAAGGTCAGAGCTCCTGTTGGGTGTCAAAATTGGTCAAAATATACCTCTCCAAAAACTATCATTAAGCTGTTTAAAAATGCTGTCAAGACGGATGATGGTCGCATCTGGAATCATAGTCGTGTAGCACATTTTCGGGGGTGTGGTGTGGCCGACAGGAGGGATGATACTTCTTATCGTTTTCCCTCAGACATTGATGTAAGGTCTGATAGTACTTGTAGGGGTGTCAGAACACGCAGGTTTCCTTTGCATTTACGTGATTTTGTGTAGTTCTTTCTACCTTCTTTTTCTTGTTGTTCAAATGTGTTTATTGTTCTCATGTTACTTTTGTTCTAATGTAAAGAGGAAGAAGTGTAATGATGTAACATGGCTCCATGCCAGAACACTAGGCATGGAACCAGCTTGTTCTGAGGTTCTGTCATGTGAGGGTTCTATGATGACAGTTGATATGCTGGCTGTTGGTTGAGGCTGTAATAAATACCTCTTACCACATATCTTCATCTGGTGTGGATTTACTTTATTACACCCATCTAGCCCCCACAAAGGGGGATGACAGAGGAAGAGTTTCCGCTGCCACCCCCGACCCCCCACGCAATCCCATGACGTCAGCGCGCACAGCGAGCACCGACATCATCAGGAAGTGCTGGAAGCACTGGAAACCATGTGTTTCCAGCGCGTCCAGAAGGACTACGTAAGTTTGTGTGCTCCGGTGTGGTGGGGGTGTAGGAGAGTAGGATCTGTTTCACATGGGTACCCCACTTTTTGCTGATGTTTCACTGTTTTTCGACTTTAGTCTGGCTATGGCCCTGCTAACCAGGACCACAGCCTAGCTGCTTCCTCTCCAAAATGGTTTCCATGTACATTAGGTACATATCTAATTGGATTCTGGAGTGCCTTATAAGCCCCTAGTATATGGTATACTATGTACCTAGGGCCTAGGTACCTCAGAGGCCTACCAGGGGCTGCAGCATGTATTATGCCACCCCTGGAAGGCACTCCAAAATGACACCACAGGTCTGCTACTGCAACCTGGGTAAGGGTGTGCTTGCACCCCTTACTGTGGTATAGACTACCTATATCACTACCTTATACAGACACATATAAACCTATAAACCACACCTATGGCAGGCCTTGACAATCCTGAAGGCAGAATGCTTGGTTTTATGTGAGAGGGTGCCTAAGCATGAGCTGAGTCCCTCTGCAGCATTCGGAAATACTTCCTTATGGCTGTTCTGTGATACAGCCATACCATATACTCTTAAGTGCATTATGACCTCGCGTTAAATGCCAACTTTGGAATGGTTGCATCAAAACATGTCGTGTTTGGTGTCAAACGCTTTGGAATACTACCCCCCCCCCCCCACACCAGTTCTGGCAGTGGGGGTAGCATTCCACCCTTCTAGAGGGAGAGACATGTTCACACACGCTTAACCCGGTTAAATCCTTTCAAAGCCCTGGCATCACAAAATGGATGCCACTGCCACAGACACGGGTCTGGCCTCCTGCTGCTGGGGGAAACTCCGGCAGTGGAGGCCTGGACAATAGGTTTCCTATCACAGGGAGGTGTAACCACCTCCCCAGACAGGCTGATGTGTATTGGGACAGGGTGGGTGCATTCACAGAATGCTTTTGAGACACTGCCTGGGGCACACAAGGTGTCCCTGTGCATAGCCCGGTTCAAACTGGTTGCAGGGGCACTCAGCCCCTGCTCTGGCACGAAACTGGACAAAGGGGAAGGGGTGTAACCACCCCCACCCCAGGCCCACCCATAAGTGGAGCCTTAGAGGTAGTCCATCCCCTAAACTTAGTATAAGTATAGGAACCCAGTCCCTAGGACTTTAGATTACCCTGGACGAACCTCTGAAACAGACTTTCTATCTCGACTAGAAGATGTAAGAAATCTCCCTTGGGGTCAAGGAGTGACTTCCCTGCTTGACAGGCACCACAGAAGCAACTGACTGGTCTGCATTGCTGAAGCTCCCGCCGGACGCCAAAGTCTCTGCATCACCAGAGGTTGATTTCCAGACTTCCCCAAGGCTACCCTGAGTCCACCGCAAAGCTGAGGCCCGTGGCTATCGTGGGTAACGTGGAACCGGGACCCCTGGACACTGTGAACTTTTGCAGCAACAACACCTTCCTGGTCATCCTCGAAGTTGTGCTTTGGGCTCCAAGTAGCCCCAGCCGTGAGCACCTTCTGCACTGAAGATTGTTGGCCTGCACTCCACGAGTGACCCGTGGGCCTGCTCCAACTGCGACTGCTCAAGGCTCCTTCGCGATCACTAGCCCGTTGGCTAGCAGGTCCCCACGAAGGCAACTCCACTTCTACTTGTGCTTTTCTGGTTGCTCCAGACTTGTGCTTACTTACCCTTGCTGGGTGAGCCCTTCAGACCTTGCTGGTCTGCACCGCAGTCCTTTCTCTGATTTCCTGAGACTTGCCGTTGTCAAGGTTTGTTGGGTCCTTTCTGGTCGCCGACACCTCAGCACTCGACAGACTTCGTGGGACAGCTCGAATCCGGCTTGTGGACTTCGTCGACACCTCCTGGACCTCGTGGATGAAGAGTCAAGACACTCGACAACTCACCTGAAGCACCCGACATCTGTGGGCATTGGTCCATCCTGCCCTAGGTCACTGGCAAGTGACCCAGACTCTGTCCCCTCTGCTTTCAGGTTCCTTACATCCTAGATCCAGGCTTGGATCTCTCCGGACACTTCTCCTCTTCTCGGCAGCAGCAGTTCTTTGCAGGCTTCCATTGGAATAGACGACGCGACCCGACACCAAAAGACACCTGTGCACCCGTCTTCCCTGGGTGAGGTAACTCAAGTACTCTGGTACTCTCGAGGGTGCTAGCCCTTGAACTGTCTAAGTCCAAAAGGGTTTGGTCCTAGTTCGATTTGAAGTGTCCCTAATCTTTAAAATTCCAACCGCGACATTCCCCATAGAAAGTAATATGAACCCGCGGTTGTGTTTCCACACTGCATACGGCTCCCGTGGGTCCCTGACGTCCCTACCTTGGGTGGTTCCTTGGGGTCCCAGCGATTCTAGAGGTGATAGGCACCTTGCCTACCTTAGTCGTGGTTCTTATACCACTATTTTAGTATATGGTTTGGTACGCCCCTAGGGCCCAAACGTGTATTTGTGCTTTTACTGATGCTTAAACACTTGTAACTGAAGTACTTCAAACTTCAGTTTCATAAAGAGACTAGAGGGGTGTGATTTATCTTAAATACATATATTTTGAATATATACCTAATGTGGTTGTCTTTTCATTTGATCATTTAAGAGATTATAGACTGGTAAAACAAGCTGCTTTACATTCCTTCAAGACTTAGCCTGAAGGCTGCTCTCCATAGCTACCACTAGGATAGCTTTCTCATAAGGTTGTCTTTAACCTATCACTATAAGGGATTGTTTGGACTGATACAAGGTGCCCACTAGAACTAGTGGACAGCATATATCAGGCCACCTTCTCACAGGGGGGCCTTTTTCTGTATATTGAGGCATCGGGGGAGATGTCTCAATACAGGTGATGGAGCAAGGTTTCATATAAAAAGAAACTTGCTTGTATGCAATCCTCTCGAATAACCTGTAACATTATAATCAACATGTTTGTGAGTACTAATTTTGCATCACATTTTACATATTGTATCCAGGGGAAGCTTTTCTATGTGCTTCACTAATGAGTAACCCGAATGTCCTTAAAATGGCCGCCAAAAACGCAGGAACTCTTCTGCGCATGCGTCTACTACATCTACGTAGTACGACGTCTCCTCAAGCTTGGTGGGAAATCTTTGCAGCTGCGCAATAGCTTTTAACATGGCTGCTTGAAAACTTCGCATTAACGCACATGCCGTGCTGAAACTAACCTATGCAAGTTTTACTAAGCCATTAATGCAAAAGAAATATTAAGTAAACGGGGTTAGAGTAGAAGTAAGTGGTATACAGTGAATTCATTTAATTTTGTATTCTAACATGTTCTTCTCTGACTTTATTAATAGCTTGCATTTGGGCCTTGGAGGGTGAACGGTGTCCTAATCCTTTGTGTCAACCACGCATTCGCACAACCTCCTTGTTCTGAAACTAATGAATCTATTGAATGGCTGCCAATCCATGTGCTTGGCAAGGACATGGGAAGATCAACTCCTGACCCTACGAATGGAAGAACCTGAAACATTGTATTACAGATTTATCGATCCACATATGAAATGCTTGTGGAAATAAAGCTTGTGGGTATTAAAATTAAGGGGCGGGGAATTAGACAATAGAACCAAAGAAAAGTATTGCACTTAGTATGGTGTGATGTCCTCACCCCATTGCCTGGCCCATTCGAATTGAGGGGTGTACATGGAATTGAGACATTTGGGGGTGGATCATACATTTGAATTGGTTTAACAGAGGTAAGTTCTAGTTAGTTAGACACACTAGACCCACTTGATGCTCATGTTATGCTGAGATGCTGCCCGATTTTGCTGAAATCTGATTGAAGGATCCAACACTAGGGAAAGATCACAGAACAACTGAGGAGGCACATCTAGGAAGGGATCCGGACGAGCCCGAGCCGGAGAGAGTAGCACCAGAGAGGGGTGCTACGCTGGTGTTACACTAGAAGAGGTCACCTTCCCGGTCCTGAACCTGTCCTGAATCCTTGATACTCTGATGTCTAGGTCCTCACACCATTCTAGGTAAATATAGTTCTGTGGAGTTGTGCTTCATATTTGCTCTCTGTTCTTTCTCTCCTCAGGTACTGTCATCACATGAGATTAATTAATGTGAATTGAAATATAAACTTATTGAACTACTATGTCTGATGGAGAATCTTAATGTATCTACGTGTATTTGATTGACTCACCAAATTATTAATTCAGATAAACCTTTGAAACTCCTACTGAGTCTGTGGTTCTTTGAATAAAACTTGAATGCATTGTTATTACCTTTATCGTTTCCTCCCTAGTCTAATCTACTACTAGATCTTTCGACAGGTACATTTACTTAGGAGACACGGTTGGTAAAAATACTGGTGTAAAGGTTCTCTAAGGTAAATCAAAATTGATGTCCAGCGGATATTTACTAGCTCATTGAATGTTTGAATGTTTGTGGCCCCAAATAAGTGTTGTGTGTATGTATGTATAGAGTTGGTAAACTCCGCTGCATCAATTTAGGTGAGGATTGTATTTGAAAATTTGAATTATTGATTTATGTTTTAACCAAAACCCGTTATGTATTGTTTTATGTTGTCTGGAAATTCCCGGGAATATTGAATAGCGGGTGGTAAATGGAAGCCACACTGCAGTGAGGTTATTGGTCTGGATCGAGAAAGTGCTGAAAGTTACGCAGGACTAGAAGCACTACGTTAGAGAATAACTTCTTGTATGCTAGTGAGTATAATTGATAGCGAGGAGTTCGCTGGTGAAATTTTGGTATTATATCACTTAGAAAGGGTAATACTGAAGGAGTAGCAGGTTCGCTGATGCTTGTGTGAAGAGTAAGCTGAAAAGATTTACTAGTAGTAATAGCCAGGTCTTGAGGTGTTTCCTGAAGGTGAAGTGTTCCTGGGTCCCTCGCAGGTGGGCTGGGAGGGAGTTCCACGTCTTGGCAGCCAGGTAGGAGAATGATCTTCCTCCGGTGGTGGTTCTGCGGATCCGTGGGACGGTGGCCAGGGCGAGGCTGGTGGAGCGGAGCGGGCGGGATGGTGTGTAGAACGTGAGGCGGTTGTTGAGGTATTCGGGGCCCATGCCGTGGAGCGCTTTGTGTGCGTGGGTGAGGAGCCTGAACGTGATTCTCTTGTTGACGGGGAGCCAGTGCAGGTCTCTCAGGTGGGGGGAGATGTGGCTGTGGCGTGGGATGTCGAGGATGAGTCGTGCGGATGCGTTCTGTATGCGCTGGAGTCTTTTCTGCAGTTTGGCCGGGGTTCCGGCGTAGAGGGCGTTCCCGTAGTCTAGTCGGCTGGTGACGATGACCTGGGTGACCGTCTTCCTGGTTCCGGTGGGGACCCACCAGAAGATCTTTCGGAGCATGCGCAGGGTGTTGAAGCATGTAGAAGAGATGGCATTGACTTGCTTGGTCATCGTGAGAGAGGAGTCCAGGATGAATCCCAGGTTGCGTGCATGGTCCGTGGGTGTCGGTGCGGTGCCCAGCGCTGTGGGCCACCAGGAGTCGTCCCAGGCGGATGGGGAAGGACCTAGGATGAGTACTTCCGTTTTGTCTGAGTTCAGTTTCAGCCGGCTGAGCTTCATCCAATCCGCGATGTCTCTCATTCCTTCCTGGAAGCTGGTTTTGGCGGTAGCGGGGTCTTAAGTGAGGGAGAGTATCAGCTGGGTGTCGTCGGCGTAGGAGATGATGTTGAGGTTGTGTTTGCGTGTGATGGCGGTGAGGGGGCTCATGTAGATAGTGAAGAGGGTGGGGCTCAGCGAGGATCCCTGGGGTACGCCGCAGATGATCTTGGTGGCCGCGGAGCGGAAGGGGGGGAGGCGGACTTGTTGGGTTCTGTCGGAGAGGAACGAGGCGATCCAGTCTAGGGCCTTTCCCTGGATCCCAGCGTTGCGGAGGCAGATGATTAGGGTGCGGTGGCAGACGGTATCGAATGCAGCCGAGAGATCTAGGAGGATGAGAGCGGCCGTTTCCCCGTTGTCGAGCCGGGTCCTGATGTCTTCGGTGGCTGCGATGAGGGCGGTCTCGGTGCTGTGATTGTCTCGGAAACCGGACTGGGATGGGTCGAGGGAGCCGCTTGTCTCGAGGAATGCAGTCAGCTGTTTGTTGACGGTCTTCTCGATGACTTTTGCGGGGAAGGGGAGAAGAGAGATGGGGCGGAAGTTCTTGAGGTCTTTAGGGTCCGCTGTGGGTTTCTTCAGTAGGGCGTTGATTTCTGCGTGCTTCCAGCTCTCTGGGAAGGTGGTGGATGTGAAGGAGTTGTTTATGGCGTTCCGGAGTTGGGGAGCGATGATGGTGTCGGCCTTGTTGAAGATGTGGTGAGGGCATGGGTCGGAGGGAGAGCCGGAGTGGATGGTGTTCATCACGTGGATGGTGACTTCAGTGCTGGTGGGTGTCCAGGCGTTGAGGGTGGCAGTAGGGGGTGTTGGTTTGATGGCCGGAGGCGGGGTCTGGTCGCCGAAGCTGTCGTGTATGTCGGCGATCTTGCGGTGGAAGAACGTGGCGAGGGAGTTGCAGAGGTCTTGCGTTGGTATGATGTCATTGTTGCTGGCGCTGGGGTTGGAGAGCTCTTTTACGATGCTGAAGAGCTCCCTGCTGTTGTGTGCGTTGTTGTCCAGTCATTCTTGGAACCATGTCCTTTTTGTGGTGCGGATTAGCTGGTGGTGTTTGCGCGCGGCGTTTTTGAGGGCTGCCAGGTTTTCTGTTGACTGTTCGAGGCGCCAGGCTTTCTCGAGGGTGCAAAAGGGGGTGGTGATGGACAAAGCATCAGAACCAATCAAACACTCACACCCAGTCAACAGATCTGGGTTTGATCCATCACCGTTCTTTAGCCCACTCTGTCACCCCAGTTCAGACATAGCCATATGCAAATCAGTCTGACCCTGTGTCTCATGGGAACAGTCCAGCCCGAACTGCCAAGCCATGCCTTCCCTGGACCGGAAACAAGCTTCCTAGGACCGGTTTCTGGCATTTCAGCCGTCTTCAGCCAGGCTTGCTTGAATCCAGTGGCAAAGTGAGCAAGGGACTCACGTCTGAGCATACCCTGCCAACTTATGGCGAACAAAGCGGTACAAAAGGGGGTGGCGATGGACCGAGCATTAGAACCAATCAAACACTCACACCCAGTCAACAGATCTGGGTTTGATCCATCACCGTTCTTTAGCCCACTCTGCCACCCCAGTTCAGACATAGCCAAATGCAAATCAGTCTGACCCTGTGCCTCATGGGAACAGTCCAGCCCGAACTGCCAAGCCATGCCTTCTATGGACCGGAAACAAGCTTCCTAGGACCGGTTTCTGGCATTTCAGCCATCTTCAGCCAGGCTTGCTTGAATCCAGTGGCAAAGTGAGCAAGGGACTCACGTTTGAGCATACCCTGCCAACTTATGGCGAACAAAGCGGTACAAAAGGGGGTGGTGATGGACAGAGCATCAGAACCAATCAAACACTCACACCCAGTCAACAGATCTGGGTTTGATCCATCACCGTTCTTTAGCCCACTCTGCCACCCCAGTTCAGACATAGCCATATGCAAATCAGTCTGACCCTGTGCCTCATGGGAACAGTCCATCCCGAACTGCCAAGCCATGCCTTCCCTGGACCGGAAACAAGCTTTCTAGGACCGGTTTCTGGCATTTCAGCCGTCTTCAGCCAGGCTTGCTTGAATCCAGTGGCAAAGTGAGCAAGGGACTCACGTCTGAGCATACCCTGCCAACTTATGGCGAACAAAGCGGTACAAAAGGGGGTGGTGATGGACAGAGCATCAGAACCAATCAAACACTCACACCCAGTCAACAGATCTGGGCTTGATCCATCACCGTTCTTTAGCCCACTCTGCCACCCCAGTTCAGACATAGCCATATGCAAATCAGTCTGACCCTGTGCCTCATGGGAACAGTCCAGCCTGAACTGCCAAGCCATGCCTTCCCTGGACCGGAAACAAGCTTACTAGGACCGGTTTCTGGCATTTCAGCCGTCTTCAGCCAGGCTTGCTTGAATCCAGTGGCAAAGTGAGCAAGGGACTCACGTCTGAGCATACCCTGCCAACTTATGGCGAACAAAGCGGTACAAAAGGAGGTGGTGATGGACAGAGCATCAGAACCAATCAAACACTCACACCCAGTCAACAGATCTGGGTTTGATCCATCACCGTTCTTTAGCCCACTCTGCCACCCCAGTTCAGACATAGCCATATGCAAATCAGTCTGACCCTGTGCCTCATGGGAACAGTCCAGCCTGAACTACCAAGCCATGCCTTCCCTGGACCGGAAACAAGCTTCCTAGGACCGGTTTCTGGCATTTCAGCCGTCTTCAGCCAGGCTTGCTTGAATCCAGTGGCAAAGTGAGCAAGGGACTCACGTCTGAGCATACCCTGCCAACTTATGGCGAACAAAGGGTGCGGCAGGATTTCTTTGATCCTTTAAGGTCGTCGGTGAACCATGTGGCTCTCCTGTTGCCGGCCCTTCCTGGAGGGGTTTTCGGTGGTGCAAGGG
This sequence comes from Triturus cristatus, assembly GCF_964204655.1. NCBI lineage: Eukaryota > Metazoa > Chordata > Amphibia > Caudata > Salamandridae > Triturus > Triturus cristatus. The sequence goes on along the minus strand of NC_140582.1, from coordinate 875,320,944 downwards.
CATTGGCGCAGTTGGTGATCCATTGTGTGAAGTTGTGGGTTGCGGCGTTGGTGTCAGTCGTGTCTGATGGAGGGTTCTGGTTCAGTGCTGTGGTTAGCTGGTCGGTGGTTACTTTGCTCCAGCATCTGCGGGGGATCTGTTGCGGGCGGTGGTGGGATGTCGTCTTCTTGAAGGTGAAATGGATGCAGCTGTGGTCAGTCCAGTGTAGTCCGGAGGAGTGACTGAAGGCGACGTGGCTGCTGGCGGAGAAGATGGGGTCTAGTGTGTGGCTGGCGGAGTGGGTGGGGGTGTTCACAAGTTGCTTGAGTCCGAGGATGGCGAGGTTGTCGAGCAGGCTAGTGGTGTTGCTGTCGTTGTTGTTCTCCAGGTGGAAGTTCAGGTCCCCGTGGAGGATGTAGTCTGGCGAGGCGAGGGCGTGCGGGCTGATGAATAAGATAGAGGGTCTCATTTTAATAATGAAATAATTTGACTAATTTGCGAAGCATTCAAAGTCGAACAAAAAGTGCACTGCGCTTACCCTCCTGGGGTGGTAGAACAATTAAATGGCACGATCAAGTCAAGACACAGAAAGGTGTGTACATCCACCCCACTGGAATGGCCTGATTCTTTACCTCTGGTTCTGATGGGACTCAAAAGTATTTCAGAGAAAAATACTGGATTGAGTCCCCATGAAATACTCATGGGTAGAGCTATGAGACAAGCATGTGTATCAGGACACAAGCTGTTGAGTATACCTGATGACTTGGTTTTGGAGTATTGCAAAGAGTTGGCTGACAGAGTGCGTTCTATCTCTCATTTGGTTGGGGAAGATGCAGTCAACAGACAGCTGAGCCAAGCTCATGATCTGAATCCCGGTGATTGGGTAGTTGTGAAGAATCACACTCAAGAATTGTGCCTAGCACCAAGGTGGGATAAACCGCATCAAGTTATATTGACTACTTCAACAGCTGTAAAGTGTACAGGATTGCCTAATTGGATCCATGCAAGTCATACCAAAAGGATACCAGCTCCTGAAGAAGAAGAGTTTCAATTGAAACGAGAAATTGTAGTTGCTGAAGGTTGTGCATCTGAAGAACTTCCTATAGAAGATACTGAGGTAGCTGCCCACGAACAATCAAGCACTTATCAGGATGACTGGATCCCAGTGGTGGACATTGTAGGAAAGTGGCTCTGTATATACTGTTCCCAAATAGGTACAGTGTGTACAGAGTCCACAGTCCCCAGAGGTTTGGCAGGGGCTAAAGTTAGATATAACCTTACTCTCTAAAGTGGTAGATTGGTCGAGCAGTAAGGCAGTATCAGAGGACAGTGTAAAGCATTTGTTGTACAAACTCAGTCAGCAAATGGTCTCACACGCTCAAGAACTGAACTCTAGGCCAATGGTTTGTATATAAAAATATATGGTTGTTTTATTTTAGAACCAACAATAGGTATCAAAATATACATTCTCAGAATCAGATGCTTTAGTTAAATACTTTTCAATAGGCAATAATCTTTTGAATACAATAGTTACAGTTTGTTGCAATTGGCAACACGATTCAAACACAATTATACATTGAGCTCAATGGGAAATTCTAAGTAAATGCAATTGATTACTTTTAGGATTACTTTTCTAACTCCAGGACTGGATCCTAGATTCAGTCCTGGGACAGTTCCTCGAAACAGGTGAGTAAATACGGTTTAGTTACTGTTGTGATTTTTAAGCAATATTTTGGTATTTTAAAAGTTGACAGAAACTTTTTCTAATAAAATCACCAATGTTATCCTATGGGAGGAAATTCATTTAGCAGGTAAGTGGGGTTATTGTTACTTTTTCTAGCTCAGTGTTGAATCCTGGATCCAGCACTAGTGTACCACCTGTAAACAGTTGAGAGAATGCGTTTAGGTTATACAGGCGATTTTTTACGAATATTTGTAAGTTTGCAAAATCGACACTTTGAAACTTTTTCAGCAAATACCAGGCAATGTTATACTATGGAAGGAAATTCAAGTTGCAGGTAAAGTAGGTTCTCGTTACTTTTGTAATCCAGTACTGGGCTCCTAGGCTCAATACTGGGACATTTATCTAAAACAGGTAAGTAATTATGTTTTCACAGTTGGTACGATTTTGAAAGAATATTTGTAGTTTGCAAAAATTGACAGAAGAAATTTCACAGAAAAACAGTCAATGGTTTCGTATGGAAGAAAATTGAGTTAGCGGTAAGTATGGTTGTAATTACTTTTCAGGGTCAGTGCTGGGCACCAAGATCCAGCACTGGGATCTCTACTAATAGCAGGTGAGTATTTTCTATTTCGTTACTCAGTTGATTTTAGATAAATATTTTAAAGTTTAGAAACTCCACACTTGGAAGAATTTTCAAGTGAAACCAGTCAATGTTACCCTATTGAAGAAAAGTGAGTTATTGGCTTTTGGGTAAGTACTCAACTGGCACAGTTAAGGTTCTGGGCATAGACTCAGGGGTCTCTCAGGGTCAGGTAAGTACAGTTGTTACACACTCAGCGGCACAGGGGCAGCCGTGTGCAGAGTGAGGTAGGCCCAATGTTATCCTATGGGACGCAGGGGGCCCGTGGTTGGTGGCTGCTGGCTAGCAGGCCATTCGGCTGTGGGAGCTGGGCTCCTGGTCACTTGCTCTGGGCAAATGGGGATGTAGGTTAGAGTAGAAGTTGCACTGCCAGGGCCACTCGGGCAGCTGGGTGCAGGGTCGAATATTCTTCAGGTGCGACCACCACTTCGAGAGGTAAGTTGGGTAGTTGGAGGATAGGTAGGTACCCAGGAGTTGGGCACAGGGGACAGCAGGGCGCCGGGTGCAGGGGTGCCTTTTGGTGTCGGGAAATCTTACCCTCTGTTGATCGCTGTTGGGGGGTCCCTGGTTCTGAGGCTGCAGGCGTCGTCAGGAGCGTCAAGGTGGGTCCTTGGGTGCTGGATTCGGGGTTACAGTCACCGGGGGGACATCCTCGTGGTCTTTGTCCACTCCAGAACAGGCCAGGCTTGGCGGGGGCAGAGTGTGCAGGGTTCGCGGTTCCTGGCTGATGCCAGGGGTCAGTGACTTGCTTTGAGCAGTACCACTGCTCGTGGGAGTCCCAGATGCTCAGAGACACAAGGTAGCCAGGTCCTCCGGGGTTTGTGAGGTTGCTGGCCACGGGCGATGCCGGGATTTAGCAGGAGCAGGTTTGAGGGTCGACAGGCCGGTAGGGATGGGGCCAAAGCAGTTGGTGTCTTCCTCTTGTTAGCAGCTGCACGGCAGGTCTTCTTTCTTCTTGATCTTCTTTGCTGTTTCAGAATCTGGATCTAAGGAAGGAAGGTTCAGTGTTCCCCTAAATACTACATTTAGGGGCGTTACAGGTAGGTAAAGGGCAGGGACCACTGGGTCCCTGCCCTGGGGTGGGTACACCCCCTATCCTGCCACTCTCCTGTGGGAGGGGTGCAGTGGCCTAGTCCTGATTGGGCAGGGCTCCCCATCTTCAAGATGGCGAGAGCCCAGAGATGTGCTTCACCTTGCCTCCCCCACCTGAGGGGTGGGGTTGGCAGAGGCTGGCACACCCCCTGTCCTTCCTTTGGGTTTCCGGCCAGTCAACCCACCAGAGTGGGGGTTTAGAACCGGTAGAGGCCAGTTGCTGAGTACAGCAAGTGCCCTGGAGAAGCTCACAAAGGTGGCATGCTTTTGAAGCTTCCCCTGCCCGTCCTGGGGAGGAGACCTAGCACCCCACCCAGAATGTGCATTGTTGCAGGCCCAGGAGAGCGGATGGCTCTCTACCCAGGGGTCCAGCAACATGTCTGCTGTGTGGCATCCTAGGCAGCCCTTCAGACAAGACGTGGATTGTAGGTTAGGTTCAGGGTGCACCTTTAAGATGTCCTCTGTCGTGTATTGTACATTAAATCCTGCACTGGCATCAGTGCGGGTTTAATGTGCTGAGAGGTTTGATACCAAACTTCTCAGTCTTCAGTGGAGCCATCATGGTGCTGTGGAGTTCTTGTTGACAATCTCCCAGCACCATATACTCTTAAATGGCAGTACTGCACTTACAGTGCCCAGGAATGGACCTGGGTACTGTAGGGGCACAAGGCTCATGCTTCTGTACCCACACCACTGGCATAGGGCACCCAGCTAGAGGGGTGGCTGATGTATGCCAGGGCAGTGTGTGTTGTGGGCATGGCACACAGGGATGTATGCCATGTCAACTCTCTGTTTTGTTCTATACCCAGACACTCAGCCTGCAAGGGCAGTGTGTTTGTGTCAGGGTACAGGGCCTCTAAGGGTGGCACAATAAGTGCTGCAGCCCTTAGGGGCCTTCCCTGGTCACACCTAGTGTACCATTTTCCAGGGGCTGACATGTGGCCAGAGTATGCCAATTTGTGTTTTAGGTTTCAGCAAAAATTTTAAGGAAGGAACATAGGCCCTGGGCACCTTATTGGCAGGAGCCCAGGGCACACTCAGTCAAAGTACATTCAGCAATTCAGCAAAAAGTGGGGGCATACCATGCAAGAAAGATGGCACTTTCTCGCAGACATACCTGAAGTATTTATAAGAACTAGAAGCCAAAAACAGTTAGCTAGACAGGAAAAGAGAGAGGACCAGTCAGGTGTAGAAGAACTCGCTCAGGACAGTAGGAAAATTACTATTAGGGAACCTGAGCAGGAACAGTTAAGGAGAGAACAATATACTCAGACAGAAGAAAACCAAAGCCCCATTCATGAGTCTGAGGAGGGACAGATAGTGTTTAGAGAAAACGTTCAGGCAGAAGAAGGTAAAGAGGTAAAAAGACCTGAATAGGACCAAATAGGCATAGAAACACAAGTTCAGGATACAGAATTAAAACCAGACATCACCAATTCTGAACAGGGTCAGATTGAGGTAGATGAACCAATCCAGACAGAACAGGCCAGAACAATGAGCCCTGGACAAGGTCAGATAGAGAGGAAATCTGAAGATGAAGATGATCAATTTGTGCCAAAAATAAAGGAAAATAAAAGAAGCCTTGAAGAACCTGGCAGTGCAGTGAAATTTAAGAAAAGTCGAAAAGGTGATAATTGGCCAAGAATTATCAAGAGACTGAGATACCATCATAAGTAAATCAGTGAAGAACCTGATCAAGTGAACGAAGTATTCATGGGCATATTATCAAGACAGGCGATAAAATTATCGCCTCATTAGCGGCAGAAAACTGCCGTCTAAAACTGCGATAATGGGCTTGATAATATGCTCTATGGAATTCCAATTGAAGCCCATGTTAGATGTCCTTCACATCTAACCTAGTCACTCTGGACCTTCCACAGTAACACCAAAACGAAGGAGTCAAAGGTTGAAGACATTGAATAACAAGTTCAAGGGTCCTGAGTGGACATAGGTCATTCCTGAAGATTTTGAAATACTCGCTTTAATGAAGAAAGTGATGAAGAGCTGAACGACCAACAAATTGATGAAAAAGTGAGACCGACTTGAAAGGGAGAGAAGACGCCTAATCTCATACCAAGTTCAGAATTAAAGAAGAGAAAAATCTTCTTGCCCAAAATGTCTGACGATAAAGTTATTGGAAAACCAAAACAAAGCTGTATAAGTGTTGTAGTATCTGTATATGTAGCTTATTATTAGTTTTCATAATATGGGTAATATTAGCAATAGCTATTCCCTATTTCATGGTTACTGACAAACAGAATAGTACTAATGCACATACGTAAGTAGCAAACATTAAAGGAGACAGAGTAGATTTAGAAACATCAGACGAGTTAGATTTACACCACACTGTAGACAAAAACCGAAACTGATTTAAATGTATTTGCATTATGTAGAAGTAATGGAGGTTAGTGATTGTTATGTTTGCATGAAATTGCCAAACTCAGTAGCTGAAGGGGTAACTTATCATCACTTACCTTTGACATATGGTATTTCATGTAGTGTATTAGCTAGTTTATTTTATTGAACTGGAAAACTGCAGTATTATTATTCAAATGTAGATGTAATATTTTCGGAAGTCCCTATGCAAAAGATCATGAACCCTGTCCTTAGTACTAGAGACTCACAATTCATGGGTGAATATTTCCTAACAATGAAGACAATAGATATAGCTGATGCATACAAACGCAACCTAACATGTAAACTGTATAAAGAAGAAAATATATTTTGAACTTAGTAGAACAAAGGAGACAGGATTTCCAAAGAAGGGCCTCAGAACCGAAACCTCAGATACCTAAATGGGCTGAAAGGGAAGACCTTTAGGTAACTGGCAAGACTCATGCTGCTATGTAACTGGATTTTGAAAAGCAAGGGAAACTCTGTCTCCATAGACTAAAAACAGAATATAACACTTTTACTAGCGGGATTTGGCAAAGAGACACTCTTACCTGCTCCTGGTAGCTGCACTGGGACGCTCGCGCTGCTGGTCTCCCCTGCCGCCGACGGAGTTCACGGCCGGAGTTGGGGGAGACTACAGCCCCCAGCAGGCTTAGCGCCACCACCACCGGACTTCCGCCTACTTTCGCGGCCGGAGGCGCTCAAAAAGGAGAGGCTCCTTCCGCGTCGCGGGACGCGCGCGGGCGGCGCCGGGCTAAGCCCGGGCAAAGGGCGGGCCGTTGTGTGGCCGTTAGGAGGCCGGAAGAGGTCGGGTTGGGCCACCCCCCCAAATTGAGATATTAACATCTTATCATTAGGTTGACGATGTGTGTTGTACCTGGGTTCTTTCCAGTCGAGCCATTGTTTCACCTGGGTTGTTAACTCGTGATACGATTGTTACACTTGGGGATCCAAGCGAGATAGGTATCCTTTTAACTCTGTCTTGTGCTCTCTACTGTGTGTAGAGCTACGTTTTTAGATAGTATTTGGTCTCTTTAATATTTATATCAAAGGCCGACAAAATTGTATTGTGGGTCAGAATGGCCAAGATTAACTCTACTTTGGACAATTATTTAGTTAAAATGGTGAGTAAGATAAACAATGATCGAAGAAAATCTTTGGGGAAGGAGCCTACTCTTGAACTCACCTCTTCTATAGATATTGATAGTGGTCATATTATGTTGGATATACCCAGTGTTGATGCTACTCCTACTGAAAATATAGCTACCACTCCCTCAGACTGTGAAGTGTTTACTCAAGCATCATTGGAGTTGTTTAACGAACCTGTATCACCTCACTCTCCCCCTAAAAGAGCTGTCAGGAAATGTACGAATATCCTAACTAAGCGGGGAAACGCCCACTCTAAATCGATGTTGGACCAAGGACACAGAAGCACTGTGACCACTACTGATACCATAGCTAGCATGAGTGATGTGAACGGTGACCTTGTGGGTCTCATGACTAAGATTTTTGAGGCAAAATTATACCTCGTGACCAAACCTCTCATGGAAAAAATTGATTCCTTATCTACGGAGGTATCTAGCCTATTTGAGGCAAAACTAGATCTTGTGACCAAACCTCTTAAGGAAAAAATTGATTACTTATCTACGGAGGTATCCAGGCTGGGTGGTCTTTTAGAGAACAAGTGGAAAGAACAGACCGTGATAGCCTCTGAGTTAGCAACACATTCCAAACACTTGGCGCAGTCGGCCACAATAGGAAGAAAAAGTCCATCCGAACCTATACTTAGGGAGTTATATCATCCAGTTGGTAGTACCGCCCAGTTAAATATAGCTCCACCTAATAGTGAGAGGTATACCACTTGTGAAAATAGATCAAATCACATTAATCTCCCGCCCGACTGTGAACCTTACGTTGTAGTCCTTTCAAATGTTCCTCCTCTAGAACCGATAGCATTAAACTATCGGGAGGAATCCCATGATTCCCTTAAACGGAAATCAATCGCTTGGTTACACAAAAACTGTGGTTTTCCCCCACTCCTCTCCGATGATATACTGTCTACCAGAAGGGTATCTTGGATCGGCAACGCAAGGAAAAGGAGTAAGGGGGACTGTGTAATTATTAACTTCAGACACCCCCAGCACGTTGCGACCATCCTTCTAAGAGCAGCATCTCGGGATGTAGGGGAGCTTGATGTGGGCGTCCATCCCTTGGGTTATTTCTATAGGCACCTAAACAGGGTATCACAATTGCCTAATAACCACAGACTCTTGCCCAATAGAACAGGAATAAACTTTAACATCCCAAATGAAAATAGATTTTCGGCACTGAGCACATTAGATCAAAATGATTGACATTCATGGCCAAAGGAATCAAGCACAGATACACGAATAGACATCCAGATATGGGGTCCAACTGCGAGTGTTGAACAATTGGGCTCAATATCCATAATACCATCATGTCCCGGTGATACTGTGTTAGACAAGTTGGAAAATAGGATTCTATCTTCCGATCTTAAAACGAGTGAGGCAGTTAGCTCGGGGGTCATAGACAAGTGTCATATAATATCAATGGAGGGAAAGGTTTACAATGAAGTTGTTAATCAAGTTATAAATGTAAATCCCGTAGCTATATCCGAGGTCAACACAGGGAATGATATCATATCAGTAGGCTCAGCTTCATCTCATGCAAAAGAGGACCCAAGTATTAGAATGATATCCTGGAATATAGCTGGGTTAGCCAAGAACTTAAAGGATGTGATATAGTGTTCATACATTGAGAACTATGATATCATATTCTTACAGGAGACCTGGATGGTGGAAACTCCCCATAGGTTGGGCTATAAAACATATTGTTCTAATGCAACACCATCTATTAGAGGTAGAGCATCAGGGGGACTGGTTATTTGGGTCAAAGTGTCTCTAGAAATAGATGTTACCCAGATATCCATTACCCCTCCAGACTTACTTGGCATTAAAATTATTACTAGAGAGAAAGAAACCATTTACTTTATAAATATATACAATAGACCATACCCATCTCATAAGGAATCTAAAACGGTAGAACTCTTGGATTCCTTTTTAGAAACACTGGGAGATAATGCAAAAGTATTAGTTGGCGGGGATTTTAATTGTAAATATAAGCCTGTCTTGGGCATGGAACAAATATTTGATGAACAAGATGCCGTTAATGATATTTTACCCTTAGAGGCAGTGGGCTCAGTTAACAATACCGTCGCCGTTTTACAGATTTTGCAATTGACCATGGCGCATGACTTAAGGGCTTGTAACGGCCGCTTTTGCTCAGACAGACCAGCAGCTCCGACTTATTTTAAGGGAACCTGTAGGTCACATATAGACTTTGTAATGGTATCCCGGAACGTATGGGACCTAATAGAAGATTTTAAGGTAGACCACAGGACAGAGAGCGATCACTTCCCTCTCCAACTGTGGTTAGATCCTCATCCATTTATTACTAGGTCTGACGTAGAAACGACATCAAAAATATCAATTGGGGAGTTACAAATATCTAACAACAGACGTGCTCTAAGATGGCCATACATCTTGGGATCGGAAAAAACTTTGATAAACATCTATAATGCTTTTACGGAAATCGTGGGAACACCCCAGCCACCTTTAGTGGGTACTCAGGGTGTTCTTGATCTACATTATAAGTTGTTGGATGCTTTAACTCCACTAGTAAGCAAAATGTATAAAACAGATAGTAATAGGGAAAGGAATTTTCTCGAGTCAGTGAATCCATGGTATAACAAAGATTGCCGAACAGCTAAATTAAGGTTGATCCAGGCAGTAAAATCTGGAAATCGTCTAGATATAAAAAACGGAAGATTAATTTATAATAAAACCATGGTGCAAGCAAAGAAATCCTGGGATGAAAGTATATGGGAGGATCTTTTAAATGCAACTAAGCAGCGTGACCAAAGAATGTTCTGGAACTTAATTGCCAAGGGGAATAAGAAGGGTAGCTCAACTAAGGATATCTTTCTAGATGAAAATACATGGTGTGATCATTTCACCAAGCTTTACGCCAATAAAAAGGAGAGCTTGTCCCTTCAGGAATATGAGATAGATTTAGAAATGAGTAACGCTCCCTTACACTTTAGTTTAGAAGAATCCATGCAGGCCCTGCAAGCTGTGAAAATGGGCAAAGCCCCTGGTCCCGATAAAATCCCCGGTGACTTACTAAAACATGATGTAGAAGTGTGGGGACCATACATAAATTTCCTGTGTAATTCGATTGCGGCAGGAACACCAATCCCCGATTCATGGAAAGGGGCAGAAATTATAACAATTTTTAAAAAAGGAGACCGTTATGAACCTAGTAATTACCGCCCAATTAGTTTAATCGATATTTTACAAAAGATTTTTGCCAGACATATTTTAAATAGGCTTTTAGATTGGACTGAAGAGACTAAAATATTGACTAAATATCAAGCTGGTTTTAGAGCTAAAATCAGTACTATTGATCAAGTATTTAGGTTTATGTGCATCTGTTGGAAGTACATAAACTTAAGGAAGGGTAGTCTATATGTGGCGTTCGTGGATCTCCGGGCCGCCTTTGATCTTGTTCCGCGCAAATTGCTGTGGTCTACACTAAAGAATATGGTGGTCCCAGGGGTACTACTTAAGGAACTTATTAGGCTTCACACGGGGAATAATGCTAAAATTCGATGGGGAAAGGATGGCGAAATTTCAAGGGCTATTCCCGTAGACCGTGGTGTGCGCCAAGGATGCGTGTTAGCCCCAACACTGTTTTCCCTATATGTTAATGATATACCAAGTTATTTGAGCAACTGTGCGCATGATTCCCCAAAGCTAGGTGGTGAAGCGGTTACGGCATTATTATTTGCCGATGATACTATCCTCATCTCTCAAACACCGAGAGGCTTACAAAACTTGGTTGACACATTCCAGAAATATTGTGTGGGGAAGGGGTTAGAAATAAACCCTAGCAAAACTAAGTACATGTCCATAAACCCCAAAAAATCCATCAGGACTAATCTGTTCCTAGAGAATAAAAAACTGGAACAGGTTGGGAGCTTTACCTATCTGGGGATAATGTTGGACAGCAACTTGTCTTGGAAAGGGCAGATGGTCAAAAGTTCCCTATCCCTCAAACAAAACTCAATGCCTATTTTAAAAGTCCATGGAGCCAGCTACTCCAAAGCTATATCTCCGGCTCTTGAAGTATATAAAGCTAAGGCACAATCGGCTGCCCTTTATGGTGCTGAGGTTTGGGGCTACAATTGTAATAATACCTTTGGAAAAGTGGAAAATCACTTTGTGCGTAGTCTACTAAAAATACCAACCAGAACCCCTTTGGTTCCCGTATTTTTAGATACCAATCTCAAAAAAATAGATTACCAAGTAATATTAAGACCTTTGCTATATTGGGTCAGGTTATGGGTAACCCCGGAATTGAGTGTTTATAAAAGTGGTCTAGTTGAATTATCTCAGATCGAGGGTTACCTGAATACCCCATGGGTAAAATATGTTTCAAAGTGGTATGAGAAATTAGGGCTTGCACATTTATGGGATGCTCCACAGAATATGACACTGTCTTCTAGGAAGCTTGTAAAGGATACCTTTTGGTCGTATGTCAACCGAGATCTATTGCATAGCTCATCGTCTGGTAAATTGACCCTGGAATTTTTGAATTTCAAAGATACACCTAGTTTAGAGCAATTTATGGATGAGATCTGTCCCCCATTGGCAAAAACATTATACTTACAGTTTAGGTATGGGGTTCTACAGACTAATGCATATACATCCCGTTGGGGGGGGGGCAAAGGTCCTGATTTGTGAACCCTTTGTTCTCTAGGGGTTAAAGAAGACGTCGCCCACTTACTCTTTTTCTGCCCGACATACAAAAAACCAAGGGCTTATTGGATCAAACCCGTTTGTAAATATGTGGGGGTTAGATCCTTCAAAGAGGCAGTGTGTATATTTAGGTCTAACACCTCACAGTTAGTGGTGTTTGGCACAAGTAGATTTTTATACAGTGTATATTTTATTAGGAAACGATTAGGTTATAAACTGTAAATACTTGATATGCTCTGCCTTGCCCCCCTTTTTTTAACTTAAGTAGATGTTTTATTGTCTCTCCAGCCCACGCAATTAATTCTCCTCTGGCTTTTAAACTATTTATAACTCTTATTTATATTTTTATATGCGGTATTGTGTATTCACGGGTTATTTAAAAAAGTTTTGTTTTTTTTTTGTTTGTTTTTTTATCGCCAACTAAATGTAATAATCTCCAATTATCATGATGGATTGTATATATGTATGTTGTACTTATCTCTTGCTGACTTTTATGGCATATTGCCGAAATAAAGTTTTAAAGAAATGAAATGAATATAACAATGCATTTATTGGTTCCAGTGAATGTGAACATAATTTCTTAGTAATTGGGGGTTGGGGACTAAAAGGAGGAACTGATCCAGTATCTCCTGGAATTTATTATATTTGTGGAAACAAAGCCTATTTTAGATTGCCTGATCACTGGTACGGGAGTTGCTATTTCGGAATATCATTCCCTAAAGTTTATTATGTTAAAAGAATCACTGGAAACAATAATGACAGAAATGGACTAACCCGACATAAAAGAGCTAGTTTTTCGGAAATAGTGGGTGATATATTTGGTGCATTGATACCGTCAGTTCTGCTGAATTCTCGAAAAATTGTCAACAGTAGTTGATCGGTTATCTACTGACACTGCTGGTGGATTTTTACTGATCAATACAGAATTAGTTGCTGTTAGATCTATGGTTTTGCAAAATCGACTTGCCCTTGATATCTTATTAGCAAAAGAGGGTGGAGTCTGTAAAATGTTGAAAGAGCAACCTTGTTGCACATAAATACCTGACAAAAGTGTAGAAATTGGAGATATATTAAAAATATTACGCATTTGGAAGACGAACTACAACCACTGGAGGTTGACAGTGTATGGAAGAAAATAACAAATAGTTTTTCCACTATTAGTAGTTGGTTTTCTAACATAGGTAAGAGTATCTTAGGTCAAATATTATTGCCGATCATGCGCATAACTTTATTAGTTCTGATGATAATGTGTTGCCACAAATACAGTAGAAAAAGGAAAAGGTACGAAGTGAATGAGAAGAGTAGGAAAAGAAAATTAGGTGAAAAACAACTTGAAGAATTGAAGGGAAATATCTACAAAAGAATGAAAGGATCACAATTTAAGAAAGAAAAAGGAGGGGATAAAAGATTTGAAGAAATCGAGATGATAGAATGCTAAAGTTGGCATCTGGTTTAATAGAAGCTATTGATGGCATAAAATGCCATCAGAGAGCGGATTGATGGAGAAAGGTTTGTTATAAAAAGAAACTTGCTCATATGCAATCTTCTCGAATAACCTGTAACATTATAATCAACATGTTTGTGAGTACTAATTTTGCAGCACATTTTACATATCGTATCTAGGGGAAGCTTTTCTATGTGCTTCACTAATGAGCAATGAGTAATGAGTAACTCGAATGTCCTTAAAATAATCGCCAAAAACGTGGGAACTCTTCTGCGCATGCGTCTACTACATAAAGGTAGTATGACGTCTCCTCAAGCATTGTGGAAAATCTTTGCAGCTGCGCAATAGCTTTTAACATGGCTGCTCGAAAACGTCGCATTAATGCACATGCAGTGCTGAAACTAACCTATACAAGTTTTACGAAGCCATTAATGCAAAAGAAATATTAAGTAAATGGGGTTAGAGTAGAAGTAAGTGGTATACAGGGAATTCATTTAATTTTGTATTCTAACATGTTCTACTCTGACTTTATTAATAGCTTGCAATTGGGCCTTGGAGGGTGACCAATGTCCTAATCCTTTGTGTCAACTACGCATGCGCACAACCTACTTGTTCTGAAACTAATGAAACTATTGAATGGCTGCCAATCCATGTGCTCTGCAAGGACATGGGAAGATCAACACCTGACCCTACGAGAGGAGGAGCCTGAAACATTGTATTACAGATTTATCGATCCACATATGAAATGCTTGTGGGAATAAAGCTTGTGGGTATTAAAATTAAGGGGCGGGGAATTAGACAATAGAACCAAAGAAAAGCATTGCAATTAGTATGGTGTGATGTCCTCACCCCATTGCCTGGCCCAATCAAACTGAGACATTTGGGGTTGGATCATACATTTGAATTGGTATAACAGAGGTAAGCTCTAGTTAGTTAGACACACTTGACCCACTTGATGCTGATGCTATGCTGATGCTGCCCGATTTTGCTGCAATCTGATTGAAGGATCCAACACTATGGAAAGATCGCTGAACAACCGAGGAGGCACATCTAGGAAGGGGTCCGGACGAGCCCGAGCCGGAGAGAGTAGCACCAGAGAGGATTGTAACGCTGGTGTTACACTAGAAGAGACCACCTTCCCAGTCCTGAACCTGTCCTGAGTCCTTGATACTCTGATGTCTAAGTCCTCACACCATTCTAAGTAAATATAGTTCTGTGGGGTTGTGCTTCATATTTGCTCCTCATTCTTTCTCTCCTCGGGTACTGTCTTCACATGCGATTAATTAATGTGAACTGAATTATAAACTAATTGAACTACTTTTTCTGATGGAGAATCTTAATATATCTACGTGTATTTGATTTGACTCACAAAATTATTAATTCAGATAAACCTTTGAAACTCCTACTGAGTCTGTGGTTCTTTGAATAAAAGTTGAATGCATTGTTATTACCATTATCGTTTCCTCCCTAGTCTAATCTACTACTAGATCTTTCGACAGGTACATTTACTTAGGAGACAGGGTTTGGTAAAAATGCTGGTGTAAAGGTTCTCTAAGGTGAATCAAAAGTGATGTTCAGTGGATATTTACTTGCTCATTGAATGTATGAATGTTTATGTACCTAAATGAGTGTTGTGTGTATGTATGTATAGAATTGGTAAACTCCGCTGCATCACAGGGCATTCCTGTAGCACGATCGCGCACAGCGTCGCGATCGTGCTGCATGAATGCCCCCGGGGATTTTTTTTAGTGAAAGGAAGCGACACCTTGGGCAAGGGTCACTTCCTATAGGGATTAATTTAATTAAAGACTTTTCTGCCCCCCCTGGGGCCAGATCGTCTTGTTTTTTCGGCGTTTCTGGGCCGGGGGGGGGGGGGGGGGGAGGGCAGTAAGGCCCACTAGAGCCAGGGAACTTCATGAAAAAAACTGAATCGACCTCTTGGGGAAAGGCTGCTTCCAGGGGCCTGATTTTTTTCGGCCTGTGTATTTGCCTTTCTACCACAATACACCACTAGACACCAGGGAGGGCAGATCGGCCCTTGTTTTAGCAGAAAACCCCACTAGACACCAGGGACTTATTTCAAATTAAAATGGAAGCGACCCCTTGGGCAAGGGTCGCTTCCAAGGGGCAGATTTTTTTTATAAATTTGGTTAATGCCCCTCCTGTGGACAGATCTGCCCCTTTTTTTGTCCTTTTTGCCCTAATCGGGAGTGGGGAGGCTGAAAAGCCGACTAGGCACCAGGGATTTATTTCTTTTGCAAGGGGGACACATTTTTGACTGCTGTTTTCTGCTCCACCCTCAGACTAGCTCACCCGATCCCTTGGACAAGTTCACCCCCCATTTTTGCACAGCCCTATTTGAAGGTCCATCTGGCAGATTGACCATTTGGGTAGTGACATAGTGTGTTATAATGTTAATTGTTTATTTCTTGTGAATTGCAATTGTTATGCTTTTTTTCTCCCTTTTTGTTCTAGTTGAAAGCTTTTGCTCTTTAGACTGTTCCAGATTGCGGTTTTGTTACTCTTGGTTCTGCTGTTTGTGTAGTTGCTTGTGTTTGGTAAGAGACTTGTTTTGTAGTATGTGAATTTTTTTCATTTCTCTGCATGAATGTGCTTTTTTGCAAATGGTGTAATAATAGCAGTGTGTTTAGCTTCTGTTTTTTGAGTGTCAACATTCTTTTGTATTTGTGCTCGATGTGTATTTTGTTGTCTTGTGAGTAATTGGTTTTGTTTTTTTATTTCTAGTGGGATATCGTTTTTGCTGTCTCTCTGCAGAGTAGGTGAGTGTAGCAGTCTCTTGCAAGTAAATCATATAGTTTTTAAGTAAATAGATCTTTGTGGTAAAGGCACACATTTTTTTACTTACTTATTTTGCACAGTGTTGGTTGTTGTTGACTTGTTTGTGCAGTCTCCTTTCTTAGTGAAGTTAATGGCTATCCGCAGGATTACTGCTCAGAAGTTTGTTGGTATGCTTTTTGAGTCTGCCTCTGACCATGGTTCAGAGACTGACTCTGCATCTGAGGCAGAGGAGGCAGGGGAAGATTCAGGCAGTGAGTTTTCTCTCCACATGGCATCATCGGATGATGAAGCTACTCTTAGTGCAGATGAAGCTACCCTTAGTGCGGATGAAGTGCCTGTGTTAGAGGAGGATTTGATTGATGTGCCGATAGTGTGCCAAGAGGCATCTGGGCTGCAGTCTGGGGCTGCAAGGCTTCCCGTTGGTATAGTACGGCAAGAGGCATCCGCGACAGGCAAGGGCTCAAAACGTATTGAGGCAACATCAAAATTGCCTATCACAAAATGTTTTGGGCCTTTGTCTGTCGTGGGTACTTGGGCCTCCCACACGAGTAAGGCACCATTTTTATTGAGAGACCCGGGGGAACGCTGGGTGGTAGGAAATTTGTGTCAGCCAGGTGATGCCACAACATTCCCACACAAAAATGTGTGGAAAAAGTGATTTCTTCAGCTAAATTTGAGGTTTGCAGGGGATTCTGGGTAAGGAAACGTTGGGAGATCCACGCAAGCCATACCTCCCTAGAATCCCTCAGGTGTCTAGTTTTCAGTATTTTTTGGATATGGTAGGTTTCCCTAGATGGCTGCCGAGCACGGGGCCAAACCCCCACGTGACCCCCTTGCGAAACCAGGTCATTTTGAGATCTGCAATTTTGTTGTTGCCTCATTACGTTTTGGGCCCTTGCCTGTTGCGGGTACTTGGGCCTCCCACACGAGTGAGGCACCATTTTTATCGAGAGACCCGGGGGAACGCTGGGTGGTAGGAAATTTGTGTCAGCCAGGTGATGCCACAACTTTCCCACACATCTATGTGTGGAAAAAATTGTTTTTTTCTGCTAAATTTGAGGTTTGCAGGGGATTCTGGGTAAGGAAACGTTGGGAGATCCATGCAAGCCATACCTCCCTGGAATCCCCCAGGTGTCTAGTTTTCAGAAATGTGTGGGTTTGGTAGGTTTCCCTCGATGGCTGCCAAGCACGGGGCCAAAAACCCACGTGACCCCCTTGCGAAACCAGGTCATTTTGAGATAGGCAATTTTGATGTTGCCTCAATACGTTTTGGGCCCTTGCCTGTCGTGGGTACTTGGGCCTCCCACACGAGTGAGGCACCATTTTTATTAGGAGACCCGGGGGAATGCTGGGTGGTAGGAAATTTGTGTCAGCCCGGTGATGCCACAAATTTCCAACACAAAAATGTGTGGAAAAAATTGATTTTTTCTGCTAAATTTGAGGTTTGCAGCGGATTTGGGGTAAGAAAACGTTGGGAGATCCACGCAAGCCATACCTCACTGTAATCCCCCAGGTGTCTAGTTTTCAGAAATGTGTGGGTTTGGTAGGTTTCCCTCGATGGCTGCCGAGCACGGGGTCAAAAACCCACGTGACCCCCTTGTGAAACCAGGTCATTTTGAGATAGGCAATTTTGATGTCGCCTCAATACGTTTTGGGCCCTCGCCTGTCGCGGGTACTTGGGCCTCCCACACGAGTGAGGTACCATTTTTATTAGGAGACCCGGGGGAATGCTGGGTGGTAGGAAATTTGTGTTAGCCCGGTGATGCCACAACTTTTCCACACAAAAGTGTGTGAAAAAAGCTATTTTTTCAGCTAAGTGTGAGGTTTGCAGGGGATTCTGGGTAAGGAAACGTTGAGGGATCCATGCAAGCCATACCTCCCTGGAATCCCCCAGGTGTCTAGTTTTCAGAAATGTGTGGTTTTGGTAGGTTTCCCTCGATGGCTGCCGAGCACGGGGCCAAAAACCCACGTGACCCCCTTGCGAAACCAGGTCATTTTGAGATAGGCAATTTTGATGTTGCCTCAATACGTTTTGGGCCCTTGCCTGTCGCGGGTACTTGGGCCTCCCACACGAGTGAGGCACCATTTTTATTAGGAGACCCGGGGGAATGCTGGGTGGTAGGAAATTTGTGTCAGCCCGGTGATGCCACAAATTTCCAACACAAAAATGTGTGGAAAAAATTGTTTTTTTCTGCTAAATTTGAGGTTTGCAGCGGATTTGGGGTAAGAAAACGTTGGGAGATCCACGCAAGCCATACCTCACTGTAATCCCCCAGGTGTCTAGTTTTCAGAAATGTGTGGGTTTGGTAGGTTTCCCTAGATGGCTGCCGAGCATGAGGCCAAAAACCCACGTGACCCCCTTGTGAAACCAGGTCATTTTGAGATAGGCAATTTTGATGTCGCCTCAATACGTTTTGGGCCCTTGCCTGTCGCGGGCACTTGGGCCTCCCACACAAGTGAGGCACCATTTTACTTGGGAGACCTGGGGTAATGCTGGGTGGTAGGAAATTTATGTCAGCCCAGTGATGCCACAACTTTCCCACACAAATATGTGCGAAAAAAGTTATTTTTTCAGCTAAGTGTGAGGTTTGCAGGGGATTCTGGGGAAGGAAACGTTGAGGGATCCACGCAAACCATACCTCCCTGGAACCCCCAGGGTATCTAGTTTTCAGAAATGTGTGGGTTTGGTAGGTTTCCCTAGATGGCCGCCGAGCACAGGGCCAAAAACCCAGCTGACTCCCCTTGCAAAACCAGGTTGTTTTGAAATAGGCAATTTTGATGTTGCCTCAATACATTTTGGGCCCTTGCCTGTCACACAAGTGAGGCACCGTTTTTATCGAGAGACCTGAGGGACCGCTGGGTGGTAGGAAATTTGTGTCAGCCCAGCGATGCCACAACTTTCCTACACAAAAGTGTGCGAAAAAAGTTATTTTTTCAGCTAAGTGTGAGGTTTGCAGGGGATTCTGGGTAAGGAAACGTTGAGGGATACACACAAGCCATACCTCTCTGGAATTCCCCAGGTGTCTAGTTTTCAGAAATGTGTGGGTTTGGTAGGTTTCCCTAGATGGCCGCCGAGCACGGGGCCAAAAACCTAGGTGACCCGCCTTGCGAAACCAGGTCATTTTGAGATAGGCAGTTTTGATGTTGCCTCAATACGTTTTGGGCCCTTGTCTGCCACGCGTACTTGGGCCTCCCACACGAGTGAGGCACCATTTTTATTGGGAGACCCGGGGAACGCTGGGTGGTAGGAAATTTGTGTCAGCCCGGTGTTGCCACAACTTTCCCACACAAAAATGTGCGAAAAAGAGATTTTTTTCAGCTAAATGTGAGGTTTGCAGGGATTCTGGGTAAGGAAACGTTGGGGGATCCACGCAAGTCATACCTCCCTGGAATCCCCCGGGTGTCTAGTTCTCAGAAATGTGTGGGTTTGGTAGGTTTCCCTAGATGGCTGCCGAGCATGAGGCCAAAAACCCACGTGACCCCCTTGCGAAACCAGGTCATTTTGAGATAGGCAATTTTGATGTCGCCTCAATACGTTTTGGGCCCTTGCCTGTCGCGGGTACTTGGGCCTCCCACACAAGTGAGGCACCATTTTACTTGGGAGACCTGGGGGAATGCTGGGTGGTAGGAAAATTGTGTCAGCCCAGTGATGCCACAACTTTCCCACACAAAAATGTGCGAAAAAGTTATTTTTTCAGCTAAGTGTGAGGTTTGCAGGGGATTCTGGGGAAGGAAACGTTGGGGGATCCACGCAAACCATACCTCCCTGGAACCCCCAGGGTATCTAGTTTTCAGAAATGTGTTGGTTTGGTAGGTTTCCCTAGATGGCCGCCGAGCACAGGGCCAAAAACCCAGCTGACTCCCCTTGCAAAACCAGGTTGTTTTGAAATAGGCAATATTGATGTTGCCTCAATACATTTTGGGCCTTGCCTGTCACACGAGTGAGGCACTGTTTTTATCGAGAGACCTGAGCGACCGCTGGGTGGTAGGAAATTTGTGTCAGCCCAGTGATGCCACAACTTTACCACACAAAAGTGTGGGAAAAAAGTTATTTTTTCAGCTAAGTGTGAGGTTTGCAGGGGATTCTGGGTAAGGAAACGTTGAGGGATACACACAAGCCATACCTCTCTGGAATTCCCCAGTTGTCTAGTTTTCAGAAATGTGTGGGTTTGGTAGGTTTCCCTAGATGGCCGCCGAGCACGGGGCAAAAAACCTAGGTGACCCCCCTTGCGAAACCAGGTCGTTTTGAGATAGGCAATTTTGATGTCGCCTCAATACGTTTTGGGCCCTTGTCTGCCACGCGTACTTGGGCCTCCCACACAAGTGAGGCACAATTTTTATTGGGAGACCCGGGGAAACGTTGGGTGGTAGGAAATTTGTGTCAACCCGGTGATGCCACAACCTTCCCACACATAATTTGCGAAAAAATTGATTTTATTCAGCTAAATTTGAGGTTTGCAGAGGATTCTGGGTAGGGAAAAGTTGGGGGATCCTTGCAAGCCATACTTCCCAAGAATTCCCCCAGTGTATAGGTCTCAAAAATGTATAGGTTTGCTAGGTTTCCCTAGGTGCCGGCAGAGCTAGGGTTAAAAAACTACAGCTAGGCACTTTGCCAAAAAAGGGTAATTTTTCACTGTGAAATTGTGGTGTGTCCATGTTGCGTTTTGCGCTGCTTCCTGTGTCGGGCACTAGGCCTACCCAGTCAAGTAAGGTACCATTTTTCTCTGAATACTTTGGGGAACGCGGGGTGGGTGGAATTTCGTGGATTAACGCAGATTCCAGTACTTTCCACCACAGAAATGTGAGGAAAATGTGTTTTTTTTGACAATTTTTTAGGTTTGCAAGGGATTCTGGGTAACAGAACCTGGTGAGAGGCAGTCGAGACACCCCATCCTGGGTTCCCCTGGGTGTCTAGTTTTCAAAAATGTACGGGTTTACTAGGTTTCCCTAGATTCCGGCAGTGCTAGGGTTAAAAAACTACAGATAGGCACGTTGCCAAAAAAGCGTCATTTTTCACTGTGAAATTGTGGTGTGTTCACGTTGTGTTTTGCGCTGTTTCCTGCTGTGGGCACTAGGCCTTCCCATGCAAGTGAGGTACCACTTTTCTCAGAAGACTTTGGGGAACGCGGGGTGGGTGGAACTTTGTGGATTAACGCAGATTCCAGAACTTTCCACCACAGAAATGTGAGAAAAATTTGTCTTTTTGGTAATTCTTTAGGTTAGCAAGGGATTCTGGGTAACAGAACCTGGTGAGAGGCAGTCGAGTCTCCCCATCCTGGGTTCCCCTGGGTGTCTAGTTTTCAGAAATGTATAGGTTTACTAGGTTTCCCTAGATTCCGGCAGAGCTAGGGTTAAAAAACTACAGCTAGGCACTTTGCCAAAAAAGGGTAATTTTTCACTGTGAAATTGTGGTGTGTCCATGTTGCGTTTTGCGCTGCTTCCTGTCGCGGGCACTAGGCCTACCCACTCAAGTAAGGTACCATTTTTCTCTGAATACTTTGGGGAACGCGGGGTGGGTGGAACTTTGTGGATTAACGCAGATTCCAGAACATTCCACCACAGAAATGTGAGGGAAATGTGTTTGTTTTGACAATTTTTTAGGTTTGCAAGGGATTCTGTGTAACAAAACCTGGTGAGAGGCAGTCTATTCACCCCATCCTGGATTACCCTAAGTGTCTAGCTTTCAAACATTTATAGTTTTGCTAGGTTTCCCTAGATTCCGGCAGAGCTAGGGTTAAAAAACTACAGCTAGGCACTTTGCCAAAAAAGGGAAATTTTTCAATGTGAAATTGTGTTGTGTCCACATTGTGTTTAGCGTTGTTTCCTTTCACGGACACTAGGCCTACCCACACAAGTGAGGTACAATTTTTCCTGTAAGACTTTGGGGATCGCGGGGTGGGTCGAAAATTGTGGATCCACGCAGATTCCAGAACTTTCCACCACAGAAATGTGAGGAAAATATGTTTTCTTTTCAATTTTTTAGGTTTACAAGAGATTCTGGGTAACAGAACCTGGTGAGAGGCAGTCGAGTCACCACATCCTGGAATACCCTGTGTGTCTAGTTTTCAAAAATGTATAGGTTTGCTAGGTTTCCCTAGGTGCCGGCAGACCTAGGGTTAAAAAACTACAGCTAGGCACTTTGCCAAAAAAGGGTCATTTTTCAATGTGAAATTGTGTTGTGTCCACATTGTGTTTTGCGCCGTTTCTTGTTGTGGGAACTAGGCCTACCCACACATGTGAGGTACCATTTTTCTCGGAAGACTTTGGGGAATGTGGGGTGGGTGGAAATTTGTGGATCCAAGCAGATTCCAGAACTTTCCACCACAGAAATGTTAGGAAAATGTGTTTTGTTTTTGACAATTTGTTAGGTTTGCAAGGGATTCTGGGTAACAGAACCTGGTGAGAGCCAGTCAAGTCACCCCATCCTGGATTTCCCTGGGTCTCTATTTTTCAAAAATGTATAGGTTTGCTAGATTTCACCAGGTGCCGGCAGAGCTAGGGTTAAAAAACTACAGCTAGGCACTTTGCCAAAAAAGGGTCATTTTTCACTGTGAAATTGTGGTGTGTCCACGTTGCGTTTTGCGCCGCTTCATGTCGCGGGCACTAGGCCAACCCACGCAAGTAAAGTACCATTTTTCTTGGAAGACTTTGGGAAATGCGGGGTGGGTGGAAATTTGTGAATCCACGCAGATTCCAGAACTTTCCACAACAGAAATATTAAGAAAATGTGGGGGGTTTTCGACAATTTTTTAGGTTTGCAAGGGATTCTGGGTAACAGAACCTGGTGAGAGCCAGTCAAGTCACCCCATCCTGGATTTCCCTGGGTGTCTATTTTTCAAACATGTATAGGTTTGCTAGATTTCTCCAGGTGCCGGCAGAGCTAGGGTTAAAAAACTACAGTTAGGCACTTTGTCAAAAAAGGGTTATTTTTCACTGTGAAATTGTGGTGTGTCCACGTTGCGTTTTGCGCCGTTTCATGTCGCGGGCACTAGGCCTACCCACGCAAGTAAGGTACCTTTTTTCTTGGAAGACTTTGGGAAATGCGGGGTGGGTGGAAATTTGTGGATCCACTCAGATTCCAGAACTTTCCACCACAGAAATTTGAGGAAAATGTGGTTTTTTTACAATTGTTTAGGTTTGCAAGCGATTCTGGGTAACAGAATCTGTTGGGTTGGGAGCCAGTCAATTCACCCCATCCTGGATTCCCCTGGGTGTCTAGTTTTCAAAAATGTATAGTTTTGCTAGGTTTTTCTAGGTTCCGGCAGAGCAAGGATTCAAAAACTACAGCTAGGCACTTTGCAGAAAAAGGGTACTTTTTCACTTTGAAATTGTGGTGTGTCCATGTTGCGTTTTGCGCTGCTTCCTGGCGCGGGCACTAGGCCTACCCACTCAAGAAAGGTACCATTTTTCTCAGAATACTTTGGGGGACGCGGGGTTGGTGGAACTTTGTGGATTAACGCAGATTCCAGAACATTCCACCACAGAAATGTGAGGAAAATTTGTTTTTTTGACAATTTTTTAGGTTTGCAAGGGATTCTGGGTAACAGAACCTGGTGAGAGGCAGTCGATTCACCCCATCCTGGATTACCCTAAGTGTCTAGCTTTCAAAAATGTATAGTTTTGCTAGGTTTCCCTAGGTGCCAGCAGAGCTAGGGTTAAAAAACTACAGCTAGGCACTTTGCAAAAAAAGGGTAGTTTATCATTGTGAAAATGTGGTGTGTTCACGTTGCGTTTCCTGTTGTGGGCCCTATCCCTACCCACACAAGTGAGGTATCATTTTTATCAGGAGACTTAGGGTAATTCAGATTTGTAAAGCAACTGTTATTACCTATTAACTTTGAATGCATTTCTGCCTTCCAAATGAAAGACAATGTGTAAAAAAGAAGTCATTTTGAAAAATGACCGGTAATTCTCATGCTAGTTTGAGTATTCCCAATTTTGGAAATGTGCAAATATCTACTGTTTCTAGACTCTATATTTTGTTCCCATTTCAGAAATACACAGGTGTCTTTCATACCGATTTTTCCATGTATACATTTTCCCATAATTGCTATATACACGGTACATTGCAAGTCGCTGCTCAGTTTTTGGCTCTGGGTTCTTTGGGTTCTTGGTGAACCTACAAGTGCTATATATCCCCACAACCAGTAAGGTCCCGCGGATGTAATGGTATATTGCTTTCAAAGAGTTGTCCTAATTATAAGAATTTACAGGTGAAAACGTTGACAGAAAAGGCTGTTTTTCCTATATTTAACTGTTAGTTTCTATAAAGAAACCTTGAAGGATCTACACAAATGACCCCTTGATGAATTCAGAAGATTGTCTACTTTACTAAAATGTATAGCTTTCCAGGATCCATTATTACTTTTATACCCATTTCTACCAGTAACTGGAAGGAGTTTGAAAGCACAAAAAATAGCAAAAATAGGCTATGTCCCAGAAAAATGCCAAAACTGTGTAAAAGATTTTGGTTTTCTGACAAAAGTCTGTTATTCCATAAAAGCTGTGAAAATTGTGATTTCAGCCCCACAAACCCTTTTATGATACCATTTGCAGGGAAAAACCCACACACTTTCATTTGCAGCACTTTTTTCCAATTTTTCCCCCAAAAACCAGAATATAGCTGTATTTTAGCTAATTTCTGGGTCCCCTCCAGGGGAATCCACAAACCCTGGGTACCTTTAGAATCCCCAGTATGTTGGAAGAAAAGGACGCAAATTTGGCGTGGATACCTTATGTGGTCAAAAAGTTACAGGGGCCTAAGCGCGAACTACCCCAAATAGCCAAAAAAAGGCTTAGCACAATGAGGAAAAAGGCCTAGCAGTGAAGGGGTTAATGAAGTTTTTGGCAAAAAGGGCCTGGACAACATATCCTCCAGAATACAGAAATGGGTTGTTGAAACTGCAGGAATTTAAATTTCATGTTGAATATGTGTCAGGGGTGAAAAACAATCTGGTAGATTGTTCATACCTGATCAATAAAGACACCACAGGACATGTGGATGATGAGAAAGGGTCAGGTGAGATTGAGGATTATGGAGTATGTATCATCAAAAATAGTATAGTCAAAGAGGATGAATTGGTTAAAAAACTAAAAGGTGACAAAACACTGCAGGCAGTAATTTAAGGTGTCAGAGGAGATTGGAGAAAGGATTCAAGAGTAGATGAACCATTGAAGACATTTTTAGGAGGAGTAAAAAGTAAACTTGCATGTCAGAATACTTTGTTGTTGCGAGAGATAAGGCTGATTCCACCAAGCACCTGGAGACAACAGTTAATAGAGTTTGCTCATTATGGCCATCCTAACATCTCTAAGACAAAGGATGTAATAGACAGATGTATTGATGGCCTGGTATGGGCATTCTTATCGAAAGAGCTGTGCAAGAGTGTTTAGAATGTGGGAAAAGTGACAAAGTATTGAAGCACAGAGTGCAACCCATGAATTTAAGGAAACTTTCTAAGGAGACTTGGGAAGAAGTGTCTATTGACATTTTGGGTCCCATCAAAATTTTCAGTCTTGATAAATACATTATTGTATGAATGGATGTAAACTCTAAATGGCCGGAAATTGAGATTACCAAATCCATTGAAACTAAATATGTTAATAGGTTTTTATAATATTGTTGAAAGGGAAGGTTTCCCTTCTACTCTTTTGTCAGATAATGGGATTCAGTTTACCCCTGGAGAGATGGAGACATTTCTGGATGATAGGGGCATTAACAAAAGAAAACAGCTCTTGATCAACCAGAAGCCAATAGAATAGTGAAAATGTTCAATTGCGCTCTGAAAGAGACCATCCAGAGAGAATAGGCAGATCAAAGGTGTTGAAATACAGAAGTCTTCAACAGAGTACAAAAGTACAGATTTAGTCCTCATTTAATGACTGGTAAAACACCATTTAAACTATTTCATAAAAGGAGAAATATTTGTCCCTTTTGGATGCTTGACAAATCCCAGGTTTTGGTGTGAGAGAGGGATGACGAGAGTAGAATGAGATGGAATTGAAGAAAATAGTTGAGAATAAGAAGAGATTTGATGTACGAAACCTGTTAAGAGAACCTAAGTAGATGTGCATGACCTGGTAAGGATAAGCTATCTTTGAAAAGGGCGCACTTCACAAGGTTCCAAATTTCAACCTCCCGTGAGAGTAATCAAAGGGGCATATTCTCAAGGATCTATCGCCGAGTTATCGGCACTTTATCGCAGCCAAAGTCCAGATAAATTTATCACCCCATTCACAAGCTGGTGCCAACAGCCAATATCACCAGTTTACCTGCGATAGGATATTCTTGAAGTCACAGCCTGCAAGACAGAAATCCAGATGAGAAGGTTTGTCATGCTCCCATCAAAGTACAGAGAGAGGGGGGGGGAAGGAGAGAGAAAGAGAGGGAGAGAGGGAGAGCGAAAGAGAGGGAGAGAGGGAGAGAAAGAGAGAGAGAAGGAGAGAGAAAGAGAGGGAGAGAGGGAGAGAAGGAGAGAGAAAGAGAGGGAGAGAGAAAGAAAGGGAGAGAGGCAGAGATAGAGAGGGAGAGTAAGAGAGGGAAAGAGAGGGAGAGAGATTGCCAACACTGCGGACCCAGGCCTCACTGCTCACCTGCTGCCAATGGTGTGTCTCCAACCATTTGCCGGTATACACTACAGTCCCCCAGGTCCCTCATCTGAAACAGTTTACAGTGATATGAATGGCAGAGTCCATACAGTTGCACACGCCATCATCACTTGCCCACCCCTGCGCACACTGGCTGCTGCACCCCAGCCCCTCCCACCGCACAGCAGTGATTACACACCCCTGCGCAACCAGGCCTCACTGCTCACCTTCCGCCATCAGCGTGTCTCCAAGAGGGCTCACCACCTGCCGGTGTGTGCTCCAAGCCCGGGGCCCGTGACCATGGCACCCTCCACATCATGCAGCCTCACACCGCGTACCACCAGGTCACACACTTGATTCTGGGTCTTGATTTCGTAATGGCAGAGACCATATCAGTGCACATGGTATTATAGCAGGCTGCACACCCGCTCAGCTCTTGAGGTGCCACTAACTCTGTGATCCGGGAGGCAACACCACGTGGCGGGAGGCCCGCACTGCCTGCTGGCTCAGGCCTACACTGTGGTCCAGCAGGGCGCACACTAATCCTCACCAGTACGGACCGCACGGATGGTGCATCATCGCAGGCTGTACACCTTCTCAGCACTTTAGGTGCCCCTATCTTACTGCACCGCAAGACACCATCCCGTGGCGGTGTGCCTGCCGCAGTGTATCTGGTGCCACCAAGTCTGTGCACTGCTTACCGTGGACTCTTTATGATTGAGTACCGTGGTGCAGACACCATGCAATGTGAGGTGGCAGGGCCCTAGGCCCTCATGCATAAATGAGAACCACACAGAGACACCCAGTTGGAGAGTGGAAATGGCGTACAGCACGTGTGCCAGGCCCTTTTTATTGGCAGGGTCACTTGTCCTGTGATGCCTGTGCTGAATGGGTGTGGTGTGGGTGTAAACCAGCTGTGAGGGAGTGGCTGTGGCATGCTGACAACTAGACCTGTGAGCAGCAGATCCCTACAGGGAAGACCTGGGACTTGTAGCTTTGTTGTCCCCCCTGTGAGCGTAACGGAGTTGGCTGTTCTGGCATATGTCAGTCCAGCGTCCGTGTGTGAGAAATCCCCCCGGGGCGCTGGTCATGGTTCCGTCCTTGGCTGGAAAAGAAAGTGACTAATGGATGTGTCTCTGTTGTAGTGTTGGCGCCACCCGGACCAAAACCGGTAATGTGTCACCCTGTGACCGAAGTCCCACAACATGAGCAACATGGACATAAGGTGGAATCACTGACCCCACATTCATCCATACTTCCATACTTGCAAGATCATAGACATGACACATCTGTGTTGACATGAATGTTTATTGCACATTCAGTGGAGTGTTGCAGCTGGAGAAGTACAGGGCCATGTAAACCCCACTTTGCATTGTTGGCCCGTGGAGGGCCAGCTAGAGTCTTTCAGGGAATGACAAGTACATCAGAAGAGGAGGAGTGCAGTCCGCAGTCTGATAGCTGTGTCATTGGTGCACAAACAGAATATGGCAGTCCATGTCGAGATCCAAGGTGAGTGTCGCAGAGTGCATCGGGGGACAGTGGAAGGTGATGATGCAGAGGGCAGAACCAATCAGAAACAGGCCACATGGTGGAGATGAATACTACCGCTTCCTTCTGACCATGAGGGCAGATTTATCCGCATCTTTGTCCTCTGCTGTTTCATGTGCCTCACATGTGGGTGGTGGTGGCCTGTCTCCAGCACTGTGTGGCAGTGACACCTCAGGGCCGGAGGTAGAATGTCCGCTGCACTGTGTGGCACTGACACATCAGGGGCCAGAGATGTAGATGGGGTGGTAGCAGCAGCATGCATCAGCACCAGCCCTTGTGGCAACAATGCCATGAGCAGCGTCTCTATGGCATTGAGGGACCCAGCTACCTCTCCCTGGTGTGCAGCCGTGGCAGCTGCCCTTTCTGCCCGTGTCCGCTCCATGTTCTCCATGATCCTTCGCATGTGTCCTAACTCCCAGGCGAGATCGCTGGAGGCACTCTGACTAGACAGTCGTTCTTGTCGCAGAGTCAGGACTCTAGCAATTTCAGCCATGGTTCGTTGAAGAGCATGGAGCGGACCAAAATCGGCAATGTGTCACCCTGTGACCCGAGTCTAGGCCTGGGCCAAAATTTCGTTCCGTTCGCGGATATTGCGATAATTTGGCATTTTCGCGTTCCGCGGAAAGCGCGAAAATGTCAACATTTCCGCATTCCGCAGCTTAGCGATAATTTGTTTCTTGCTCGCGCTGTAAAATAATACATTTTCGCGTGCGCGCGATCGCCTTACCTGAATCCCCGCGTTCGCCAACAAGTTTTCCCGATCCGGTCGCGTTCTCCACGAGATGTTGGATTGTTGGTAGCCATTTGCGTTGTCTCGCGACAGTTCGCGCCCGCAGTAACGTCATGTGTCGCGCTATCACGTCTTTCTTCTCGCGATCATGCACCGCGAGACAAGTGAAAACCAGATGGCCGCGCCCGCGAGCAACCGCATGGGTAAGTTGGCGAGCCACGACCACGCAGAAAATACCGCGAACGGGCGGGAAAAAAACTTGCGCATCTTCGCAATATTTCCAACAGATTTTTAACATTTTCGCGATAATTTGCGAAAGTGAATTTTGCAAATTCCACCCACCCCTACCCGAGTCCCACAACATGAGCAACATGGACATCAGGGGGAATCACTGACCCTACATTCATCCATACTTCCACACTTGCAAGATCATAGACAATACACTTCTGTGTTGACATAAATGTGTATTACACATTCAGTGGAGTGTTGCAGCTGGAGAAGTACAGGGCCATGTAAACCCCACTTTACATTGTTGGCCCATGGAGGGCCAGCCACAGTCCTTCAGGGAATGACAAGTACATCAGAAGAGGAGGAGTGCAGTACGCAGTCTGATAGCTGTGTCATTGGTGCACAAACAGAATATGGCAGTCCATGTCAAGGTCCAAGGTGAGTGTCGAGGAGCGCAACGGGGGACAGAGGAAGGTGATGATGCAGAGGACAGAACCAAGCAGAAACAGGCCACATGGCGGAGATGAATGCTACCACCTCCTTCTGACCACGAGGGCAGATTCATCTGCATCTTCGTTGTTAGACCTGGAACCATTGGCCTGAGTCTCCCTTCCATTTTTCGCTGTGTCTCCTCTGTTTTTGCAGGTTATAGATGCTCTGGGCGCTGTGCCACTGCCATTCAGTGCCACAGCGCGAATGCTCCCTTTGTAAAGATGACATGTGAATTGGTACGTTCATGATTGGCTTATTTGGTTTACCTGTTGGTCCAAGCAGCTTGTAAAGTGTGTCTCAGACCTGCCACTGCAGTGTCTGCGTGCAGTCCAGAACTGCCATCTTGGCAGTGAAGTGCACCCACTTCCCAGCCCCTGAACCTTCCGTTGGCATCCTGTAAGCCACCCTTATGATAGGGTGCATTGTATGTGTAAGGTAGGACATGCTCTGATGTGTGTAGCATGTCCTGAAGTACACCCAATTTCGTTTTTCACTACTGTAAGGCTACCTGTTCTCCATAGGCCAGAATGGGAGGTTTTGGCTATTACATTCTATAGTCCTAACTGACCCATAGAACATGGTAAAAAAACGAATTTATGTCTGAGCTCAGAATATTAAAATACATCTTTTAGTGAATGTTATTTTTATATTCTGTGTTTGAAACTACCACTTTTAGAGTATGGGTACTTTCTTGCCTAAGCCTTCCAGTGTGCTCTGCCTTTATGTGTATTGGCTGTCTGGTTTTGGAGGGACAGGGCAGGCTGAGTCAGACCTAGGTTGAATAGAGAGATCTGCCTTGGAGTGAGGGGAGGGGTAGCTCCTGCACTTGAATAGGGCTGTGCCTGGCAAGGTGAATGCTGGCTCCACCTCCCACTGTGCGTCTGAAGGCAGACCCCCTCTTTCTGAAAGGAAGGATGCAGCCTGGTAAACAAACTGCTCCAGGGCTGGGCAGAACTGGTTCTGGCTGGGTTCAGAGACTTGTAGCTTCTAAGAACAAAGACTTTGGGGGTATAAATATTTGTGCCCAAACCCCTACAATTTGTATTGCTACCGGAGATCGTCGCATCACCTGTCTGTGGGCCTGAAAACGCCTGCTATCCCGAAGATCATCACAGAGCCTCTCAGCGGGTTCCAAAACGCTTGCTAACCCAAGTTATCGTATCGCCTGACTGCGGGCCTGAAAACGCTCGCTAACCCGAAGATTGTCGCATTGTTTGTTAGCATGCCCCAAAATCATCGCACCCAGTTCATCGCAGCGCGGATGCCGTGCGTTCGCTATTTTCCCCGCATCGCATCTGGATCGTTGCTCCCTCGCGGACCGCCATTTTCTTTTATCGCAGCAAGATCGCACACGCAACAGGCTCGGCGCATCATCCTCCCTTAGCGGCAAGGATTTTATCGCATCACCGGCTTAGCGTGCAGAAGTTTGTCGCTTTGTCCTGCCCGCAACCCAGCGCATCATCCTCCCTTGCGGTGGGATTCAACGCATCGCTGGTTAGCGTGAGGAAATTTATCGCTACAACTCCTTAGCGACATTGTTGCTCCTTTGCTACAGAATACAGATACCTTGTGAGTAAAAGGGTCGCAGAGACCACTGCATTGAACTGAACATCATTTTGCACACCTTGAACTATTTTTGCAGCATTTTTAAAGTAACCCTATGGTCTTAGTATTGTGGATTTTTACTGTTATTGGTCTTGTGTTAAGTCTATATAAATATACTTATTTTTTATATTTACTTGAGTGGTGTCCATTTGTAGTGTTCCTCATTGTGTTACTGTGTATGGTCATAAATGCTTCACACACTGCCTCTGAGATAAGCCTGGCTGCTCGTGCTACGTTACCACAGGGTTGAGCAGGGGTTATCAAAGGGTGTAGGCTGCTTACTCTGACTTAGGAAGAAGGGTCCCTACTTGGACAGTGGCCAGCCATTGCCAACTAGAGACCCCCATTTCTAACATTCGTCCCCTGCTGTTTCATGTGCCTCACGTGTGGGTGGTGGTGGCCTGTCTCCAGCACTGTGTGGCAGTGACACCTCAGGGGCCGGAGGTGGAATGTCTGCCGCACTGTGTGGCACTGACACATCCGGGGCCAGAGATGTGATGGGGTGGTAGCAGCAACATGCATCAACACCAGGCCTAGTGGTAGCAATGCCATGAGCAGGGTCTTTATGGCATGGAGGGACCCAGCTACCTCTCCCTGGTGTGCAGCCGTGGCAGCTGCCATTTCTGCCCGCGTCCGCTCCATGTTCTCCATGATCCTCTGCATGTGTGCCAACTTCCAGGTGTGATCGCTGGAGGCACTCTGACTAGACAGTCATTCTTGTCACAGAGTCAGGACTCTAGCGATGTCAGCCATGGTTTGTTGGAAAGTATGGAGCAGACTGTGGGTGTCTGTTAGGGACTGTGAGTGGTCCCTGATGGGACTCAGACACCCACATATGGCGTCTAGTTTGTCTGAACCCCACCTGCACCTGTTCAGCCAACTTCTCCTGGCACCCCAACACACGGCGTTGGAAGGCCATATGTTCATCATGGGGGTCCTGGGAGGCAGCCGTGATGGTGGGTGCTGCTGCTGTGTGTTCTGTGTAGGAGATGGGTTCCCCTCGTAGCAGCTGGGCTGCCTGGGTCCTGCTGAAAGTGGGCTGCGAAGGCTCACCACAAGCTGTTGGAGGGCATCAGAGTCGAAGGTGTGGTGGTCTTCTTCGTCATCAGAGAAGAGAGGTTCGGAATGCTCTGCTGGAAGTGTTGAAATTCCCCCTGCGATGTGAAGGGGAGATGCAGTTTAACATTGTGTTCACATGTATGTTGAGGCAATGTACATGTTTACATTCAGACTGCTTGACAGTGTACATTGTGACTGTTTGGGGGGAGCTGCCTATTTGATGGGGGACAGTGGACATTCCACCGACAGCACGGATGTGTGTTTGGACTTGTACATTGTCAACTCACATTTCCCTGCAATGCCAAATGTGATTGGCCAGTTTCTACGCACAGGTGGCACCTGTTGTGTCCTCTGTTCTGTTGTAGACGTGTTGTGGTTTGTACCACATCATTGTCGATGTTGATGTGCTCTGCATATAATGTATGTGTGCAACATTGTGGGGTAGTCACCCCTGCAGCTCTGATTTGGCTGCCCCTTAGTCCTTACATGAGGTGTGCCTCTGGCTCCTGTGCCTATGCAGTGCTGAGATGTTGCATAATTGGGTGCATTGGTCTCTTGGTTGGAGTTGGGGTCTGGGGCATGGTTTGTCCATAGCTGTGCTATGCTTAATTGTGCATGCATGCCATCTCCCCCTTCCCCCCAGTACCTGGTCGTTACTGAACCTGTTGCTGTTCTGTCTGGTCATGTTGAGCAGTGTCGGGTCCCCACAGTATGCACACTGATGACTGTGGACACCATTTCCTCCATCCCGTCCAGCTCCTCCTGTGGCGCTGGACTGCCACCTCCAGTCTGCATTGCTGCCTTCCGGTTGTTTGCGAGATTCTACTTGGTGTTCCGCTTCACATCATTCCAGTGCCTCTTGACCTCTTCCATTGTCCTCTTCAGCACTACGACTGCATTCACCTTGTCCACGATGGTCTGCCATATACCATTTTTGGTTGCCATTGACACAGTGGGGGCGACGAACAGTAGTTGATGGTGTTCTATCACCTCTGTTATCAGGATCCTGTTTTCCTGCGGACTGAACCTCTTCTTCCTACTCTTCTTGTACTTGCCCTTCCCTGACCCCGGGGTCCCAGGCTAGCCCTCCAGGGGGCTTGTGGAGTTCTGGTTGTCCTCTGTATTTGCTCCAGATACCTCCTGTGAGAAGTTGGCCTGGCACATGCTGTCCACTAGTTATAGTGGGCCCCTTGCACCAGTCCAAACAACCCTTATTGATGATTAGGTTTAAGACAACCTTTATTGAAAGCTATCCTAGTGGTAGCTATGGAGAGCAGCCTTCAAGCTAAGTCTTGCAAGAGTGTATAGCAGCTTGGTTTACCAGATTATAACCTCTTGAATAACTAAATGAAAGGAGAACCACACAAGGTGATTTATAAAATATATGTATGTATTTCTAAACACTCTCTACTAACCTCGTTATGAAGTTAGAGAGCAAGGCACACAATAATATAGTTATTAAACAACAGTAAATTGCACAATATACAATGGGCCCCAGGGGGAGACCAAACCATATATTAAGAAAGTGGTTTAAGAACCACGACTTGACTAGACACAGTGCCTAGAGCACGTAGAATCGCTGGGACCCCAAGGAACCACCCAAGGCAGTGACACAGGAGACCCACGGGGGACATGTGCAGTATGAGAACACAGCCGCGAGCCCCGTACAATTCAATAGGAAAGTCGCGGTTGGAATTTTAAAGAATAAGGACACTTAGGAGAGGACTTTGAGCAAGCCCCTTTAGACTTAGAGGGTTCTTGGGCCAGCACCCATAGGAGCACCGGAGAACTCTTGTTACCTCACCCAGGGAAGCCGGGTGCATAGGTTTCAAATAGTGTCGGGAATCGTCATTGATTTCAATGGCGATGTGCTGCAAAGTGCTGCTGCTGTGGAAAGGAGAAGTGTCCGGTGTGATCCAAGCCTAGATTGAAGATGCAAAGGACCTGAAAGCAGAGGGGACAGAGTCTGGGTCACTTGCCAGTGACCAGGAGCACGATTGACGAATGCCCACCGATGTTGGGTGTTTCAGATTCGAAGAGGTGAAGCTTGACTCCACTGCCACGGGGACCAGGAGGCATCAACAATGACCACAGTCCACAGGCAAGCTGTCCCACAAAGGATGGCGAGTGCTGGGGTGTCAGTTTCCAGATTGGAGGCCAACAAGCCTTGGCAACAGCAACCTATGCACTGAGAGAAAAATGGCTTCGGTTTGGACCAGCAAGGTCCTATGGACTCCCCATGCAATTGAGAGTCAGGGCATGTCTGGAGCAAACAGGAAACCCCCTTGAAAGTTAAATTACCCTTCTCAGGGACCCACTAGTTGATGGACAATGGATCGCAAAGGAACCTTGAGAGGTATCACTAGATACCAGCCCACGGGTCACTTGAGGAGTGTAGGCCAGCAATCTTCAGTGAAATCACTGCTCGGGGTCTGGGCTATAAGTAGCCCAAAGCACAGCCTTAGGGATCACCAAGAAGCATATGCTGCTGCAAATGGTCACTGTGCCCAGGGGTTTGGGTTGCATGGTCCCCACGAGGGCTTTGGATCTCAGAGTTGCTGAGAGCATGGATCGGCCTCAGGGAAGCTTGGAAACCCACCTCCTGTGTTGCAAAGTCATAGATGTCCTTCAGGAGCAGCGTCAGTTCAAACCAGACAGATGCATCTTTGGTGCCTGACTTGCAGGGGAGTAACTCCTTTACTTCAAGGGAGATTCTTCGGTCATCCAAAGTCGTGTAGATAGCAGAAGTTCTGGGATTCTTTAGCAGAGTTTTGTCCAGGTAAATCTAAAGTCCTATAGTTAGGGGGTTCCTACTTTATACCCAAGGAAGGGGTGGGACAAACTCTGGGGACCCACCTATGGGAGGGTCAGGACAGAGGGGTGGCTACACCCATGTCCTTTGTCCAGTTTTGCACCAGAGCAGGGGCTGAGTGCCCCTGCAACCGGTTTGAGATGGACTATGCACAAGGACACCAAATGTGCCGCCATTGCAGACATAAAAGCACTCTTGGAGTGCACCCACCCAGCCCCAATACACTAAAGCCTGTTTGGGAGGTAGTTACACCTCCCTGTGACAGGAAACCTATTGTCCAGGTCTCCCCTGCCGGATATGCTCAGACGTGAGTCCTGGGCTCACTGTGCCACTGTAATCAAGCTATCCGGGCTGAAGAGGGGTGAAACCCCGAAACCGGTCCTAGGATGCTTGTTTCCGGTCCAGGGAGGACCTGGCTTGGCACTTCGGGCTGGACTGTTCCCATGAGGCACAGGGTCAAGACTGATTTGCATATAGCCAGGTCTAAACTGGGGTGGCATGGTGAGCAAAAGAATGATGGATTTAACCCAGATCTCTTGACTGGGAGTGAATGTTTGGATTTGTTCTGCATTCCGTCCATCAATTGAGTGTCTTTTGGAGTTTCATTCAGCAGCAGGAGGGCAGACTTGTGTCTGTGGCTGGCAGCATCCATTTTGTGATGCCATGGTCTGTTAAGCTGCTCCCGGGTTTACTGGTGCTGTCATGTTTCTCCCTCTAGTAGGGTGGAATCATGCCTCCCACACCAGTTACTGGTGTCGGGGTATGATTCCGAAGTGTTTTACACCAAACACAACATGTTTCCATGCAGCCATTCCAAAGTTAGCATTTACCGCGAGTTTATAATGCACTTAATAGTATATGGTTTGGCTGCATCACAAACAACCCTGGAATAAAGGTTCCGAAAACTGCAGAGGGGCTCAGCTCATGCATGGACACCCGCTCATATGAAACCCAGCACCCTGCCTTAAGGATTGTTAAGGCCGGATACAGGGGTGACTCTTATCAGATATAGGTCCTATACTTATTTCTGACTATGCCCCTGTATCTATCCTGCTAGACCTACTAACTCATTATGATCATCCCAGGAGATGACACTTTAATACCTCCCTACTTCTAGACCCTCAATTCAACGCTTCCTTTATTTCTTTCTTCAGTGAATATTTCCTTTTAAATAACACTGACAATATGCCCTTCCATATAATATTGGACGCCTTTAAAGCATCTGCTCGTGACTTCATCATTCGCTATGCTTCTGCTAAACTGGAAACTGCTCGGGCCTAGATAACGAACTTCTTTCGAGAATAAAGACTTTGGAAAATACTTACTATACTTCCAAGTCAAAAATTGTTTAACTGATCTCATTATTGCCAAGATTCAATATCATAAGTGTTAGACTTGAGGGTCTCTAGTTGGCACAGGTATGCACTTGTGACAAATAGGGACCCTCTCCTCTAGTCAGGGTAGGGGGGTACACTCCTAAAATAACCCCTGCTCACCCCCTTGGTAGCTTGGCACGAGCAGACAGGCTTATCTCAGAGGCAGTGTGTAAAGCATTTGTGAACACATACAGTAACCAAGTGACAACACTACAAATGGACACCACACAGGTTTTATATCAAAAATAAGTATTCTTTATATAGAGTTACCACAAAACCATTAAACGACAAAAACACACAATACTGTTACTTTAGATGGTAGAAGTTTGCTTAGTTCTCTTAAGTTCTTAAATGTGACACTTTGCGTCAATGTACCTTACGATGCGTTGTGCTTCCACGACAAGCAATGTCGCAGCGATGGAGATGCAGCAAAGTTCTGGTGCAAAGAAATAAAGACGTGAAGACCTTCCAGATTCATTACGCTTCTCCGATGTTGCGAGAAGACTTGACTCGATGCTTCAGCTGCAGCGGCGACACACTTTACGCGATGTGACAACAGCGGCCTTGGCAGCGACACTCTTCTCCGACGTTTGCGAGACGCTTCAGCTCGATGCGATGTTGCAGCGGCGACACCCCTTTACGCGATGCGACGACAGCAGCTCCGATGGCGGCACGCTCCTCCATGGATGCGAGGCGCTTTTCTTGATGCGGTGCAATGCGACAACTACGATGGCTGCGATGGCGACACGCTTCTTCCTCGATGCGAGACTCTTCTCTTGATGCGGTGCAATGCGTCAGCTACGATGGCTGCGATGTCGACACTCTTCTTCGGTGTTGCGAGACACTTTCCTGGATGATGCGAGACGCTTCTGCTCGATGCGATGCTACAGCGGCGACACACTTTACGAGATGCGACGACAAAAGCTCCGACGGCGGCATGCCTTTCCTTCTTGAGTCGTGCTTCCAGCTCCTTGCGACACGCAGTCCCTCAGAAGGCCCAACAACAGCAGCAGGCACTTCCCAAGAACTCTAGGGAGCTGGAGGGTGAAGTCTGTTGTTCCTGAGACTTCAGCAGGAGGCAAGCTCTTTTCCAAGCCCTTGGAGATTCTTCACAAGTTGAGCAAAAGTACACACAAAGTTCCTTTCTCCTCTCTTTGGCAGTAAGGCAACCACTGCAGGCCAATCCCACAGGTTCAGGGATAGTTTCCTCCTCAGCTTCTTCGGGTTCCCCCCTCAGCAAAGGTTCTTCTTGTTTTCCCAAAGTGATCTAAGATCTTGGGATCAGGGTCCCAATATTTATACCCAGAAATCCTTAGTCCTCTGAAGGCAGAGGGGCCTTTGCCCAGTCCAAACCAGTTCCTGAGCACTCTGTTTACCAGACCTCTCCTTTCCTTTCACAGTGCAGGGCAGAAATATTTGACGCCCCACAGGAGGTGGAGCCAGCATTGTGGAAGGCAAGTACAGCTCTGGAGCACTTTGTTGACAAGATTCCTTCTCTTCATTCACTGTGCAGGGCAGAGACATCAGCTGCTCCCCAGGAGGTGGAGCCAGCATTGTGGAAGGCAGGCACAGCCCTATTCAGGTCCCAGGTGCAACTCCTCCCACCCATCTGGATGCAGATCTCTCTATTCACCACTGGGACACCTCACCCTGTCTCCTGGAATTCCCCAGCCCTGTCACTCAAACTCCAGACAAAGGAATACACACAGCCTAGCAGAGGCAGGTTTGAATGGTTAGAGAAGAAAATGCCTACTTTCTAAAAGTGGCATTTTCAAACACAGAATGTTAAAACCAACTTTACTAAAAGATGTATTTTAACATCCTGAGTTCAGGCATACTAAATTTGAATTTCCACCATGTCCCCTGAGTCAGTTAGGATTATAAGATGTAATAACCAAACTGCCCATTCTGGCCTATGGAGAACAGGTAGCCTTGCAATAGTGAAAAACTAAAATGGCTGTAATTCACTATTAGAACATGCCACACACACCAGGGCATGTCCTACTTTATCCTTACAATGCACCCTGCCCTTGGGCCTACCATAGGGGTGTCTGATATGAAGAAAAGGGAAGGTTTAGGGACTGGCAAGTGGGTGCACTTGCCAAGTCATCATGACAGTACCAGACTGCACGCAGGCCCTGCAATGGCAGACCTTAGACACATGTTTACAGGCTGCTTCTGTGGGTGGCACAACCAGCGCTGCAAGCCCGCCAGCAGTATTTGGATTACACGCCCTGGGTACTCCTGGTGCACTGTACTAGGGTCGGACAAGTAAATCAAACAAACCAATCATGGAATCACAAATTATACATCAATTTACAATAGGGAGCGCTTGCACTGTGGCACTGGACAGCAGTGGCACAGTGCCCTGAGCAGCTAACACCGGCAAAAAATACATGAGGCACAGCAAAAAATGGAAGGGAGACTCACACCAATGTGCCAGGTCTAACACATGTCCCCTCCAGCTGAAATGTGGGGAGAACTACCCTACCTCCTGGGATTTCTCATCACTAAGGCGGAAAAATCTGGACAGACCACCAGCAGTGGTGAGTTCTGTACCGGTGGATGTTCCACCGTGAAATCCATCCCCTGTAGGGAAATGGACCACCTTAACAGCTTTGGATTCTCACCCCTCATCTGCATCAACCATCTGAGGGGCCTGTGGTCTGTCTGAACCCGGAAGTGATTCCCAAACAGGTAGGGTCTCAGCTTCTTCAGTGTCCAGACCACAGCAAAAGCCTCACGCTCAATAGCACTCCACCTCTGTTCCCGTGGAAGTAACCTCCTACTGATGAAGGTTACAGGTTGATCTAGGCCCTCCTCATTCATCTGTGCTAGAACAGCCCCCACACCATGCTCTGAAGCGTCTGTTTGTACTATGAACTCCTTGGAGAAGTTGGGTGCCAAGAGCACGGGCGCTGTGCACATAGCAGTTTTTACGGCCTCAAAAGCTTCCTGACAGGTGTCAGTCCAAATCACTTTCCTCGGCTGCTTCCTGGAAGTCAGCGCTGTCAAGGGTGCAACAATGTTG
The DNA here is from genome assembly GCF_964204655.1 of Triturus cristatus. Lineage (NCBI taxonomy): Eukaryota > Metazoa > Chordata > Amphibia > Caudata > Salamandridae > Triturus > Triturus cristatus. The sequence continues at coordinate 875,281,604 of NC_140582.1, read as the reverse complement.
TCATACCCCTTGACAAACCTCCTGTAGTAACCCGTGAGTCCTAAGAAGGCTCTCACCTCTGTCTGGGTTTTGGGTTTTGGGCGGCTCCCAAGCCAGGATGGTTTCAAACTTGGGCTGTAGGGGCGCCACCTGGCCGCTCCCTACCTGGTGTCCCAAGTACACCACGGAACCCTGCCCGATCTGGCACTTACTCGCCTTGATCGTAAGGCCTGCCCTCCGCAGCGCCATCAACACTTCCCAGAGGTGGCGCAGGTGTTCTTCCCAACTGGCGCTGAACACTGCGATGTCATCCAGGTAGGCGGCACTGAACGAGTCCAGTCCAGCCAACACCTGGTTGACCAACCTCTGAAAGGTGGCAGGGGAATTCTTCATCCCAAAGGACATAACCCGGAACTGGTGGTGACCATCTGGTGTGGAGAACGCTGACCTCTCCTTTGCCCCATCGGTCAAGGCGATCTGCCAGTACCCAGATGTTAAGTCAAACGTGCTGAGGTACCGTGCAGCCCCTAGCCGATCTATGAGCTCATCAGCTCTCGGGATGGGTGTGCATCAGTCCTGGTGACTGTATTGAGCCCTCTGTAGTCCACACAGAACCGGAGTTCGGGTGTGGCACCCGGCGCGGCAGCCTTTGAGACCAAGACCACTGGGCTGGCCCAAGGACTGCTGGAGGACTCAGTCACCCCTAGCGCAAGCATCTTTGAGACCTTACCCTGTCAGTCACTCTGTAGGCCTTGTGCTGCACAGGTGTACTGTCCCCAGTGTCCACCTCATGGGCGCACCAATCAGTGACACCAGGAACCAGGGAGAACAGATCAGAGAACTGCCCCTGCAACTGGTGGCAGTCATCCTGTTGCTCAGGGGTCAGGGTGGAAGAGAGGTTGACACCATCCACTGACCCATCTTGCTCTCTGGCTGACAGGAGGTCAGGAAGAGGCTCGGTCTCCTCTTCCATCCCAGCATCTGTTACCAAGAGCATGCCCACTTGAGACCTCTCCAAGTGGGGCTTCAGGCGGTTGACATTCAGGACCCTCAAGGGGTTCCTGGGAGACCGCAAGTCCACTAAGTAGGTAATCGGACTCTTGCGCTCCACAATCTCGAAGGGGCTGGTCCACTTATCATGGAGCGCACAGGGCTCCACTGGGGCCATGACCCCCACCTTTTGTCCAGACTGGCATTCTGGTCGTACCACCGCTTCATCTCCTCCTTGCTGGCTTTCAGATCCGCCTCAGCGAGTTGTCTGAAATGCCTAGTCTGGTTCCTGAAGGCCAGCATGTAGCTATATACATCCTGGGAGGTTTCCTGGGAGATTGCTCCCAGCCTTCCTTGACCATACTTAGAGGTCCTCTTACGGGGTGACCATAGAGAAGCTCAAAGGGACTGAACCCTAGAGATTTCTGTGGCACCTCACGGTAAGCAAAGAGCAGGCATGGTAAGAGGACGTCCCATTTACGCCTCATAGGTTCCTCAAGACCCATTATCATGCCTTTAAGGGTTCGGTTGAATCTCTCAACCAACCCGTTTCCTTGGGGTGGTAAGGAGTGGTGAACTTATAGGTTACAACAAAACAGCAAGTAGCGAGATGCACACCAGTTTAATCGTGAAAATTCATCTACAATTTAAACAAGTATATTCAGTGTAGGCGTGCAATGCCAGGTAAGCGCGCCGTCCAAATGCGCTGCATATGAACAAAAACTGTGAAACCTGTTGCAGTTCCAATACCTGCAGCACAACCTTTAATTCCATGAGTCCAATCAATCAAATGCTAATATTCTTATTTTCTTGACTTTTCCATTAATCTTTTGCTTTCAACTCCCATTTTTGTAATCTTCGATTCATTTTACTCATTTCAGGCGGCGATCGTTTTACTCAAACACAGGAGGCCAGGTGGTTTCAGAATGTCACGTTTTAATAAATAACCCAATGCATTTCGGGAATCAATCCCTTCTTCGGGGGTGTCTACAATGCAAACAATTCATGCAATTAACATCATTGTTATACTGCAACTTCACTTTCAATGACACTCTTCTTTAATTAAAAATGTAAAATATGTATCTCAAATGATGCATGCTTGTTTAATCACCCCACCTATTAGAGCCACGTAGGTTCCCAACAAGCACGAAATCACATAAATAGTTTCCTCCAGAACGACAACTAATATGTAAGCCCGCCTTGCTTAAAACCCAGGATCTACCACCATTTGCTTTATCCAGCTGCTTAAACAAAGAATATGCAAAATGCCCCATGCAGTTCTGACTCGCTCCGCTTACCGTGACAAATGTAAAAAAATCTTTCAAGGTCAGTGAACTCTCTTCTCTAGCTCCCAGCTAAGTTTAACGAAAGCGTGTTCCACATCATGGAGTTACGGCAAGTGCAGAAACGCATCTCTTGTATCCTTGAAATAAAGGAAACTCTTACTTCCCAGCTGATATTTATATTGCCCACAGTAAAGCATTAGCAACAGGTGCTCACCTTGATTGCGAATATCGCGAGAGTTCCCAACTACTCAGCAACAAGCCTGCTATTATTTCTAAGCCCTCCCTCTTCCTATAGCAACTACATCGCCCACAATCCCCTGCAATACTGCCAGAACCACTCTCCCTGGAGTCCCGTTTTCGCAGTGTTATACTTAAATGTTAAGCAGCACATCATATTAACGACCCCAATTGCATAGAAATTACATTCCCCCAGCAACTGTCATCGACGAACAGATTAAAGAAAGTGATTATGTTTGACAAAGATTGAAGTCCAATATATTATTTGCAAAGACGCTTCATGATCGTTCACAAAACGTGACAGGTGCACTCCTGTGTCCCTCCCATCTCTGTTGTAGTCCGTTATCCTTAGATCCAGAAAACTTCCACAGTATTATGATTCTCTCTATTTACTCATGGGTGCAGACTCGCAGTGAAGGACGGTGATTTGGTACAACAAAATAGCAAGTAGCGAGATGCACACCAGTTTAATCGTGAAAATTCATCTACAATTTAAACAAGTATATTCAGTGTAGGCGTGCAATGCCAGGTAAGCGCTCCGTCCAAATGCGCTGCATATGAACAAAAACTGTGAAACCTGTTGCAGTTCCAATACCGGCAGCACAACCTTTAATTCCATGAGTCCAATCAATCAAATGCTAATATTCTTATTTTCTTGACTTTTCCATTAATCTTTTGCTTTCAACTCCCATTTTTGTAATCTTCGATTCATTTTACTCATTTCAGGCGGCGATCGTTTTACTCAAACACAGGAGGCCAGGTGGTTTCAGAATGTCACGTTTTAATAAATAACCCAATGCATTTCGGGAATCAATCCCTTCTTCGGGGTTGCTTGTTTAATCACCCCACCTATTAGAGCCACGTAGGTTCCCAACAAGCACGAAATCACATAAATAGTTTCCTCCAGAACGACAACTAATATGTAAGCCCGCCTTGCTTAAAACCCAGGATCTACCAACATTTGCTTCATCCAGCTGCTTAAACAAAGAATATGCAAAATGCCCCATGCAGTTCTGACTCGCTCTGCTTACCGTGACAAATGTAAAAAAATCTTTCAAGGTCAGTGAACTCTCTTCTCTAGCTCCCAGCTAAGTTTAACGAAAGCGTGTTCCACATCATGGAGTTACGGCAAGTGCAGAAACGCATCTCTTGTATCCTTGAAATAAAGGAAACTCTTACTTCCCAGCTGATATTTATATTGCCCACAGTAAAGCATTAGCAACAGGTGCTCACCTTGATTGCGAATATCACGAGAGTTCCCAACTACTCAGCAACAAGCCTGCTATTATTTCTAAGCCCTCCCTATTCCTATAGCAACTACATCGCCCACAATCCCCTGCAATACTGCCAGAACCACTCTCCCTGGAGTCCCGTTTTCGCAGTGTTATACTTAAATGTTAAGCAGCGGGCTTACATATTAGTTGTCGTTCTGGAGGAAACTATTTATGTGATTTCGTTCTTGTTGGGAACCTACGTGGCTCTAATAGGTGGGGTGATTAAACAAGCATGCATCATTTGAGATACATATTTTACATTTTTAATTAAAGAAGAGTGTCATTGAAAGTGAAGTTGCAGTATAACAATGATGTTAATTTCATGAATTGTTTGCATTGTAGACACCCCCGAAGAAGGGATTGATTCCCGAAATGCATTGGGTTATTTATTAAAACGTGACATTCTGAAACCACCTGGCCTCCTGTGTTTGAGTAAAACGATCGCCGCCTGAAATGAGTAAAATGAATCGAAGATTACAAAAATGGGAGTTGAAAGCAAAAGATTAATGGAAAAGTCAAGAAAATAAGAATATTAGCATTTGATTGATTGGACTCATGGAATTAAAGGTTGTGCTGCCGGTATTGAAACTGCAACAGGTTTCACAGTTTTTGTTCATATGCAGCGCATTTGGATGGAGCGCTTACCTGGCATTGCACGCCTACACTGAATATACTTGTTTAAATTGTAGATGAATTTTCACGATTAAACTGGTGTGCATCTCGCTACTTGCTGTTTTGTTGTACCAAATCACCGTCCTTCACTGCGAGTCTGCACCCATGAGTAAATAGAGAGAATCATAATACTGTGGAAGTTTTCTGGATCTAAGGATAACGGACTACAACAGAGATGGGAGGGACACAGGAGTGCACCTGTCACGTTTTGTGAACGATCATGAAGCGTCTTTGCAAATAATATATTGGACTTCAATCTTTGTCAAACATAATCACTTTCTTTAATCTGTTCGTCGATGACAGTTGCTGGGGGAATGTAATTTCTATGCAATTGGGGTCGTTAATATGATGTGCTGCTTAACATTTAAGTATAACACTGCGAAAACGTGACTCCAGGGAGAGTGGTTCTGGCAGTATTGCAGGGGATTGTGGGCGATGTAGTTGCTATAGGAAGAGGGAGGGCTTAGAAATAATAGCAGGCTTGTTGCTGAGTAGTTGGGAACTCTCGCGATATTCGCAATCAAGGTGAGCACCTGTTGCTAATGCTTTACTGTGGGCAATATAAATATCAGCTGGGAAGTAAGAGTTTCCTTTATTTCAAGGATACAAGAGATGCGTTTCTGCACTTGCCGTAACTCCATGATGTGGAACACGCTTTCGTTAAACTTAGCTGGGAGCTAGAGAAGAGAGTTCACTGACCTTGAAAGATTTTTTTACATTTGTCACGGTAAGCGGAGCGAGTCAGAACTGCATGGGGCATTTTGCATATTCTTTGTTTAAGCAGCTGGATTAAGCAAATGTTGGTAGATCCTGGGTTTCAAGCAAGGCGGGCTTACATATTAGTTGTCGTTCTGGAGGAAACTATTTATGTGATTTTGTGCTTGTTGGGAACCTACGTGGCTCTAATAGGTGGAGTGATTAAACAAGCATGCATCATTTGAGATACATATTTTACATTTTTAATTAAAGAAGAGTGTCATTGAAAGTGAAGTTGCAGTATAACAATGATGTTAATTTCATGAATTGTTTGCATTGTAGACACCCCCGAAGAAGGGATTGATTCCCGAAATGCATTGGGTTATTTATTAAAACGTGACATTCTGAAACCACCTGGCCTCCTGTGTTTGAGTAAAACGATCGCCGCCTGAAATGAGTAAAATGAATCGAAGATTACAAAAATGGGAGTTGAAAGCAAAAGATTAATGGAAAAGTCAAGAAAATAAGAATATTAGCATTTGATTGATTGGACTCATGGAATTAAAGGTTGTGCTGCCGGTATTGGAACTGTAACAGGTTTCACAGTTTTTGAACTTATAGGTTACACCACACTCCTGCCACAGGGACTTCATATTCTTGGAAATGAAGTTGGTTTCCCGGTCAGACACTACCTCGCGAGGGAATCCCACTCGGGAGAAAATTCCCATCAGTGCTCGTCCCACCACGGGGGCCGTCACTGTCCTCAGAGGTATGGCTTCCGAGTACCGGGTGGCATGGTCCACCAAGACCAGGATGAACCTGTTGCCCATGGCTGTCTTGGGGTCCAGTGGCCACACAATGTCAATACCCACCCGTTCAAAGGGGGTGCTGACCACAGGGAAGGGCTGGAGAGGAGCCTTGCGCTTCCTCCCACTCTTACCACTTGCCTGGCAAGTCTGACATTTCCGGCAGTGAGTGTTTGAACTCCTGTGCATTTGGGGCCAATAAAAATGGGTGAAAAGCCTTTCAAAGGTCTTGTCCTGCCCCAAATGTCCTGCCAATGGAACATCATGAGCAAACCCCAGTAGGAAGGCTCTGAAGTGCTGGGGTACCACCAGCACACGGGCTGACCCAGGCTCAGCAACCTTAGGCTCTGTATACAGGAGATCATTCTCCCAATAGATCCAATGTGATCCAGACTGATCACCTGCTGCCTGGTCTGCAGCCTGTTGCCGCGGACCCACAAGAGAAGGGCATTCTTTCTGCTCCTTGCAGAATTCCTCCCTGGAGAGGCCTCCTTCTTGCTGCCAATGGGTCAGCTCAGGCAGGTCCCCCAGTTCGGCTACCTGTTCCCCTGTAGGCTCCAGGGCATCCCCCTTAGGGTCTGCTCTCTCCTGGACCATGGGAACTTCGGGGGGCGGTTTCCCGCGCCCCCTGCCTCTCCTCTTGATGGCAGGTACCTGGGCCTCCCTCTCAGGCTCCAGGTCCTCTTGAGCACCTTTACTCGCTGCCATTGACCGGGTGGTCACACATGCCCAGTCAGGCATACCCAACATTTCTAAATGTGCATTCCGCTCCACCTTCGCCCAAGGTGAGCTCTCCAAGTCATTCCCTAACAAACAGTCAACAGGCATGGCGGGCCTCACAGCTACCTAAAGAGTATCAGAGACCCCCCACTCACTCAAATGGAACCTGAGCCACCTTGCAGTGACTCTCTGTGTTGTCAGCGGCAACAACTGGGTAGAATGTTCCAGGGACAACCTGCTCTTGAGACACCAGGTGACAATTGACAGCTGTCACACTGGCCCCTGTGTCTCTCAGAGCCTCCACTCTATGGCCATTGATGGTCACCCACTGCCTGTACTTCTTAGTGTTATCAGGCAGCTGGGTCCTAGGGACCACCTCACAGTCTCCTAATGAGACATGGGACATTTCTGCAGGACCCCACCCACCTTGGGCACCCCTCTCCTCACCCAGGGCTACACTAGCCATCTGCCGGGGGGCTGCACCAGTGGGTGCGGGTTTTCCAAAAAGGCGACACTTGGTATCATTGGCAAAATGACCAATTTCTCCACATTTGTAGCATCTCGGGGTCCATCTTTGAACGGTTTCTGGGGGGGAGGCTGAGAACCTTTCCCTTGGATCCCTTGGGGATTACTTTGGGGCCTCCTATGGAACTCCCTCGGTTTACCCTTGTCCCCCCCACTCTTCTGCTGGGGACCCTGCCCACTCTTGGCTGAGTCTCCCACGTGACCCTTGTGGACCCTGGTACTGACCCAGCGGTCCGCCTCCTCAGCAAGCTTCCAAGTATTAGTCAGCCTACTATCAATCAGGTGCTGGCGTAGCTCAGGAAAACAGTTACTTGACAAGTGCTCCCATGCAATCAAACCAAGCAATCCCTGAAAATCATTGACTTTGCTACCCTTCACCCAACCATCCAATGCTCTGCAGAAAAAAGTAACATATTCAACATAGGTACTGTTGGCTATCTTTCTGCAACCCCTGAACCTCTGTCTATACATCTCAGGGGTCAACCCATATCTAGACATCAATGCATCTTTCATGTGGGGATAGGAATTATAGACATCAGAAGGCAAATCTAGCAGTGTGTCCTGCCCCTCACTAAGGAACCGTCTCGACAACCCCGCTCTCCAATCCTTCTCAGGGACCTGGTGGGAAGACATGGCTTACTCATAGGCCTTGAACTACTGCCCAATATCATCATTTAAAAAAAATTCCTTCACTACATCTTTAGGGATATATACTCTAGATTCCACAGGCATTGACCGTGTGCTGCCACCAGAGGGATCAATTTCTAAACTCTGGGCTTTCAACTCCAACTCCCTCAAAACCTTTTCATGTTCATACTGTAGCTTTTCCTCTTCTAGGGCTAACTTTCTACTTTGCATTTCAAATTCTAACTGCCCACTTAACTTGAGCTTGGTCAGCTCCAATTCGTGCATCCTACACTCTTTTCTATCTGCCAACTCCTCTGGAGATAGACTTTTACCAGAAACACTGCTACCGGCAGGGGAAGGGGTTCTCCTTCCTCTTGGACCCATTGGCCAATCCAGCTGCTCCTCTGTATTATCATTATCAGGGGCATTCCTTGCTTCTACCTAGGACCTCAGCGCCTTGTAGAACTCTGCCTTACTTTTACATCCAGTAGTGCAAACATTATATTTCTTGCAGAAGAATTTAAGTTGCCTGGCAGTGTAGCTGTCCAATTTCTCTTCTTCCCACTCAAATTCAGTATCAACAGAGACTATGGATGCTGCTTTCTCCATGGTGGTTAAACTTGGCAGTACTCAAAAATAGAAAGTCCCAAAAAGAATCTACCAACAAGTATTGGTTGCGTTAAGGTCTGCACTCACTAAGTAGTGTTCACCAATCACTGTACATGAGTCACAAATGCAAGTCCAGAATCCTCACTGCTGATCACCAATGTTAGACTTTGGGGTCTCTAGTTGGCACAGGTATGCACTTGTGACAAATAGGGGCCCTCTCCTCTAGTCAGGGTAGGGGGGGTACACTCCTAAAATAACCCCTGCTCACCCCCTTGGTAGCTTGGCACGAGCAGACAGGCTTATCACAGAGGCAGTGTGTAAAGCATTTGTGAACACATACAGTAACCAAGTCACAACACTACAAATGGACACCACACAGGTTTTATATAAAAAATAAGTATTCTTTATATAGAGTTACCACAAGACCATTAAACGACAAAAACACACAATACTGCTACTTTAGATGGTAGAAGTTTGCTTAGTTCTCTTAAGTTCTTAAATGCGACACTTTGCGTCAATGAACCTTACGATGTGTTGCGCTTCCACAGCAAGCGATGGAGATGCTGCAAAGTTCTGGTGCAAAGAAATAAAGACGTGAAGACCTTCCAGATGTGTTACGCTTCTCCGATGTTGCGAGAAGACTCGACTCGATGCTTCAGCTGCAGCGGCGACACACTTTACGCGATGCGACGTCCGCGGCTTTGGCAGCAACACTCTTCTCCGACGTTTGCGAGATGCTTCGAAAATGCAATGTTGCAGCGGCGACACCCCTTTACGCGATGCGACGACAGCAGCTCTGACGGCGGCACGCTTCTCCGTGGATGCGAGGCTTTTTTCTTGATGCGGTGCAATGCAACAACTACGATGGCTGCGATGGCGACACACTTCTTCCTCGATGCGAGACTCTTCTCTTGATGCGGTGCAATGCGTCAGCTACGATGGCTGCGATGGCGACACGCTTCTTCGGTGTTGCGAGACACTTTCCTGGATGATGCGAGACGCTTCCGCTCGATGCGATGCTGCAGCGGCGTCACACTTTACGAGACAACAGCTCCGAAGACGGCACGCTTCTCCTTCTTGAGTCGCGCTTCCAGCTCCTTGCGACACGCAGTCCCTCAGAAGGCCCAACAACAGCAGCATGCATTTCCCAAGAACTCTAGGGAGCTGGGGGGTGAAGTCTGTTGTTCCTGAGACTTCAGCAGGAGGCAAGCTCTTTTCCAAGCCCTTGGAGATCCTTCACAAGTTGAGCAAAAGTGCACACAAAGTCCCTTTCTCCTCTCTTTGGCAGTAAGGCAACCACTGCAGGCCAATCCCCTAGGTTCAGGGATAGTTTCCTCCTCAGCTTCTTCTGGTTCCTCCCTCAGCAGAGGTTCTTCTTGTTTTCCCAAAGTGATCTAAGATCTTGGGATCAGGGTCCCAATATTTATACCCAAAAATCCTTAGTCCTCTGAAGGCAGAGGGGCCTTTGCCCAGTCCAAACCAGTTCCTGAGCACTCTGTTTACCAGACCTCTCCTTTCCTTTCACAGTGCAGGGCAAAAACATTAGACACCCCACAGGAGGTGAAGCCAGCATTGTGGAAGGTAAGTACAGCTCTGGAGCACTTTGTTGACAGGATTCCTTCTCTTCATTCACTGTGCAGGGCAGAGACATCAGCTGCTCCCCAGGAGGTGGAGCCAGCATTGTTGAAGGTGGGATGCAGATCTCTCTATTCACCACCGGGACACCTCACCCTGTCTCCTGGAATTCCCCAGCCCTGTCACTCAAACTCCAGACAAAGGAATACACACAGCCTTGCAGAGGCAGGTTTGAATGGTTAGACAAGAAAATGCCTACTTTCTAAAAGTGGCATTTTCAAACACAGAATGTTAAAACCAACTTTACTAAAAGATGTATTTTAACATCCTGAGTTCAGGCATACTAAATTTGAATTTCCACCATGTTCCCTGAGTCAGTTAGCATTATAAGATGTAATAACCAAACTGCCCATTCTGGACTATGGAGAACAGGTAGCCTTGCAATAGTGAAAAACGAAAATGGTTGTAATTCACTATTAGAACATGCCACGCACACCAGGGCATGTCCTACCTTATCCTTACAATGCACCCTGTCCTTGGGCCTACCATAGGGGTGTCTGATATGAAGAAAAGGGAAGGTTTATGGACTGGCAAGTGGGTGTACTTGCTCAGTCAGCATGACAGTACCAGACTGCACGCAGGCCCTGCAATGGCAGACCTTAGACACATGTTTACAGGCTGCTTCTGTGGGTGGCACAACCAGTGCTGCAAGCCCACCAGCAGTATTTGGATTACAAGCCCTGGGCACTCCTGGTGCACTGTACTAGGGTCTGACAAGTAAATCAAACCAACCAATCATGGAATCACAAATTATACATCAATTTACAATAGGGAGCACTTGCACTGTGGCACTGGACAGCAGTGGCACAGTGCCCTGAGCAGCTAACACCAGCAAACAATAAATGAGGCACAGTGAAAAATGGAAGGGAGACTCACGCCAATGTGCCAGGTCTAACAATAAGGATAAGACTGATTCTGCCTCTTTATTTCTCTTAAAGACTAGCGCTAAATTTTATGGTGGACAGAATAAATCTGGTAAATTGTTAGCCAATTATTTAAAGACGAAACCAAATAAACTTCATATTGAATCCATAATATCAGACACAAACACATCTAAACACAAAGAGTCATATCCTACTGAGGACGATGTTTCTCTCTATCTCTCCTCAATCCACAAATCCCCATCCTCACCTCCACACTTTGACCTCCTTGAAACGGATTTGACTCAGACTGACTCACTTAATTCTCTTAAATCCCTTAAAAAAGGTAAGGCCCCTGGACCTAACAGTTTTACTGTCAAATTGTTTTTGCATTTTGCCCAAATTATATTACCCAGGCTACATACTCTAATTTCCTCTTTTCTTTCTTCTGGCAACTCCTCTGGTACTTTTATGGATGCCTTAATTTTTCTTATTCCAAAGGAGGGGAAGGATTTACCCTATTGCAAAAATTACCGACCCATTTCCTTAGTTAACATGGACTATAAAAAAAGATCGAAGTTGTTAGCTTTCCGATTGGAATCTTTTCTGCACCATCTATTAGGTAAGGAACAGTCGGGCTTTGTCAAAGGTAGATCTATTAACGATAATACTAGTTTATTTTTTTATATCATTTCCAGGTTGCCAAATCTCTCAGAACCCCTTGCTGCCATTGCTCTAGATGCAGAGAAAGCGTTAGACAGAGTACATTGGCCTTTTATCTTTCAGACATTCAAATGGTTTGGCTTTGGCCCAAAGACCATTTCCTTGATTTCTTTGCTTTATTTGATCCCTAATGCCGCCATTTTTGCCAGCGGCCTTACCTCGTCTTATTTTTCTCTCCACAGAGGTGTGAGACAAGGATATCCCTTATCTCCTTTCCTTTTTAATTTAGCTTTAGAACCCTTCTTGTCTAAAATAAGACAGAATCCATCCATAACTGGTCACACCTCCAATTATTTACAGATCAAACTTGTTGCGCATGCTGATGACGTTCTTTTATTCCTTCCCCAACCTCAAAAATCCATGCCGGCCTTCTTGAAGGAAGTTAAATCATATTCTTTAGTCTCAGGTGACAAGTGTAAGATCTTGCCTTTATCTAAATATACTTTTAAAGATGATTTTTCCCATTCCAATTTCACTTGGAGCCCTCTTCACATGAAATATCTTGGTATATGGTTCACTTCCTCCATTAAATCATAAGCTTCTTTAAATTTCAATAAGTGCATTGAGAAGCTTCGCTCCCTCACAACCAAATGGCATCCTTTATATCTCTCATGGTGAGGACGGCTTGACACCATTAAAATGATGCTAACACCCATTATTCTCTACCTTCTCTCTAATGTTCCAGTTTCCATCCCTGCAAAATGGTTTCATAAAATCAATTCTGTTCTTACCTCCTTTCTCTGGCTGAACAAAAAAACCTAGAATGTCCTTGTTAAAGTTGTCACGCCTGAAATTTGAAGGAGGTGTCCGTTCCCCCGATTACCATAAAGCTTTTTTATTAAAACATATTTCCAAGTGGTTGTCTACCCCTGCTCCTGATTTGCCTTTATGGATTGATCTAGAAACTTCTTTCCTTTCCCCGTTCTCTACACCAATTCTTAAATATTCCTGTAATAGTTTAATAGTTCATATTGAGCCACATGATCCTAATACATTTCTCAACTCCACTATATGGCATAACAACTTCATTTGCATTAAGAATAATGCGATTTAATGGAGAACCTGGAGAGATAAAGGCATTTTAGGGGTACACCAATTATTTGAAAACAACACTTTTCTGACTTTTTTTTAAAGCATGTTCCCTTGTCCACTTACCTCCATCATTTTCACATAAATGTTCACTTCTACATTCTGTCATATAAGATTCTTACTCATATTTCCAATCCTTACCTCACACCCCCTTACCAATTGACCATACCTGGTCAAGTGTTCTTTGCAGTCCTCCACCTTCCACACGTTTATTATCCGCACTCTTACCAAGAGCTAAATTAAAGACTGTAATTTCCTGGAAGATAGATTTAAATGTACGTTGGCCGATATCAATTTGGGACAAAATTTGGTCCAAAATTAGAAAGTCTTCCAGAGCAACTAGCGCCACACAAACTCTTTTTAAATTTATAATAGACTACTGTTAACACCAGTTTCCCTGCATAAAATGCATCCTAACACTCTAAATACTTGTTGGTCTTGCTCATCCCCACAGGCAGACTTTCGCCACTTACTTTTTTCTTGTCCTCAAGTTATGCAATTTTGGGAATCAGTCTGGACCCAAATTATTTTTTTTTTTAAACTAACACTGCACTTACATTTGTAAATATTTTTTAGGCAGTCTATCTACCAGCTGGATCAAACCTAAAGCTCAAACACAAATTATTGACCTGTTAGTTGCCGCTGCTTTTCAACAGGTCACAAAGAACTGGAAAGATACCTCAAAACTCTCATATTTAGCTTGGTGGTATTCCATCTGCCACAATCAGAGACTCAACACAACTTTTGTATTTCCTATGTCCCTCAAGCACAAAAGATTACTTCTATGGTCTCCTGTTACGACGTTTTTGGATAAGAGTGCTCAAAGATCTTTTACTCCGGTACCATGTGTTCAGGAAGTTGCTCAACCCCCTTGAATTCTCTGTTTTTGTAATTTCTCTAATTGTTACTTGATATAATGTACCTTTGTTTTACTTTCATAATTATTATGTTCAGCACCTGTTTTCCTTCCCTATTATCCTTTTTTTTTAGCTTTGCCATGAACCTCCTTCTTTCATATGATTATCTGTTTAGTTGCCATTAATAATATGCTTTGTAATGTTTATTTTTGATGCTTTGTTGCTTGATGTTTTGTTCCTTTCTTCTTGACATACTTTTAATAAACTTACCTTTTGAAACCTAAAAATAGAAGGGCAGCCAAGAACAATGGCTGTATCTCTGAGGTAGTTGAGCCATGGCATTTTATTTCCATAGGTACATGAGAGTCAGTCTAGAATAAACTCTTTATTCAAGCTAGCCTGCTCATTGCACCAGCTTGACCCCCACAAAAGAAGGGGGGGGGGGCAAGTTTAATCAAATTCTCAACATAATACAGATCTAGTTCCTGGTGAGTAAGAAATTGCAATGTTGTCAAGGGTGTCCCAAGAATACGTCTACACACTCTTTTTTCTTCAACTTGGATTCAACCTATATCCCTATAACCCCATACACATACTCCATTATTAGGATGGGAATGCATTTTTTCTAATAAATCTCATGTAAGGGGTTATGGACTTATTCCCAATGGAAGACTGCCTTCAAGAAAAAACTTCTCCTATCAGTAGCACAGGGGGCCAGAGTGCAGGGGCTATCGAACATTAGGCAGAATTAACTAAACTGAGTCACTTTCTCAATGTTTCCGTCGCTAATGCTCATACAGCGGGGTTCACATTTTTGGGGCCACAGACCATAATAAAAGTGTTGAAAAGGTTTGTAAAAGTCAAGATGTTTCATGTAGGACACAAAAAGGCAAGCAATGAAGTAAAGCAGGTTGCTGTTCTGGCAGCAGAATGGCAGTGTCTGCATACAAAAATGCAGGAATGTTTTTTGTTAATAACGGGGACATTCAAATTCAGATTCACAAGAATGGATTATAATGCATTTATATAGAGCAAAAACAAAATAGGAGCCAGCACGCATCCCTCACAGACCTCTCCTCCTTGGGGTAAAAGTAACAGTATATTCCCCTCCCTCTCCACATCTCGCCGAGGCAACTAAATCCAAATGTAACGATTTCCTAAAGGCCACCAACCAGCCTTCAAGACACATTGTTTTGACCTGTTTACACAGTAAAAAGCACTGGATAGCTCCATAAATGCTAGATGGAGAGAGCTAAGTTTTGAAAACGTATTTTTACTCATTAGTAGACCTGGGCGATAAACCCCGCTCCACTTGTGTAGTTTGCAGAGTTTTTTCCCGTTCTGAAAAACTCAGCATAGCAGCACAGAGCAACATTAAGTTGGCAAACGCGAGCAAGAAAAATCTATTGCTAGATCACCACAGCATGAGACTTCTCCACCTGGGCTGTAGCTGCAGGTCGCTACCACTCGCGTTGAAGAACCTGCCATCTGCATTGAGGGCGCAGTGCCGTTTGCCCTGATTTTCCAAGGGACAAACTCCTGGTGCTAAAATTCCGCACGACTGACCTCACTCCCCCAAGCCTACTCATTACGAGACAGGTTTATTACATTATTACGTTGACCCGAGCCCTTTCCTAAAACCATATTGAAGCAAGGACCAAGTATTATTCTCCATGGTTCAAAGCAACATCCTGTCCAAAACAATTCTGCCAATGATCTTTACCGTGGAATCAAGTAGGGAAATGGGATGGTAAAATTTCAGCTCCTGTACATTCCTCTTTTAAAGACAGGCACAATTTTAAATGTACACCAGGAGGTTGGAACACTAGTCTGGCACACAAAATGTATAGTATTAGCAAGTAAGGGGGGCAAAAACTCTGGAGCTTCCTTTAAAGGGTCCATAGGTTACCCATCTGGCCCTGGGGCCTTAATGGAGGGGCTATAGAGTATGGGTTCAAATGCTTTCTCTATAATGAAATGTCCAAAGGAAAACAACAATAGAATCTCCATTTTTAAAGGCCTGAATGCAGTAATCAGAACAATATATTTTTCCAATGTAACACGTCCACTCCTCAAGGCCAATTTGCACACAAAGCTCTATTAGTGGTACTAAATGAGGAATTACCGCCATCTACTAACCTATTTTGGGAGTTTATATAGCGCAAACCTGACCATAAGATATCAGAGTGCTTTACATGAGCACCAATTGCATTACAGATGGACACATTAATTGTGTTAAACATTTCCAAAAGGCTTGGGAATCTTTGGTTTTACAGGCATTCATCAGTGTTTTCCCAAGGTTCAGTCTTCAAGTCAGCCTTTTTCTTTTAACGACCATCATATTTTCTTACAAATGTATATTACTTCCATGTTTCTGGATATACACTTCATCTCTCTTCTGAGTCTGGCATTCGCTGCTCTGCATGTCTTACCAAACCATGGTGTATTATGGTTGGATTTATTGTCAACTTAACTAGTAAAGATGGCCTTAATGTTAGAGTCCAGATTTCAAAAGCTTCTTAAATAGAGGCTAGGTCATTGTCAATAGAAAGGCAAGAACTTATCAAATACCTGTTTCCAGACAGGCTGCTTGAGGCCAACTGCAGGCTCCGACCAGATCTTAGGGACTCTTATCATTACAATTACAGGATTATGGTCACTTCAAATACTGGGCAGGAACTTTCTATTAGAGACATAGTTATGCATGGATCTAGATATAAAAATATAGTCAAACACTTTCTAGATAATTAGATGCCAGATAGGTGCATAATAAGCAACCCCTCGAGTCCTGGGATGAATCAAAGCCTTGCTCACATCGCAGGGAGTGGAAAGTAAAGGGTGGCAGGGATGAAAAAGCACCCAATGTGCCACTAAAGTCACCAACCACTAAAGGATTAATACTAAATCAAGACACATATTTCTATTAACCACGTTATCAATTAAATCAAATAAACCACGAAAATGCTGGTTATCCTTTGTAGGAAAGTCGTTATTATAGAAGTTAATTAAAACCAACCCAAATGTGAGTCCCCAGCTCAAATCGAAAGACTGCAAACGTTTCCCTCTGCAGTAAGCATCTGTATGTTGCAGTCAATAAGACCTTAAACCAGGCAGTCAGGCCCCCTCTGCATTGCCCGAGGCAACTGGTAATGCTGGCAAATTGTAACATGCATAACCATAAAAAGAAATCACGAAATAATTAGGTTCCGTGCACTAAAACAATATTAAAAATGCTAATATATGAGCCAGTCCTCATTCTGCACTTAGGAAGATAAACCTGCTTTGTTCCAAAGCAGCAGCTTTCATTTAGAATTAGAGGATAAAGGCTGTGAGGAGGCCTGGTCCAGTTCAGAAGGAACAGAATAAGAGGTCATGGTTGAACTACGCAGCCTGCCCTTCGAAAGCTCTGCCAGATACGTGTACTATTTTAAGAGTTTTTTTGTCTGCGAGCAAATCCATGTAGCTAATCATTCCCATAGGTGATGCAGTCTTGGCTGAGGATGCAGATATGAATGGAGGCTATGTAGTGGTAAGGCAGGCAGTGTCAGAAGGTTTGAGCAAGACCTATTGCTAATTCTAATTCATCTCCTTGCGCATTGTAAATCAATAGCCACAAAATCAGACAACGCCGTAAATCTATTAGGAGATAAGAAAAGTACAACTGAAAAAAGTAATTATTACATGGATTATATAGCGGGATCCAAATGACTGTTAAACAAAAACCTAGCTGTAAAAGTTTGATTAGCATTTCTGATCTAGCTTGAGACATTATCGCGCCCCAAAGTAGGGCCACTAGAAGTTAACAATAATACAGTCCTCTTGAAACCTCTTTGGCAAGGGACCCACCCACCTAACTCTGTGGACCAGCAGAATCTCGCTATAAAAGCTACAATTGCACTTGATATTAGAATTAAACCAGTGAGATATAAACTCTATATACCAAGACACCAGGCTGGGAACGTTGGCCAACAAATCCACATGTGGGCAGGAATACGCAGACAGATGAAGCGCAGAAAGGAGGGGGTTGGATGGCAATCCTGCTGACTATCAATTAAAGTCGGAAAGTCAGATCTGGGTTTTTATTGAGGTAGGATGCTGCCCCGACAGATGGCACCAGAATTTGTTCCATAAGGCAGAGTCTCAATACCACAGGGGTGGGGCCCAGTGGAGGAACTCTGAGAACCCAGGAGGTTATGGGCACTTGGACTAGATAGGATAAACTGCCTTAAAGTACACCCTTCCCCAAAATTTCTCAAATATTTTTCAATGGCTAAGCCTAACATTTAAAGAGTCCAATAAAGCAATGCATAAAGTGGGCATGGCTCCACGCTCGATAGCCTGATCTGAGGATACTAAGGGCCATATTAGCAAGGACTTGCGATTAACATCGCAAAGCACGCTTAGCGCAGTATTTTTTATCACCGGCTATCGCTGGTTTAGATCACGGAGATAACGTGTTATTATCAACGTTTATCTCCAAGGCGCTAATAAACCAGCGATCGCGGCGATTCTCCATCAATAACGCGTGAATACCAGCGATGAATTCCCATCGCTAAGGAAAAGATCGCTAATAGGCAGGTGAGGATTCAGCCGTAGAATCCACCTCCCGGAGGATACAATGGCTAAGTCAGGATTTTAGCAGGTGTTAAAATCCAGCGATAATCACGCTTAGCACGACTTTATTTATTACTTCGCCTGCGTTGCTAAAAGGGGGTAGTTGTGTTAGCGACTGTTTTCAGCCGCTTTTAGTTGGGAACGCCTACCTTGCATGTCATTAGCGATAATTATCGCTGGCATGCAAGGCGATAGGAAAACCATCCGCTATCGCCTGAAAGCTGTCGCTAACACCTGTTAGCGACATCTTGCTGATAGGGCGATAAAAAAATCGCTGCTTTAGTGGCAAAAAGTGTCGCTAAAGCCCTTGCTAATATGCCCCCAAATTTTCAGAGTCGCATAACCTGGACTTCTGCACCTGTTTCCTGCGGTTAGCAGCAGGGCCAACTCCAGTTGATCACTGGCTAGCCTCTGTATTAATGGACCCCTCCTTAAGGGTCTCTGGCACATTCTCAGATGCATTAACAGAGATACAGGAAACAGGCCAGTTAAGGAAAGACCCACATATACCAGTTAATTGAAGACCCACTCTGAGATTGACTACCTTGAAAAAGTCCAGTACCATCTGCAGGGAGCAAGAATCGTCGCTCTGTCAGTTAAATCTCTTTTGAGATGACAAATACAGCACGTGCTAGAAAACCATGCCAGTTAGCCTGCGATTGAGCTGGTGCAGAAGATACTCTTCAGTTAAAGAAGCCTCAGATAAAACCTAGGCGCCTGTTTAATAATAGCCCCAAATGTCAGTCAAAAAGGCCCCACTTTAAACAATGTTCAGTCAAAGACATGCAATGGAAAGTACCTGTGAAACAGAAAGTTCCAACAGAAAAAACCAAGGGAAGTGGCTCAGCCCAGCCTCTTCCTGGTGATGACGGGCGAAAGTGGACCCGCCCATGGCACAGAGTTCAACTGGGCACAGCCTGTGCGTGCACATGCATGCAGCGGGAATCTAAGATGGGCTTTGTGCACCAAATGCCCTGCCTCCACCTCCTCTTTTGATTGCACTAGTGTTCTGGGGCTTCCCTACTGAATAATCAACTGAATCAACCCAGAGAGTGCTGTTCGAAATACATGTTTTATTCACTTTATCAGATTTTTTTCTCAAGCGGCTGAAAGGAAGATACTTGTGAATTTATATAAGAAGGTCTCCTCCCATTTTGGCTTCTGAAGCACAATTTCCCTGAGATAAACATGAAAAAAAACATTTCTATTGAATATGAATTATCAGATCCCAGTAGATGGTTAGCATTTCAAACATGTTGATATCATAATACACCTCACCATAGTTTCTTCAAGTGCGATAGCATGGCCAATGCATTATTTCCTTTTGGGACTCTCAAAAACAGGTTTTCACTACAATGTCTGTCATTGGTATGAAAATGCTGGAGATTTAACAACAAAACACCAGTATTTGAGTCTTCAGCCCAAATAGTCCCACGAAAAACTTACCCTATAACAGTTTTGTCAGTTTCATATCAAATTTCACGGGGGTGATTTCCAATATCAATATTATCAAAAGGAGAAGGAGCACCCAAAAAGATGTTGGCTGAGATGGAGTAAGGCCCTCATCTTTTCATCAAGCCCTTTGATTCCAACACTGGAGTGCCCTCCCCTTTCGATCATAATAGTAATGTACTTTATCATGCTGCAAAATTTGTCTTTATCAAGGTTGTTCTCAAGTACTGAAATGGTAATGCTTCCTATACCTTGATACAAAATGTATTTGTAAAGTGGAATGCTTGTTTACTAGAGTGGTATGGGCCAAAGCCCACAACGAGAATGAAAACGGAGATGCTTTCTAGAGACTGAGAAGTTGCATTCTCATGATTCCAGACCATCCATGATAACTTCTAGCTGCTAAGATGCAACTTATAGGGTGAGTACCCTGACCTCCTTGGCCTGGGACCCGCTCTCCCTCCCTGCAGCTCAGCCTGGTCGTCTCCGCCACTGACAGAGGTGAGCAGGGCTAGAGACTGCTCTCGATCCGCTCTCTGTGTTTGCTATTGCCCTGCTGTTTGGTTCGACTTGCTGAAGCCTACTGCCTTCTTTTATTTATTTTTTGCCCTCTTTTTAAACTCGCTTTGCCCTCTTTTCTGCTATTGCCTATTTTTTTCTCGTTTTCGCCTTCTCCCCTCTTGTGCTCCCTACGGCCCCTCCCACTTGCCGCATTCTGCCTTTCCCGCCTCCCAGCTGCACTCTCCCTCCGCCCTCCACTATTCAATGGTGGCCGCTGTGCAGCCGCGCCCCTGGCGTGCCAAAACCACATCAAAGTCAAGCCCGTCTGCACCCATCCGCAACCCGACTGTGACCAGCGCCAGGGACCATGGATCCCGACCCATCCACAGTTATGACTCAGCCGCACTCCTCGCACTCAACCCCGGAAAAAACTACAACTGCCAGCTGTCCATGCCAAACACGACCCACAGCCAGTGCTCCTGCCGCCACTGCCGCCAGCACTTCACCACCGCCCCGGCTTCCAACACCACCAACGCCGTAAGATGCATCCTCCTCAATGTACGCTCAGTGCACAGACACGCTGTGGAGATCTGGAACCTCCTGGACACCCTCTCACCCGATGTCGCCTTCTTTACAGAAACCTAGACCAACGCCTCCTCCGCCCCGGACGCCACCATTGCCATCCCAGACTGTCACATGATCCAAAGGAAGGACTGCCCCAACCACCCCAGGGGAGGCCTCAACATCGCGCACAAAAACTCCCTCCCCCTCTCCACTTCAATTGACGCCTTCCCCACTGCCGAACACCTGATTTCCAGGTCCAGACTATCCCCAACTCCACACTCTGCTGTACCCTCACCTACAGACCCCCCGCCGACACCATCACTGACCTGATTACACCCCACGCTATCACCGCAATCGACCACATACTCATCGGAGACCTCAACTTCCACCTTAACAACCCCAGCTACCCCAACTCCACCACCCTCCAGGACAACCTCGCCAACATCGGTCTGAAACAACTCATCACCACACCGACCCACAAGGCAGGCCACAACCTCGACCTCATCTTTGCAGGAGGAAACATCGACCACATCAGCCAAACCATGCAACCCAGTGTATTGACCACCACTGCGTACAAACCCAAGCCACCCAAACCCGCTCTGCACCCCCGCATAGGAACTGGAGTTGATTCACCAAGGATCAGCTCAACTCTACCCTCTACCGCAACACCCCCACCACCGCAACCACACCAAACACGCGGCAAGGGAATTCCACACATTGATCTACAACTGTGCAGACAAACTGGCCCTGCTGCGCAACTCCGACAGATAGCGCCCCAGGAAAGCCGCCTGTTTCAGCACCCACCTCCAAGAAACCAGACACACCTGCAGCGCCTAGTAAAGAATTGGAGAAACAGCAAGACACTTGAAAACTACACCACCTAAAACGTCGCCATGACGAAATGCCACCAACGCATCAGAACCACCAAAAGGACCTTCATTCACAACAAAATCCTCGCAAATTTCAGTAACTCCATGAAACTGTTCAGCATCATCCAGGAATTCACTGAGCCCCACATCGAAGCAACAGACATCACCCCCTCCCAGGACCTCTGGGACAAGCTTGGACCCTACTTTCACCTAAAGATCAAAAACCTCTACGACAATTTCAATGACCATACACCTGACTCCACAGCCATCCCACCCCTTGCACAAGCCAGCTAGCCCACCATCTCCTCCTGGGCATCGATCAGCACCAAAGGAACTGCCTCAACCATGAAAAGCATCCACTCAGGGGCCCCTACAGACCCCTGCCCACCATACATCTACCACAGAGCCGCCACCACCATCGCACCAGAATTGCAACGCACCATCAACACCACCTTTGAGACAAGCACCTTCCTTGACAACTGGAAATGCACCCCTGCTCAAGAAGCCCTCAGCAGATCCAAAGGACCTCAAGAACTGCCGTCCCATCTCGCTCATCCCCTTCTCAGCTAAAGTTGCTGAGAAGACCATCAACGCAGAACTGACAAGGTTCATCGAGGACAACGCCATCCTCAATCCTTTTCAATAAAGATTCCGCAGCAACCACAGCACAGAGACCGCCCGACTCGCCGCCACAGATGACATCCGCACCCTCCTCGACCACAGCCCTGATTCTACATGACCTTTCAGCTGCCTTCGACACCGTCTCTAACCGGACACTCACCGCCAGGCTACACAATTGCGGCATACATGAAACCGCCCTTGACTGGATCCTATCATTTCTCAACCGCAGAAGCCAAAGGATCAAACTACCACCCTTCCTCTCTGAACCCACGGAAATCAACTGCGGAGTCTCCAAGGGATCATCGCTCAGCCCAACCCTCTTCAACATCTACATGGCCCCCCTCACCGTCATCGTCCATCAGCACAGCCTCAGCATAGTATCCTACGCTGACGACACCCAGCTCATCCTCTCCCTCACCAAGTACCCCACCACCACCAAACTCAACTTCCAGGAAGGAATGCAGGACATCGTAGACCAGATGAGCAACAGTTGCCTAAAGCTCAGCTCGGAAAAGGCAGAAGTCCTCATCTTTGGAATCACCCCATCGGCATGGAACAACAGCTGGTGGCCCACCACCCGCGGCAGCCCCCTGACACCCACGGATCATGCCAAAAACATTGGCATCGTATTCGACTCCTCGCTCTCCATGAACCGACAGGTAAAAGCCGTCACCTCCAGCTGCTTCAACACCCTCCGCATCCTCAGTAAGACCTTCAAATGGATCCCCCCGGGCTAAGAAAGGCAGACACCTACGCACTCATCACCAGCAGGCTGGACTATAGAAATGCCCTCTTCGCCGGCATCAACAAGTCTCTACTCCGCAAGTTCCAGACAATACAGAACACTTCCGCCAGACTCTTCTTTGGGATCCCTCGACACAAGCACATCAGCCAACGCCTACAAAATCTCCACCGGCTCCCCGTTGAGAAGAGAGTCACTTTCAAGATACTCACCAATGCCTAAAAATGCCTACACAACAGCGGACCCCAATACCTCAACAACAGAATCACTCTGCACATACCCAAAAGAAACCTCCGATTCACCAACCTCATCATCACCGAGACCCCGCGCATCTGCAGAGCCAAAGCTGGGGGAGAGCCTTCTCCTACATCATGGCCAATACCTGGAATGAGCCCCCGATCGACATCAGACGTGCCCCCTCACTGAACTCCTTCAGGAAGGCTCTCAAGACCTGGCTCTTCGGCTAAACGGAACTACTGCCCCTACCACCCCAAGTGCCTTAAGACCCTCACAGGTGAGTAGCACACTTACAATTTCCTGATTGATTGATTATAGTAGATTGGTTCATTTAAATCCAAACGTACCCCCATATTTCAGATGGGGACAGTCGGGTAGATACCTAGGCTACTATAACCAGACAAAATAAACCAGGTTGACAATGCACCAATTGACTGTACCATTAATGTGTAGCTGGGGGAGCTGCACTCATACAAGCCCCTACTAAGGGGCTGAGTACGATCTCACTAGGAAAGCCCCCATACGACTAGGATCCAGGGGGCTTTCCTAGTGAATTGTGCTCCGCGAGTCTGAGCGACTGATTCCGATGCACCCGTATGGTGACGGACTTGGTTCACTCGTACTCCCACTGAACTCTATGAGAGTCTGGATGCTGAAGGCGTATACAGGCTCCCATAGCAAAAAGGGGTTGGTGGGGGAAAGCGTACACCCTGTGGCGAGTACTCCATTGTGTCCGCCACACTGTGCATGCATGGAAAAGGGGGCCCCATGGGTACCCCCATCGGGACCGATTCGGAGGCCCTCGGGTGAAGGAGGGCCTGCTACATTCCCCAAAGTCAGATTCCCACAGCCAGTGATGCTCACTCATTCCGAATGAGTGAGCATCATACTCACTCATTCGGAAGCCAGCTCCATTGCGTGGCACGATTCGGCTGCGAACGGTTCAGACTGACAGCATCGGGTTCAGAAACGATTTGATCGACGCGGATGGGATCTTCCCATCATACTTAGTCATTCGGAACGGGGGCAGATTCAGTCGGGAACATAGGCTCCTGTCTGGAGGCTTTCCTAACAAGATCCCCCAAGCCTAAAAGGGTAAGGGTGTGTCTTCATGCATTAGGATCATGAACATTTAACAGATTTAACACAAATAAGTGCCCAGTGCCCATACAGCTCCAAAGTCAAAAATGGAAAAGGAAGTAGTAGAGCTCTATTATGCAAATCAGTGGACTACAATCTATGGCCACATAAGATGTTATTTAATATCTGATCTCATATCATACAAAATAAATTCCTTACCAAGTGCTACGTTACTCTGAGTTACAGTAGGAAAACTCAGAATATGACCCCATTTAACAACTGCACTATGTGAATTTCAATTTGTTACACCTGGTACGGCTATGTTCTATAACAGAATGCTTTGGAGATGTGATTGGTGATGTAGCAGAAATGATTGGACATTATTTACTTGGGGCATGATGATTGGCACTAATCTGCAAGCTTTTTTAAGTGTCCCAATGACAAAGATCTTGGGCCTATTCACAAAATAAAATCTACACATGTAAATGTAATCTTACACTTTCTAGTACAGTTACTACTTTAGCTGTTCACCATCTCCAAATGTAAGTTTACCACAAACTTTAAAGTTACATGTTGCTTCCCCCTGATACAGAGGGTGGAGACAAAGTGCAAGGTTACTACTAGTAACGTTTCACATGTAAGCAGAGATCTCTTACATCAGGGTGGATATCTACCTATGGCATACTATAGAGAGGTTTTGCTAAGTTGATTAAAATATTTTAATGTTAAACAAATATGTAAATCAATTGTATATATTTATTTCAACTGTAGAACAAAACAATTTAAAAATATGAAACAGCACTATTAATTGAATTTTGAATACTTAATTACTTTTTGCTTTTTTTGCAAATGTACCCTTTCTTCACCTGACTGTTTGTGTCTACCTTCACCTGCAAAAATAGAATTTGAACTCCTCAGTCTGGAGAGGTTCCCAGTAGCAGAGGTGACATTTTGTAAGGAGAGGGGGCTTACCACCAAAAATGAGCACCAAGAAGGCGGAGCTCTGAAAGGCTCTGAGGGCATGGGCTGAGGCCGACCAATTGTCAGTCATGACAGTTGGCCAGAATGAAGAGAATGATGTGGAGTGTCCTGAGATACAGCAGTCAGCTGAGGAGGATGACTTGTCTCCTGAGTTGGAGCTCCCTACCATAGCAGAGAGCAGTGTGTTTTCTCAAGGCCTGTCCCCAGAGAAGTTGGTGGACAGGAAGGCTGAAAAGGAGTTTGGGCTGCTGTTGGCCCAGTTATAAAATGAAGGAAGATAAATTGGCCATGGAGTAAAAGAAGTTGGCCATTGAGGGGGGTGGAGAGGAAAATATCTCATGAGATAAGCCTCAGGGAGCCGGACATAAGAGCTAAGCAAGCAGAGTCCAGCAATGTTTGTGGCAGCATCCCTACAGTGCCCTTTGGAGCCAAGAGAGTCAACATCCCTAAAGGTCTTAGGGAGCTAGCCTCTGAAACCATATCCCCAGTGATTGGAGGGACACTATGCCGGCCCTAGAAAAGGGGAACAGTATGAAGTATCCCCGATGAAGGAAACCATTTTCAGGAAATATGGCCTCACCCCTGAAATGTACAGTGTAGGAACAGTTGGAACCTGGCCCATTATCCCCTGGGATGATAATGTAGAATCTTTCTGCAATGCACTGGATGGTTGGGTGAAGGGCGATGATGTGTAGGATTACCAAGGGCTGTATACCTTGATTGCAAGGTATCACATCTTCAGTCTTTGTTTTGCAGATCTGTGCCAACACCTTTTTGATAGGACGCTGACTGAACTAGGTAGTTTGCTAAAGAGGTGAACGACTGGCTCAGCACCAGTTTTCACAAGAAGAAATCTGGGTGGATCACCACAAGGGTGGGCGGAGTCCCCACCAAAGGAAGGGGGTGGAGACAAATATAACAACAAGGAATCCACTCCGGAACAGAAACATAAACCATTCCCTGATAATGCATTCTATGAGGGGGCTGCCCTTAAGTGCTCTGAGTGCCTACAGTTTCAGTACTACAAGGGGGATGCCAAGTGCCCCAATTGGGCAAAGCCCCCCACTCGTGGTCAGAGAGCAGGGCTGGGCAGGCTAAAGCTTGGATAGGAGATTGTCCCTGATAGTACAGGGGATAGTCTAGAGGTAACCTTGGTGTCTCTAGATGACGGAGAGAAAATGCCAGGGGCTCACATGCCTAGTAATGCCAAGAAATGCTGGCAGTGGGTCTCCATCATTAGGCAGTGGGTGGAGGCTCTGGGAGACACTGGAGACAGCATGATAACTGTCCGCTGTCATCTGGTGAGCTCAGGGCAGGTAGTCTCTAATGCATTCCACTTGGTTATTCTAGCTGACAACCATAAGAGGCACTACCCAGTGGTTCTGGGTCCATTTCATTGTAGGGGGGAGGGTTTCTTGGTTTCCCTGAGTAGAGAAAGGCGGTCCGGTATCGGCCTTGCCGCAGATATGGCGGGGCACCGACCCCCTCCCTCGCCTGCTCTCCCGGCCCGGCGCGTTCCACCACGTCAGTATGACGTGGTGGGCGCGCCGCGGCAGGGATTGGCTAGGTGGCGGCGAACCCTTGGCCCGGAAGCGTTAGGCGCTTCTGGGTCAGGGGGGGGGGGGGCAGGGGGCAGACCAGTTAGAACTGGCATGCCCCCAGTACAGGTAATAAAAGGCCGGGTAGCGTGGGACTCGGACTCTTTGTCCTGCGCTCTCAGCCATCCATACGCAGCCTTGGTCAGGCGGTAAGGTCATGACTGGTGAGCAGTAAATTTAAGGTCCTTAGGGGGCGGCGCCATTCTAGGATGGGGTCGCCCAGGGGGAGGGACAAGGGGTCTCTCCTATAACTCCAGGGGCGGTACATCCGGTAAGCCGGATGGGTGCGGGGAAAGGGGGGAGTCACGCTTTCTTTAGGCTGGTTGGCCACCCCGCACTGGCATGGATGTCACTAAATGGCGCAGAGTGCAAGACCCCGCAATTTTGAATGGAGTCAGGGAACGTATGGGGGTAACCGGGGGGGAAGTACCCTCTCGGTAAGCGGGCCCTCTGCGCATGCGCAACTCTTACGGGAGGGCGTGGCTAGTTGATAAGGATCTGACACCAGTTAGCGACTTTGCCGTAGGCCCAAATAGGATACGCAGAAAGTAATTAATGTATGATTATGATCTTTATGTTAGATTCGGATAGGAAAACTATGTATTAGAGATATGTTAAGGTTAGCCATCTGATATCTGTGCATATAAATTGTAATAAAAAATGTTGTGTTATGTTTCTGCGTATAATTGTGTAAATATCGTTTATTTCAAAATTTTAAATTTTGTTTGCATATTTTAACAAATACGGCCGGGGGTTGTTACGACCCCCGCCTCCAAAAGAAATTCCCTTCTCATGTCCATCATTAGTAATGTGGTATGCGCAATGGGGGAGGGGGAAATTCGGTAGTCCCTGACCATATAGCTGTGAGCCAAGCCATGCCTGTGGATTGTCTGCTTGGCAATGTCCTAGATAACACCATCTGGAAGGAGGTGGAGCTCGGGCACATCTGGAGATGTTAGGGTTGGTTGCCTGAATGGGTGTGCTTGACCTCAATCATTTTTCAAATATTAAGAAAGGCAATGTGTTCACAACAGAAGAGGTTGGCAAATGCATTGAAAACACATTGTAGGACATGCATAGTAAATGCATTATATTATTATTTTACTTCACAAATATATAACGGAGATCATACATGTCAATGGTCAGAAATGTTTGTAGGCTTTTAAATGGTGCGTAGGAAGACTCGGTGGGCTCATCTGTATATAGACACATTACAACCTGTGTTCCTGAAGAACATTGTGCAAGGATATAGATTTTCACAAGCATCTGTCCATTTATATGTGTGGTAGCTTGTGCATAGTCTATCTAATGTCAAATGACGGGTAAAACCTTAAAAAGAAATGTTATCCTGAATGTCGTTGTATTTAGTATCTCCCATTTCAGACTCCGATGCTTTAATGTTGCAGTCTCCATGGATCTAGCATCGCAAGACTGGTCAACTAGTGAACATTAAATTTTCCTATATATTCCCCGAAATAAAGTTAGCATGTCTCTATGTAGATCATGGAAAAATGTGTCCCCAAAGAAGAATGAAATGAATTTTCCTGACATTTCCCATCCAGACTGTGTGCTGCCCATAAATGTTTAACAGATGCCAACAACAGCCTAACGTAAGCGGTGATAAATGGCGCTCTATCTTCTACTAAAGTGCACTTTTAAAAAAGGAAAGTAACTTTAACGCACTTCATTGTAAATAACCAACTGAGTGAGGCCTTTTAGCTGTAGTTAATGGAAATGCAGTTTGACAGGCTAAAAAAAACAAGTGCCTGAAATAAAATCTACGATAAATGCTCTGCTAAGTCTTTAGCAGTAACAGTGTAAAGTGCGGGTCTATTGACCTGTCTTCTGTATGCAGACTGAAAGCCTGGACTTTAAAAATCCTTTGGCTTTATCAGTTTTGACATTTAAAGAAAAGTGAGTTGTTTTCAAAAATAGATGTTTGCTAATGCATTAAAGACACTTTGTACTGTATGTTCAGCAAATGCCACAGCATTACGAATGTACGTTACAGAGCTATAATTTTGTTCAATCACTCATGCATGTGGTCACAAAAAGTCCCGCAGATACTTCCCTATACAAAAAGGTTTTCCAAGTCCTCGTAAAGCTATAATTGGTGTGCTCTGGTTGTTTTTCTAATAGAAAAGCCACCAATGGAGTCCAAAAATGATTACTATTACTCCTGCCAGAAAGTTGTTTGTTCCTTGTTACAATCAAAAACAGGCCATCTTGCTCATTCTTTAGGTTGTTTGTTTGGTTAACCATCTGTCAGTGAAAGAAACACGCAGCAGTCAGAGGAATACAAGTATATTTAAAATGCATATTTCCTATAACTGTCTTACTTGGTAGTATGCAAAATAAGCTTCATTTCCCCGAACTCTCTCATTTGGTTTTTAATAATGCATACCTGTGTGGTGACAAATGTACTGGCATTTGACCTTGGTCTATAGCAGTATAAGCGAGGGGTGCAGTCCCACCCTAAGCCATGATATAGCTGGCCCCCCTCACTTTGCCATATTACGAATCTCTAGCAATGTGGATCTTTCCAGAGCTTAGCTGATGTATGCATTTTGGGGTTCATAATAGCTAAGGGGGATATTGCCAGGCAGTGTGGCAGCAAAGTCCCAACTGAGCAGAGATGGCAATGAGGTGTGGACACGTGTAATGGTGCAGAGAGGATGGTGTACAAAGGGATAGGGTGCCCAACGAAATTAGAAAAGGTGTGGGCAGTTGGAAACATCATTACGGATTAAAAGGCAGGTCCGAAATGCAGTACTAAAAGGAAATCAATCTCTGATGGGTGAATAAGAAGGGAAAATATTTTCTTGAAGCTGATTGTGATACCCAGGAACCTCGCATACACAACACTCGATAAGCATGGGATGATGTTCTGTACTAAGGTTATTGGGGGGATTTGCGAACGCAGTTTGTACATAGTGCTGTGTGGGTTTGGTGCATATCTGAAGGATTATATTGTAATATTTCTGCAAAACAAAAAGTAAGAGTTCTGAACGACAATGCACTAGTGACAACAATACAGTATCAGATGAGGCGTGATGCAATAAACAACACGAAATACAATTTCTCTACTCACAATTACTCAAGACTCAACCCAAGACTCTCCGCCTACCACGAGACAGGGCCTGTCTCCTTCCCCAGTAATAGGACACCAGCTACCCTACTATTAAGGATATGGCATAGGAGCTCTACAACACAAGGGAAAAAATTAGGTAGGTGTATTTGCTACGAGTGTATGCGCACACACACGCATTATTGTATGCACGTACACAACAATACACATGTTAAGTTACTTTAAATTAAAGGGCACCTTAAGCAGCACTGGCTTTACTATTGACATCATCAATTGGTTAACTGAAGAAGCCCTCTTGCTTATCAAGGAGTACATTAAATGTATAAGTGCAAAAGAGAAAGCTGTGGTTGCTAAAGCAAGCCAACACTACACGGCTGTTTACCTAACCTGTGGCATGCAATACAATATGTACATCTTAGGGGCCGATTAGGATGGCAGAAGGCCCGCCGCCGCCAGGCCAGCGGTGGGAGTCCTTCCCCCATCACTAAGCGATTTACCCACCACCCAATTAGGATGGCGGTGGGGACCGCCGTCCGCCACTACAGCGCCACAGGCAATTGTACTGATTGCCTGGCGGACCGTGCAGGGTGCCTAAAACGGTGGAAGTGCCTAGCAGGCACTGTCCACCATATTAGGATGTTGTGGAGATAAGGCCTTTCCATGGCAGCGATGCTGCCATGGAAAGGCTGACGGGTATGGGGTTTGAGGGCCCATTGCAGGCCCCCCTTGTTCTGGGGGGAGGTGTTGCTGCACTGGAGGGTACTCATGGTAGCCCCTGCATTTTCCTGCACTGCGTGGCAGGCACCGCATGGTGCCTGCCACGCAGTGCAGGGAAATGCAGTACATGCTATTTTAACATTGCGAACCGTGCTGCAGCAAAGCAGCACCGTCCGCAATGGTAATGGCCCGGGATATGTGTGGAGGGACCGCCGCATTACTGGCAGGTGGTCCCAACCACTGCAACGATGGTGGGCGGACTCATGTCCGCCCGCCATCGTAATGAGCCCCTTAGTTTCTTATAAGATCATGTACAGAGCTCAGACTGTTTAATGCTATAAACATTTCAGTACCGTTATGGGAGTCTCCATAAGGAAGAATAAAGTGCTGCTTTACCTACGGATCACATCGCTGCATGCCATTGCCAAGCATGTTTTGTAGTTAATCTCATGTGACTGCATAATTCTTGGCAAGCATGGCAGAAAAGAGAAGTAGATCCCACATATGTTTTCATATAGGAAATAACACCTCTTTAGCAAAATTCTAAACACATTTAGTTTATCAAGCAAGTTTAACATGCAAAGAAAAATTAAGTTTATTGCATCCGTTCATACACATATACTCACATGTTGAAGCTGATTTCGGGTCCAGACATTGCGACGACACCGTGGCTGACAGGACAACCAGGTAATTCTAGTGTCCTCCCTCCCCTCCTTTATTTTCTAAAGGGATGGGTGAACATTTGTCATTTGTTAGCGGATATGGTGCTGCAGGACGAGGAATTTCTCTTGCATCATAGATATCGCGAGGAAGTCAATCTTCTGCAATATTGGCTCAATTAGTTAGCAGGAAATATGTGCGGTGAGTTTAAATGGAGAACCATTTTTAGCCTTAATTTGCCATTCCTGCATGTTTGTTTAATAAATTGCGGATGTTCTAAGCTTTCACAATTGTACAGTTGTGCAAAAGGCAGCATGAGGTGTCAGAGTGAAGGAAAAGTCTTCCTCACAGATACCAAAAATGCAATACATGCGTTTAAATTGATATTATTTTTTGCAGCAATGTTATTTATATATGTCCAATATTAAACAGCTGTGAGAAAGTGGGTTACTAGTTGGGGTTGATAGTAATCCACCACAAGTAATAGTGCCACTATCCTTGTTAGGCCCAATAAAGGTTTCAATCATTTAACCCTGAGCGCAATCCCTGGTAGCTATGGCACAGAGCAAACAGGCTTAACTTTGGAACAATTTAAAAAGCATTTAAAAGTACCAAAACAGTTAAAAAGTCGAAAACACAAAACAACAAATATACCACTCCAATTTATAAATAATAGAGAATAATTTAATGGCGTCATGTTTGCAAGTGCATTATGGTTTGAAAAGTACCTGCTGCTGCATTCCTGGTTTCCAGCAATTTTCAGGCAACAATACAAATGTGAAGATAACTGCAGTGAATAATGTTCTTTATTGAGAGAGATCGAAGGTTTGTCCAGTGGAAGTTTTAACTCATGGTAAGGTAGCCACAGTGGGGTAATAAGCCTGCTGCAAAGAACGTTTCCCTGTTGAATGTGCCTTTACATTATATATTTTTGGTTGTATGAATTGATTGCATACTGCACTCTCCTACAGGTATTAATTTGAGTGTAATTAGGAGTGTCTGGGACCAATTGTTTTCTTTACTGATCGATACCCAGGTCCTTTGACAGAATACTGGGTTACCACATTTATTATAATGGTTACCTTTGCAAAGGTTGACTGGTCACCTTTCCCACTGCTGCATTTGTATGTTACACAGGTACTAATGAGGTGAAAGCTTTGCACAGGTTGTTAATATGTATAAATATGTCAAAATAATAAAGTATCATAAAATGTGCCCCATTACGCTGCAGCCTTTTTATTATTGCATCATTTAGTCAACACTGCAACATAATTTTGGCCTCCATTGCTGCATAACTCCAGTGGCCCGAAAGAAGGCTGCACATGTTAAAAGTGTTTGTGAATGAAGCAAAGACCAAGGTCTTTCCAACCGCCAGGGAACCACCCGCCATTGTAATTTGGCGGGCTGTGATGCAGTCACCACTGGCGGTTGGACCGCCACCGACGTGGCAATGTGGCGGTCCTACCATCATTATAATCACCCCCTAAGTTTGGAGTGCATGCAAATCCTACATTGCCAACCCCAGGCAAGTTGCACTACTAGTGCTGGAAAAAGGCCAATGGAGGTACCAATGGGTGAGGTGGACTGGCCTCAAGGGTCTTGTGACCTCAGTGACAGATTCACTGTTGATCTAGGGTGTGCTTCTTCGTATGCCTGCCCGTAAGACTGGAAGTGAACTGCAGTATGATTGTGGTGGACAGGCCTTCAAGGTTAAGTCACACTTGCTACCGTTAGGGTCCACCTGCAGGTGCTAAGACACCTGGGCTTCTAAGGTCTATCGGGCCTTCTAAGGTGTAGCATCGGAATAAGCTCTGTCAGGAGTGAGGTCTGGTGGACTGGTCATGAAGGCTGAACATGGTTCTCCAGTTCCAAATTCAGTAGCTCTGGCCAGAGTGCCACATCCTCTCCCACACTGAACACCATACTGCCCCACTGAGAGAAACTCGCACAGCCTTCAGCCACAACTCAATTGTGCTGCGACTAAATTCAAATTATGCACTTGACAACAGTAAAATGCTGCCTGAAAAAAATGAATAACACCCTGTAAAAAGCAAACACTCACAGGGAATGCAAGAATAAGCAAAGCATGTGAACTGTAATCAGTAACAACATGGTTACCTTAACGGTTTTAAACTCATTATTCAGAAATCAGTAAGTGATTTTGCCTGAAAAATTCAGGACATGGCTACAGGACCAGGAAGGGACCCGTTTCAATGTCCATTGCTTATATCCTTTCAAAATGTATGCAGTTTGTTTTAAAAAAGACCACATCCCCAAACACAGAGCCGCATTTTATAAGCTGCAATAACTAAAACAGTTGAAAACGATCATATTAAACGTTTCCACTCTACCCATCAACCAGGTATTGCAGTCCCATTAGGAATGGTGCACTTCCCCACCCTGGGAAAACCACGTTGTTCAAAGAAAGAAAGTAGCGCTTTCACTGGCAAACTCTGAAAAGTGGTGCTAATGTTTGTGGGTGTAAATAACAATCTGGCTGTCTGCTGACCACTCTGTATTGCTTTATTTAGGTATTTAATTATTTTTTCTCTCTGTCCCGAGGTTTTTATTTTGAATATAAAACGGTCAGAAAATAAGGACATTTCCAGCCAAAGTGTTCTGCAATTTTTGGATCAATTTCCATAGGAACAAATAAAGAAAAGGAGAGGCAAGAGAGAGCACCTTAAGAGCTGCGTCTTGAAATCAGCACGTAAGCAGGAGCGAGACAGAGACAGAAAGAGATGGAGGAATAAACAGCGAGAGGGGAGGAGGGCAGCTGCCAGAGGCAGATCAGGAGTAATGGACACGGTCCTTGCCATGAAGGAACAGAGACAGCGTTTTCTTTCCTTCTCTGCCCTTCCCAGAACGGCTGAGCCTTACTGCAGCATAACAAAAGGCAGAGGGCGTTTGGGCTCTTTGACTCCAGGCAGGTCAAATGCAGGGCCATTAGGAAGCATTTTCGCGCGCTAATGGCTCTGCGAATAACAGAAGGGAGAGGGGAAATTATTTTGTCCCCTCGTCCCCCCAACCCTTATCCCCAGTGTCCCCCCTACTCCAAAATCTGGGGGGATATATCCCTCACGTCCCCCACACTTCCTACGCCCATGCATGCAACTGGTTAAGCTAAACCAAGGCAAGAGTAAGCTTTAAGGCCAACCACAATGGAGCACAGGTCGGATACAGAGACCAGGTTTGCTCTGGTTGGATGTAAAGGCTAATTTAAATCTTTGTGGACAGAGTAATTACCATTGCCATAGCGTAGTACTTTAATCCTGCCATGGTGAGTATAAGAAATTGGGGGGGGGGCTTATTTATAAGAAGCTTGCACTGACGGAGCAATACTTTTTTGACACTCCAGCGGTGCAAGCCTATCAAACATATCTATGAGGTGACGCAATGCCGCTCTGCATGGCTTTGCATTTCCTCATATTTATGGAGTAAGACAAAGCAGTGCAAATCGCTACCTTGCCTTACTCTGCATCAAGGAGGCATTACATGGGCGTTACAGTGGGATTTCCCATGCAACACCCATGGATTTTGACACTGCCACAGATTTACTTAATCATAAAAACCTGGGGCAGCGCCATCAATTGTCCCTCCACAGAGCAGGAGTAACGAGGACAAGTATTTTTATTTCTCCTTGTTTTTCCTCTTTCTACGTGTGCTGCACTCTGCAACACACATGGGAAGAGGAAACCGCACAAAAACAATTCTGCCTGCAACTGAGGCACCATTGCATCATGGTGCAAGGGTGCCTGCATTGGCGCTAGGCAGCAAATTGTGCGCCGGAGTAGAGGGAAAGGGCAGGAATGCACTGTATTTCATAAATATGGTACATTCCTACCCTTTCACATTAGTGCACGGCAGCTCAGCAAACAGACTTGCTGCACTGCCCTACACCAACTCTTTATAAGTGCGGCCCTGGGTTTCTGGTTGGCAGAGGTATACGCCTTACCCCAGCAAGAACCACAATCCCAGTCAAAGTAAGTCAGATACACACCATGAATTAACCTGTGCTCACCCTCTGGTAGCTTAGCATAGAGCAGGCAGGCTTAGCTCAAGAGGCAATGTGTAAAGTATTTGTGCAACACTTCAAACAGCAACACAGTGAAAACACCACAAAAGACCCCACACCAGTTTAGAAAAATAGATTATGACTTTATAAATAAAACAATACAAAAGTGCAAACATCCATTACGTTGAAGTCGAGGTATGATTTTTTAACAGTGAAAAATAGTGCTTAGAAGCAATAAGTGCCTATGGAGTTATCTGGTCAGGCTGGACAGGGACAATTTCAAGAGTTCATGCCAACTGCAATGGAGAGGTGTTAGAAAATGGGGTCTCTAGTTGGCAGAGGTAGGTGCCTTTGTACAAATAGGGACCCTTGCTTCTAGTCAGGGTGAGGGGGATACACACTTTAGATAACCCCTACTCACCCCCTGGGTAGCTTGGCACGAGCAGACAAACGTATCCCAAAGGCAATGTGTCAAGTGTTTGTACTCAAAACACAAAGTAATACAGTGATAACACCACAAATGGACACCACACCAGTTTAGGAAAAATAAAGTATCTTTACCTAGACTCAACAAGACCAAGATGACAAAAATCCAACATACATGTAATAAGAATATGACTTTAATAAGATTTCAAACAACTGGGTCCATGGGAAACTATGGGTGTGTGATTTCCCACAAATTACCTGTAGATGAATCAAAATTCACAAGACCAAACAGCCGTGGAGATGGGAAGCATTGAAAACAAAGAGATGCGTCAGTTCCTGAGACAATGGGGAGGCGATGCAACAGTTCTGCTGCACGCATCTATTCCGAGAGGGTTCTGGTCGTGGGTGATGCATCAAGAAAACTTGCCGCACAGGTAAGATGCATGGAAATTCGGGATGCGGCGGCAATCAATGCAGTGTCATCAAGCGGTGCCGCGATTTCTCAATTCATCGGTTCTTGCAGAGGCGACAGGCACTGCGTCGGTTTTGGCAGTAGCACTACGATGTGTGGAGATTCTTCTCGCACAGCGGTGCTGAGTCAGAAAAACAGCCACAAGAAGAGCGAAGTGTCAATTTCCGTAGTTTGTCAGGTTTCATCCAACTCCCAGCAGCTAGTACAACCTCCAGCGGCCCAGAACTGGAACAGGCACCTCCTGGCAGGTCAGAACTCTCAGCAGAAGAGTTCAGGGGAGCTAGGGGTGAAGTCTTTGTGACCCTGAGACTTCAGAACAGGAGGCCAGCAAACACAGGCCCTTAGAGATCTTCTTCAAGCAGGTTCAAAGTGAAGTTCCAGTCTTTGTCTTCAACTTGGCAGAAACAGCAACTTCAGGCCAACCCCGCACAGCACGCAGCAAAGGGGCAGTACTCGTTCTCACAGCTCTTCAACTTTTCTCCTTGGCAGAGGTTCCTCTTGATTCCAAAAGTATTCTAAAGTTCTTGGGTTTTAGGTCTGATACGTATACCCCAAAATGTAATTGTTTTCTTTGTGCAAAGGTCTCTGAGCCCAGTCCAAACCAGTTCTTTTCTCACTGGTGAAGTATGACCACAGGGGGTGGAGACAGCATTGTGTAAGGGAGACAGGCCCTATTCAGGTGCAAGGAAATCTCCTCACACTACTCTAAATGCAGCCAAGCCCTATTCAGCTCAGCTCTGAGTCATCCAGTAAGGGCCAGGCACACCTCAAACCCCCAGTTGCTGTTGACTGTGAATACACATGCCCAGCTTCAGTCACTCCAAGACCAGATAGTCAATACACAAACAGGCAAAGGCACACAGAATGGTTAAACAAAAAGCGCGCACGTTCTAAAAGTGGCATTTTCAAACACACAATTTAAAAACCAACTTTACTAAAAGTTCAAAGAGCCTAAACTTTACTTCTCCACAGGCAGATACTACCCACAATGCCAACACAGTGGTGTGGCCCAGTCCATCCCTGGGGTTGACTCCTTTCCCCCTCCCAGGGGCAACTCTGTCCACCAGGACCACCAGGAGAGCAAGCCACAGTGGTCACTGCCAGCTGTCAGTGATGAGAGCTAGGCCTCAGGCATCTCAGGGCTCTCTAACCTCTGTGATGTCCGAGAGTGGGGAGTGGTAGCTCCAGGTGCCTGGCACCCTTTGTCTTCTCTCCCTCATTCCAGATCAGGTATGGCATACTGAAATTGGCTCACCAGCCCAGGGTCCAAACACTGTCGCTGGACAGGAGACTAGGGTGCGCTTTCCCACACCCTGCCGGCCTTCCTGGGGCTCTGCACACTCCCACTAGGAGCAGTACCACTAGATTCCAGAATTGTCAGGGCACCTGTGGCAGATGTTCTGCACAATTCTCCAACCAGTTCATGGGTGCTATCCTGCAACTAGTACACCAGACTAGGATCTGTACCCTTAGCAGGCCTGGGCATAGTTTGCAGAGTTTTGCTACGTGGAACTCTGCAAAGTCACAAAAAAACTCTGCGAAGTTCCGCGAGTGTCGGAGTGCATTGCAAACTGCAGTTTGTGCTGGTATTGCTGCCGCTCGGGTAGAAATTCTACCCGAGTGGCAGCTCACGCTTGCAAACTTATTGTTCGCGATTCCAAGGGGGGATAAAACTCCTCTGCAGATTGCAAAGCAGAGTTTTCTGCACTCCGTGAGCTCCGCAGAGTGCGGAGTGCAGAAAACTCTGCAAACTCCGTGAACGGAGCGAAGTTCACCACCCTGGCCTAACCCTTAGTCTGGACAGGGGTCAGGGGTGAGGCTGCCCTCTCCCTGTCCTCCCTCCTGGAGCTCTGCACCCTCCCACCTGGAGCGGTACCCCAGAAGACAAACCGGTAGGGTTACTGCTAGCAGTCACCCCTTCCTCCAGGTCATCGTAGATACCCTGAACCTGGTCCTCCAATCCAGGATCTGTACACTTAGGCTGGGCCTGTGCCTGGCAACCCAAAACTTCTGGGGAAGTACACCAAACCCCCATGGGAAACACACTCCTCATAAGTTATGCGAGAGTCTCCCTGGTGCAGGTCTCCAGCCTCCTGTCCACCTGACAGAGCATGAAGAACCCCAAGCCCAAAGTGGCCTCACCAGGGACAGTCCTGGGGTGCTCTGACAACAGAGCTGGCAACCCCTTATCCACTGGGGCTGCATCACTCCTCATCCTCTTACCTGGGCTCATGCAGTCTTCCAACTGGAGGGGCGCTTCCAGACACCAGAACTGATGGCATGGTTGTTACAGCAGTCCCTTCCAGTTTACCTGACACTTTGGGATCCCACTCAGAAGATGGCCTCCCGGAACAGACTAGGCCCCCCTCCTGGTGTTCACTCATGGAACCTCCTTGGGACACATCCCACTCCCACTCCTTCTCCTCTGAGAAGGGACGTGGAAGCTTACACCCCTCCCACTACACTGGGACCTATCTGAGCTACCACAAACCTCCCATACCTCACTTTATTGGAGAAAACCTGAGCCAGCCCCTTCAGGATAGCTCCTAAAAGCATCTTCAGACCCTCTGGAATCCACCAAAAAGTCTGCCGCCAGTGCAAACTCTCAGTCCACCGGCGTTTAGCATAGCTCCGGAAAGATGGACTTAAAATATGCTCTCCAACAATTGAATCACACAGCACCACACAAGTGTTGACCAAGCTACTTTTTGCCTCACCATCCAGTGCCTCACATAAGTACCTCACATCATCCTCCTCAGACTGGACAATACAGTGTCTGACTGTTTCTGTCACCCAGCCCACACTCTTCTGGGCGGTCTCCATTCTCGCATACCAAGGCTTCTACCATGAGCAAACCCTTCTCCCTGCACGTCTCATCTAGAGCCCCTCCCATCACTAGGAATATGAACCCCTGTGCCTCTGGTACACTGCACACCACTGAAGCTACCTCATAACTCTGAACCCCTTGGTATATATCAACTCCCTCCTTCAAGTCAGGCACCACATCTCTGGGTGTGTGTACTTCTCCCTCAGCACTAGACACTACATTTTTGCTGCCACCATCTGAGCTCGACTCCACGTCAACCCAGCCAAGCTCACTTCATAAGCTGCATACTTTTTCTTTTTGGTTAAGGCTCGCTCTATCTCCTCAGACTCCCGGTCCAACTGTCTTAGCCTCCGGTCACAAGCACGGTTCTGATTCCTTTCCTCACAAGCCAATCTTCACCACAATATTCCCTTCTCAGAGCCACTGCCCTCTGGATATTCTGGCTGGGGATCCCCCCTCAGATTCCTCCTCAGAGTCATCTGGCAGTGTTGCTTCCCAGCGTGGTACTTCATAGCTATACAGGGATGCCTCAAGATACTTCCTTTTGGATCGCCTCTTCATAGGTAGCCCCCTCTCCTTGCAAAACAACTTTTAGATCCCTAATCGTGTAGATGTACAGGTTCCAAAATTTGATTTACATTTTGCCAAGGCCCCACAGGTGCACCAACTAACCAGAGTTCCAACCACCAAATTCTGAAGGGAAAGGAAACAGAAAAAAAATAGCATGTGGTTGCGTAATGGTCTGCACTAGTCCAGTGAAGTACACCAATCACTGTGGGTCAAGTACAATTACAAGTTGAAATCCCCACCACTGACGACCAAGTGTTATAAATGGGGGTCTCCAGTTGGCTGAGGTAGGTGCCTTTGTCCAAATGGGGACCCTTGCTTCTAGTCAGGGTAATGGGGATACACCCTTTAGATAACCCCTATTCACCCCCTGGGTAGCTTGGCACAAGTAGACAGACTTATCCCAAAGGCAATTTGTAAAGTATTTGTACTAAAAACACACAGGAATAAAATGTGTAAAGTATTTGTACTTAAAACACACAGGAATACGGTGATAACACCATCAACGGACACCACACCAGTTTACGAAAAGTAAAGTATCTTCATCTAAACTCAACAAGACCAAGAGGACAAAAATCCAACATACATGTAATAAGAATATGACTTTAAAAATGTTTCAAACAACTGGGAACCATGAGGCTGTGTACCCTGTGTCTGTTAAACCATCAGATTTTTGGCCATTAATCATTGCGCATGGATGGAGCGCTAATCAGGAGCTACACGCCACAATATTTGCCTTAGAGCATTGATGAACATTAACAAAATGTCAGAAAAGTGTGTGACTTCTCCAAAAAGAATGTTACAAATGTTTCAGTCCAACTTTAGTTTGCACCCCACTAAATAATGGTTGAAATCAAAAGGTCAAAATAAATTTAAAATATTTATACAAGCTGGACATCAGTATTCATATTAAGGACATTTTTTATATGACTAACTTTGAAAACACACCGAAATTACACTGTATTTCTATTTTATTTAATCACTGTTCATATGTGCATTCTATGTTTTTGTTTCCTTGTTTTGTTTTTCAGTAGACACTGGGAGAGAATTTATACATGGAGTATTTCAATGTATTTATTTGTTGTATGCAAGGTTATATTATAAGTATTTTTTCTCTTTTGGTTAAAGGATTTGGGACGCTTTAGAGGTCATGAGGTATAAATTGGTTTCAGGTGTAAGAGTTTGGGGAGAGGCGGACGTTGTACACGAGGATGGCAGTGCAGTGATGTTTATTTCTTTGATGGGAGTATTTGTTCATTTAAATGCTTAAATTAAGTTGTTCTAATTTTACTTCATTAGATGGTGGTGCACGTTAGTTTATTTGCAGATGAACATTGGGTATCATAATATGAAACTTGTTTTGCACACAGATTATTCTGGGAAGTTTTTTAGTGGCAAGTTTTATTTTTTTGGTGTGTTTACAACTTGGGAAACATGTCTTTATGATGCTGATCGTAATGGGATGATTTCCTTGTATGTTTTACAATTACCCCTGAAGAAAAGATAATTCTCAAAATGTATTGGGTTAAGTTATTTAGATTAATACACATTCTGTAATAAATAAAGGAATGTACCATCATGGATTGTAATACTGTGTCAACACCCGGACGTCAATAAAGCATGGATGATTTGGATATTCACGTTTCAACTTGTTTAAATAGGAGAATTTTTTTTTAAAAATAAGTGGACAAGATTAGTTATATAAACTTGGACTGTTGTTGAATGTAAACATGGAGTTACTAGGGCTGAAGAGCCCGATCGTGAGGCTGTGCATCCTGTATCTGTTAAACTATCCCTTTTATAAGCTTTTTATCCAGTACTCATTGTGCACAGACAGAGCGTTAACCAGGATCTGCATGCCACAATATTTGCCTTAGGACATTTTTTAACATTAACAAACAATCAGAAAAGGGTGTGCATTCTCCTCCTAAAATAATATTTCTAAACGAGTCATTTCTAAAATTGTGATGATAAAATCAATGCTGCCAGCTAAGAGGATTTATTATTCTCATTCCAATGCTATGAAACATGACAGAGCAACTCCTTTTCATCAGGAATTACAGATTATAGGTGTAATAAGGAATTCCCAAGGTTAGACTATGAGGTGGATAGGACTCACAGTTGTGAAAAATTATTTTGAATATTTTACACTAGCAGGACATGCAAAACTTGACATTTCATATCCTACCTTTTAATTACACAGCACCCTGCACTATGGGCCACCTACGGCCTACCTTAGGAGTGTCTTTGATGTAAAAAAAAAGTGGAGTTTAAGGCACAGCAAGGGCTTTTAGAGGTAAAGTTGACATGACAGTAAAACTGGACACAAAGGCTCTTCAGTGGCAGGCCTGAGACATGTTTAAAGTGTTCTTTGGGGGTGACACAATCAGAGCTGCAGGCCCACTAGTAGCATTTAATTTACATTCCATAGACACATGCATGTAT
Organism: Triturus cristatus; assembly: GCF_964204655.1. NCBI lineage: Eukaryota > Metazoa > Chordata > Amphibia > Caudata > Salamandridae > Triturus > Triturus cristatus. The sequence goes on along the minus strand of NC_140582.1, from coordinate 875,239,543 downwards.
TAGTAGTAAAGTTAGGAATTCTAGCTTTACTACTATTAAATCACTTTTGTGAATACCGAAAGTAGTAAAGTTAGGATTTTGTCTCAGTTTAGCAGTAGTAAAGTTAGGAATCCTAACTTTACTACTACGAAATGCCTTTGAATACCGAAAGTATTAAGTTTAGGATTTTGTCTCAGATTAGTTCTGTGAATTGGCCCCTAGATGTATAATTATATCTAAATATAATTCAACACTGGGCTTATAATGTGAGGAAATTTCAATTTGAAGAGGGGAAATAAAGTGGAGTGCATAAACATTTAACATGAATAGGCAGTAAAATGATCAAGAGGGATATCCTTGGCAGGGATGAGCTCAAATTCATTTTGAGTATCTTATTACCAACCAGGAAGAAATTGGATAGGTAACAAGGGGAGCCATGGCACACGGTGAGTATGACCCACCTGGAAGAGCAATAGGATCAAAAGATGTCCTGGGCAGGATAGTCTCACTCACAGGGGGCTTTTCAGTCATTAATTCTTTAAATTATATTAACATAGCGTCCCAGGCTGCTGCAATTGGACATTTATGGATTCTACTGGCCTCTTCTCAGTGTAGTGCAGAATTCTCTGCATCACCCCAGTGGTGCAGAACCATACACCACTAGGGGAAGGACAGTGACTGCTGTGCCCATTAATGTGAGGTCAATAAGTGTTTTCCCAAAAGAAGGGCCAGATTCAGAAAGAGTACCCTCACCTTATGGTTCTTCCTCCTGGGAAATATGCCCCATGCAGTAGCTTCACTTGATTTGAGTGTTGTGAGATCTGTAAGAGTAGTCAATACATTGTGTATAGAATTCCAGTATCCAGCTACTCTAGGGAATGACTAAAGCATGTGTTGAAAGTCAGCTGAATGAGCCAAACATATGGGGCAAGTGAGGTTGGCAGTTGTGTATATATGGTTCAATCATGATAGCGTAAGGTATGCTCTATGAAGTATTATATATTGAATGTTTTTAAATCTTAAATTTCTGGAAATAACATGAGGAGATTTAAGTTCCTGTATCCATTCCGCATCATGTAAGTGATGCCCCAGGCCCCCTTCCCATTCATGTCAGAGTTGAGTTGGTGGGTCCCCAGTATGTTCCCAAATCTATCTATGAGGTATAAGGTGTTGTTGTTCACCCATGGTGTGCAGTGTGTGCATTAATGCAAGGATGGGTGGCTCTGCATCAATCACACCCCGCAGTAATCTGAGAGCTGAGATAATATGCCTCGAAAGTCAGTGCCTCAACCCTCTACCTCTCATAGGAGATTTAAAGCCACCCTATGTCTCTGATTATCCTGGAGAAAATCCCCCAGTACCCAGTCCAGGTCAAGGAATAATCGCAGTGTGGTAAATACCGGAATATTGACAAAGAATTGTAGCAGTCGGGGGAGGACAATCATTTTAGAAAGAGCGACTCTGTCTGCCACTGCTAAAGGTAACCACAGCCAAAACTGCTTTGAGATTTGAGGGCCATAGCAGATCACTGCAGGTTACCCTCAAATAGATCTTGCTGAGACTTTTAAAGACAGACCCCAAGATAATGTACCGCTGCTGTCAACCAAGCCAGTGTTTCTGCACCCAATTGAAAAACATTCAGAGAAGCCTCATGAATATGTGTGAAAATGCACGATTTCCCCACTTTACACACAACCCTGCTAACTGATCAAAGTCTCAGAAAGCCGCAGAAATGGGGGCTACATTGCTTGATGCATCACAAAATGATAGTAACACATCATCTGCATATAGGAACACTACATGCACCACATCATCCAATGGGATGTCACAATAACGTCCACCTAATCGTAGCCGTGGCTCCATAGCAAGAATAAATAGGATAGGTGAAAGAGGACACCCCTACTGCATGCCACGGCCTATGGAGAAGGAATCTGACATTAATTTCCCTATATGCACTCGTGAAGTAGGTTTTGTATATCATAGCTTTGTGCAATCTAAGAGAAGCCTTCCTAGTCCCATAGCCCTCAAACCACAAAGCGGGTAGTCCCAAGACAAGGAGTCAAAAGCGTTTTCTAAGTGTATTATTAGAAATGCCACTTGGGGGTAGCAGAGCAAGGCCTGATCCATAACATGAAAAACTGTCTGATATTATTTGATGTTTTACGCCCCGGAACAAATCCATTCTGATCTGGATGGATCAGCATAGGTTGCAATTGAACAAATTGCTCTGCTAGCACCTTCCTGAGGATTTTATAGTGTGCACCTAATGTAGCTAATGACCTGTATGAAGAGAGCTGAGCTGATACAATATACCCAACAGGATATATTTTGAAGGCCTGCGAATTTAGAGCTTGATGTGATAGATATGAAAGCAGGAAACTTTGTACCAGCTCTTCATGCACAAGGCACATTCAACCTCTATCCGTTCTGGTGTCCTGCTAATGCTGTTATAAATGTATTTTACCACGGCCTTTGCTATTTCACAGAATACCAGCTTGTGTGTATTTGAAAGTGTTAATTATAAAGTTAACCCCTTTATAGAATGCACAAAATTAAGTGCATTTATAACTGCACTCCTGTATGTCATGCTGGAATGCATTTTTTAGTGAGGAGTATAGCCTTACTTGTGAATCATTTATATGCCCTGCTTCCATGGCTTTCTAGTTTGTTTCTGTTATTACTATAGAATTATAAATATTGCATTACTAATTGAAGCAGTCAGTAATGCCATACATGAGGTCATAAGCAGTGCATGACGGGGGGGCAAGTTATACTTATTGCTGCTAACTATAACTGATGAATTTCTCAGTTTCTTTAGTTCAAAACATTAATGTTCGCACTGACAAATTTACCCAACTCTAACATTACTTTAACCTTTGTTTTTAAGTGTATTTCTAAGATTTTTCAGAAATAACAAAAACAGATACTTTTATAACACCTAACTACAACTTTAACCTTTGCTTTTAGTTTTTTCAGTGAAATTGAAGGTTTTTAAAAAAATACAAACACATTTATAAATCTATAGAAACTAATTACTCCAATGATGTTTGCGCTGAGAATGCTCTTCTTCTTAGTTTTTGTAACTCACATTTTCAAAACTGTTTCCAGCATAGTTTTCAAAGTTTTGTACCTATTTTTACGTAAACTTCATATTTCTATTTCACAGACACTGATCATTTTTTATTATACTGTAAACTATGTTTTTTCACTTTTAATAATTGAGTCATTTCAGTATGTATATCATATTAAATATTTTGTTTACAAACTTATGGCTCTCGCAAGGCATTCACAGGGGTTGAACACAATACCCTGCTTCTACTACGAGGGGGCTGAACTTCCTCTTTAGCTCTCGCAAACCGATCACAAGATCGTACATTTGGAATTAACATTGTATTTTTATAATTTTAAAGAAAATAAGACATGAGAAGTGTTGCTTAATGTAGAAAAACTGTTGAAGTATTGTTTATTTTGAGATAATGAGAATTGCGGGATAGCAAATACCTTGAGGCACGCTTTCCTATGCGAGTCTAGCTAGAAAATAACCATCTACTCATCACATTACTTATCTCTTGGATACTTTCTCTAAAAAATAAGACTAACAATATTCATTCCTACTAATGAATTGTATTGAGAACTCATCTACTCCTTTTTACTATTCAAAATCCAATGAAATTCTTGTGAGATCGTCAACATTTGTTAAAAACAATGTACATTTATTTTCTTCACAATTTTTAGTCCTTAGGCAACTCCTCTCTAAACTTAGGGGGACTGCAGACCTTTCTGCTGCCCCCTTATATAGCTTTTTTATTTTATTTCAAAACACCTCAGATTTTTCACAGTAAACAGTAATGGCGGCCATTCCAACAGTCAGCTAATCAGAGTGCTTGCGAGACTTATTGGAGCCTCTCGCTCCCGTTGGAAGGCTCAATGTAAAAAAAGGACTCTGAACCAATCACAGGGCTCCATTTTTTAATTCACACTTTTGCAGGAGGCTCGCAGGACTCCCATAAGCCCACCTGACTACATATACAATTACTTTTGACACAAAATTTCTCAAAAATACTTCCTGCTGAATTTGAAGTAATTCCGTTCACTGTAGAAGTGTCTAAAGAAGTATAAAGGAAAATCCATGGGTATCTTATGTTTTGGGACCCCCCTTTTTTTCTCGGCCCCCACTTGATGGATCAACCCGAAAATTTCCAGGAAGGAGCTGAGGTGGATACACTTTTGTTATCGAAGGTTTTGTGAAGATTTGCCCAACAGGGATAAAGGTATTAGAAAACAAAAACATTCTAATCACTATCTATAATACCCCCATAACCTTTGTTTTTTTTAAAATATATATATTGAGTGATGATCCAATCCAAGCATCACCAACCCACTGGGGCAATACCTTCAAAATTGGGGCCCAGCCAGGTCGGCTCAATGGAGCAAGATTCGGCACTACGCTGTCCAGCAGGCCACGGGGTTGGCCACGCCCACTGGGGCGGGACATGTTTTCATCTATAAGTGGCGCCAAGAAATGAAATGGTTGTGCAAATTTTTCCAGAGCCTTTGAAAAAGTGTTCACGGACACGAAACGCGTCAGGCGCTTACTGCACTGAATTGTGTGCTGTACGGCATTGCTCTCGCTGAACCTGCAATAAAGAATTGTGGCAGATACTTACCTGTCGTGTGGCAACGCATTAACAGTAGGGGTGGGCGGAATTTGCGAAATTCACATTCGCAAACTATCGCGAAAATATAAAAAATCTCTGCAAACGCGCGGAAATATCGCGAAGCGGTTGCTCACGGGTGCGGCCATCTTGTTTTCACTTGTCTCGCGGTGCATGATCACGAGAAGAAAGACGTGATCGCGCGGCGAATTATGCGATAGCGTGACAAATGACGTTAATGCGGGCGTGAACTGTCGCGAGTCTGCGCAAATGGCTAGCAACAATCCAACATCTCGTAGAGAACGCGACCGGATCGGGAAAACTTGTCGGCAAATGCGATCGCCTGCACGCGAGAATGTATTTTTTTACAGCGCGAGCAAGAAAAAAAATTCCGGTAAGATGCGGATTGCAGAAATTTTGACATTTTCACGCTCTCCGCGGAACCCGAAAATGTCAAATTATTGCAATTTCCGCGAGCGGATTAGAATATATATATATATATATATATATATATATATATATATATATATATATATATTACCTACTGGCGGTCGCCAGTAGGTAGTTATAGTTAGGACCACGTTTCCATAGGAAATCCGCAACATTCTATTTTGAATAACTTTGGCGCCGGTCGACGAATCCTCGCGAATTTTTCAAAATAGGTGGGGCGCTACGCTCCGCTCCTACCCTGAAAGTCTCGGGGGGATTCGTCAAGCGGGGGCTGAGAAAAAAGGGGGGTCCCAAAACGCGTTTTCCCCATGCATTTTCCCATAGGACCTTTAGACACAGCTACAGCCCGAACGGCTGAACAGAATTACTTGTAATTTGGCAGAGAGGTAGTCCTCAGGTCAAGGAAGTGCCTTTTGTAGGTTTGGTGTAAATCTGTTCAGTAGATTCTGAGAAAATAGCCTTTAAATCAATATATATATCTGAGCCAGCTTACGGTGCGCTTACGGTACGCTTACCGTACACGTACGGTGGCGTGCGCGAGCGCGATTCTGATTGGCTCTTAGATCTTAGTAAACATTCGAATCGGCCGAAACCAGGAAGCGGCGGCCGCCATTTTCTCTCTCGCACTGAGAGTGATTTCTAAAATATAAAGCCCAAAAACATGTAAAGGGGCTGTTTAGACAGCTCCCACACACATAGCCATGTTGAGGGAGTCCCCAAAGATCCCCCAAGGCCAAAAACGGAATTTTTATTTTTTCGGTAATTTCGCCGATTACGCTTACCGTACGCGTACGGTAAAAAATTAAAAAAAAAAAAATAATTATCCACACTCTCTCCACCCCGTGTGCAATTGGTGCCCGCAGGGCACCAATTTTGCATGGCTTATTAGAGATGAGATAAACTAAAATATTAAAAAAAATAATAATAAAAAAAAAATTATCCACACTCTCTCCACCCCGTGTGCAAATGGTGCCCGAAGGGCACCATTTGTGCATGGCTTATAAAATATACGAAAAATTAAAATATTACCTTTCAAAACGAAGTGCATCATATGTCCTCCATGTGCGCACGGTGCGCGAAGCGCATCGTGCGTACATGGCCCATCTAGCGTAACGTGGGCACGCGGTGCGCGTAGCGCACCGCGTGCCCACCGTGCGTGCACGGCACTAACTGCGTAAAGTGGGCGCGCGGTGCCCGAAGCACACCGCGTGCTCACTGTGCGCGCACGGTGCGCGAAGCGCACCGTGCGCGCACGGAACGAACTGCGTTAAGTGGGCGCGCACGCCACAAATGGTGTAAAGTAACTTAGCATTTAAAAAACCGTACAAATTCACTGAAAAAACCATAGGTTTCACACACGTTATAATTAGGAATTAGCATTTAAAAAACCATGCAAATTCACTGAAAAAACCATAGGTTTCACACATGTTATAGTTAGCGGAAATTTTACTGATAAAAAAAACAATGAAATTCCCCCGTTATAGTTAGTGCAGGCAACTATAACTCACGCGACCGCAATCTTCTGCTGATGACATATGTGTCTTTATGAAAAAAAAATATTTGTAATATATGTATAGCTAAAAATGTATGGAAGAAGACATGGGCAAATAAGTGTCTAAATACAGTATTAGCATCAGCAGAGGATTGCGGTCGCGTGAGTTATAGTTGCCTGCACTAACTATAACGGGGGAATTTCATTGGTTTTTTATCAGTAAAATTTCCGCTAACTATAACATGTGTGAAACCTATGGTTTTTTCAGTGAATATATATATATACAAAACCACAATCCTGATAACAAACGTCCTTTTGCAGAAAAGGAAAATCAGGTACGGACCACTCTGCAGTTCAAGGTATATCGTGCTTTATTTTTCCTTCAGCAACATGAGGCGTTTCGACCGGGTTTCCCCGGTCTTGATCACATGACATGTCGAAACCCAATAGTGTTTTTATACAGTTGCACCATAAAAATAGCTCCTCCCATATCACTCGTGGAGCTAGATAACAGACTAATATTTCATGGTGCTGAAAGGCTAAACAATAAAAAACAGCATTGTTTCATTATACTAATACTTTCCAAACGGCATTCGTGTTTTTTAAAATCCAAGATTTGAACTTATATTAATACAGAACATCTAATTTTTCCAAATTAAATCATAGTCATTAATACCTCTCTCCTACCTCGACCAATAATCACCAGATCCCAATACCTCACAGACACCGGATAAAAACCAGTAAAACCAGAAAACTAGTAAAACACGCTAAAACCCGATAAAAGTAAGGCTAAAATCTAGATAAAAAATAGTCAAGCCTAAAAGATGTATTAAAATTAATTTCACAAATAGCAGCAATAGAAATTAACATAACCTATAGTATAGTTACTGGATCTCACATTTGGTATATCAAATTCATAAATACAACAGGCTCATTATTGAACATCTCACTTCTAAATACAGATTATAATTTTATAAGAAATTGTACAAGTCTTCTCCATTGTTCCGGCCATTTGTGTCTAATTGTAAAATATACTGACTCTCCAATGGCCGTAACTTTTTCTCCCTGTTTCCCCCTCTTAATGATCTGGGGACTGCGTCTATTACAAAATAACTAAGATCTTTTAAGTTATTTTGATGCACAAGTTTAAAATGATGCGTTACAGGATAGCTATAGATAGAGTCTGAGTTTACAATCGCACACAGATGCTGTAAAAAGCGATTAAAAACCTGAAACTCAGTACTCCCTACATACTGGAGGTGACATGTACATTCCAGTGCACATACCGCGTGGTCAGTTTTACAAGTAAATAGCCCTTTGATTTTACATGGGGTATGAGCAAATGCATCGAGGTACTCCTGTTTATTGACACCCGAACTTACACGTCCTACAGGAACTACATATATAAAAACCTGTTCTGTTTGATAGCCAATGCCTCGTTTCACATACTTCTGGACTTGTTTTAACAAGACCATCCCTCATAGAGGGTGCCCTTCTAAAAGTAATAGCTGGCAATTCGTCTAGTCTTGGGGCAAGAGTAATATTGTTTTTTAATATAGGCCAGTTCTTATTTATAATCTTTCTAACTTGCTTCTCTTGGCAGCTATATGTTGTTATTAACCTAACCACAGTTTCCTCATTTTGTTGATCCCTAGCTCTCACTGGTATTAGTTTGCCTGTGCTATTTAAAAGGGCTGGTTTGCTTACTGTGTTGTGTACTTTAGTTAGAGCAGTTTGTAAATCCCCCATTTTATATCCTCGGGCCAAAAACCTTTGCACGGAGTCATCCAGACATTCTGTTAAGTCAAAATTGCTGCTACATATTCTCTTAATTCTTAAAAACTCCCCATAGGGGATGCCTTTAATAAGGTGTCTGGGGTGGGCGCTGCTTGCATGTAATGTTGTATTCCCAGCTGTAGCTTTTCTATGCAATTTTGTATGTATATTGTTGTCTTTAACATATATCTCAACATCTAGGAATTCGACATTTTCATTACTGATAATAGCAGTGAACTCCAAATTCAAATTGATGTTATTAAGTTCCTCAACAAAGCTCTGTGCCGATTCCTTAGATCATGCCATATTATGCATACATCGTCAATAAAACGCCACCATTTAATAACATTTCTAGCAAATTGTTCGTCATGAGTGTGACAAAGGACATGTCTCTCCCACCAGCCAACGTGTAAACAAGCGTAGCTGGGGGAGAAACATGCCCCCATCGCCACGCCCCATAATTGCTGGTGTACTTCCTTGTTGAATAAAAATAAATTGGCATATAAGTACATCTCAATCATTCTCAACAACATTTTGTGATGTTGATTGTATTGTACACTCCTGCTAGATAAAAATTGCTGTATTGCATTTAATTAATCATGGTGATTAATACTGGTGTACATGGAGCAAATGTCCATAACTATAAAATAGTACTCAGAATTCCAGGTAATTTCTCTAAGTTTGGCCTGTGTCCTTGATATAAGATGGAAGAGTTTCCACATACTCATGAAGAAAAAAATCCACATATTTTGACAAAGCTTCAAGGAGGCTTCGCTGTGCAGCGATAATTGGTCGACCAGGCCCAGGAGAAGTTTGTTTGTGCTCTTTAGGGATGAAATATAGTGTCGGGATGATAGGGTGGTCATTCTTAAGAAAATGATGTTAATCTTTACTAATCAATCCCTCTCTCTTCCATTTGCCATCTCCTTGAAAACGTGATCCTTCACTAGTTTCAATTCCTGGAATGATGCTTTCCTGTAACACATGGGGTCGCTCAAGTGTCTCTCCGCCTCCTCCAAATATGCATCACGGGGCCATAACACTATATTACCCCCTTTATCAGCTTTGCTCACTATTATATTACCATTGTCATTAATCTTCCGCATGAGTTTGGAGTACTGCCTCTCAAAGTAACTTCTATGTTTCTTTTTCTGGACGATAGACTGATTGAGTTCCTTTAAGTCGTCAATTACACGTTCACTGAAAATATCTATTGCATCTTTTGGCATCATAGGAATGAATGTTGATGGTGGACAAAATGGACACACTGTAGCACTCCCACTTAAAATGCCCACTTGTCGGAGTTCTTCCTGTGTATCTGGAATGGATTCATCTGTATGCCCTGCCAATGTGTACACACACACACACATATAATATACAAATATATATATATATGTATATATATATATATATATATATATATATATATATATATATATATATATATATATATACATTATCTACTGGCGGTCGCCAGTAGATAGTTATAGTTAGGACCGTGTTTCCATAGGAAATCCGCAACATTCTATTTGGAATAACTTTGGCGCCGATTGACGAATCCTTCAAAATTTTCAAAATAGGTGGGGCTCTCCGCTCTGCTCCGCTCCTTCCCTGAAAGTCTCGGGGGGATTCGTCAAGCGGGGGCTGAGAAAAAGGGGGGGTCCCAAAACGCGTTTTCCCCATGCATTTTTCCATAGGACCTTTAGTCCAAGCTACAGCCCGAACAGCTGAACAGAATTACTTGAAATTTGACAGAGAGGTAGTCCTCAGTTCAGGGATGTGCCTTTTGCAGGTCTTGTGTAAATCTGTTCATTAGTTCCGGAGAGAATTGCAGTTAAAAGCATATATATATCTATAAGTGCGCACCGTGCGCGTACGGTAAGCATACCGTACGCGCACGGTGACGTGCACGAGCGCAATTCTGATTGGTTGTTAGATGTCAGTAAACATTCGAATCGGTCGAAATCAGGAAGTGTCGGCCGCCATTTTGTCTCTCGCAGTCTGAGGCAATGAAAAACAAAGGGGGAAAACGTGAGAAGGGGGCAGGATGGACACGTCCTGACCCCCTAGCCTTTGTCAGGGGGTCACTGAAGGACCCCCAAGGGTAAAAAAAAAAATATTTTTTTTGCGAAAAATCGCGGGGTGCGCGCACCGTACGCGCACGGCACGATCAACGCATCGTGGGCGCTTGGTGCGAGAAGCGCACCAAGCGACCACAGCGCGCGCACGGTGCGCGGAGCGCACCGTGCGCGTACGGTACGCGCACGGTGAAAAAACTTTTAAAAAAAAATAATACATAACTTAGCATTTAAAAAAACGTACAAATTCACTGAAAAAACCATAGGTTTCACACACGTTAGTTAGGAATTAGCATTTAAAAAACCTTGCAAATTCACTTAAAAAACCATAGGTTTCACACATGTTATAGTTAGCTGGACATTTCACTCGTGAAAAACCATTGAAATTCCCCCGTTATAGATAGTGCAGGCAACTATAACTCAGCGACCGCAGTCCTCTGCTGATGACGTCAGATATTACATCACTGATGACATATGTGTCTTTCTGAAAAATAAATATTTGTAATATATGTATAGCTAAAGATTAATGGAAGAAGACATGGGTAAATAAGTGTCTAAATACAGTGATGTAATATCTGACGTCATCAGCAGAGGATTGCGGTCGCGTGAGTTATAGTTGCCTGCACTAACTATAACGGGGGAATTTCATTGGTTTTTTACGAGTGAAATGTCCAGCTAACTATAACATGTGTGAAACCTATGGTTTTTTTAAGTGAATTTGCAAGGTTTTTTAAATGCTAATTCCTAACTATAACGTGTGTGAAACCTATGGTTTTTTCAGTGAATATATATATATATATATATATATATATATATATATATATATATATATATATATATTATCTACTGGCGGTCGCCAGTAGATAGTTATAGTTACAACCTAGTTTCCACAGGAAATCTCAAAATTCTCCTTTGGCGCCGGTTGACGAATTCTCGCGAAATTTTCAAAACAAATGGGGCGCTCCGTTCAGCTCCTACCCTGAAAGTCTCGGGGTGATTCCTCAAGCGGGGGCCGAGAAAAAAGGGGGTCCCAAAACGCGTTTTCCACATGCATTTTTCCATAGGACCTTTAGTCGAAGGTACAGCCCGAACGGCTGAACAGAATTACGTGAAATTTGGCAGAGAGGTAGCCATAAGGTCAAGGAAGTGCCTTTTGAAGGTCTCGTGTAAATCTTTCAGTATTTCATGAGAAAATAGCATTTAAAAGCATTTAAATATCTATACGCGCGCACCGTGCGCGCACTGTGCGCGCACCCTGCCGTGCGCGAGCACAATTCTGATTGGTTGTTAGATGTCGGTAAACATTCGAATCGGTCGAAACCAGGAAGTGTCGGATGCCATTTTGTCTCTCGCAGTCTGAGGGGGTGAAAAACAAAGGTGGAGAACATGAAAAGGGGGCAGGGTGGACAGTTCCTGACCCCCTAGCCTTTGTCAGGGGGTCCCAGAAGGACCCCCAAGGGCAAAAAAAAGATTTTATTTTTTTTTCGAAAAATCGCACAGTGCGCGCACTGTGTGCACATGCTGAAAAAACACAAGTAAAATTTTTTTTAAAAACTTTTTAACGGAAAATTAAGCGAGGTTCGCGCACCGTGCGCGCACGCTAAAAATCCCATAAAAAAATACAAAATACATACATAAATTAGCATTTAAAAAACCTTTGAAATTCACTGAAAAAACCATAGGTTTCACACACGTTATAGTTACGAATTAGCATTTAAAAAACCTTGCAAATTCACTTAAAAAGCACAGGTTTCACACATGTTATAGTTAGCTGGACATTTCACTCGTAAAAAACCAATGAAATTCCCCCGTTATAGTTAGTGCAGGCAACTATAACTCACGCGACCGCAATCCTCTGCTGATGACGTCAGATATTACATCACTGATGACATATGTGTCTTTCTGAAAAATAAATATTTGTAATATATGTATAGCTAAAGATTAATGGAAGAAGACATGGGTAAATAAGTGTCTAAATACAGTGATGTAATATCTGACGTCATCAGCAGAGGATTGCGGTCGCGTGAGTTATAGTTGCCTGCACTAACTATAACGGGGGAATTTCATTGGTTTTTTACGAGTGAAATGTCCAGCTAACTATAACATGTGTGAAACCTATGGTTTTTTAAGTGAATTTGCAAGGTTTTTTAAATGCTAATTCGTAACTATAACATGTGTGAAACCTATGTTTTTTTCAGTGAATATATATATATATATATATATATATATATATATCAATCCACTGAGTTGCCTGTAGAGAGAGGACCACACACAGGTAAGTATTTCTTCTGCCATCATTTTATAAGTGCAAAGGCAGTCACAGTCACAGACATCGTTGCACAACATAAGTCCCTCCTGATGCGGTTCGTGCTTGAGGAGCACTTCTTCGAAGGATTACAGACTGGCGAGGAATAAAACCGGCATTTTTTCAACACGACTTTTCAATGAATATTCTCCTGCCTCAGTGGGCGTGGCCACCCCTGTGGCCGATGGCAACTGTAGTGTTGGCATCCTACTGCAGTGAGTCGCCAGGTTTCAACCTCAGTACTGCTTGTAAATCCCAAGTGGGTATGCAAAACTGCATGTAGGTTTCTGGAGTGCCGCTTACTTCGCACAATAGCACTTCTTGTCCAGCACGCCGAAATGCAGGTTGGCACTTCAGCAGGACTGCGCATAGCGCAGCGGGATCTATATATATATATATATATATATATATATATACATACATATATATATATATATATATAACCTAATGGTGGTCGCTAGTAGGTAGTTATAGTTAAGACCTCTTTTCTATTCAAAAAGTGTTTTTTCTTTTGCCAATATCTTTGGCCCAGTTGACGAATCTTCGCAAACTTTTTAGAACTAATGGGGCGCTCCGGTCAGCTCCTGTCTTGAAAGTTTTGAGGTGATTCATCAAGCGGGGGCCTAGAAAAAAGGGGGTCTCTTAATGCATTTTCCCCATGTTAATTTCTATAGGAAACTTTAGACATGGCTACAGCCGGAACTGCTAAAGGGAATTACACCAAATTTGGCAAAAAAGTAGCCTTTGGTTTAGAAAAATACCTTTTTTTTAAATGGTGTAAATCCGTTGAGTAATTCCTGAGAAATTATAAAAAGAAAAATATCGATATCTGAGCACCGAGGAGGGTCAGTGAACCATCCAGCGCACGAGCTTCACTCTGATTGGCTGTCAACACTCCAAACCAGGAAGCGTTGGCAGCCATCTTGTGACTCAGTAGAACCGAGTCACAAGAAAACTGTGAAATACAGGTTAAAAACAAGAAAAGGGGGCAGGGTAGAAACACCCTGACCTGCTAGGCCTGCTCAGGGGGTCCCACAAGGACCCCTAGGGCCTAAAAAAGCCCCAGTGACCACCACCTCTCTGGGGCTTTAAAAAAATGCGTGGGCTCTGCTTTTAAATAAAAATGATGTGTGGGGGAAGAGCCCCACACATGCCCCAGGGACCACCACCTACCCAGGGCACAAACTGAATACAAATGCTGGGGCCCATACCGACCCCCAGGCCCTGGGGAACACCACCTCCCCAGGGCTTTAAAGACTTGGGAGAGGGGCCGTTCGGCCCCCCTCCTGGAGCCCTTGATGGCCCTGGGGACGGCCACCCACAGGGCCATCTCCTGCAATGTCCCAGGGTACCCACCCCTGGGACATTGCCATTTGCTGCATGTTAGCAGCTCCCCTTGCTCAAAAGCAATGCCGGTTTCCGCAGGAGGCAGGGAGCCAGCAGGACTGTGGGGGCATTGGGGCTCCCCCCACAGTCCCCAACATAAAGGACTGGCCCGGGGGGATGGGGTCCCTGGGGCCAGGAGTGGCCCGGGAGGGTCGCCGCGTGACTCCCTCCGCATTAATTTAAAAAAAAACAATGGCCGGGCCCCGGGGGATGGTGTCACTCACCCGTACAGTCACTTACATCCCCGCTAACTCATGAATGCAGCCACTCACACGCCACTCACTCATCAATACAGGTACTCGCAAACACACTAATGTACCAATACAGTTACTCACACACCCATTGATTCACCCATACAGCTACTCACACAGTCACTTACACACCTATATAGCCACTGACACACCCACTCACATACAGATACACTCACACAATATTTGTTGAAAATACCATCACTCTTCAGTAGTACACAATGCATAAGGTTTAACTTTTGTAGCAGCTTAGTAAATACGTTTAACACTGATAAATATTTTTAAAACACTCACAATCACTGAATGATGTAATCAGTGACATAATATGTGAGGTCTTCGGCACTGCATTGTGTGGGCGTACATTATAGTGAGCTCAGGTACCTATAACTGCTAAATTTATATGGCCTTGTGTGAGTGAAATCTAAGCCAAACTATAACGTCCCTGTAACCTTTGGTATGAAGTGAATTTGGAAGGTTTGTAGGTAGTTGTAGTTCCAACCATGAAAATAATTTTTTTACTTGCCTATATCTTTGGTGCTGGTAGACGAATCTTTATGAATATTTTTTTTTTAATTCCCTGGTATTTCTTGTTGTACATAGAAAGTTTCAGGGTGATTCGTCACGAGGGAGACAAGAAAAAGGACGGGGTAAAAAATATGTGTTTCCCATGTTAATTCCCTAGCAACTTTAGACACAACTACAGACTACAGAACGGAATTACACCAAATTTGGCAGAAAGGTAGATATTGTTCCAGAGGAGTTCCTTTTTCTGATTTGCTATATACCCGTTCAGCGGTTTTGGAAATATAAGGGCAAATCCGAATTAGTAAATATAGGGACATGGATCCTCCAAGGTTTTAACAGTCCCCCTGCTGGAATGTGATAGGCTGCCAACAAATCAACCAATAAGTTTTGTCAGTCATCTCGGGACTCATGTTCAGCCAAGACCCAGAAAAAAATGTTAAAAAAGAGAAGGGAAATGTTAGAAATCCCCTGACCCCCTAGGCCTCTTGCGGAGGTTATGCAGGGAGCCCACAGTGCAATGTTTTTTAAAATATTATTATTAGTGGGAGATGTGCAGAACCAGCAGCTCCCGCTGAAAATTTTCAAAAAACAATACACTGGCTCTCATGCACCTAAAGTGTTGAGACCCTGGGTGGGCCTGGTACCAGGGGCATGAGCAAGTATATAGAGGAGGGGGGCGCATGGGACAGCCCTCCTATGGCTTATCAAAGCCCTAAAGGCAGCCACCTCCTGGGGTACTTTAAAATATGTGTTGAGGCAGACCCCCTAGCACTATAAAAATATATATGGGTTGGGCCCACTGGGCCTGCCCACACCCAGGGGACTGCAATCTCCCTGGGCGAAATCAACTTAAATTAATGTGGGGGCCCACAGCATAGGGGACCACTATTTCACCAGGGCAATTTATTGGACTTAAGGGGGAATTGAAGTACAGGGTCCATTGCAGCCCCCCCCGGGGACCACCACCTCCCCAGCGCTAAATTGTACAATGGAGGGGGCCACAGAGCCCCCCTCGTTGAGCCATTTATGGCCTGGGGACTGCCGACCCTCTGGGCCAGCTCCTGCTGCTTCCCAAAGTGTTCACCTTTAGGAGGTAGCTGTTTGCTTTTGCTTGGTAGATGCTGACAGCTCCCACAAAGTAAAAGCAAACATAGCTCTGCTTTCTGCAAGCCAAATCTTTCAAACTGCTCTGATTGCAGAATTCAGAGTTTTTATCTGTTTCCCAACATGCAAATATGTGTGGAAGGAGACAGATTAAAAATTGCTTGACAGACTAGGAGCTGCCTTTCAGTGGCCCCCATCTGTCAGAGCAATTCCAGATCCCACAGGAGGTAGGGAACTGCTGGTACCACTGGGCACTTCAGGCACACCCGTGGTCCCATTGCAAACTGGGTGCCCTGGGGGCACCCAGGTGAAATGGCTTGGCCCTGGGGGATGCTGTCTCCATAGCTGAAATTGGCACGGAGAGGGGGGGCACCTGGCCCCCCTCTCCAAATAAAAATGTAACAAATAAAAGCCTGGGTTTAGTGGATAGGGTCCCCAGGGCTGAGAATATGCTTGTGGAGAGGGCAATGGGGGCCCACCACATAGTAAAAAAAATAAAAGCATGTACTTCTTTAAAGTACAAACCATCCACATTTGTTTTCTCTGCCATTCCACCGTGGAAAGTTATATGTTGAAGAAGCTCAAGCAACATTCACATTGGCAAAAATACAAACACAACGTCACTGGAGACATTGCTTTGGCATCCTTTACACAGCTGTAGTGTAGGAGATGCACTATACATTTACCCAACAAGGTAGAAATTACTTTTTAGCCAGTAAAATGTTCTCCAGTTGGGTAGAGGTGTTGCACTAAATGCTGGCATCTTGGATAAATGCGCAAGGCAGGATTTATTCTGGCACAATTCTCATTTAACAGAAATGAAACCTCAATGGGAGGCACTTACAGATATAACCAAAGCAGGTGCCCACGTTGAAGCTCCACTTCTATAAAGTACTAATCATCCTAACTTCGTACGCATGGCCAAGGCAAAGTAAGTATGTTGTTTCTGCATTTCCGACCAAAATGTTATCTGAAATCCGTGATGTAGGTGTTTGCATCCTTGCTTTACTCGAGCGCAATATCTCAAATAGTCTCTGTGACAAGAGGATTCTTTCTTGTCATATGATGCTGAGACCAGAAATCATTCTATTGACTTTTAAAAACTAGAAGTATGCAAACTTGCCTAGAAGCCCCACCTGTTTAGTTCTGGACCATATACCTTAGCAGTATACAACGTATTCCCGCCTTTTTCCCAGGATGATGGACAGCTTACTAAAAGGCCTGCCCTATCATGTTTCTGAGATGGAGTCTTGTTGCATAGGAATACGATTGCATCTCCACCAAACAAAGAAGCACTTACATCTGTAAAGTATAAATCAACCAAGTGTGTTCTTTCTGCTGTTCCACTTGTAAAGTTATCTGTTTAAGATGCTTGAGCAACAATCACATAGTCAAAGTTACAGACACACAAGGTCACTGAAGACATTTCCTCTGTGTCTCTTACACAGCTGTTCTGTAGTAAATACACTATTACTTTACCTAATGGGATAGCACTTACTAATTAGTCATGTAGAATTGATGCACATGTGTAGAGGTGTTGCACAAAACGGTGGCCTCTTCTTGAATGAATACTCAGGGCAGAATTCATTATGGCACGATGCTCATTTCACAGAAACTAAACCTCAACAGGTTAGAGTTAGGAAATATGTTTTAGTTAAAACATTGAAATTCACTGAAAAAACAAAGGTTACAGAAAAATTACAGTTAGTAACTGAAATTAAAAAAACGTTTGAAGTTTACTGACAAAACCAAAGGTTGTTATAGTTAGGCTGATATTTCTCTCATACAAAACCAGAGAAATTCAGCATTTATAGTTACCGGAGGTAACAATAACTTACGCCCCATTGCACTACTTACAACCTCACATATTACATCACTCGTGACATGGTTAGTGACATCACTGATGACATCTCAAATGACATCACTGATGATATTATCCAGTGAGTGTGTGTTACTACAAAAGTTAAAATAGTATACATTCTGTACTACTAATATGTGATTATATTTACAACATCTGTTATGTGAGTGGCTGTGTGACTGTGTGTATCTATGATTGAGTGGGAGTCTGAGTGTCTGCATGGGTGTTTGTGTGGCTGTATGGGTATATAGGTAAGTGTGTGAGTAGCTGTGTGGTGAGTGAGTGGCTGTGTGAGTGGCTACATGGGTGAGTGAGTGGCTGTGTCAGTCACTGTATGGGTGGGTGAATGGGTATGTAAGTAACTGTGAGGGTGAGTGAGTGGTTATCTGAATGGCTATATGAGTGAGTGACTGGCTGTGTAACTGGTTGTATGGGTGAGTGACTAGCTATTTGATTAAGTGAGTTGGTGTGTGAGTACCTGTATTATACAGTAAGTGTCTTCGTGAATGGATTTATGGGTGAGTGAGCAGATGTGGAATTGGCTGTATGGATGGGTGAGTGGGTGTGAAAGTAACTGTATAGGTGAGTGAGTGGGTATCTGAATGGCTATATGAGTGAATGACTGGCTGTGTAAGTGGCTGTACGGGGGAGTAAATAGCTGTTTGATTAAGTGAGTTGCTATGTGAGTAGCTGTATTATACAGTAAGTATCTGGGTGAGTGAGTAGATGTGTGAGTACTTGTATGGATATGTGAATGGGAATATAAGTGGTTGTATGGGTATATGACTGAATGTGTGAGTGCTTGTATGGGTGAGTGAGTGGCTGTGTTAAGAGACTGTATGGGTGACTGGGTGTGTGAGTGGCTGTATAGGTGAATACGTGGGTATGTCAGTAGCTGTGTGGATGAGTGTATGGCTATGTGAGTGACTGTCTGGGTAAGTGACTGCTTGTATGAGTAGCTTTGTGGATGAGTGAGTGGTTGTTCAGTACTTGTATGGGTCTGTGAATAGTTATGTGAGTGGTAATGTGGGCGTGTATGAGAGTTTGTATTGGGGTATGAGTGGGTGTGTGAGTCATTTGAGATGTCATCAGTAATGTCATCAGTGCTATCACTGACGATGTCACAAATGATGTAATATGTGAGGTCATAAGCAGTACATTGCAGGGGCATATGTAATATTTAGCACAGCTAACTATGACTGCTATATTTCACCGGTTTTCTACGGGTGTAAGGTCCGCCTAACTAGGAAGCTCCTGTAACCTATTGGATTTTTGTGTGATTTTCTAAGGTTTTTTTTTTAATTAGATTTCCTAACTATAATATCCCTGCAACCTTTGTTTATTTTCAGTGAATTTCTACTTTTTTTCTTTATGTTATTTCATAATTATAAAGTCCCTCTAAACTTTGTGTTTTTAAGTGAATTTCTAAGGTTTTTTTAATTGTATTTTCTCGGTATGAGTACTTTGTTTTGCCTTTTGTGCTTGTTTTTCTGCCCTCTGTTTTGCCTTTCCTGCTCACTTTTTTGCCTTTGTTTTGCCTTTCCTTCACGCTTTTCTGCCCCATGTTTTACCTCTTTCTGCTTGTTGCTGACCTTTTTTTTCCCTCTTTCTGCTCGTTTCTCATCTGTATTTTGCCTCTTGCTTTGGGTTTCTGACCTTTATTTTGCCTCTTTCTTCTCATTTCTCACCTTTATTTTGCCTCTTGCTGCTGGTTTCTGAACTCTATGTTGCCTCTTTCCACTCGTATCTCACCTTTATTTAGCCTCTTTCAGCTAATTTCTCACGTTTATTCTGCTTCTTTCTGCTCATTTCTCATACTTATTCTGCTTTTTTCTACATGTTTCTCGCCTTTATTTTGCATTTCTACTTGTTGCTGACTTTATTCTGCCTCTTTATGGTCATTTCCCTCCTTTATTTTGCCTCTTTCTGCTCGTGTTTGCCATTTGTTCTGTCTCTTCTGCTAGTTTCTGACCTTTACTGTGACTCTTTCTGCTCCCTCTGACATTTATTCTGCCTCTTTGTGCTTGTTTTTACCTTAATTTATAGGAGCTGCCAGTGCAGGTAAGAGAGGTGGTACGGGGTGTGTGGGGACTCGACAGATGACGACGATGGAACATTAATTATTTATTTAATTATGCCTCATAGTCGTCTGTCGAGCCCCACTGTTCTTACCTGCATGGACCACTCGTTTCACACCTTAATGTTGCCTCTTGCTGCTTGTTTCTCATCTTTATTTTGTCTTTTGCTGCTCATTCCTGACCTTTCCTGATCTTTATTCAGCCTCTTTCTGCTCATTTATCAACTTTATTTTGCCTCTCTCTGCTCGTTTCTGATCATTATTTGTTCTTTCTGCTTCTTGCTCTCCTTCATTTTACCTAATTTCGCTCATTGCTAACCTTTATTTTGCATTTTTCTAGTCATTGCTGACTTTCATTCTGTCTCTTTCTGCTCATTTCTGACCTTTTCTCTGCCTCTTTCTGCTAGATTCCCACCTTTATCTTGCCTCTTTCTGGTCATTGCTAACCTTTATTCTTCCTCTTTCTTCTAAATTCTGACCCTTCTTCTGCCTCTTTCTTCTCTTTTCCTCCCACTGTCCGAGCAGGCTCCCCAACTCCTGCGGGAGCTGGCATTATTGCTGCATGGATATAGCTGCTGGAAATGCATGTCTGCGAGCAGGGAAAGAGTTGAAACCTCCACTTCCAGTGGGCAGAGCTTCTGCCCACTGGAACCAGAGTATTTTCTCTCACTTGGCTGGAGCTCTCAGCTCCCACCAAGAGAAAGCAAACAGCTATGTTTGGGATGGGTACTGAGAAAAACACAGCAGGAGCCAGCCCTAGAGGGTGGCTATCCCTAGGGCCATGTATGGCTCTAGATGGGTGGGTCTCATCGCCCCTCTCCTTTACTTTTCATGGCCAACCCCAGGAAGGAGGTGGTGGCCGGGGCTCTATGTGGCCCAGGAAGGAGACCGCCCTTCCATTTTTTTTTTATAAATATTTAGCCCTGGGGAGGTGGTGATACCCAGGGCTCAGAGGGGCAACATAAACTCAATCAATGTTTCATTAGCCCTGGTGAGTTGGTGGTCACAGGGGCTTTGAGAGCCCATGGAGTGGGGCTCAATGCACTGCTCTCATTTTTAAGCACTAAAGCCCTTGGGAGGTAGTGGCCCCTGGGGCTCAATGAGCCTCAGGAGGCAGTTCTTGTGCACCACTTTCCTCCTTTGAAAAAATACCCCCAGGATCTGGCCCATTCAAGGGCTGAATTCAAAACAAGCTTGGGAGCCTACACTTCTTTTTTATCATTTTTGCCACAGATTTGCTGCTCTATCACATTTTCTGACAAAATATTTTTCAAAAAAGGGTTTTTTGGACTGTTGAGGGTCCCTCTGGGACTGCATGGCCAGAGCTGAGGAGTCAGGGTATTCCTATGCTGCCCCTTTTCTTTTTTTTTTTTTTTGCGGGGGTAGCTGTCAATACTTCCTAGTTAAAAACTATCAAACAGATTTCTAGTAAATAACTAAAAGGGTTCATTCTAGACCAAGAGCTACATTTCTGACAAATTTGGTGTAATCCCTTCGGGTGGTTGAGGCTGTAGTCATGGCTAAAATCTCTGTGGGAATTAACATTGGAAAAACACTTTTTACCCCACTTTTTCTTGGCTCCCACTTGACATATCGCCCCGAAACTTTCAATGCACAACAAGACTCACCGGGGACTTGTTTTGGAAAGTTTTGTGAAGATTCTTCTACCGACTCTAAAGATATAGGCAAGTCAAAAAACACTTTTCCTCTGAAAAATGGTCTTAACTATAACTACCTACTGGTGACCACCAGTCGGTAATATGTATATATTTCACTGTAGAAACCAAAGGTTGCCATAATTAGGAAACAGTTCAAAAACTTTGAAAAAAATCACTGGAAAGAAAGGTTACAGGGACATTATAGTTAGGCTCAGATTTCCCTTGCATAAAAACATAGAAATTCAGCAGTTATAGCTACCTGAGCTAACTATAACTTACACCATCACAATGAGTGAGTGTGTGGATATGTGATTGGTTGTAGGGGTGAGTAAGTGACTCTGTGTGACTGTGTGAGTGGGTGGGTGGGTTTACAGGAGAGTAAGTGTGTATGTGAGATGCTGTAGTGATGGGGCGGTGAGTAGGTGTATGGGTGAGTGAGTAGGTGCATAAGTAGTGTATGGCTGAGTGTGTGGGTGTGTGAGTGACTGTATGGGTGAGTGAGTGATTGTGAGAGTGGCTGCATTTGTGAGTGCATGCTTGTGTCAGTGACTGTATAGGTGAGTGAGTATATATATTAGTATCTGTATGAGTAATTGAGTGGATGTGTGAGCAACCATTTGGGTGAGTGAGTGGCTACATGATTGAATGTATGGGGAGTGAGTAGGTGTGAGAGTAGCTGTATGGCTGACTGACTCAGTGTGTAAGTGGCTATATGGGTGGGTATGTTAGTTTCTGTATGTCTGTTTGTTTAGATGTTGGAGTGGTTGTATTGGTGAGTGAGTTGGTGAATTAGTGGCTGTATGGGTGAGATAGTGGTTATGTTACTGGCTGTATGAGTTATTGAATGTGTGAGTGGTTCTATGATCAGTGAGTTGGTATGTAAAAGCTTGATTGGTCTGTGAATGGGTGTGTGAGTGGTTGTGTGGAAGTGAGAGTGTGTGAGGTTATATAGGGATATGAGAGGCTGTGTGAGTGGTTCAGTGGATAATGTCATCAATGCAAATCAGTGCTTGTTTTCCAGTCCAGGTAGGACCTGGCCTGGGAGTTCGGGCTGGACATATGGGGAGGAGGGTCAAGACTGATTTGCATATGGCTAGGTCCAAACTGATGTGGCATGGGGAGAAAAAAAGCCATGGATTAAACCCAGAACCGTGACTGGGGGTGAATGTTTGATTTGTTCAGCATTACATAAATCATCTGTTCTTTTTGCTTTGTCACAGTAAGTGAAAAGGGTTTGTCCAAATGTGGCTCCTGTTCTCTCTGTGCCACTGGACTCATGCTAGCCTGGCTGAAGAGGGGCAATGCCCCAAACCCGGCTCCAGGATGCTTGTTTTTGTTCCAGGGAGGACCTGGCCTGGCAGTTTGGGATGGACTGTTCCTATCGGGAGCAGGGTGAAAACTTATTTGCATATGGCTGGGTCCCAACTGTGGTGGCGTGGTGAGCACAAAAATGCTGGATCAAACCCAGAACTGTGACTGGGGATGAATGTTTGAGTTGTTCAGCATTCTGTCCATCGGCTGTTCTTTTTGCAGTTCTGTAGCAGCCAGACAATTGCTTAAGGTCCCACTGAAACTTCAAATTTCATGGCCAGTGAAGTCCTCACATTGGGTGGATACTTTGAATATGCGATGTTACATCGCATGCACTACAACTCCTGTGATTACAACACGGTTGTTGCAACGACCGCGTTGTTACAACGCAAACCATTATATCGCAAGTCGTTTCTACAGATTGCTGTAGGGGGCGTGCTGGACTTGGGACTAGTATAATTTACTATTCCATCTCCAGCATGTGCAACAGTAGGGAAGGTTTTAGAATAGTAATTCCTTAGTTTAGTGCGCCCCCTACAACAAGTCGTAGAAACGACTTGCGATGAAATGGTTTGTGTTGTAACAACGTGGTCGTTGTAACAACTGCATTGTAATTGCCTGCGTTGTAGCACATGCAATGTAAACGCTGTTTCCCGGATGCTTTACGCTCCTTCACCTTGTCAAAATGTCTACCTTCAAACCTAGTTTTTTTTTAATGGAGCTGAAAATCCTTCAGTGAGGCAAGCTTCAAGCTGTATCCAATGCAGTTGCAATGAAATCGGACACCACTGCTGCAAAGGTCTGGCGACACTTAGGTGGTTTTGGAAAGCTGAACATTCAGAGGTTCTGGAGCAGCTCCTCTTGGTGACTGTTAAGGATCCTAGGTCCTCAGGGATGGCACTTAGGAGCCAGAACTCACTTGAACAGTGGCGGCCACCAAGAAACAGTTCAGCTTCAGTTGCTACTGAGCAGCTGGACATTTCAGGAAAAAGACCTTGTGCAACTATCTGTATGTCTCTGCAGCCACACAGATGGTTAGCCAACCCTTTTTATAAGTACATGGCACCTTAGCATGTGGAGCACAAGGCCTACCTAGGAGTGGCTTATTTAATGTTTAAAACTAGGGTTCTATTATTTTGGCTGGTTCAGCTGCAGTTTTAAATGTTGTAGGATTCATGCTACACAAGTAATTCTGAATCCATGTTTTCTTTGTTATTCTAGTGTAAGTGCTGCAGTCCATAGGTGACATTGAACTTTGCACGCTATTGGTATATTGTCTTGCACCAATGGCCTTATGGTGAAGTTAAATATGTCAAATGACCATTAGCCAATTTTACCATGTTCTAGAAGCCAGAGTACTTATGATGAATACAGCAAACAGTGTCCTAGTGTGCAGAGTTCTAACCCAGCAAAACCAACAAAAAATGGGGGTGGACATATGAAGAGACGTAATTTCTCACAGTAAACATGAGGGAGTAAGAGCATGTCTCACAGCAAGCATGGTTGCACCACTTTCTGCTGCTCATCCCAAATAAGCATTTTAGGGACACTGAGAGGCGGCTAGGATGTGAAGACCATCGTTCAAGCTCTTGAGTGAATATGACAAATCTGGTTCGTCAAATCAGAGAAATGTGTTATAAGTGAACTGAAATTCATCTGCATCCATCTTTTGACTCTTGAGTACTTAAAACATATTTACATTTCGCAAGAGCAAACGTCATTGATATGAAAGTACATCATTTTGGGTAAGAATGAAATGGGATGAGCTTCCAAAGAGATTTGGTTGTTGCCCATCTTTACACATATGTATCAGTGTGACATAACATTTGGATGCAGAGCTTCCGCAGGCTCCTTTGTGGCACACATACTGCAAACAGGGGGAAAATGACTCTGTCCTACTGCAATGTGCAGGCACCGGCCTGTCCACACTCATTTGAATGTACAGCCAAGGGGTCTCTGGTGAAAATATCCAACAAAAATATTGTTCCTGATAGGTCTTCCACACAATCTTATTTACGGGGTGCTGGAGCTGGCCCTTTGTGGCTGACTGAGGTGATGCGCTAGCCAGGCAAAACCTACCACTCCTATCAGGTGCATGTGATGACACACACTGTATAACCTGCCCTCACCCTTGGGTAGCTTGGCACTGAGCAGCCAGGCCCATCATAGAGGCAATGTGTAAAGCATTGGCGTAGCACTCGCTCACTCACGATAAATAAACTGAGCGTCACAAAAGAGACTTCACACATGATATATGCAAATAACATTTGTATTATACACACACAATAATTAGCACAATTGAACACCATGTATTTGTGGGCATAAATCACACTTGGAATTATTACTAGCAGTACAAGGCCCAACCATGTTAAAATTACATCAGTAATATGCACACTTGGGAAAGATCCTAAACGACACCCCCCCCCCCCCAGCACCCCTATGCGGTGCAACACATTATCCACCCCAGACCCACTCTAGCAATTTTTGCAATTCAATACAACACAGTTAAAGGGTGCACCCCGGATGACAACAATATCAGAAATAAAAAGAATTATAACACATTTTAGCAACACTGCTGGCCGAGGCCAAACGGGTAAAACCACTGTCAAACGTAATGCTCTTCTAGCAAGAAATGTGTAAGGCAACACTACGGCCCAGTGTTGTAAATCACAGGCGGTCTGCACACTGTCGCTCCCACACACACTTCCACTCTACACCAATATGAGGTGCAACGAATATCAGGCAGGTGCACTCTCACACATACGCACTCAACACTATAATGCAGTGCACTGTTACCCAGCAAGCCCATTGATAACACACAGCAGACCCCTTTGCCCCAATCCGCCCTCCACCCTCCAACTTGCCAAAACTATCCTACACCCAGAGATTAGACCCCCCCGGACACTAGGCCAGATGCAGCTGAAGTCACACATAATCAGGGAACCAGGGAAGCAGGTGGGGGTAGGTAGTGGGACAAATTAAGAGGCAGCCGTCAAATGGGGATTGGCCACCACTCTGGAAGTTCACCCACAGAATGTGGAGCAGAAGTGGGCTGATGGCAATAGTCAGTCACACCAAAGGGTTCCACATGGGCCTTCCGGCACCAGTTCAGTTCTGCAAAGTACAAGGGGTCCTGCAGTCTCTTGGTTGCTTCAGATGATTCTCAGAGACTTTCCTCCAGCCAAGTCAATCATTCTCACCACCCAGGCCCGAGCTGGCAATACTACCTTGCAACACAAGGTCTTCAGGGGGCTTTATGAGGAGAGGGAAGTTGGTATGCTGCACTAAGGGCCAAAAAGGAAACAATTGATGAATGGAGAATAAAGCAGGGGTCTAGTGCACGATGATATGGCTTGCACACGACAATTCCAGTCACACACAATGAAGAGTTGCAAATTCTGGAACTCCCGGGAAATGAGTTACAATGTCTGCTGCGTGTGGACATGGGTCACATCAGACTCCCTGGAAATGAGTTGCAATGTCTGATGCTTGTGGACATGGGTCACACCAGACAATTCCAGTCACACACACAGGTGCAAGTTCAGCAGGGCCTCCCGAGGTAGAATGAGGCACTACTATGGTTACGGTCCCACCTTCAAGAGTCACAGCCTGTGAATCGGACACCGCACGCAATGAGCATAAAGTCGGCATGAGGCACGAGAAAGAAGCAGCACAATTTCCAAAGATGGCCATGATGATCCCGCAACCGTTGAATCTGCTCAACAACAACAAGACGGTTATGCATGCTGAGGTCCCGATGATGCAGGTGCCACATGCCTTAGATGTGGTCATGATTTTTGGGGATGCTCACCGGTTAATCCTATCTCCAGGCACAATTCCTAGTTCCACTCTCATGCAGGTCTACCAGGTGAGATCCAGCAGATGATGTGGGCACTTAAGAGGGCATTGATTTCCAGGTGTCACAAGAAGATTGTGTGAGTCCTTCATAGGAGATCTTTGATGTCCCTGAGACCGCCAGAAGAACAGGGGGCAAGTAAACAAGCCCTTGGAGAGCACACTTCATGGTGCAACGCAGCAGCAGGCTCTAAGTCCAAGTCAGCCACTATTCAGGATGGGCACTTCATCTGTTTCAATGGCAGTACTCCTCCTTGGGCACAACAGATTCCTCTGGCAGTGTGCACCACGCAGTTCCAGGTTCTCCAATTCCACATCCCCAGAAGTGTATCTCTGCCCTGCTGAGGTACGGCACTAGTAGTTGTACTGTAGTGTGCCTTTGAAGTTGGCGTCGGTTCAAAGGCCCTCCCTTTGCAACACAGATATCTTCCCTATATTTCAGTTCTGTCTCCCATGAGGTCATGAAATGCAGATCTTAATCTTTAGTAGGCCCACAAATATCTGTTGTTCAAAGAGCATGCCCATTGTTTTATAAATCTCACTGGGGAATGCCCAGATGTGCTCCTCCAGTCTCCAGTGTTGACTGGAGCCAAGCACGAAGGAGCACAAAGAATTTTAGAGCTGAGAAATACAAACCACTGGAAAGGGCTTGTCACTTTGAATCCAATGATAGGAAACATTATGAGGCTGCTCCACTGAAATCCACTAGTGCCGCCTAAGGTAATTTCAACCATTCGCCCATGTTAGCCTATAGGAAGAGCAAACCTCATAGGTAGTGCAAACACACATGGGTATTCCTCGCTACCTGGGCAGAGGACTCGAGTGTGTACCTGCCCTGCCTTTCACCTACCACTCGCTCACCCCTTAAAACTTACCCTCGGAGAGCTCTACTAGTAGCCTCTCAAGATGGCCTAATGATTTAAAAAGGCCAGCCTGAACCGAAGCACAATGCCCACACATAGACCTGCAATGGCAGGATGGACACGCGTTTAGGAACACCATAGGTGCCAGTGCGCACACCAGACTGCAATGGCAGGCTAGTCACATGTTTTACAACATCCTAGGTGAAAGTGCAGACACCGGCCTGCAATAGCAGGTTTGACAACGGTTTAAAAACACCATAGGTGCAAGGACACACACACAGGCCTGCAATGGTATTCCTGACCTATCTTTAGAAACATCATTAGTGCAAGTGCGCAGACAAGCCTGCAATCGCAGGCTGGACACACTTTCAAGAACATCATTAGTGCAAGTGTTCAGATCAGCCTGTAAGGGCAGGTGAGACACAGGTTTTAAACCTCATAGGTGTAAATGGGCACATAGGCCTGCAATGGCAGACCTGAACTATTTTTAGAACCCGCAGGTAAGCACTACTTCCCAATGCGTGTAGGGTGGGCATGCGTACGTTCCCACTGCATTTACAGGGGGAAAGTGCCCCAAGCTCTAAGGCCATAACAAGAGAGTCAGCCACACTCGTGAGGTGTCCCATGGTGGGAAGCCAACCCCCTAGGTAGGGTAATCCCACATGGGGGTTCACCCCTTCCCGGGCAGTGAGTACACAAGTATACCTAACCAGCAACTCACCTTTCCTGAGATCCACCCCTTAGGATTTAGCATACGGCTGCTCTGGTGGGTAGTGAAGATCTCTCTTAAGGTTGGCTACTGAGTTAGAAAGGCCAACCTGAGCATGAGACATGTTTGACAGGCTATTCCAGAGGTTGGCACAATCAGTGCTGCACCCAACTACTAGCCAGTGCAAGACCCTTCCTGGGCATTTAGCTTACCTTTTTACAGGGCACTCACATGTACAACACCTAAATCAATCAAGTAAGTACCCTATCCTGGCAGGAGTAGGAAGGTTGCATGTACTTTCCTGCTGCATTACAGAGTCCTAAGGTCATGATAAGAGAGTCAGCAAAAACCAAGATGACAAAAAGCAAAGAGTTTTAGGGAAATCCCCCTAAGAAGGGCCATGTCCAACACAGGGTAGTAGGTGTTGTGCTTTTTTCTTTCACAAAACCTATACTTCATGGGATTTTTCAACTCAGTGGCAAAGCCAGTTCAAAGTTCATCAGTGTATTATGCTATGTATCCTTTTGGTACTCCATTCACCACACACAAAGGTATTGAAAAGGTTGTCCATGCAGCCTTAAATGGAGGAACAGGAGTAGGCAGAAACACTTCCAAATAGCAAAGGCAATAAAGCTCTTGCACGTTGCACTAGGGGGCATGGATGGCAGCGGATAGGGACTGTGTGTGTGTGTGTGTGTATGGGTGCGTGTGTTTCTGTGTGTGTGTGTGTGTGCTTGTGCATGTGGCAATAAAGGAGTGAAAGGGTTCACAGTGATGTTTGATTCTAAATGGCAGGCCTGTGGATACAGTACGCATTCAACATAACTGTGCTGCCTACCCTGAATCATGGCAATTGTCTCAGGTAAAGAGCAATCTGTGCTGCATAACACAATATTTCAGCTAGGTGGACAGCAAAACACACTGAGCAAGAACCTCAGAAATGAAACAAATAGCCTATTATTAATTTCATTTCTACCAATCCATGCTACCGGTGAAGCACCCTCATTCCATCTCTCACTATTTAAATAGCTCCATGAGAAATGTTTAATGCAAAAACAAGAGAGCTTGTGTTTCCTTACTTAAACTCCAACAACCCAGAGCCCTGGGTTGGGTGAATTTTCCAAACTTAGAAAAAGATCAGCAACCTTTTACTCTCAAACAAATTGGACCTCCAATTGAGAATTCTGACATCCTCCTCAAAATAAGGCAATGATTGGAAAGTTCAATTTCCAATCCATTTCCTTTTCATTACTTGGTTCATTTTTCACAATACCACAAAAAGGAGCACATGGGGTAAAGAAAGCCAGGCCACCCCCACTCAACAAATTATCAACAACAAGGACCTGACTCAGGATGAACAATAACCCTCAACTTCCAAACACTAGAGGTGTCTGTAATATTTTCCAAAAGACTCCCCCACTGGAGCTGGTCACTGCCGCTAATCCAAGTGTCTATATGTTTGGTTTGTAACCCAATGTCAATACACTGCAGAAAAAGAAGATTCCCACAAGAAATTAATTAGAAAAGATTAGAAAAAAAGTGTGAGAGTGAAGTGAAAGCACCTCACGGTAGTAACACCAAGGGGGCCTTGCTGGTTGGTACTCACTAGCACACCCACTTATCATCATCAGTTGCTTTCTCCCCATGAAAGAAAAGTGTGGTCCGGCATGAATTATCTCAAAAGTGAAGGAAAGAAACAGTGAAAGAAGAAGTATGTATACACTATAAGTGCTAGTGTCACTCAAGTGCCCTGCTGGGCCCCGTGCGAAAGGAAATGAAAAGCAATTCCCTGACGTTAAAAATGAGGTACTACTCACTGGCTGGATTTAACTTTATTCAATGCTGTGAGCGTCCTCAGTTAAAAAATGGTTCAACTCAGACCATAATTAAATCTAAAGAGCAGACATGTTTCGTTGCCATTAGTTTGCACAACTTCATCAGGGCTATGGGGATGACCAGTCTTCACTTCACTTGGAATTACCACCTAGTCAAGTGGTTGCGAGTGTCCCTCGTACCTGCAACCAACTTGTCATGGGCCACATGCCAATTGGTCACGTGTCCGCAGGGTGACCACACACATTTATGGCACCGATACCGGAACCTGCCGGCGTTTTGAAGTTCCATCATCCATTTTCACAATCCCCTTAATCTTTTTTCTTATCTCTTATTGATTTCTCTGTCTTAGCATAACCCCATCCCACACATTTCCAAAATGATAGAGTCCCTACTGTGGGCCCCTATTTGGTATAATAAACACATTAAAATAAATAACAGAATTATGTTCTAGAAGGATTGGTTACTTAATGGTAATGTTACAGTGAATCAACTCTTCTCTGATGCCAGCCTTATCCTTTTCTCCTCTCTCCAATTTAAATTTGGGCTACACACTTTCTCACTTCCCTAAATTAAATCCTTCTTATTATAACTACCACCATTCACAAGAGCCTCATCACTGGCTCCAAACAATAGTGCCCTTACATTCAACTTCACAGTTCACACAAAGGACTACTTCATCTATAAAAACATTGAGAATCACCTCCTTAGACACATCAAAAATTAGTCTTGAAACTAAGTGGGAAGATAATCTTCAACAATCCATTTCTTCTCAGTCATGACAAAAAATGTGGTCTAAAATCAACACCTCTTTTTCGCACCGCCATAACTACACAGAAACTATTTTACCTTTTCAATAGGTTATACCTTACCCCTTAGTCTTCAAATAAATACAAGGGGGCTTATTTATGAGCCCTTGTGTCACTTTTGCGCCGCCGGTGCATCACTTTTTGTGACGCACCAGCAGCGTAAAAATGCGCAATGTTGCGTCATTTTTACAAAGTGACGCATCTAGATAGATGTGTCACTTTGTAAACCCCTGCGCCACATTATACGTGCGCCAAGTATAATGTATGCAGGGCGGGCGTTCTGACGTAAGTAAGCTTGTATCTATGAGATTTCACTGCACCACTTCTAGGACGCAAATGCGTCAATATCTTACGCCTGCCTCACAGCAGGCGTAAGACTGATGCAGGAACATTGAAATGGGACTTGCCCATGTTAAATGACTCATTGCTGAAGTTGCGTCACTTTTGTGATACACTCCAGCAATGCGTCATGTTTGCGCCTACAGATACTGATGTATCTGTAACTCCTTGCGACATGATGCATCGTATTATAAATATGACACATCCAGCATTTCGCAAGGAGGGCGCATTGAAAAGTGACGCATCGCTGTTTTCACACAGCGATGCATCACTTTTCATGAATGAGGCCCAAATTATCCAAATGTTGGACTTGCCAGAAAGAGGGGAGTGATCTTGTTAATTTGTTTTTCCCTATCCCCCAATCAGTTGATTCTGGTTACAAGTTTGCTTTACCATTCCTTCTATTTGCATGATTTCTTCCCCATTTGATAAAATGTATATTTTTTGGCAGTACTGCTTCTCCTACATGGAATAACTCTGTTATGTTGGGGAAGCTTGCAGATTTGTCAATTGCAATTGCTTTTCAGGTTTTAATGTCAGGCTGGAAGAACGCCCAAGAGGTATGTTCCTCTAATGGTGGAATATGCCCTGCAACCATTAGACTGTGCCGCAATCACTTCCACTAAGCAATTAATCAAGCGGGACATTCTGTGGATGTGTGTTTCCTCCTTTCTTTCTTGAAAACTGTCTACCTCTCCTACTACTACTCATCAGATCGAGCCCTCGAACGTTATTATTTTCCATTGTTACTGCTCGTCAATATGATACAGTTGTATGTTATACCCTTTTCTTCCTCTTAATAGGCTCTCCCTCCGTTATTTTCTTCCCCTTCCCTCACTACTTCCTATTATAAAATTAGAAAATGCTAAGTCATACCATTTTCACTAGAATATTTATTTGTTGGCTTAGTATATTATAGCTGTTAATAACCACTGATCACGATTCTGTTATACTGACAGTTTACTTTACTGTATTTATTGAATATCATTATAGCTATGTTGAACTCCTTCTTACTAAAGCAGGTTTCGTACTGAAGCATTTCAAACTTTTGAAAAAAGAGATACAACAGATAGGCAGGCCTCTGGCTCGCAGATTGACACTGATCGTTTTATTCCCCGTTCCTTGGCGGCTGGCCTGTACCAGCATTGGCTTGGACTTGCACGGCAGAGTGGTGACAGCAGGCACCCACCATACTTTCATAACGCGCAGCAAAGGAATACATTCTCGATCTGTAAACATTATATGTCAGTTGAAGTTTTTGTGATTTTACGTTTTTTCTTTCATCTATTTTAAGATTCACATATTAAATGCAAGAGAATGCAAACAACTACTTCATACAAATATATATAAAACAAAATGTTTTAAATTTGAGATCATCTGTGGTTGATTCACTAAGGAATACAGCATGCTCAGGTTGTCTTTGACTTGAAATAAGTGTTTTTTCCTTGGTAGTCTCCTCTCCAAAAAAAAAAGAAAAAAACAACATTTCTCTTGAGTCATAGTGAAAAACTCAGCAGTTGTTTGAATATATTAGAAGACCAACATTGACATCTAGTGGACAGTTAAAAACACTTTCTTAATGAAAATAGTGCTTATTCATTTGGAGATCGGTTAAGATGAGCTAAAAGAACACAGGTAACACTAAAAAAAAAAATGTTTAATGAATATTTTTCATATAAGTTTAAAGGAAACAGCACAACCGTTTTTGCCTTTTGTATGAGAGTTATTATTTTACATGATTTCCAGACATAAGCAATCTATAAAAGTGCGATTATATGAAGCATGCTTTCCTACGAAGCAGTTTTCAATAGTGAACAATGAGGCTAAACTTGCACTCGAAATGTGACCCTTCAGCGCTAACTGCTGCAGCAGTGTAGTAGAACACCTGTAGAGGATGCAGCTACTTTTTCGTTCTATTTTCTTTTTTTTATTGGTTATTTATGTTAAACTAAGTTCTGGTCATTCCTGAGTTATTTATCACACTCCTCGGAAATTGTATGAATGGAATGGAACAAATGTTACGCTAGTCCAATGAAGCCATTTATACAAGGTGACGTTTGTCAAATATTAACTTACGGCCTAGACTGAATGGAAGAAAGCAGAATAGACTAATTGGTACCACAGACAAATCAAGCATTCTGTACCTCTTAGAAGCTGATGCATTTATCTACCTAGCTGTTTTCCCTCATAGCTAGGACATTTCAAGGGCCTTAATCAGTCCATTTCTACATAGCATGTTCAGTCCTAGTGAGCGCTCTGCTATACATGCGCAGAAGTGAATGACTTAACAAAAACTACATTAAGGGGTATATTCAGAAGAACGTGTGATAACTACCGCATGATGAGCTTAACGCAACTCTCAACATCGCAGCCTATCGCGGGAAAATTACGCCGTGCCAACCAAGTATTCACAACAAGCAGCATGCGATAGTCACCAGATAAAGTGTCAAATGGCCTCGCAAAATTCAGTGCCATGACGCAAAAATGCGACACGCGAACGCAAAAAATCATGTGATGAGGCCAATCGCGGTACAAAAAGTAGCGAAAACCAGCCACAGGCCTACAAATCCCACACGTCTGGTGGGAAAATGCACCATAAAAACCACAGAACCAAAACACACCAGAAACAAGTCAAAGCACGTAGCAACATGGATGCACCCTGACCCAGCGCAGAGGCCAACGCGAACCCCACAACCCCCACAGACCACCAGCAAGGAACAACAGGGTCGGGGAAGGCCTAGGAGAAGAGGAAGAGAAATATGGGGTGCAGACCACAGGAAAACAAGACCAGTGTCACGGAGGTGACAGAACACTACCATTAACTGACCCACAAGCAGACCACCTGGAATGCAGTCGGAGTGTCGAGAAGGCCAATCGAGGAGGCCAAAAGGCGCCGGCATGACGTGACAACCTAAACCACGCACAAACCCGCTGCCAACAGGAAGGCAGCAACGGCGACAGGAGGGGGCAGTCCTGCACCAAAGGAGGAGCTGGAGGAAGCCGAGGCCACAGTCATCAGTGTGGAGATGGTGCAAGGAGTAGGGAGTACGGACACAGCTCAAGAGGACCTGACGCAACATCAACAGGGAGAGTAATGAACAGGGGCTGGGGGGAGGGGTGGAGATGGGCACAATGGCACATATGCACAATGAGGTGTAGCACACTGCACACCCACAATTACCCAGGATCATTGCCCTGATCCCATCGGCACACTGCAGCACACACACATAGCAAAAACAGCACACCCACATTGACGACAACGTGGTACAATGCGCATAGCTGACACTGCAGAACAGAGGGCACAACTGGCTCCGCACATGCACAGAAACATCCCTACTACATATGACAGAGCTGGAAACTGTGAAATGGAAATGTACGTGTATGACCTCACATCCGTCATGTAGTCCAAATGTACACTGTCCCGCAGAAAAAAACATCACCTCCCAAACAGTCAAAATGTACATTTTCAGACAGTCTGCCTGTAAACCAGAACAATGCGCCAACATACATGTCAACACAATGTCAACATGCATCTCCCCTTCACATTGCAGAGGGTCACACAACACCTCCAGCAGAGCACAGAAGACAACACATCTGTGATGTCATAGAGGACCACCACACCTTCGACACTGACGCCCTACAACAACCTATGGACATCCCACACAACCCACCACCAGGACCCGGGCAGCCAAGCTACTTAGAGGAGAACACAGAGCCTGCAACAGACCACACAGCAGGAAGCACCGCTGGCTCACAACACTTCACCCACCCACACATGGCACCCCAATGCCATGTGTCAGCACTCCAAAAGGAGGTGGCCGAACAGGTGTTGGTGGGGTCTGAACCCATGGAAGTGGAACTAGATCACATACGTTGGTGTCTATTACCCTTCAGGGACCACCTACACCCCACAAAGGAGACCCACACTGCCATAGAGACACATGCAGATGCACATTCCCAGTACAGAACCAGGCCAAGGGGCACGCAAATAGCAGTCACACACACAAGTTGGCTCTGCATATGACGGCCCAGGCCACTCCCTTTATGAATTGAGTGGTTGACGACAAAGCTACATGTCCAAGCTCCAACCCGCTGCCTGCGGTGACATGTCTGCGTCCTCTGTACACAGCACAATGTAATGTCGTAGGGCCCAGGACCCTCATGCATACAACAAGACCACAGGGACATACGCAGATATTATGTTGTACTGGCTACGGGCACGTGTGCCCGGCTCCTTCATTGGCAGGGCCACATGTACAGTGACTCCTGTGCTGGATGTGTGTGGGTGCTGCAACCACTTGAACAGTGGACACCAGTCAAACGGAAACTGAAAACACCTGCATAACAGAGTCAACTGCTGAGCAACATGGAGGACACACAACATGCAAACAGAAGTGTCAGTGAAGTGCAGTGCACTGAGGTAGGGGCACTACAGCTGAGCACGCCCATGTGAAGAAAAAGTCTTGGATTGTGTCCCTTCGAGACATTCCTGATGCAGATGTAGTGGGGTGTGTTAGACCTGCATCATCTTCCTCATCAATGTCCCAAGTCTCCCACACTGCTTGAGGTGACATTGCTGCGCAACCTCTCAACAACACAAAACTCAATCAGTAATGGACAATGGCTTGCGGTGCACCTGGAGTGCCGAGCAGGGTATCAGTCTGATGATGGCATCCACGACAGGTGTGAGCAACTCCGTAAGTCTGTCAGGACCACTGTTTCGACACTGGCAGATGGTGGTTGGAGGTGGTCCTGGCGGTGGTAGCATGTGCCTCCTGCAGTGATGCATAGTACGGGCCGGTCAGGACTCGATGTGATGTGTGAGCCCAGGTGGACCGCAGTTGAGGCCAGAGGCAGCCGACAGTGCAGGGCCACACACACATGGCCTTGATGAACCTAAGGCCATCCAATATCTCAGAAGAAGGGGTCCCTGACATGACCAGCACAGAGTTAGTGGCACCGGATGCACTGCGGCCGGCACAGGCACCCAGCCACTGGACGGTGGCTTGCGGTGCAGTCAGTTGGGCCATGCGACCTGAGCTGCTCCTTATCAATGTCCGAGGTGTATGTTGCGGAGGGTTACGGGGGACAGTGGAAGGTGTCCTCCAGGGCATGATGCAGGGGGTTGAAGCTGTCCAGAAGCAGCAAATGGAGGGGTGGAATGCCACAGCCTCGTTTTCACCACAAAGTCAGTATCACCGCCATGATGGCGACGACAAACCCAAGTCCATGGACTCAGTCACCACTAAAGTCCAACCAGAAAGTGTCCATGGGTCTCGGGGAATAGACATAGTGGCACCGAGGGTGAAAGTGGATGCAGTCTGCGATGAGGCCTGTACAATAACATCAAGTCTGCCATAAATAAACCAAGGCTGAATTCGAAGGTGTGTGTGACCTATTCGATCGCAGTGTAGGCCGGAGGCAGCGGTCAGCAAGGGCCCACAGCCATGTGTCATTGGGATGTTATGCACATGGTTGCTGCCACCTGACCAAAGGGAGTGCAGTGAAGTAGAATCTTCCTTTTTGTGCATATACGGACAATGTATGATCAAGACTCAGTTCCAAATGTGTGACCTACTTGTCCATAGTATGGGCCGAAGACAGTAGTCAGCAGGGGACAGGAGCGGCCCGTGGAGGGAGTTTGGTGGGGCAGTGAGGCGGGGTGGGGGAGGGGCAGGGTGGGGAATTGTAAACACATCGAGCAGCGCAACGGAATTTTTTTATTTATTTAAATGTGTACTTACCTCCTTTCATCCATATTCCGGTGTTTACAATTCCCCGGCCCGCCTCACTGCCCCACCGAACTACCTCCACGGGCCGCTCCTGCCAGGGGACCACACCCACCTGTTGTTGGCTCGCGATGCACAGAGTTAGTGACACCAGGGCAGTTGTCGGTAGTGTTCGATCACCTCCATAACGATGATTCTATTCCCTTCTGACTGCAACGCATCATCCTCTTAAGCCTCTCCTTGGGTGCCATGAAATGTAGTCTGCCTTTGAATAATCGATGTTCAGTTCCAATTCTGTGATCTACTGGTGCGCAGCGTAGGCCGAGGGCAGTAGTCCGGGTAGGCCCACAGACACGTGTGATTGTATTGCTATCCACAGACTTGGTGGCACCACAACGAAGGGGGTATAGTGACATGAACTCTGCCTTAAATAATGTTAACTGCCATGGTGTAATCAAGACTCAGTTCCAAATGTGTGACCTACTTGACCGTGGTGTAGGCCAGAGGTGGCAGTAGAGTACATCAACGAGAAAGGACTGCAGAGGGCCTGTGTCGTTGAGGCTGTGATGGTCTGCGAGGGTGCCAAGGTCGCGGGCCTCGGGCCTCGGGCTTGGAGCTTGCGCAGGCACGTGGTGGCCCCTCCTTGACACATGCTGGTGTCGGAAGGTGATCAGTGTGGCCTGGCTGAGCAGCGGCGGGCCTGATGGGTTCGGGGTCCAGCGGGCCAGGGTACAGCAGGTGCACAGGATCGCAGGCAACTCCGCTCACGAGGACAGCGTTGGCCTCGTGGCGTGGTGAGAGGTGCCGCCCTGGCAGAAATGTTGGGCTTTCCAGAAGAGGACCACGCCCAGGGCTACGTGCTTTCAGGGGACGTAACAGGCAACATTTCTGTGAACTCCCACTGGCTGGGGTGACATGGCTGCATCCACTGTCCACAACACTTCATGCACCAGTGGTGTATGTTGCCATGGATATGAGTGTGTTCGGCATACTGCGGTCTGTCCAGCACATCTCTACCACTCTTGGCATTGTGTACTTTCCCAATCATGGTTCTCCTGCATCCTTCACACATGCGTGGTTGCCACCTCTCCCCACATTCAGCTAGCGTGTGGTTGAGGTGCCATGCCTTTGATGGCTCATGTTCATGGCTTGTCCAGGTTACCATTGTGAGTTGTTCTGTCGTGTCTGGTGTGTGGACATGCTTTTTTGCATGTTGGTTGTGATTTTGTGACGTGTGCATTGCCAGAGTTGCATGGTTGTGGAGTTGAGGTGAGTGGGGTGTTCCTTTGGAACTTGCCAAGGGGCTGTGCATTTCCCTTGGTGCCATCCTGGGAACTCTGGTTGCTGATGGACTGTCGGAGGATGAAGGAATCATGCACACTGGCAGGGTATTTGGAGGCAACATTGGTGGAGGTTCCACGGTCTTTGGTTGTTGCCTGCACATTGATGTGAGACGTGTGCTTTCTGTTGTGGTGATTGTGTGCTGTGTTACCAGGGGGCACAGGTATGATGTGTGCTGTGGATTGCCCCCAACACGTGCGTGCATCCAGCTATGGCATATGGTCCTTGCTCGGTCTCCAGCGGATCCTGCGCTTTGTTTTGGATGTATAGGGACTGGGTTACCAGGCTGACGGTGATGTCCAGGACAGGTGTGAGGGACTTGGATGTGGCTGGCTGTGTGACTCCTCCAACTCTGGCGGGTGTTGTTTGGGAGGTACTAGGGGCCAACAGGTGCAGCACAGCCAGCAGCTTTCTGTGGGGTGGGATGTTGGTTGTCCGCTGTGTTAGTGCCATCGGCCTGTTGGGCATTGTTGGTCAGGATGCGTGCGATGGTTGTCCTTTTGAGCCTGTAGTGGGCAATAACATTGTCAGGTTTTGAGTCTGTGAGGCTGGTGCATTTCCAGGGGGTCCACTGTCTTTGTCTGCGCTGCCTCTGTGGTGGTCCAGGGGGGTAGTTCCGGGTGGGGGTTAGGGTCCTGGGGTGGTGGCGGTGGGTGTTGTGGCCCTCTTGGGTGTCTGGGCCGCATGACCAGTGGCTCCATGGTATCTGTTGCCCTTCCGATGTGGCTGTGGGCTGTGCTCCCTTTTGTGGTGCAGGCTGTGGTTCGACTTTCCACCAGGTCAGAGCAGGTGTTATTCCTGCTGCTAACGCGCCTTATAACCTATTTTGTGTTCTTATCGCAGTTCTAGCTAGTCATTGTGAATGTTGTGGAGTGGTGTTGTCGCGGCTTTTGGCACGGGAACGCCTACTCTGCATCTCATTAGCGATAGTTGCGGGGGTCATCTGTGGTGATGTTTTTTGCGGCTGCTATCGCGGGTAAACTGGTGCTGTGGGATGTTAGCACCAGCTTGTAAATGGGGTGATACGTTTATCGCAACTTTGACTGCGATAAAGTGCTGTTAACTCGGCGCTAGATCCTTGTGAATATCCCCCTAAGTGTTCCATGTTCTTGTTCTGCTTCGTGTCAAAAGAGCAATCCTTGTAAATAGGATTTTGTGGTGCTTATTTGAACACAATGACCCTGATTGTACGTGCTGAGCTAAATTCCAGTCTCCGTCAAAACATGGGATCAGAATTACGAGTTATATGATACTTATCACTCTCTCAGCTATTTCCTCTCATACATTTTGTGTTGGATACTGATTCTGTTATTCTTCATTGAATAGGGCACCATACCTGCCAACTCACATGGTGCCACCGTTTGACACACAATATCGGCTCGAATCACATGCATTGCTCACCCGTTGAGGAGCTGATTTGACAGGGTGGTGGGAAAAACACGTCGAAAACCACTGTAAATAGTGGTTTTCCATCTCGTTTTCCTAGGCTTTGAACTGCTGATGTCCATTAAGGTGTGTGAAAACATGCCAGGACACCGGCACAAGCCTCAGCAAGCTTTTTTGGGGAGGTAATGAGGGGGCTTGGGGGCAGTGGTGGCTAAGGCAGAGGAGCATTGCCCCACTGCTCAACGAGCAGTGTAAAAGAAAAAATAAGCTGAAGTTATTATCATTTTATTTTTAATATCATCATGGGTGGGGCAAGGCTTGGGTCCCCTGACTTCGGCGAGGGTTGCTGCACTCTAAACGGCTCATTAAGCTTTGGCCGACTAAAACATCATGCGCACTTCGCATGTTCTCCACCCAGCCTCTGTCTGAGTGCCAAACCATGGTACTCAGACCAATCACAATGCTGCATTGCAGCATTGTAATTGACTGTGGGGAGCCTGAATGATTCCTGGAGGGATGCTGAGAGATGAGGTAAGTGAATTTTTATTTTCCTACTTCCCAGTTTCCCCATCCACCCTGTTACCCTCACACCATACCGGTCACCACTGCTTTGAGGCAGGTTGGAGTTCAAAAGTGCCTCTTTGGTACCTTCTTAGCATGAACCCTGTCCCCTTCCAAGTCCCGCGGCCTTCTCAAACTCTGAGGGGCATATTCACAAGGATCTATCACCAACTCAATGGCACTTTACCGCAGCCAAAGCAGCGATAAACATATTGTCCCCTTCACATGCTGGTGTTAACATCCCACAGCACCAGTTTTCCCGCGATTGCAGCCGCAAAAAACATCGCCACAGATGACCCCCGCAACTATCGCTAATAAGATTCGGAGTAGGCGTTGCCGTGTCAAAAGCCGCGACAACACCACTCCACAACATTCTTTGCGATAAGAACACAAAACAGGCAATAAGGTGCATTAGCAGCAGGAAAATAACACCTGCTCTGACATGGTGCAAAGTCAGACCACAGCCTGCACCACAAAAGGGAGGTCAGCCCAGAGCCACACCTGAAGAACAACAGATGCACCCGGGCAACTGAACATGCGGGCCGGAGGGAGGAAAGGGCAACAACACCCGCCGTCACCACCCCCAAGATCCCTCCTCCCTGGCACCCCCGACCAAAGACATGCCACATCAGCTACACCTAAACATGTACAAAATAATCCGCATGATGTCGCACAATCACAACTGGTGACATGCATGTGCCGTCACAAAAATGAGCATCACAGATTCACTTTCAAAGCAACAAATGAAACTTTATTAACATGAACACTGAACTGAAATGAAGACACATGACAGCTCCCCTCGGGACAATCCATAGGTCACAGTCTGCAAGACAAAAATCATGATGAGAAGGTGTGTCCTGCGTACATCAAAAGACAGAGAGAGAGCGAAAGGGAGAGAGAAGAAGATAGGGGGGAGAGAGAGAGAGAGAGCAAGAGAGGGGGAGAGAGAGAGAGAGAAGAAGAGACAGGGAGAGAGAGAGAGAAAAGAAGAGAAGGGGAGAGAGAGAGAGAAGAAGAGAGGGAGAGAGAGAGAGTGCTGCCCCTGCACACCCAGGCCACACTGCTCACCTACTGCCACCGGTCTCCAACAACTTGCCGGTATGTATTGCAGTTCACCAGGTCACACATCTGAGACAGACCCATCATCTGAAACAGAGTCCAGATACATGGTTGGCACAGTACACACAATTGCACAAGACAACATCGCCTGCCCGCCCATGCACACCCGGGTAGATGCACGCCAGCTTCTCCCGCCACCCATTGGAGCATGCCCGCCCATGCACACCCAAGCAGAGAAACCCAGTCCCTCCCGCCGCCCATCAGAGCATGCCCGCCCATGCACACCCAGGCCTCACTGCTCACCTTCCGCCACCGGCGTGCAGACATAAGGACCCAGCACGTGCCGCTACAAACCACAAGCC
Organism: Triturus cristatus; assembly: GCF_964204655.1. Classification (NCBI taxonomy): domain Eukaryota; kingdom Metazoa; phylum Chordata; class Amphibia; order Caudata; family Salamandridae; genus Triturus; species Triturus cristatus. The sequence continues at coordinate 875,197,795 of NC_140582.1, read as the reverse complement.
CGGGGCCGGCGGACATGGCACCCTCCACATCATGCAGCCCCGCTCTGCAGGCCACCAGGTCTCACGTTTGGTGCTGGGTCTTGATTACTCAATGGCAGAGGACATACCAGTGGACCCGGCCTCATCGCAGGCTGCACACCAGCTCAGCCCAATAGGTGCCACTCTGGGACCCCGGAAGTGATGCCACGTTGGCTCTGGCCTACACTGCGGTCCAGCAGGGCACACAAAACCTGAGCTGTCCAGACCGCCGGGATGTGGCATCATCGCAGCCTGCACACCCACTCAGCGCTTAAGGTACCCCTACCTCAGTGCACCCAAAGTCTCTGTCCTGTGGCGGGGTGCCTATGCTGGCCGCAAAAACTTCGGGGGCCACTAACCTTGTGCAACCCTACTCAGCACCACGTGGTGGTAGGCCTGTGATGGCCGCAAGGCCTCGGGTGCCACTAACCCTGTGTGCAACAACTCATGGGTCCTTTATGATTGAGAACCGTGGAGCGTCCGTCATCCAGTCACCACCAGCAAAGGGAAATATGACGTCGTCGTCCCCTTATGTTGGTGGAGTCACATGGCCTGTGACGCCTGTGCCGGATGGGTGTGGTGTGTGTGCAAACCTGCCCTCAGGGAGTGGCTGTGACATGCTGACAATTAGAACAGTGACCTACACACCACCAGCGAGTACGCCTGCGACAGGTAGCAATGAGGGCCTTCCCTCGGAGCCTAAGCGGAGTGGTCTGGCCTGCTGAATGCCGGACCAGCACAAGGCTTGCAACAATGACTCATGGGCTCTGGGTGTGGTTCAGTCCATGTCCGGACATGGAAGTGACTGATGCGTGTGTCCCTGTTGTAGTGTCCATGGAACTCGGAACACAATATGCAATGTAGCACCCTCTGACTGGCATCCCACAGGATGAGCATCATTGATGCAAGGGAAATCACTGTCCCTACATGCATCCACACATTCATACATGAATGGTGTAAGACATAACACAGCAGTGCATTACTGGATGTTTATTACACATCCAGTGAAGTTTTGCAGCTGGAGCGGTAAAGGGCAATGCCAATCTCACTACACAATATGGGCCCGTGGAGGGCCAGCCAGAGTCCACCCGGGGATGACAAGTACTGTGGGAGAGGAAGGGTACAGTCTGCAGTCTGCTCGCTGTGTCATTAGTCATCAAACAGGATATGGTAGTCCATGTCGCTGTCCAAGGTGAGTGCATCGGAGTGTATCGGCGGTCAGTGGAAGGTCATGGGGCCATGTTCTGCACCAAGCAGAAACCGTCCAGGTGGCGCAAATTAATGCTAGTGCCTCCTTCTGAGCTCAAACCCATCCACGTCCTTGTCCTCGGATGTGTGCCCTGCCCCACCTGTGGGTGTTGCAGAACAGGCTGCGGCACTGTGTGCCACTGACACATCAGGGGCCAGAGGAGGATTGTCTGCTGCACTGTGAGGCAATGGCACACCAGGGGGCGGAGATGTGGATGGTGTGGGGGCAGCAGCATTCTTCATCACCGCGCCTTATGGCAGCAATGCCATGATGAGGATCTGCAGGGCATGGTAGATCCCAGTTACATTTCGCTGGTGTGCAGCGGTGGCTGCCATCCTTTCCGCCTCTATCCGCACCATGTCCTCCATGAGCCTCCGCATGTGTGTCAGCCCACGGCTGGTATCGCTGGAGCCCCTCTGAGCAGACAGGTGTTCTTCTCTTCACGTCATGACTCCAGCGATGTCAGTCAGGGCTCGTTGGAGACCTTGGAGTGGGCCTAGACACCCATGGATGCCGTCAAGGATGGTAGACATGAAGTCAAATCCCACCCGCACCTGCTCAGCCGTCACCCTTTGGCCCCCCAGCACACTCTATGGAAGGCCGTGTGTTGTCCCTGGGGGTCTTGGGAGACTGCCGGTGCCATGGGCGCCTCCTGCTGGGTGGTTTGTGTGGTTTGTGTGGTGGGTGGGGTCTCCTTGATGCAGCTGGCCAGCCCTGATCCTGGAGGTGAGTCGCGGATGATGTCAATGATGTCTAGGAAGGCTTGTGCGTCGATGCTGGGGTAGTCCTCCTCGTCATCGTGGCTGGGACTGTTCTGCAGTGGAGTTGACGGTGGCCCTGCAATGTGAAGGGGAGATGGTGTATTGCAATGTGTCCACATGTATGTAGCCGCATGGTACATGTTGACATTCAGACAGCATAGCATTGTACATTGGGACAGTCTGTAGATCTGGGCGATGACCCAGAGTCATTGAGGGTGTGCACTTTGCTCCACTTGATTGTGCATGTGTGCCAATGTGGCCATTTCCACCCATCCCTCCAGTACCTGGTGGTCACTCACCCTGTTTCGGCTGTGTTGTGTCCTGTCGAGCAGTGTCTGGTCCCCCGACTCCCGCCACAGTATCCACACTGATGACTGTCAACACCAGCTCCTCCATGTCATCCAGCACAAGATGTTGTTGATGGTGTTCCATCACCTCCATGACTATGATACTGTTTGCTTGCAGACTGAACTTCGTCTTCCTCTTCATCTTGTCCTTGCCCTTCCAAGTCCCCGAGGTCCCGGGCTGGTCATCCGGTGTGCTTGTGGGGTTGCGCTCGTCCTCTGCGCCTGCTCCGGCTGCCTCTATAGTGCTTGGGTGTTGGTCAGTTTGTGTTTGGGTGTTTGTTCTACTTTTATGGTGATTTTTCCCACCTGACAGTTGTGTATTGCAGCCTGCAGGCCTGGTGCTGCTTAGCACTGATTTCCTCATCGCGCTTTGGCCCATCCCAGGTTTTTTCGCATTGGGGTTGGTGATTTTATCTCCGTTGAGGTGGTTGTATTGCGGGCATTGGCCGTGGTTTCGGCAATCTATCGCATGGGGCCGTCTTGTTGGGAATTCCACGTTGACACTGGGTTATTTTCCCGTGATAGGCTGCGATGTGTAAAGTTGAGTTAACATTTTTTGGTGATGTTTAGCACATGTTCAAGTGAATATACCCCTGAGATTTTTGTTCAAGTTGTCAGGTATGGGGCACAATTTGTGATAGGCAATAATCATTGCATCTTTTAAATTATGATCCTCGTGGTATCCTTTTTTAAATGTTGCCATTATAATAAGCTGCACAGCCAAGATCTAATCTTTGGTCAAAATGGTAAGGTACACAGTTAGATAACACTGACCAAATCCCAGCACAATAGAAACTATGGGGGCATATTTATGAAAGGGCTTGCGTCACGCTTGAACCTGGCAATATGGTGCGGGCATGATGCGAGCCCAAAATGTGATTTATGAAGCCACCTTTCGTGACCCTGAGTGGCTTCATAAATCTGTGTTTAAAATATTTTATTGAATTTTATAATAAAACAAAGACAATACAAGCATAGCATTGAACGAGGTACTCATAAAAGAATATTTAGCATGAGCATTAATATAAAAAACTCTACCTATACAATAAACATTACAGAATGATATGAAATGTAACAGAAAAATTAAATAAAATGGGATGGAAAAAGATATCTATGCCTAATATGAAGTGATAATAAAGGAGCATCTTTCCAACTTGCAGTAAAATATTTTACGGCTGCCAAAAATAAAAAATGTAAGAGTTTATATTTCAAATCTAACATATGTGGAGAAAGAGTAACAGTTTTACAAATCAACACTGGGGAGAGGATGTAGCCTAACGGCTAGGACGGTTGATCTCTAATCTTGGGAATCGGGTTTGAGTTTCGACAATGACGCTCAGCATCCTGTGATTCTGGGCAAATCACTTAATCTCCCTGTGTCTACAAAAAATGAATGTGTCCTTGTGTAACGCAACTGGTGCTCATGTAGAGCGCTCTGCTACCCAATATTTTCAAGTCAAGTTTGCGCTATATAAAACAATGGGAATAACATGCTGAACGAAAGACTATCAGAGAAATTAAAAAAGATTTTAATGACATCCCATACCTCCCTCTAAAATGTAGATATAAAATTACAATCATTAAGCATATGCTTTAATAAACCTGGATTTAGATTACAATGTCAACAATTAGAAGAAGATGAAAGTTTAGCATGAACAAAACTTCAAAGGAGTCCATAGGCAATTTAATAGAATGAACACAATTGTTTGATACAAGGACACCAGAAATGATCTTGAAATCTTGTTACGATATATTTTCTTCCAAATACCATGTGATAATAGTAGGGATAATTCATTAATCCAAAATGTACATATCATATTAATATTGCAACCTTAAAAATTATAATTTTCTTTTATAAATGAATGCTACATCATGAAATGAAGTAGCTACCATTTTAATATAGATTTCTAAGTCAGAAGTAACATTTGAAGGAAAGGATTTAGGAAAATAATCTAGGATAGAATTGTATATAAATTCATATTTGGAAAATTCAGAAGGAGGTAAACAAAATCTTTGTTGTAGATCATCATAAGATAAAAAGGTGGTATTATGATATATATCTTTAAAATAAAAAATACCAGCTTTAATCCAGGATTGCCAAAATTTTGCATTTCTAGTAACTTTTAACAGAGGATTATGCCATAGCAATATATTTAAGGATTGTGATTTAGTACACAGAAGTTAACATAGTTAATGACGACGGCACAGGATATCAACCCTTTTTCTACGAGAAGCCAGGTACGAGGATTATTAAGGTGAGTATGATTAAACCAAAGGGAATTTTGCTTATGATCATTAGAAAAATCTGGTAAATCGGAACTTCAGTTGCATTTACCATTATTTTTTTTTTATATATATAATTTATATGGGAAGTTTTATTTATTCCGGATAAACATAGAAAATATTTTGTGCCAATACCATATTTATTGAATCCCTTTCCCCCCACCAAGAGAGATGCAGTGCAGACCATTTTCTAAATGTCTCATTAATATAATTTATAATACTATCACAATTTAATGTGATCACTTTTTATGGTAGGGGGATATTATAACAAGATACTTAAGTGTTTCTTTTTGCCACAATATCTCCTTCATGGGTGACATATCAGTGGTACAATGAACATTTAGAGGAAACATTTCTGTTTGGTAGTATTAATCATATCTGAAACGTGTGAATATGAGGAAATTAGATCAAATAAAGGAGGAAAGGAAGATTCAAGATTACTTATACAAAAAGCACAGCTTCAGCACAGACAAAACGTTTTATAATAACACCACTAATACTAATACCTTTAATGTCAATAGAGTTTCTGCTAGCAGTGGGTAAAGTTTCAATAACAAGAGGAAAAAGTAAAGGGGACAAGGGACAAACTTGTCTAGTGTCCCTAAAAAGTAAAAATTGATTAGAGATTTGACCATTAATGAATAGTCGAGCAGATTGGCTACAATAAAGTGCTGATATCATACATATAAATGAACCCCCAAAGTTAAACGCAAATAAGGTATGAAATAAATATTGCCAATTAACTTTTCAAAAGCTTTTTCAGTATCTAATGCCAATTCTCCAGAAGGTGAGGATAAGGAAGACCCTTTTTCAATAGCATGTAATTACACTCTAGTATTTTTTTTACAGAGTATCTATGTTTCATGAAATCAGATTGTTAATTATGGGAATGCAACACAGAGGTCAACCTGGTTGCAGGTCAGCATAGAGTTTACAATCTTGATTTATCAAGGATATATGGTGATAATTTGAAATAATAGCAGTATCTTTGTTAGGTTTTGGAAGAAATATATTCAATTCTTCAGTAAAAGACCAAGAAGTTGTTCCCGAGGAACAAAAAATAGGAAAATAGATTAGACAAAGGATTTATGAGGTGTAAAGAAAATTCCTTGTAAAATTCAGCTGGAATGCCATCTGGGCCAGGAGATTTATGCAATTAAAGGGACTTGACAGTCATTTCAATCTCATCTACTCTAATCGGCATATCTCAAACATCTTTGGCTGTTTGTGATATTTTGGTAAACCACAACTGTGGAAGATACCATCAATAAGTGACACATCCCCAGGAGGAGGATTATTGTATAAAGTTGAATAGTAATTTGAAAAACCATTAACTGTATCTTTTTGGGGATAATGCAATCTTTCCATTTAAACCAATAATTTCCCTAATTTGAGTTTTATTCTTTTAAATATGCAGAAATTTGTCAAAATCTTCAAGATCTATTAGCGTCAAAACAGAATTTGATTTTATTATTAGAAAGCTGTATACCAGACTTATTGCTCAGTATTGAATATAATTCATAGCAAAGTTTTCGTAATTGTATTTTATATTTGAGAACATTGGATGTTATAAAGAGTCTCTCAATTCAATATTCAGTATAAACTTTATCTGTTCTTTGAAATAGAAACCATAAAAGTAAAGCAATCCATGACACACACTTCACAATCATCCTCAATATCAACAGCCTAAAAATCATCCTCAGTATCAACAGTTTAAAAATGCATTGAATAAATACACAGTTAAAAACGCCCTATGAAGATATACAAGATGAAAAATGTCCTACTCTTAAAGGGTGTGTAATCGTAGCTGTTTCTCAACCTAACAGCAACTTTTAAAACACTAACGGCCATATGTAGGTAGCATACAAGTTACCACTTCTTAAATACCGAACTTTACCGATTCGGTATTTAAGAAGTGGTAACTCGTATATAGGTAATCATTCGGTAAATATTACCGAATCGGAGAAATTCGGTAATTACTGAATCGGTATTTACCGATTCGGTAATGAGGCATACCTTCCCATTGATTCCTATGGGCCTCCCATTGATTCCTATGGGCCTGGAGGCCCATAGGAATCAATGGGAAGGTATGCCTCATTACCGAATCGGTAAATACCGATTCGGTAATGGGGGGAGCACATTCAAGGGTGGCAGGGTGTCACATTAACACCCTGTTGCACCCCTGATTCCTGCATGTGTGCACATGTGGTGCACATACATGACCTAAGGGCATGTATGTCTGCCAAATTGCACACTTCAAAGTGCAAAGAAATGCTTTTTTCCAGCTATTCGTCATTTACCACCAACTTTTAGTTGGTGGTAAATAACGAATCCCGGATTCGGTATTTACCGAATCTGTAAAATTACAGTATCGGTAATTTTACCGATTCCGTAAATTACCGAATCCTGAAATGTGCCCCCTACATACCAAAAGCCTGAATACCGGTCGGTAACGGGATATTTACCGAAAATCGGCCGTTACCGACCGGTATTGGGCTTCCTACATATGGCCCTAAGGGGGATATTCACAAGGAAGTAGCAGATTGAGGCGTTAGCCTTCTTGCCTTAACACCTCTCTCCGCCACTTCAGAAACGCAAGGCTGCACCATATTCACAAGGCTATGGTGCAGCCTTGCGTTTCCCCCTGCGATGGCGCTAAGTTTAACAACTTAGAGCCAACTCAGGCACCCTTGCACCAGAGTGCAAGGGTGTTTGTGTGCAGGGGAAGATTGTTTATGTGTAGGAAGGTGTCCCTTCCTGCACATAAACAACCCTAAATGCAATTATCGCACTTTCATGTGTGCTGCTTTATGCAGCACACATGAAAGTGACAGAATGGCATTTTTAAAAAAGGTTTGTTTATGTACAGGAAGAGACACCTTCCTGTACATACACAAACCATGGCAATTTGCTTTTTCCATGTGTGCTGCTGGTCTTAATTTTGACGCTGCCTCCTATTTACGCTGCCCTGTGAATAGGGTTACAGCAAACAAATGATGGACGGAATACTGACAATGCAAACATTCTCCCCCAGTCAAAAATTCTGGGTTAAATCCATCCTTCTTTTGCCCACTACGCCACCCCACATTGGACCCAGACATATGCAAATCAGTCTTGACCCTGTGCCCCATGGGAACAGTCCAGACCGAACTGCCAGGCTGAAGAGGGGTGAAACCCCAAGACCGGTCCTAGGATGCTTGTTTCCAGTCCAGGGAGGACCTGGCTTGGCAGTTCGGGCTGGACTGTACCCATGAGGCACAGGGTCAAGACTTATTTGCATATGGCTGGGTTCAAACTGGAACAGCATGGTGAGCAAAAAAATGTTGGATTTAGGCCCAGATCTCCGTACTGGGGGGAATGTATGACATTGTTCTGCATTCTGTCCATCAACTGTTGTTTTTGCTTGTGAATAGGGAGTAGCGTCAAAATCAATGGATGTTGCGGTGGAACACCCAGCGCATCACCCATTACCCTCCCCTTTCACGCTAAATACAGCGTGAAAGAGTGCCTTATTCACAAGGCAGCGTTAAGCCACGTTAAGTGGCTTAATACTGTCCTGTGAATAAGACGAGGCCCGTATCGTCATCACAACATCACAGAAAGTGGCGTTGTGGTGGCGATAGGGGCTTGTGAATATGCCCTAAGTACGTTAAGAATATTGTCACCCGAAAGCATTTGCAAGTATATGAAAGCAGGGCGAACCTTAGTAAAGTTAGCCTTTTTCTGTACAGAGAGAATATAATGTTTCTTGATTACTTTATGGAAGCTACAAAACATCATGTAATTAGCATGTCTCACATTTTGCAATTTGTTTGTCATATATTTACATTTATATTTAAAAGATTTGTTTTCATGTGCCATAAGAGAAATGTTTCCCCTCTGCCTTGAAATGTATCCCATCGATGACCAATAGATGTATAGCCTTCTGGATTAAAATCAAAATAATCATGAATTGCTTACAAACGTTTTGGTTTATTATTTTGACTATTGACAATATCTGGATTGAGCATATTGATTAAAGTTAAGTTGTAGAACAACAGAAATTATTGCAAAATCCTAAATATCTATGTTATCTATATTCAGAGGAGAAACCGAATGAAAGAATTGACAGGAAACTAATAAATAATCTAGTCTTGAATAAGAATTATGAGGATTTAAAAAATATATATATATATATATATATATACATCTCTTTTGGATGATGTAATTGCTAATATCAACTAACGTAGTTTAAAAAAAAAAGACTTTAAAGTGAAAAAAGCTTTGGATGGACATTATTTAGTTTGATAAAATAAATAAAGTATCACATATGAGGTTAAAATCTCCCCCAGCAAGAAGTGGAACTCTACCTAACTTGAGCACCGCAGAATTAAAAAAAGTAGCAAAAAGAAGGATCATCATTTGTCAGACCATATACATTAATTAAATGAAGAACTGTGGGTGTCGTTGCAATGGTGGATTGACTTCAGTCTGTCCGCCATGGGCCTGGGATGGGGACCGCTCGGCTGTAAGGCGGCGGTCCAGCAAATGAAATTAGGATGCGACCGCCACCATGGTGGCCCCAAACAGCATGTTTAAACATTGTGGCGGGTGCTGCTGTCTGCAGCACCCACCGCAATGTTAATAAAGCACTGGTTACATTTCCCTGCACGAGGTGTCAGGCACCATGCGGTGCCTGCCACGTGGTGCAGGGAAATGTAGGGGAGCAACATAGGAGCCCCCAAGTGCACACACCAACTGCCCCTGCACAAGGGGGGCCCACAACAGACACCCAAAGTACATCCCCACCCCCTTTCCATGGTGAGTTGAACCGCCATGTAAAGGCTGGCAGGGATCCAGCATCCTAATCAGGTGGGCCGTAATTGGCCTTGTGAACCTTCCACCTCCCCAGCCTGTCGGTGGTGGGTTCACTGTCATCGTAATCAGCCCCTGTGTATTCAATTTTAACCGTGACAATGATATAGCGACCTACTGCATCAGAACATTTGTTCAATATTTAAAGATGTAATCTTTCGCAAAAAAAATAAGTCACACCATTTTGTTTATTAGCTGTAGGGGAAGAAATAACAATACCATCCCACTTTTTCTTCATATAAGCCAACACTGTTTCATCATTATGAGTTTCCTGGATTAAACAAATGTCTGCTTTATTAAGCTTAACAGGATCTTTTAAACATTTAAAATTCAAAGAAGCTATTTTAACACTATTTGCATTAACCATATTTAAAGATGAAATAGAGAGGAAAGAAAAGGAAAAAATATGAAGAATAAAAAGTAGCACTAGAAATAAATGATTGGATAAAAAAGAATGACAAGAACAAACATGAAAAAATAAATAATACTGCTGAATCACACACACACATAAGCAAGAATGACCTACTTAGAAAACGCCCTCATAGCTAAGTTTTAGAAGAAAGCCAATTTATAAGGACAAATTATGGGAGCGCATTTAAGTATCAGGTCCATTGGTTTCCATGGAAAATGGAGATTGTTGTTCTAGAAAATCACAAAGCCCTTCCCAGGGTTGAAATGACTTAGAGAGGCCATCTTTCCATACCCACATGATACACTGGTCAAAAAGACCATATTTAAACTGTAAGGGGCAGATTTATAACGGACATGCGCCACTTTTATGCCGCCGTTGCGTCACTTTTGTGACGCAGCGGCGGCGTAAACCCTGCGCCATGTTGCGCCCCATTTACAACGTGACGCATCTAGGGAGATGCGTCACGTTGTAAAGCTTGCGCCACATGTGGGCGTACCTGCACAGGGGGGGGGCGTTCCGGCGCAGGAACGCCTCCGAAAAGTGGCTGAGTGAAATTTACAAGATTTCACTCAGTCACTTTTCCGGCCATGCTGCGTCAAAACCCTGCGGCTGCTTGAAGCAGGCGTAAGGATTGACGCAGCATTGTAACGATAGGGCACCCCCGAGCCGTGCTGGAGCTGCGTCGCGCTTGCGACACAACTCCAGCAATGCGCCAACCTTCCGCCATCAGATGCGTCACGCATCTGTTTATCCTTGCGCCGCGATGCGCTGCATTGTAAATGCGGCGCATCTATTGTGGCGCAAGGGTAAACTTTCGTGACGCATCTTCCCTAGCGCATCCATGCTGATTTGCAGGGATGCGCCAGGGAACATAAATCTGCCCCTAAGTTGTTAGCCGTGGTCATAGCTCTGTAAATTCTTGATGAATAAAGGTTTTATTACCATTCACCAGTCTCCACTAAAGATGGAATTTCCCTTGCTGCTTTACTGATTATCACCAAATGAGGATGGTGCAAAACTATTTGTCGACATTTGACATGATGAGGATTATGATGAGAAGAAATTCTATGTGCCTTGTCAATTTTGAATTTTTCTATAAACTTTAAATGTAAAAGACCAGGTAATAACTTCTCTAAATACTGTCAACAGTCATTTCCTTCTACTGCTTCTGGTAAATTAAAGAAGCAAAGCTTATAATGTTGATTACATTTTAAAAAATCAATTAGTTATTTGCTCAGTGGCTAAATATTTTCTGTCACAGGTGTTAAATTGACAATTTTGAATTTATTATCTTGAATTTTAATTATGTTATTTTTTCTTTGAAAGTCTAGCCATGTCTTTCCAAATATTTTTATTTTCTGATGCAATAGATTTGGTATTTAAACGCACAGCCTGTAACTCCTCCAAAAGAATGAAGGCTTATTTACATCAACATTTTTTAATTTTATTGGTGGCGGAGATGTAGTCTATTTTCACTAAGTATTTTTTCCTTCCATGTTTTCCTTTCTTTTTGGCTCAATTAATGATACTTAAATCAAGCCAAGTCTTAATCTGAAATATTAAAATAAAATAAATGATATTCACCACTTAAGAAGAATGTGCAGCTGCTAAAACCAGTTGTGGAAGGGGTTTTAGCCCTCAGCTGCATTCTTTCATGAAGCAAACTCCACCTTTCTGACAGGAACTGCTGCAGAGCTGGAACTGTGAGACCAGAGAAGAGCAGCTGAAGAGAAACAGCCTCAAGACCTTTCACAAAACGTCTCAATCCTCACCAAAATGAAGTGCAGGAATTTGAAAGCTGCCACATGATGAATAATGAAGGCAGAAGGAGCCTTCACCATATAATTGCTTGTTGTTAAAACTGGCTATTCAGAGTGATTATCAGGGGGAGGCCATCTGATCTCGTGCACCTGCGAGACTCTGGCTTTATAAATCTAGAGTAACGCAACACAGAACAAATCGCATGGTTGTATTACTCTGCATTGGGAAGGTGTTCCATAGGTGTTGCATGGGTGTTCCCATACAACTACAATGGTTTTTTATGCATTTCCTGATTAACGTGCCCTGCTCAGCTCAGGTAGCTCAGAGGCATGCTATCCTTGACGACAGTGTGATGACAGTGGCACGCTTCCCTGCCCTCCTGAGAGGCTGAGTGGAAACCACGACCCTGCCCAACATAGGAGTAATTAAAATTTAGATACCCCTTGCATGTGATTGACTCTGTTTGCATGTGATTACTGACAGTGACAGTGCATTGACACCGGGGCAAACATCCCATACATGTCCTGATGAAAGCCTGGGACATTATAGGCTATAGATATGGCCTGAAACATGTGGATGGCTAAGTGAGTGTCTTAGAACCATAATATCCTAGTGATCCCCCTAATACTTTTTAACCTAAACCCACTGTGATTGCGAATAAAGGGATACTTTTGATCAAAATGAAGTATTTTTATCTTTAAAATCCCCGGGTAGGTTATGTTCAAGTGCTCCCAGAGATACAGTTAATCCCATCCTGGCTTATAGGGACTTTTAGGGGCTGACACATGCCACTATTAGAGTGATTGAGAGTCATATATAAAGAAAATCATTATTTTCTTTATCCCTCTGTTTAGAAAAGTAATCTGATGCCTTTCAGTGGTGGAGGAATACCTTGTTGTGTTTAGAACCTTCTTCGGTACCCATGCCCTGGGTACCAGGGGTACCATTTACTAGGGTCTTAACTAAAAATGTGCCAATCATGGTACAGTTTTAGAATGGACATCTGGCACTGGAAAAGTGGTTAGCAGGGACCAGGTGCACTTACAGTTTGAAATTGCATCAGGCATCATGCAAGAATTGGGGCTAGCCATGCAAAAAGAGCCACTTTCCTACAGAAACTCCCTAAATGAAAGAGAATGAGACACACCTTTCCCTGGAGAGTCTTCATCGTCTAAGTAGAAGAACCTGGAAAGACCATCTGCTTTGGCATTGTCGGTCCCAGGTCGATTTTCCACTGTAAAGTTCATTCCCTGTAGAGATATGGACCATCTTAACAGTTTGGGGTTTTCTCCTTTAATTTACATGAGCCTTCGGAGAGGTCTGTGGCCGGTTTGGATAAGGAAGTAAGAACCAAACAGACATGGTCTCAAATTCTTCATAGAGCAAACCACAGCAAAGGCTTCCATCTCTATGGCATTCCAACGCTGCTCTCTGGGGAGAAGCCTCCTGCTTATGAAAGCAACTGATTCGTTGTGGCCATCATTACTGGTCTGAGATAGGACCGCTCCTATCCCATGTTCAGAGGCATCTGTCTACACTATGGCATTGCTTCTTTCAAGGTGTCAAAAGCCTTTTGACAGTTCACTGTCTAGTTGAACTTTTTCAGCATTTTCTTAGAAGTCAATTCAGTGAGGGAGGCCATCATGGACCCATATTCCTGCACAAACCGCCTGTAGTAAAAAGCCAAGCCAAGGAATGATGCTGACTTGGGTCTGAGTGGTTGTAGCTTCCCAATCCAGAATGGTCTGTATTTTGGTCTGTCGTGGCTGAACTCGGCCTCCATCTACAAGGTGGCCCAAGTACACAACCTTGCCCTGCCCTATCTGGTCCTTACTTGCCTTGATAGTGATGTTGGCTCTCTGCAGACCCTCCAGACCCCTTTGGAGGTAGATCACGTGGCCTTGCCAGGTGGAGCTAAAGACAGCACTATTGTCAAGATATGCTGTGCTATAGGCCTCCAATCCAGCAAGGACGTTGTTTACCAACCTCTGAAAGGTAGTGGGGGCATTCTTCAAACCAAAAGGCATCACAGTGACCAGGAGGTGCCCATCGGGAGTGGAAAATGCAGATTTTTCTTTGACCCCAGTGATCAGACCTATCTGCCAATAGCCTGATGTGAGACCAAAGGTGCTCAGATATGTGGCTGCCCCTAACCTGCCAATAAGCTTATCAGCTTTTGGGATTGGGTGTGCATCAGTTTCCTTGACGGCATGGAAGCCCTTTTAGTCCAAACAAACTCGAATGTCTTTCTTTCCACACTGGGAATGAGGCTTGGGGAATAACACAACTGTGCTGGCCCAGAGGCTCTCTGAGGATTTGATGACACCCAAATCCAGCATCTTGCTTACCTCAGCTTTGAAGCTTTCTTTGACATGGTCAGACTGTCTGTATTTTTAGTTTTTGACAGGTAGGCTGTCACCAGGTTTGACGTCATGTCCACACCAGTTAGTCTGACCAGGGGTCACTGAAAAGAGCTCAGCAAACTGGTTGAGGGCTTGCCTGCAACCAGTCTGCTGTTAGACAGTGAGGGTGTCAAAAAAGACCACTCCATCAACTGACCCATCTTTAGGTTTGGGCGAAAGGAGATCAGGGAGTGGCTCACTCTCTGCCTGCTGTTCCACATCTGTGACCATGAGCATGGTCACATAAGCCACATCATTGTAGGGTTTCAGGCAAGGGTGGGCGTAGTGGGCGTAGTGGGGCTACGTGGAGCAGCGCGTAGTGTGGCAAAATCTACGCACACTTGTGCGCTCCGCGTAGCCCCACTACGCACTGCCCACCCGCCCGCCCTAATTTAAAAATAATTAAAATAAGTTTAAAAGTAAATATAAACCTCTTACCTTAAGCGCGGCGTCCCGGGGCTCCCTCTTCTTGCTGATGGTAACTTCTTCACGCAAATGCGCATGCACGGACGCCCGCGCATGCGCATTTCTCGCGAGGAATGCGCATGCGCGAGGCGTCCGCGCATGCACATTTGCATGAAGAAGTTACCGCCGCGCTGAAGGTAAGAGGTTTATATTTACTTTAACCTTATTTTAATTATTTTTAAATTAGGGCGGGCGGGAGGCGGATGGCGGGCAGCTCTGCTTCGCTACGGTGTGTGCGTAGCGCTGCCTGCTTTGCCTACTTCGTAAATGGCGAAGCAGGCAGTGCTACGTGCACTCCGTGGGCGAAGCGGAGCATGACGCCCAGGGTTAGTTTCAGGCGATTTACATGGTTGTATGACATAATTTCGACAGACAGAATATCGACCTACAAATATATCGCAACAAAAATATCGATGTCAAGAATATCCACATCCTATCTACAACATGGTAAGTACAAAAATATCGAAAATTAAATATCGATGTCAAAAATATCGTTATTAAAAATATCGTTTTTCTTTTACTTTAAAAATATATGTAAAATAAACCAAATTATACTTAGAAATTAAATAAACATAATTAAATATATTGTATAATATTTAAAATGTATAATTAATATATATAATTTAATAAAACTTTAATTAAACATGAACATATTATATATAATATATATACTTACTGAATAATTAATTTTACTAATAATTTCTGTAACGTATAAATTATTAAATGTTTTTAAAAATTACCAATATATCTATACACATAAAATAATAACATTAATACATATTTAATAATTACATATAGCAAATAATAATCAATATTTTTAATGTGATTAATTTTTATTAATAATGATATATTACAATAGCAAAAAAAATACAAAACATATGAAATATCAGACACAATAAAACTACTAGTCCAACTCCAACAAAAACAACAATAAGGAAAATATTGGATACCATAGGGGTAAAAATTACTATTCCAACTCCAAAGAGTGCAACAGTAGGGAAAGCGTTGGATAGCGTAGGGTTAAAATTACTATTCCAACTCCAGAGAGTGCAATGGTAGGGAAAGCGTTGGATAGCGTAAAGGTAAAAATTACTATTCCCACTCCAGAGAGTGCAACAGTAGGGAAAACGTTGGATAGCGTAGGGGTAAAAATTACTACTCCAACTCCAAAGAGTGCAACAGTACGGAAAGCGCTGGATAGCGTAGGGGTAAAAATTACTATTCCAACTCCAGAGAGTGCAACAGTAGGGAAAGCGTTGGATAGCGTAGGGGTACAAATTACTATTCCCACTCCAGTAAGTGAAACAGTAGGGAACGCGCTGGATAGCGTAGGGGTAAAAATTACTATTCCAACTCCAAAGAGTGCAACAGTAGGGAAAGTGTTGGATAGCGTAG
This sequence comes from Triturus cristatus, assembly GCF_964204655.1. Classification (NCBI taxonomy): domain Eukaryota; kingdom Metazoa; phylum Chordata; class Amphibia; order Caudata; family Salamandridae; genus Triturus; species Triturus cristatus. The sequence goes on along the minus strand of NC_140582.1, from coordinate 875,181,848 downwards.
GGGTAAAAATTACTATTCCAACTCCAGAGAGTGCAATAGTAGGGAAAGCGTTGGATAGCGTAAGGGTAAAAATTACTATTCCCACTCCAGAGAGTGCAACAGTAGGGAAAGTGTTGGATAGCGTAGGGAAAAGAATTGCTATTCCAACTCCAGAGAGTGCAATAGTAGAGAAAACGTTGGATAGTGTAGGAGTAAAAATTACTATTACCACTCTAGTGAATCCAACAGTAGGGAAAGCGTTGGATAGCGTAAGGGTAAAATTTACTATTCCCACTCCAGAGAGTGCAACAGTAGTGAAAACGCTGGATAGCGTAGGGGTACAAATTACCATTCCCACTCCAGTAAGTGAAACAGTAGGAAAAGCGCAGGATAGCGTAGGGGTAAAAATTACTATTCCCACTCCAGTAAGTGAAACAGTAGGGAAAGCGCTGGATAGCGTAGGGATAAAAATTACTATTCCAACTCCAGAGAGTGCAACAGTAGGAAAAGCGCTGGATAGCGTAGGGGTAAAAATTACTCTTCCAACTCCAGAGAGTGCAACAGTAGGGAAAGCGTTGGATAGCATAGGGGTACAAATTACTATTCCCACTCCAGTAAGTGAAACAGTAGGGAAAGCGCTGGATAGCGTAGGGATAAAAATTACTATTCCAACTCCAAGGAGTGCAACAGTAGGGAAAGCGTTGGATAACGTAGGGGTAAAAATTACTATTCCAACTCCAGAGAGTGCAATAGTAGGGAAAGCGTTGGATAGCGTAAGGGTAAAAATTACTATTCCCACTCCAGAGAGTGCAACAGTAGGGAAAGTGTTGGATAGCGTAGGAGTAAAAATTACTACTCCAACTCCAAAGAGTGCAACAGTAGGGAAAGCGCTGGATAGCGTAGGGGTAAAAATTACTATTCCAACTCCAGAGAGTGCAACAGTAGGGAAAGCGTTGGATAGCGTAGGGGTACAAATTACTATTCCCACTCCAGTAAGTGAAACAGTAGGGAAAGCGCTGGATAGCGTAGGGGTAAAAATTACTATTCCAACTCCAAAGAGTGCAACAGTAGGGAAAGTGTTGGATAGCGTAGTGGTAAAAATTACTATTCCAACTCCAGAGAGTGCAATAGTAGGGAAAGCGTTGGATAGCGTAAGGGTAAAAATTACTATTCCCACTCCAGAGAGTGCAACAGTAGGGAAAGTGTTGGATAGCGTAGGAGTAAAAATTACTATTCCCACTCCAGAGAGTGCAACAGTAGTGAAAACGCTGGATAGCGTAGGGGTACAAATTACTATTCCCACTCCAGTAAGTGAAACACTAGGGAAAGCGCTGGATAGCGTAGGGTTAAAAATTACTATTCCAACTCCAGATAGTAAAACAGTTGGGAAAGCACTGGATAGCATAGGGATTCTATAAACATAATAACCAATTAAATAATTAGTTATAAAAAAATAGCATATTAATAATTATTTTACACAATATGTATTATTAAATACCAATTATTTAAAATAAATATTTATATAAATAACTGTAAATTACATCCCACACTATTCCCCCTTTAACACACAACACACTACACATACAAAATACACAATACATTTAAATATCAGTTTATCTATTATTTACAATTAATAATACATTCTTTATAATTAATATACTTATTATTTACAAATTTATACATATTAACTACCAAATTACAATTATTCACAAATTAATTATTATTTAACAATACATTAATTAGCAATAACAACAAAGAACATGAAATAATAAATTATTTATATTTGCTATATTTAACGTACTAATAACAATTAATTACCAATTAATAATTAATTAACAAATAATTATTATTAATTACAAATAATTAAAAATTATCAGTAATTATTTGAATTTAATTACATCCCACCCTATTCCCCTATAAAACCACAACCCACTACACATAAAAATTCACATAATTAATTTAAGCATCAATTAATCACTTAATAAAATTAAATCATCAATTAATTAGTAATTAACACCTAATTAATTAACACTACCAATAAAGAAATATTAATATTAAACTAATTATAACTTATATAATTAACCAATTAATACAATTAATTTACAATTAATAACTAATTAACAATTAATTCATCAATTAATATATTTAATTAACAATTAGTAATTAATTAACAATTAATTAATCATAAATACCAATTAAACAATACATATTAATTAATTAATTATAATTAAATTACTTCCCACCCTATTCCCCTATAAACCCACAACCCGCTCTGATACTAAAACGCTAAATTATATTTTAAATAATTATTAATCTCTAAACATTTATTTTTAAATGTATTAAAATACATTACAATAATCTTTCACATACAAATAAAATACATATTAAAATACATTACACTAATAAAATATCGATATTCTTGACATCGAAATTTTTGATTACGATATTACTTACATCTATATTAATGACTTCGATATTATTAACTTCGATAATACTTACCTTGGGGTCGATATTCTGTCCATCGATATTCTTGACTTCGATATTCATTACCTACGATATTTACAACTCGATATACTTGTAGGTCGACATTTAAAACTCGATATTTAGACTGCTCACCGATTTACATGTAGCCCTCTCTTGGGGTTTCTACATATGCCGAGTTCAACTAAACAGGTTAGCTCCCCTCTTCTCTCAAGGATTGGGTAGGGCCCACTCTATTGTTCTAGAGGGCCCTAGGTGCCAGAGGCTCAAATACCCACATCCCTGGTTGGAACTCCACCATGGCAGACTTTAGGTCATACAGAGCTTCTGGATCTCTTTGATGGCCTCAAGGTTTTTGTTTGCTTTTTTCATGTACTCAGCCATCCTGGAACAAAATGCCAAGTACATAAAACCAAACGTACTGTTTTGGTTCCTGGAGGGTTCACTCTCATCCTTCCTTGACAAGATCGAAGGGTCCTTCTACAGGGTGGCCAAACAAAAGTTCAAAGGAGGAAAATCCTACTCCCTTTTGTGTCACCGCTCTGTAAGCAAAAAGCTGGCATGGTAGTAGAACATCCCATCTCCTTCTGAGCTTTTCAGGGAGTCCACCAATTATACATTTTTGGGTCCTGTTAAATCTTTAAACACGCCCATTTGTTTGTGGGTGTTATGGTGTAGTGAACGTATAGGTCACCCCACACTCAGCTCACACGTGTTTCAAGTGTGCAGACATGAAGTCGATACCTCTATCTGATACTACCTCCTTAGGAAAGCCAACCCTAGTAAAAATACCAAGGAGGACCTTAACCGCTGCTGGTGCAGTGGTGGTCCTTAGGGGAATGGCTTCAGTGTACCTAGTGGCATTATCCACTACCACCAGAATCAATATATTCCCTTATGCTGTTGGAGGGTCCAGGGGACCAACGATGACAATCCCTACCGTTTTGAAGGGTAACACAATCACTGGTAGTAAAATTAAGGGGGCCTTCAGGTGGCTACCAATCTTGCTATTAGCCTGTTGGGAAACTCCTTTATCTTCAGGAACATCCCTGGCTAGTAGAAATAGTTAACTAACTGATTTCTAGTTTTGGTCTGGCTAATATGCTCTGCTAGGGGAATATCATGGGCCAATTTTAGGAGAAACTCTCTAAACGTCTGAGGTACTACCACTCTCCTAGTGATATCCGGTTTGGGGTCTATGGCCTCAGTATATGTGAGTCCCTCCTCCCAATAGGTCTGGTAGGAACCACTGACACCTCCCTTTTCCTGATCAGAAGCTTGCTGCCTAAGGCTTTCAAGAGCACAACATGTTCATTGTACCTGGTCCAATTCTTTCCTAGAAGTCCTCCCTGGTCCTAAGAGCTGTGCAGTGTAAGGCCCAAGCTACTAAGGCTCAGTTTCCTCTGGGGCTGACAAGTCTTCTCCCTATGGAGAGTGGACTTGATCTGGTGTCTGTTTTGAAGCTGGTCCCCAGTCTTGCACCGTTTTCTCTTGGAAGGTTGGTGATAGACCTGGCATATTTTGGCGTGTTTCCCCTGTCTTTTTGCTTTCTGACCTCCCAGTATTGACTCTGTTTTTGCTGGTTAGTGTCTTTGAACACTTTCTGACTGCTGTTCAGGATTAAAGTGCAAGTGCCCCTGTTGTAAATTGTTATTATGGATTGGTGTTTCCATGATTGGCATATTTGATTTACTGGTAAGCTCCTAGTAAAGTGCACTGAGTGCCAGGGCCTGTAAATCAAATAATACCAGTGGGCCTGTAGCACTGATTGTGCCACCCTCATGAGTAGCCCTGAAAAGGTATCTCAGATCCCCCCACTGCAGTGTCTTGCGAAGTTTGTAACTGCCATGTCGACCTGGCAAGTGCACCCACTTGCCAGGCCCTAATCTTCCTTTTCTTACATATAAGTCACCCCTAGAGTAGGCCCAAGGTACTCCTGTGGCCAGGGTGCTGTGTAAGTTAAAGGTAGGACATGTACTGGTGTGTGTGACATGTCCTGGTTACAGTGTATTTAGTTTTTCACTATGGAAAGGCTAACTGTCCTATAGGATAGAATGGGAGTTTACTTATAACATACTAAAAGCATACCTTCCCATTGGGACAAGATAGGAAAATTGAGTTTAGTATGCCTGGACCTTTTAGTAAAGATGATTTTAATGTTCTGTGTTTGAAAATACCACTTATAGAAAGTAGGCAGTTTCTTGCTTGGCCATTCTGTGTGCCTCTGCTGGATTTGTGGATTCACTGTCTGGCTTTAGGGCAACAGGGGTTGGGGATGCACATTCTTTTCAGACAGCCACTGGGATGGTCTAGGTGTGTCTTGCCTTTCCTGCATGAGTCAGGGCTGGGCTGAATAGAACTGGGCTGAATTTAGAGTAGTGGGAGGAGATTTCCTTGTACCTGAATGGGCCTGGTCTGCATTGGTCAAGGCTGTCTCCACCTCCTGCCGGAAGCGGGGCCAAAGAGGACAACACTGGATTTTGCTGAGCACAGACACTCTCTGCAAATAGAGAACAAAGGAATTTTGAGTGTAAATATTGGGGTCCAGACCCCAGAACTTTAGAACTCCCTGGAATCAAGGAACCTGATAAGGAGAAGAGCTGGAAGAGCTGCCAGGAGGAGTACTGCCCCTTTGCTCTGTTGTCGCTTTGTTGAGTTGGCCTGCAGTTCCTGCTTCTAACTTGGGCAGTGAGTGGACTGAACTTTCTCTAACTTGTTGCTGAGTATCTCCAAGGGATTGTAACTGAGCTTGCCTCCTGTTCACGAAGTCTCAGGGACAGCAAAGACTTCACCCACCTCAGGAACCGTGGGTTTCAGTTGCCGCAGAGGAGGAAAAGCAGCCGATGTCATCCACGACTCTGTCGCTGACTCCGTGTCCTGAAGGCGCCACCTTGGTCACACTGATGACGACGACCGACGCCATTCGCCTTTGCCACCAAGCCGCTACTTGCACTGTGACCTCTGGGCACTGCATTGTGCACCACCTCGCTTCACCTCGCTGCCCTGATCTCACGGACGCCTTCACTGCCATCTGTCAGCACCGCATCTAGCACCACCCTGCTTTGCACTACAGCCCTGGTCTCACAGATGTCGCTGGATGACCATCACCAAGCCTCTGCCTGCACCATGACATGAGGACAGCGCTCGGTGCACCGCTACACTTCACATCGCAAACGTGATGGTGAGCCCCATCTGTTGCATCCACTGCAATGATAAAAGGTAATGTTTACGAGTCTGTTGGCCCTAATGCTGACCTGCCCCGACTCGCTCAGCAAGAACTGTTGGATTCTGTCATTTTCAACATCGCAGTAGCACCGGACGGAGCTACCAACTTCAAGGGACTGCATTTTTAAAGTTATTTTTGTAAATTGCATATTTTGAAGTACTGTATGTTAGATTTTTGTCATATTGGTCTTGTTTTGTATATTTAAAAATATTAGATATTTTTCTAAACTGGTGTGGTGTTCTTTTGTAGTGTATTACTGTTGGTTATGTGCAAACGCTTTACACACTGCTTCTGAGATAAGCCTGACTACTCGTGCCAAGCTTCCAAGGGGAGAGTAGGGGTTATTTTAGGAGTGTAACTCCTTTACCCTGACTAGGAAGAAGGGTCCCTACTTGGAAAAAGATGCAAACCATTGCCAACCAGAGACCCCCACTTATAACAGTTGGTCAATCCTTTCAGGATCCAACACTTCTTTTTTACCTTGGATTTTGCTGTGTGCCCTTGTTTTTACACACACTCATTCAGGTATCCCAGCATTGCTGCATTGGTTTTCTTCTGTACCTCAGCCAATTGTAACCAAGCAGACACTGTACAGGTATAGCAGAAGATTCCACTACCCTTTTGAGGTCACTAACTCCTCCCCAATCTAAGGTTACCATGGAGGAGGTGTGAAACATCTACACCCAGTGAATATATTGTTTCTGTCCTCCGAGAACGCATGATGTTACCCCATGAGGTCAGAAATATGTCTGGTGGTGACAGGCTGGTGAAAACCAGCCAGAGACCTCACAAGTGTTTGGTTAGTTTCAGGGGACCCTCTAAAAGGGTCTCCTGTGTGAATTTAGTATGGGATCCCAAACAATTCAGAAGTGTCCCATTCCACCCAAGGCCAATGAATATTTGTAATATATGGGAGACTCAGGGTCTCTCTTCACATTCTGTGGGGGGAGAGGCACAATTTTACATTACACCACTGTTCTTCACACCTAAAAACATAAGGGGGATAAGAGCATTACACGAGTTAAACTTCTAGTAACCATAAAATGCTGATCTGCCATGAAATGAATCATCTGTAGCCAAGAGTACTTATGTATATTACTGGAGAACTAACAATTATATGTTATGTCTTCACAATCAAAATTTACAGCATATTTTTGGAATAATGTTTTAATCATATTTCCAGTTTTATCCATTAACTCATTTTACTCCATAACAGATCTTTCAAGTACACAATGACCTGGCCTTAATGGTCATCATTTGTCAAGAAAAGTAAACATTTCATACGTATGATCTCACTCTCATGTTGCAATAGGCATTACAACAAACAAATGATGGACGGAATGCTGACAATGCAGACATTCTCCCCCAGTCAAGAGATCTGGGTTAAATCCATCGTTCTTTTGCCCACTACGCCACCCCAGTTCAGACATGGCCATATGCAAATCAGTCTTGACCCTGTGCCTCATGGGAACAGTCCAGCCCGAACTGCCAAGCCATGTCTTCCCTGGACCGGAATCAAGCATCCTAGGACCGGTTTCTGGCTATCAGCCGTCATCAGCCAGGATAGCTTGACTCCAGTGGCGTAGTGAGCACGGATCCCACGTCTGGGGATACCCATCCCACTTAGGGCGAAAAGCGTTACAACAAACAAATGATGGACGGAATGCTGACAATGCAGACATTCTCCCCCAGTCAAGAGATCTGGGTTAAATCCATCGTTCTTTTGCCCACTACGCCACCCCAGTTCAGACATGGCTATATGCAAATCAGTCTTGACCCTGTGCCTCATGGGAACAGTCCAGCCCGAACTGCCAAGCCATGTTTTCCCTGGACAGGAATCAAGCGTCCTAGGACCGGTTTCTGGCTATCAGCCGTCATCAGCCAGGATAGCTTGACTCCAGTGGCGTAGTGAGCACGGGTCCCATGTCTGGGAATACCCATCCCACTTAGGGTGAAAAGCGTTACAACAAACAAATGATGGACGGAATGCTGACAATGCAGACATTCTCCCCCAGTCAAGAGATCTGGGTTAAATCCATCGTTCTTTTGCCCACTACGCCACCCCAGTTCAGACATGGCCATATGCAAATCAGTCTTGACCCTGTGCCTCATGGGAACAGTCCAGCCCGAACTGCCAAGCCATGTCTTCCCTGGACCGGAATCAAGCATCCTAGGACCGGTTTCTGGCTATCAGCGCCGTCATCAGCCAGGATAGCTTGACTCCAGTGGCGTAGTGAGCACGGGTCCCACGTCTGGGAATACCCATCCCACTTAGGGCGAAAAGCGTTACAACAAAAAAATGATGGACGGAATGCTGACAATGCAGACATTCTCCCCCAGTCAAGAGATCTGGGTTAAATCCATTGTTCTTTTGCCCACTACGCCACCCCAGTTCAGACATGGCCATAGGCAAATCAGTCTTGACCCTGTGCCTCATGGGAACAGTCCAGCCCGAACTGCCAAGCGATGTCTTCCCTGGACCGGAATCAAGTATCCTAGGACCGGTTTCTGGCTATCAGCCGTCATCAGCCAGGATAGCTTGACTCCAGTGGCATAGTGAGCACGGGTCCCACGCCTGGGAATACCCATCCCACTTAGGGCGAAAAGCGCTACAACAAACAAATGATGGACAGAATGCTGACAATGCAGACATTCTCCCCCAGTCAAGAGATCTGGGTTAAATCCATCGTTCTTTTGCACACTACGCCACTCCAGTTCAGACATGGCCATATGCAAATCAGTCTTGACCCTGTGCCTCATGGGAACAGTCCAGCCCGAACTGCCAAGCCATGTCTTCCCTGGACCAGAATCAAGCATCCTAGGACCGGTTTCTGGCTATCAGCCGTCATCAGCCAGAATAGCTTGACTCCAGTGGCGTAGTGAGCACGGGTCCCACGTCTGGCAATAAGCATGGCACTAATTATAGACACTTACCTTCTATACATACACTAGCTGCATCAAAAGCTGATTTAAAATCAACAAAACAAATGCACAATGAATATGCCTCTCACATATTGCGCATTATATAATTAATGAAACGATTGTATATAGGATTGATTGGGTATTAATCACACTTGCCCTCTTGAAATTAGCTGTGAGGTGTTGTTGCTGTCCTCAACTCCTTGCATCAAGAGCTATGCAACAAATTGAAGCCTCATTTAAAAATGAAATAGGCTGATTAGCTGTAAGAATCTTGGAATTAACAAGCCTTGCCAGTAGTCCAGAATCTTGTATGTAACAGAAATGTGTGTAAAACAGGAAAAAAACATTTTCATCCAAATCTCAGGATCGTTCTGTACATACAATACTGAGTAGTATTGTTCCATCGTTTTTATCTTATACAGACACTCACATGCTGCCTGAGCCTTCTTTTATGTTTCTTGTTATGTAAGTCTTTGGACACAGGCTTGTGTCCCATTGTTAATAATCCACATATTTTGTGCATTCTATATAATTGCATATTAAACTGCCTTTTTCCGGCTGGATCAAAGGCACTAATATAGTACCGATTGGGGCTATACTCATTTAATGTCTAAATCATTGTTCCTCTCAGGGACCACTGTCTTTTGAAACAAGTGGATTCCCAAGGTCCCTGACCGATCTAATTTGGGTTCCCTTGTTCTTTATAAGTATCTATCAGATACAGCACATTCCTGTCCTTTCCCCCTGCGCTGGCGCACAATGGGCGTGGTCCACACCACAGAATACTCTACGGGATCAACACACAATTTTTCTTCATTATATACTGTCGCCGCAATCAATACTTTGGATCGTTGTTACGGGTGGATTGACTCCGTGTGTCCATTCCTATTGGTTACAGATCATTATTATGCTTCACGACAGACCTATCAGGACGCTACTGAAGGATATTTTATGATAACTATGATACCATTACTGTCACAGTGCTGAAGAAGTTGAGATATGAAATACCACATGATGAAACACATGTTGGCTGTATCAAGCAGCATTGTTGATGAATCCAGCTCCATTATTGACAAGGCTGTATAAAGCTACATTGTTGATGAAATCTACACATATCACGTGGATTGTGGCATATGGATTACTGGCTGAATTAAGAACTTGGATTGAACTTTGATCCTGAACTGGTGTCTACGGATTAAAAGTGGACTAAACACCTGCAATTTTGAGATTATTATTGACAATCTATCACTGTGTGCCCAGAAAGGATTTTGTGCTCCAACTCAGAGAAGAGCCAGCTGGCCTGAAGAAACAGGTTTACCCTGCTTGGAACATAGAGCAGCAAATCTTATTCAGTGGGGTCAGAGCAAGAAGGTATCCAACCTTCTGGATCCCTCTTTGGATAAAGCCTGTAACCTTTTCCAGCTGGAGAAATCTGAGAGTCCCAAACTAGACATTTTGACCAGGAGCCCAAATTATCAGATCAATGCAACAACGGCTCTGAGTGCGATATTTGACTTCACCCACTCAGACTTTACCTATCAAAATCAGTGGCTTCATCAAGATCTCACCGTTGCCATTTTGCAGACTAAGAGAGAAGGTAAACTCCTTGACTGTGTTATCCCACTTCGTTTATCCAACCTCATGATCTTTGGTGTTCAGTCTCCAAGTGCACCTAGGTCCTGGTCTACCATGACCATAGACTGGACTTAGTTTGTTTTGGTGCTATTTTCACTTAAAACTTCAAATGTTTATTTTTCCAATTCCCCTTTTGGATTGTTGTCATTTTTGTGCTATTTAGTTTATTATCATTCTTTATTTTATGGTGTGCTTACTTACTGTTTTGATACTGCTTAAATACTTTACACATTACCTGAGAGTTATGCTTGTCTCCCGTGTGCCACAGCTACATGAGGGGTGACAGTCAGTTAATTTTGTGACTTTTGGAGTTCACTCTGGTGGGATAGTGTTAATTATTAACTTTGTTACAGTTTCTAGTTTCTTAGGCAAAAGTACCTTTATGACATTTATAGTAGACCATTTCCTTTTTGAAATCACAGTGTTTGGTGCCTAAAGGTGAAGCAAATTTTAACTAGTTCTATTATTCTTTATTTCCTTCAGTGGCTATAGTTGTCATTTCAATTAAGTATGGAATGTTGTTCTGTCAAGCAGCAAAACACCAACTTCACAAGAGCCATTTGAAGGGGACATGATCTCATGTTATCTAAAAGGATAAGAGCAGCAACCTTTCTTTTACATCATCTATCAGATATATTTCTCAGTCCATAGCTGGATGGAAAGTTATTCTGAAATCAGGAAGAGAATGAGGTTCCTGTTTTCTATGGGTTCAACCTAGGAAAGGAGGCTGACTTCAGCCACTTTGGATAAAGCATATGGCAAGGTTTGAAGTCAAGTAGGACAGAAAGCATTGAAAATAAGGGTTGCGGTTTAGAGGAACATATACAGGGACCAGAACATTTCTGCTGACTAGTGAATTGGATAACTATGTCACACTACCACCAACTCATCATAAAATTCCTGAAAGAAAACAAAAGAATATGAAATAATCCTGCCTGACTTACCTATCAAGAAGTCTGAGGTGTAAGTTGACTCCTCCTGTCCACTTGGATACAGGTACTGGATCTGTCCGCCCAAGCTCAGCAGGTTGCATGCCTCTCACTAACATATAAACAATAAAGACAGAAGAATTGCCCATCCAGTGTGGAAGAATCATATTCCCATTTTACAGTTTACTCTAATGGATCCTGTTGTATGCCCTAGATGAAAAAAAACCTGGGCTCTTGGAGCTTTTGTGGAGTGCTGGGGAGGTCTGGTTGAGACAAGAAGTGATTTTTGTCAGCATCTTCAAGATATTGTAAATCTTGCCTGCTGCAGTAAGAAATGGTAGTGAGGTCTGTCTCACCCTTGGATATGTTACTGAAGTTCACAGAAGAGTTTCAGGAATGTTTAAGCCTCGGAAGGGCCCATGGTCACCCAGCCTATGTGACCAAGAATAGTCTACTGGTAAATTTTCATGTTCTTTTGTGGGGCCATTTTAGGGTTTTACACATAGATTATTAGTGATTTCAATCTGTCAACAGTCTGTCATTCATTGATATTGTCTTCAAAATTAAATACATGAATGCTTCTAGCTGGTATCGCGCTTGAAGATAACAGAGATTACAATTTAAAGTCCTGAGAAGGTGAATAATCTGTGGGATCTGGATTCACCAAGTGATTCCCACAGTTTCTTCCCGGTTCCAGCAATTTAACACAGATATTTACCACTTGCTCTGAGCAGGTCATTAATACCTGAGTGGGCCAGTGCAGGTTGGAAGGTGTCATGCAGGTGAGGAGAGCCTAATGGATCTGATGAAGATAGTAAGTGTCTAGTGGAATTATTGTTAGCTTCCTTGGGCCTTGGAGAGGGCAGACAAGGGCCAGGCTGTACCTCAGCCAGCAGCCTCAGTGTCTCAATGCCGGTAAAATAACCACTGAAGATATGCACAGAGTTAACTTGTGTCTGGCGTATCTATACCCAATAGTTTCAGATCTAGAAACAATAGTTAACTCATGGTTACAGTATAGCCACTTTAGCACCACACGTATTGGCTCACTGGGGCTGCCTTTTCCTTTTAGCCTTTAACCAAATGCTGCTAGTGGGCTTGCTGCACTGATTGTGCCACCCATTCAAGCAGCCTAGCAAAAGGGTCTCAGGCCTGCCATTGCAGTGTCTGTGTGCAGTCTGGTACTGCCATGTCAACCTGGCAAGTGCACCAACTTGCCAGGCCCTAACCTTCCCTTTTCTTACATGTGAATCACCCCTCATTTATGCCCAAGGTATACCTGTGGGCAGGGTGCAGTGTATGTGAAAGGTAGGACATGTCCTGATGTGTGTGGCATGTCCTGATCGTGAAATACTGCCAATTTCATGTTTCACTATTGAAAGGCTATCTGTCCCATAGTGTAGAATGGAAGTTCATTTATAACTTTCTTAAATATAACCTCCCATTGAGGCAAGATAGAAAGGTAAAGTTAAGTATGCCTGAACTCAGCATATAAAGATGCATCATTTGGTAAGGATGATTTTTACATTCTGTGTTTGAAAATACCACTTTTAGAAAATAGGTATTTTCTTGCTTACCCATCCTGTGTGCCGCATCTAGATTTGTGTGTTGACTGTCTGTCTTTGGAGTGACAGGGGCTGGGTATTTGCATTCTGTTAAGACAGCCACTTGGGGGGAGAGGGGAGGTGTGTCCTGCCTTTCCAGTGTGATTCGGGCTAGGCTAAATAGACCTGGGATGCATCCAGAGTAGGGGACTTATTTCACACTTGAATGGGCGTGGTCTGCTTTAGACAATGCTGTCTACACCTCCTGCCAGGAAGCTGCACGGGAGAACAAATGAATGTGTGCTGTAAAAAGTGAGGCCCAGACCCCAGACTTTCAGATTACTTCTGGAATTCAAGAGGACTCTTTGCCAAGGAGAAGAGCTGGAGAAACTGAAGGAGAAGTACTACCCCTTTGCTACTTGGCGATGGCCTGCAGTAGCTTTTGCTGCTAAGGAGAGGATAAAGACTTTGCTATGTGCTGTGTCTGTTGCTTGAGGAAGATCTCCAAGGGCTTGAAGTAGAGCTTGCCTCCTATTTTGAAGTCTCAGGGATACAAAGACTTCACCACCAGCTTCCCTGAACTTCCTTGCTGGGACTTCTGACCTGCCAGGAGGTGCCTGTTGCTGAATTGGGCCTCTGGGGGTTGTTCCTGCAGTTGTGAGTTGGAAAAGAAATGCAACTTCAAGAAGCGCAATGCATCAGCACCGGTGTATGATGCACCGCCAAAGAAACCAATGCAGCACCGGGCCAAGGCTCTAGAAATCACCACACACAGCATCGAGTGCAGTGATCTATTAAGTCTGAGATCACTGCACCGATTCTGACGCATGCCCTGCTATGCGGCAGCAAGAACCAACGCAACGTGGGACCTCAGCTGAAGAAAGCAACTCAGCGCCATTGCCGCATTGAGAGCTAACTCATCCCCAATATCCCACCCATCCCACTGCCAAGTCTGCAAGAGCTCCGGGGTTGCAGTAATAAACTGATGCATCACCTCCCTGCTCAGTAAGAAACCGATGCATCACCTTCCCTTCAGTAAGGAACTGACACATCACCTCCCCTGCGTGGGAGTAAGGAACTGATGCATCCCCTCCCCTGATGCAAGAAACCAACGCATCACCTTCCCTGGGCATAAGGAACCGACACATCACCTTCCCTGCAGCTGTTTATGTTTGTGACTGTGACGCATCCAAGGTACTTTGTGTTAAAAGTGTCGCAACTTTAGTTTGCTATAGACAGAACTGTTTCTACCTTTTAAAAGTCATATTTTGATAAAAAATATTGTGGATTTTTGTCATTTTGGTTTTGTTTGGTTTAGATAAAGATTACGTATTTTTCTAAACTGGTGTGGTGTCAATTTGTAGTGTTTTCACTGCATGACTGTATGTGTACACAAATGCTTCACATACTGCCTCTGAGATAAGCCTGTCTGCTCGTGCCAGGCTACAAAGAGGGTTAACAAAGGTTATTTTAGAAATGTATCCCCCTTACCCTGACTAGGAAGAAGAGTCCCTACTTCGACAAAGGTGCAAACGATTGACAACTGTAGACTCCCATTTCTAACAATCGGAAACTAAGCAAAGATGTTTTTGTCAAACATTCTTGAAAATTCATGACTCAGGCTGATGGTCATGGATATGCATGTTGCTAACATGACTAAAATGTTTGGCTATTGCATAATCATGTTGTGCCTTGCTATTTTGTATATGCATTTGCATACAGTGCATATCTCTTTTTGCCAACTGGTTGTATGTTAAACATTGAAAACAATCTACATGTTTATTGATCCATTGGGGTCCAACTTAAAAACTTCTATAAATATATGCAGCCACTGAAGTGCCACCTTACCTTACAAAACTGTCTACTGAAGTAGTTAGCACTATCTGGGGTCACAGAGAAAAGGAATGTTCTGTTTTGTACACACTGTGGTGTACTTGATATCTTTTTGTATGACTCCTCGTCTCTGGTGTCATCCATGTCTGTGCCCAGCACCAAGGTGCTTGAAACCTAATATGACGGCAGTTATATCACCCTTCAGTGTCCACAGATGTTCTGTATGTTCATTGCAGGGCATTTCATTTTTTCCTTCTTCCCATTGTAGTTTTACATTTCAAAAAATGCAGCTGAACATCCTCTTTGATCAAGTCAGATTGTGTGCCCACTTGTATTCTGATTTAATGCAAGTATTCTCACTGTTCACAATTCTTCAGAAGGTTTTCCCCACATGATTGTGTTGGGTGTACGTGAATATTAAAAATACTATATATTGAAGTTTATTGCTTCCCATATCTATGTAAAGCTACTGGAAAAACCAGAAAGTAGTGAAATTCCATTTTCCATGCATCCGTGCAGGCAAATTTCAAACGTATTGCTCCTAATAGGCACACTTTTAGTGGATTGTTTGCTGCTGTGATTAATATTTCTGTCCCTGTGGTGTCAGATGAATCTGTGGCACATATGTTATACATGGAATCCTTAGTGTGGTTTCCCCTGACTTTTTTCTTTCCGACCTCCTGTTTTGCTGACTTCATTTCTGCGGGCTTGAGGATTCTGAGCACTTTACCACCACTAACCAGTACTAAAGTTGTTCTGCTCTGTACTCAAAACATGATAACATTGGCTTATCCACAATCGCCATATTTAATTTACGTATAAGTCCCTTGTAAAGTGCACTACATGTGTCCAGGGCTTGAAAATGAAATTCTATTAGTGGGACTGTAGCACTGATTGTGACATCCACTTAAGTAGCAATCCTACATGCTACTAGTGCACATCCTCCACACCAGATTCGAGCTATCCCTTTTAGGGAATGCACGAGGGCGAGAAGGAATTGTAGCACTGAGGATGAATTTGAGAGTTGTCTGTCCAAAATTAAATCCAGATTTAGGTTGAGCCCCTGTGGACCTGTGGATACTCTGCCAGATGGAAAAACTGTTGTGCTTCTGAAGGACTTACACTCTGCTAGACTGCACTCTGCTGGACTCCTGATTTTCTGTGCTGATTTACTGCCTGCTTCCCTTTTGCCTGGGTGAGAAGTGATTGACCTACAGCTCTTGAACCTAGAATCCAGAGAGGCTTTAAGAGCTAGTGGACTGGTTTCCTGTCCTGATATGAAGCCTCAGAGACATAACAGGCATCCAACAACCTTGCATCTGAACCTGAACTCTGTGAAACCAGTAAATCCGACACTTCACCTCTGCTGTGCGGCACAACCCCGATCAGAAATGATGCATATCTGCTGATGTGCAGATTGATCCTGTTGCAAAGACTGCAGCCTCGCAGCAGCCCACATCATCTTCAGAACTGCCACTACGTGATGCATCCTCAGCACAGGCCCTCAATCTCTTGTTGATGGCAGCCTTGACAAAGACATCAGACTTCGCATCGCAGCTTTGCAGCTCTTCGGAACTGATACATCGCTCCAACTATGCACCACATCCATAGCACCAGACTTTGCATCAAAAGCCCCATCCACAGAATGCTCAACAACAATACAACAGGACCTCGCACCGCAGCCTTAGATCATCTCAGAACTGGTACATTGCCTCAGCTGTGCAACACATTTTCAATATGGATCCACGCAATGCTCAGCAACTCAGGATTTAAGGTACATTCAGGAGGCCTAACTGGGTCACTGTAGCTGGCCCCTGCCCCATCGCGGCCAGCCTGAACTTGAGAGTATGTCCCAGTCCAGTGTGGCCAGATATCCACAGGTGGCATTTCATGTCTTTTTGGAGCTTTTTCTCTAAAAACTTGAAAATGCAACACCTTTGGTTCTACTTGTTGGATTTGTGGCTGGATCCAAAAATAGAGCTTGGCATTAACTCTCTATGCCTGGACCAGAAACTGTTTTTAATCTTTCAAACTTTTTTAACCCCTTGGACTCTATAGAAAAGAATAGACAAACTTTCAAATATGAGATTTTAAAAGTACTTGATAAGCAGATTCCCTGTAGGACCCCAAAACGTTGCATACATTAGTCCACCCCTTGGTACACTACAACCTAAAAGGAGGCAAGACTAACTTGTAGACAACTTGAAAGGAAATGGTGGTGGCATTACCTAATTGAAGACATGATCTGTGTAAAGATATCCCTAAATGACTACAAAAAGAAAGCCAGAAAAGTAAAAGCTGACTACCATTGTGGGTTAATTTCGGCTGCCTCAAATAAAGCCAACAAGAAATACTTCACGATCTCACAATCCCTCCCTGTCTCAAGCAAGAAATTACATCATCACAGAAATTATGTGATGATGTAGCAGACTTTGAAAAAAAAATTACGTTGATTTTAGAAGATATTGAAAATGCCTAGAGTCTTAGAGACTTCAGCCACCAATACAAGTGACACACCCTGGCATGCCACCCTCCTTAACAGTGGCATCAATGAGTTTCCCAATTTTGTAACAATACATTACAGCCATCCAACCCTTCTAAAACATCCTTCCTATAGATGTATTCAAGACACTGTTTAGTTCAATTAGGTCTGGATCCCCTCCTGACCCCTTTCCACCAAAGCAATAGAAAAGATGGGAAGACAAACTGTTGTTTGTTTTGTTGCAACTCTGTAACCAGTCTCTGGAAACCAGTGTGATGACAAAATGCTGGAAAGAGGTTATAGTTAAGCCACTATTAAAGAATGTTTCTGCGAATCCTACAATCCTGGCCATCTATAGACCAAAGTTCCCTCTTCCCTTTTCCAGTTAAAATATTAGAACGACACATTAGCAACATTTTGTCACAATACTTGGAGGATCACTCATGGTTAGAGGAAGAGCAATTTGGCTTCTGAACTAGCCATGGAACTGAGACCGCATTGCTTTGTGTTACTGATGAAATGCATAGGATGACAGATAGCAGGCACTTGATGGTTTTGGTCCTACTTGACCTGTTGGCAACCTTTGACGCAGTGAACGACCATACTCTACTGTCTAGACTATCCTCCATGGGTGTTGGTGGTCCCATGGCAAAGTGACTGTTAGAAATGGGGGTCTCTAGTTGTCCAAATAGGGATCCTTGCTTCTAGTCAGGGTAAGGGGGATACACTTCCAAAATAACCCCTGCTCATCCCCTTGGTAGCTTGGAACAAGCACACAGGCTTATCTCAGAGGCAGTGTGTAAAGCATTTTTTATTTTTTTTAAATTTTTTTTTAAGTCCTCATCTCACCAATAAACACCTGTGGGTCTTATGAAGCCGCTTGAACGATCTGTGGGGGGTAACACACCCGGCTTACCACATATGTTTCCGTTGGCCGACCAGTCCCTTGTTTAGTATGGGTATCTGGTGTAATCATTGGACCAAAGTATTCAATCGTAAGTTGTGGCCCCAGCTCATGAAAGGATGCCAAAGATTGGTAGATTTTTCCTCTACTCCATCATATTCCAGATGGGCCATAGCAAAGGAAACCTTGAGCCAGTCTTCTCTGTTAGGTGGTTGGGGGTCCTTCCACCTCTTACATATCTCTCTTCGTGCAAGCAGAACCAAGTATAACAAAAGACCTCTATGCTGTTGTAATGCCTTCATACAAAATAATCCATCATCTCCAAAGAAAATCAGTGACATATTAACCTCGATGTTAGAGGTTGTCTACGATTTCTTTCCAGAAGATCTTGATTTCTGGGCACTCAAAGAAAATGTGGGGGCCTTGGCTAGAGGAAGCTTGCATCTTGGACATTTCGGGGTTGGTGCTGAGGCGAATTTTGCAATTCTTGCTGGGGTGTAGTAAAGCCTATTAATGATGAAGAAATGATTCTTTTTTAAGGCCGCAGATTTAATATATTTGTACAGCAGCTTCAGTGAAGTTTCAAACAGTGCTTCTATTGTAGGTCCAAGGGGGGACTGTTCCCAAATTTTAATTGATGGGGGGGTCATCGGATCTACAGCTTCTAAAGCTAGATTGTACCACACCGATACCTCTTTTTTTATACCCAGGGTGGAGTGACACAGCCTTTCTATCTCCCAGTTTCCTCTTGTTTGCTCTTTCTCTGCCTCAAACCACGAAGTCAGCTGTAGAAATTTAAACCTGGAGAATCCGGTACCTATCCTGGACCTCAAAACCTCCCAGGGCAGGATCCCCTCTGAGTCTACCAATTCTGACCAGATTTTGATTCCAGCCCTCTTGATGGGTAAAGCCAGCCCGTCCTTTAGACAGTGAGGTGTCCCGGGGCAATCCCAAATGGGAGCATAGTGTGACTAATACCCTATCCCCCATGTAGTTCTAACTTTATGCCAAAGAGCTAGGGCTGCCCTTAGGACCTTTAGGCGAACTTTTTTGAAGTACTTAGGAGCGCCAAACTTGTGGAGAAAAGCCTCTTCACTTCCTCCCCCTCCTTCCGCTCTTGCCATTTCACCCAGCAGCCTCCCCCAGGCCGATTCTTCAGGTCTCATCAACAGTGTGCGGATAGCTTTAAACTGAAAGGCTACTGCGTACCAGCTGATGTCCGGGAGTGCCAATCCCCCCTTGAGAAGTCTACGCCTCAGTTTTTTCCAAGACAATCTGGTACCCTTATCTCCCCAAATGAAACTCCCAATTTTACTCTGAATTTTGCTTATTAGATTTTGGGGAAATGAGAGAGGGATAGCAGAGAAAACGTAAGAGAGCTTAGGGAGAATGATCATCTTTACCAGATTTACTTTCCCGTATATAGTCAGAGGGAGGTTCCTCCATCTAGAGAAAAGGCGCTCAATTTCCTTGGTTACTCTGGTCAGATTTATGAGGGGAACTTGTGCCAAGTCTTTAACTATATAGATACCCAAGTATCTTAATTCTAAAGAATCGGCTCCTCCCCATTGCTCAACATTCCAGCCCATCACCTCCGTCTTAGATTTATTTACCAAATACCCTGACAGTGCCCCAAATTCCTCCGTAATTGACTCTAAACAGGAAAGAGCCTCTCTAGGATTACTTGTGTATACAGTCAGGTCATCAGCATACAGAGCTAATTTGCTACTGTAGAGTTGAGATTTAAAGGGATAAATGTCGTTGTTTAATCTGATGGCTTGAGCTAGTGGTTCAATGTAGATATTGAACAAGAGTGGAGAGATCGGGCAACCCTGCCGGGTTCCTCTCTGGATGCTGAAGCTTGAGGTGAGCATCCCATTCAGTAGGATACGAGCCGATGCACCTTGATAGCAGTTTTTCAGGGTTTGGATAAAAATTGGGCCAAACACTAGTGCTGTCAATACCTCCCATAGGTAGACCCAGCAAACTCTATCAAATGCCTTGGCCGCGTCCAAGGCTATTATAGCCAAGGGGTCAGATCTCGTAATGGCCAGGTCGATGTTCCCTATCATTAGCTGAGTTTGCTCTTGAATCTGCCTGCCTTCTACAAAGCCCTTTTGGTCACAATGAACCAACTTAGGGACCAACTTCGCCAATCTCCCTGCCAATATGCCCATAAAGATCTTGTAGTCAGCATTAAGCAGGGAGATTGGGCGATATGAATCAGCTCGTAGTGGGTCTTTACCAGGTTTAAGAATCAAGACTATGGTTGCCTCTTTCCAAGACTCCGGTACCTTACCAGCAAGACAATAGACCGAATTAAACAGAGAAGTCAAGGCGGGGGTCAGTTCTTCGGCCAGAAGTTTATATACTTCATTAGGGAGTGAGTCCATGCCGGCTGCCTTTTTGTTCTTACAATTTTTAATTTGTGCACTTATCTCTTCCATGGTGATAGGGGCCTCTAATCTATTTCTGCATTCCTCTGTAATAGAGGAAAGAGACTTTGTGCTTAGCCAAGCTTGAACTGAGCAGGGGGAGGGCTCCAAGTCCTCTTTATATAGATCTGAAAAAAGGGAAAGTAGACAGGTTTGCAGATCTTCAAATCTACTTGAAGTCTCCCCCGTGGTGTTTATTATCAGTCTATTAATGTTATTTTTCGCTCTATCTACTCTAGATTTCCAGGCAAGGAGAGCCCCTGCTTTCTCCCCATACTCAAAATTCTGCATGTTTTTTTCGTGCCACTGTGCTCTGCATTTTGCTTCTAGCTTTCCTCTAAACTCCCGTCTTACATCTTCTAGGTCTTTTAGAACACAAATGCTTTAGTGTGTAAAGCATTTGTGAACACATACAGTAATACAGTGAAAACACTAAAAAGGGACTCCACACCAGTTTAGAAAATAAGTAAATCTTTATCTAAACCAAAACAAGACCAAATGACAAAAATCCACAATACAGTATTAAAAATTAGGCTTTCAGATGATGGAAATAGTTCAGTTCAAAGCAAATTGCAGATGCAACACTTTTCATACAAAGTACCTTGGATGCGCCATGCAAACAAACAAAACGGGCCACAGGGAAGGTGATGCATCGGTTTGTTACACTCAGGGAAGTTGATGTGTTGGGTCCTTGCTCCGGGAGAGGTGATGCGCTGGTTCCTTACTGCGGCGCAGGGGAGTTGAAGTGTCTCTTCCTTACCGGAGAGGAGTTGATGTGTCAATTTCTTACTGCATGGGAAGTTGATGCATCTGTTTCTTACTGCGTCCCCCAACAATGCGACAGACTTGGCACCTTAATGCATTGCGACGATCCGGGACAATGAGTGGATTCTTGCAGCCGCACAGCAGGGCTTGTGGCATGCTCGCTGCAGTGATCTCGGACTTCAAAGGTCGTGACACTCGAGGCGGCGTGCAGCAATTTCTCTAGCCGCAGCAGGCACTGAGATGGTTTCTTTAGCGATGCATTGGAAACAGGTACAAATTAATCAGGCCTCTTCAATGTTGTGTCGATTTTCCAACTGCCAGTGGAAAACATTTCTCTAGAGGTCCACAACAACAACAGGCAGATCAGAACCCATCAAGCAAGAAAGTTCATTAGAGCTGGTGGGGAAGTCTTTGTGTCCCTGAGACTTCAGACCACGAGGCAAGTTCAGTTTACAAGCCCTTGGAGATCTTCCTCAAGATGGCAAAGCAAACAGCAAAGTGCTATTTTCCTTTCCTCGGCAGCAAGTAGCCACTGCAGGCCAACCCCAGACTGCAAACAGCACAGGGGCAGTATTCCAGCTCTTCTCCTTCGCAAAGGTCTCTTGATTCCCAGAAGTTAATTGAAGGTCAGGGGTCTGGGCCCCTCTTTTTATACACCAAAATCCTTTGTTCTTTGAAGGCAGAGAGTGTCTGTACCCAGCCAAAACCAGTTCTGTCCTCACTGATGCAGCTTCCTGGCAAGAGGTAGAGACAGCATTGTTGCAGGCAGACCAGGCCCGTTCAGGTTAAAGGATATCTCCTCCCCCTACTCTAAATGCAGCCCAGGTCTATACAGCCCAGCCCTGACTCATCAGACTTCGGGAGCCGCTGCCCCTCTCCAGCCCCTGTCATCCAAAAGCCAGACATACAATACACACACCTAGCAGAGGCGCACTGGATGGTTAGGCAGTAAAATACCTACTTTGTAAAAGTGGTATTTTCAAACACAGAATGTAAAAATCACCCACACTAAAAGATGCACTTTAGCATTCTGAGTTCAGGCATGCTAAACTTTATTTTTCTACCTTGTTCCCAGGGCCAGTTATGTTTATAAGATGTTATAAACAAACTTCCCATTCTGTCCTATAGGAAAAGGTGGCCTTGCAATTGTGGAAAATGAAATTGGCAGTATTTCACTATCAGGACATGGCACACACATCATATGCCACTTTCACTTACAATGCACCCTGACCACAGAGGTACCATGGGCCTACCTTTGGGGTGACTAACATATAGAAAAGGGAAGGTTTAGGGACTGACAAGTGTGTGTACTTGCCAAGTCGAAACAGCAGTCCCAGACTGCACACAGACTCTGCAATGGCAGGCCAGAGTTACATTTTACAGGCTGCTTCTGTGGGTGGCACAATCAGTGCTGCAGCTCACTAGCAGCATTTGATTTACAGTCCATGGGCGCACACAGTGCACTATACTAGGGTCTGACAAGTAAATGAAATATTCCAATTATGGAATCGCTAATCCATAACAACAATTTACAAAGGGAGCACTTGCACTTTGGCACTGAACAGTAGTAGCAAAGTGCCCAAAGCATCTAGACCAGCAAAATGGAGTCCAACACCCAACAAAAACACAGGAGGCAACAGCAAAAAATGGAAGGGAGGCCCACGCCAATGGTGCCAGGTCTAACAGTGGCTAAAGTCATATTTACAAGATGATTGTCAAGAAGTGGCCTTGCCCCCTTTCTGCTCTAAATTCAGAACAATTCAAAAAGGCGTTCCTCAGCGCTCCTCACTCAGTCCAATTTTGTTTGCTATATCAAGCCATTAATTTGTCTTATCAAATCCTACAAGATCAAGGTTATCAAGTATGCAGATGACACTCAATTGATTCTTTCACTCAACAATATTCAGTTGGATTTGATTAGTAATTGCCAGGCCTGTATATTGGACATATCTAATTGAGTGAGTGTAAATTCCCTCATGCTAAATGGAGGTAAAATGGATCTCCTTTGTTGTCCTCCCAGTACAATCCCAGGATCTGTACCCTCCAATTTTTGGCCTTTGACTACAGAGAACCCTCTAGATATATCAATGATGGCCCAGAATCTGGGAGTAATGCTCGGATAAAGATCTTTCACTTGAGAAGCACGTGAATGGAGTAGCTGGGGTCTGATTTGCCCTTACCCGAGGTCTCAGGAAATTTTACCCAATGTTACCTGTCCAAGCAAGATCCCTGATTTCTAAATGCGTACTCCTCAGTAGGCCGGACTATTGTAATGCCCTCCTTCTGGCAGCCCCTAAATACTTTTTAAAGTATTTGGAACGCGTCCGTCCAGATAGTTATAGCCAAATTAACATTAAACAGACCTTGGAACTTCTCTGGTGCTCTTAGAGATCTCCACTGGCTACCCATCAAACAGAGTGTTATTTTCAAATCACTCTGTATTGTTTTTAAAGCTTGGCATAATACAGGTTTAAAGCCATTGCAAGCTAGTTTGAGGAAATACACCCCTGGAACGTCACTTCGTTCAACCACCAGAGATTTAGCAAAGTGCAACAAGGAGGATGTGCCTTTACTGTTAAAGTGGAACAGTTATGGAACAAGTTACCATCCCAAGTGAGATCCCAGACTGACTTATCTAAGTTTAGGAAGGCCGTTTAAACCTGCCTCTTCCCTAACTAATCACAGGGAGGAAATGTTTGACTTCCGCTGTTGTACCCTCTTTTTCCCTATTTCTGCTTTCATCAATGAGGTTTAGCAATCTAGCACCAGGATACCATTCTGGTCACAGTGCGCTCTATAAATAACCCATAGAAATACAAATACAAGATCTGTTGTATGAGCATATCTGTGCATATAGTTTGGTCCTCAAGGAAAGCTTCTCTTGTTTGTTAGTACCAAGTTACTTGAAAATCTGATTTTCAAAGTGATTCACATGTTGATCTACCTCAACAACATGCTCCTTAAGCCTCAGAACAAAAATCATTTTATCCATGGCCTCTAGTGAAGCATTTATGCTTTTTGACAAATGTAAATACATAAGACATAATCTTTTCACAAAAATTATAATTTGGGGTTGTTTTAAAGGGACACTGCAGATCCAATTACAGATCTCATCTCTCAAGTTGAGGACTGTTCAGAAAGAGGGTGTTATAAGCCTGGGTTAGGCCCAAGTAACAAAGTAGCACATTTTCTTACATTGGCCTCATTTGTACAATAACATTTCTGCTGTGACCTTTTGCAAATATTGGCTTGAGTGACGATGTTGGATTAGTTTCTCTGAAACTACTTCTTTTTACATATCTAGCTTTGCATAACATTATCACAATGCCTCGAACACCATGTACAAGGCCTGTTTACTCACAATGTACAAATGTCATTCTATATCGATCCATAGGGCAACAGTACGATCTACATATCCAATACATTGCTAATCTATGTGTACATCACAAAGATGCTTTCTATTATAAATATTGAACATCCCAAAAGATTAGCAGAGGAGGCATTTTAGCTGACACCGACGGTCCCTGCATGCTGAGAGTTCAACACACAGCGGTGTAATCACTTTCATCTGCTTCTGTCTACTGCACATCAAAGCACATGTATTCTATACAAGAATAACGTTGGTTCAATAAATATATTGAAAATGTCCCACTGTGTATTCTTCATATTTTTCTCTGAGCACAAGTAAGCACGAGTGACTGAGCAAAAGATTTTGATCTGTTACCACGATTTCTGAGGTTAGGGGGGCTTATGGTGACACTGAGAGCTATCTGGTCTCTAGGCCAACATACCCTGCAGGGTGCTTGGAATCAGTGTGGACACCTGACCCACTGTTTATGTTGTCCAACAAATGCGCATATCCGACGGCTTAGTGGGAACTACACGACAAGAGTAAATTTACCTTAATTTTCACTTCTGTGCCCTGCAAGTTAGCCATGAGACTGGATATTTTGCCTTCCTCCTTGTAAATAAATTGGCAGACATATTACAGTGCAAGGCTCTTCAGAGGTTAAAGATTTAGGGCCTGATTAAGATTTTGTAGGACATGTTATTCTGGCACAATGGAGGATATCCCGTCCACCAAAATATATATCTCATAGGACATTATGTGATTTCTATTTAGGCGAACGTGATATCTGTCACCGTTCATACCAAGTTACCCATCCATCAAACTCTAAATCAGGCCCCTGGAGTCTTACTTGTGGTACTCAAAGTGGAAAGGCTTCTCTAGTATGAAGGAAACACAGGAAATATAATGGTAATTGGACCACAACGATGTTTAGAAATTGCAATTCAATATAATGTACCATAATTCTAATTACTAGATGCACAGCTTCAATACTTGTATATAAGTTGTGGATGATTTAAACTGGACACACAAAGTCAAAGAAAGAAACAAATGTGCATTCACACTGTTTAGCACGTTTGGCTATTTCTATTGTGGTATGGAACTTCAAGAACAACACAGCGAATTGCGAATTGCTTTTGAGGATGAACAGTCTGGTTCATTAGTCAATTGAACAACACAGTATAATCCATTTGACGGAGAGTTTTTTGGACTTTGTACTAAGACATTTTCTGTTCAGGCACAACAATTGCAAGACACAATTGCACAATGGAAGTGGTCAAACCCTATTCTTGCTATAAGGCAGGATGAAGTACTGGGTATTTTAAGCCCAGCGGTGCAGGGGAACACACCCTATGACTTCGGGGTTCTTCCTGTTTCAGACCTACAGAAACACAGAGTCTTCTGGGTGAAGTCAAAGATCAATTTATTGGCTGCAGACCAATTACAGGTATCCTAGAAGTACAACAGCATGTATGTTCTCAGGAGACTGCTAAAAATCACAGAAACGGGCTTCTCCTTAAATACAAAATATCCTGCTTCAGGCATACATTCCTTGGTTTACGATATGGCCATTACATGTATACATTACAAACGAAAAGGCAGAGTCATGATGACCATCCCACATTCCAGTTAAGCCAGCCCGCAATTATTTACCCAGCAAGGCTCAGATCCCACATCAGATATCGATAGGCCCCAATAAACATGAGCATCTCCTGTTTGGAAAACAAGCCATAAAGCAGGAACAGTCAGGTGAGAAAGAGATTAGCTGGAGGCTCGTGTTTAATGTAAAGGCTTTATGGTGTGTCAAGCCCTGATGCTAATCACAGGTGGCCAGAGGACGGGGAACTCGTGAGACCGGACTGACCTGGGGCAGCGGAGCCAAGCTGCCCAGGTCACAGAGAAGTCAAAGGAAAGGCACATGTGCTCTAAAAGGCTCGTATTTGCTCCATGCTATGTAGCCTATGTGAGGGCAACCATAAGATGGCCACCGCTCTAAAATGGAACCCACGTAGTGATGTATAATAACGTATACACAATGCATTCATAGCTAAAACGTTACACAAAGCACTTGTACATACCGCATTAACCATTCGCGGTTCACTAATACCGGGATAGACAGGGGTAGGGCCCTGCCTCCTACACGGTCCCAAATTCTAAAGTACGACAGACCCTCCTTTTGCCCTTACATAGGCAATAACTATACTCATTTCAATCCGAGTCTAAGTCAATATTCACGAAGTCATGGAGATGTTGCTGTAGCATCATCCTATTACTTAGCTCGTCCCTCGATACAGGTTTCCTTACACATAATGTAGCACAGAGGCTACATATCGCAGGAGCACACTGTATGCACAGACAGAACAGGAAAAGGATGGCTAAGATCATTCCAATGACCATCAGAACTTTCCAACCCCAGGCAGATATCAGTTCCCAGAACCACCCCACCAGTGACCAATCTCCTTTATCCACGTGTATGACTCAGATATTTTATGTAGTTTGGAGATGGCTTGATAAACTGTTGGAGCGTTTTCTGGTATGAAAATGCAACAACTAGATTGGATAACCTTACATACCCCACCGCGGTCTGCAAGTATAACGTCTAGAACCATGCGGTTCTGCAAAGTCATGAGGCGATCCGCTTGGAGCTCAGCTGTCAAATTACCAAGGGCACCAGCCGTAACATTAACAGTGGATTCAACCACACGAGTCAGTTGTCTCAGGTTCCTACTATTGACCATAGGTCCCCAAAACAGCAGGAAACCCAAAAAGAAATCTCCCGCTTCCTGACCGGCAGTATCCTCCTTACTAATCACGCCTCTCACAACTCTGGTCTTGTGATAGTCAGAGGCAGCAGTAAATGTTGGCGGTAGCAGATTTGCAATATAACATGTGCCCGAGAAATCAGGGGGCAACCATGTATATGCTCGGTCATTGCAGATAAAATATGTACCCTTGGCAGCCAAAAACGCAGGGGAAAACTGTGACGGAAAAGTGTACGTTTCAGTACAGTCACTTCTTCCCAGTTGAGCTCTAGGATTCTGACCATTACCTTGCAAACAGAACCGACCTATGTGGGGTACGACCCAGATTGGGGATGAGACTTTTCGCTGTCTTTCACCCAGACTAATACTATACCCCGTCGCGTTCCACCCTACATAAGCTCTCAACTCTTCTTTGGGAATAGATGAGTATGCGTCGATATCTCTGCTCATATCGGCAACTCCTTTCATTAAAGCTTTGTTATTGGTGCTAGGTCTGATGGAACGCGGTTGTCGCGGGGAGTAGGCATCTAGTGCATAGAGAAACATGGTCTGGAATGCCCATGACGATCCATTGTAACTATACGGCAGCACTAGATAGGGAATACCCTTGTTAATGGTATGTGGCATTAAACCACACACCCAGCAATTGGTTGTATTCATGACTAGTTGGTGCTGGTGCAGGAGCTGAATAAATGAGTTGTTTACACATTCAGAACGTCTAGCTTGTTCATGTTCAGGCAGAGGGTGAAAAGAGTGTGAGGAGACAGTAGAAGGAGGTATAGGCTGTACAGTGGGCGTAATGGGCTCTTGAGAGGAGAAGAATACAAATCCTACCGTAAACACTACCATACTACATAATACAAACAGGCATAAAAATACAAAACGTTTGCTCTTCATTATTTTACACATTCTTGCTTTAAAGTTCATTTCCTCAGCGGGTCTCTCCATCTTGAAAAACTCCATCCTCTAATCGTGCCGCTCGCGGCGGGTGAGTATCTTCTGCTAAGGAGTACGCCTGTCAGTCCAGGGAACGCCCTAGACCAACCAGAACCGTCGACCTAACGTCTTCGGCCTGTACCCCAAAGTCTTGGCACGGCGACCCTGCGGCTGAACCCGGATGGTGGTTCGAAAAACAAAAATCAAGAAAGTCCTTCAGATGGGAGAGCTCTGGTTATCAAAAAATAAAAAGGGTAAGAAAAAAGAATATTTATTTGTCCATAGGCCTTGGTCTTAGATTATAATGAAAACGGCCAGGTACTGTTTGATCTTGAAACAAGAGTTCAGGCTCGGTAGTGTCCAATCGAATTGACGGTGGCACAGCTTCTTGCAAAATATCGTCACTTTCCTGTGCTGAAGTTGTGCCTTTTATGCGTGCATCACTGAACGGCAAAAAACGAGGTACAGTGTCTGTTTCAGAGTCTGCGATACCCTCCTGGACCCACTGGTCATACGGCAGAGGCAAAGGGATCCTCTTCACGTGGGCGCCGTGGATCCAGTTCTTCTTCCCCTTTACTCGAACAGCTGATCTTGTAGACAGTAGTACGAGATGAGGGCCAATCCAGCGGGGCTCATCGTTGCTTTTCCGCTGGAAGTTTTTCACGAGGACCCACGTGCCAGGTTCGATAGGGTGTCCAGGAGCTTCAGAGGCCGGGGGGAGAGTATCATGCACCTGTTGGTGTAAAACACGCAGTTTAACCGTCAAATCATACAAGTAATCAAGCAGTACTGGATGCTCGATTTCACTGAATTTCGTCGGTCTTGGCACACCCCATACATTGGCCGGGCGGCCAAAAACTACCTCATAAGGGTCTAAGTCCCACTCTTGAGTGTACGGTCATTCTTGTGGATAGGAGTGCTAAAGGCAGAGCGTCAGGCCATTTAAGACCGGTGCTCGCCTGGATTTTGGCCAATTTAAGTTTTAGAGCGCCGTTGTAGCGCTCTACTAATCCAGCTGATTGGGGGTGATTTGCAGCGTGAAACTTCTGCTTTATACCTAGTCCCTCACACACATTCTTCATCACTTTACCCACAAACTCACTTCCATTATCACTCCACACCATTCTTGGCATTCCAAACCTAGGGAAAAATTCTTTCACAAGGGCTTTGGCTGTGGATAGAGCAGTATTATCTTTTAGGGGATAGGCCTCTATCCATTTTGAAAAAGCGCAAACAACCACCAATACATATTTCAGGTTGTTGCATCTTTCCATGTGGATAAAATCTAGCTGCAAAACTTCAAATGGATATGATGGAGGCGCAAAATGATCAGCTGGAGTTGGGGTTCCCCTACCAGGGTTGTACTTCAAGCATACCATACAATTCTTGACCACATTCTCTGCACACTTAGGAATTCCAGCATTCTGCCATACTGGAGCCAACAACTTACAGATTCCTTTCGTACTGATACGTGCCATTCCATGTGCCATAGTAACAACTGGAAGCACATATGCATCAGGTAACAACCATCGCCTATGTTCTGACAAATCAATCCAACAACCATTCTCATCCAACTTACCCATACTTTCTCTCCACTTGCTTGACTCTTTCTCTGTGGCTTCAGCTTGAAGGGACTTTACACTTTCTATTGTGTTTTCACACATTCCAACATCACCAATCTATCTTGCAGGGCCTGCAACATACATTCGAGTCTTTACATCTTTTGCTGTTTCTTTCGCGACTTCATCAGCAAACGCATTACCACGACCAACATCATCAGTGATTTTCTGGTGCGCACTGCATTTCATAATCGCAACTTGCAACGGTAGGGTCAGTGACTCAAGGAGATCATTCACCAACTTGCCATTCTGAATCTTAGCTCCATGCGAAGTCAGGAACCCACGTTCTTTCCACAATCGCCCAAAACTGTGCGCCACGCCAAAGGCGTACTGGCTATCCGTATATATGTTCGCTTTCATTCCTTCAGACAACACGCATGCTCTCGTAAGGGCAATCAATTCTGCTGCCTGAGCCGAATTTTGTGGCACACGCGCAGTTTCCACAATCGTGTGCAAAGTCGTGATAGCATATGCAGCAGTCGTATCACCATTCGAAAGCTTGAAACACCAACCATCCACCCATAAGGTACCATCACACTCAGTCAGGGGAGTATCTTTGAGATCTACTCTCCCTTTCGTCTCTTCTTCTGTTCTGAACAGACAATCATGTTGCTCAATCTCATCTAGATCTGCTGGAATTGGCAATAATGTAGCTGGATTCAACGTGTTGCATCTCTTTATGTGTATGTGATTTGCTAACAGTGTCAGCTCATATCCAGATAATCGCGCACTAGTTAAGTGCTGCGTCTTGGTCCTGTTTAACAACGTGTCCACAGCATGTGGAACCATAACAATCAATGTATTATCCATTACTAGGCCAGCAGACTGTCGAATAGACATAGCTGCGGCAGCTGTGGCTCTCAGACAACTTGGCAATGCCCTCGCTACAGGGTCCAAGGTTGATGAAAAATATGCGCATGGACGCGGTCTGTCGCCAAAAGGCTGTGTTAACACTGATAATGCGCAACCATCTTTCTCGTGAACATACAATGTAAAAGGCTTGCTGTAGTCAGGGGTACCCAACACAGGAGCTGAACACAATGCATTACGCAATTCCAAAAAACTTTTCTGACACTCTTCAGACCATGGGATAGGATTTGGTGTGTCTTTGCATGTTAATGCTAACAAAGGTTTTGCCAACAAGGAAAAATTAGGAATCCAATGCCTACAGTATGAAGTAATGCCCAAGAAAGCACGCACTTCTCTCTGTGTTCTTGGCACACTCAACTGTGCAATGGCTTGAATTCTTTCTGGGGTCAGTTTCCTTCCCTCCTTCGATAAGAGATGACCTAAGTAGGTCACTTCTTGTCGACAATATTGCAGCTTTGAGAGAGACACTTTGTGATGAAATGCAGACAAATGACGCAACAATGATAAGGTAGCATTTTTGCAAATCTTTTCAGTATCCGCGGCGATTAGTAAATCGTCAACATACTGAATAAGGATAGCGCCACTCGGTAAAACCAGTGCATCAAGCTGCGCTTTTAAAGCCTGACTGTATATTGATGGACTTTCACAGTAGCCCTGGGGAGCGCGTTTAAAGCGGAAGCTTCGGCCTCCTAAACTGAAGCCAAAAATGTCTCTGCTCTCCTCTGCAATTGGGATGCTAAAGAAAGCATTCTTTAGATCGATCACTGAGAACCATGCAGCGGAGGCTGGAATCATGGTTAACAAGGCAGTTATATCAGGGACAACTGGAA
The DNA here is from genome assembly GCF_964204655.1 of Triturus cristatus. Taxonomy (NCBI): domain Eukaryota; kingdom Metazoa; phylum Chordata; class Amphibia; order Caudata; family Salamandridae; genus Triturus; species Triturus cristatus. Next base: position 875,150,347 of record NC_140582.1, on the reverse strand, counting down.
ACTGTGGTACAACAATCTTATTAACCTCTCTAAGATCAATCACAAATCTGTAAACAGGTGGCTGTGAAGGGTTCGTTCGTTTTAAGACAGGTAAAACAGGACTATTGCAAACGTTGCCCCTTGTCTCTTCAATTACACCCTTTTTAATCAAATCACTGACAATTGCTAACAATGCTTTCTGACCTTCATTGGAGATCTTGTACTGGGGAATACGTGGCAATCTGACATTGGCTTTTAAAGTGACCACATATGGCGGTATTTCCAAAAGACCCACATCATTGGGACCAGTAGCCCAAAGGACATCCGGAAGGGATGACAATTCAGGTGGCATTGCATTTTTAGACAAATACATTGGGGAAATCACTTTCTTGCCTAATGTAAGTTGTACTCCTGAGGGAGAACAATATAGCGTTGAATGCAATCTTTTTAGCAAATCTAAGCCTAGCAAATTTTCACCACAACCTGTTGTTAGGATGAGGGGTGCTTTTAGCTCACAAGGTCCAACAGAAAGTGACATAGGACTAGAAATCGGGTTCCAAACTGGGGCGCCAGAAAAACCTACTGAAACATTTATTTCGCCAGACAAAGGCGCGCCAGGGAGTTTTGAATGCATGATTGAACTCTTTGCAGCACCAGTATCCAGCAGAAAGGGCTCCATTACATTTGCTGTAGTTACTTTAACATAGGGTCCGCTCTGATCCACTGGCACTGAAGCAACTCCCTCTCTCTGTCTACGGCGGTCCTAGTAATCATTATCTTCTACATTGTTGTCTTCTGCATAATAATCATTATTGTAGTACTGAGCTGTATTACCAGTCGCATTGGCTTGCTGATCAAAGCTATTTATGGTATTTTGAGGCGGAAGAGGACGCGCGTTCTGGGGAGCATTTCCACGCCCTCTACCTCTAGGAGCTTGCTGACCACCTCTACCTCTTGCGCCATACGCATTACTGTTACGCTGCATTAATTTAGGGCAACTATATTTAAAATGACCTTCCTCTTTGCAATATGAACATTGGTTGGGACCTACAGGGATTCGTGGTTGATAATACCCATTCATTTGCTGACTATTCTGAAATAGTTGGGGCTGCTGATAGATACCTTGTGTTTGCCTATAATTATTCTGTCCTCCACGTGGCGGATAGGCCTGCTGCAAAAGGACCTTTGTTTTAAGTTCTTTCGTTTTCTTATCTGTTCTATCCTTCTCATCTTTGTCTCTATTCTCATAATAGTGTGCAGTAGCCAGTATTTGCGCTGAAGAGGAAACAGCCCAAGAACTTTCAGAGTCTTTTAATTTTTTACACAACTCAGGAAGTAGATTCTGCACAAATTTATCAACAAATAACCGTTGGCCACCTTCAGTGCTCATGTCTTGACCACTGTGGTCGATAAACGTTTCTTCAAACCTGGTAAAGAAATCGGACACTGTCTCATCTTTCTTCTGCTTACATGCGGATAGTTTATCCCAATTTACACGCATCGCAGGCATTATGGTCTTCATGTGGGTAATAATTCTACCAGGGAGCGCTGCTATGAGGGGCTCAGGTTTTGCACCACCAACTTGTCTAGTGTCTGCGGCAATGATATTAGCCCATGTGTCCCCTAGTTCCGCAACATGATCTGCATTACGAATGGATCCCCATAAAGGCTGTGGAACCACATTCCCAAACAACATATCTATATTGGCTAGATTCATGACACATGATTCTGCAGTTTGTGATAACTCCTTATAATATCCTGCAGGGTTTTTACGGGGATCAGGCAATGTCTGTTTAAGCGCTAACACCTCAGAACGCTTCCATGGAACATGTACCCAAACACGCTGAAAATGTGCTGGAGCAGCAGCAATACCTTGAGCGGCATTAGCCACAACAGCTTCCTTCCATACCGGAGGGACTTCTCTCATGGGGTATTGTCGCGCTTTTCCCTTTCTCCCCACAGGGAAATCTGGTTCAAACAACGACTGTTGACAATCATCATTCCTCAAGGCTAATAAGATCGCAACTGCTCTATTGACTTCGGGGCCCACAATCGTACCTTTTCCAAAATTGAATCTCACTCGACACAACTCCTGCGGGTTTGGATCTCTACCATGATCATCCAATTCCTCACAGAGGATTTCACACATTTTCTCGAACACATACCTCTGTTTCGGGGCATCCCATTGGTGAAAAACGTCAACAACTGATTCCACATCATAGAGTGATGAAAAAATAATCCACCTACGCGCCATATGATCTAATGTCTTTTTCACTTCAGGATCAGGCAGCTGACTGCGCAATTGCTTACGCTGTAAACCAGGGGTCGCACTAGATGACCCAAAGAGAGGCGACATTGGACTAGTAACTACATTAGCTAGTCGTTGTCGTGCTGAAGGAGAAGTTGAGGCGAAAACAGGGGGATAGACAGAGGGAAGAAAAACGGATTCAGATACAGGTACCGGGGTAGTGCAAGAAGGAGCGCCAGGGGAAGCCGCTGGCGTGCTAGGCAAAGTCGCAGGAAGCGCGGGGGTAACAGGTAGCAAAACTGGCGGCCCTTGAGAGGGCTGCACTGCAGGGGTAGGAGCCGGCTGAGGAGGAGCTGGCGCCTGTGGGAAGGCTTGCGGCATATTTACTGGAGGCTGCGCATTTACAAGCTGTGGAGGTGCGGTGGCGTTTTGCGCATATGGGGGTGGCGAACTTAGCAAATGGGACATTAGGGAATCTTTCTCATTCTCTTTTGTCTCATCTTGCACAAGGGGTGACAAAACAGGGTAACATTTATCAATCCCTAGTTTGCGCTGTCTGTGCAATTGCTCATTCATTTGTTCCTCCTCATTATCTTTAAATTGCACAGCTGCTTGCATCACTGACATACCTCTCTCTCTCTTATTTCTTTTCGCTAGCTTAATTTCCTTCTGTTTGGCTTCCTTTCGCCATAGGCGGAAAGAATCAAACATCGCCGGCCGGGCTTTCTTTTTAAACAATTTCACTTCCAAATTATCTAAGATATCTGTATCGAAACTACCATTTTGGGGCCATTTTAAAACACCGTCCTTTCTGGTGTATCGGATCCATATTTCATTATACGCAATGGGGCCCACGCCATGTTTTACATAAAGCTCATAAGTTGGAGTTCCAATTGGAGGAACCGGACATGAATCCTCTAACTGGAAATCCCTTCCACAACCCAAACAAAACCAATTACCAAATACACTAGCACCAGGCATCTTCGCTCACTAGTCTAGTTCCCAACTTCAAAGGATTATCGATTAAGATAGTCTCGTGAATACACGAGTCCTCTGGCTTTGGGGTTTGCAAACTCCAAATAAACCAAAAGTATCCCGGAGGATACCAAACAAATTGGGAGACGCTCCACTTATACTTAACTGAATATCGATGATCAATGGCGTCACCAGAAGACTCTCTCGATTGTTTCGCTCTACCAAAATCGTCAAGGGTCCAAAACAGGGCGATTAATCAGGGCAGCAGTCCTTCGTAGCCGTCGGGACGCGGAAAACCTCGCAGAAAAGACTTTCGGACCACGTCGACATGCAGGGGTCGATGAAGTGGCGGCCTTCCTCCAGAATTTCCACACGAAGCTCCTCACGAACCTCTGGCTTGGACCGGTACCGCTGAAATCGCGCCGAGTTGGGCGCCAACTGAAGTACTGGGTATTTTAAGCCCAGCGGTGCAGGGGAACACACCCTATGACTTCGGGGTTCTTCCTGTTTCAGACCTACAGAAACACAGAGTCTCCTGGGTGAAGTCAAAGATCAATTTATTGGCTGCAGACCAATTACAGGTATCCTAGAAGTACAACAGTGT